>NC_090832.1:5506500-6880000 GCF_028021215.1 Eschrichtius robustus | reverse complement strand
AAAATCCAAAAGGAAAAAAATAAACTTTAATTTTTGGCACTAATAATTACAATAATATCTATAAAGTTATCTGCAATGCATTATATACTTTCTCCAAAATCATTGATTTAATTAGCATTAATTAAATGCCTACTATTTTCTGATTTAGTAGATGTGTGATTATCTTTAGCCTGCCTAAGCTCTCTCAGGGGACCACTTCATTAATGCTAAAGGAATTGGTAGAAAGCTATTGACATCTGTGGCTAATCCTTGTGACAGTTGGTAAGGTCTTGTGGGAAAGAGACAATCTTTCTTCCAAGATGCCTTACTGAAAGCACTAAAGGAAAAAAAATATATAGCATTTCTTAGAGGGGTTCTAACTCCTTGTTGTGAGCAATGAGATACGTCTGGGAGTCAGCTTACCAGAAGCTTTACACGTTTGGAAAAGCCAGATTCTGTGTCTAAAATTTAGGTTATTGGATGCAAAGTCAGAGAGGCAATATATTTAACACGGGACATTGGAACACAGATTGACAGTCCATGAAGAACTATATCTAGGTCAGACTAAGAAATGCACGTCATTTTAAAAGGGTATTACTCTTGTTGTACGTAAGAGAGTTGCACATTTAGCAAGGGTATTTTCTGAAAGGTCATAAATAGGAAGAAAGTGTAGATGGATCCTGAGAAGCCCACATGAAGAAGGTGGTAGACATGTGAATTTTGCCTGCCCAGCGTCTCTTTGGGCAGTCACATCTTTCCCTACCCTTGGATTATTTGATTCAGGTGGGGTTGCCCATCTCCTGGAGCCATGTGTGGGCCCCTGGCCTAGGCATAGCCAATCAGATCTCTCCTTCTGTGGCTGCTGTTGTTCTGTACATGTGATCTTAGCTAAGCCAGTGGAATATAAAGCAGGAGCCCCCTGTGGTCCTCTCTGTCACCATGAGGGGAGAGCCTATTTGAGAACCGTCAACACAGTGGGGGCAGAGCTGAGTGATGGAAAGATATACAGCTTCAAGAGGACATCATCTGAGGACCTGGATCCAGTTGAATCAATAGCCAGTGCTTCCCTAACCTGCTCGGGAGCACAAATAATTCTCTTTCTTTTTTTAAATTAAAGCTAACTTTAGTTGAATTCTGTTACTTTGAGAGAATTCAGCTAACACAGCCTGACTGGAAACAGAAGGTTAGGTAAAACCTAGAATCTTTCCTTGAAAGCCCATATATAATCATCCCATGAAGTAAGCAGAATAGGTCAGATTTCATTACCCTGTCATTTTACTGATAAGAAAAAAACAAACTTTAAAGAATTGAATTGTCCAATATTAGATTGTTAACTGTTGGCAGAGCAGTGACTAATACCCAGGCATTCTGATTCCATATTCTGTCTCCTTTCCACTATAATTGTGTAGAATGCATAACCAGGGAAGCTTAGGGAATAATCTCAGGACTAATTTCCTCAACAAATACCCCCAAAATAGTTAAGGAAACATACTAAGCAATATTTTTGGATATAGATGCTTAATTTTACCTCCAGATACCATTTAACTGGTCAAGCACGATCTGAAACTTACTTGACAAGATATGTTCAGGAAGCTCAGTGGAGTCAGTTTGAATTACTGGTCTCATTTATTCATTGGGATAAATGATAACACTGCTGAATTTCTAAATTCCTGAAGATCATTGTAGTCATTACAGCAATAATTTCAAAACATTCAACTTACAACTTTATAAAACGGATATTCTCATTATAGTCATGCCTAATCCTATAAAGCGGTTTGACTAATTTTACTTTATTCTCATTCAAGTATTTTAACAGTTTTTACTCTATTTCATGTTGGTTGTTAATTTCTTAGCTGTATGTGCATATGGAATTGTTGCCTAATTAAAACTTCTCTTAATTCATTAATGACATCACAACGAAGTCTATCACTTTGTATTACATGGGCATGGTGTTAGAGGTCAGAAGAATAACACTGTGCCCCCATTCAAAATCATTACAGATGAAATCACGTCAGTACGTCTATGAAGAACAGCTTTCAGAAGGAAAATAAGTTGCAAAAGGGTAATAATATGTCAGCTAGGTTGTTGTTGGTGGTAGGGAGATAGAATGGTCGTTTTAATGAACATGGCATAGACGGACGGTGCTTTACGCAGCCTCCTAAGCCACTGATAAACTTACAAATGGCCCTTATTGGGTGAGCACACTCAGAACTTAAGAGTTGGATGCCACAACCTCAAGCATGACTGGGATCTTGAGTCTGGGACCTTCAGATTCCCAAAGGCCTGGTCCTTTAAAATTTATATTGATAGTTCCATTGCTGCTCTGAAATCCTGGGCATTCTTCTGAAATCTATACTAAATTTGTTTTGCTCCTGGAGGAAAGTAAGTACATTTATCAGTTTCAAATTTCCTTCTGATAAAATAGATAATCATATTTGCTCTGAAGTATAAGACCAGTGGCAATATGGTATAAATATGAGACATTGATATGCTTCTCCATGACTGTAAGAGGGGAACTGTATGAATTATTTAATGCAGTGTAGTAGAAGTTGGGTATTGGTCATGGTGTAGTCTGGCGTCCTAGACCTGACACCAAGTAGCTGTGTAGCCCGGGGTTATTCACTTAACCTCCCTGGGATGCATGCCCTTCTCTGTAAGGATTTCCAGTCAGAGTCTTTTAAATATTGTTTCCAACTGTATATTCTAAACATTATGCCGAACATTCAAAAAAAGAGAAGGGGGTGATAGGGCATGAGCACAACAGCAGAGCAAAATCGGTTAACAGCATCTCATGAACAGGCATGGTTCTCTGTCCTACCCGGGCAACAGTGGCTGCCAGTCAGGGCTGAGGTCTTTGATCAGCCATTTGTTGCCATGTGTGTGAAATCAATGAATATTTAAGAACAGAGCAAAGTGAGCAGAGATGACAAGAAGAGCCAACATGACAATTCAGTCAATTAAATCCTTGTGCAGCGCAAACTGCCTGTGTTTAAGACTACAACTAGGATAAGCCCAGACAGAGAGAATATATTCCTTGTCAACATTTTCAGTCAATATAAATAGGAATAGCTTTCCAATTTGGGGTGTGCTGATATAAGCATTCTCAAAATATCATTTAGAAGAACATATTAGCCGTCTAAATGAAGAAGTTTGCTAATGTTCTAAATCTTTCTATCTTGGAATAGAATTCTGTTTTCTTTATTTTCTTCAGCGTTAAGCACATTGTGTCACAGAAATGATTTTAGCATTAGGAAAAAATATATATTTTAATTTTAATCCTTCTAGATCATTTCTTTTTTTAAGAAGTAAGAGTTAGCATGCAAAGAGCATAATTAAATTGAGCAATAAAAATCTTGTATTTTCATGCTTCTAAGAAACTAATATGTTATGTGATTTGCTGGCATAAAATCAATTCAATAAGCATTCCCTTTTCCTACTTTTTGTTTACTTGGGTTTTTATTACCCATATGATGCTCGGGATGGGTAGAAATGCTGAAGTTTGAAGCATTCTGGTCCTCCACCATGCTAGGGGTTATCAGGTGGAGACAAGGCAGGTTTCTTCTCCAGGACAAGGTCTCATACCCTGAGTTCCCCACGTGGTCCTGTTTCAAGGACAGTGGCCAAAGGTAACTGTAGTTTTGCCTTATTATAATTATTTTTAAACTCACATAGATCACCAGTGGGACCAAAATGCATTTTCAGATTGTGAGACTGTAACAAAAGCCCCGAAGTCAAGCAGCTCAGCAGGATGTGGACAAAGCTTTGATCTGTCAGGGAGGATCTGATGAATATGCATCACTCTGCCCATTATCTCAGTATATAAATGATCGATGCACAGAGAAAGGGTCTGTGTCCATCGGCGGTTAATGAAGCACCAGGGGAGAGCGCACACACTTACTTAAGCTCATGTTTCTGGGGCACAGACTAGTCTTCAGACGTTCCAGCCACTGTGCACAGGGTCAGTGCTGTGGGTCGTCATTATCAATGTGTATCGCCACATAATTAAACAGTGCTGCTCTGTACTCACTATTAAGAGTAGCCATGGAAAATCCTCCCTCCCCCGGTGTTCTGTTTTCACTGTGATGTATAGTTCATTCTCTGGATAGAGGTGGCTTCTGTTTGCCTTTTAAACTCACTGCATGAAACCTATTATTTGCATCTTAAGCTTAGGTTCAGGTGTCTGTAGGAGATCAAAGGCATAATTCTTTGTACGAAACTTAAGCATTCGAGCTCAGTCTAGAACGCATTTCATAGTGTGTCAGAATGTCCTAGAGCCAAAAGCACAGCCACAGAACCATCTAAGAACTTGCAAAATCATCCAAAGTATGCAAAGCTATCAAGAGCCTTGCCTCCCAGGAATGAAGCAATTAGTTTAGAAATTAAATTTTACTCTTTCTGCAAGACCTTACCCATGTATACAACTTTCTTCAGGGATTCTTAAAACTGTATTAGCCATGAGTTTGTAAGTAGCTCAATTCACTACCTATAATTATGAGTTTAATTACTACAAGATAATATCACAAAGCATTACAAGATTTGTCAAATTCCGTAAAACCAGTTCCAACCTGAGAAAATGGTAGGAAAATACTAAGATAATTCTTCTCAAAATTAGATGGTAAGTTCTGGAAGCCAGCTGACTTAAATTTGCATGGACTGACCCCCCCACTTTCTTCCTGGTCTCCTAGGGAGAGGGCATTCACAACGTGCTTTGCCGTCCCTTCGCTTGACCTGGGTGCTGGGTGCACCGGTACTAACTGGTCAGGCTGCCTGGATTAGTGGCACGCAACTCATTATAGTCCTGATGCAACAGTCAAACAGTCCTTGAAAAAGTAAGAACATTGCTCTGGCCTAAAGAAAAGGTTGCGTGACTGCCTCTCTATGTGCAACATGAGTGCACATAACATAAAAGAAGTGCATGTTTCATTTTACCCAGTGGCTGATAAACATTTGGCATGCATTTCTATAAGCTGCATACATAAAGCCAGTTCAGAATGCTACAGAAACATAGCTCAGAGATCTATATCATACGAGACGGAATTTTCCAAAGATGGCTGCCACATATTTCTCATCTCAAATGCTCATGTCACAGCGTCACGTGGATGCTTCTCCACCGAGTGGCGGGACATGCATCCTCTTTCCTTGAACCGAGGAGGAGACCTTTGTGATGGACTCAACCAACAGGTACGGGCCACTGATGCTATGGGACTTCTGGGGCTGAGGAGGTAAAACATGCCACACACGCTCACTTTTTTCCCTTGAGAGTCTCCACCTTGGAACTCAGCCACCATGTTGTGAGGAAGCCAAGGCCACACGGAGGGGCCACTGCAGATGTTCCAGCCGCCAGTCAGATCCACCGGGCGGATGACTCCAGAACATACCAGCTCCCAGAGGCCAAGTTATCCCAACCTTCAAGTCTTTCCAGGTAAGGACCCAGATGCTGTGGAACTGGGGCAAGCCGTTCCCTGTGCCTTGCTGGGATTCCTGACTCACAGGATCCTTGAGCAAAACGTATCACTCATTTATGTCACTAACGTGTGGGATGGTTTATTTTTCACTAACTATTCTTTCAGATTTTGTCCAGGGAGAGAGAATTAAATGGCTCAGATAACAGACTAAAAATATACTTCTTAACTTTTTTTTTATGATAAGGAATAACCTTCCAGACATTTATAAGGTATGTTTATTTACTTAGCCCCTCAATGGCCCAGCATGCTATTTCTATGCAGTTTGTCCCTCCTCTACTCCCCAGCACTACAATCAACGTGTGTAACAAACAAGCTCATGCCATGAAATTTTAAGTGTCATCCGCAGAGAGAGAGAGAGAGAGAGAGAAGGAAAGACAGAGAAACAGAGAGATAGAGATTTATTCTGTGAATATTCACGTCATTTTATGTAGCCTCTTTTGGCATTCACACTTTCAGTTTTACAATATGGCCAATATGGCATTTTGGTACATCTCTTACACCTAGTAGACTTAGTAACTCGTGAAGTCCTTTGTCTGTTAGTGGCTGTGCATGAATTGGCCCTATTGTGGTGTCTGGCCTTGAATTCAGACAGTCTGCCTTCGAGAATGTTTACTAAATGTACAGCAAGGTGCACGTGCATCCCACTTTCCTGTCCACCATAGTTCTCAAGACATCCTCAGACAGCTCTGTCCAATAATAACTATTGACCATTTCCAAGCGCTAGCTATATTTTGTGTTTCAACTCCTGAACTTGTTACACAGTACCTTCATTATATTAAAATCTCCTTCATGACCCTTGTAATCTGCACTTTTGTTAAATTTTCATATGTATTGGTGCTTTACCCAATAGATTACATTTAAGACAAACAATGGATTAAGATTGCTTCATCACAGTGAAATCTAATGCTTATCTTTTAAGAAAAGAGGTTTAGGTTTAATTAAGACCTACACATCTGAGATTTATCACTGTAAGTAGATACTTAACGTCTCTCTTTGGAAGGTACAAATTAAGTTCTAATTAGTGGGGTCAGCACAGGGAAGTCAAAGGTACTTCATCCTCGTGGACGTCTCTGTCCCTACGCCGACTAATTAGCTGAGCTCCTCCTGGTCCCAGGAGGTATCAGCAGCCAGCTTGCCTTTAACTCTCTGCAATGATTTCTCCAAGTGTGGTGGGCACAAGAGACAGCAGAGTGACCTGGGTGGCTGGTAACCAGTGAGTTCCTACTGAGTAAGTACCCCAGGGTGGTTCCCAGAGATCTGCATTTGCCAAGACTGTGAAGTGACTCAGGCAAAACCTCCTTTGAGAAGCACCATTCTCCATCCCCTCAGGCATTTCCACTTTGACATCGTCAGGGTTCATCTGATACACCTTCACCCAGTGACCTTTTTCTGTCCGTGGCTGCGAGCAGGATGAGAATGCCTAACCTATAGCCCTGCCCTGGAAGGACTAACAGGAAGCCTTGCTCAGAGCGCAACCGTGATACAGGGCAGCTTTTCAGTAATTAAAAAACTCTTAGCACTTCCTGAGTCCATCCTTTTTTAAACGTCATTTCTAAATGAAACATTACAAAAAATTTCTTGTCAAAAGAGATTTCAGTTGTCTCCATATACAGTTTCTTGTATAGATCACACACATTTACCAAGAACCCTGAGCTGCGACCCACAGACAGAAAGCAAAGGTAATCTGTCCCTCCATCGTATAACGCAGGTTTAATAAAACCCATACAATCGTCACCTGGGTTATACATGAAGACATTCATCACCACGCGTTTGCACATTTTGATGTTTCTTAAGTACGGAATTCGCAACACTCTGCAACTTTTTCCAACCAATTTACAAATCGTTTTCATCCCTCATTTTATTATCCTACCCGGAGTCAACTTGTTCTTTTGGCACCATCAATCTGACTGACTGGTAGGGTTTTGGAGTGCAGCGTTTTAATTTATGAAGACAGCTACCCAAAAGCATCTCAATCACTTAGAGCATGAAACAGGGGCGGCATCAGATTCACTAGGAAATGCTGCTTTGTTATACATATATATCTAAGGACAGGGTCATTTATATACCAGAAAGCCAGGGTGGTGACAGACAGGACTAATGTATCAATGTCAGAAGTAAATGCAAGGAAAGGGATGGTAACAAAAGTCAGCCTCGGAAGGTACCAGGAATGCTATCATTTAATGCTCCTCTGGGTAAAAGGGATATGATATAAACACTGAATTATCAATCATAAATGAAGGTCTATCAAATAGAATATACTATCATATTAATATAAGAAAATCGTCTCACCTTGGGTTCAGATCTAGGGGTTTATGTTGCTTACAGTCTTTTTCTAGATTTATCATTACACTCAAACTATAGTCCAGGTTTCTGAGATATAACAGTGCGCAGTGATCAAGGATTACTGACATTTACAGTAAATTCTTTGTTATCAGTGTTATAAAAAGCTGCAGAGTGATGTTCAGGGGCCGTATCACCTGACACATGATGCATATCGACCCCGTTCAATATCTGTTATCTGACTGTTTCAAACGTTATTTAGATAATTGAATAAGATGCAGTTAAAACAACAAGGAGAAAGAAAACAAAAGCAAAAAGTGAAGACACTAAAAATTTAGCAATTTTCTTAAATCCAAAGAGTCATTTTTGTTCAACTTAATTGCATTATCTTCCTTTTGCATTTGGGCAGGTCCTACTGGCAAATACGCAGACCCACCAGTCTATGCTATTCATGAGTGGCTAGTCTGACAAATAGGAAATCATGTGCCCTCAAAGCCTCTCTGATATTATGGCTCCAGGGAAAAGGAGGGCAAATGCCGCTTCCTGGAGGGGGGAGGGGAGATCATGGGAAGGTGTCCAGATGAGATGGAAGAGTTGCCCGCTCCCGGCAGGCGGGAGTAGGATACAGAGCCAGCAAGGAAAGGCCAGTCCTTAGGCTCCAGAGACTCTGCCTGGTTTCCTCTCTGGCTGGACACTCTGGCAAGTGGTAGTTTCTCAGGCAATTTCTAACAGTTAAACTTTAGAAAACCCCAGAGTAATGGGACTTTTTTTTATTGCTCCTCCTGATGCAGATTAGGAAAATGCCAGGCTCATCTAGATGAGTGCGTATTCCACGTGGACTGTGGAGAAGACAAAGGGACAGTGAATCCAGAGGGGGCTACACAGAGAACGCTGGCCTGGCTGGGACACGGAGGTTTCCCACGGGCACAGAGGAGGCCAGTGAAGGCTGCTGGGGCCATCCCACCACACCCCTGGGAGGGGGCCCCCTTCAGAAGAGGGGGTGCCTGGCCTGAACCTGGATGACAGGGCACTGTGAGTCAGGCACGTAAAGACCATCACACATGCCGCTCAGTATGACCAACAGTAGGGTCTCTGCTGCCTGAGCGCAGACAGGGTGAGGACACTGCAGACACAGCCTGACGTCTCATTACCACCAAGGAGCACCAGTCACGTGGACAGACCTCAGCCCACCCAGCCCTCCTGCCATCGAAGGCACAGGCCAGGGTGTGGGCAGGGAAGGAGGAAGAGGGGGAAAGAGAGCTCCCCTGCAGGGGTGAAGTGCTGCCAACCTGAGAGTGGGAAAATGCTTTAAATTGTGGATGGTGTCCGAGAAAATGACAGTACTTGATTCGATTGGATAGTATCAAAAAGAGACTAAGTTTTAAACTTGAAGTGGCTAAAAATTTATTAAACTGAGTTTACTGGATTGGACTGAATTTAGTTCTGCGGCTGAGAAAAAATGGCAGCTTGTCAAAGAAAAGTAATAGAAAGTAAAGTGAGTTTGCCCACCTTGATTGTTGCCTTCCAGTTCAAACTCACCGTGCGCGCGCACACACACACGCCCCCGCTCAATCACACGCATAAATATTTCAGTCTTACTTTTGGATTTCTGTGTGTGGTATAAATCAGAAAGCAGCGGAGCATGTGCCTGGGTGCCTCCAGAATAAACTGTGTTTGTCACAGCTTTCTAGCCTGGGGAGAGGAGGGGAGGTAGACCGCTGTCTCCAAAAGCAGCTGGTGGCAGCTCAGATAACTTTGGAGCTTGTTTTTTCCACTTCGAATATCTTCCAATTTCAAAATATTAAATTGTGGGCACAGGCCATTTTGAAATAAGACCTGTTCTTCAAATATTCTGTCGATGAGCAAAATACTCTGGGAGGAGAGAGAGGAGTAGGAATTCAACAGCAGCGTCCCTTCCTTGCCTCTGGGATCTCTCTAGAAATTTTCCCAGCTACTGCTCTTCCACTCACCTGTAGCTCTCACAGTTCTTTTCTACCCTCAGACCCTCTTGGACTAATGTTCTGATTATACGTATGTTGCGCTGGTTTCGATTTCCCTCCCTCCTCCAGAATCACAATGTCACAGCCAGTCCTTCAATTAAGGTTTCAACATGATGGCTCCAAAGCTGTATCTCTAGCTCTGATCAGTCATCTGAGCCCCAGATCCCGGTAAGGACCACAGAGGCCTCCCCTGAATCTGGCAAAGTAACTCCCCACCCCCTACTCCTTGGTCACCTTCAGCCAAAGTGCCCTAATTTATCTCTTCCAAATACTTACTAGCATCTCAAATTATCTCACTTATTTGTTCATATGTTTCTTGTGTATCTGTCTCCCCTCTCACCTCTCAGACTCACCAGGAGGGTGATGTGATACTTTAAGATAATTCTAAAATACTGTTTTAGGATCAAATAAAAGAAGCAAATGTTAATGTAAGTTAAATGAAGGCCAGAACTCATAAGCTTTGTTTTCCTGACCCTAGAATGGTATTTAGAAAGGTTCTAAATAAATATTTGGTTACTAACTCACCAACCCATATACTGGGGAGTTCACTTGACATTTGCACTGGGGCACGTTTCAGATATTACAGATTCAGTCCAAAGTGGAGTTCATGATGGTTCTCCATATTTTCATTCTGCCCAACCTTCAGACAAGGTGACCATGATCTATCCAAGTGCTAAATCCACACCCCTGAACATCATCTTATTTCCTATCTCTGTCTCCCCTCCACAGATTGACTGGTCAGTTTGTCCCTGTGACCTCCTACCTCTAGAACCCCCAAGCTACCACATCTCACGTAGATTTCTGGGATAGCCTTCTTTCTAGTTGGCCTCCAATTGGACACTGTTCCAAATAGTAGACATATTTACTATTTAAAAGGCAAATATGATTAAGATACCTCTTTAAAGTCCCCCAGTGGTTTCTCATTTCTCCTAGAACACAGCTCAAAATCTTCGGAAGAGCCTACAAGGCCCTGAATGAAGGCACCCTCTCCCCGAGCGGCATCTCATGGCAACAACCTGGCCATTCTACCCCAGAATTTTATGCTCCAGCTTTTTATGATTAATTTTGCAAATCCCTCAGATATCTGTTGTATTTTCTTGAGGAGGTAGAACTCCATTCCAACACTTTTGACATTCCAAATTCTTAACAAGCTGCCAGTTTGAGGGCTGGGAATATGTACTCTTCTCACTGTTTCTTGACCCAACCTGCCTTACCGTTAAAAATAAATTGGTTTTCCATCTAGCATGAAGCATGAATTAGAAATGTGTCCGCTGGTTGAAACTATGCACCTTTTAAAGGGTTTCACACAAATTTTGGCCACAACACAGAAGTTTCTCATTTTCATTTATCCTGAATGATAAACTCTATCAACAAAAGGAAATGTGTATACTGAACTGTAATTTTTTCAGAAATGCAATTTCTTTCTGAGGTCACTTTAATCAGAAGAATAACTGCATCATTCACGAGCCATGTTCTATTAATTGGAAGAGTTGGTCAATTAGTACACAAGACAGCATCACCTCTCAATAAAGAGAAAATGGTTTCCCTCTGCTGTTCTTTCAACCGCAATTATTACCCCTGAGTCAAGAGACTTACAACGCAGCAGCAAAGTTAATCATTTAAGACTAGAAATCATCTTTGAAAAGTCAACCAGTGGAAACATGTCTGTAACAACAATAACAGCTGGAGAGTGTACTTTAGAGGAATTCAGAAGTGCCTCTGCATCAGGATTTGGATAAAGGTCATATTTTTAATTACTTTAGTACAAATTGCTACAAATCACTGGCTGTCTTTATTGGTACATAAAATTATCAGAGGTGGAACTTGGGGACCTGTTTAATAATAGGTCTCTGTGTAGTTCCTCAAACTTTACAAATATCTCATCATTAAGAAGCATAAGTTAGGGAAGAACTCACCAAGAAGCTGATGCGATATTCTAAGACAATCATAAAACTCTGTTTTATGATCAAATAAAAGATGTAAATGTAAAGAGCAAAGAGTTGCTTTTAAAGTGGTCCATATCTTAATCCCTTGTGTTGTCTATGTCTTGACTGTAAAAAATCTCTGTGTGACAATTCATTCTTTTATACATTAATTCCTTTGTCTAGAAGATTTCAGGCCTGTTTCAGTGGACATGGAATAACAGATGACTGAGGACTAAAGGAGATTCAGGGGTGAGTCCCTGGAACCCCAGGGCATGCCTAGCACAGCAGCTACCCTGTAGCATATGTTTTTCCATGTTTGTTGAATTCAATAGACACATGTAATGTATCTTCAGTGCCACCTACCTTGTACGAGGCTCAATAAAATTTTATAAAGATTCCTTGAAGAGGCAGACTTGGATCCCGATGACGGAAATGGAACTACATAATTCTTTTTGACACGTGAGACATACCACAAATGCTATGAGTGTTATATGCTATATCAATGAGGGTACATTTACACCTCAGTCCCCTTGAATAATAAGTGACATTTACTTAGAGTCACTGTGAGCAGAACACCTTAAGCAGAACCAACATTTATGTATCTTACAGAGAATATGGAACTCAGAGTAGCTGAAACCACAATGTAAACTTGTCCAACGATCGCAAGCCTGGGCAATGGAGAGACCAGCAGTCGCGGGAGGGGAAGGGGAACCGGGGCAGCGGTTGACATGGTTCACTTTGCTTAAGTTGTCATGAGAGTGAAGCGTGGTGCTGGCAGTGCCTTCTGGGAGGTCAGTTTATTGTTGAGGTTACAGAACAAGGTCAAGTGTGGCTCAGACAGGGGGTCTGAGCTGGGTGTGAAGGATGGACCAGGAGAGGACTCTTACTGGGGAAGGGCTGGGGTAGGAGCTGGTGTCGCTAGGGTGACTAGGAAGAACCCGGCCCAAGAACAGGCGGGATGAAGCCATGTAGGGTGTGGTCTGAAGGAGGCCTGAGGCCAGACTCTAGCTCTGTCACTACTGGTTGTGTGACCTTGGCAAGTTCTGAATGGTCTTTCTAAGCCTCTGTTCCTCTTCTGGAAAGAAGGGATGATTCACGTACTGCTTACTCTCCACATTTACTTGGGTTCTAAGTATGGATAACGATAGATTAGATAGTGAGTTTGGTTAGTGGTCTGCTATCTAAACCCATTTAGTTACTGAATTCATACGGGAGAGTTCAGGTAGGGGAGGTGCCAAGAATAACAACACTCCCTTAGAGCTCTTCTAACAGTGACATGAGACAACAAATGTGAATGACAGTACCTGGGACATAGCAAGGTTCAAAAGTATTACTGCTGCTGCTATGACTACCAGTTGCAGATTATTTAATTAGCAGGATAGTGGACAGAGGGCATTACCATTCGACAAAGAGGTGGTTTGCTTGATTCAAGTAGCAACTGCGGCTGAGGTCTTGTGCAGGGGAATCAGAATTATACCAGCGTCCCGTCCGGAAGCCACCATGGCTGGAGTCTGGGGATGAACCAGATGGTCTAAGTGCAGGAGTGGAGTGTCTGAGATGGGAAATCAGAGGTTCCTGCACAAGCTCAGGAGTGGTGAGGGCTGAGGATTATTATGGTGTTTATGGAACTCGAAAGGAGACGTGCGTCTAAAATAAACATTCCAAAGGAAAAACAATGGGGCTCAATAAAACTCAAAGGAATTTCTGTGAAGGTGAAAGACAAATGGCTGATGATTTACAAGGAAAAAGTGGTGAACTGGCCATCCAGATAAGTACAGGATATTTTCCAAAAAAGGGTTTGGCTGGGAAAAGAAGAAAACGTACATCACATGTGGTCAAGGGGCCACACTTTCTCTGGTCTGTCTTCTCGCTCCAGCCCGACCCTTCACTTTGGCTGAATTCTTCCTCATCTCCCAGTCCTAGACTGTCGGTGCCCCAAGCTCAGGCCTCAGGCCTCAGACCTTTGCTCTGCCTCACTCCCTTCCCAATCTCATCCATCCTTCACGTCTGCACAGACTGCTGCTTGCTGGTGATGGCGCGTCTTGACCTGGTTCAAACATCTCGGAATATCCATCTGTTTGCCCCTCATTTCTGCTCAGGAATTGGATCTCAAACTATTGATTTTTTTTTACCCTAAACCTGCTCCTCTCACAGCTCTCTCTGTCTCAATGAACAGACACGCCAACCTTCCAGTTACTCGTGTCAAGTTCCTTGGTGCCGTCTTTGACTCTGTTCTTTATCTCACAGCAGGTGTCTCCCCTGTATCTGGAAGCCGGCAGCTTCTCCTGGGCCCCAACATGGCCTCCTCTGGTGGAAGCCACTGCCATCTCTGATGTGGATTAGAGAAGCTGACTTTTGTGTGGTCATCTGAATTCATCCATGGACTGTTCTCAACATGGTAACCTCTTAAGTCCTACGTAACCTCCTCGTTTAGAGCCCTTCAGTCGCTTCTCATCTCACTTAAAGAACAAGCCAAGAGTCTCACAAAGTCTGATAAGGCCCTCTGAACCCCGTGTCTGCTACCTCTGGTCGCCCATCCTCAGCAGATCTTCTCACCCACTCTACTCTGGCCGTATTGAATTCACTGCTGTTTGTTCAAACCCCTCACAGTCCTGCTACCTCAGGACATTTGCATTTGCTGTTCACTATGCCTGGAAATTCCCTCCCCAAATATTTACATGGCTGCTCATCCTGTTCCTTTGGGTCTGTACTCAAATATCATCTCATAGACACCTTCTGCAAGGACTCTATACAGTACAGGAACGCCCCTCTCCACCACTACACACCCTAGTCTCCATACCTGCTTTAGTTTTTCTCACAGCACTTGCCATCTCATGTACTGTATATTTACTTCTTTATTAGTTTTTTGTCCGTTTTCACTACCAAAGTGTAAGTGGTATGAGGGCAGAGACATTGCATTGTTTATAGCTGTATCTTCAGCATCTAGCACAGTGTCTGACAGATAAGTAAGTACTGAATAAACACAGAAGTTACAAACAAACTTTTAAAAAACATAAGTATTGCATTTCTATGTGAAAGCGTAATGAAAGAGCTGTGCAGAGGGAAAATGGAAAATGTTGGCCCAAAAAATCCTTCAGTAAGCCAAAAGAGTTGGAATAAAAAGCTTTAAAAAATGCAAATGGTAAAAATTCTGAGGAGTAATGTGTTGCTTCGCAATGAAATTTAATCTGACAGCACCTCTTTTGCTTATGATATCCCAGATGGTAGATTGCTATTTCATCCATTAGCTAGCACGTGCATCGTTTGCCAATTCTAATTCATTCTAGAAGCTCCCATGGTGACTGTAATGGAGGTTGGGTTTTGTTGTGTGTGGGGAAGGGATGGGTGGTGGTTTTGTTTGTTTGCTTGCCATAAAACTACATGGGATTGACTGGCTGCTGGTGGACAGTAACACAGTGGTGACAAGGGCGTCTGCCCTGCAGCAAGAGTAGCGAGAGTACTACCGCTCTTAGTAGTAGCATGTTTGCCTCCAGATGAGACAGAAACATTAGATCTCATCTTCCTGTTTGGTTAGCATATTTAAAAATTTATAATTTTTGTGAAGATGCAGATGACTTTCATTATTTATGATTTTAAGTAACACTATTCCATTGTATTTAGCTGAAGTTAAACTCTGTCTTCCTCTGTCTGTTCTTTCTCTGCCTCCTTCTTTCCTAGGAGACCACAAGCTCCCAATGGCCGGCCCTGCGGTACGAGGGCAGGTGGTGGAGAAGAGAAGCAGCCCCTTAATAGAGGGTAGTTAACTGCAGCACAGAGCAGCACCCCACCTTGGGGTGGGGAAAGTTGGCTCCAAAAGATCTATCAGTCTCCTCGGAACTAATCTACCTTGAAATAAATTTAACAATCAAGTAAAACTAGTGCTTGTAGCATCTGTGCCAACGCAGCTCATCTACAGAAGCCTCTTCCCAACTTTCACCCCATCACTGCTCTCAAACCCCTCCCAAACCAGTTTATGAATTCTAGCCCTGCTCCTGATAAGTCCCTCCCAGAAAGGAAACTTCTCCAGGGCATGTAAGTCAGGAGCTGGAGGATGGCTGGCTCGGCCTGGGTCCATTATCCACTGACCCAGCTATTTAAAGCAACCCCAGGAGCCCAGCTGTGGAGGATCCACTAGGAGCTCCAACAGATGTATACTTTCCAGAGCAAAAAAAGATATGGCTCCTTCCCACAGTTTAACTCTCTCAGGCAGAAACAATCAGAGCAAAAGAAATAGAGGGTCTTACAGTTAAAGGAAAGAAGTGTAGAAGCAGCATTTAAGTGAAGAACGTTTGATTTGTTCCAATTGTCAACAGAGTGTAAAGTGGTTCCATTCAGGCTTTCTAAATGGCCAGGCTACTGCCTGAGTACAGCATACCTATTCAAGAAACTGCAGCTTTATTTATGGTTATGACAACTTCTAAGAGCTGGTATCCTTCAAGATACAGCATAACACCACAGCGAGACTGGAAAAAAAAAAAAGTCTGGAGTAGAATATCATATTGTGACTGGTCAGTGAATAAAATAAAGGCACTCAGGACAACTTACGTATGTCAAAACCTATATAGAGAAACTGGATTGTCTATAAATTGGCAGATGGATCTTTTCCAAGCACTGAGAAAAATTTCAATTTGAGTTTTAAAACAAATAAGTCAATTTAAAATAAAACTAACCAAAAAAAGGGCCGATGAAAATTTCTTTAAGCTTATTGTATTAAAAAGCAAAAAATGACTTCAAAACCCATAAACTCAAAAGAGGGTTTAGTCAAATAACAATGAAACATTCTAATTCATTTTCTAAACAATGAGAACATTTAAAAAGAAACATTTATTATTTTCATATGAACTTCACATTCCTAAGTCTGAGCTCTGTCTATCTTTTCTGCTGAAAAGGCTAAAAACAGGTTCCCTCTCTGTGTGGACAGAACAGATGCTTGAGGCTGATACGCAAGGAGGAATCAAATGTGTCCACCACACAAGCTCAGAATCTGTAGATCTTCAAAAGGAAAGTTTTTCCTCTTGATTTTCTTGTGTCGTCATGACTGTTTGGTATCTAGACATTTCCATATGGATAACATGAGATATCTGACATCCTCCACCGCCCACAAATCCGATTGCCTTCTGATATTCCTTAATGTTTCTTAACACCATCGTCAACATTCAGTGAGACTCCCAGTTGAACACTGAGACTCATCTGTAACTCCTTTCTCTTTCTCTCAGCTTCCAATAGGTTACCCAACTCTGTCCATTCTACAGCAAAAGGTCTCCTGGAATTTGGCCTCACTAACCCTTGAGATCAAGGTGGACATTTTGACCCCTAGCAGTGGTGTTTAAACTTAACAACAACAGCAATAGCAAAACTTGTGGTAGAATCCTTTCTTCAAACTAAGCCTTATATAAACGTCCACTACATGAAACGGTAAAATGAAGAGGCTGCTTCAGCCTCTCCTTCACCCTTTTGGTAGCCCCGGGGGCAACATCACCACTGGTTATGGGAAGGGTCTCTTATCGCGTCTTCCCGGCCCGGCTTTTGCCCACTCTGGCCCACTGGCATCAGATTCAGTTTCCTGCCTCATGGGTCAACCTCGGGGGGCAGGGATGGGGCAGCAGGTGGAGCAGAGAAAATCCAACTGCCTGGGTTTGATCCCAGCTGGGCAGCTTACCAGCCCTACAGTCTTAGGCAGTCTTGTGACCTCCTTTAATCTGCTTCTTAATCTGTAAAATGGGGAATAAACAATAATACCTCTTCTAAGACACTCTCGAACAGACCCTCCATAGGGTCTTTGATTCCTTCAACACTCCCGGGGAACATTTTTTTCTTTTCTGGGAACAATAGATCATGTCTACTGTTATTGATTTTAAGTAAGGTACTGAGAAGATCCGTGCGTCGTTGTGGCAAAGAAGGACTCCATGCGGAGCTGGCATCTTCCTTTGAAAGAGTCTGACTTTCCCAGAAGTTTTGTTTTCTTTATATTTTGAGATTTTATTAAAGAAAAAGAAAAAACATATGCCCTTCACTGTTCTGAATAATCCAAGAGTATTTGACCGGATGCTAGCACGGGTCCATAATTTCTGCCTGGAAGAGGAGTTAGAATGCTCTTCCCCATGCCACCCGACACACTTTGAAATGGCCCAAGGACTTTGCTCAGCGGCAGAAAACTGGCTCTCTTTACAGCACCAGTCCCACCCCCTGCCACCCCGTGGACTGAGCCAGCCCTGGGACACTGGCCCATTCATATCATCGAAGGCTCACAAATTCCATAAGAGACCAGGGTACATGGGTAACATCCAGGATCTACTCAGTGCTACATTTTATGGGGAGAAAGAAGACAATGAATGAGCCCCTTTGGCCAGTGTCTGTCCTGTGTTCTGAAATGTCTGTCTTCTTAGGATCAACATCACCAAGGAATGTCTCGCTGCAGAGAAACGGCAGCCACAAGTCCTCAGGGGGCCACTGGGAGGCTTATGGGAGATTTTGGCTTGAGCTTTTCTAAGCCCAACTCAACCTGCCGCAGAGAAAAGCATCAGGAAAAGTTAGCTATACAAAATACCACTGTCATCATTACCTCTGACTTGAGACCCCCGTGGCTACAGGATAAACTCTGCCATTCTTAGCCTGGGCCAGCAGCCCCTTCACAGCACCCAGCTCTCTGCTCTCCTTGGTCTCTGCTCACTCCCTGACCCTGAGGCTGCACTCTGGCCTCACCGTCTTCCCCGCTGTCTCCCGGCCAGGGCAGGGGTATGTCTGCACGTCCTGCAGGCTTTGCATGGTCATCTCATCCCCTCTGCTCCCCTCTTCCCTTCTATCTCCCACAGGGTGCCCCTCTTGTGAGGTTTTCTCCACTGAAAATCAACTCGAGTTGATTCTCTTCTCTACCAGAACTTCCCACTGTCATTAGGTGGTTTCCTAAGGACAGCCAACTAGGAGTTCCTTGTGCTTAAGGGCTGGTCTTCTTCATCCCGGTATCCCTAATACCTTGCCTGGTCCTAGGCATATAATAGACAAGCGGTAAGTTATGTGTTGACTAAATCAATGATTGAATGAGTAGTACGTTTTACACTGTATTTTAGACAACAGAAAGAGAAGAGACGACGACACAAAAACGTTAACAGTTAGTTAAATCCAGGATGTGGATTGTGGGTAATTCTCGTTATAATATTTAAACTTTTCTTAATTTCCCAAATTTCATATTACATCAGTAATTAGAGGCAACAAAAGAAGGAATAAGGAAAAACCGTGACAGTTTATATAGCAATGCAGACAATCAAGTACTGTTAAGTATTAGCCTTTCTTAATAAAGGTTATGGGCACCTACCATTTCCTGTATGAATGTACAAGTTGGTGTAACACAAATTGCTTGTGGAATTTTTTGAATTTGATTTATGTTTTCTTAATTTATTCTGACCTAATTCATTAGCCTAAGTTTTTCATGCATCTCACAGTTGTAAGTCCTGCTCATTCGGCTGGGAATAAATCTTTGGTATTCTACATGTGGACGTTTATTAAAATGCATCAATATGATCCTATCTTTCAACCAAGACCTTTAGCCCAGAAATAATACCCTTTGTTTTAAAGAAATCAGGCTTGCCATTTAAACAAAAAAAGGCATCAGTCCAACTGGCGACTTCAATTTCATCATCAAAAACCAGAGTCCCATGAAACCGGGTATAAATCTCATGTGAGGATTAAGAAAGAAAGAAAGAAAGCAAAGCTCTTACATGCGTTTAAATATAATGTAAAATTGCTCGCTTACTAAAAATATGAACAACAATGAACAAAGTGTACGCATGAGTACTAGAAAAGATGATCTATAGACACCATAAATTAGCCATTTCACGTTTCTACATCAGGGCATGTTATAATGTTGATAGCCACGATGACCAGAAAAAGGTCAACTGCATGGACACGGTGGCCTCTAAGAAATTAAGCTCCATGAATTCTTGTCTGCTTACTCAGTCAGGCTCTGACAAGTCCAAGAGGGCCTATGGTAATGAGGGCTGTGATGGTTTCTTCTGTAGTGGTCCATGATGTAAGGAAAACACACATTCTTCTTACAACTGCTTGGCACACAGAAGATGGGTGATAGGTATGAATTAATTAGTTGACAGTCCCATGGCTCTGTAACCGGGGCTCAGTAGGCCGAAGCAGGAAGATTTTGAGAAAGCCATGGGCGTGCCCGTGACCACTACTAGCGGGTCAGTTGGCCACCTCACCCACATTCTCCAGCCCTCCTCGCCCCGACTGGTGCCTGGGGCCTTAGTCCCAGCTTCACGGCAGCCCCTCTGTTGACGGCCCGCGTAGTTATGCGTCTGCTTCCCTCTCTACCTACCCGGCACACCTGAGGCAGCTCACCCAGTGGCTCTCCTGCAGCCAGATCAATGTCAGGGTTTGGAGGGCCACTTTCAGAAAAAGACTATTCCTTGGGTTTCCCTATGAAGCTTTTATTCATGTTGGGGTTGTATGTGTCCAGTTTTCATTGTAGTCGAAGTGAAATTTACTGAATTCTCCAAGATCAATGTATGCAACCCCTCTTACGACAGAAAAATAGGTTCATTTACTTTTCCTTAAAAGTGGTCTTTCTGCTTCAGCCGCGGGGGCGTCTTAGGTCCCAGAAAGAAGTAAAGGGCGGACAGTGTGTCTGTTTGCTGGAGAATCAGTAACAACAGCTAACTGAGAGCTTGTTACTGGTTCCACACACTGTCTTAGGAGCTTCCGTGAATTAATCCGTATGATCTTTATAGCCTGTGATCAGCGCTACTGTTAGTCTCACTTCACAAGCTAAGTCACTTGCGGCGGTGGGCTGGGACTCAGACCAGGCGGTCGGCCCCAGAGCCCAGGCTCGCACCCCTGAGCGCACCTCCCTGCCTGGAGCTGCCCTTGACAAATGCAAGGCTTTCGGCCTGCAGGAGTATCTTGCTCTCCGTCTGTCATTCTGTCCATCCGGGGTCATGTGAACATGAACTAGAGGTGACTGAGGACCACGTGCGAGAGGCATGTCCTGTCCGTGGCCGTACACCTTACTCTGTGTTTTAAAGCCCTGGGTGTCGGGGAAGCCTAGAACAGAAGCTAAGCTTCAAGGAAGTGATTTTTCCGGGAGCTACACGCCACGTACTTGCACACGGAGTGGGCTGTGGAGTCCTCTCCACGGGTCACTTTGCCCACGGACTTGTCCCGGTTCTGTTCAAGCCAGTTCTTAAAGCAGAGTTGGGCAGGGGGTAGAAAAATGAAGGGAGGTGGCTAGTTTCCTGTGGCTGCTCTAACAGAGAACCACACACTGGGGGGCTGACAACAATAGAAACCCATTCTCTCACAGTTCTAGGGGCCAGAAGTCCCAAAGCCAGGGGCTGGCAGAGCTGCTTCCTTCTCTACAGTCTGAGCTAACCTGTTCCACGCCTCTCTCCAAGTTTCTGGAGGTCACCAGCAATCCTTGGCATGTAGCTGCTTTACTCCAATCTCTGCTTCTGTCTTCACCTGGCATTCTCCTCTGTGTCTCTGTGTCTCTTCTGCTAAGGACGTCGGTCAGGTTGGATTTGGACCCACCCTGATCCAGTATGACCTCATCTTAATTTGATTATATCTGCAAAGACTCTGTTTCCAAATAAGGTCACATTTGCAGGTATTTGGGAGACCTAATTCAACTCACAACGGGAGATGACTTTTTTTTTTTCTCCTAAGGCACTTAGGAATAATGCATTTTGGCTCCTGAGGACACTAGTCTAAAATAGAATTCTGTGTGTAAGGAGGTAGGCTAGGGGTTCTCTGTGTGTGAAGGAGAAACTGCATCCTCTGTGCTTTGCTTCAGTACTTCGTTTCTGACACCAGATGTGTGGGTGCTTTTCCCACAAGAAACAATTCTCCAATCCTCTTCGGATACCAACTCTGCGTCCTACAATTCAATTCAATTCTGACACCATCTACCTGTGCACCCTCCACAGGCTCAGGGCTCAGTCCCACAGATCGCCCCCCTCCATTTAGGTGTCAATAATAAGTCCAGGTTGTCACCTGTGCTTCTGACCAACTGGTTATAAATTGGAAGTTCCCAGGACCTCCTCCTTGGGATCAATAATTTGCTAGATTGGCTCACAGAACTCAGGAGCGCAGTCTACTAAGTAGGTTGTGCACCTCAGGAACAGGCAGATAGGAGAGACGCATAGCGCGAGGTATGCGGGAAAGGGACTTGGAGTTTCTGCCTTCTCTGGGCTCATCACCCTCCCAGCACCTCCACATGTTCAGCAACCTGGAAGCTCTCTGAATC
Source organism: Eschrichtius robustus (assembly GCF_028021215.1). NCBI lineage: Eukaryota > Metazoa > Chordata > Mammalia > Artiodactyla > Eschrichtiidae > Eschrichtius > Eschrichtius robustus. Next base: position 6,858,099 of record NC_090832.1, on the reverse strand, counting down.
CTATACTTTAGGGATTTTTATGGAGGCTTCATTATGTAGGCATGATTGATTAAATTATTGGCCTTTGGTGATTAGCTCAACCTCTAGCCCCTCTCTTATCCCTGGACTGAAGATTCCAACCCTCTAATCACATGGCTTGTTTCCCTGGAAACCAGCATCCATACAGCGGTTCTCTAGGGGCTTTCCAAAAATCATCTCATTGACATAAATCAGGTGTGGTTGAAAGGGCTTGTTATGAACAACAAAGGACACTCCTTTACCTTTATCCCAACTTGTGAAACTACAGGATTTTATGAGCTGTGTGCCAGGAAGGGGACAAAGATCAAATACTTATTTCTTATTACAAATCACAATATCATACACAGTGCCTGTTTGCAGAAGGGGAAGCTGCATGCAAGGGCTTGTGCTTTGCTCTCAGAAACATAATAAGCAAGACAACCTGCCTTATTTTCAATAAATCTCTAAGAATCAGCAACAGTGCACTCCTTTTTTAAGTATTAGTAGTGAGGCTGGCGTTACCAGTCTAAACGATAGATGTCTCCCCATAGCGTCACTTCCTGGGGAGCAGAGGCTACAGTTCTTTGCACTGAAATGGCAGCGGCTCAGACCCCACTCCAGCAGCCCGCAGTAGCATTTTCAAGACCACACATCTGTGTCCTGGCGCTTCCTGATTCTGTTACCATTCATGCTGTAAGTCAGCACGTTCAACATTTTAATGCTTCACATATCAAAAAATTGAGTGGATTATATATGGATTTAACCTTTTCAATATTCCAAGTATGGCTGACTGGCTACTCTAGTTCCTCCCTTGCTTGTAGTTTTAGTAACCTGGATAGAAATGAGCTGGCCCACCGACAAAAAAGAACAGCGGAGAGAGCAAAGTCATAAAGCCAGCACAGTCTTTCAGAGACTATACTAAAGGATTATACTTTTGATATTTCACAATTTTTTTCTTTCCAGAGCAAGCAATCATAGATTGAAAAGAGAAGAGACAAAAAGTAATACTGACTGCAATAAACAATGCTGCTGTTTTCCTCTGTTAATGTTATTATTCAGTCCCTCAGTGGTCTTGGTCTCTGTTTGCTATCATCTTCAAACATTTTATTCTAGAAACATTTTTGTCTCAGTCACATTTAGTAGAAACTTTAATATAAATTCCTGTTACTCCACAGTGTAACCCATGGTTTTCAAAATTATGGTGAAATCTCATGAGCTCTTAAGAAATCCCCTCTTGTTTGGCTCTGTCCACACAGTTCCTTTGTTTGAGCAGCCATGAATATGTTAGGCTAAGCTGAGTTCAACTTTCTTGGTGACTCTTCAATACAAATCAACTCTGGTAACAGATTACTCAACCTACCAGGTTAAATGAATAACAACAATTCTAACATCTAGGCAGCATAGTCCGATTTCTGACAAAAGATGAGGAGGGGCAGATAATGATTTATATACCAAATGTATAAATTGTATTATGATTCTGAGGAAAAAACCCCTCAACACCATTAATTAGCCATATGTCCATTTTTAAAATGCTAATGCCAGATGATAACAACTCTTCATACCCATGTAAATGTCTAAACAAAACTGTAAATAATGTATTGATTTGTTTCTTAGTAATTAGTTTTAACAAGCTTTTCAGTTAACTTTGCTATGGAATGCTAACATTAATCTTTAAGATATCATAGCACATTATCAACTTAAAGTTAAAAAATGCTAAAGTTAAATAAGGCCTTTCCTGTACTAATCTATAAGTAATTCATTTCACAAGAACTCTTGAGCTACTGGTCCATTCAGGAATCATCCAAAATTAAAATTATTATAAAATCTTTTCAATGAATTTCCTATCCATCAGGCATAAAATTATGTCAATGGAATGTGCCTTGCTTAAAAGGATCTAGACTACCACTGATTAGATCTTTCATAACTATAAATGAATGGATTGATGAACCACACACAGAACCCTACCATATAACTTCACTCATTACTCATTCATTTGAAATATAGCTCTGGAGTGCTATCCACTTGGCCTGGCCTTCTGGGCACTGGTGATACAAGAGTGAATAAAATCAAGACAGTCTCTGCCCTCATGGCACTTTCATTCAAGAAAGAGAGACGAAAAACATGATGAAGACGCCACGAAACTATCAAGTAAGTAAGTAAACATAAGTCATTTGGTGATACGTGCTGTGGAGTGAGGGGTATCAGAAGTCCTCAGAGAAGACCACTGTGATAGAGTCGTTTTGCGCAGAGTGTGAGTCATACAGAAGTTGGGAAAGAATTCCAGACAGAAGGAGCAGGGGCACAAAGACCCTGAGGGGCAAGTGTACTTGCTGATTAGAGAAGTGGCATGGCTGCCGTGGAGGAGACTGGCGTGAGGAGGTGAGTGTCTTAGCAGGGGCCAGATCACATTGGCCTTACAGCTGCTGTAACTACTTGGGCTGAGAAGCCATTAAAGGGGTTTGAGCATAGGGGGGATGTAATCCAACTTAAATTTTAAGTTGATCACTCTGATATTTATTTGGAAACTGGTCTGCACGGATGCAGGGAGATCAGCTGGAAGGCCGTTGGAATAATCTAGGCAAGAGTCAATGGTGGCTTGGACTAGGGTGGCAGCAGTGGTCAGATTCTGTAAAGTATTTTGAAGGAACTGTCTGCAGGATTTGCTGATGGGTAGCATGTGTGGTGTGAGAGAAGGGGAGGCATCAAAATGACTTGGAGGTGATGCTTTTGACCTGGGCCCCGGGGTGTTCAATTACAATGAAGCCTGAGGCAGAAGAAGGATCAAGCTTTCACGTTTGAAAGTATGAAGTAGAGATGCCATTAGGAATGCATGGGAAAGTCAGGGAGGCAGCTGGAGGGTTAATTTTGGAGTTCAAAGGAAAAGTTGGGCCTAGAGGTATAAATATTGAAGTTGTCGGCATAGGTGGGTATTTAGATCAATGATGAGTAAATGAGACTATCTAGAGAGGGAGTGTAAAAAAGAGAAAAGGTATGGGGAGAAGGGGTCTGGGGATGAGACCTGGGGGACACAACCTTTAGACTGAGGTTTTAGAGATGGAGAGGAACAACAATGTCACACAATATCATAATGTATTATAGGTATGATCTGAAGAGCTTAGCAGTCAGCATAGTGGACTGGCCATCAAAGTGTGGCTTTGTCATATTGCCTTTTTTAATCAATAATCTCAAAAAATATAAATAGATTACATTATCAATTTTATATTACTATACTCATGAACTATTATTACTGCTATTGTAGTTCCTGTTAAGTTAATTTCAGTTGCTGGCTATTCAATTGTTTAATCCAAGAATTACCATGTTTCATTAATTCTAAGATGCACATTTCTTTCACATTTTAACATCTCTGAAATCAGAATGTGTCATCAATTGATGGCATCATACAATTACAATTGGTGGCATTTTTTTCCTTCCTAGAGGCGCACATCAAAAAGGTACCTCATATAATCCATGGCATCTTAGATTTGATTTAAAAAAATATATTTAAAGTCAAGGCTACTTTCAGCTGCCCCCGGTTGATGTAAAAGTAGAAGAGATGGGTTCCTGCACTGCTTCTATCTGGTACGAGTGTCTACTGGGATGATGAAGAGCCCAGGAAAGGAAGGAGGTGGTGACAGGCAGTGGCTTGTGGGCCACCTGTCAGTCACCTTATTTTGCCCGGGTTTGCTATTGAGTAGCTCTGGGTGGCACACACCTCCAGTGACTTTGGCTCCTAGGAGGAAGGCATATATAGTCTTAAACTTTCACAGAGGTGTGTTCTGGCTTCATCCTCCAGACAGGTCTTTTCCTGGATTCAGACACTCCTTAAGAGCAGAAGCCATGTCTCAGCTACCTTTTAATCCCCAGAGTTTAGCACAATTGACTGAATACAGTTGGTGCTCAATACATTTTTTTAAAAAACATTTAAACATAACTCCCCCACTATCGGGGTATAAAAAATTTGTGGCCCACAATCTCAGAGGAAATGTCTGATGGACTTCCTCCCCCAGCTGTGATGGTTGAAGGTTACCCTCTGACTATGCTCACAGGAGGCCTTATCTAAGTGTTGAGGACCAGATCCTGGCATGGTCTCCATGGAAACAGAGAGGAGCGCTTAGATCCTTGCACAGAAACAACAAATGCACACTTTAGGATAATAACAGAATGCAGCATTTATAGATAGGGTAATAACCCATGTTATGAAACATGCAATTTAATAAGTCTCTCTGATGAAAAGGCAAAGACAACCGAGAGGCTGTAATTTACTCCTGGTAGTGGAGGTGTCTGAGGTTCACAGGCAGTGAAAATGAGCAGCAAGAATTAATCTTCCTCATCTGCTTGTCAAGCCATTGTATGCTGGCTTGCTGCTTACTATGCCATTTTGTCGTTTTCCTCTCTTATTATGTTTTCCAACTCATACATCTTAACCTACTATTCTACTTAATTCTCCCCTTGCATCATGACCTGTATTCTACATTCCTTACAAGAATGTCATCAAGGAATTACAAAGGACTTTTAAAAATAAAGACATAAAATGTTTTACAGTTCCTACAGAAGCCTTTTTGTGAAGACTGTGCTTTACATGTATTGAAAACACCTAGGAGAGTAGCCGTAAAAGTAAATTTGAATAATAGCGGTAAGAGTGGACAACCTTGTCTTGTTCCTGATCTTAGAGGACATGGTTTCAGTTTTTCACCATTGAGAACGATGTTGGCTGTGGGTTTGTCATATATGGCCTTTATTATGTTGAGGTAAGTTCCCTCTATGACTACTTTCTGGAGGGTTTTTATCATAAATGGGTGTTGAATTTTGCAGCTATTGAGATGATCATATGGTTTTCTCCTTCAATTTGTTAATATGGTGTATCACATTGATTGATATACCCTGAGAAAACAATAATTCAAAAACAGTCATGTACCACAATGTTCATTGCAGCTCTATTTACAATAGCCAGGATATAGAAACAACCTAAGGGTCCTTCGACAGATGAATGGATAAAGAAGATGTGGCACATATATACAGTGGAATATTACTCAGCCATAAAAAGAAATGAAATTTGAGTTATTTGTAGCAAGGTGGATGGACCTAGAGACTGTCATACAGAGTGAAGTAAGTCAGAAAGAGAAAAATAAATACCGTATGCTAACACATATATATGGAATCTAAAAAAAAGAAAAAATGTTTCTGAAGAACCTAGGGGCAGGACAGGAATAAAGACGCAGACGCAGAGAATGGACTTGAGGACACAGGGAGGGGGAAGGGTAAGCTGGGACGAAGTGAGAGAGTGGCATGGACATATATACACTACCAAATGTAAAATAGATAGCTAGTGAGAAGCAGCCACATAGCACAGGGAGATCAGCTTGGCGCTTTGTGACCACCTAGAGGGGTGGGATAGGGAGGGTGGGAGGGAGATGCAAGAGGGAGGAGACATGGGGATATATGTATATGTATAGCTGATTCACTTTGTTATAAAGCAGAAACTAACCCACCGTTGTAAAGCAATTATACTCCAAAAAAGATGTTAAAAAAAAAAGTAAATTTGAAAATACGTTTGAAATGTAGATAGTGTTTGCAGTGGTCATGTGATGTTGCTTTAGGGCACAGTGACGTTTAGCAAGAGCTCTGCTTAAGTCTTGAATTATCCTCTCCTCACCATTTTTTGAATTATGTGACCTATGAGAAATACTCTGAGACCTAAATGGGTAGTACTCGACAGCAACTACAATTCCAAAACAATTCATTTTCTTTCTTGGGCTACAGAACCTTCTGAGACTGTAGAGTCTGGGTACGGTCTGTTGCCACTAGGAGCTACGAGGTGTGAAGAAGAGTCATTGCCCAGTTTTGCACTTAGTTACCCAACAGAAGAAAGGCTATTGGAGTAGTATCTAAGAGTATCTGTCAAAGCCACATTAATACATAATATTAGAGTAATATCTATGAGTATCTATTGGAGTGGTACTGATAGGTACTATTAGAGTAGTATCTACCAGTATCTATTAGAGTAGCATTAATAGATACTATTAGAGTATTAGCTACTAGTATCTGTTAGAGCAATATTAATAGATACTATTAGAGTAGTATCTACTAGAATCAATTGGAGTAGTATTAATAGGTACTATTAGAGTAGTATCTACTAGAATCAATTGGAGTAGTATTAATAGGTACTATTAGAGTAATACCTACTAGAATCCATTGGAGTAGTATCAATAGGTACCACTGGAGTATCTAAAGGTATTTCTCAAACAAGGATTTTTAAATTTTCTTTTAAATCAGGGACCATTGCATCATAGATTTGTATAACCTGGAGCTCAATAGATCAATATTTGAAGATACAGAAAGCTCCTGTGTAGCAATTCCTAAGACTGGCCATTTCCAAGACCAGCTGAAATGCCTTAGAGCAGAGGTCATCAAGCCGGCCCAAGAGCTAAGGATGCTTTTTACTTTTTAAAATGTTTCGGAAAAAAATTAAAAGAACACTATTTCATGACAAGTAAAAATGATATGAAATTCAGATTTCAGTGTCCTTCCAAGTGTTTTCGGAGCCAGTGACACCCACTGATTTAGTATCATCTAGGGCTGCTATCACACTGTGACAGCAAAGTTGAGAAGTTCAGTCAAAGACCATAAGTCCCACAAAGCCTAAAATATTTACTGTTTGGCTCCTTACAGCAAAAGTTTGCCAGTCCCGGCCCTAGAGTGGCAGGCCCAGAAAAAACTGACCTGTTCTGAGAGCTTAGTGATCTAGTTTCACATAGGGTGTTGCTGTAAGATTTGGTGATGAAATTCTGAAGGATGGAATGGGACACAAGCAGGAAAGAACATTCCAGGAAAAATACTGGCTCTGTCAGACTACGGGTAAGAAAGAAAAGCTCCTTGGTGGTGTAATTAGTATTTTAAGTAGCTTTGTCTGAAATGATGCTAAAGTAATCTCTAGCCCTTTATCACGTTCAAGCAGAGCACACAAAACCGCTCAGCTCACTATAATTGCAAACTTCCCTTAATGAATATATATTTGCTTTGGCTCCTGTGCTCTATTTTGCATCAATTCTTGCAACTTTGCAAGTCATAAAACGCCCCAGATTCCTTTCATTAACGTATTTTCACCTGGATAAAAAGATGTAAACCAATTAGAACAATTTTATGTGAGCTATTCAGGAAACAAGGGTAACACAACTGGATTATGTCTCTTCTGATCTGGAAAAGTGGGCTGATATAGAAGAGAAAAAAATAATTCTCTCCAACAAAAACTTAGCCTTGGAGAAGTGTTTGGTGGGGAGGATAGGGTAGGGGAAGGAGTGTTGAGAAAGATGTGGTTATTCACAAAATTGCCTGGTGTCTAATGATACCCCCTCCTGATACCACGAAGAACAGGCATATGGAAAGTGATGAGCTAGAACTGAGTCTCAGGTTCTCGACTTCATAGCTGCCTGAGTCAAGCAAATCACTGCCTGTCTCTTCACCTCGGTTTCCTTAGCTGTAAAGTGGTAGCATAAAGCCAGCATTCCTACAATATTCAAATGAGACAGTGTAGGCAAGAGGGCTTTCTAAACTGTTAAATGGAAACTTCTATTACTGATACCAAAAGAGTACACCAAAAACATCTATTGAAATTTGAACATGATGTTAAGTCTCTTAAAGTTGAAATTTAAAGAATTCTAAATAGTGATCATCAACCTCAGGAAGCTGAGAGGAGAAAGTGAAATGTTATTACGAATCTTGGGCTTAACTAACATTTGGGTACTTGGATTGAATCCCATGAATTGTTTCTAAAAGAAAATGAAAACTTTTCCATTGCAGTGAAGGAAACTGGGCAAAAAGATTTTTTTAAAGAAGTGCTCTCAGGGGTCTTGGCTATTTATGGATAATAGTCAAAATTGCTAGTTTTAAAACTCTCAAGATACCTTATCCTTATCATGAAATTCAAATTATTTGCTTTACGAGGCAAAAAGTGGAAAAGCTCTATTTTTAATGGGATTATGTACTTTTGTTTTTAAAATTCTCCTTAAAGTCAAGAGTCAAGAAATGAAAGATGCTGATTTAGAGTCTAAAACACTATTTATCGGGGATATTATGATTAAATGCAATACTAAATTGTATTTTTCTTAGTGAACCACAGGCCCACAAGAAAGTTAAGAAATGTAAACAATCAATTTCTGAGTAGAACACAGGCTATCATGATGCTCAAGGTCATGGGGCTCAAGGTCAACTAGAGAGAAGTCTGGTTGTAATTCTGGCTTCACCACTACTAGCTGTGTGACTCAGTAGACTTCTTAATTTCTGAGGCTCAGTTTTTTCATGTCTAAAGTGGGGACAATTACAATAATGGTACTGACAAGGCTATAGAAGTTATTAGGAATGGTAGTAGGTCCTAGCTTCTGAATCCAGACCTCATACGGCATTTATATAGGGGAACAAACCCTTTAAAATGCCATTTTCATTTTGGTGCCTAATTTTATTTAAAAAAAAAATTTCAGACTTGGAAAGAAATGCACAAAGGAAAACACATCCATTTCATGATACACTGCTTATTGGTGACCCTGAATAGAAGTTTTTACAGTGTGAATCAGTGAGGTATTTAAGGGAAGAAAGGTCACACACACCCCCCCCCCCCCAACCATAACATAAGTCTATTATATATTCAGACATGGCTCCAGATGTCAGCGTCTTGTGCCACAGTGACACCTAGCAAACAGTTATCCTTCATTAACTTCTAGCTTGAATCAGGACCAAGACTTAAGGAGCATCAGCCCATGGTGGGTTTGGGCCTGGTGGGTGTGATTCTAAGTAGCTGCTGCAGCTTCAAGGCCTAAAGGACAAGTACAGTGAGTTGCAATGTTCTGTGTTTCAAGGCAAGTACATTCTACTGAGGCTTGTCTCCTGGGGCTGTTAAAGATGCCTGCAAAACTGGCCTGGAGGAAAGCCCTGCCGCCTCTTCAGGAGGGCTGAGCTGAGCTGAATACACCAGGACAGCTGTGCTTCTGACCCCTCGAGTGGCCCTTAGGGGGAGTCCTGTTCTCAGGGTACAGTCAGAATGTTCCAGTTCCATCGCCCTCCCCTCCCTAGTGGCCTTTGAAGTGTTTCCCACTTGGGTTCTTCCTTGGCAAGCTGGAGTTCAAGTCTAACCTAGAGAACTCCAGACAATATAAAAGCACCAAAAAAAGGGGGGGGGGATAAGTTTTAATAATAGATGCCTTTAGTTTAGTTTCATACCTTTTTTAGAAATAGAAAAAATGTTTTTCAATGTTTTCTATTGAGAATCAGCTTATTGTTAAGAGGAATGATTCCAGTATAGCTGGCCTTGTTGCTGGGGACAGCATAGGAATACATCTTGCTGTTCTAAATAACTTTTCTGATCAAGAGATGGAAATGCAGTGACACGTCGTAAAGGATGTCAAAGAACCCCTCCGCTCTCACTTTAACTAGAGCACTCAGTATTTGTGATGAATTAGGCTGGCTCACTAAACTACGGGAAATAAATCTGCTGAACAGTTCCATTTTCCGATTGCTAGCTAGGTTAACATGCTTTAATACACAAATAAATATCTCCATATGGACTATTATCCAAAACAACTGTAAATCATCGCCGCGCTGGGCAGTGAGTAGCTGTGACATCCCTGGAAGTGCTGAGTTCTGCTACTGTCCCCCAGCATCCATTGCAGTATCTGCCTAAATGAGGGGTGCCCTTCAGTGATGGAATAAGGTGACACTTTGATTAATGCAATGAGCACGCTGCCCAGTGCTACAGTGAGTATTAAAATGGCATGTGCTAATTTAATGTCTCGGCTGTCATTAGACTGGAGTGCAAAGGGGAGTCACCTTCTCAGAAGAGCGTTCCCATCCCAGAGGGGACAAAAGCAGGGCTGACTGTCGGCTGCTGCAGGTTTCTAGGAAGCCCTGTTCTTGCTCTGAAAACATCCTGAAATGATTTTGTTTTTCATGCTGAAAACCAAAAAAAAAAAAAAGGTACCAAGCAGATTCCTTGTGGAAATGTACAAAATGAAAATGGAGGTTTTAATAAAACTGGCCAAAAAAAAAAAAAAATCACAAAATGGAGAAAGGACAGAATTAAAAAATGATGTTTTAAAAATGTATCTATTAAAAAAATCATCAGCTCTTACAGCACTCAGGAAGATGTCTTTCATTCTGACTGCTCTCTGTCAAGACCTCGACAAGCTGTGTGTCCATCAGTAGGCATTTAAAGATGGGTATATGCTTGTGGTCAAAAGGCAAAGGATAGATTCTTGACAGCAACTAATTGTAATTCGTTATTTGGAGTTTTTCCTCGTGATTACTGGAAAATCTACAAAGGTAGATAAGTTCTGAGTCATCAAATTTTTTACCTTTTTTCAATTACAACTAAAAGTGTCAAAATAAATGTTTTTTTCTGATTGTCTCTGGAAGTATTGTTTAAAGAATACTTTCATAGCAAGGGTTATACGTGGCAATACAATTGAAAAGGCATATAATTTCCTAAAATGCTATTTGATGAATTTTATTTTAAAGTTAGACACTCAGGTCACCACTATCTACAGTCTGGTTCCATGCTGGGGAATTTTGCTTTCACATCCTGACCTGCGGCCCGTGGGGCAGGATGATGGACTGAGCCACCTTTTGTCCACCTGAGCTTCCTTTTCTCCATTCCAAAATGGCAGCGACCCTTTGTACCTGCCTCAGTGGGTGTTTATGCTGCGGAGGTCAAAACAAAAGATGGCTGCCAGTGACGAGCGCCCACTCTCCTATTCCTTGTGGAATCCCAAATTCACTGAGAATTCTGGGAGTCCTGGAGGGGAGAGCGAGAGAGACAGTGGCATTGAGGGGAAGAAAGTGGAAAGGATAAAGATGGCTGACTCTTCCAAAATGAGAAAGGCCCAGGGGTTTCACATCCTAAGATCAGCTTCCTGGGAAGAGTCTGAGGGAGGCTTCAGGTGGTCCTGTAAAGGCAACTCCACTCAGCATGGGGGCAGGAGAACAGACCACCCTGGGACACGTGGACTTAGAATACGGCAACACAGGGAGATTTTTCAGATACCAAAGAGGCCTGCAAGGGAGAAAAAGAGAGCCCTGGTAAGTACTGACGCTGAATTTCTTGGTCAGCCTGGAGTCAGATTTCATTTGGTTTTAAGAAAATCAAGAAGTTTGGCATTTTTTGCACCTTGTGGTTTAAAATGTGTACCCACCAAAACACAAAACCAGGTCATTACTGCGCATCATGATAACAGGACGAACAGGACCATAGTGCACAGACAGAGGAAAGCACCATTAGGGTTCCAGAAAAGGCTGCACTGAGCCGTCTGCTGAAGCCTGAGGAAAAGTGAGGTCAGGAAGGATGTGGGGTTGGAATGCTAGGTACTCAATTCGGGAGAGTGACGTTATAGGTGAAGTGAAAGGTCTTTGGTTTGTTTGTTTTTAAGATTCTCATTCCCAAACACCCGGCGTCACAGGAGAGGGCAGAGGAATGTTCTGTGGGAGGGGAAGCCTGATGAGAACCGCAGGGGGAGGAGCACACGGGCCTGGCATAAAGGGCCGCCCTTCCGTGGCCCAGCAAGGGACGGGAGATGCTCAGGATGGACGCAGAGCCTCGAGGGAAGTCCTTCACTGCTCTGCGCCTCGGTTACCGCGACGGCCCAAAGGAAACAATATTGTCCCCAGCAAAGCTGTTGTGCATCTAAACGAAATGACAATCAGAAGGTTCAACGCGCACGCCTGGCCCAGGGTAGGTGCTCTTCTCAGTCTCCGCTTATCCTAAAAGCAACAAGGAGAAGCAGCAGCTTTTAGGGGGAGCGTGGCGGGCCCACATCGGCCCCGGAACTCCCCAGCAAGGGCCCCAGAGCCACGGACACTGACATCCCGGTGCAGCAGGTCCCTCACGCTGCAGGGAAAGAGGCTGCGGTCACGGTCCCTCAGCAGTGAAGGCTTGAAGAGCTGCGAGGAGTAGTGATTCTGAGAACAGCCCAGTGACAACAACTCAAGTCCCTCTTCTACCTGGTCCCCCAGATATGTGTGCCTGGGTCCTGGGAAGACAGGACAGTGAAAGTGGGGAAAAGTGATTTCCTCCTAAGCTGCAAAACAAGTGGCATGTGCTACTCAACTCTGGGACCCCTCTAACAGAGGGTACAACACGGCGGGGATGGTCCTTCTTTCTGTCATTCTCTTTCCTGTCCCTCCAAGGGGCTCTGACATTCTAGCAGCCCAGGGTGCTTGTCTATCTAGTGGAACCCGCAGTGCTTGACAGGGTAGCGTGTGGCTAACTGGAGTGAATCTGTTCTCAGGTACTTGGGAAACATACTCAGAGGGTTCCCATAATTGAAGAAGAGGAGCTTTGAAATTTTTGACTTACGGCTGAAACCTGACTAGGTTGACAGCTATAGGCTGGTGGGGTTCTAGAAAGATAACTCTAGCAGTGGTGTGGAAAGATTGGTGTAAGGAAAGAGTGGTGGCAAAGATACCAGCCAGGAGACAGTGGCAATGATTTAAGTGAAAGAATATAGGACTCAAATGAGAAAGTGGCAAAGGGACACAAATTCTTCATTTCGGTTTTATATAACTGAATTTCCTACATAAAACAAAAGGGCTACAGGGAGAGATTGGATTGTCAGTGTTGGCATGGGGGTGTCCATATTTAAATGTAAAAATAAGAATACATCCTAAAGAGTACATGTTCAAAATAATTAAAATTTTCTCGTTCCTTTTAGGAAAAAAGATGTTAGATACAAGATGTTGGATAACTGTTGTTGAAACTGGTCTAAGAGTGTTTAAGAATTATGTCCATCTGGAGAAAGCACTAAAAAACTATTTCAGGAGAAAATCCACTTATCGGTTCCTATCAATCAATGACCAATAGTCAGTCTTTCGTCCCAATTGGCTAAGAAATTTGTCACATGACATAAATCTTAATATTCACAATGTTATATCCAAAGCTTTGTGTAGTATCTCTCTATTCCCATGCCAAGAAAATCTGTTATACACCTCATTAAAGAAAAACATGTCCAATATTTGGAAAATGTATATAGTAATGACCTGGACATAACCACCATTTTAAACACAAATGTAGGTTTCTAGAGCTATAAAACATTTCCAAAAAATGAGATAATTTGGCAAATAAAAGTTTCAGTGACAAAACCATAATTATTTCAATAAGTTTTCTATCTTAGGTCATAGAAAATGCTTTTATGAAAAATACCAGGGCTTCCCTGGTGGCACAGTGGTTGAGAATCTGCCTGCCAATGCAGGGCACACGGGTTCGAGCCCTGGTCTGGGAAGATCCCATATGCCGCGGAGCAACTGGGCCCGTGAGCCACAACTACTGAGCCTGCGCATCTGGAGCCTGTGCTCCACAACAAGAGAGGCCGCGATAGTGAGAGGCCCGCGCACCGCAATGAAGAGTGGCCCCCGCTTGCCGCAACTAGAGAGAGCCCTCGCACAGAAACGAAGACCCAACACAGCCATAAATAAATTAATTAATTAAAAAAAAATGTTTCCTCATAAAAAAAAAAATACCAACTATTCCTATGCAGCACTTTACAGACTTCAAGGCATCATTAAACAACTGAGAAATGAATTTCTTTCAGAACAGAAGGGTCATGCATCACTTATATGGTATCTGCATCTAGTTGAATAGCAACTGAGTTACAATTCCTTCATTAGGGATCAGAAGCCTTTGGGAATTGAAATCAGTGTGTTCTCAAGGCTGGTGGTAACATTATCTCAATATATTGAGACAATGGAAAAAATCTTGTTTGTTTGTTTGTTTTCTATTGAAACATGTATAATTTTGATGGTTTTGCCAGTATCTTACCAGGCAAATGCTTTTAATTTATCTGGTGGTAACACCCCATCAGGCCTCCCTGCTCCCTGTGTGGAATGATCTTCACATAAAGGATTGTGTAAATGCTCATCAACCACAAACGTGTTCTGGGACAAGGAGGCCAGCACTGCTTGTTTCGTCCATGGTCAGTGCTCCCACACGTTTGGATCCATGACAATCTAGCTGGTGAGCACTTGACTGCCTTCTACCTCATCGCATCTTGCCTTCTCTTTTGTTAAATATTAATGGCAATGGAAAGTAAATGCCATGTTTCTCTGCTTGCAGAAGGAGACTTTGGATGACCTGGGTGTCCTAGAATGGAGAAACTTGAGCTTTACCATTGGAGACTGCCTTGACTGTCTGCTTACTTTTGCCAGATGGCCGTAGGGTCCTTTCAAGAATCTTGAGACCCATCACTTGATTTCTTTAGTATCAGAACTACAAAGATACACACCTTGGCAGCATCTTTGCATATTGCTCCTGGTGAACAACTTAGAAGAGTAGTAATTGAAACCTCAATTTGAAAACTTGATATATACCATTTTCTTACTAGTAACAACCCACTAATTAAGCTCTTCTTTAGAAACCTAACTGGGCACAAATACATTACCATCGTGCTCAAATATATACATATTATGCCCCCAGTATTGTTTTTTTCTTTCTTATATAGAGCAAGAGCCTAATGACTAAATATTATATCTATTGTAGAAATTTTTTGGATAAATTGTTGATCGTCCATGATTTTGTAGCGCTGGATCTCACTATATGAAAATAGTGTCTTTGAGAGACTAAAATTTGTGATCGGATTTGAAGTTCCTGGGAGTTTAGGTCATTAGCATTTAATTATCAATACCACCTTTTAGCTGTAGTTCTCTGTGTTTATAATTGGAGGCCTAGAGAACTTTGCAAGATTTTGGTATATTTAATGGCTCTCCATGCAATGTCATTGGATGGAGGAAACAGTGTAGGTGCCATGATATGTAGTATCTGTCTTTCCTCATTTCTTTTCTCCCCCATCCTTCCCATGTGTTTACGTCCTTGTTTTCTACTTAGTTCAAATTCTAAATGTCTCGAGTAGGACTTATGCACACCTTATAATGCTTTTAAAACCTTGACACCTTGTTAACACTGAATAAACATTAAAAAGCATAAATCACAGGAAAGATTGTTAGTGAGTTTTCTTGTTATCGATCTGATCTACCCAGTGGCTTCCCATCATCTTTAGAATAAATTTCAACCTCCTTAGATTGGTATTAAACAACCCCAGAGAATTGCCAAAATTTTCTAATCTTCTTTCAAACGACTACCTATCAACACACAGGGATGCAGTTAAATCCGAATTATGAGAGAGGAACCTGAACTTTCTGCTTCCAAGTCTTCACTAGTTCTGTTACTTTGACCTGAAAGGCACTTAATCCAGACTCCCTGTGAAAGCAAACCATGCCATCTCTTCTGTGAGGTTTGCTCAGTTTCCCCAGTGGGCCTCCCCTCTAAGCCCACAGCACGGCACACACCATGACTACAGCAAGAACCACACGTGACCTTGTAGCCATAGCTACTGTTACTCGTCTTACTTCCTTGTGGACAAAGTAAACTCGCTGAAGACAAAGGAGTTTTCTTATAGCTCCCCCTATGCTGTGCACGTTCACGAGACTGAAAAAAAATTACACTGAATGAAATTGAACTAAGAAGTAATGTCTGGGTAGTAGAAACGGAATGAACAATACTATTTTTAAAAGAATAAAACAAAAAATATTAAAATAAGATATATCTTTCTCAGTTATATATCAGGCATATTTTCCTATGTTTAGAATCCGATGACATGTAGTTATGACATCAGGTATCCTTGGGTGTTTGCTCTCCAATGGAAATCTGCACAGTTGCACCCCATTTTAATCATTAATTGAAGAATGTTAAAGGTAAAATTGTAATACGGATTGTTTCATAATATATTTTCCTTTGGCTTCTTTCTACCTCTTGTTTCCATTTAAAAAAAAATTCATATCTCCAATCCACGTGAAGTGAACTTCACTTCCTTCTCTCTTCAATCTTTAAAAAAGTTTTTCCTCTAATTCCTATTCCTGCCGTTCAACTCTCTGCCTCCAGCCAGAATTTCTATCACTCACAACTCATCTTAGTGTTTGAGCTGCATTGCTTTTCTGTGAATTATGCTGAGTTCTTGATGAAGGAGACAGAAACTGGAAATGATGTATAAACACCATCAGTGTGTGCTTAGTGAACTTCTGATGATTTTCAGCCCCCCACCCTGGGACTGAGCCCAGCCCGTCATTCACTTGTTAGGGGAAAGATTCCCTGTTGGTTATTTTGGAAGAAGTGATGACATTGTGATTTCCCCTTTCCCCAGGGATAGTAGGGAGGATAATAGGACCAGAAGGGAGTATATTACAAAATATATCAAAGTATGTCAAGAGTATATCAAAACACTTGTAAGAGCCTATGTTCTTATGCTTATATATTCCTAAAAATGGGTTTCATCCAAAAGCATTACTAAACCCTGTAAGTTCATACAAGACTTTTAAAATAAGAAAACTATAACATTTTTAAAACATAAATTTCACTCATTTATAAACTTCAAATTTGCTGCCACCAAAAGCACACTTGCTCTGACTTCTGTGCCCAGTACTTCTCTTTCAGTGAGTGTATACTAAGTGCATGTTATGGGCAGGTCCTTTTCTAGGTGGTGCAAATACCACCTAGAATAAAAAATAGTAAGCTAGATGGACGTATCTACACTCAAAGAATTTTCATTTTTTTTGTGGGTGAAACAGACAATAAGACAGTGAGTGAATAATCCAGCATTTTGCTGCATCGGCTCAGGTGGACTGGGGCCCATGCTCTCTGGAATGTCAAGTTCTGAAGCCAGGACATGTCAACTGATAGCGGTCCTTCTATGTGGCACAAAGCTCAACTTAAGACATGAAGAAAGACACAGAAGTTTCAACTTCTGCTTCCAAGAAAACAATTCTACATACGACTGGCAATTCGTTTGGAGATTAGTCTGCAGAGCTGGGCTGAGATCACCAAGGGAGACTGGAAGCTTATTGCCTTCTCACCTTATTTCTTTGAGTGCAAAGACTATGAAGGTAATCTCTTCTCAGTCAAAGAAAAATTTAATAGAGCACTCCCTGATTTCCTCTATTTAATTCATACTCTCCCAGCAGTCCCTAAAGTGCATTCACTGTGTGTTCAAGTTTTGCCTTGATGTTTGTTTGCATCAGAGAGAGAATTAAATTGTCCACAAAAAAGTGAATCCAGATCCCTGTTCCCTCAAGGCTGGCCTAAAAGTTATTGTTTTTATATCAGTTTTAATCAACTGTTTCTATAATGCTCTGTATGTCAACTCGTTCCACTGCTAATACTTTTATTTTCTAATGATTAACCTTAACACACAGAATTTTGCCTTAGCGTAGCCATTCTAAGTTATATAATGATTCTGAAGGAAAAGTTCAAATTTCTGAATTTCTGGACTGTTCAGCACCTATAGGGACTGTCAAAAGCTTTTTTTAAAAAAAATGTATTTATTTTATTTATTTACATTTGGCTGCATTGGGTCTTCGTTGCTGCACGCGGGCTTTCTCTAGTTGCGGCGCGCGGGCTTCTTATTGCGGTGGCTTCTCTTGTTGCGGAGCACGGGCTCTAGGCACGTGGGCTTCAGTAGTTGTGGCATGCGGGCTCAGTAGTTGTGGCTCACGGGCTCTAGAGCGCAGGCTCAGTAGTTGTGGGGTTAGTTGCTCTGCGGCATGTGAGATCTTCCCGGACCAGGGCTTGAACCCGTGTCCCCTGCATTGGCAGGTGGATTCTTAACCACCGCGTCACCAGGGAAGTCCCCAAAACCATTTAAAATAAAAATTATTATTTTCTATGCCAAGAAACCACTGGGTCATTGAAAACAGTGGGTCCATTTGCTCACAATCCCAGCATGCACCAAGTGTCCTCAGTTAAAGCCTTCCTGGGGGTTAACTTGCTAGTTGTGCTCTTGAAACATGAATAGTTTTCATGCCCTACTTTAAACATTCATCAGAGGTTTTCTTTTTAAATGTTAAAATAATTCTGGGAAGGAATAAAAGATTTAACTTAGGATTGAATGAATTAGAACAGTCCGTCTTGCAGTGAAGGAGGAGATTCCATGCTCTAATTTCCTCGTATAACCAAGTGGTTAGACTGTAAAATGTACCCTAAAAGATGAAGTCATTACTACTTGGTGCCATCTGCTTCCACCAGACTGTCTACTGCAACACTCTTGGCCTGTCCATTTAGAGACGACTGTCCTGGCAAAGGCAGGCACTGCTATGGGCCTTCCTTACCCTTGGGTCAAAAGGAGAGCTCTGGTGTGTAGTGGAACACGTAGCGGATCTACGGTTGAACCTGAAGTTGAATTTGAACTCTACCCTAATGTCGAGAGTCCTGGCTCCTTTATGGGCAGCCCCCAGAGTCCTTATAAGAGGAAGAACCTGGAAGATGCTTGGTGCTCATGGTTTTAGATCCATACCTAACCTGCTTCACTGCTAACTGTCTTACTTGGGGAACTTATAAACCTGTAGTTTACTCCACCAATCAGATTCTTTGCAGCCTTCGACCCTAACCTCTCACTTTTGAGCTCAGTGACTAAATGAACAACCTCTTGGGCCTGAGTCTTTCCTCCCAGGCTTGGCCTTTGCAGTCAGCCCTCTCCAGGTTTGCCAGAACTCATGGCAGGACCAGCTCTACTTTCTCTGTCGGATACCCTTAATCCATGAATTCTGCTTTTGAACACTTTTTTTCTGAAGTTGACGGTGAAGAAAGGCTGGGGCCGAAAGCAATATAACCGATATCTAGGAGAAGCATCTACTTGACATGGGGACCAGGCTTTTCTGTACCTGGATTGTTGAGTCCTGTAGGGCTATTCTGGAGCCTGTACTAAAAATGGTTCCAGGCTACATCAGTGCAGTTAACACATGTTTACCATGTTTTAAGGAACTTGATGGGTGAAAATTGCATGTGCAGAACAGATATGAAGAATTGAGAGTAAATATTTAGTTTGCAAAAAATTTAACCATGATATTTTTTAAAAGAAGAAGTCTGGTACATTTAAATTATAAATCAGTTATTAAGTTTTGATTTAAAAGCCCACTTTTCAAAACACAAACACTGTACGATGTGATATACATTTACATACAGCTGATTCTCCTGATTTGCAGCAGTTAAGTTCCATAAAGTCACTGCACCACTCAATGAACAAAGACTGGAACATTGTTCCCAGGGGAAATACCAGGTTAGGTTCCTGTGAGCCTCTGGTCATTACATTTTTATCAACCAGTTGATACGAAACCTTGTTTATATATGTTTCTGTTCACCTTATTTAATACATGCTGTCGATTTATTAACAATGAGCTCACGGTCAACAACACTCTGACTCAGGCCTACTGAAGCTTCTCTAACACATGTATTGATACATTTCTTCCCAAAGCACATCACAGCCCTCTTGTGCTTAGAAACACTGAATGGTACTTCAGTGCTATGCTTAGGGGCCATTTTAAACAGCAAAATCACCACCGAGAAGCACACAAATGTGGAAAATGTGGCACTGAATAGACTGTGAAAAGGACACTTTTTTACAGTCTGAGAGTTGAAACAAGAAGGCAGAGTGTTGCCACCTTAGACCTGAGCTGGGAATGGGCACATCATACGGCTCAAATTTTCTCCACTCTGGGGGTATCAGAGATGTCCACGGAAGCACCATAAGGACTGATTTTGGGGTTAAAATAAACTTTAGTGAATAGGCAAATTTGTAAATGCAGAATCCATGAATAATGAAGTTTGACTGTCATTACACTCTGAACACAATATTTTTGGAGTTTGCCAATTTATGAATTATCCAGAATTTGTGCTAAATTTTTTTCTCTCTCTCCAACTTTCTATGTTTTGCCTCTCTCCACGTCAATAGACAGCATCCTATAAAGGAAAAGGGAAATAAAGATGCTGGAGGAATTTGGGTATCGTGTGGGTTTTGCATGGCAAGCGCTAAAGCCAGATTTGCCTCTAACGTATGCAGGATGCTCAAGCTGTGGAAGCACGACTTTAAGATGGAAATATTTGCTCTAAGGAAAAAAATAACTAGAGGAACTTGAGTCTTAAAATAAGTACCGAGAAGGAGAAAACATAGTGAAAACACAAAACAATTTCCTCTTACAGACTAAGTTTTTAAAGAAACACTCAAAAAAGCAAAATGCAGACTATAATCACCCGTCAAATGAGCATCGTGCAGATAATTACTCTCTGTTGCTAAAATCAGTACACGTTCCTCTCCTTAGCTCCAAAACTTGAACGAGATCAAGGAAGAGCCAAAGACATAAGCAGGTAGTGGTTTAAAATATTTTTTTGCAAGCTTTGACATTCTGGTCTTCCTGGGGATCTTTGTGAAGGGAAATTGTGAATATGGAAGCAAAAGCTTTCATCTTAATGACTATAGGATGAGAAAAGATGAGAAGTTGCTATAAGAAAAGTGGGTACATATCACTACACGGTTTCAAGTGAAATTGGCTTTAGCAACCCTGGTAAATTTTTGTCCTTGATTTTAAAGATTATACATTTCTGATTATATGAAAATATTTTTCCAATAATAAAAATAGATGCTAAGTCTTTAGAATTTGAAAAACACATAAGTATATAAAGAAGATGATTTAAAGAACCTATAAAACAGAAGGAAAACCAGTCCTAAGGATTTTTGAAAACCAATTACAATATCGTTTTAAATGTGTCCTCCACAGAACAATACTGACATTTTTTTTTTTTTTGAAGAGATAGATTTCTTTTTCTCTTCTTAATTATCTAAACAAATAATGGCTTATTTCTTCCTCCATTTCTTACAGGGGAGTAGGTGTTTTATCTTAATAGGTTTCATTTTAAGCGGAAAATATAAGTAACTTAGTTACTCTTCCAGGTGATAGTTTAATATAGGCTGACCAAATAATGCAATTGGCAAGTTTGGGGCACCTTTTTGTATTCAAATGCTCAGGGAAAGGACACTCAAAATCCTCTGTCTTTGCTAAAAGTTGCACCTAATTATGACTATCAGTAGGAATTTTGGAGGCTGTAACTCTAGCCTTCAAAATAAACTTGAAATGGAGTGTCAGAAACCCTCCCATTTATTTCTAATATTGGAAGAACCACGTCTTTTAAAATTAATAAGTATCATGAACAATTTGAGCTTTCCCAAATTTCATCATCACTAAACCATTTATGATAGGTTTTCTATCCCAGACTTAATTTTTTGGAAATACTTGTATATAAATATACAATACTTGTATATAATTAACTGCATAGCTCTTAATGATGTACGTCCAATTCCCAAAGCTTCAAATGATTAAATATTAGCCTAATGTGCTCAGTCAATGCACAGAAATAGCTCTAAGCCCTTCTCCTGCAAGGGAAAATATTTACCATGTACCACAGTTAGATTAGCTACAGGCACTAACAGCTGATGGAGAAGCCTAGAAATCCTTGTACAAGCCCTTGCACTTATGTGAAGGACATCCTCAAAGGATAGAAATGAAAAGGAAAAGAAAAAAAAAAAAACCATCCAAACCCAGTGGTGTTACCTTGAGCATTCTGTGTAACACAGTGCTTAGAAACAGAGCTGTGTCTGAATATCACTCCTTGAGACACAGAAAGTCTCTTTGCTTTTACTAAGTAATGCAATAAAAATCACAGAGGACTTTTAATATTCTCCATTTATCAGATTATTCATTTCATATACATAGTTTATAACACTGGATTAAATTTTCAACAATAAAAAAGCTTTTGAGGATGGATTATGAAGGAACCAGGGTCACAGCAGATCAACTGTATAATGAATCTGACTTCAGAAAAATCAAAACAGTGAAATACTAAAGAGATGCACTTCACATAATTTTGCCCTTTTTTATTTTTAATTGGGGTAAATGTGCATAACAAAAATGCCCTTTATTATTTTAAAAGCAATTAGGCATATAATGTACAATTGATAACTACACGCTGAACCAACTTGGCTTTTCTCCATTTGAGTAAAGTCATTATGGATTTTTAAAAAAATTTTACCTGTAGGAAAGGTTGGTATTACTTCCTTTCCTTAAATAAGACATTCCTGACAGTCATGCCGTGTCCATCACATTCCAATCCTCAGTTTTGTCTAAGAACTCGAGGAACATGTAACTTTCCAATTCCCTTTAAGGAGTCCCACAGACCGATTCTTCTTAGAATCAGTAGTTACATTTCACACTTCAGGTGTGCTGTGTGGCTGAGGGGCTCCCTGTTAGCTAGCATGAGGAAAAGAGTGGCAGATTTCAGTGCAACCTAAGGAAACACTTCAGGCAGAAGTGCTCTGAGGATAAAATGGAATTGGCTACTTTGTGAAATGGGGGCTTCCTGCGCTCACTGGATGTTGATGTCACTGTGTATCAGAGTCTCCTGGGAGCTTTCCCACCACACAGATGCCCTGGCCCCATCCTTAGAATTCACTTTCAGTTGTCCTTGGGTGGGACCAGGCATCAGCACTTTTTAAAAAAACCTCCCCAGGATTTCAATGTGCAGTGAGGTTTGAGAACCCCTGGGTTAATCAGAGGCCAGAGATTCCCAGGTTGGCCAAGGTGGCCTCCTGAATGTGTTCCCACCCCACTGTCCTACCTAATGAGCACCCCTGCCTCTGTCAAGGGAGGATGGAATTGAAAAGCATGGCACTGCCTCGGCTGACTAAATCAGGGATTGAGAAGGTCAGAGGGAGGCACATGGTGGCAGAACATACGTACTGGAAACCAAGGAAATTTATCCCAAATACCTGAAATCAGGGAGGTCTCTCCAAAACAATGAGTAAAAAAAACCAGTCCCCATACTGTTTTGATCTAATGAGGAACAGTCCAGGGATAAACGGAAATTTTTCCCCTACTGTGTACTTGCCTTGCTCTTTGCCCACTTCTTGGCGTACCTGGTAACCACCCTCTTAGGCCTTCAATGTCTTCCTCAATTCAAACGCAGTCTCAGGAAGAGCCTGCATCTCACCACGGAAATGAACGTAAGTTCACCTGGTAACCTCATTCAAAAGCATTGCATTTTGAGGCTGAAGACTCCATGAAATGAAAAGTTTTGACTGCTTTGAAAAGAATTTTAAAAACAATTGAGGGACTGTAGAGTAGGAGATCTCTTCCCGCAACTGTGACATCTCTCCATAGAAGTGGGCCACTAGAGAGGAAGATAAGTGACAGGAGAGAACTAAATAGGGGATTAGTCTCCAAAAGAGAAAGCTAGGAATGACACAGTGGACCTTGAGAGTTTAGGAAAACAATACAAAAAATAGTGACTAGATTTCTTTCGCTTCCATAAGAGATAAAATAAGAAAAGAGTAAGCTTAAATCCTAGTGTGATAAATTTCAAGCAAATAGCTATGGAGAAACGCCTTTCTGATTACATACTTGAATGGGTGATGGACGGATAGAGGTTGCAGAACTTCCTTGAATGGATGTATTTTAAAATAGGTTATCTTCACATATGCTTCACAAGAGCATTATGTGTATCTCTCTTTCCTCTCATCCATAAGAAAAGAGAGGTGGGGCTACATGATTATAAAGCTAGAGCATGAAAGAAGACAGCTATTAAGGAGTCAGATGAGAATCACTAGATAAAAAGGGTTTGGAAGAAGTAAAGCATTTATAGAATTTTAGGATATCCTTTTTTTCCCAAAGTGAAGATATCCTATCCTTTAGGGTCTTTGATCCTCAATATATTTCAGAGGTTGATATCTTATATTCATGGCCTAAATATTTCAGTAGGGTATTGGGAAGTTTGTATTCTGTTCAATGAATAAAGGACAGAACTCTTTGAGTCCCATGCAATTTATTTAAAAGCCCCAGGAAGATGTAAAAGTCGACTGGACCATTCATGTTACTGCCTCAGGTTTTCAATATTCCAAATGTCCAGTTTAAGAACACACCTAAGAATATAAAAATGGGAAAAAAAAAAAAAGAACATACCTAAATCTCAGGGCATTCTTAACTTCTTACACAAAGTTTTAGAGGGTATTTGATAATAACATATATTTAGTGGTCAACTTGGAAGATAATGTTGGCTTTTCTAGTTATGGAATAGTTTGCACTGTGTTGTGAACATATGTGTGTATATGTACATTTCCTAACCAGTGCATTTCAAAGTATGTGGTTATACTTCCCTATGAAATTTTTATTTATTTTAAAATTGCTTCAGAAGCACAGGATATAGATATGAACATGTGTGTTAGATGTAGCTAATTAGTGCTATGCATGCAAAGACACTACTTTTTTGTGATTTTTATTGTAAAAAAAATTTGCATATTGTCAGCCTCAATACTGAGCATCCAATTTCCCAATTTGCTAATATTTTGTGGGTGCATCCAGACTCAGTAAGTACAGGCCACATGTCAACCCCACATTCTGACATCGAAACGATGAGTGCCTGGAATGGCAAGCATGAAGCCAATGTTTAAGGGCACACAATGCAGTTTCCCTGTTCTCAATATGAAAGTGGATCTGGCTGCAGCTCAGGACCACCTAAACTACACAAAATCTTACGGGATCCTGCGCTCTCCCTTTATGTGGCTCAGTATCAAATAGCCTATTAGTTCCTAAGTAACAACGTATGAGTGAATCACAATGCAGTATTTGAAATTTGGAAACTACGAGCAGTTCTCCAACTGGTATGGCACCTCACCTGAATGTTTAGGAATCAGAAAGCTTTAGGTTTCCTGAAGCTCACCTTCTGATGCAGTGGAATTGTAAGAGCTGATGTTTGTAACCTCCCACTTCTGGTACAGAAGGAAAGCCAATGATATAGAATGCACACATTATAATATTGCTGTTAATTCTGGGCTTTTTATGAAAAGCTGGATGCACTTTTTTCTCTACACAGCTGTGCTCCCACAGTCCCTATAGAATGTGGTCTCTCACAATAAAATATTGCAAATCTAAACTTGACCAATCTTTCTCCAGTCTCAACACCCTTTATCTTTGTTTCTGGCTAACTTGCTCTTCTTCACTG
The DNA here is from genome assembly GCF_028021215.1 of Eschrichtius robustus. NCBI lineage: Eukaryota > Metazoa > Chordata > Mammalia > Artiodactyla > Eschrichtiidae > Eschrichtius > Eschrichtius robustus. The sequence goes on along the minus strand of NC_090832.1, from coordinate 6,833,258 downwards.
GCAGTAAGTGAAATATACTTCACCTCCCCAGGACGGAGTAGCAGGATTATAACATTTTCCTCTCTCTCTTCCCTAATCTTTTAAGCTATAGGTAGGTTCAATAGCTGTTTCCAAACACAGTCTCACTGACCATCATCTAGAAAAACTCAATCCACCATGACCTTTAAATTGAGAACGCACTTTAATTAAACAGCAAGGGGGAATAATTATTGAAAATCAATCTCTGGCATTTTCTAATTGTAGAACAATTTTCCATGTCAGGGTCTGTGCTTCTGTAGGCTATTTCACATTTTTATTTTTCATTTTTATTAGTTCCCCCCACCCCAATTCTGCAGTTATAGATTCATTCCCCACTAACAACTACCCTTATAGAATGTCCCAAGTATTCCTGTTCATCTCTTGGGCTGTAATTCCATGCCCAGCACTTTAGCAAGGCACATGTTTCATTACAAAACATATTAACATAGGTCAAAATCCAACCAAAGCTTCCAGTGTGAGACTAATTAAATCAAATTAAATTAATCACAATTGAATTAATTAAGTGAATCAATTAAAATAAGAATGTCCTTGTATATGCAACAGATAACCAGCAAGGACCTACTGTACAGCATGGGGAAGTATACACAATATTTTGTAATAACCTATAAGGGAAAAGGATCTGAAAAAGAATATACATCTGAATCACTGTGCTATATACCTGAAACTAACACAACACTGTAAATAGACAATACTTCAATTAAAAAAAAATTTAAAAAAAGTATGTCCTAAGTTTCAAATGTACCTTTAAAGATCTACATATTTAAAATTTCAAAGAGCAACATGCAAAAAATCACACCAAATGCAAGTATGTGTACAGAGAAGGGTCTAGTAGTACAGTGGGTCTTATATACCAACAAATTTGAAATTTTTCAAGGGATTAAATAACAAACATGTAAAAATACTGTACAAGTCAAACAAAGATCATTATTGATCTATTGAAACAAGTGTTTATTGAGGATGATTGGCAACTAAAGTTGTCTAAGAGAGCATAGTTGGTAGAATGCATCCCACTTTAGGGATATGGTATATTTTTTATATTGAGCATTTACTGTATGATAGACAGTGTATTAATCATTTTATTTCAGTACCCCATTTAGCTCTCACAACAACTCTGTGAAGCTGGTATGATTATACCTACTTTACTGAAAAAGTACCAGAGGCTTACATAGGTTGAGCAACTTGACAATGCCACAGTGCTAGGAAGTAATAGAGCTTGGAGGTAACTGAACTTTCCCTGAAGTCAGAATAGGGACTGACTTGTTACTTGGGTAAATTTAGGGACTAGCTTCCAGGAAAGAGTAAGAGCTAGTTAAATGAGTAATTAGGCAAAAATGTCAAATGAGGAGGGTCCTTCCAGCTCCAAAGACTCTGCTCTTCAACACTGTAGCAAAAATCCCCTGAAAGGAAATTTCCTCCAAATCTCCAATTTTTCTTATCAATCCATTTTACATCCTTCATGAACTTGAACATTACTTCTTAAAAATATTTTTTAATTCAAATCAGAAACTAGAGGAGAATAAAGTGTTCAATTATGCTCAACCGAGCAGAAAGGTTAAGGAAGAGCAAGGATAAAGACCTTTGAAACTTTCTAGTCTTGATGATTTCTCTTTGGGATTGTCATAACGCTCCCTTCCTAGGCCTGACTCTTTCCAGTGGTTTACTTCTGTGGCTATCAATGTTATTCATGTCTACTAATTTAATTAAATTATATGCTCTCAGACTTCTGCTCCTGGTCAAGAGGAGGTAACAGGGACCAGATATAACCTCCCTCCTGAAAAAAACCAAACAGACAAAATAAATTTAAAAAATTGATTTTCAAGACACTATATTTCAAGTAATGTAAGGTAGTGATCCCTGAGAGATGTTCCCCAATTAGATGAGCCCTACTGGTGCCTGAGCTGGCTGCCTTGAGAGTTTCAAGGATGAAACTCAGGAAGGGGAAATCCATGTGGAAGCCAGATGACTCCTTGAATCAAGGAGATGGAGCTGAAAGTTTGGGGAGAACCAGGAGGCTAGAGTTCACAGAATGGAGTTCCAGTGAGGGGAGAACTACTTTGAGAGAGAACCCTTGAGAGTCCCCTTGGGTATTCAACCGTGTACTGATCAGCACATGCATGTGAGCAAACTACCAAAGAAAAGAGCCATTCAAAAGGATAAGGGAATAGTGCCTGATATTCACAGTGGGTCAGGAATAGTGCCCGTTTCCACCATCCAGACTGGAACAACTCTAGTAGTGGGGGATAACTGACCTTAGACTGAACAACTACCCAGGACCCACCTAACAAATCGTAAAAGCAAGACATGACAGGATCGAACTATTTCTAAACAAATGAATGGTATTCCAGGAAAAAAACCTCAAGGATATTTATAGAAATACAAAAATATCTTAAAATTAACAATGTCTGGCATCCAATCAAAGATTACCAGGCATGTAAACAAGCAGGAAAACACAATCCATTATAAATTAAGTCATAAATGACACATTAGAATTAGACAAAGACATTAAAATATTACTATGATAACAAAGACTATCTTAATAAATGGAATAATATACCTTTTAGATGGGTAAGGAGACTTGATATTGTGAGGATGTCAATTTTCCTCCAATTGATCTATGGGTTCAATGTGATCCCAATCAAAATCCCCACTGACTTTTTTTTTTTTTTTTTTTTTGGTGGAGAAATTGACAGTTGATTCTAAAGTTTATATGAAAATGCAAAGTATCAAGAATAGGTAAAATATTTTAATAAAAGGACAAATTTGGATGACAAACACTTCCGCCTTCCAGATTTGCTATAAAGCCACAGTTATCAAAACAATGTCGTTTTGGTGCAAGGATAGACAAAAAAGAGATCAATGAAATAAGATAGAAACTTCACAAATAGACACTCACATGTGTGGCAAACTGCTTTTTGACAAAGGTACTAAGGCAATTCAGTTGAGAAAGAATAGTCTATTCAACAAATGGTGCTTGAATAATTTGATATTCATATGCAAATAAACTTTGATCCGTACCAATTAGCACAAAAGAGATAATAGACCTAAACATAAAACTCTAACTTATAAAACTTCTAAAAGGAAAAAAGTAGAGAAAAACTCAGTGATCTTGGCTTAGGGAAAGATTTCTTAGCTATAACACCGAAAGCATAATCCACAATAAAAGAACAAACTGGGACTTCCCTGGTGGCGCAGTGGTTAAAAATCTGCCTGCCAATGCAGGCGACATTGGTTCGAGCCCTTGTCCAAGAAGATTCCACATGCCGCGGAGCAACTAAGCCTGTGCGCCACAACTACTGAAGCCTGCATGCCTATAGCCCATGCTCCGCAACAAGAGAAGCCACTGCAATGAGAAGCCCACGCACCGCAATGAAGAGTAGCCCCCGCTCGCCGCAACTAGAGAAAGCCCGTGTGCAGCAACAAAGACCCAACGCAGCCAAAAATAAATAAATAAATAAAAAATAAAAGACCAAATTAATGAATTGCACTTTATCAGATTTAAAATGGCTTCTCTCAGAAAGACACTTTAGAAAACTAAAAAGACAAGCTACACACTGAGAGAAAATATTTTTATAAATCTAATAAAGAACATGTAACCAGAATGTAGAAATAACTCAAAACTCAATAATAAAACAGTGCTATTAAAAATGACAAAGATTTGAATGGATACTTTTATCAGAGAAGATATAAAGATAGAAAATAAGCACATGAAAAGATGCTTACCATCATTAGTCATTAGGGAAATGCAAATTAAAAATACAATGGGTACTGCCACACACCTGTTAGAATAGCTAAAATTTAAAACATTGACCATACTGTTGACAAAGATGTAGAGGAACTGGCATCTCATATACTGCTGATGATAATGTAAAATGGTACAACTGAGTTTGAAAAACATTTTGGCAGTTTCTTAAAAAGTTAAACATATATTTAACATACTATCTAGCTATAACATTCCTAAGTATTTACCCGATATATATTAAAGCATATATTCCTAAAGACTTATACATGAATACTTATAATAGTTTTATTTTTAATAGCCCCAAACAGGGAATGACCCAAATGTCCACCAACAGGTAAATGGATAACAGACTGTGATCTATCTATACAATGGGATGAATAAAAAGGAATGAACTATTGACGCATGTTACAACATGGATAACCTTAATAATTATGCCAGCAACATATACATCAATATAATTATGCCGAGTGTAAGAAGCCAGGCAAAAAATATATGTACTATATAATGCCATTACATAAAATTTTAGGAAGTGCAAAGTAATCTACATTAACAGAAAACATCAGTGGTTGCCTGCAGCCATGGGAAGGGAGAGAAGCACAGGAGAAAGGGATTACAGAGGGGAATAAGGAAACAGGTGGAGGTGATGGAGGTGTTCATTATCTTGACTGTGATGGTGGTTTCACAGGTGTGTACGTATGTCAAAACTTATCAGATTGTATACTTTTAATATGTGCAGTTACCTCAATAAAGTTGTTTCAAAATTACACCATCTCTCAATTTTACTTCTCCATTATCTACAATTTTGAATTAGTTGGAAAGCTTTAGAAGCTGTTACTGGGTGGACACCATATTGCTTTGCCTGAGAGGTCTGCAGTCACGGGTCTTTCTAGTCTTCCATGGCCTGCCTTCTCTTCCTTTGGTTTCCATCCGTTTTGGCATTACAAGCTCCCAAGTCATTGCTGATCTCATCACTAAGACCCCACGTTTTGTATGGCCTGTCAACATTTTTTTCCATCTTCTTTTGTAATTACAGCACGGGTTCAGCTCCTGTTCACCTTCCCAGCTCTCCCCTGCACGCCAATGCCCGGCTATACTAACTCTTCTGAATTCCATCAATGCATCATATTCCGCTGTAGGTATCTGGATCTTTTTATTAGAAATTCTCTATTTCTGAAAAACTTTTTTTCTACCCTCTTTCCTCCTGGCTAATTCCTATACATCCTTTGGGTCTCAGTTGCAAGTTATTTTCTTGGGAAAGTATTTCTCCCATCAAGGTTTCCCTTAAGTGACTCTGACATACGACCCCTGAACTTTTCCTACCAGCATTTGTCCCACTGAATTATACTTACCTGTTAACTTGCCAGTATTCCTGTAGGGTATAAGTTACCTTGATCTGATCTGGCTGGGGACTTGATACAAGAAGAGTAATGGATTTGACTGTTAGAGTCTACAAGTTCTCCATTTACCTGGAGAAAATTTAAGGATGTCTCTGACTAAAACCAAACCAAACATTCATTTACTGCCCTTGAGCATAATATAAAAAATTCAAAACGTGTGATCAACTCTCTTATTGAGCATTTGTACCAAAAGAGGACATTTTGGTCCTAAGAAATACTTCCCCATAGGGTTTTAGGGTAAGGACATTTTGAAATTAAAATTGCCAAATACATGTGGTTTTCTCAAAGTTGGCATTAGTGTACCTTATCCAAGCAAAGATCAAACGGAAATCTCATCTAATTTGGGACCTCCCAAATAAATTCTAACAAGGTAACATTCCAAATGATGGAGGTTGGTTATATGATGAGTGTGCAGTAGCCGACTGCTTGGCAGTTTGTTTTGTTTGTCTGTATGGACACAGCATATCAAAGTAAGACTATTTTCCTTTTAAAGATTTGGGGGAAAAAACTCTTGAGATTTATTATGTAAATCTTGTACAATTCTACCATTCTTGTAAGGGTACATGTTGATCTCTAAATGGTTAAGAAAGGTGACAGGAACTGAAGTAATCAAAGTAGAAAAGTGTCACGGCAAACTCTTCTTGATATTCTAACTGTCCCTACAATTTGCTCTCTGTGCAGGGAAGAGTTCTTCCTGTGGATTAAACTGTAGCATTATTCAGCCTCAAGCAGAGACGTCTGTCTTTTTCAAGTTTGAAACAGTTTCCGTTATTTGCAGCCCCTGCCATTTGCAGGCAATTGGGACGTGATGTCCTTATACTTCAGTTCTCCAAATATCTTGGAATAAATAAAACACAAAAATAAAGTTGCTGGGTTTTTTACACTTAAGCTGTGGATTGCTGGCAAACATTTTATTTAAAGGTTATAACCTTTTCAAATAAATTAAAGAATATCCATAAGACACGATCCCCCCTAGTTACACCATCCACAGTTTTTCTTCTTTTTAACCTATTATAAACTTATAAATCACTGAACTATATCCTAAGTAACCCCTGATAATTAGTGGTATGCATTAACTACTATTGATCAATGTGATCTGTATGCACAAAATATGTCTTAAATTTTTATCCAAGGTAATTACAATGATGATGGTTGCTGCATGAACATGCTTCAAGTCAAAAGCCAGCATTCCAAGATATATTTCAAGTCATCGTGTTTATTCCACTTCTCAAACATATTATGGGAACAGAAATACCTTCATTTACAAACAGAATATATCCCAAAGAAACTATGGGAACCTTGAATATCAGTTGTTCAGGAACTTCATGTGGTTGCCGGTGCGAAATATGGGTATATTTTTTGTGCGGGGGAAATATATATCTGATAAGTTGCATAGGCTAAGGCCCACCGTGGGAGTAGTGCCAAATCAGTGGTGCCACAACCCTTTTACTTGCTTAACTGTAAGTTACTGCAACAGTTAACTGGGAATAATTCTCTGTTATTTTCCCAGAATAATCTATTCATCAAAGGTGAATAGACCTCACCTTTATATTTTAAGCACTCCCTGTGAAAATGATTTTTCCTGGCTTCTCTTTTTTACTTTATCCATGAGTTCTATTACCCTGGGATTCCCTTCTCAGCCTTTTTATAGTCATGTCCTCTTAGGTCTCATCCACATCAGGCGCATTAACAGTCAACTATGAGCAGCAAATCTGCACATCCCAGGACATTCAGTTTCCAACCTAGGTTATAACTGCCTGACGACCAGTTACCTGAGTCTACATAGTAGCACACCCAGCCAGTGTGCCTCATACAATCCTTTCTGACCAGTCCTGTAGCCTCACCTCCCCTGATTCGGGCCCCCTGTCTGTGCCCAAAAGATTCTCCCTATCACCCAGGCCTCAGACTTTGCAATTATCTCTGATTCTTCCTTCTCCATCATGCCTCACATTCGCTCAGGTACTAAGAGGATGGCCCAGGTCGCTCAGCACTGTGGTGTTTCTCAGGCCAGGATGTGCTTTAGACTCAATGGGAGACTTTTAAAAAATGTGGATGTCTGGGTTCCATCCCAAATATTCTGCTTTAAGTCTGTGGTTGGATCCAGGCCTTGGCAGTTCTTACAAGCTCCTCAGGGAACGCTGGCATGAAGCCAAGGATGGAATCCACCAAGAGTGGAAGACTGTGGGCTTTGGAGTCAGATACATCTGTGTGGCTGTTTAACCTGTGTGAGCCCCAGAGCCTCAACTGTACACAGGATTCCAACATCAGCCTCAAAGGCTTACTGTGTAGATTAAAGAGATAAATATTTAAGTTTTCTAAAAATAAATGATGGGTACTCAGTGCCTAATAATTACATATCTCTTTAGTTTTCTAATCTGTAAGATGGGAATAAAAGTATTTACTTTATAGGCTTCACTGAATAGAAGTAAAGTTCCAGCAAGACAGGCGTCCCTAACTCTTCTACTTTGCCAGGATGACGTTTAGATGCTGTAAATGGTCCTTGTCTCACTTATCCCATTTCCTTTTGCATTTCTCCTGCTGCCATACTGGTGCCTGCCCCAGGACATTGAACCTGCTAGGCTTCTACTCCATTGCCAGTTTCACATTGCCAGTGTTAATGCACAGTCCCAGCCATGCCATCATCTTGCTTAAAACTCTTCAATGGCTCTTCACTGATCACCGAATTATATGTTCCTTGTACCCTCCCTGGGATGGAACCAACACAACAGCCATTCTAGCCTTGCCTCCAGAAGCCCCACCTCTACCCTAGGTACTAGATAATGTGGATCTTCGATGTTCCATAAACTGCTGGTACACTTTCCTCTTCCTCTCTGTCCCCACATCCTCAATTCTACACATCAAGTCTACCCGTTTTCAATCACCCTTTCTTAATGTGTTAATCTTTAATTGGATGATAAAATGGCTTTCGTGAGGTCATTTGAGGGCTATCCGGAAGGGCTTTTTCCACCTAAAGAAGCTCCCCTGGTCCGTCATGGTAGTACAGTATCATCCTTCTCAGTCTTTGCTTTACAACATTGAAACTCCTGAGTTCAAATGTTTCTGGGAGGACCGCTGAGCCGCCAAAGCAGTCTTCGATTTCTGAATTCTCATGAGTTTCCTGACCCAGAACATAGTCTCCGTGGAATGGACATGGGATGGAAGTGTGTCATTGGGGATGAAGGACGATCACTCGCAGCACACCTCAGGGCCATTCTCCAGGCTGCTTTCCTATCGTGCAAATCGGATCATTAGATGAAGCCTCTGCTGCACGCATTCTGAAGCCTTCTCAGAGCCTAAAGGATGGTACCTAAATTCACCTGGCTGTTATGCAAGCCTGCGAGCCTGGCCTGATTCCGCTCAACCCCTGCATCTCTGCACGAGTGCCGCCTCCTTCTCTGGACTTCAGCCAATGGACCAATCTGCAGCTCCCCGGCCCTTCTCTCCGCCCTTCCTTTGCCCTGCAGGATCCTGTTCTTTCAGGACTTAGCTCAGGAGTCTCCTCTTTGAGGTCACTATCACTGACTGGCTTCAGAGGGTCACATGCCCACCAAGGTGCTCCCATCAACCCTGGATTCATTCCTCTCAAAATGCTTCTTAGTCACACAGTAAAACTTCCTTGAGCTGCCACGTGCTTCTCAATTGCAGCAAGGGTGCCCTATTCATCTGTTCAAGGACTAGACAGGCACCTAGGAAGAAATCGACAAAAGAAAGACACGTGGAGAAAAAGGAGCATTCTAATCTATACTTGTAGTATTCCAGGTGGCTCATTCATTCTATTCTTATATGCTAAAGAAATATTAAATCAGCCAGAAAGAGAAAAGTTTTAAATGTTATTTCACAATAATTAGGAAACTATATCTTTAGAAAAGCTATAGTGAAAAATTATAGAAATTTTAACTCTCCAAACCATGGTTAGCATATATTTCTCATAAACCTTTAAACTTTTCATGTTTACTTGTTAGTCTTATAGATGTCTCTGGTAGCTACAAAGCAATAATAGTTAGTTTAGGTCTAAAAAATATCGACTTCAATATTGTGGTTAATTTCAGTGGGATGCTATACTACCTACTTAAACAAGAACCCTTGGAAATGTGGTTACTTGTCATTTACGTATTTTAATGTTAGCAATAAAATGGAAGGTGGTTAAGCTTAATGTGTATGCTCATAAGAGAAAGATGGAGATTAATTCTGAGTGGGTCGTGGCTGCTACAATCAATAGAGTATACCATAATTGTGCATTAAGGAACTGTCTGTATGGTAAGGTGAAAGAACAATAGTCACTACATAAGTGGTCTCTCGGGAGTTGATGAAAAATCTCTTTCTCCAATGGGAAAGGAATGCTTTTTAAAATTTATAATACCATATGGACACCCAGGCATATGGATGGCTTGTAATGCTCTACATTAAAGTGTTATTTTTACATTTTCAACATAACAAATACACTAAACAGGTGTTTTAAAATGTCACACTTTGAACAGCAGCAATTTGATTAGCATTAAAAATTCACTGTTCTTAGTAGTATTGCTGAAATATTAGTGGATTAGAGATTTTTATATCCAATATGATTCAACTATATATTTATAGGTGATTTTGGATTTTAACAGATATTTTTTTCTCTTTTGTGAAATCAGAATCCCAATTTCAGTGATCTAATTACTCTGCAATAGGACAATGGATGGGTCTTTTTTATTTATGTCTTTGTCACGGGCTGCTGCTTTGTTTTATCCCAGTAAGCACTCTTCCTACTGGATTCAAACTGACAATAAATCAGAAAGGACTCTGCTGGCTACTTACTCTTACAATTGTAGATTAGAAGTTCTTTAAGAATAATGCTCTACCTAGAAAAGTCTAAAAATAATCTAAATATTCATAAACAAAAAATGGTTAAGTAAATACCATATATTTCATTTCTGGAATATTTTGCCTTCATACAATGATATAATATTTTAAAAGTGTCTAGAATTGTGCCTAGCATTTGTCAAAAAAGTGTCTGTTTCTAGCTATAAATGAGTAAATGGTTTTTCCTAATAATGTAGAACAATTCTAATAATAGAATGGTTTAGTGAAAGGAACAGAATATGAAATTTTACTTAGAGCACATACAAGCTGTGTTTTAGTTTATAAATTTAAAAAAAAACTTTAAAATGACTGTGTCTGATGTGAAAGGGAGGGGAAGAAGGCCATTTATTTTATAATTCCTATTCTAGCATTTTTATATTTTTCTTTTATGGAATTATGTAACTTTAAAATGAATTAGATATTCAAAATATCACAAATTTTTTTCATTTTATATATGCCTCAATTACTTAGTTTTGTTGAATATTTATTTTTTAGAATAAAAAAAGTAACAGAAGGTTGGAAGACTCTGTGTGTATTGGGGCAGGGGGTGTTTCTGGACTTGTGAAATTGCACCAAGAACCATTCTTTCAACAAATACTAAGTTTTACAAACAATTGTAATAACAGTAATAGCTAGTGTCCAAAGAGCTCTTCCTATGCTTTAGATTTTAAGCCATGAATGATCTCATTTAACCGTTAGAACTGTGTTAGGCAGATATCAATTTCATTATAAAAGGGAAAATTAAGTCTGCTCATAAGTACTGGAGTCCACGGAGCCCACACAGCTATAAAGGATGCTGCCATTCTGGAAAGGCCAAGGGCAGGGCTGGACGATGGAAGCTCTAAGTGAAGTCCAGTCGTGATGGAGCGGATGCTGCACGTCTGCGCTGTCCCACACAGCAGCCGCTAGCCACGTGTGGCCCCTGAACACTGGAAATGGGACTTCTAAATTTTATTTAATTTTAATTAATTAATTTGCATTTAAATTTAAATAGCTAAATACGACTAGTGGCTACACTATCGGACATCTCATTTCTAAAGACTGAGGCAGAGAATTCCCCGGCCATCCAGTGGTTAGGACGTGGCATTTTCACTGCCGAGGGCCCGGGTTCGATCCCTGATCGGGGAACTAAGATCCCACAAGTCGAGTTGTGTGGCCAAAAAATAAAAAAAATTAAAATTAAAAAAAAAAAAAAAGGTTGAGGCAGGGATAAAGTGGCCTTTATAAAACAACATTCCAAGAGCTAATAATATGTTTTAAAAATAAAATAGCAATCCAAATGCTCTTGGAAAAGGTAATCTCTGCTACTGCTACAAGGTGTATACCCTGGCTTTCTGAGAATAATTTAGTTTCTCACCTTAACTGGAGACATAATTTTAACTATTTTAAATAAAAATAACTGGCATTCAAGTTGTCAGCCAGCATATATTTATTTCTGCTCTAAAGTAAACTTATTAGAATCAGTTATTTGAATTAATTTTAACTGTATGTGCATGGAAACTCTGTTGTTTAGAGAAAAAGTATATACAAACATTCTTGGTTTCTCCCTCAAAATACTTACCTCCTAATATACCAAGATGAGAACTAAGGCTCCGACTGGGAACTTTTTTACTAAATTAAGCCTTGGGGGTAAAATTCTAATCTTTGCTCTAAGTGTACAAATGCTGTATTTTAAAAGGAGCACCTTGGGTCAATAAGGCATGCATTTAGTTTGATTAATATTAAATCACAAGACTCAGTAATTTGAATGAAGAGTAAAGACTATAAAATCCTTAACTTCAGAAGCCAAACACTTCCCTGGTTATTTCTTTTAATTTATTGTATTTGATTTGCTGTCTCCATTAAAAGTCAAATTTTCTTCTAAAATCACTCAGGATTTCCATGCATTAAGTATTAAGCCTTTTACATGAATTCTCTATGTAAAATATCTAAGATAAAGTTTAAGGATGAATAAAAATCAACTCTAAAAACCAAAAATTACCAAGATACCTTTAAATTTCTCTGGGATAAAGTGCAACATAAATAATTTTGTGGAAAAGCAAATATATTAGAAAAGTTATCCCTTCCAAGTAAAATTATCATTCTTACTAAGCAGTCAATACTTTGTGGAGGTTATTAGATTTCAATTCGCTTTCTGGGTGGACTGCTGATTAAATGGCTCCCAGGATTAAGTGCAACCCAGTTCAGAAGACTAGTGTTTGCATATATTTTACACTAAAGATGACAGGTATTGAGATGATTCAAATCAAACACCTGAAAGAAAGGAAATACTCCCCCATGAAATTTCACCAATTGTTCAATTCCTTCATCACTTAAAAAAACCTAGCTAATCCCATCTCACCTTTAAAAATAAAACAATAGCTATATATTGTTGCCTCTTTTGCTTGATATCCTCTCTGTCAAGCTAAGAACATGGTGTGTGTGTGTGTGTGTGTGTGTGTGTCTGTGTGTGTGTGTGCGCACGCATGTGCCTGCATGTGCCTGCATTGACAGTTCACTGTCCTATGAGAATTTAAACATCCCTAGAACAACTTATCATACAGGCTTCTGTTATGGTCCTAATCATACTCCACTTCTATGTAACTGTTCTAGGCAAGTCTGCCAAGAGGCCGAAGCTAGCTGCTGACCACCTATCTCCATCCACATGAGTCAGAGCAAGAAATAGGACATTTTCTTGCTTTCCATGGCTACAGAGATAATCTCTCTCTTTCTTTCTCTTTCTCTCTCTTTCTTTCTTTCTGGCATTTATTTCATCCAGCAGTAGATATGGAGAAAGAATATTTCTAACTCCCATTGTCTAAAAGACAAACAAGATAAGAAATTGAAAAACCTATCTTTTGGGACACAGAGAGACACAGGGGAAGGAAGTCAAATCACCTGTCTCTATCTCCGTCTCTCTCTATTATATATATATATATATATATATATATATATGGTAGAGGACATATCAAAAGAGGACATATCATCATATGTGGAAATGAGAAGGTGTTTAACTTCCTTGAGAATATGAGGTTTTACCCAATGATGATGTGATGGGCGCCTAGAGCCCACGCTCCGCAACAAGAGAAGCCACCACAATGAGAAGCCCGCGCACCGCAACAAAGAGTAGCCCCTGCTTGCCGCAACTAGAGAAAGCCCGCACGCAGCAATGAAGACCCAACGTAGCCAAAAATAAATAAATAAATAAATTTATTTTTTTGAAAAAGCCAATTAAAAAAAAAAAAGAAAACTATTCTACGGTATTTCTGAAATGTATCCATTCAGATTCTCAAAGAACCTTCCAATGACTGAGGGCTTACAATTTCCCTAGAAGTCCCATCCTATTTTCAGTAATACTGTTACCTAGCGGAGCCTCCCCAGGGTCCCTAAGCCGCACCTAAACCGTCTCTATAAAACACAGGTACACCTGCCTTAGGCAAGGAAGCCCGCACCCCCATTTCTGATAAAAACCACCCTCTGGGCAAACTTGCAGAAAACCAAAACTGACTGAATCTTCTAGATGTGTTTATATGACAGAAACAAGAAGACTTAACCACAAGAAACTGGTATAAACTGGCTGGACTTCAAAACTGGGACAAAGGTCACTCTACAGCTCATAATCATATCATTTTAATGGTAAAATCCCTGCCAGACAGCACCGTGTTGGTTTGATCTGCTTCTGACCCAAACCCCAAAGGACCGTAAAAGGGCAGAAAGGAGGTGCAGACCCCATTCCAGGAAATCACCTCCCAATTCCACAAATCAGGAATGCAAAAGACACCCTCCCAATAACCTCCTTCACCTTTTTCTATAAAAACCTTGCCTCCCCTTGTAATGGGGAGAAGGTGCTTTCAGAGCATGAGCTCTCCTCCATTTCCCGGCCAACGATGAAAGTTTCTACTTGCTGCTACAAATGCAAAAGGCTACTTCACCTTACTGATGCGAACAATAACTGGGTAGGGAAAGAGCCAAAGGAAGGATCGATAACAGGACTAATTCTAAGATTTGTTCTTATTTTGAATATAAATCTGTTTCTTATTACATTTATTTCCATATGGATCCAAGTTCTTCCAAAAGAAACGACACAGATGAACTCCATGCCTTCTTTGCAAGCTTCCACCATATCTACCCTTCTCCAGGTTAAACTTACAAATTTCTTCAGTTATTCTTCTTAGGGCCTCCCTGTTCATCACTATTCTGCTCACACTTGTTTGTTCATATTTACTTTGCTTTTAAAAGGAGAGACCAGGTTTGTGATACAATGATCCACCTGTGGCTTGCCCAGAGCAGAATATACTGAGGTGTGATTTTAGCAACAGGAGACCAGCAACTGTGGCCTTGGTGAATCACAGATTCTGAGGAGACGTGGGTAAAGAGAGCCCAGCCATCGCCTGGAGACTTTCAGAAGTGGAGGAGTGTCCACAGACTCCATTTTCAACGTCGAAAATCAAGGTAATGTAAGGTTAGACTCCAAACACAGAGAAGCGAAAAATAAAGGCAACCTCCTCACTTAGCTCACACCTACGAAATATTTCTCAAAGAAACACATAGATAAGTGAGCACATTATGAAAAAATGTAGGCAGTGAGCACTTCTGTTATTATTCCCAGTACAGAAGCAAGACAGATGCCCTGTTGGTTTTCAGCGGTGACTCCAAAGACATATCAGTGTTTCCATCTTTGAAACTGGTGTTTGCAGGTTTGGTAAATCCCCACAGTAGAGTAAATTTCCATGTGCCCTCATGTCTTTCAAATACAACACCCTTAGTGCCTAACTTTATTCGTTCCCGTTCCTTCACAGAACCCTTAGTAACCACAGATGATGACATTCCAGGCCCTTAATGAGGCTGAAGGTTTTAATGCCACAGTTATAAGCAGCCACATATCTGCTCAGTCACATTACTGGGTCCCTGTTATGAAAATACGCACATTAGATGTTTTTATAGTTTTGCCTTCTTGGAGGTGGAGTAGCTCCGGGACCTGTCATTCACTGATATGAGGACGTTGCCAATGGTAACACAGAATCCAAGGTAGCAGATCACAAAAGGCAAAGAGAATTTGAATCAGAGAATTGCAGGGCTGGAAGACTCAACAGAATTAATTCTGTTGTCTTCCTAACCTTTAGAGTGCTTTGAAAGATCTGCAAATATCCAGTTACCTTTTCTTTGTAGTGGGATTATGTATATTTCTGCTTTTTTTTTTTGGCTGGGCCATGCGCGGAATGCAGGATCTTAGTCCCCCAACCAGGGAAGCTCAGAGTCTTTTTTTTCTTTTTTTAACTTTTTATTGGAGTATAGTTGCTTTACAGTGTTGTGTTAGTTTCTATGGTACAGCAAAGTGAATCAGCTAAAACGTATACATAAGCTTGGAGTCTTAACCACTGGACCGCCAGGCAAGTCCTATTTCTGGGTTTAGCTGTATTTTTATTCAATGGGTATGTACCACTTTTTAATATGAATAATATAAATTCTTTTTCATTTAGACATAGATGAGATTTGGTTAGTAATGATAGTTCTATGTTCACTGAAGGAAGGGTCTCCCACAAAGTTTTTACAGAAACAGGGGGAATTGCCTGGCTAGTTCCAAAGGAAAGTTGACACCGTTCCTTCTTAAGAAGGGGGTGACAAAGAGGTCACCCCATTGCCCAGGCCCTGGTCCGCCTCCAGTTGACTGGGCTGCTGCTCCCACATCAGAGCAGGTGGCTGTGTGTACACAGCCTGCTGACAGGGACCAGTGCTTCTGGAGCTGACCCAGAACACCCACTGCGAGGGGAGTGGCTGGGAGAGTTCCAGGCTTCCCGGGCCCTTCTGCACCCACCAGGACTTTCCGCTCTGCCACCCTTCCCAGCAGTGGTTCTCAAAGTGAGAGACCCACCTTGGCACTATCAGTGTCATCTAGAAATTTCTTAGAAATACAAATTACAAAGCTCTACCCTAGACCTGCTGAATCAAAAACTCTGGGCTTGGGGCCTAGTAATCTGTCTTTTAACAAGCTCTTCGGGAGATTTTGACCTGACCTAGAGACACGGCTGCAATGACTGGGTCCATCATGTAAACTCTTCTTTTAAACCGCTCGGAGGAGCCTGTGAGCATCACCGTGTCTCGAGCTCCCGGTGAGGCACAAACACACCCCGAGGAGACTGGGCTCATCTGATGGGAAAGCAACCTCGCCGCTGATGCTCCCCTTACATAACGGCTGTTGGAGTGAGATTCTATCGCCAGATGTCAGTGCTGACAGAGAATTCAGAAATGGGCAAGAACCAGAGGCATTTTCTGGGCCTCCACTGTTTCTCTTTCTTTCCAACATGCCACTGGCATGAAATATAGCTGGGCTGCATCGAAAGCAGCAGTGCCTTTTTTTTTTTTTTTTTTAATGTACAGAAATTCCTTTTCCTTGTGTGTAGGTGGCAACTTGCTGCTGGTCGCTTCAAAATCATGGCTGCACTATGAACAGAAAATGCTCTTGGAGGCCGAAGGCTGTTGACCTCTTCCTGCCAAACAAACAAATAAACCCAAACGCTGTGTCTAAGTCCATCCGTCAACAGACACTTGCTGACGCCCTGTTTAAGGGATTTTATGTACAAGGTGTCTCAAGAGGGAAAAAAACAAATACACACTCTGTGTACCTAAAGGATTTTTACTCTGGTTGGGCAGCAAAGGCTTGAGGACAATCAGAAGGAAACGCATTGTTCCAACGACAGTGAAACGGAAACAGTGCAAAGTGAATCCCTGACGGCAGGGCTGGGCAGCGGGAGGTGGCCTGGGAGCCAGAGAGGCGGTGGGGACTCCGGCCTGGATCAGGGGGCGGGCGCTCTGATCAAAGATCTGGCTGAGACACTGTAGGCAACAGGCAGCCACTCTGGGTTCTTGAGCGAGGGAATGACAAGCTGAAAACCGTAGGCTGTAATCGGAGAAGGGCGCGCCGGGGGTGCGTTACATCCCTAACGAGCTCTAGACGCCGTGTGCCGAGGCTGTATTACAGGCCTGGCTGGCAAAGGCCCAGCTCTCAGGGATCTTTCGTCCTGGTAGGGGAAAGACCTTTAAATCACCATGGACATAAAAACACAGGATAATTTTGGATAATTATCAGGGCTGTAAGGCCAACAGCCCAGGAACGTGATAGCGGTGCTGTGTTAGGATCCATCTGGGTCCTGACGTCACAAGAGCCATCAGGGGACGAGACGGTGCAGAGCAGGAACATAAAGAGGGACAGATGTGCTCATGGCCACAGCGAGGTGGGAGGGAGTGTCCTTCAGTGTCCCTAACCCACGGAGACTTGGATTCTTGTTCACAGCTTTTTGTTGGCAAATCAGTATTAGTGTCTGTGTCAGTGATAACATCTTAAATTTGAACAATGCTTTGGGATAGCTACGATAACCCTGTGAGGTAGACAGAGAAACTCTTTTCACAAGATGCTTTAAGAGTCTAAGCCTTTATCTCTGCTCAGCGGCTGAAGAGGAGGTCTTATGTCCCTCAGACACTGTCCCCTGGAGGGACATTTGAGAATAACTGCTCTCATCCACTTTCTGATTAAAGGGCAGTGACGTGGCTCTGGCAGCACCTCACAATGCAAGATAAACTTCTCCTGGGACAGGCTAATTACATCTTGGGCCCTCCACTCATAGCTAAGACTGTTAACAATAAGCCCGACACTACTGCCTATTAGAAATCTGTCTTTTGTTATAATTATGTATTATTGTTACCTTTAGACCAACTTGTTATGCAGGCTGACTATTTTTAACCAGAGTTTTTGGGCTTGAGTTGTATTTATTTTTTGGAAGGAATCAAAAAATTTTCCCAATGGTCAGTAATCACACTTATATGTAGAACATGAAGATGTCAGATACCATTTGATCCATAGTCAAGAGATCCTTTGGATTTGGTAAAATTTCTCATTTTGAGATGTACAGTTCACTCTGGAACAACTCGGGAGTTGGGGGCACCACCCCCATAAAGTTGAAAAGCCACATATAACTTGTCGGCGCTTGAATCTGCGATTCCACATCTGTGGATTCAACCAACCTCGGCTCAAGTAGTACTGTAGTATTTACTGAAAAAAAGCCATGTGAGGGGACCCACACAGTTCAAACCTGGCTGTTCAAGAGTCAAATGTAAATTATTATTGTTTTTAATAAAAGAAAATAATAAAAGTAAAATGAGATTTTTATCCAACTGTGTATGTGTTGGATAAAACAAAGGAATCTAACTGTTAAAGTATAAAATGGAGATATCCCTCGAAATAGGACTTGTAAATTGTATGACTTGTATGATGCGTAAAAGTCTACTTCATTAGAATCTGCAGAGTATGTTTAGTTTTTTTTCAAAATTTCCTTTTATAGTGAATTTAGCGTATATATTCAGATATAGGATTTCCTAGAAGGGCAGCCTAACAGCATTGCCAACATCTTTTTCCTAGTGCCAGTATTTGAGCAATAGCCTACTCTCTCAGATAAAAATGGGGATTAAAATATACACAGAGGGCACTACAATTCTAAGATGAAGCAATGATTATTTACTTGTTAAAAAAAAATGAAAAGGAAAAATAAATTTTAAAAGGCTTCTAAGACCAGTCTTGCATGTAGAACAATAATACTAGACAACTTACATGGATTTTACTCATGTGAGTGTTTCAGGCCCTAAGCAGTGGGCTCTGGGTACCCGTGTGCCCTGGGTCTGGGTGATGCCCGCTCAGCCCCTCCCTCCACTGTAACCTGCTGCCTTCTTTGTGTGCACTGCTTCCCTGGGTCATGGTGTCACCCCCGCTCGCTCAGTGAACAGGAAAAAGTTATAAGACTTAAAATCCAAATACAGTTCTTCCCCTTGGGCAGAGGCAGGTTCCACGTGAATCTCAGCTTTTACATATTAAGTGGAACTGCTCTATCCTCCAGCTCTCAGCTAAGGATGAGATGAGAAGTTTTTGAAAGGGGATTAGAAAGAGACCTTAGAGGCACTTGGTCTGGAAGCTATTCTTTTCCACCCAAAATGATAGGGAGGGAATCTGTTCAAAGCACCAAACGATCACTCCTTCCTTTTTAGCCTGGGACGCTTGCCTCTTGAGTCCATCCTTTGGTGGCACGGTGAGGGCTGGTCAACCTTTCTGAATCCCACCTAGTCCCCAGTTAAACCCTTAGCATCCACCCTCCCCCCACAAAAACCCCAAGCCCCCCATAACTCTCTTCTGATTATGTAGAAAATTTGAAAACACAGGAAAGCACAGATACCCATAATGCTACCAGCATACAAATACCATAGTTAACCCATTTTCGTGCGTAGGTTTTTACATAACTGTATTCATAATGTATATATTGTTTTCCAGTATCATTTCAGTTAATGTGTCCCATATGATTAAATACTTACCTACAGTAAGGGTTTTAGTAGCTGCAGAATATTCCTCATAACAGTGTATCATAATCTGATGAGCCCAACACCTGTTGAACTTTTTCACAACTACAAAACATGCCTTAATAACAAAAATGAACATAATTCTGGTTATATATCTAGAATTTTCTTAGGATAAATTCCTAACAATATAATTGCTTGTCCAAATGTATGAACATTCTAAGGGTCTTGATATATTAGCAAATTTTTCCCCCAGAAAGTTGATCTAGTTTATACACCATTCAGTGGTGTTCCTGATTCCATGAATCCTTGACAAAATGGAATATTCCATGCATTTTAATTTTTAATTTTTTTAAAAAAATTTTTTTAAAGATTTTTTTTGATGTGGACCATTTTTAAAGTCTTTATTGAATTTGGTACAATATTGTCTCTGTTTCCTGTTTTGGTTTTTTGGCCCCGAGGCATGTAGGATCTTAGCTCCCTGACCAGGGATTGAACCCACACCCCCTGCATTGGAAGGCGAAGTCTTAACCACTGGACCGCCAGGGAAGTCTCCACACATTTTAAAAATACTTTGTAATTAGATAAAATGGTGTTCTCTTATTCTTTTAATTTGGCATTGTCTAAATTTCCTGTTTAAGGAATTGTTTGGTGTTAGACTTTTCCAATTTTTCTATTAAAAAATTCTCTATCCGGGTTTTCTCTCCTGACTTTGGGAGATTTTCCTCTGCTTTTAGCTCTTAAAATCTCTCTCTCAGAAGACCTTTGCCCAGTTCCTCTTTTCTCTTAAAAAACAATCCTCATTTAGGCATTTAGAATTGTATGTCTACACAACAGATCACTTTTAATGACAAATCCTTCCATCATCATATTTTTTTAAATGCATGGTGTTACATTTATATTTTAACTCTAACCTATCTATTTGTCTCCTATTTCCACTGCTATTTAGAACAAGGATTTCAGGGTTGGAAGGCTCCATGAAGGCCCCCTAGTTGAATTACCAGAACTGGAAATTGTCCATGTATTCAGTAGCAATCTACCGAGGAACCAGTAGGTTCCAGACACAGTGCTGGACCACAGGGAGACAGTGACACCCAAGGTGCACGCACACATGCACACACGCACACACACACACACCTGATTGTAGTGTGGTTTAGCAGCTTTACCTAGCTTTAAGGCCGTAGGTATTTTTTTCCTGTAAATTTCTTATTCATGGCCTGTGCCTTTTTCCCATAAGGTCTCATGAGGCACATGGAGCACCTGTGTTCTAATCCTACTGTCCTAGGAAGAGCTTTTGCACACATTTTCTAGACTTTAGTTTCTCTCTAGATATATGGATTTACCCTGCCAGCTCCCGTGCATTTTGTCTCTTTCATTCTACTGTTTCATCATCATGTCTATCTATGGATCTGTGTGGGAGGGGAAGCTACAGCTTATGCTGGGTTTGCCATCTTGAAGATACCGGCTTTCTAAGTACTGTCGTCGTTGGGGGCGAGGAGATTGACCTACGGGCTGTGGGCAGCCCCAGATCATGAAGTTCAAACTCAGTGATGAAGAGACTGAAGGACGAACACTTTTTCTCATGAGTGTGTGAACAGTGAATGGTCTGCAGGAGACCGAGTCTATCACTTTACACCAGGGCCTTTGGTCACCTTGGGAACTGACTCACATGCTCTCTGAACATCCAGTGCAGCCACCCATCTAGGCACAAACCTCCCCTTGCTCTAAACGCTGGGTCTCCTCTTCCTCCTCTCACTCGGCTTCCTTCTGGACACGACATCTCAGCGAAGACCTGCCCTTCCTCACTGCCTCAACACTGGAAAACGGAGAGTAGAAAGGGGCTCAGCCTACAAACACTTGGCCCGCGGTCTACTTCACCTTGGGCTCCCTGCGCTGTGACCGTGCACTGCAAAAAGTGTGGGAAGGCGGATTTTACAGCAGCATTTCTCTCTTCAGTGACGCTGGGGGAAGTGAAACTGTTTTCCTAGTGAGGTCGTAAGTCTAGCTTCACGGGTGCCCCTTTACTGCCCGTAAGAAGGACGGGCTCAGGGGACAGTTCCCCATCTGCCAGGTCCTACCAATGTGACCACAGAGGGGAAGAGCTGCACAAATAATACCTCCCTTTCATGGGAAATCAAAAGCGATATAGGATGTTACCTTTGGATTCAAGCACACAGGAACTCTCTAAATTGACAAGCATACATATGCACAGATACCAAAAGACATACGTATGGACACACCACAAGCCATAGACATACATCTACATTTGAAGAAGGTCCTACTTGAGAATTTTTATAAGGATTCACACGTTCAGGAACTATCTATGTTCCAGGGATGGTGCTTCTGATGATAGAGCTAGAGGCCTGAAAAATTATACTGAGTGTCTTGGTTACATTTCCAATTTCTATTCAAATTTTTACTTCCCCAAAACCTGACTTACTTTACCTACTCATTTGTTTTCTGGATGCTAGGCCTATAATAATTTTCACGGTGCCTGAACTAAAATGCTAGATTTTGTTTTTCCTCCATGTTTATCACATTGGCTGCAGAAATATGAGTTCTCCTCTATAATTCTGGGACCCGTTAAGTAGGTGGAAGTCTAGAGGTTACTAGAATTCACCACCCATTATCTGAATAATAATATTAATAACTGAAGTTTAATTGTGAATAAATGTTCAGAGGATTAAAAATTTTGTCCATAGACATTTCAACAGTCCAACAACCCAAGTCTCTGAAAATAAAGACGGTGGATATCGTAACCTCAGACTAGTTCACCAGATCCTAGATTGACTGAAGGAAGCAGGCTTAGGACAAATAAAGGTAAGAACTGCATTAGTTGGTGCCTGATAAAGTAAGGAATCAATTACCTTCAAAGATAGTATCAGCTAAATATTTAATGGGTTCACAGATGACAGACGCAAAACAGTTTGCTAAAGGGCAGGCAGGACAGAGCCTTAATCTGTCAAGGTACAGTTAACAAAGACAACACCAGTGTTCACAGAATGTCCCTTGTAGCTCCCTATGGCCCACCACACGTCTACACTGCCTGTTTCACAGGCAACTGTGTCATTATGCAACCAGTGCAATGAGCCTATGGGGCTCCAGTGGGGAGGCTGGAGCCCAGCCCAGTGTTAGGACTTCTGAGTCCAAGGTCTTAGGAAGATCAGTTATCTTTAAGTCTTAGTTTCCTCACCCACAACATAAAGCGAATTCTTCCATTTCAGGGTTGAAGTGAGCGTTGAATGAGATAATTTTGGCAAAGATCTCAGCATCATGCCTGGCACCTACTGCGACCTACAGTGACAAGTCCCTCAGCCCCAATCCTCGGCTATTTCTTTTTATGTTCTGATCTACTATATCCTGTGAGAGGAGAAGGGTAACCACAGCAGCCCTGAGTTCTCTCCTTTCAAATGAAATATGCGCCAGGTTTATTTCAGCACATTCGAGGACCATTATGCTAGAAGAAGGCAGCGTAGAATGCAGCTGGGATGAGGGCATTGACTGCACTTCACAAATCAGAGGGTGTAAAGTCAGGCTGAGGCTTCCGTCAATCTCCACCTTGTAAATCTGGGTCCCTGCTACGAGACACTCATTCCCGGGGAGAAGGATTGAAATAAAATTCAGTTCACTTCACGTAATAGAAATGACATTTATTCTGTGTAAAAATAGCACCCAGGTGGATTCAAAGATGTGTCAGATCATTCAGTGCATCTCTGGAAACTGTGCTGTTAGGAATTCTGAGAACCAAAGGAAGGCATGGATAAATAAAGTGAACAAATGTGTAGAATACCGAAGATCGTTCATTCACTGCATGTGAAGAAAACTCTGTTGCCAAAGTAACTCGTGTGAAAGCACCTACCGTGTTACCTAGCACACAGCAGGTGCTTAAATAAACGTAAGTGTCCCTTTTTGTTCCTTTTCCTAATGAAGGACTGATCCACATGGCCATCTTGACCTTGAATCCAAGAATGTCCCTCTGAGAGCATCATTCGAATACAGGTTTTAAGACAGATACTAAAATCGCCGTTCACAAGAAATCAGTTTTTAGCCAGATGACCCTCTTTTTAACAGCCCTACAGCAGTCACATTTCAAAATGATAATACTGCCTCAGATTTGATTTAAGACATAAAAATAAAGATGATAGTAGTAAAACAGAAACACAGAAGGGAAAAGAGGTAGATAGATGCCAGATATTTCAGATAGCTCTCCCAATCAGGAATCACAGTTCACTTTTCTGAAACTGTGAAAATAAAATCTAGGCTTATATTCTTTTCAGTTAAGTGAAGCTCTTTCAGTTCTAGATCTTTTGTTTGGCTCCTCCAAACTAGTGAGAACAGGAAACCATGTCTGAAAAGCTGGTTTCTTTTGTCCTGGGTATATTGTTGCTAGGTCGGAGAGAGGGAATTGTCCTGCCTTCTTGATTCTCTTCCTCACCTGTCAGTCCCTTGACTGAGTCTGATTTTGAGTGATGCTCAATGATCTTTTCACGGACCCAAGGAGAGAGGGAGAGGGATGCAGAGAGGAGACCGCAGATGGACATCAGGGCCACAAAGCCCACACAACTGCCAGCTAGTTACAATCTCCTC
This sequence comes from Eschrichtius robustus, assembly GCF_028021215.1. NCBI lineage: Eukaryota > Metazoa > Chordata > Mammalia > Artiodactyla > Eschrichtiidae > Eschrichtius > Eschrichtius robustus. Next base: position 6,809,342 of record NC_090832.1, on the reverse strand, counting down.
ACAGTGGAAGCCCTATTTTCTCATCCTGAAGAAAGGCAGGTCCAAGGGACAATCTCCCACCTCAGTGGTTCACCTCCTGGTGCATGGATGCTTTAGTTTCCTGCTGTTACCCTGAGGATCGCCTTCTCCACAGAGGAGAGAGGTCGAGGGGGGGTGCTCAGTCTACACAGCGGCTGAAGCCCTTGACCTCTGTCCCCTTGAGCAACCACAAGTAACTGAAAGATCCCTGTCATAAATAACAGGGTCTGAGTTGCCCATGAGAGAGGAGACTGCTTTTAGATAATGAGGATAATCTGGAAGCAGCCCAAATGAAGAAATATGCAGACATTTAATTACTGATCAATAAACACAATCCAACTGATTGTAGAGAAAGTCTTAGCCTTGCTTACTTGGGTCCCTCATTTTACGGTCGTTTTAAGACGCTCACAGGGAATATGCTGTGTTGATGGTTCTCCTTCAAAGGGAAGGAGAGGTTGAAGTCCCTTTGTGACCTTCGCTGTCTTTCACACTCTGACACACAGGCATCGGAACACGGGTCACAGTACTGGCTTTCCCTCCTAACAGACTTTGTGACATTGATAAAGGACACCAGTTGTTTCCCATAAGATTGGCTGACGCTGTAACTTACAAAGACCCAGAATGCTTTGCTTTTCTTTGTTTCTGTAAGATTTGGTTTATTGATTGTTATGTTTTACTGAGTACTCTTCTCTGCATAGCAAGAATTTTTAATAAGGGGAAAAAACACTTCTGCACCTCCCAAAATGACCCTAAACATATTATTTTGTTCAATGCAGATTTTAAAGATGGTTAAATACATTGAGAACTGGGGACTCAGCTATTCCAGAGGAAGATGCCTGTCACCACCCCTTTTTGCTGCACTGGTGGGAAGTTCAAAAGCAAAGGCCTTTGTCTCACCGTTAAAACTGGAGGCTGCTTGTTCGTTCAGTTGCTTTGTGCATGCTGAGAGATGCTGGGAGAGCTTTTGGCAATTTGGAAAATGTACATCTGTTTAAAATTCTCTTAGGTTTCAGCAGGTGGAGCTAAGAGAATGATTTTTTTTCCCTATCAAAATGTAAGAAAAAGATAGAGGAATTTTAATCACAGAAAATTTGTGATTCCCAATTTGGGACAAATGATAGCAGCTCTTTCTTTAGCTGATCTTGCACCTGCATTTACCTCCTTTTTTCCTTCAAGGAGGTCCATCCACGTTGGCCTAATTGTCCTCTCTAAGCCCTGCCTTAGGGGTTCTAGCCACACCAGTGCTCTACCTGTCAAGGTTGAGAGGAGGTACACTTTCTCATCTCTGCCCACCTGACTGAAAACAGAGCATACGTCAGGACAACCAGAATGCACACTTGCTGTACAAATTTCTGAGAAAAATATTCTAAATATTGCTTAAACTATCAACAAAGTAATAGATGCTCATGGCTAAAAACAGATAAAGAAACCCGTGAACCCGTGTCCCCTGCATTGGCAGGTGGATTCCTAACCACTGCGCCACCAGGGAAGTCCCTGTATCACTGATCTCTAATTAAGAAGGCGTAATAATTATTCATGGCGACTTTTGTACTTCTCTTTATGCTTGGATTCAGCAACTCTGATAACCCTACGAGGCAACACCAAACGGAAACCAAAGTTTTACATGAAACCTAAGGATTAAAATAATTAAAGGAAAATACCTACTTTTTAAGAAATTTAATGGATATAATTCTTCTCTCTTAATAATTAAGGAAGTGACAGATTTATTCTGTGTATTTGGGTAAAGTAATAGTTTAATCAATTGTATTTTTAAGCAGAACCATTATTACATTTGGTTATTACAGGTTCGATAAATGTCTCCAGGTAGAAAAATAACCAATTTAAAAACTGTCCTGAAATTTTATATCTGTAAGCTACTTTGCACCTTGAGACCACTTCTCATTCTTTATTTCATTTAACCCAGTTTAAAAACTCAGTGCAGTGCTTCTTTAACCTGATTCACTGAGATGTACAATTCAGATGTGATAAATGCCAAAAGGAGCTTGTAATTAATAATAAGGTACTAAAATTTGCAAATTAAAAAATACAGTAGAATGTGTAAGAGGTAAAACTCATAAAAACTTTAAGGCAGTTGCATTCTGGTATGTTTTCTTGTCGGGGAGATTAAAAATTGGAGCTGTGCTCAGGCTTACAGGAATAATGCACGGACAATGGGCATACCCATGGCTTGGGATTGGACAAAACCCATTTGGTGGGTCAAAACAGAAAAAAAGAGTGTGAACTACTGGTGAGACCCACCACATGGTTGGTATCTTTCTTGCCGCTTGGAAATCTCTGTGAATGTTTATAATAACTATAGGCATTTCTAAACATCTAACCTTTTTCTGCGATTAAGCTAAGATTTTATATAGGTAACATTAAATGCATTCACTTCTTTTGAATTTAACGTAAGGCATACATATTTAAAAGTCAATGCACTCATTTTGAGCATACATTTCCTTGTGTTGTGTGCATTTTGTGCATCCTGAATGTTTGCTTTATCTTATAAAAGATTTAAAGGTTTTAGGAAATATAGAAGTGGCTGATCCACGTAAAGAACTCTGAACTGAAGAAATGCAAATGGCAAATTATAGGATGAACAGAATGGACTCTAAATCAGAGATTAAACTCTTTCAAAGATAAACAGAGATTGTTGAAGACAGAGAAGTGCAATTGGACATGAGGACCAATTAAAATGAAAGTACTGAATGTGAATAAGCAAGAAGCTAAAATTAGCATGGAAGAGAAACTGTGAGCGGAAAGTGCACTGTGACTATATACACATGAAATATACATGCTTATCTTACATGAATAACCATGATGTTGGGTGCAGCTACTACATTTAAGGATACATGAGTCTTGCGCGGCTATCTGAGTCTCAGTTATGTGTCCAGGGTGGTCTGTACTGTCTGGACCTCCTCGTGCATGTTCTCCTCATGCAATCAATGTCTGGTCCCACCCTCACTTGTTGGTGGTGTGCAAATTTAATTAGCCTCATGTGGATTTTCCGGAGGACAAATGGTGATCTCTGATGTCACCCTCATGTCCCCCCTATGAAGAAGCAACAGCACAAGATCAGGCCATAACAACTTCTCAGTTAATACTGCCCTTCTACTTGAGAAAAATGATGCTTGTGGATCAAACAAATTGCTTTTTATCAACTTGATAATAAGACAATTAATATGTCACTGAATATATGATTCATTGTTACCAGAAAGATATTCAACAGTTAATCTTTACCTCTACTAGCTATATAGGGAAAATATGTCCAAGTTTAATTTGATTTAGGGCAATGTGAATTTTTAAGTCTTGAAACGAATGGGAAAGTCTAAAGAATTTCCTTATATGGAAAAGTACAAAAATAAAAATAAAAGAACTCAGTAAAATGATCTCATGAATCCCTTCGTAGGTTTATAATTTAATTTTTTATTGTTAAAATGGCTGTGCTTTATGAATCCCAATTTTATAGTCCTACTGTACCAGTCCTGTTGCACAAACAGTAACACCCAAGCAGAATAATTTTCAAACATGAAAGGCAAATGCATATACATTTTGGGGGGATAATAAACCAGAATATCACAGGCAGTAAACTTTGGGAGTTATTACTAAACCTCCCAGAAGTTAAAAACTTCCTAAGCTTCTAGCCTGATGTTTGTTTGTACAACTTGATATGATATAATTGTCCAGAATTTAATATTAAAGGTAATTCACTTTGCTTAATTGAAACAAAGCTTCATCCCAAAGACAGAAAATGTTCCATCCTTGGCAATACTGTTGAACTGGCTTCATTTCTTTTGGGTTATCATAATAGCCAAGAGGTGGAAACAACCTAAATGTCCATGGACAGATGAATGAATAAAAAAAGTGTGGTACATACATACAATGGAATATTATTCAGCCATATAAAAGGAAACCTTGTGACATGCTACACAACATGGATTAACCTTGAGGACATGATGCTAAGTGAAATAAGCCAGTTTCAAAAAGACAAATACTGTATGATTCCACTAACATGAGATACTTAGGGAAGTCAGAGAGACAGAAAATAGAAGGGTGGTTGGCGGGGCTTGGGGAGGGGGAAATGGGGAGTTACCGTTCAAGGGGTATAGTGTTTTGGTCAGGCAAATTGGAAAAGTTCTAGAGCTCTGCTGTCAAACACTGTGCTGACAGTTAACAATGCTGTATTGTACAAGTAACACTTTGCTAAGAGAGTAGATCTCATGTTATGTGTTATTTGTCACAATAATAAAAAAAAGTTCACACAATGGATGGATAGATTAAATAAAGATCAACTCTAGCTTCTGGAAAAAAATGTATGATGTAAGCCACAAGTTCGTGGTAATTTGTTAGGCAGCAGGACTGACAAATGACTAATTTCTCTAGGAATTCAGGTAAATTTAGGTAAAAGTTCTTGGCATAGAGATTTTAATGCCGAAGTTTTAAAACAGTTGGTTCTTTCACGTGATGTTTCATAAATCACAGAGAATTGAATACACCTTCCAAGCTAATGATAAAATGGTGAGAGGGACTTGAATGACTAAAGTAATCACACTACTTATATTATCTATTGAATTGAACATATTTCATAGTTTTCCTAAACTGTCACAAGAGTCCTTCCTATTTGCCTCTGTCACATGATGCACAGAACACAGTGATGCCTGAACACTGATATCACCAATATTATTTTCCTTTTAGAGCAGTTGTTTTAATTAAACTGAAGCTTGCAAACAGACTTTCCTTAGAAAAAATATTTTCTTGTACAATGCAATGTAATTTTGGGAAACACAGATAAGCAAAGAGAAGGATGCACAAATCACCCCGAGACTCACCACCCAATGCCAGCCGATGCTTTCTTGTTATGGTGTGTTGTCTGGCTCTACTTCCCCTTATAAATAAGTATTTTGAAAAGTGAGATAATAAAAATCTATCATGCACCCCTCTTTTTAAAATTTTTCCTTTTACAAAAAAATTTTGGCTCAATAAATATTTCTAGACCATCTGCTATATAAATGTAAGATAACACATCTTCGCCGGAAGTCACGGGAATAAAACAGTGCATCTGTTCACTCGTTTTTCACTAGCTCATCGATTCATTCATTCATTGATTCATTCATTCACTATTTACTGAGGTATAAGCCTGCACAATGGGGGACGTACAGAGTAAGACAGAATCCTACCCATCAAAAACTCACTCTAATGCCAACAGTCATATTCATATGAATAATAACCAAAGGGAAAGGGCTTTCGAATCATACAGACTTCTGCTGTAATCTGGCCACTCCTCTTTGTAGCTGTATAATCTTGGCAAATACCTCTTTGTGCACCTTTATTTATCTGTAAAATGAAGACTATAATATCTACCTTTTCAAGGAGCAGAGACGATTAGGAGAGATAATACATGTAAGGTGGGGCTTTAGGTGTCGGCAGCTAACTGGCTGCAGTATGATGAGATGAATTCTGTGACAGGGGGTACTTCTGAAAGCAAGGGGTTAAAGCAGCCTGCTTTCATTCACTCCCTTTCCCAAGAGTCATCCCACGGGGCTGGCTCCCGGTCTAATCTCCTTGTCAATTGGAGTTGCTGGGATACCCTTAGCAGGATATCCCTGGGTAAGGATTACCTGTAAATAATAGAGCCCAGGATCTACAAGATGTGGCTTCCTGGAGAATGTCATGTAAGCTATGTAACTTTCTGTGGGTACAAACTAGAGACACTTCATGTCTCAGATGCGCTCGGCTTTAGGAGGAGTTAGACACCTCATGCACCCTGGGAAGCGGGGCAAGTCCAATGTGGAAGCAGGGGCCTGGGGAGCTGCAACTGTTGCCCCGCATCTTTCTCTGTTTGTCTGAGGCTTTCCATTGCCTGCATCCTCTGCATCGTTTCATAAAGCTCGGTTGCGGGTAGGATCTCAGGTGTGTGTGAGTCAGAGTTAACAAGCCGCCTGGGCATAGATTAGTGGACCACTTGTGGACGAAGGGGCCTGGGGGAGGAAGACTCAGAGGGCATCAGCAAGCAGAAGACAGAGAAGTGAGGTGAGAGAGGCCTGGTGTGGAGTGAGAGGCCAAAGTTCAAGCTCAGCGGGGAGGGGAGAGGCTGATCGCGAGGGTCAGGTGCACCTGGTGAAGAAATAAGGCCATGAAGGCCAGGGAAAGCCACAAAATGCTTTTAATTAGGGGATTACTTGACCAGAACAATGGACCTTAAGAGGGGATTAAGATGGAGTGACTAGGGAAGAGATGGCCCTTGGGAAGACTGAGACCCAGATGAGGGACGATACATGAATAAATGAAGAGCAAAGGCTGGGGACGGAAAGGAGAGAAGAAAATCTGAAAGTTCTTTAGGAGTATGCAGGACTTTCAAGAAGCCTTAATTTAATAAAGGAGTTAAAATATGGATAGAGATAAGTACAAAAAGAATAAGAATATTAGATCATATTTTTGAGCTCTTAAATTATACCAGTAAATGATGTATATGCTTCAAATACACTAACTCATTAAAACCTTATACTGACTCTTTGAGGTAAGCTCTGTTATTATTCCCATTTTAAAGATGTGGAAAGTGAGTCCCAGCAAGATTACATAGCTATGAAGTGGTGGGGCCTCAGACTGTAACCCAAGACAGTCCAGAATCCAAACTCTTAAACATTACGATATTAGAGTATTCCATAAACACGGCAGAAAACCACAGAGCCATAGGAGAGATGGCACCAAAAAAGAGGTAGCTGTTCAGGGCAGGATGTGATTTCTAGCAGCTTACACAAGGTCATTCTAGAAGAGAGGGACTCACGTGTCAGAACACTCTGTATTATATCTGATATATCATATAAGAACACTCCTTATTACATCTGATGTATCACATATTAACTATAATCCATTAAGTTACTTTTATAATTTGGAAAGACCATATTTGCATGCCTCTAAAATAAATGATGTTTTTGAAAAAATACATTTAACAAGCCCTCCTATCTAAATCTGGCCTGTCTTCTTTGATAAGACTTCAACATCAAAAATAGCAGATGTGAGATTTGACTCCTGTTCAAAAGTGAGTTCAAAAGTGAGATTAGAAGGCAGATTTTTCTTAAATTGCAGCTGATTCCGCCTTTTAGCTTTTATTATTTAAAGAATAGAAAAGAAATCTTTAAATCTTTATTTCTTTGAAAAGTAACACCAAAGCTTCACCCAAAAAGATGGAATAACTCTTTACCAAGTGGGTGTGTCTTTCTCAGGAATTTAATTTTGGGAAAAATAACCTTTATCACTTTGAGGTGTACTCAAGCAAACAGATGATTATAATACTGGCTGCTAAGAAGGACCAGGCATGCTTGCTTCATCTTTGCAATCTGCATTTCCGAACTCCATGTTCTTAATTCACATCTTACGACCTTTATCTTAGTGGTGAGAGATTTAGCTTTTGTAAACCTGAAAATTCCCTGACACAGACCTAATGTTGAAGGAAAGAGAAGGACACGGTATTATTGTCTTTAATGTAACACAACAAAGGGGAGAAGTGTCCCTGAAAAATGAAAGCACAAGGACCCCATGATAATGGGGCCACAAGCTGTCACACACACTGATGCTCTGGGGAAATGTGGACCCAGCGCCAAGCAGGGTTGATGGACAGCTAGGTGTGAGGCTGCCAGTCACAGAGGCTGCACCCGACCAACCCCTGGGGTGCAGCCTCCGTGAGATGTGTGCCTGCCGTTGCTGGAGCTCCACATCCACCTTCGTCTTGCAGACGAGCTGTCCCAGCAGGCGGGCTGGCTGTGTCTGCAACCACCCGGCTGAATCCAAAGTAAAATGTGGGTGCTCATCCACATAAATATTTCAGTGGCTGCAAATGCCTAAGGTCAATCTTGCCAAGTATCTGGAGTAGAGAACCTAGTAAGTTGACTAAATATTGAAGAGGAGGAAACAGATGTAAGGAAAACTGTAGGAAGTAGGTGTATCATTATCAGATGAGGAGGTCTGGGTTGGGGTAAAGCGCCCGCTGGAAATCAGGAGAACTTGAGGGCCAGGACCCTCTGTGTGACTTAACTCATCTGACCTCACAGGGTCTGAATTTCTCCAATTGTAAATAAAGGGGGGTACATTATTATTTTAAGTTTCTTTCATTTGTGAAATTTACAGCTTTTATTTGAATCATAAAAATTAAAGAGGCATGGGCTTCCCTTGGTGGTGCAGTGGTTAAGAATTCGCCTGCCAATGCAGGGGACACGGGTTCTATTCTCGGCCCGGCAACATCCCACATGCCACAGAGCAACTAAGCCTGTGCTCCACAACTACTGAGCCTGCACTCTAGAGCCCGCGAGAAACAACTACGGAGCCTGCACTCTAGAGCCCGCGAGACACAACTACGGAGCCTGCACCCCACAACTACTGAAGCCCGCGCGCCTAGAGCCTGTGCACTGCAACAAAGAGTAGCCCCGCTCGCCACAACTAGAGAAAGCCCACGTGCAGCAACAAAGATCCAACGCAGCCAAAAATAAATAAATTAATTAATTTAAAAAATTAAAGAGGTGTAATAGCTGTCCTATAATTCAATTAGTCTGGGAGAAAAGTCTACACCAGTTCTTTAAATCCTTTCAAAATCAACATTCCCTTTCACCACTTTTCAAACTGCTGCGTTTGAAAGTTGTCTGTCTGCCAAAGAAACAATATTTAAGTAATTTTCTCTAGTTCTCTTTCTCTTCTGTTTTCCTTTCTTCCTTTCATTTTCTAACTCAAAGACACATGCTACTATTAATGAGGATTCAGGTCAGCCTGAGTTAACTACTATTGTCAGACTGAGCTGATACAATTTCTGCCCAAAGCAACTTGACATTTCAGTTAAACTGTGCAGGCTTCTCAAAGGAAATTGGACACTTTCCTTTAAGCCCTTTTGCAATATTAAAGGTAGCACCTGGATGCCCACGGTCATCTTGTGGAGCCCAGAACTGGGGCTATTCCTACGCACTCTGCTCCTTGCACTGGAGTGTGTGCATGTCGCTGGTGGTTCTGTTCTGTACCAACTATGTCCCACCAGGTGCAGCCCTTCCACTTCCCTTGTGTACACAGCTCATCATGGGTACCTGCCCTACCTCAGTTTCCCTTAGGCTGCAGGCTTATTTGTGGCTTCTCCGCCAGACCCTGGCAAGTCTCTGATCACCTGGTCCAGACAGAGAAGCACCTGGACAGTAGCTGTTCCTGCAGGTGGCCTGTATCAGTCCCAGGTTCTTGAGTGGTGATTCTGAATGGGTCTTTTGCAACATCAGTGAACACACTTTAGAAACTGAATGTGGTAGTTGAATCAACGCCAGGCTTTACAACAAAAACAAATGGCTGAGGGGCTTCCCTGGTGGCGCAGTGGTTGAGAGTCTGCCTGCCAATGCAGGGGACATGGGTTCGAGCCCTGGTCTGGGAAGATCCCACATGCCGTGGAGCAGCTGGGCCCGTGAGCCACAATTACTGAGCCTGCGCGTCTGGAGCCTGTGCTCCGCAACAAGAGAGGCCGCGATGGTGAGAGGCCCGTGCACTGCGATGAAGAGTGGCCCCTGCTTGCCGCAACTAGAGAAAGCCCTTGCACAGAAACGAAGACCCAACACAGCCATAAGTAAATAAATAAATAAATAAATTTAAAGTAATTCACTTGTAAAAAAAAAAAAAAACACAAATGGCTGACACTCAGGCAGGCAGCTTTGCTGTAAGACAATGTGGGGAACAGTCAGAGGGCCTGAGCTTTACAGCTGACTAAACGCGGAGGATCACATCAAGGCCCTTGACCTGTCCATCATTAAAGAAGAATTTATCAGTCAGTGCAGTAACTTTTGGTGAAACAGTGAAAAGGAAAGCCTATCAAAAAACAGATGATAGGCCTGTAGGATCAAGAAACAGACACGGTAGTTTGCATTTGGATCTCCAGGGAACAGGCAGAGTTTAGATTTGCAAAACATTGCCTCACTATCTCAACTGAATTGATAGTTCAAGGGCTCTAAAATACGGATAAGCCTAGTTTAAGAATAATTGGATAAATTTACAAATAATTGATGACTACCTTGTAAGTTCAGAATTTACCCAAATATATTTGCTAATGTGTCCACAGCCATGTATTTTCATTCTTAATTTAGCCTGTTCTCCAGGGTCCACGCTTGATTCCGAACTTCTGACATTATCTTTGAGAACATTCAGAAGCCTGTCTGTCTGCTCCAAGAAGTTTAAAAGCATCTGCCAAATCATTAGACAATTTCTCCAACAGCCTGTATTCATGTAAGGGTAATTCAACGGATTTATTCAGTGGCCATGACATCTAATTGTTTCTCTGAGGACCTGATTAAAACCCTTAAAACTCAAGCCTGGGAACAGAAGCAGTCTCCAAAGGTAACAAGACATTTGAAATGAAAAATCTCAGAGACAGAGTAAGCAAACTGGAAGGAGGTGACTCAAAGGCTGAAAGCAGAGTCACAGGCGCACGGGGCATCAGAGGATGAAAGCGCCGTGTGGTCACATCAGCCTGGAGGCAGTGTTTGCGTGCCGGCAGCGTGACCTTGAGGGGCTCCTGTCTCTCCAGAGCGACAATCCTGTGCATTTCACCTCGGAGGCAGCATGATCCCCACAGACCTGGGGGCACTGCTGGTTCCATATCACACTGAGCCCCGAGCATGAGGCCTGAGCAGTGAGATCCACTGCGATGGGAAAAATGCTCCGGGCGCCCTTGCTGTCGAGTGCACAGGGGGATTTGTCTAATTCAACCTCTCTGCCTTGGGAAGAACAAGACTTATGCCATCCCAAATTAACAAGAGCTATCCCCTAAATAATTCCTGTGTTTCACATTCTCTAGTGCACATTTTATGGCATGTTTAAAACAGTATTCTAGCAATCTCCATGTGTGCCCTTGAACTACCCCTGAGGCCTTCACAAGCTCAACCTGGAAGCAAGCAGTGGGTACGTTCCTCAGCAAAGCTCTCACAGATTCAAGAAAATTTCAAGCTCCCAGGGCCCATGGTTATCAGCTTGTGTCCCTCCGCTCACTTTTCTCACGAGAAAACTAAAACTCTAGGAGGTAAAGAAAGGTGGTCTTTGTTGAGGTAAAGAAAGGTGGTCTCTGGAATTCTGCGAAGCGCCCTCAACAGGTTGGCCCGTTTAATTCTCACAGCCACCGGGAGAGACGGTGCCATCAATGGCATTTTGTACAGAGGAAGGGACAGAGGCTGGAGATGCAGAGGGAGGCTCTCATATCCTTTGTCTGACAACTAGGCCCACCTTCCTAAGGTCACAGAGGTTGTGAGAAGAGCCAGGATGAAAATCTGCCCTGGTTCAGAGGCTTTCCTGCTTCCGGTTGCAGAGTATTTAAGACTCCAAGACGCATCTACAGCGTTTAACACTGAAACAAGCACGAGTCCCTCACTGCCTTCTTTAAAACAGCTTTCAGTAAGCTTCGGCTTCCTTCTTTAAATGGATTTTCTCTTCACAGATGCGGTGTGACCGAGACAGAGGAACATTCTGACTCCTCGTTAGCTGGCTGCATCGTTTTCCATCTTAGCCCATCATCAGAACTCCTCTCTGGCGCAGCGTGTGATTCCTGCTGCCCCTCCTGCCCACCTCCAGCAGCACGTGACCCCTCCGGGCAGGGCGCGGGCCGCTTCTTCACCCCATGTGCTGGCACACCGCCGGCGCACAGGTGGGCAGCGTCTGCTGAGTGAAGCCATGACTGTGGGACAGAGCCTGGCGGAGGCCGCTGCACCGCGTGGAAGACAGGTTTACACATGGTGGAGTCCGGCTCTTCACTGTCTCTTTTTCTCCCCTTGAGGTAAACAGTGTTGTTGTTCAGATCGGCTTACGCGCATACGTCAGTGAGTATAACCAACAAGGTCATTCGGAACAGAACACGATTCTGGCAGCAGTTCTAACAAAAGAAAGCATTGAGAAGTCTGGTAAATCCTGCTGCAGATGTGCCCACAGGAAATGAATATCATATGGACACGCACGCATTTCTTACTGCTGTCTCTCCGCTCTGAGCAAGCGGTTACCAAACTGTGTTCCACGGAGCCCTCTGGTTTGCTCATGACCTTGGAGGCCTCTGAGAGGGAGAACACGAAGTTCGGAATCAATCCCGGGGAGGTTGCTCTCACTAACCCCCCCACCACGCTGGTTTGTATGATTTCTGTTTCAGTTCATATGAAAGCATCATTACATGCTGGTTTTTGTTTGTTTATATGTACGTTTGTGCTTTTTAAAAAACTAATTTAAAACCATTCAATAACTTGGCTAATTTTATTTTGTTAATTATTATCTTTTTGGTTTTTTTTACAAACTGGGTGTAACAAGCCTCAAATTGTGATACTCATAAAAATTATTTTGTGTCTGAAACTTTCAGATCTCCATGCTAAAGTTTCCAAATAACCACACCTGGGACAATGATATGAATGGTGGGTAAAAACTGCTTGCCCTGGATTGAATCACAATGTGAATTATCACAAAAATTGAACAAAAACAGTAAGTGAGAGGCAATATTAGATACAGGACAGAGGAGCAACAGGGCCCATTTCTATAATAAAAACGACCACTTATTAAGCAGCCATTGTTAGCTTTGCATACCTTATTTCTAATTCTCATTATTCTCTACGGAATATATTAATGCATTAGGAATAATATTAATATTCTTAACATTAGGAATGATGACCAAGAGGATGATTCACATGGCCAGGCCACAAGCAGAAAGATCCCCCAAACAGCCTCTAATCCTGGTCTTTCTGTCTCTGAAGTCCATGGTCTTCCCATCGCCATCCTCATGCCATCCTAGCTTCAAGAATGACGCGTGGCTTCAAGAATGACATGCAATCCGGGCTCCTGCGGTGGCTGTGCACTGTTTCTCTAGCCCTCCTCTATACTTCAGTTTTGTCCACAGACTGGCTTCCACCATGGTCACAAAAGGGTTGTCACTTGTGAGGGGAGTGATGGAGACAAAGAGATTGCTCCTCCAACTACAGTGAAAAACGTTTCTTAAGTCTCCTTGGATCAACCTGTAGCAGTCCAGAGAAGAAATCATGCACGGATTGGCTTAAGGTTGGGCTTTCAAAGGATAAGTGGCAAAGGTGTGGAGTCATCACCAGGACCCAATACTACTCAGTCCAGGAGAGGGATCATGCCTAGGGTTGAGGTGGGTTGCTGAAGGAAAGTAGGGTTTTGTTATTAGTAAGGAGGAACTGAAACTGTGTGGGCGATCAACAACGTCTATCACACGCTGCTAAAAAGGACCTGATATTTGTGTGATTGTTCTAAAGTCACTGCAGAGGCAGTCCATGACTCAGTATGGACTTGGGGAGAATATCACAAAATGGGACATTGTAAAGTGAAATTTAGAACACGCATGATTTTTATCCTGACTGCATGCACTATTGTCTTTATCAGTTCAAACATGACTGGGAAGTATTAAATGAGCAAGTAAATATAAAACAAAGAAAAATGAAAGAATGACATGTGGGCAGGCGTGTTTCATAAGGATTTATCAAGTGACTAAATGAAATATGACTCTGAAAAGGCACCTTCCACAGGCGATTCTAGCTCAGTTTTTGACAAAAGCCAAGTCAATGGCATTTGAAGTCGCTCTTTTAATTGCAATGATAGTGACAATGACAGCAGCAGCCCACGTGTGCTGAGAGCTGACCCTGTGCCAGACGCTGCTCCAAGCACCTTATTCTGTCTCAGTGAGCCCGAAGTGTAGTATTGTGCCCACTTGATAGGTGGGAAAACTGAGGCACAGAAGGGTTAAGGAAGGTGCCCAATTTCACACAGCTGTGGAATGGTAGTTGTGTGGTATTTGAACATAGGAGTGTTGGAACATAATCAGTCTGGTTCCAGAGCTCAGATGTTTAGCACAGAGCTCCTATTTTAATGCATATGGAACCATGAAAGGATATTATTCATTATACAGAAGTTATATGATCTCTCCTTCTTCTCTGAAAGGAACTGATGATTTGATCAGGGAGACACTAAACAATGAAATGACTGTGTGCAGGATCAAGGCTGAGAGAGGGGACCCTCAGTGTGGACAGACGAAGTCAGGGCAGACTTCATGGAGGAGGTGGGCCTCCCAGGGTCCTGGAAGGATACCCAGTTCTGAGCAAGGCTGAAAGCATGTCCTGACAGGGGAACCCAGGAGTGGAGTCACGGAAAGGAAGTCTGTGAGAGGATGCTGACCTGGCCAGGGGACAGGGTGATATACAGGAAGCAAGGCTGGATGAAACCGACCAGCCAGCCGACGCGGCACAAAAGAGCACGCGGTGACCTGCGCTGAGGATGGAGCCATTTGTTTGCGTCGGAATGAGGATGCCTTTTGGTCAGTCCATGCACTCCCCAGTTGGCCCCTGAGGACACTTGAGTTTGCAGACATATTGCGGCACCTTTCAGAAGCAGCAGAAGAGACAAAGACCAGAGGGTTTCGGGGACGCAGTGGCAGTGATCACAAGCGGTGGGGCAGCTGGTGCACAAGTGTGTAAAGTGGGGCAAAGGCCAGGGAAGGCACAGTCGGCCGCTGCCCTGAGAGGTGGCCACCCACACCGTGCTGCAGGCGGGAGCTGGGGTTGGCTCGTTCTGTCCCACTCTTGCCAGATTATCAAAACGAGTTCAGTGTGGATTCAGTGGCCTGTATTTTCCTACATAAACTTGCTGTTATAATTTCATTCTGTTTTCACAGGAGGAGTCAGATTAGAGGTGACCCTCTTAAAAAAAGGAGTGGGGATGAGATGCTTACAAGATAAGTTCAGTAGGTAGCACCGTGGTGAAAATAATTTTGTGATTTTTTAAAAAAGTTGGTTTTCTGAATAATAAAGTGAGAGAGATACTAATTTGTGACTGAAGAAATCACTGCATCCCTCACTTCAAGGGACTGATCACCTGTGTTTGAAGGGAGCACAAAGCTTTCTGAGGTACATGTTGTAATTAAGCTTTCATTACTTGGGGTCCAAAGTAAACAAGAAAAATCTAAATATCAACTATTATGTATTATTTTATTCACTTTTTCTTAGTTCACCACTTAAGAAAACAGAATACACCTTAACTGTCTTATAAGAATCTCCATTTTCTATTCTAAAGTATTATTTTTAACTACTGTTCAATATAAATACTATAATCTTCATTTTCAAAAGATTGATGACATGAAATACTTTAAGATGATTTGATGCTTAGCTTAGAAACATAAACAATGATTTTGACTTGCAGAAAAATTTGGTGTCAATTCATTAGTATTAAAAAAATTGACTTTGCAGTATTCTTGATTTTATAATATTAATAACATCTAGCCAAATGATTTCCATTTGGTGCCAGTGTGCTCTGGATAAAGAATAACACAAAGAAAAACTTTCATGGGGGAGGGGTAGATTGGGAGTTTGGGATTGACATGTACCCACCGCTATATTTAAAATACATAACCAACAAAGACCTACTGTGTAGCACAAGGAACTCTGCTTAATACTCTGTAATAGCCTAAATGGGAAAAGAATTTGAAAAAGAATAGAATCAGGTATATGTGTAACTGAATCACTTTGCTGTACACCTGAAACTAACACACAATTATTAATCAACTATACTCCAATATAAAATTTAAAAAAAGAAATAACTATTCTTTTCCACTGAATGGTCTTGGCACCCTTGTTGAAAACCAATTTACCATAAATAGGAGGATTTGTTTCTGAGCTCTCAGTTCTGTTCCATTGATCTATATGTCTGTCTTTATTCCATTACCACATTGGCTAGATCACCATAGCTGGTAGTAAGTTTTGAAATTGGGATCTGTGAGTCCTCTAACTTTTTTTCTTCTTTTTCAAGTATGTTTTAGATATGCTGGATTACTTGCATTATCATGTGAAATTTAGGATCGGCTTGTCAATTTTTTATGCAAAATAAAGCCAGCTTGGATTTTGATAGGGGGACAAAAAAGAAAAACTTCCCTTGTAAGAATTGTTTATTCAAAGTTTTATGCTTTGATAAATTGACCAGATATTCTCTTCCAGGGCCTGGTTTTAGATAAAGTAGTAGACTTAATTACTCAATATAATAGCGATCTACCTTTCTTTTCCATAAATCATGCCAATAAAAACACAGAAAACAGATATACATCTTATACATACATGGATATAGAAATATGGGACAAATAGGGAAAATGAAAATGAAATGGAGTAAAATGAAAATGAAACGGTAAAATGAAAATGGAGAGAAAATATGGGGATTCTTGGAGGAACACAGGTTTAGATCTTGCCTTGGGCAAATCTTGACTTTAGTAACCCAGGTTGCAGCAAAAAAACAGCATACGATTAATACTCTACTCAAAGGCTGTTATATGGAACCAGAATCTGCAATATCATGGACTTTCCAGGTAAGAGGGGAAGGTCTTGGGAGGGGGCTGGCAAGGGGAGGATTGCAGGTGGGCTCAGGGATGAGCTGATGTCTGCTGTCTCCATATAAGCCTGATGGGAAGAACAAGTGAGCATTATTTTCCAGTCAATTAGACATAAAGCATGATTGCT
Organism: Eschrichtius robustus; assembly: GCF_028021215.1. Lineage (NCBI taxonomy): Eukaryota > Metazoa > Chordata > Mammalia > Artiodactyla > Eschrichtiidae > Eschrichtius > Eschrichtius robustus. The sequence goes on along the minus strand of NC_090832.1, from coordinate 6,792,831 downwards.
GCAGCCTGGTGTGTATTCAGTTAGGACTGTAATATGATTACGCTGAGAGTAGGCATATCATAAATTTCCCTGTGTCTATGCCTGACAGCAAGGCTGAACCAGAGCCCCTGCTCCAGCCACAGCTGAGTCTCAGGGTCACCTCCTTCTTCCAGGAGGGGAGAGAGGTTTTCATCAGGAGGGCCCTGACTAGCTAAAGAACAAGGCATTCTGGGGCTGCAGTGCATAGAGAGAAACTTGCATTCATTAAGAACCTACTAAGATCCAGGCATGTCTCCTTGGATGTCACAATTCTCTCCGTGCACTAGGTATTATTATCCTAATTTTACTGATGAAATAATGGACTGAGAGGCCAAATAATTTCCTAAAGTGGTACCAAGATTCAAAAATAAATCTCTCTGCCAGCAAAACCCAGGATGTTTTCACTATGTCATACCACCTTCCGCATGTGCTATGATAGAAAGCTTTGGGAGAGGTTCTCCAAGAGCAGAGCTGCTAATTCACCATCAAAGACTCTGTGAAACCTAGTTATGGCGCAGAAAGAGACGCCTGGGCAAGAAGTCAAGTCCTTACTTTATAACTAGGTGGCGATTGGTTGGGTCTGTGTCCAGATTCTCTCCCAGCTTAATGCTCAAACACACACGTGGAGAAAAGACAAGGAGAAAGGCAGGAAGAGAGGGATGGAGGGAAATCAACCCAGTGAGCCAGTGAGTGGCAACTGCTGGGTAAAAGGAACTTATACCTGTGTGTGCAGGCGTGTGTGTGTGTGTACGTGTGTGTGTAATATTAAATCTGATATAAGTGACTGCCTTAACAAAGATCTTATCCATAAATATAATCATAACTCTAATCCTCAAATTTTATGTTGAGGTATCTGTTTGTTATATTATTGTAGAAGCATTTTCAGTTGATTTGGAAGCATTCATCAAACACTGACTGAGGGCTTCCTAGATAAAGCACTGGCAGAATAAGTGCATGTTGAGTCCATGGGCATTTATTGAGCACGTACTATGTTCTGGACTCTGAAGATTCGAACGTAAAAAAACAAGGTCCCTGTCCTGTAAGCACATGCTGCTCGGAATAGCTAAGAAAAACTGTGACAAGAAGAAACCGTCATCAATTCTCATTCCTCTCTTTTGAGCTTTCCATAAGAGACGATGAAAGTTACAACCACTTTAGATGTCTACCTGCTTGCCTAGAGAGGAACTAAAGAGAAATCATCCCGAATTCACATAAAGAATATGTAATTGAAGTGATACGAGGTTCTTTTTTCTCATCAGGATATTGATTGCTGGGGGAAAAAAATTGCACAGAGAGAGAGGAAGTGATGGGGGTGGAGGGAATGTATTTGCTTCAGAGTTGACTCATGAAGTGTCACAGTGTATGCAGCTGCATGCATTTCTGTAGCGCCGCCAAAAATCAATGGAAACAATTAACTGCAGAAAACACGTGGGCACAACAATATTAGTAGCGCGTAATCCTTTCTAGTTAAGAGGTCCTTACTGGATTACTGCAGAAAAGCTCTGGTGTTCTAATTACCTGTGGAAGTCGCACAAGGTTACTGCAAAACATGGTAATTAGATGGTTGTAATATAAGGTGTTAGCAAGGGATTGAGGATTTGCTCTAAGTACTGTGGTGTTTTCATGGCTACTTACTGAGCGAAGTACCAGAATTTAATGGAATTTGGTGGAATTCTCCAATGACTCTTGTGAGCGTGTAGTTAACAAAAATGTATCTTACTTAATGAGTTCCCTGGTTTTTGTGGAAGGGCTGAAGACCCTGATCCTTAACTAATATACGGAAAGTATATAACCTGGATGAGGTAGATTATGTGGATTTCTTTTCGGGATTTATTGTTATCGTCTTCAGGAGGCACTTTATTGGGAGGTATTACATAGCTCTGAGAGAGTGACGTCGCTAGAAAGAACCCAGCGTTAGAGAGGAAACGGCGCAGAGCTTCCCTCAAACCGGGCATTAACTAAGAGTCCGTTCTCTTCCGCAGTTCCTTTAACGAGGCGAAAGCGAAAGGAGGCTGCGGGGAAGGCGGGAAGGCGAGGCTGCCAAGTGTGCAGAGAGCCAGACGCGGCTGCTGCTTGGGAGGCTCTCCACCCTGAAATAATCCCCCTTCTGCTTCGGCGGCCGTGAGAGCTCAAAGCCTCTCTGCAGCCTGTAAGCAGAGGAGGAGGGGACGGTTGCTCTGCTGAGGTGCCTCTTAGACACAAGCTTCAAGTGAAAGCTCTCTGTGGAGCTGCCCGGCCCGATGGAACGGCTACCACGTGAGACAAGACAGCCAGAAAGAATGAAACAAACAAGCAAACGTGCAAACCGCCCCAGGCAGCCGGGAAACACGCTCACTGGCGGAGAGATGCAGGGTTTGGCAGGACCAAGGGAAGAGGGTGACTCTTCACAGCAGGTATCAGGAACAGGGGGCTGCCCGCCGTGAACCCTGATCATGTCTTGTTAACCCCGCAGGGTCGAACTGCTGGTGTAACATCACAAACCCAGCCTCGAGGGGCACAGCTTGTGTCTCTGACCACTGAGAAATCCGGAGGCCAGATGCCATGTCACATCTATCTCTGTAAACCACACATCGACGAGCAGGATGCCGCGCATGGACGTATGCATGGCCGTGTGCATGCGCATACAGTGGTACCCTACTTATCTATAAATACGTTACTAGATACCATTTGTGTATGCTAAATTATACCTCGTTTTAGTGCTTTCAAGGTATTTTCAGGATGAATTTCTAAGAAGAAGAGGTGATACTTGGTATATTTTAATGCATTAAAATTTTCACTAAGTCTTCGACTCCAGCAATTTAAGTTTTATCAAGGGTCCTCGGTTTTGCTGCCCTCCTTCGCCTGCTCCTCTTACTATCCCAAGGGAACAGGAAAAAAAATCCCTTTCTTGTAGCGCTCTGGAATATTCTAGATCCTTCTGAGGAGACGCTGCACTGGATGAGGGGGATGCTTGTAGAAAGAAGGGCTGAGAGTCTCTGTAATCCATCGGCCTCCAGGCTGACCCACTTCAGATCCTGTCTCCTCTGGGGACCCTCCCTGCATGAACAGCTCGTGTGGGTGGGTCTATAAGTTCTCATCACCTGCATCGTTCCCTCTTCACCATCCACTCACTCCCCTCCCTTTTCCTTTCATCTCTCACTTACAAGAACTGAAAATTAGAATGCTTCGGAAAACAAAAAAAAGAGAAACTCAACTGATTTTATCTTTTTAAAAGCCCACTGTTTCTACATATTTATATAAGTGCTGAATTTATATTCTTCTGTGTTTGTATTTCCTTTGTTATGGTAGCTAATTCCTTTCTATAAATATAAGGAGGGATAGCTTGGTTGAGGCAATATAATTTGACTGGCATATTTTAAATTAAGAGGACATTAATGATAATAGCACAAGTGTATGTCTTATATATATATACGTATGTGTGTATATATATATATATATATATATATATATATATATATATATATATATATATATATATATACTTTTTAAAAAATAGGACAAACTTATTTTATCTTCTGACTTATAAAGCCTGGAACCCAACCCCCTCCCCCTGCGTCTTTTTTTCTTATTACATAGACATGTTAAGAGTTTTTATATCTTAGCAAAATATAGGCTGTAATTTAATTGACTTAGCAACCTTACCAAGTAACACATTTATTCCACAGGGAAATTTCTTTTCATGCTTTCTATTAGGACTTCTAATTGACTTCTATTTCTGAATAACTGTTGAAACTAATAAGTTAGAAGGGCTGGTGATTTCAAATAGCTATAAGTGAGGTATCAGAGGCTTTTTTTTCCTCCCTGCCAAATCCATAAGTGAGCTAATATATTAAAAGTCAGTATTGAAAATTCTGTCCTTTGAATTGATTTAATGGATGAATCAATGTCTAGTATGACCATCATAATGCAAGAAGATTAAGATCCAGGTACACCAAATACGTAATTATGATAGAGTTAGTCATTCAAAAGGGGGTGCAATTGTGTTTCACTAGTCAGAGAAATAGCAATTATAAAAGAGTAAAAACTTTTAAGAAATTCAGATGAGTTTTTATTTGGAACTGTCACTCTCTGGGTAGGCATATTTGGTTTAAAATTAACCCCAGATCTCCCTAACATCATATATGTTATTTTTCATTTCATTGGTAATGAGCTATCAATGCCACAAATAATATATATTATTGAAATGTGTGAAAAAACAGTTCAACAGAACCAATTTACAAACAACGTAAAATATGTAGTTTTAGAATAATGTCATTTACAGGGGTCTATTTTCTTGCCCAAATCGTTAACTTTTCCTAATCTTGGTAAACACCTAAATGGACAAGATGAGTAAATCTCTCTTTAGGTTGGACCTCTTCTCTGTTTGGTTTCCTCCAAGAGGAAAGACAGAAATGATGCTCTCCTCACATTTCAGATCCATCATAATTCTATCAGCCCACTCAATACCCTGGTACACTCAGTGCCTATCAAATATTAAAAGCCTCCCATTTTTGAAATTCAAATAACAGCTTTGTCTGTTATCTAGCACTGAATCTGTACTACATTACAAATTTATGATTACCTGTAAATTTCATGCTGATATTTAAGTTTTAAAATACGCCGATGCTTTTAAAAGTGTGTGAGAGCATAAACAAAATTATGCAATCATAAAATAAGTTAAGAATTATAGCAGCATTAATGCTAAAGTCTTGATTTTATCTGATATGTATTTGCATTAAATAACCCAACTGATATTTATTGTGTTCCTACTGTGTGCCTGTAGACACAGTGAAAAGCACTGAGAATTCAAGTGTGAGCAAGATGACATTGTTCCTGCCTTCTAAGAAATGACATCAAATAAACTAACAAATAGATAACTGCAAATTGTTACAAGGAGTATCAAAAAAGCAAACAGGGAGCTGTGACCAGGTTACATGGTTATATGGTTAAGACTTTTAAAAGGTGAGACTTGAAGGATGAGAAGGAGCGATGAGCATAGCAGGGGAAAGGGTGGGGTGGTGGGTGGTAGGGAGAAGAGCATGTGCAAAGGCCCTGAACTGGAAGATCGCTTAGTTTGCTTGAGGACTGGAAAGGCAGCCAACGTGGCTATAGAAGGGCAGGAAACGGAGAGAGAGAGATAAAGAAAACTTTCAGGCCTTTGTAGAACATTATGAAAAATTTGTATTTTTTTCCCTAATGAAACAAGAAGCCACTTTTGGGACAGGGATATAATACATTCTGGCTTGTGTGTGGTAAATGGATTGTAACGTGCCTGACAGAGAGGAGAGAGACGTTAGTAGATTATCACAGTATTTGAAGAAACAGATGGTAAAGGCTTGAACTAGGGTGGTGGCCCAGAGACCAGAGGGAAGTGAAAATATTTGACATACTTTGGGGATGGTAATCAACGGGAAGTGGTGATGGCTTATCAGGGCATCAGAAAGGGAGGAACCAAGAACGGTGCTGAGATTTCTGGTGTAAGCTTGGACGGGGTAACATCGGGGAAGGTTAGAGGAATAGGTCTGGCAGGTGTGTGTATGGGAAGGGTTGGAATCAAGACTGATTTTGAGATCAGCTGAGGCTGAGATGCTTTTGATGGCTTGGAGAATCTGTATGGGGCTTTCGTGGAGTTAGCTTAACATGAAATTCTGAAGGTCTGAGGAGAGCTTAGGATATAAATTTTAAAATGATGTGAATGGGAGGCAGAGGAGGAGAAGCCAAGAGAGGAGGCTGAGAAGGAGCCGCCCTCGAGGGAGAAGGGACCCCGAGACCGGCCGCCCACAGTGGGTGCTCGTCAAATAGTTCTGTTGTCATTAACTGGCTTATTTTATTTAGAGAAATATTCCGGTGGAATGGAGGGACCAAAGGCCAGACTGAAGCTAGAGAAGAAGAAAAGGCAGGTAAATAAGTTGAGAGGGCAGATGACGAGCACACTTAGAGTGGGCGAGGCAGGTGTACTGATGCCCAGCTGGGCCCAGCTGCCCACGTGCAGTCACGGGAGCACGGGTTATACACGGGGGTTAGTTAAGTGTAGGGTCAGACTGCTCACCAGGAGTGAAGGCGGAGTCTGGGGAGAAGGCCAAGCTTCAGTGAGCAGGAATGACCAGCAGACCCAATGTCACATGATGAGGAAGGAGAGAAGGTGGTTGAGATGAATGACATGAGCCTCAGAAGCACTTGGGACCAAAGAGGGCAACAGGGACCCGGAAGAGAAACTGGGCTGAAAGGATGCTGGCTGTATCTCTGGTCCTGGGGCCGGTCAACAGGGAAGAAAAAGGCTGCCACTGAGAGAGAAGCTGAGGAAGACGTGTCCTGGGGGGGCTGGCCTGGTGCCAGTGGAGTCCCAGGGGGAGAGGCCATAGGCTAAAAGGCAGAGGAGACAGGAAAGCTCACTGGGCATGGGGGGAGGGTGGTGAGGGCCCAGGGTCAGGTTCAGGAGGGCGAGTAGGTGGGTATTTGTGGGAGGTTGGGGGGTATGGATTGGCGGTGGGTGAGAGTATGGAGGACAGTGGGGCCCAGATGGAGGAGGTAAGAGCAGAGCGTCCCTGAGGTCTCTTGGACGGCTGGGCACGCTGGATTCTAGCACTGCCCTCCCACAGTTAGACCACAGCTACTGTAGGTGGTAGTGACCAGCCCAGATTCCTTTTCTTTCCTTTCTTTTTGGCTCCTGTCATCTTTTGTGCAGAGATGACAAATATTGTGCTAAAGAATTTCACAATAGTCCTTACATCTAGTTCAATTATTTTAGACTCTCAACTTCTTACTTTAAAATAAAAATACAACTGTCTCAACATTAGATCATGATGTTTAACACATCACAAATATTCTGTGTGTCACAGAATCTTTTACTGAGAATCTTATGAAGGCTGTGGACCTTTTCCCCTAAACAGTGTTGAAAATTGTCCCCCTTCTCAGGTTCCTGCTCTGGGGGAAAAGCTGTACCACTGTGTCACTGTCAATGGAATTAGCTTACCAGTGAAAATTTTTTTTTTTCTTTTGAGTGGAGGTACAGCTAACAAAGTCCAAAACGCAAAGTATTTTATTGATCACTTTACCTGACTTAGATTTTTTTTTTCTTTTGAGAGGAAGTACAGCTAACAAAGTCCAAAATGCAAAGTATTTTATTGATCACTTTACCTGACTTAGATTTTTTTTTGTTTATTCAGTAATAATACTGAGCACCCACAGTGTGGGAGGATTTTCTCAAGGGTCTGGGGATACTGTGGCCACAAGAGTGCCCACAAGGGACCCTACACGATGGAGGGAGTTTCTACTATTCTTATCATCTATGCTCTCTGCAACAATCCTCATGGGTAACACATTCTTCTCAAAATACTGCATCGTGTTACATCAGCAGGTCCCTGTAAACAAGAAGGGAACCTTGGCAAAAAAGATGTGGAGGAAAAGAAAACCCCACAATAATCTCTGTCATTCTTGGTGACTTCTCATATGACAGTAATTAGCATCACTCGCAAGTGGTTCTAAAATTGTCGTGTTGGGAAGTTCTGATAACCATTAACACAAAGGGGACTTGATAAGAATATAGAAGGATTGTGCCTATATCTTCGTATGGTGGGAAAAAATATATTATACTCCTAACTGATAGTGGGTTATTGGTAGCATTTTTATACATAGGAGGGAACAGGTATTTCAAACAGTGTCTCATCTATGGCGAGGAGTATTTAAGTGATTGCTATCATCATCATAATGATAAAAATAGTTTATTGCTTTCATTATGAAACACATTGCAAAAATGGATACTAGAAAAACACTATTCATAACGATTCAAAAGGAAGCTACTGGAAGTAAAACAACATATCTATTATCCAGAATTTCATCATTTATTATAACATTTCATTAGTCAGGATTTAGGTGTATCATTGGCTGTCTATCTTCCTGGTGACCAGTTCATAGGGAATATCTCATAAAGCAAGTGAATGAGAAACAGACTTTCTCCCCAGAGGCCCGCAGAACTGGCGATTGCCCTCTGTTGCCAGTAGATGGTGGCCATACATTGTTAGATAAGACACGGAGGACAATTACATGTGAGCCTTGAAAATGGACTCATCAGCAATAGAGGATGAATAATCAGCTGGGTTGAAACTGATAAATGAAGGAATTAAATTGATAAAAACTGACGAGACTGATTAAAGGCAAATTCGTAAAAAAGCTAATGGCTTTTACTTAGAAATCATAGTTCACAAAAATTAGTTGAACTAAACATTCTAATAAAGAAAACTTTCTATCAGCTTTTAATTTTTTATTGCTTAGTGTTCCCCAGTTCTTTCTTTAAAACTCTTTTTCATATGCAAGAACAAAAGAGCTGCCTTTTTAAAAACTGAGCTCTACATTTTACGCAGCAGAGTGAGGTTAGCACTGGCTAAAGACCCAAAGATACGGAGACAAGTCACAGCATCCTCGCTCAGACTTTGAGTCAAAAGACAACAACAACTAAAACCTAGAACAGTCTAGATGACTTTGCAAAGGAAGGACAAAGTTGAAGAATAAACACTTTCTCATTTCAGTACTTATTATAAATCGACAATAGTCAAAACAGTATGCTACTGGCATACAAATAGACAAAGAGATGACAGAATGGAACACAGAGTAGAGAAGTAGATCCTTATGTTTATGGACAACTGATTGTCGACAAATGTGCAAAGTTAATTCAGTGAAGGAAAGGTATTCTCTTCAATGAATGGTGTTTGAACAACTGGATATCCATATTAAAAAAAGGAACTTTGATTCATACCTTGCACCACACACAAAAGGTAAATGAAAATATATCAGAGACCTTAATATAAAACATAAAACAAAGCTTCTGGAAGAAAATGAGTGACAAAACCTTTGTGACCATTAGTTAGGCAAAGATTTCTTAGATATAACATGTTAAACACAATCCACAAAAGAATACATTGATACACTGGACTTCATCAAAATTAAAAACTTCTGTTTTTTGCAAGACATTGTTCAGAAAATGAAATGATAAGCTGCAGACAGGGAGACAATATTTGCAAATTTTATCTGATAATATACTTGCATCCAGAATACATAAAGGACTCAAATATTTATAACATGAAAATAACCCAAGTGTTTTAAATGGGCAAAAGATTTGGACACTTCACCAAAGAAGATAAAGGAATGGCAAATAAACACATGAAAAGATGCTCAACATCATTAGTCCCTAGGGAAATGTATCCTAAGACCATAATGAGATGCCACTACCCACTTGGTAGAGCATCAAAATTCAAAAGACTGATTATATCTAGTGTTGAAAAGGATATGGAGCAACTAGAACCCTCATACATTCCTGGTAGGAATGCAGAATGGTACAGTCACCTTGGAAAATAGTTTTGTAGTTTCTTAAAAAGAAGCTCTTAAAATATGATCCTGTCATTCCACTTCTAGGTATTTACACACACACAAAAGAAATATATGCACATACAAAGATTTGCATAAAATTTCACAGCAGCTTTGTTTGTAATAACCAGAAACTAGAAACAACCCAAATGTTCATCAACAGTTGAATGGATAAGCAAATTGCGGTTGTATACATATGATAGGATACAATTCAGCAACAGAAAGGAATAAACTTTTGATAAACACCACAATGATAAAATCCCCCAATAATCTTGCTGTACAAAAGAAATCATACAAAAAAGAGTATATACTATGTAGTAGCATTTACACACAATTCTAGAAAGTGTAAACAGGAAATGAAAACAGACCAGTAGTTACTTGGGGAATGGGAAGGTGGGGCAGGGAGGTGTGGGAGAAATTGATGGGTATGTGCTTTATACTGGTCATGGTGATGGTTTCACTGGTGTATACATATGTATAATCTATCATTTAGTTAAAATATAGGCATCTTGTATCAGGCCCACTTAGAGAAGAATCTCTTTAATTGAAGATCAGGAAGTCAAATCTCAGAGAAGTGAAATAACTTGCCTGAGGTCACACAGGTTGAAAGAATTGAAATTCATTCTCATGTCTGTCCGAGTATAAACCCTGTCTTTTTCCCACTATACCACAGCCAGTTGCCTTAACCTTTCTAGGCCTCTGTTTCCTCATCTATGAAATATCCAGGTGGGTAAAATAATCCCCAAGGTTGCTATCAAATTTAAAGTTCTAGGAGTCTATATGAAGCAAACTCATTTCATGAACAACTTCATTCATTAAAAAATCTCTTATTTCAGAAGACGCCAGATTTCCTCCAAAGTGTACAAGGAGGATAGCAAACATTTCAGGATGTGCTGATGGCACCCCTGCATTGTTTCCATCAGTAACTGATCTCTAGACTCCCTCTGGCACAGTCTTCATTGTAAAGGACGGTGGGAGCACTTCCTTGACCATCCGTTAGAGGTGTTTGGTTGGAAAGATTGGCCATGACAGTAAGTGAATGCTTCAAAAAGCACCAAAAAGCCATTAAAAATGAGAGACTAATGAACCATTGTGTCCCATTTTCACTTCTAATAACCATGACTCCTTGTGCCTTCAGTACTTCTTAAGACACTAACCATTCTAATAAAGCTTAACAGCAATACAGATTTTTCATCACCGACCAGATTTAGGGAGCATTCATTTTCTACTTTTGTTTTAGTCTACATATGTTCTATGCCACTAATACATATCATGTTTCAATTATCTCTTTCTATTCACAGATTGAGATATATTTAACTTAATTGCTAGGTCCCTATATGTTGCTTTTCCATTGTTTGGCTTATGTGACCTTAACTTCTATCATAGGTTATATACAATGGTCATGACATTTCAGACTGTATATCTCACCTTTCAAGTGTGTTTTGGGGTTCCCTGGATATAGAAATATATAAGCATAAAACGGGGTTCAGTTTTCTAAAGTGTGACCAGTTAGTTGACATGTGATAGTTCAACATAAAAGAAGCTTTGTGATCAAATTGAAGGATGCTGTGTACTTTCAATGAACAAGGCATCACAGCATAAACATAATGGATTGAACTACAAATCATGTTTGTCAATCAAATGCCTTTTTGTCTTTCTTGTCTCTAAATATACCCTTTTACCACACAGCTCATTCTTGAAAAAAAATCCTGTGGTCATAATGTCAATTGCTAACTTTATTTTCTGTTTACATCATCCACTTATGAATACCCTTTTCTTCAATTTAATTAGTTAGTGTCACTCACACTTTAATTGGTAACAACATTAGACTGAGCTGAAGCTGAAAATGATGCCACAATGTCAGACCAAGTCACATCAATCCTATAACGACAGCCCGCAGTCGGAGCACTAGACAACCCTCCTGCATATATTTGTGTACTAGAATTGGATTTTTACAGTTTTAGTTTACTAAAAATGATACATTAAAGAGAGTAAAACAACACCTTTAAAGAGGGGAAAGACCCACTTTTTTCCCCTCAATTTCATTTCTGATACCTTCAGTTCAGCAAAATCAAAACTCAAGGCAAAAGAATGTGAGGTGAAGCCTAAGTCCTCTAAGAGTATAAATCACCAAATATTGCTGATGTTTCCTAATATTTGTGGGTTTCCAGCCTGTCCCTGCACATATTCACATGGTTACTGATGACGTGAGTAGTCAAATGTTCATTAAGGCAATAAGTGTTTCCATTCAAAACATATACTTTGGCTACAAAACAACAAAGTGCTTCTCCCTATGCCATGCTTTTAGCATTCAGCAATAATTTCAGGAGGACAGACTCCCTTATAATTGAGGCCAAATCCCACCAAAAGAAATTCTATAGCTTAAACAGATGTTCTAGAGAATTACTCAAACAATGTCCTGGTCACAAGATATCATGATCATTTTTATTAAGAACAAATAATACAATGAACAATTACACTGCAACAAAATATAGTAGGTATTTGCCTCAACCCTTCATTGTCATATTTTTGTATGTCTGTTTCCAAATAAACTGGAAGCTCCCTGAAGGGAGAAATTATGTCTTTTTTAACTTTTTCATTACTATTACCAGCACAGTGCACCAAGCTCAGGAAAAATCTAATCTATGGGTGGTTGGATGGATGGATGGATTTGTGCCATGTAGCACAAAATAACAGGAGACCTTGGTAGAGGGTTGCAAAATGTTCACGTTCCAAATGGCAGTCATCAGATTCACCAGATGTATAAGTTAAAATCAGCAATATCTATCAGCTGACAATATCAAGATATACGTACAAGGGGACCTAAAAGTAAAACAGATCAGAAGATTGACTTGACAAAACTGCAGAATTTTAAACTGATAGAACCATCAGCAACTGATAGAACCATCAGCAACGGACTAGCCCAACTTTACAAGTCAGGAATCTGTTCTGGAGTGAAGGCAGGGGCCCAGGCTCACACAGAGAGCTGGAAGCAGAGCTATCACCAGAAATCCAAGGCACTAACTTCGGTCCATGGCTTTTACGATCTCAGCAATTCAACTGATACGTACTTATGAAGCGGCTTTTCCTGAGGAGGTCAGCACTGGGCAAAATGGGGAATACAAAGAGAGAACAAGGTTTGAAGGTTGTATTTGAGGTGCTTACAATTTAATTGGAGTTATCAAGAGTGATTTATATCAAGTAATTAGGGAGATTCCAAAATGGAACAGGAGATGAGCATCTTGAGGACATGACTTTGGACCTAGGGAGTTCTAGGCAGGTAGAGGACACACTGAGGTCTCTGGAGTCACAGAGAGGAAGTGGGCAGGCACTCCAGGCAAGGGGACATAGATAGAAACAGGATTTCTCCAGGTGAGGATTCATAAGCAAAACAGCACTCACAAAGCAGGTACAGAGAGTTCATGAGACAGGAATTCAGGGAGTCAAGGAAGAAATCTAGGCAGATGTGATACTAGATTTCAGGTGCAATATGAAGTCACAGTGGGCTTAACCAGAACAGTGATGTGGTGAAAATGGAATCTTGATTAGTGCAAAAAGAGTGAGCCAATGGACAGTACTGAGAGGACCTGGGAAAAAGGAAATGGATTTTGAGGTTCCTACAGAATTCAGGAATAGAGTAAGGTAGGTATGTTGATGGCTACAAAGCCAGAACAGCAAACAAAAAAGACAAAAGCACCACAAACATGATTAAGAAAGAATCAGAAGGTGTAAGTTTGGGTCTTTTAATTCACAAGTTATTTTCAAGCTATTAATGAGGAAATTTCAGACTATCTGATGTCATGCTGTGCAACAGAAATTTCTGTGATGGTGAAATGTTCTATATCTGCTCTAATATGGTAGCTATTAGATATATTTAAGTTGTTTTGTGATCATGAGGAACTGAATTTTAATTTTATATAATTTAATTGATGTAAATTTAGATTTAAAGAAGCACATACGATCAGTGGCTATGCATTAGACTGTGCAGGTAATCCATTCAGTTTACTATAGAGCCATGGAATAAATGCCTAAAGAAGAAGAATAAAATTCTACAGGTAATATGTTCTGTATTGTTACACTCTTGTTGCGTATCTGCTGTATTCTAGGCCACACTTGTTCTCAACCATTTTAGCACCAAGAAACTCTATTACTATTTTCAAATGGAGTTTTTAATTTATCCATCTATTCATGCAACATCCAAGAAAGGATTTGAGACAGCTGTACAAATATAAATAAACAGTAAGATTAAAGCAGATAAACCACTGGAGAGAATGTAGAACAGTAAGAGACTACTAAGGACAAAGATTAAGGACAGCACACAAAAATCCATGCCATAAAACAGTACACTTGCTGAAAATACGCTTTGGAAGCTCTGATCTTTCTAGTGGCCAGAACAGAGGAGACATCATCATCTCTAACAGTTATGTCATGGACATGATAGAAAGTATTCACGAAATTCAGGAGATCAGTGTTTTTCCTGCACTAAAGTCTGAATATCTTTGACACAGATGAGTCAGCTGACCAAGGCATCTGACTCTCTGAATTTCAGTTTGTGAGCTAAGTAAGGATGGCATGTTCCTGCTCCAGAGACCCAGCAGCAGAGGAAGCTGGTTTACAGCAAGGGAGGAAGAAAGCAGATAGGCAGAGGCGAAGGAGACGAAGGAGCAGGCTGTCCCACACCTGTCCTTCCGCGACGGGAGACACCCCATCCTTGACAATATGCTCCTCTCTCCTTGCACCAGCTTTAGGGGCTTCTCTTCCTGCAACCACAAGAGGCCTGGTTTGTGCAGGAGAGACTTCTTCCGCGAGTCGACGCTGCTCGTAGGCACAACCCTCCATGGCGGCCCTACAGGAAGAAGGTCTGAATTTGCCTCTTGCGTTGCCCTTCACTGTGATCTGAGAGCATAACTCTAAAGCAAGTTCAGCCAGGGTAATTCACAGAATTCCATGTCACTAGCCCTCTACCTGGCTTGCTTCCTCCCTTACAAAGTGAAATGTACAATGTTACCTACATTACACTGAATAAAAATTAATTTTCTGTTCATTTTTAGGATCCTATGATACTCTTCATGAGCGTTTGCAAGTTACAATCTGAAGATCACTCTGTCACCACGAGAGGAGCTGGCATCACGTCCAGAGTGCGATGCCCAGCCACCCCTTCCTGGCCTGTCCCCTCCACTCCCGCTTCTTTGAAACAGTTTTCCTTCCTCCCGCTTGACTGATCTTTTAAAAATGCAAATCTGCTCATGCCACTTCTCCTGTCTTAAGCTTCAATACTTTCGACTTCTCCCAGGGTATTTAAAGAAAGACCAAAGTCTTCTCAGCAACTTCAGGTGAGGCCGACATGGCCCTGCCCACTCTCTGGTCTTTTCTCACCCTGATCCACTCTGGTCTGTGTTCCACTCCTCAAACCTCCTTGTTCCTGCCTGTCTCAAGGTTTTATCTAAGGATGCTCCTTTGGTCAGAACTCTTGCCCCTTTTCTGCCCCACTCCCTCCGTTTCTTCTACCTCTTTCCTCAGTCAGTAATTGCATAACTCATGGTTTTTGATGAATGTCTGGAACCCCCTTGAGCTGTAAGCTCCAGGAGGGGAACAAGCTTATCTTTTCTGTGAACTGTTGTTTGTCCTTTGACTCAAACAGAGCCTGGGATGTAGTAGGTGCTCTTTCCTATAAAATGGCCGTGACGGTAAGATCTGCTTTATCTGGGATTCGAAGGGCACACTTTATAAAATATAGAGGTCTATAAAGATGCCTTTGTTTTTACTCAAATGATATATATATATATATATATATAAATTGCATCTTATTATTCAATAAGCTGCCATGGTTCAACATATTTCTTAAAGATGTGACCATGAAGATTTTTTTAATGGAAATTAAGGTCCACTGCTAAGGTAAGAGAACATTACTTTAAACTATTTGTATAACTTTTTAAGGATTCAATAATTAAATTATCCACTTCTACATGAAATAAAAAGAGCAAAGTTATTAGGGTGCTTTCTGTAATATAAATAATTAATATTTGCAACTTAGAAATTTATCTCCTT
Organism: Eschrichtius robustus; assembly: GCF_028021215.1. Lineage (NCBI taxonomy): Eukaryota > Metazoa > Chordata > Mammalia > Artiodactyla > Eschrichtiidae > Eschrichtius > Eschrichtius robustus. Next base: position 6,777,426 of record NC_090832.1, on the reverse strand, counting down.
ACAATGTACCGTCTCATCAGAAAAATAACATTCTTAAAATAATAGCTAAATGCTTTCAAGTGTACTTTGAATTAAATCCCTCAGGCATCAAAATAGCTCTGTAGACTTTTCTAGAATAATACGTCATTCTGAAACATATTTTATTGGCATCTGGAAAGCAACTGCAAATGTTTCTTTTATATTTAAAGTCCTTAAAAAAAAGACTCCATTGCTCAGCTCTGACAAATGTGCTTCCTATCAGCACGCTGGGTTCCTTTGCAAACACACAAGTCACAATTATAAGCAATTTTGTAAAATGCACGCTATTTTCCCAGGAGACCAGAATGCCTTGGAGTGGTTAAATATGTAATTGGGTAATTTTCTGAAATGCTTATTATTTACTTGAGTCTCACTGCAGTCTCTCTGGTAAATAGAATAGCCCTGTTAATGGTTATTATACCCCCAAAAAGCTTCTGCAATTGTCAGTGTTCCTCTAACTTTCCCATAAACACATCATATGACTTGGGATGTAGATCACGAAAAACAGAGCTACCTGTGCCAGCCTCCTTATTTAAATGGCAAGGTGGGCCTCCTTTTCCTTGAACTGGGGTTTTCTGGATTTTAGGCACAGTGGAAAAAGAATAACAGGACTTTTCAACTTTCTCATGATTTAGATCGTGTCTTGGCTGGTTGCAAATCTCATTATCAGCTTTACAGCTGTTTTTCCACCTTGATTTATTTTTATTTTTTGGATCAGAAGGAAGAATGGCAAAATTGCAGCCTAGAGGTTTCTCTGGAAAATAAAGTTTGAATTTAGCTGTTGTTGATTTATAGCCTGTGTGCTACACTTAGCATGTAAGTACAGTTAAGCATACTTTATAGGTAATTACTCCTATTGATATAAAGGTAGCTACAGAAGCTGTGCATAGCCTAGAATAACACCTAGTTCCTGAAACAGTACCTTCTAAAGTGGTATATTAGGTAAATACACTCTGATGATGGTGGTGGTATTTCATCAACAAGAAATCTTATTCCCTCTGAACCAACATCTTTTACTACTTGCCTAGGTATGTATGAATGATAAAAACTCACCAAGACCACTGATTTAACTGAAGTGAAAGTGAATAACAGTCTCTAACTGAAATGAGCACGTTCAAATTAAAACAAGGAGTAAGAAATCCAAAGGATAAATTGCTTTGAGTTGTTTTAGAGGGTGAAGTGCCCCAAATTCTTTTACTTTTGTTCCTACTAAAAATGTTCCGTAACACAATATTTTAATAGTAACAAACTCAAGTTTCCCCTCTATGTCAATTCTACAGGGCAATTAAAATTTAGTCTTGGCCACTTTTAAATTATGCTATTTTAATTCACAATACAAAGTGTGTAGTTCTTTTATTTTACTCTTCAAAAAATGTAATATGAAGAAAACTACACCACTGTAAACAAATTCTCTGCTATGACTTGAAGACTGTAGACCTATTTTGCCTGGTATAATCTTGGTAAGTATTGACATAGGACCACAGTTAACATAACAGGAATACTGTAGCTGTCCATCCATTTCCTTCTACATAAAATCATCCTTGATGTGCCATGTGGACAACCCCTCATGGTTCCATGGAACACAGTTTGATAACCACTGATCTAAAGACACCACATAGAGAGTGAGATGTTAGCATATCTTGTACCTCTATCAGTAGGTGCTTTCTTCACTTATTGAATTGATTTTGTTTTTTACTCTGAGTCTGATAAATTTCAAAGAAGTAAAAAAGTAACTCCTGGTTTAGGGACCAAGAGTCAAGGACCTTAGTATTTTTGAGGTGGCAGAGGTCCTGGAGATGAAATGAATTTCATGAATAAAAGGTGGAGAGGAAAACTTAGCTTTGGAGTCAGGCAGACTTGTGTTTGAATTTCACTTCTGAGAGCCTTAGTTTTCTCACTTGATAAATAGGATTATTAATGCTGACCACACAAAATCATTATGCAGTTTAAATAAGGTTACGTATACACAAGGCCTGCCCCAGTCCCCAGTTGCTAGCAGGTGATTTGACCTAAAGTTAACAAGGTGTTGATCTAACAGTAGAGTCAGGACTAGTGTCAGGACTTCTGGCTCAGCACTATTTCTACAACAGTAGTCTAATTTGAGAAACAAATTCAAGTTAACTAATGAATCCATCTTATTGCAGGTCCCAAAGAACAAATATTAAGCCTACTGTTACCATTTCCCTTAGAAGAATTAGCATGGCAGAAAAAATAACACTCGGAGACAAAGTTGTGAACATTAACCATTGCACTTCTGATGAATCTCTAACAGGGAATTTATTTATAAATTAAAACACGATGGAGAAGTAAATGCTATTAGAAGTCATTACCTTTTAGGGTAGGAGAATATCTAAATTATATTTCTATAAAAGCTACTCTGCTGAATGACAGTTATGAAGTTGTCTGGCTTGGGGGCGGCTGGGAGTGAAAGGAGGTGGGAGTCCTCTGGCCTCCTCATTGGAGGCAGCGCCCTCCCACACCCACGTGTGAGTTGGGTGGGAGCTCCATCCAGGAATGTATTCCTAGAGTTTCCATGTTGTCTCTATCTTTGGTAACGGCATTCCTGAAAATTAAATGTATACCTAAAATGTGGTTTTTTATTAAGTTGTGTCAAAATTTTACATGCTTTATCACATATTTTTTTAAGTGACTAGTTTATAAGAATGGATGGATGGCTTTGTTTTTCTACTTTGTTCAAACCTAGTCTAGTTAATTAATTTTTTTTATTGCAGAGTAAGACATGAGCTATGTTTTAAAATTACATAAAAATTATTTTTCAATATGGTACTTGAGTATATCTCTGGTATTTGAAATGCCTGAACACTAAAATGGGCGCCTAAGGGAAGTTGTGGTATTCCTTTAAAGGGTTAAGGCTTAAAATGAGCTGATTTAAAATAGGGCTAACTTTTTACCTGTTTTGGATGCATCTGAAATAGGTTAAAACTGAAAATACCAGAGTGTGTCTCATATAGTAGGAAAATATTGTTTTGTGAAGGTTTTTTTTCAATTACATATATGTGTATAATTTATATATTTACCCTATTATGATGTAAAATATATTTCTTTCTGTGGGTAGCAGTCAAAATGTTGGAAAGCCACTGGTCTAAATCAGTGCTCTCCAAAATTTTGGTTGGGAACCTCTACCAATTTTTGTAAGAAACCAAAAATTGAATATGAATCCCAATATTAATTTAATATAAACATTGCTACTATTTTATGTACATTTAAACACATACACAAATTAAAGGATGATATAAAAAGTAAATAGCGGCTGTAAAATTTTCTTCCTGCGTCACACAGTAGATTACTTCTTTTAGTGTATCTCTCAATTCCTTTAGAATAATATGATTTGAATTTCAGACTACATACTTGTTCAATACTACACTTGATTATAGTCCAAAAGCACTTGAGGGAAATTTACTCATTACTTATTGATGGCCTATTCAGAATAAAAAAGTTTTGAGGAAGGACTTGGAAGTTATACTAACAGTTAGTAAGACAGCATATTGATACTATAAGTAAAAGAAGAGAAATACCAAATAATGGTAGCCTTGTTAATGCAACTGTTTATATTTCTACATATGTCCCCTATATAAAAGACTAATTTGGAAAATCTGGTTATATAGAGTGAATCTAATTTAATAATTTTAATAAGATCTTGTATCAATAACTTTTAGAGTTTTTTTTTACAGGATTATATTTAGGTAATGTTTTAAACTTCTTATGATGTTAATTCTTGATTCATAGGAATTAATTATCTCCATTAATTGTTAATGTGCTAACGTAGAAAATGTCAAAAAGAAATCATGTTTTCACTTTTTAGCCAGGAAACCTTAACTAAACCCAAGTTGCAGCTTCAAGTTTCCTGCTAGAATTGTAAGTATTTAGAAAACAATCTGAAATTGGGGGCTATAATTGGTCTTGACTGGAAAGCTGTCACATATAGAACACCTATGGTGTATCAGGAAGTGTGCCAGTCTCTTTTACATACAATCCTATTTCATTCTCTCTGGGTTAAGACTTATTTTCATTTTAAATGAGGAAATCAGCTCAGCATCTGGTAGAGCAGGTCAGAAATTGGATGAGCACCATCTGACTGCAAAGTCAGGACTTGGCCCACGATCCCTGAATCGTGGATGCAGCCACATCTACTGACTTGGAAGCTGAGCCCCCAACCCTCCAAAGGAAGACCTTTGACAGAGACTGCCAGGTGTCTACTCAAAGCCTTCTTCTCCGTACCCAGGTATTTCTCTAGACCTCATTTTCCAGGCTCCTTTGCAGCCCACAAGGCCAAATGGCAATGTCCTAGGCAACGAATGAAGAGTCGTGTGCCGTTTCCAGGCTAGGGTTGATAAGAAAGATGCATGTCTCGTCTATTATTTCTTTCCCCTCTGCCAGCTGGACCCTGGATGTGGAAGCCAGTCTGACCATGAAGGCAGCGATAAGTCCTAATGGGATGGCAGAGCCAGAAAATAGAAGCACCGCTTTGAAGAAAAGCACCCACCTCCCACCCCAGGCAAGAACTGAGCTGCATTTGCGTGTCCGCTGTGACATTCAGGTCTTGCTGGTTACAGCCCTCTAGACTACAGCATCCGGTAGAGCTTTCTCTAGGCGCCTCTGTTTGTGACAATCCATCTGGGGGAACCAAGGACTGAGGGCTGCAAATGCCATCCTAACTACCTCCGCCTCAGAGATGATTATTGTATTTTTATTTTCACAAAGGATGGAAAAGTTCAGAGGATCCTCCCTGAAATGTTTGTCAGTGAGCCCAGATTTTAAAATTAGATAATTGGCAAAAATTTCCTGTATTCCTCAGGCATATGGGTGTTGCTACCTGGGAAACCAGCCAATACTGAGTACGGGAGGGGGTGGGGGGAGAGGGAGGATGAAGAACAAGTCATGTCTTAGGAACAGGGGGAAGTTAAACCCTGTGGAGCAGAGCCTGTATGCAGGGTGCATGTCCAGGGGACCTTCTCAGAATTCGGGGTGCCAAGCATGTGCAAACTGTTTCAGAGTCTAGAAGGTGGCTATTATGGATGGAATTGTGTCCCTCAAAATGAGGGACACAATTGAATATCGTGAATACATACGAATAATTCATACGTTGAAGCCCCAGCCTCAGAGTGTGGCCGTGTTTGGAGATGGGGCCTTAAAGAGGTACCTAAATTAAAATGAGACCATTAGGGTGGGCTCTACTCTAATCTGACTAGTGTCCTTATGAGAGGAGATGAGCACACACAGAGCGACACCAGGGCTGCACATACAGTGAGATGACCATGTGAAGAGGCAGCACGAGGGCAGCCATCCCCAAGCCAAGGAAAGAGTCCTCAGAGGAAACCAAACCTGCTGGCACCTTGACCTTGGAGTGCCAGCCTCTTCTTACTTGTGAGAAAATAAATTTCTGTTATTTAAGCCTCCCAGTCTGTAGTATTTTGTTATGGCAGCCCTAGAAAACTAATACAGTGACCAATTACAAAAGCCTTCTTACACGTGAGCCATAAGAAAGAGCCGTTTCTGGCAGCAAGAGGGGCAGAAAAGAGAGTTTCAGAGTGAAGTCAGACAGAATGATACCATTTCCTTGAACACTATTACCATCCCTCCTCCTTTCAATATTGCAACTCCTTTCACACAATGTTTCCCTCTATAAATATATAATTCCAAGGTAGATGATTTCTAGTAAAGGCTTGAAAAGCTGAAAATATAAGAAATATTCATTTCCCAAACTCCTAAGTGGAGTCAATAATAGAGCATATAAGATGGTCTGAAAGATGTTCGGATTTTACTGGGAATATATACTATAATTACTTGATTCAGATATTATATATTTATATCCATCTTGACATTAAAATATTAAACCACTCCTCCTCTTGCTAAATTGGTCTGCATTTAAAACATTAAATTGTTTTACTGTCCTCCTTAGGAACCAAGTGATATAAACTCGCATGAATATGTAGATCAACTCCTCTAAGCACATTATTAATTATTTCAAAGATAGCTGGAGGTCACCGGCTCATAGCAACTTCTGTGCATGAAGTCTCATTAATACAAGACATCACACAGTAAGGACGAATAAAGTTTTATCACAGTTACTGCGTGTGTGTGTGTGTGTGTGTGTGCGCGCGCACACGTGTGTTTCAAGTGGCCAACATATAGAACTAAACACAGAACCAGCAGGCACTGAATACAGCCTGTGGATGATGATGCGGAAGGAGAAGTAGTAAAGGAAAACATTCTGCAATTAGAACAATTTTTAAAAAGCAACATCTGTCCAAATCAGGAAATGTGGACTTAAAATCCAAAGCAATTTCTGTCTCAAATAAACTTAAATTTTCTTGACCTAGAGGCCACAGATGGCCGTGATCTGTTTGGAATAAAGCTGCGACTAGCTCTAGAAGCGTGTGGCTCATGAAGGTACAACACACTTCTCCTCTCCTGAGACGCTGGCGGGATGAACAGAGGGTCTGGCCCGCTGCGTCTTTCATGCCACACCCCGCCGAGAGCCTCTTTGGCAGCTGTACGCCGCAGCCGGAATGCCCTGATATAAACCGTGCAACAGCTGCCGTGGAACCCCCCACAAATTGAATGCAAAACTGTCGATAGTGTCACCTAGAATTACCCACAAACGAAGGAGCGTATTTAACATTGTTAGTGAGCTGTGCTTTTTAAAATTCATAATCTGAGTGTAAGATTCTTATTTTCACCAAATTGTGATAAAATTGATCTTCTTGTCCAAGTAACTCTTCAGGGTCCCTACTACAGTTTGCTTTTATACCCCTGAATGTGAACTCAAAATTTACCTGTTGAAAAAGCTAATTAAAAAACTGTTTTCACACACGACAGCACCTGAGATGAGGAAGATAAGCATAAACAAAGCCATTCTCTAGCGTGATTAACACAATACACGTAACAAAAATAATACTGAAAATCCTGAATATTGGAAGACTTTGCACACGTGTTCAGAGTTTTCTGACGAGGGGTGTGACTGGAATTGAGATTGCTTCTGGTCGGGGAAATTTGGCAAAACCTTTCAAGCAACAATTTGAAAGTTAAAAGCAGGCAAATATCTGTATTATTTAGGAATGTACAGACACAGGTGGTGATGCTATGAGGAAAAGCAAGGTAATGAATATCACGAAAGTCAAGATCATAGTTGCATCAAGGCAAGAGGGAGGAGGCTGGGGTTGAGGAGGGGACATGGAGGGCGTCCGGGATGCTGGCGACGCTGCCTTTCTGGACCTGGGTGGCGGTGCCAGAGGTCCTCTGTAACTGTACAAGTCTATATAACAATATGAATGTATTTAAACACTGGTGTGCATGCATGGTATGTCTCATAATACATTTAGGAATGCATCAAGCCATTTAAAATGATACACTTACAGGTCAATTAATATTCCATTGACTATGATTATAATCCTTCCAGCCTCAGGAGAACACCCTCTCCACTGACAATGCCAAGTGTACAGACTCCAAAATCATGCTGGCTGCCAAGAAGGCCAGGGAGAGGAATTTGGTTATGTACATTTTAATAAAAGAAGAGGAAAGCCTAAAGACAGCTGTTTTGAACAACTCTTGGAGCTGTCTTAAGGACTTACAAGCATCTTTCTAGAACTCTTTGGATAAGTAATACATTTATACTTAAAACTGGTCTGCTTTCGCCCTTATAAAACAAAGGTAGAATGCTCTTCTTAAGAGTTCAGGGCAGAAGTAGGTGGAAAGAAATTATTTTTGCCTTCTCCGCTAGCTATTCAAGGCATGCCCGCCTTACTTCTGCTATTTAAAATGTTACTGTATTTTTAACTACTTAATAAGATGCAAGAGAAGATGAAAGGCAGTTTGGAAGGTAGAAACCCAGGCCAAGTAAGAATCAGGGGCGCAGTTTACTGGGACATGGGCTCCTCCGAAAGATAAACAGAGCAGCGCTGCTGCTGGTACCACTTCAAACAGACGCATAGAGTCACTTCGTTTGTAAAACGCTAAAGACACACGCGAGAGCATCAAACAAACGTTCAAGTCCTTTGTCCCCTGTGAAGCCGGATTCCACAAAGGCAGCATTTCCAAGGCCAAACAGACGAGTGCACAGACAGAGCCTATTGATCTAGCTAGAACGAGCTCCTGGACACCATCAATTCTGTCCTACAGCTCTTTTTCTGGTCCTTGTCCGTGTACAAGTCACTCCTTATAATGAAGCTACTTGATGGAGTGTTGTTCCGATCGCAGGCGGGGGGGTGGGGAGGAGAGCTAAAAATACATTCAAGAAATTTCCCATCCATCCTCCTCTGCGCAGCGTGAGAGAGGGCTGCGCGCCTGCAGGCCTGTCTGCTCCCTTGCGGGTACACAGCCAGACCACAGCCCCCTCTGCCGGTCCCCCTGCCCACACCCCGTGCGGTTGGGAGGGGCTGCGGGGATGAGTTCCGGAATACGGAACGTGGGAAGAAGTGATGCGCTCCGTTTCCAGGCTTGGTCTCAACCCTCCCGCCCCTCCATGATGCCCCTGCTCTGGCTTCCTGGTCCGGTCGGCCTGGGTGAAGAGGACCCAGTGGGGACTCCGAGGTCACTGAGGATGGCAAAACCACTAGGTAACAGAAGGCTGAGTCTGAGTCCCCCCTGAATGATGGGGTGGGGCAGAGGCCGCAAAGCCAAGGCGCATCGGAGCCTGGATGGGTGAAAATCACCCTTGCTTCTGTGATTTCAGTGTTGTTTTTGCTAGAGAAGTTAGACTACTATCCTGATTTTACACTGCCTCATACATCCAAACCACAGCAAAACTACCAAAATTGCTAAACCACCCCCAAAATAAGATAAAAAGTTTAGCATTACCCTCAGAAAATTAGGAAGTTTGATTTCATTTCAAATAATTTTGAGGTAGAAAGAACATTGACTTTGAACTGGAAGCCCTTCAGCTGCTTGAATCCTGCTGCTGCCATTTTCATGGTGACTGTCACAATTTTTCAAGATCTAGGAGGTGGGAAGAGAATAGGCTGTATATTTCAGAGACAGAGACACATAGAGAATGTGTGTATGGACAGGCTTCTAAGCAGTTTGCTACTATTTTAAAGCTAATAATATGAATTGCCAAATTGCTTTCCAGAAATATTTAAATTTATATGTTTACCTCTTTTGAATATATGTCTATCACATTATATTTTATGCTTTAAAATTAGCTATTCTTTAGTAACTAATTACACTGAGCTTTCAATAAGTGTACTGGGCATTTGCACATCTTCTTTGGTGATCTATTTTTTAATATATTTCCTACTTTTCAGTGTGGTTTTAGGAATTATATGGATTTGGATTATTTGTGTGTATTTGGGAAAGCATTGTTCTAAAGCCAAAATGATCATTTATGTTGGGTTTTATGCTTAGCTCCCTAAAAAGCTGACTAGAAACCAGCCTTCTTGACTCTCCAGGCATCAAGAATATCTCTGTTTCTCAAAAGGGCCAGAACTATCTGCCTCGTGGTTAATATTGCCAACTAAGACACTTGGGACACTACTGGACTGTAGTTGGTGAGTGGACTTATTCCATAGAAAGGAAATGGTTTTCTATGTTATATGAAAATAGGAATTACATGAAAAGTGACCTGGGAGGAGAAGTGTTAAAAAAAAGTGAAGCACTGAAGGCGGGGGTGCACTTGGATGGCACCAGTGGTGATGCCAATGGCATATTATAGGGAAGGTGGGAACTATTCCCGCGGACACCCCATTGCTATAAGAAATCTGTGTTACCAGGACTCTTAATGCACTAAACACATTTTGCATAGTCTTCATCATATAAATTTTATTTTTATTTTAGCTACACTCTAAAGTAAATCTACCTAAATTCCTGAGGCTCCACTGAGGTGGGTGAGTGACACTCAGTGTTAAGAGAAGATACACAAAATGCTTTGGCATTTCAAATTAATCCCTAGCATAGGATGTGATAACAGTAGGTAGAGCAAAAAGACAGCCAATGTTTCAAAATAATTATGAAGTTTTTCCCAAAGCCCTTAACTTCATGCAAGAGTTTGTTAGAGGCTCTGGAAATAGGCCATTTTGGCTGTGTTTGCCCATCTTTTTTTCAAATCCATCAACGTTTATTGAAAAACCTACGCTGGTTAGCAAGTCAAATCACTCGTGGACAAGATAGATAAGGGGAGAGGGAGTATTTTCGCGCTTGCTAATGCTACAGTCTCCCATGAAAAAGACCTGTTGCCTATAGAATGTTCACCCCGGAAGTAGTGCTCAAACTTTCAAACCTGGGGCCTTTAACAAATACTGAGGGCCGCTCCCAAAGGCATGGCCTAGGCATTGGGACTTTTAAAAACTGCCATGTTATTGAAATGCGCACTGCGGTTGAGAACCCTGGCCAGAGAGAAGTGGGATGGGAGGGTGGGGGGAACACAGAGCTCTGGAGCAACCACACCTGGGTTGAAGTCTCAGCTCTACCCTTCCTGACTCTGTGATGCTGGGTACTCAATCCTACTGAGCCTTTACTTCTTCCTCTGAAAAATACGAATAATTCCTATTTTTGAAGTTTGCTGCTGGTTTAAATATGGAAAAAGTGCCCCCAAATTAGAGATACTCTTCCCTTGACCTTCCTTTCCATAAAACTTTTAGAGGTATAGTACTTTCTTGTTTACAGGCTTATCTACTCATATAGTGATTAAGAGTCCAAGTTCTAGAGCCACCACTAGCTGGCTCTGAATACCAGCTCTGTTACTTACCAGCTGTAATACCATGTGCAGTTTAATTAAATTCTGTGAGCCTCAAACACTTCATCCATAAAATGGGAAGAATGACAACATCCATTCCAATAGGGCTTTGTGGGGATTAAATGGATGTACATATGTACTCAGTAACGGCTCTAATCATTGCTTATTTTTTACTCTCAGGGAAATAAAATTCAGCATCCCACTCTTACAAAGCATAACAAAATTTCTGGTCAAATGAGGAGCTCACACAAAGGAAGCAGAGTTTGTATTTGAAAGGTGTTTTGAACCAGTTTTAATTGCTTATCATAAAAATTATGCGAATGGAAAAAGTTGGTTCACTGTTGACTAGTCACACCTTGAAGAATACATATGTCTAAAATTGAGCTTTGAAGGCATTTAGCTTAAGGTGGTTGAGAAAGGTTTGAAAGACTAGGTTTGGAAAAAAGAACATCTTATTACATATGTTTTGGGGGTAAGAGGTATCAGACTTTTATACAAAAATGGTGAACTTATATGGACACTATTAGCAAGACATTTAGCATGTGAGTCATACAGCAATAGAAACAAATGCTTTATACCGCTCTTTTGTGGCTTCTGCGGGGCCAGTGTTATTGGAAAAACAGTTCGCTAATTCTACACACAGCCTCTATTTTTTGATATACAGTTAATAGTCCCAGAAGACTGATCTCAGTTTTTTTTTCTCATAACGTCACTATTCAAACACTAATGAAGGGTTTGTTTCCCAGACTCTGGAGATATTAAATAATGAATTTTGGGGAAAGGGATGTTTTGTATGGATCTGGGGAAGTGTGAGGGTTAAACAGCTGCATTTACCACCAAGTGAGGAAGAACAATCTCGAACAGGGCTGCACAAGAGATAGATACCTACTTCACATCGTACCCATGCCACCCTAGCAGAATAACTCATTCTAGTTTGTGAGCATCAGAATATCCTTTGGCCTATGCCAAAGTAGAAATACAACCACCAAGGACATTCAAATCTTATTTACCAGTGAGTCTCCCGTTTACAGCTTCATGCAAACCCCATGGTCAGAAAAGTGAACGAGTGGATTCAAGCCGTGGGTTCCATTGCAAGAGTATCCATCACTTGTGGTTAGATATGGACTTTGTCATTAAAAGGAAGTGATAAATTGGGAGTGTGGGATTGACATTTACACACCGCTATATTTAAAACAGATAACCAACAAGCACCTACTCTGCTAAGGGAATAAGCACACGGACCTACAAGCACAGGGAACTCTGCTCAATATTCTGTAATAACCTAAATGTGAAAAGAATTTGAAAAAGAATAGATACATGTATATATAACTGAATCACTGTGGTGTACACCTGAAACTAACACATTTTTAATCAACTATACTCCAATATAAAATAAAAATTAAAAAAGGAAGTGATGGTTCTAGAAATAAATGCCCCTTGCTTGCATAAACTGATCTTGCTTTAATTTTCTTGCCTAGCAATGTTCAAACAGATATCTGAATTTTCAGCCCCTCAGTAGGGATTGGGTACATCTAAGATAGTTTTATTTCAGTAATTTTCCTCCTTCTGTTCTTAATCAGAATTAGAAATGGAAGGAAAAGTGCTAGACTTACCCACACAAGGCAGAGAGTAACCAAGCTGAGGGTCGTGGACAAACTGCCGATCATTGAGTCTCGTCACACAGTACAGGTGGAAACAGTCTAGGCAAATCACGTGGCGGTAGTTGCACTGGAAAACCAGGACGGGGCTTCTGGTGGAGGTAAAGAAAGACATTTCCTGTAGTCCTTCTAAGGCTGGCAGGCAACGTGTGGTTTAGAACACTTTCTGTAATCTCGTAGGGTTGATTAGGGCATGCTCTATGTAAAGACCTGCGCTGCTAATCATTGAGCTCATATATATCAATGCTACATCTTAAAAATTGGAAACACCTTGTGAGCTATAAAGAAGATTGATTTTCTTAATTTTATATTTTTTACGTGACCATATTTACCAATCAGCTATTTAAACCCAAGCTCAGATACAAGCTCTTCCTAGAAGCCTTCCTTGACTTATAATTCCCAGTTAACCTACTCGTCATTCCATCCACTTACATATATTTCGATTGATCCATTATTACATTGTAGTATTGATATGTTTCTCTTCTCTTGTAGACTGTGATCTCCTTGAAAATAGAACTGTCTTCTTTACATTGATATTCTCATAGCACCAGGCATTGTAAGTTTTTAAATAAATATTCCTTGAATTTAGTTATAATAATATATAGGATCTGAACTTCCCCAAAGTCGAAAGAAAAATTACTACTGCATCAAAGTAAATGTGTTAAACAGTCATTCACATTTCATTGGCAAATGGAAAAGTAGAATTTAGAAATAAAAGATTATCTAGCAGAGATCCTTCTACTACAAGATTTTGTCTATTGTGCTACCCCCATCCACCCAAATATTCAATTTCTTAAATTAAAGTTAGGGGATCACTAACAAATCAATATACACAAGTCCTAAAAATTCTGAACTTCCTTAAAACACTTTGTAGAAAAAAATATCTCCTGAATAACCACGTTTTTGCTAGTAAATGAACCACATGATTTTATGACAAAAAGGAGACAAAATGAATATATTAACTTGAGATCAGCCCTAAGGCAATTTTAATAGTAAGAAAGTCATTGGATTTTATTTAGATAAACCTATTTTCTCTGTAATGATAACAAGATACAAAGTATTTTTCATTTCACACCCAATTCTTAACAGATATAAGAGCTCTTCAAAAGCCCTTTCCCTAAAAAAACTGATATTAACATTAATATTAGTAGAAGATAACTCCTTAACAATTACAAGATTTTCAAAATTCTGTTTTCCCACTTATTTCAAAACAATATATAACACAAAATAAAATGGAAAAATAAATTGGTATTTTAATGTCTTGGTATTTTAATTTCATCTAAGCATCCCTGAGGTTTTTATGTGTTTTCATTTCCCATCTCTGAACCTATTGATGTCCCTTCAGGGCCATTTCCATTCCCAGGGACTTTTTCAATTAGGTGTTGACTGTGTTCTGAACTTTCAGCCTCTTCCCTTCTAACAACTTCCCCCTTGAAGATGATGAAATATAACGCATTCCTATATCTAACAGGAGAGTCAGGCACACACGCACACGAGCGCATACACACCTCATTCCCTCTGTGTGACCCTACAGAGCTGCTATATTTTGCCTCCTTTCAGAGCTAAGTTCTATGAAAAATGTTCTTCATTCTGATTTTAGCAACATGGTCGACTCAAACTTTATGGACTCTTGATCTGTTACCAATACACAGAAACACTGGAGAAACTATGAGAACATTTATAAAAATGTTCCTATATATAACAAGGTTAAAAAGAAAGCTTGGCAATTACCCTGTAGAAAATATAAAAAGAAAACTTATATAAAAGCCAAAGCAGTCAGTATGGACTGTGGACTCTGCCACAGTGTCCCAGAGAGATGTTAAGATGCATGGCATGTAGCCACTGATCTAGCAAATGTGTTCTTTTCCATCCCTATTAATAGAAGGAAGAATAGAAAGAGTTCTCTGTCATGTATGGACAACAGTACACATTTATAGTTTTGCCCTTCAGTTAAAATATGGTCAAAAAGAACTTAATACTATCTAGACAATTCAAAGAATGTCAGTTGCTCTGGTTTATTGATTACATCCTGCTATTTGGAATAGATTAGCAAGAAATGGTAAATATATTGGAGGTCATGGTGTGAGATAAATTCTATGCAGATTCAGGGGTCACCTACATTAGAAGAGGTTTTTAGAGGTCTAATATTTGGGGCATGGAGGGGCACACCTAACAAAATAAAGGACACAGTAGTCACCTTGCCCCTCCCCTACTAAGAATGAAGTACAAGGTAATCACAGGCTCCCTAGGACCAGAGGTTGTGGTTCCCACAGAGTGAAGCACATGCTCCTGGGGACACAGGAAACATCCCACGGAAAATTAAGCTCCAGTGGTACCGGTTCCCTTTAGCCTCCTTAAACTGGAATACAGGCAGGAAGGAACATTGACCATACTGGCAGGGGTAATTGATCCTAATCATCAGGAAGAGCAAGAGCTGCTGTCACACATGGGGGCGGGGAAAATTCACATGGCATCTAGGTGGTCCATGGGACATCTCCTGATACTCTCCTATGCAATTTTAATGGCAAATGGACAAGGGCAGCAGTTATGGCTTAAGAAATGCATGGTGACCAGGATTTGAGACCCTTTAGGATATATATTATATATATATATACACATACATACATATGTGTGCATATATGTGCGCATATGTATGTACATATGCATGTATGTATATATGCATGCATATACATATTTTTATATGTAGATATATAGAGATAGAACAGATATATGTATATGTTGATAGATAATAGATAATGATAGAGATAGAGGTAGTATATGCACATATTTCAGATAGAATTATCAGTCAGTTGGATTTCTTGATATAGTTATGAGGTAAGACTGCTCATCTCTTAAGAATATTCTTAGTATTTATGAAAAAGTTAGGTAAGTGATAAACATGACACCCATAAAAGTTTATTAGATTAATCATCTGAGAAAATGAAATGAGTAAAAATCATATCATGGCTAGAGGGACTACATAATTAATTTCTCAAGAGCTAGATGAAACAGGAAAGGGGGCAATACTGGTATTTATGAGCACCTACTTTGGGTTAGGGACCTTGCTAGGAACTTCACACATGTTTTTTTCCATTTCACTCCCCTAAAGTCAACTCCCCTGACTCTACTATTCATCTTGTTCCTTTCTCCACCTCCACCCTGTCTGTGGGCATGGTCCTTACCTATCCTAGCATACTTCTAGCTCCTCTACTTCTAGACCCATGCTCCTTATCATTGCATTCCTATAGTACAATATATTCAGATATATTTATATTGAAATCAAAACTCCAAATTTCAAGGTCCAGTTCAAGTGTGAAGACCTCCAAGGGACTTTCTCTGGAGCCCCATTCTTTATTAATTCTTCCCTTTCTCTTTATCTTTTATCCGTAAGGTCTATTCTCAATGTGTTTCAGATATTACCTCTTCACTTCTATTCAAGGTGAATACTGTCAACATTAAATGAAAAGTCATGAAACAACAGAGGCCATTCTTGTTTAACCCTTTCATGACCCAAGCATCACCATATACAGGATTGAGCCCATGGTAGTTACATTATCAATAGTTACTGATTGTACCAGTGGATAAATGAATGGAATGTTTTTACTTTATAATTTCTCTGCTCCCCATTTGTACATTTTTCACTCAATTAATTATTGAGCATTTACTTGGCTAAAGAAGGCACTTAATAAATACATGTGGAATATGGCACTGAGTGAATGAGTAAACACTTTATAGTCAGAATTGGTTTAAGCATTGGGAAACACACACACATACACAATCCGAAGGCATAGTTGGGTGACACAAAATGCATGTGGAACAAGTATTACAAGGAAACATATGCAGTCACCAAACTCTGTTGCCACAGAAGCTAGGAGAGGAGGGAAGTAAGACTCAGGATGGTACCATTAGGGAACCTGAGCTGAATTTAAAAGAATGGGAAAACTGACATTGGGCCACTGGAGAGAAACATGGCTTCTGGGCAAGGGAGGAAACCCAGACATAGAAAAGAATTCTTGGAACAAAAAAGTAACCAGTTGGGCTGATTGAGAGGATGTATCGGGAAAAGAGTGAGAGGAGAGATGACAAAGTTGGACACAGAGCAGATTCTGGGCAGGGACAGTGGCATAGGGTTTCTAGGAGACAAACCTAGTAGATAACCTCTAGAGTGTGGAATTTGCTGAAGACATCTAAGCATGGGAAGGGAGTGATTTTTTAGTAAGTTTAATTCCAAGGAAAGCTTGGAGGGAAAGAAATTAGAAGTTGTGAAAAGTCTTTGGAGGTCATTTTAATAATTCAGACATGAGTTACTTAGGAATTAGACCATGGTGTGCTGGTGGTTCTAGGAATGGAAATGAGAAGATGGATAAGAGTGACATTTCTGAGGAGGACCTGCCAGGACCTGCCATCTCCTGGGTCTTTTTTTCCTTCTGACATTCCTCTGTGCCCTTTGCTCCGATTATACATAAATGTTAATTGACCATTCTAGAAAATGATTTTACCCCAGTGAGCCAGGTTATAGAGCAGTTAATCAAAGGTTAAATAAAGTTCTCAGTCATATGTAAAAGGAATTATAAATGCTGTACTTGACATTACTTTAGAGTTATTTGTAAGCAATGATTTCCCTGCTTTTATTAAAGGAGTGATCCAAAGACCCTTTATTCACAAAGTATTAGGCATAATTGAAGGAGTCTTAGTAAAATATATGGCGAGCCATTCACATACATGACACAAAGTGGAATATTGTTCTGCAGTAGTTCAAACATTTAAACTCTTGTAAAATTAGTTCTCTAGTACCTACAAAATAGTATCAATTTTTTCATATTTGTCTGATAAAATGTGCAGTTTGCTCTCTACCTCATTTGTTCTCTCTCTCTCTCTCTCTCACTCACACACACACACACATTTGCTCTCCTTTACATGCCCTCTCTCTGCCAAAGTCTATCTATTTCTCTGTCTCTGTCTGATTCTTTCCCACATGTACATTTTCATTTACACCCATTAAGAGAGGGGCTGTGGTTCCAAATTCTCACCTGAACGTGACACATACTGAACACAATGTGCCAAAAATTTCAAGATATGTAAAGCTAAGGAAGCAAGTCTAAACTCTAAAGAAAATAAAAACTAATAGCGTGGGTAGGAAAGGGACACACATAATTGTAATACAGAGCAGGATATTTTAAGTTATGTTAGAGATGTAGGAAATGGTAAGCAGCCTCCAAGATGCTCCCCAATGATCCCCACCCCCTGGTATTCATGCTTTTGTGTAGTTTCCTTCCACATTATGTGAGGTGACCTGCTTAATCTGTGGGGAAAATGCAGAAGTACCAATATGCGACTTCCAGGACTAGACCAGAAAAGACACTACAGCTTCTGTCTGTGCTGTTTCCTGGGTTACCTGCTCTGAAGAAAGTGAACGGCCATGTTGTGAGGACACTCAAGCAGTCTATGGAGAAGTCCACAGGGCAAGGAACTGAGGCCTCTTGCCAACAGCCAGCACTGACATGGCAGCCATCTAAGTTAATCATCTCTGAGGCAGATCCTCCAGCCCAAGACAAGCCCTCAGGTGACTACAGACCTGGCTGAATCTTGACTATAACTTCATGAGATACCATGAGCAAAAACCATGCAGATAAGCTGCTCCCAAATTCCTGGCCCACTGAAATTGTGCAAGATAACACTGACTGTTGTCTTAAAGACACTTGGCTTTGGGATATTTTTTTATGCAGCAATATATAACTGACATAGGCTCAGAGGAGGAAGAGATCATGTTAAGATAGCAGATCAGAAAAGAATTCATAAAAGTAGTGGCATTTGAAGGAGGATCAAGATTCCAGTGCATGGAGATAGAGAAGACATTCCAGGTCAAGAGAAGACACAAAGTTGCAAAAGTACAGAGCATGGAAGAGGGACGCTGAGTTATGTAGTAGAGCTTGTTTCTTCATTTCCCCCAGTGAAAAGCAAAATTAAATATAAATATTATATTTAGGGATAGTAGAATCTGAAATACAATGAAAAGCAATGACAATTAGAATAGAAATGTTAAGTACAAAATCATTGAGGAGATATAAAATACAATTTCCTCACTGGAGGGGGAAAGTTAGCTCTTAAATTTAGCTAACACTTGATCCTTGAAACTTCACATGTTGTTTTTACAGAATTTAGTTTGTGCTGCAGTAACATAGATGTTATGCCCCAGTTAGCAATCTTTCGAAGCTCTCTTCAAACTCCCTGTGCATGAACAACTATGACTCCTGGGAATTTAATAAAGCATTTGATTAGATAAAAATAATTAGAGGGAGAGAGCTGCACCATTAAATAACTTGAATTTGTCTTCTTAACAACTGTCACTTTAAATCCCTTTTAGTTTGAGATAGCTTATAAACAATAAGTAAATAAATGACTGAAATCTCAGAAACCAAATGCATTTTCATTTCATCCATATTTAGCCACATTACCTACTAATTGCCCAAATGCACTACCTACAAAGAAGTATCCAACCAGGCGCCTGCCTGCGGACAAGCCAGAGATAACATTTTCGCCCACATATGTCATGTGAGTTCATTATCTGAGTTAGCCAAGTGAGCAGTCCCCGTCACTGGAGAGGCCCCTGATCCAAGACACTAATTGATAGACCCAACCTCTAGAAATTAAAATAAGCTTCAACAGTTGAATGACCTTCAAAATTCCTTCCAGCAGCCAAGTTAAAATCCTGAAGTAAGTTCGTTTGCCCATTAGTCACCTTGGAATCAGAATCCTATTAAGGCCCTGGCAGATCCCGAACAAGCTCATTAACTGCCTCTTCCAATTTCTCCTTGCCTCCTCTGCTCATGTCCTCATGGCTTTATCTGGTCCGCTTTGCTGCACACACACACACACACACACACGCACGCACACAATCATGAGCTGGCTCCAGCTCTGTAAGCTTAACTGCAGAGGTCCCAGTATTTCGGCATACACAACATACCCAGGATGAAGACCCTTTATGTTTACATTTTTGAATCACTTTCATTCATCCACCCTGCCAATACTTTAGAACAACCACTACATGCCAGGCACTGTCCTGTTGATGTCACGTAAAAGTGAACAAGGCATGGTCCTTCCCCTCAGGGTCCTATAGGATTGAAGACAAAAAAGTAATTGTCTCAGTGTAGTAAGTGCTACCATAGGGATGAGTTTAGAGACCACCTAACTTGTCGCTGGGGTCAGTGGAAAGGCTTCCAAGAAGGCTTACGCCTCAGAGCATTCCGTCCCTGTAGAGACAAGACACTGAACAAACTAAATGGCTTCCCTTGTTGATAAAGTCTTTGAATAAAATATATAGAATGATACAGCAAATATGTTATAGCAGTATTATTCTAAAGTAGCTTTCATCTTGGCAGGTCTTGGCCCAAGTTATGAATTAATTACCCAATGCCAATGTATTAAGACCCCAGGTTTTCCTTTTGTCTTTCAGAGCCCTCTGTAGGTTAGATTCACCACACAATATGTATCTCCCATATTATCAATCACAAATCTTTCTGTTTCTCTCAGGTCAGTGTCTTTGCAGTTTCTGGACCACCTTTTTCTTTATGCTCTTATCTCTATGTGTAAGATTCTTCTATTTGTCTTCATTTTTCAAAAAAAAAAAATTGTCGGGCTTCCCTGGTGGTGCAGTGGTTAAGAATCTGCCTGCCAATGCAGGGGACACGGGTTTGGGCCCTGCTCCGGGAAGATCCCACATGCTGTGGAGCAACTAAGCCTGTGCACCACAACTACTGAGCCTGCACTCGAGAGCCCACAAGCCACAACTACTGAGCCCGAATGCCACAACTACTGAAGCCTGCTCGCCTAGAGCCCGTGCTCTGCAACAAGAGAAGCTGCCCAATGAGAAGCCCGCGCACTGCAATGAAGAGTAGCCCCTGCTCGCCTCAACTAGAGAAAAGCCCGCGGGCAGCAACAAAGACCGAACGCAGCCAAACATAAAAAAATAAAAAATAAATTAAAAAAAAAAATTGTCAAGGTTCAGCTCCAATCCAACCTCTTTTAGGAAGCTTTTATCAATAAAAGACTCTAGCTAACGTGGATTCTCCCACTCACTTCCTAATTTCCTGTAAGGCTTCTGTTTATAAAGCGTCATTTTGTATTCCATTTAGTATTTTGCTGCATATCTTTCCTGTTCTTCTGTATCACTTTTATGAGCCCATGTCAGGTCCCCCAACTCAAGTTCAACACATAGTAATTGGGAAGCTCCTATGTACTGGTTCTTTTGCTCAACATGGGGAGGGGGAGATACAGTTCTCCTCCTCAAGGAATTCTATTTGCTGGTGAGATAAATAAGTCTGGGGCACTTTGGGAGACTAATGAGAGGCAACTTAATCCAAAGTTGGTCAGGCAGAGAACGTTTCCTAAAGAAGGACAATATAAACTAAGACCTAAGAGGCAAGAATGAGGTAGCCTGACCAAGAAACTAGAGGGCAGTGAGAAAATATGTAAAAAACACTTAAAATGGAATAAAATTAATCAAGGTTAGGGAACCATGTTGTATAATTTCATATCACCCCCTCAGCCTCTATCAAAGTTCTGAATTCCTCCAGAAATTAAAAACGAAACTAAAAAGTAAAGATACTGCTTCTACAAGCCACATAATACAAGTCTATGTTTTAGGTTTATATGCTACCTTAAGTGTAGCTGAGTTAGGTTGTTTTTGAACTGTCAACAATAAGCAGGCTATGCAAAATAAAAATATGAAGCCATGGTTACAAGAGGGAATTCATGGATTGTTAATTTCCTCCAGATGATATCAATCTTTGAGAATACTATTTGACTTTAGTATAGCTTGTATATTGTATTTTTAAATATAACTATTGACAGGTTGAACCCAAATATAAACTATTAACTTCTAGAAATTTTAGATTGCAAACACTTCAATATACTGACACGTATTACAATTAAAAAATAAACACCTTTTCTTTCTTTAAAAGTATCAATAAGTTAAATTTTTTAAAAGCAAAGCGGTCAACCCTCTGTTGTAGTAATTCATTAAAATGATTTGATTTCCCAGCAACACTCCAACTTTTCTCGTTAAGGCATTTATACTACGAAACAGATGCTGATAAATAATTGTAAATAGCAGGTAAATTATAATAAAATAATTGTTGCATGTAACAAAATGAAATTACAAATTCCAAAGGGTATTGGCCTATGGGACGAAAATGTATCTCATGAAAAATTATCATATTTCTTTCCTATCCCCCAACTAACAGAATTAATTTCAATTCTCAAAATTATATTTATGGGTTAAGTGCTTCTGAGTTATAATCTCAGAGCACACTCTATTCAGACTGTCAGTGTGTATAGTTAAAGAAAGCCAAAACCAGATTCAACATAAAATACTTTTGGGGTCACATCGTTTGCATAGAGCTGTTGTGTGGCACAACTATGTAGCACTGGAGATGCCATCTGTAACACGTACCAACTCATGCATATATCTTGTTTTTGTTTTTTCTTTTGTGAAAAACAGCTAGGAGTAGCTAGGAGCTGCAGTAGCTTTCTGCTAAATTGAGAAAGATGTGAGGACAGATCTTGTTTAGATAAGAACCCCACTGTGAAATAAATTATTCTAGTGTACCCCCAAATCTCATGACAGGAAATATTAATGTGCTAAGAATCAGTCCAGTGGCTGTGAATATTAGGAGGTATTTAACATAAGAAATTATTACTGACACAGAGTGGTTTAAAAAGATACGTTTTTTTTTTTTTGCAACTAGTTCACAAAAACCTTCCACAGAGGATTTCTCACTGGTCTTTCATTCATTCTTTTTTTTTTTTTTAATTTTTATTTTATATTGGAGCATAGTTGATTAACAATGCTGTGTTAGTTTCAAGTGTACAGCAAAGTGATTCAGTTATACATATACATGTATCTATTCTTTTTCAAATTCTTTTTCCATTTAGGTTATTACAGAATATTGAGCAGAGTTCCCTGTACTATACAGTAGGTACTTGTTGATTATCTATTTTATATAAAGCAGCATGTAGATGTTAATCCCAAACTCCCAATTTATCCCTTCCCCCGCACCTTTCCCCTTCGGTAACCATAAATTCGTTTTCTAAGTCTGTGAGTCTGTTTCTGTTTTGTAAATAAGTTCATTTGTATCTTTATTTTTTTTATTTTTTTAGATTCTGCATATAAGCGATATCATATGATATTTGCCTTTCTCTGCCTGACTTAGTTCACTTAGTATGATAATCTCCAGGTCCACCTATGTTGCAAATGGCATTATTTCACTCTTTTTAATGGCTGAGTAAAATTCCATTCGTCCTTAAAATGAGTGAATGCATGAATGTTAGTAGAACTCTGGGTCTTTCATTCTTTTTATCAGAGAAACATTATGAACCAGGTCCTCTGAAGTAGAATCGTTTCAAATGAAGAACCCATCTAATAAAAGACTGTAGACATCTTAAAACAGTTCTACCATGAAGGTGTTTAACAATGAGGAGGTACTGTGAAATTTCTGAGGTATCATTAGATGGATTCAGCATTAAAATATTAATAATTTAAGAATTTGTGGTGCATAGTAGATAAAATTATTCTCCTGAGTTTTTTTTGTTTTACATGTAGCCAGGAAAGCAGTGTATAGCATGATAAAGTGTTTCCCTAAAAATAATAAAAATCAACATGATATAGCCATACACTTCCAAACGGATTCACATATAAAACCTAGAAAAGGAATCCTGCAAAGGGGCATCCCAAGATATCAGAGGTCGGGGAGGTCGGAGAGAACCCTGGGAGGTTGCGAGTGGCTGCACCACAAGCTGGCCTGTGAACCCAGTTTTGTAAATGGGGATCTGTGAATCGGCAGGTTCGCTCTGGCAATCCCTGAAGACCTTTCGGATACTGAGATGTTAGAATCTTCAGCCTATCTGATCACATTTCTTCCTTCTGGTAAACTTGTGGAACTTAAACCTTACTTGAAATTATGTACAAAAGACACTTAGAATTCCAGCTTTACACCTCGTGAATGAAGGAACACACACATGCTGCTGGCAAGGCTAAAATCTGGGGATTTCTGGGATTCACTTCCTGGAAGATGTGTTGGGAGAAAGGCCCTGAGCCAGAATACTGAAGGAAAATCAGAAAAGGTATCTGGGTTTTTTTTTTTAAAAAGCAACAAAATATCTCATATAGCTTTCAACAACTAGCAATTTAATTTTAAAGCGCTTTTTTCCTTCTTTTTTTTCTAGTAAGTTAGCTGGAGCTTGGAGTCAGCAAGAGACAGAGCGGCAGGTGCCTCGGTGGTGCTCCCTGCTCCCACATGCCTCTCCGAGCCTCTCTCACAGCCCCTACCCCAGAGCAGTCAGTTATTTGTTTAACTGTCTACCTTCTCACTAAACCAGAGGTCAGCAAACCCCAGCTGGGGGCCAAATCTGCCCCCCCCCCACTTGCTTTTGTAAATAAAGTTTAATTAGAACACAGCCATTTTTACATGTCATCTATGGCTGCTTTTGCTCTATAAAGGCAGAGGGTAGCTGTGACAGAGACTGTACAGACCACAAAGGCTCAACTACTATCTGGCTCTTTTTAGAAAGGGTTTCCTGCTCGAGGACTTTCCTCCATTAACACAAGGGCTGTCTTTTGGTATCCCCAGTGCCTGGCCTGTGGCTGGTGTTAATAAGGCATGTGTTCTGAATGACTCCCTAGCTGTTCGACTGGATGAATGAATGACTATGAAGGAATAGGGACACACAGGGAAGGCAAACAGGAAAAGCCCCAGCGAGCCAGAGGTCAGTGATGCTGCAGTGTTAAGAGGTGTGCAGTAGGTAGCTGGATTTGAGCTAAGCCTTCGATACTGCTTTTCAAGGCTGCAAACGTCATCTTCCTTCATCCAGGCCACTTCTTTTGATTAAGCTGATCTGGTCTCATCCAGAGGGTGTCCAACGCTTGCAACACCGACGTGATAGAAAGGAAAAGGGAAATGGACTTTGATTAGCTATGGAAAGTGATTGCAAGAAAACAGGATGGAACCATGTGATGGTGGCTGGTGGCTGGTGCAGACTGGGTGGTCAGGGAAGGCCTGGGGAGAGGACATTTACACTGATCCCTGAATGGCCCGCCACGCACAGATCAGATGCAAGAGGCTCCGGGGAAGGAGCAGCTGGTGAAAGGCCCCTTTAGGCGGGAACACCTGGGCATGTTTGAAGAATTAAAGGAAAGGTCAGTGTGATGGGAACACAGTAAACAAGGGGGGAGTGGAGCGAGGTGAGGTTAGAGGAGGTGGGAACAGCGCGTGAAGGCTTTGTCTAAACAGGATTCAACTCTTGGACAATGTGAAGCCACACAAAATTTAAAGCAGGGATGCAACACGATGTCATTTGTGTTTAAGAAAATCCCTCTAACTTTGTGTAATGAATGGATTACAGTGAGGCAGGCAAGAACGGGAGAGAGTCCCATGAACATTGTGACGTCCTCCTGGGAGAGAAGATGGTGGTTTGCACTAAGTGGTGCGGCCAGAGAGACGTGGACGGATGGAGGACACGTTTGGGACGACATAGCATTCGAATCTCCTACCGAGCTCTTTTCCTTTTTTACTAACATTTGTGAATTTCTCCATTTTTAGGAAACCTCAGGATCATGTCCCCAAATCCAAGGGACCACTGTTATAAAATTAACACCTTTCAAATTACCTTATATGGAGATGGAGATTTTTCCAGTGGTTTCTAAACAAATTTCATTCAAAATCTTCACTTAGGGCCTAAATTAAATGATAGTGAACCTGATAATCAAATAGCACATTAATAAAATTTTAAAACTATAATTCCATTATTCATCGATCTCCTGTAATGTGCCAGGCAGTGGGCATAGTGTGGGGCATAGATCAAGGGACAAGAGATGCCCTGATGACCCACCGTGGGCTGTGTCAGCGCCGCCCACGTCAGTGAGGCTGTGGGGATCGGAGTCTGCAAACAGGGCACTGATACCGCCGATACCAGAGATACGCGTGAAGTAAAGCTGAGAAGATTCGGAGGTTAATTAACACGAGGCAGAAAGGAGATTCAAGCACTTTGTCTAGCTTCTCCTTTTAAACATTTATTGGATGCCTCTACTATGCCAGGTTCCCTGCTAAGTGCTTTTTCTGCATTATTTATTTAATCCACTGAACCATACAGCCTTAGGAGGGCAGGGCCCACGTCTGTGTTTTCTCTTCTGCAGTCTCACTGTCTAACACTTGTTTGTAGGGGGAGTTCAGAAATATTTGTTGCGTGAATGGATGGAGGATTCCCCTGTCCCTCTCATGACAGCAGCAGCAGTGAAATACCCCAGCACAGAGGGGGGGCCGGTGAGGGCACTGAGGCTGAGAGAGTTAGTAAGTGACCAAGTGGCTACCAGACCCAACTTTCCTTACACTCCTCAATGCCACGTGACCCAGCCTTAGTCCAGGCCCTGACAGTCTCCCTTCACCCATCTCTAGTTTCAGGTTCCTCATCCATCAAATGAGAATAATGTCCCCGGCTGCATAGGGTCATAGACAGGTGACAAGATCATCTGTGGAAAGCTTCTAACACACTGCTTGGCTCATGGATGGTTCTACTTCTCTTCTTCCTCTCTTATTCAAGGGAAAGAAAAAAAAAATCCATATGACTTTCTATAATTTGCAAGGTAAATTCATCAATTTGTGGAAAAATCGCATTGGAAAACTCTGGTGATATTTCCCCTTTGCCTCTACAGCCTGGCCGCATATGGCCTGGGTGCAATTATCCTCTGCCCTTCTAGGAGCGTGCTCTGTGTCCCAGAAAGCTGAACCCTCAGGGTTTATCAGTGAGGCTCCCTTGCTCTCTGGTTGCCAGCTCCGCACTCCCCCAAGCTCTGGACCACGTTTTCTGACAGTGACTTTATCCCTCCAGGACTGTAAGTCCTTTTGGGCATCCTCTCTTCCTCCACAACTCACAGGGCTTAAGTAGGGCTAATTACCTCTCTGTTCCTTCCAGACTCTGGGTGATGAGGGAATTGCCTTTTTGGGTGCCTACCTATTCGTGTCACACCTCTGTACAAACCCATCTCTTCATTAAAGCATCTAGAATGATTTGCTTTGATTCTTTTTGCTGCTCAGGCCAGAATTCAAAAAGTCTCAAAAGGTAAAATGGACAGAGGTGGAGCAAGTATATCAACTAGAAGAGGATCCTTTATCTCATGCTTAGAAACTGGCTGACAGAAGGTAGGGTCTCTGGTGAGTGCTGGAATGTCCCTTCTCTGGGAGCAAACATCAAAGCAGCACTAACTACCTGTCTTCAGTGGCAGTGAGCAAGGCTGGCCACATAGTTTTCTACTCTTACTACATTTATTATCCTATGAAAGAATTAATACGGTGCTATTCTCCATTCCTGTTTCCATCCTTGTTAAAGCACAGTGCAAATACTAATGCCCAGACCAGAACAACTCTGCTATTTGAGGCATAACTCTTGGAAGGCAAATGTGCTATGACTTAACAGGGTTCTGAAAAAACACATTTTCTTCTCTAAAAATTACATCGTGTAGGGGTCTGTGAGGAACTTGTGTGAAAATGAGAAATATTCTCTTTAGGTGGGTGCAACCACATACCAGGGCACTAAGTTTAGAGAGCAGAGTATGAGATGGATTTCAGCCCAATTCATCTTCAAAGCCAGCCCTGCTTGTGCAGTACACAACTTGCATAACTGCAAGTGGCAGCCCTTACTTCCTGTGATTCTAGGACAGCCACAGTGACTCTTCGGACACCAACTTCCACATGTATAAGATGATTAATACCACACATTTTCCACCTAGCTCTATACAACCGGAGATGATATACTTGAGTTCAAAGAACTATGTATTTATGTAATAATGTTCAGTTGAGTCTCCTATACAAAGCAAAATTATCATTCCTTTATGGATTGATTACAGGTTATTTAACAGATGACTTTTTTCCCCTGCTGATTAACTTATCAGCTCTTAATATCCAATTAGTTACTTAGTCAACTTTCAAAACTTCTTTATCAGAATCCACTTCTGGCCAAGATGGATTAACAGGCGCTGGATTTATCCTCCTGCCCCCGGCAACCTGATTATCTGGACAAAATATTGGAAGCAATGGTTTTCAAGACACTGGATGGCAATGAAGGACAGCACCTCATGAGAGGCAGGAAACGAATGAGCTGAGTCCTATGGCCACCTCAGCTTACTGTCCTAAGAGAGTTTCCAGGCCCTGGATTGGAGAGGGAGAACCCAGGAAAAGCCCAGGGGACTCACAGAACCGAGGGGACAAACCTGGGTTTCTTGGGAGGACCATGCAGCTAGAGTGTACAGGAGTGAATAAGGAGAGGAGAGAGCTGCACAGTCAGAGAACATCAGAGAACTGCACGGGGGGCTGCTCTCAAGTGTAAACATAAAATTGTGCAACCACTCTGGAAAATGGCTGGGCAGTTTCTTTAAAAGGTAAACATATACCCAATACAAGATCCAGCCAATCCTCTCCTAAATATTTAACCAGTGGAAGGGAAAGTATATGTCCACACAGATACTTGTACATGCATATTCACAGCAACTTTATAATAGCCCCAAACTGGAAACAACCAAGTGTTCCTCAACTGGTGAATGATAAACTGTGGTATATCCATACAATGGAATACTGCTTGGCAATAAAAAGGAATGAACTACTGATAGATGAAACAACATGCATGAATCTCAAAATAATTCTGCTGTGTGAAAGAAGCCGAAAACCAAAATAAAGTACATACTGTATGATTCCATTAAAAAATTCTAAAACATGGAAACTAATCTAGAGTGACAGAGCAGATTAGTGGTTTACAGTGGATGGGAAGGGGGAACAGGGAGGGGTGGGAGGGAGAAAATACAAAGAAACACGAGCAAATTTTTTGGGGTGATGGAGATGTTCATTATCCTGATTGTGGTGGTAGTTTCACAGGTGTGTACATGTGTTATAACTAATCAAATTGCACATTTTCAATATGTGTGTTTTATCATATGTCAATTATACCTCAAAAAATTTAATGAAAAGAGAATTAAGAATGAAATGGTTTCTTTAACAAAAGGTTTTTCATACATGACTACCTTCTCACAATCTAGTTAGAGGGAAGCAGCAACTAGAATCTGTTCATACATGGTTGCTTTCTTAATTCCATTGTAGTTACTGAACAGTATATAAAAGAATTGTTACCATGCTTCATTTGAAAGCATGCTCTATTTCAGATGCCCCAAATAGCAACAGGGTTTTTCACAAAGAGAGCAGAGTAGCGATAATCTGCCATATGTCTTGATTCCTGTCCTCCCAAAGGGGGCACACAAATCAGCCCTCCCTACAAAACAGAACTAAAGAAATAAGGTCGTGCTTTAAGCTTTAATTATATTCCTCACACACACATATATCACATGCATATATGTATATACATCTATGTGCATAGATATATATTTTTGTTCTGTTCTGTTACTGTAATTTCTGCTTTCATTTTCTCAAGGGGAGATACTGGGTCATAGGATTTGAGCAATTCCATTTCTGAAATGTGTTCCCAGTGCATTGGAAGAGAATTAATATGGAATCACATAAAAAGTCCTGACATCCCACCACTGCCACTTCTGGAGGAAATGAATAGGAAGAAAAAAATCACGGTGCTTTGTGTGTCCTTGTGTCTTCACA
This sequence comes from Eschrichtius robustus, assembly GCF_028021215.1. Lineage (NCBI taxonomy): Eukaryota > Metazoa > Chordata > Mammalia > Artiodactyla > Eschrichtiidae > Eschrichtius > Eschrichtius robustus. The sequence goes on along the minus strand of NC_090832.1, from coordinate 6,748,414 downwards.
GACGTCTAATAATCTCTGGGCATCGATCCTGCTTCAGTTTTAAGAGGCTCCAAACGATGGTGGATCTTGAGTCTTTCAGGTGGAGTGAAGCGGCCCCTTTGATCAGCGGAGTAAACAGGGCAGCGCGTGCTTCCTCAAGCCCCGTCCACAGGGTATGTGGCTTTCACCCCTGACTAGTGATGAAGACAACTTTTCCGTTTAAAAGAAACTCCTTTATTTGGAGGCTATGTTTTCTACTTATGTTGAAATACTTTCCTTATAATGAATGATATTGAGAGTAGACACTTTTGTTATTGTGTTATTAAACATCCTCACCTGGTAAAATAAAACATCGCAAACTTATACTGCTCTCTCCTCCTCTTTTTTTCTTGAACACTACTTTGTTTGTAAAACCCCAAAGCCCTGGCTTTATCACTACTTTTCAGGACATATGAAAAATTTTATTGACATTTTGGTTTTGGTCTATATAGGTTAAGTTGTAACAAAAACAAATAAGTTTGAACATAATTGCACATGGTCACAAATAACAATGCTACTTCTACAGTGTAAGAAATCTCATCTTTAATTTCCTCAATGCAATATCTTCAAAAAGAGCTTGACCCATCCAGCTTTCAGACAAAACAAACAAGGAATCAGGATAATCACTGTTGCTCTGAGGAGACCATTGAATGTCTGGTGCTGCAGAGCTCTGATAAGGGAACTAATAATTCCTTTGAAAGCATCCTGGAGAAGGGGCCATGGAGGCAGAGAACAACACTGGCAATAATGAAGGATAAGCTTGGATCATAATACAGACATACATTTTATTAGTAAGACTGCATATAGCAATACAAGATTATCAAGTATCGACAAACCTAATTAGGTTGTGCAGGGAGGGAAAGAAGGAAACAGACAACAGTCCAGTGGCTGTTTCTACCCCCGCACCCCGCAACCAAGAGACCAGGTCTGAGTTACCATAAGGAAAGTGTGTGTAGATGAAAGCTCAGGGGCCATTTTTTGATAGGGAAAGTCCTCGTGAGACTCAGAGCAGAAAAAGTGTGATATTGGAGTCATGCTGACAGAAGTTTAAAACAAAGTGGGAAAGACTGTGCATCCTCTTCACTCTTAAGCAGAATTTAGCAAGGAAAAACATTTGCACAGAGGGCACTGAAACTGTAGCCGTGGTGTAATATTTTCCCTCAGATAACTAGAAGGCAGTTGACTTCCAAAAGCAGGGGCTTTGTACTTAAGCATACTTACTTCTGCATACTCTGTGGAGTTGCAAACAACTGAGGAAGGCTTATAGTGATGGGTGAGATGTGGTAGGTACAGTTATACAGGTGGGAACTGAGAGCCAGCAGAAGCGGGTGTACAGGTTAAAATGGTCTTATTTGTCTAACACTCTGGTTGGGCATGCAGATATTTGATGCAAAGCATCTAACTCTCTAAATGCTTTAAACCCTCAATTCACTGGGGTTATGTTCTTGAAAATGTACATTTTATTCATAAATAAATCATAGCAATATTTTTTGAATTTTCTCCTAAAGCAATGGAAACAAAAGCTAAAACAAACAAATGGGACCTAATTAAACTTAAAAGCTTTTGCAAAGCAAAGAAAACCATAAGCAAAACAAAAAGACAACCTACCTAAGGGGAGAAACTATTTGCAAATGATATGAGCAATAAGGGATTAATATCCAACATATATAAACAGCTCATACAACTCAACATCAAAAAAACAAACAACCTGATTAAAAAATGGGAAGAAGACCTGAATAGACATTTTTCCAAAGAGGATTTGCAGATGGCCAACAGGCACATGAAAAGATGCTCAACATCATTAATCATCAGAGAAATGCAAATTAAAATCACAAGATATCGGGGGTCTTCCCTGGTGGCGCAGTGGTTGAGAATCTGCCTGCTAATGCAGCGGACACGGGTTCGAGCCCTGGTCTGGGAAGATCCCACATGCCGCGGAGCAACTGGGCCCGTGAGCCACAACTACTGAGCCTGAGCGTCTGGAGCCCGTGCTCCACAACAAGAGAGGCCACGATACTGAGAGGCCCGCACACCGCGATGAAGAGTGGTTCCCGCTTGCCGCAACTAGAGAAAGCCCTCACAGAAACGAAGAGCCAACACAGCCAAAAATAAATAAATAAATAAATTAATTAATTAAAAAAAAATCACAAGATATCACCTCACACCTGTCAGAATGGCTATCATCAAAAAGAACACAAATAACAAAAGTTGGTGAGGATGTGGAGGAAAGGGAACTCTTGTACATTATGGGAGGGAATGTTAATTGGTGCAGCCACTGTGGAAAACAGTATGGAAGTTTCTCAAAAAACTCAAAATAGAACTACCATATGACCCAGCATTTCTACTCCCGGGTATATATCTGAAAAAAATGAAAACACTAATTCAAAAGGTATATGCACCCCAATGTTCATGGCAGCATTATTAACAATTGCCAGGATATGGAAGCAACCTAAGTGTCCATTAACAGAAGAATGGTTAAAGAAGCTGTGTTATATATATATATATGTATGTGTGTGTGTGTGTGTGTGTATATATATATATACACACACACACACACACACACACACACACAATAGAATACTACTCAGCCATAAAAAAGAATGGACCTTTGCCATTTGCAACAACATGAATGGACTTAGAGGGTATTATGCTAAGTGAAATAAGTCAGACAGAGAAAGAAAAATACTGTATAATATGTGGAATCTAAAAAATAAAACAAATTAGTGAGTATAACAAAAAAGAAACATACTCAGATATAGAGAACAAACTAGTGATTACCAGTGGGGAGAGGGAATGGGGGAGGGGCACAATACGGGTAGGGGATTAAGAGGTACAAACTATTACGTATAAAGTAAATAAGCTACAAGGACGTATTGTACAACACAGGGAATATAGCCAGTATTTTGTAGTAACTATTAATGGAATATAACCTTTAAAAATTGTGAATCACTATGTTGTACACTTGTAACTTACGTAATACTGTACACCAATTACACTTCAATAAAAAAATGAAAAAAACAGTAACTAGGTAAGTAAAAGTTGAAGAAATATGAACAACAAATAACACTGAAAACATTATTATTCTCAATATATAAAGAGCTCTTATAACTCAGTAAAAAATAGTATCATACAGTTACAGAAAAAAAACCAATGACATACACAGATCTTTCCCAGTAAATACTCAAAACTGTTCGTTCAACCTTATTATTAACAGTAATTTAAACTTAACAATAAGATATAATTTTGCCTATCAAATATATAAGCTTTTCAAAAATAAATTCAATGGCTGTTAGTTTTGTAAGATGGGCTCAGTCATACGCTGCTAGTGACAGTATTAACTAGCAAAATCTTTATGAAAAACAAATTAGTAATATGGTTTATATCAAGAGTTTTAAAAACACAACTCTACTTCTAGCAATCTCTCCTACGACAACAATCTGAAATAGAGACAGACACTGTGTATAAATATGTTCATCACAACATTATTTATAAATAATTTTAAAAACTGCAAATAATTTAAATTTCCAAGATTTGGAAGTGATTAAATAAATATAGTATTTGTATTTTAAATATACTATACTGTAGAAAAACATTAAAATAAACCATTTGAAATGTAAATGACTTTGAAAGACGCTCCTAGCATGATGCTTGTACTAAAATCAACATCAGAATATAAAACTCTCTATATGGCATGATTCTATCTTGTTAACATAACAGTACACAAACACAGACATGTATTTATACACAGACACACATGTTTGTGCAGGTAAAAAATATGGACAAAAATACCAAAATATTAATGATATATTTTCTCTTTTAAAAATTTTAAAATATATGATATGATAAAAATATAAATATTGAAAGATTATATGAAACAAAAAGTAAAAGTCCCCAATTACCAAAATTCCCAATAATCTACTCACTTTCCAACCCTCCACCATACCCACTGATGTCAGTGTGAAGTGTAGAACATATTTAAATATATAACTTTAAAAAGTATGAATGTGATTATGCTGTGTATATTGATATGTCTTGGAGATCTTTTCAAGTCAGTATATAATCTTCATTCTTATTAATGTCTGGTTATAATTCCACAGCTATACAGAAACTTATTTAACCCACCCCAAGATAAAGAACATTTATTTTTTTATCCAGACTCACTGTTACAAATAATGCTGCACTGAACAGGTTAGTACACTTCTCTCTGAACTCTTTATTTAGGAAACACACCTAGAAGTGTAATTTTTAGGAAAAAGGGATTGTACATTTGTTTTCACAGATACTGTCAAATTGTCCTCCTAACTGGCCCCACTATTTTACACCTCCAAAAATTTTACATGAGAGAACTTATATCCCTTTAACCCTGACTGAACATTTTCTTTCTGTTTCATTTTTGTGAATTAAGAAATATTTTAATTTGGTTTTAAAATTTACTGAGTTGACTTTTAAAGTTGTTGGGTCATTTATATTTCTATTGTGAATGGCCTATTTATATCTGGAGCTGAGACCATTAACTGTTCCCTAATATTCATTCTCTTTGTCTTTCTCAGTAATAACATCCCTATTTTTAATGGGACACAAGGTCGTACTTGATGAAGATTACATTTCCCAGTCTCCTTAAAAGGATAGCCATGTGACCTAAATACTGGCCAACGGGATACCAAAAAAAGAAAAAAAGAAAAAACAAACAAACAAAAAAACTAAAAAAAAAACCTTGCTACTTCCAGGAAGTGTTTTTTAAAAAAGAGTGCAATCACCTTCCTATTTATTGAAATTTGAATAAGACAGCTGAAACTTAAGTATCCATCTTGAGCCGTTTGTAAAAGACAAATATTATAGCTGTTAGAGCAACAAAATAGAGGGGTTTTAGACCATGATAGTGATTAAGAAGCCTCCTTACCAGACCTGAACGATTTAGACATTGTTTAAATGAGAACTAAATGTTTTGTGTGTTTTTAAGCCCCTTTTATTAAGGAATTTCTATCATCTGCAATTTAACCTAATCTTCACTGACAAAATATCCTTTGCCACATTTTCTCATTTTTTTTTTTCTTATTGATGTGAAGTTCTTTACAAAACATAGATAGAATATTCTTTGCCTGCCAACAGAAAATTATGAAACAAATTACATAAAATCCATTCATTCATTCATACATCACCTTAATAATTCACTACTCTGTGCAACTTTTATCCAAAGGCAACGCTTGGGGCGGTGTGGCTGGGAGGTGCATTGCAGATATCAGGAGGAACCCAAATAAACATGAAAAATTCCCCAAACTTTCTGTTTATATGTATATATTTGCTACTACAGTTATCCTAGGTGATGAAGATATTTTCCTCGTGTTCAATAAAGGAAAAAACTCTAACTTCTTGCTTCTATTGGCTAGAAGAATAGTATTACAGCTTTGTTTTAATGGAAAATAATCTCAAAATCTCAGTATTTTTAGCTCTTAGGGTATTGCATTAAAACCACATTTGGTAAGTCCCACGTCATTCCTTAGATACAAATATTGAGAAGCACACTCTGTTGGGACACAAACCTGGTGCACTGCCTAGGCAGATTTTCTGTTCAGTTACTGAAGATAAAGCTTTAAGGCTCTTTACTTGCACAGGCCCCTTCGTGGCTCTAGTGGGGATCTAGCAATGTGCTCACATGGCCAGGGATTTCTGGAAATTTGAGAAGATATTTGAACAGCAGTTGGTTAGGACAGGTGTCCCTTTCCACTCTAGTGCCCCCTCTGGTACAGTCCTCCTGTGCTAGGTGGTATTAGCGTGGTGCTGGGCATTTTGGGGGTCTAGCAAAGGGGAATTTGAGCTGGCTATACATTTTGCTTGTCGTTTACAGTTCTTTCTGCATTGAATTAACTTACTGCCAGCTATCCCAGGGTCAGAACACCTTCCAGGGATCACCTAGTACTGACTGTGTCAACAGCCCTGGCTGAGGTCAGGATCAGGGTTACATATGGCGCCCAGCACCGGCACCAGACATACGTGGATGGGGGACAGGAACAAGGTAGGAAATTTAAGGGAGGCGGAGCTAGTCTGGGGATATTTCTTCCACTCATCAGATGTGTACAATGATAAGCAGAAGATTGATTCCCATCAATATTCTGTGTAATGGAAGTTCTTTTGGGACAAGAATACATTTGACAATGCAGTTTATATGATTATAAATGCAACACTGATGCTTCTTCTTTTCTTTTGTAAAGGAAATCACTCGGCATAGAATTTACCAGAATTTACATAGAATTTACATAGAATTCCTGTGTTTGAAGAGCAGAAACCTGCAGCCTGACTACAGTGCATGTGCCTACCAACTAGGAAGCTGCATGTTTTACGTGTCCCAATGTACGAGGTCGCGCCCTACTGCATCCAACAACATCTTCACCTGAAGAAATCTGGTCTCTGGATGAAGCAGTACACAAACTGCCACAGTCTAGCAAAGGGCCTCAAGAAGCAAGTACTGTATTCCATTGACCAAATTCCTACTTTATTCATCAATAAATATCTATACGTAGCAATGAACAGGCTTTTCAATTACTTGATAATTAATGAAGAGGAATAATCACAGGGCCATAATGCAAAAAGATTGAAATGTTTTGCTGACTTGACATGATATACTAATATTGACAAAAGCAACATTGAACTCATAATATACCAGTATGAGGAAGACTGAAATTTATTGATGAATTTTGTCAATGTATGGAGTATTTAAGAGTAGTCACTATGTCAGAAAACTTGAATGCTCTGAAATCTTACAGACCTTATGTGAAAGAAAATGACTAGAGGTTTTCTCAAACTTGAAAACAAGCTTAAAATTTCTTATCTTTCCAAAAATAAGCTGTGAAACTGAAAGTTACTTTCAAAACCATCAATAATAAAAAATAAATTTTAATCAGCCATCCTTAGGGGAAAAATAATAGATTATCTTTCTATTCACTCTATAGAAAATGATACTGCAAAAGTCCTTGCTATATAGAGGCCATCAAAGGGTATGCAACCGAAAAGTGTAGAAAGAAGAGTATTACAGCGGAGTGTCAGGCATTTACTAAATATAAACACAAGGTCACTTTTCCAAAAGTATGATTTTTATGGTGACTGTTGGCTTCTTAAAATTTGTAATCTGTTAGGATTTATTTTCTTGTTATCAACTATAAAATGATTTTGTATTCTTTTTCTAAAAAAGGACCCCCCAAATGGCGTAATCTCAGATCCCAGAAAACCTGAATCTGTCTGTACTTACGGACGTCCCAGGCCTTCTTGGCCACCCTCATATTTCCGAAACACCGTCTGGACCGGGCTGTTTACCACCCTAGCCGCCTTTGCAGGGGCTGTCCTGGTTAAATGCTTTGGAATTTTACTTGAATCAGAGTTAAGGTCTTGGGCTTATCTGGCCCTCAGCCCCACACAAAGAGTCCTTTCAGCTTGAAGCTTCCTCTCCATTTCTGAGCTTGAATGAAAAGTCATCATCTCCTGGGCATGGACTTTTGCAAAACAATCTGCGGATGCAAACTGGAAATGGTGGGTGGGGGTAGGTTCAGCTCTGCGTGGGGCACACCTGGATCAAAGGTAATGGGAGACAGAAGGAAGCTGGCAGGTAAATTTCTCCTCCTTTCTGCCTTCTGAGGGATATCCAAGTTGTGGGGTTTTTCCTCGCAAATTTTCCCCAAAAGCCCTCTGTCTCTCTAAGCTCCTGTGAAGTAGCCTGAACGAATGCATTGACTGGCTCAGCAGGTCTTCTTGCTCAATTCCCTTTATTTTTTTACCCTAGCCACTCTGAGCTTCCACTTCCCAAATAAGGAATAATTTTTTTTTTTTTTTTTTTTTGCCTCAGGCTCTGCTCTGTAGAAGACTTTGGCTAAAATGAAAAAGTTCTGGCAATCTAGCACGTAGGAAGCTTTCATTACTGTCAGCTGTTGTCATTACCACGATCATCCACATCAAAACACGGCAGTGTCAGATGACCTTGTATTGGGTTGGCCAAAAAATTCATTTCTAAGATGTTACGCAAGACCCGAACGAACTTTTTGGCCAATCCAATATTACTGCTCTGAAATTCAACACAAGAAATAAAAACAATAAATGCAATTCAGTTAAAAGGCAGGAAAAAAAACATTTTAAAAGAGAGGAATATTGTATTAAAAATAAATGATTAACTTGGAGAATGAAAGTATAAAAATAGACTTTGTTTTGATAAAGCAAAGTTTGGGTTAAGCTGTGATAAAGCAGGTATTTATAAACACACAGATACACCTACTATGAATGCAGCAAAAATGAAGCATTTCTGTTCATTCTTGCGGAAAACCTATTACTGTACAAATGCAAGAGTGAAGGTTCCTAACAGTTCAATTTGTGCACGTCTGCACCCGTGTTTTATTTGCTGTCATTTTTCTCCCATGAAAAGTGGTGGCCACTCCTGTCTCAGAAGTAGGGCAAGCTTGCCTGTTCACCCAGTCAATTCTAGACAGATGGCCAATATGCATTTTCGAATCATGCCAAAACAAAGATTGAATCTGGCAGAAGCCTTAACCCATAACTTCCTTCCCCAAACATTAAATACATTTGCTTGGTAGCCTTTCTGACAGCACAGGGGCATGTAGAAGTTAAACACAGGGGCATGTAGAAACGAACGCACTGAGCCGAGTTTGAGAGGAGAAAGCAATGCAAAAATGCATGATTGAAATAGGCCTCCCCAAACAGGAAGACTTATGTTCCCCTCTCTCTGGAAATATAAATCTCACGGAGTGTGTGATTTTGATTTGCGTTTGGAGTGTGGAATATAATTCAACAAGATGGCACTGTGCTGCATCCAGGTAGGGACCTCAGAATGATGGTCTTAATGATGCGTACACTCTGAACTGTGGTTGTGTAATAAGCTTGGAGGATCATCACATCTATAAGAGAAACCGTAGAATTCTGTCTGCCTGGCTAACATGCATTCCATGGCCAAAGAGTGTCCATAATTAACACATCTAAAACAAGGGTCCCTCGCAACTGCTCTCGCTCGCACTTTAATCACAGTGAGTACAAGTTACTGAAGGGGTGCAGCAAATCTGAAGACCACGCTAATGATGTCCTTTGCAAAGGGCACTTTCCTCCCAGGTCACAGACACTGCAAGAGCCCAGGTTCTCCAACTGGTGCATTTTAATGTAATCGACAGAAAAGTGTAGGAACACACATTTTTTTAGACCCTGAGCAAATTATCAGTGCAGGTAGGTGTTCAAAGAATAAATACATCTACTGTGTCATTGGATTTTTAAAAATATAATCAATTTGTACTAGAAATTAGGGCTCCATCTCAGATTCATCTAAATTGATTTGCCATTTTAAATTGCAGCCCATTTGTTCCAATCAGCAAAGCACAACAGAATTCTGTTTCCAACCAAGATTATTTACTAATTATTTACCAGGGTTACTAATCACTACCACATTTATTCAGTCCTTCTTCCTTTTCTAGAATGCCACTGGTCTGCTCAATAACTCGAAATTGTTTTTGTTCCCATGATATTTCCCCAGGTAACAAAAGGACAAGCTTGGGACCTTTGGGAATGAAGTCACCTCTCACTGCATGTTTTAAGAGTAAGGACGTGAATAGGTAGAAAGATTCTCTTTCAATCAAACCCTATGTTTACCGCACAACCTCGGAGTAACCAGCAAAATACCGTGGGCAGTAAGCGAGCCATCAGACACCGTTCCTCTCCGCAAATAATGTGAAATGCAGTCAGCTAAGTCACAATAAAGCTTTACTAAGAGGAATTTAGCATAGTACTTTCTCGTTTTCTGCTATTTTTAGAAAAAGGGGAACCCACGTAAAGGAGATTTAAAGTTGCAAACATTTTCAACCATACGTATATTAAGTACATCTTTGACATGCACCCCCTGTTGCCGAGAGTATCCCAGATATGCTCATGTGGTTCAGGGACCCCCGGACGAGCAGCGATGAACTTGGGCCCAGCCAGGCCCCTGGGAGCGGCCGAGTGGGCGCTGCTTCCTGCGGGTTAACTGGCCCCGCTCCCTGTGCTTGTGTCTAAAGCGGTCGTTTGCAGAGCTGTGCGGCCTCCCCTCCCTCAGCTGCCCCTCCCCTATCGGAACTGCTACCTGCTGCATCCCAGCCCCTCTCTCTGACCTGTTGCTTCTACCCGCTGGGCTGGGAGCTGCACGAGAAACAGTAGCAGAGGAGGCCCTGACGTTTGCGAGCCTTTCACACACGGGCGCCCACGGGCTACCAGATCCCGCGGGCCCTCCTCGGAGCAAATTGCTTTGATGGCACTGATTTTTTTTTTAAATTTTATTTATTTTTTTATACAGCAGGTTCTCATTAGTTATCCATTTTATACGTATTAGTGTATACATGTCAATCCCAATGATGGCACTGATTTTTGTGACAGTTTCCTATTTCCCTCCGAGACTTTTTTACAAATCTGGGCTTTGGGCACTTTTCACATGTATGTGGGCTCCCTGCCTTCTTCGGAGCGGCCTGACAATCAGACAAGTGAGGGATGCCGGATACGACTGGAGTTGGAGCTCATTTCCGAGGCGGCCTTGGCTGAAAGGGCCCTGCAGCCTCCGCTCCCCCTTCCAGGCGTGTCCCAGGGCCCCGGAAGCCCCTGGCAGCCGCAGCCTCTGGGGAAGCCGGGCTATAGCTCCTGCTTAGAGGGAAGGACGCCTGTGGCTCACCTCGGGGCCAGCAAACTGCAACCCGGCTCCTCAGCTCCAGGAGCTCAGGGAAGCCGTTTGGGAGACTGTCAGAGCTTCCGGGACTGGGACCTGGGGGCCCCCAAATCTGTAAGCCTTCAGGCCACTTAGCACTGAACGCCAACGCAGGCCAACGCAAGGGCTCGGGACGGGAATGCACCTCGCACGGCACGTTTGATGCAGCGATTTTTATTCCCACGGGGCTGCGGATAACGACTGCTCTTGATATCCTCCGCTGGGTCAGACGCTGGAGAAAGTGCTGGCGCCCTGCTTGGTTACTTCGTGACTTTGCCCTGTGATTCTCTCACACACCTTGCAGAGCAATCATACTCTGTTAGCCCATTTTCAGGCTGAAGTAAGTAAGTCTCAAGGAGGTAAAATCAATGCCCCAAATCATGCTCCACAGTGAAGAAGGGCTAGGATTTGTCCCCAGGCCTCCCTGGAACCACTTCCCCTGCCACCTAGTCTGTCATATGTCAGTAATGGCAAATCTCCCTGGGACACTGTTACCTGACACGAGACATCTTCAATCCTAAGTGTCTCTCTGCTGTCTGCAGAAAACTTCTTCGCGTGAGACTCTGTTTGCTTTGTCCACAATCTCCTTCTAATGGTGTCCAGCTCATCAAGGAGAACAAAGAAATCGGCCCTGGATGAGTCCTGACACAGAGGCGGCCACAGTCTCCGTCCCCTGTGACTCAGGGCCTGGTCCCCAGCTCATCAGGCCAATGGTGTGCACAGGCCGGGGAGAAACACAGGCTGCCGGGCTCCTGGGTCCTGGCTCATCTCACTTGCATCCAGCTCCCTGTTGATTAGCAGCAAACATTTGCTCCTTGGTAATGGCAACGTGGTCCTGCCAGATGGAAGAAAGAGACGCTCACAGGCCCACGGGGCGACTGAACCCACACAGCCTCATTAGTGATGACGCTTTAATCGAGAGATTCAGGTAACTAGAGAAACATATAGGGGCCCTGTAGCCTCCACTTACAGCATTAGCAAAGCAAAACGCAGTGAAATAAAAAGAAGAGCTTCGTATTAAGAACTGGCCTCTATCACCCAACTGATGTTTATTGGATGTGAAGCTGTTTTTTGTCCAGATGTACTTCTAAGTACATGTGACTCGTCAGCTACTCACAGATCATCTGCTTCCTCCTCACATATCCAGCTCAGCAGCAACATGAAGTGACAGAAGGGAAGAAACACCAGTGTCCTGCATTCTGCTCACAAAACCTCCTTGACATGTCAACTGACAGTAGAAAAATCCCAGGCCCCCATCGAGGTGCCTGATTTTCGTAACATCGGCCGTGAGTTTCAAGGAAATGCATTTCAAAATGATCAGCTCTGAACCCCAGGGCTTGGAGAGGGAGCACGGAGTGTGTGGGAGAAGCAGACGTGTTCTCTTCCTCTCTGAGGTTTTGTGGACTCTGATTGTCTAGTCTTAGGAGGGGCAAATTTAAGTGGAAGTGAAATCTAACCTGGATGGATCCTTTTCATCGTGGTGTACAGGTAAATGTCAGCTGGCTCGGTACCCTCTTCCGAGCCCTCTTCTGAAGCAACAGCAGCTAAGGGAGGGAGACAGGTGTGGTGGAGAAGCGGGGAGGGGGATGGGATGGAGGAGGGGGATTACGGGGGTGGGAGTGTTGGGAAACAGATCGGGCTAGGGGCGGATGTGCGGCTGCCTCTCCCATCACAGACGAGGCCTGCAGCCGCCCTGGTCTACAGCCCCGCCGGGACGGCTTCTGGTAGCAGCAGCTGTGGCCACACGGGACCTGCCAGGGAGCCACGGAGGTCCCAGGGCATCTCCCTCAGAACGTCCCCCACTCTCTGGGGTCCAACGGCTGTCTGACAATCTTGAGTTCATCTCCATTTGAAGTTTCTCCCATGAAGGATCTCCTTGGCTTCTTAGTTACCAGTTGGACTCACCCGTTACCACTGGACAGCACCCAAGCAAGTGTCAGATCACTGCATTCACATGTTCCTTCCTTTTCAAGTCATTTGTGCCACACTATTTACTCCTGAAACTTTTCAACTGGCGACCACTTTTGCAAAAGTGCAAGCTCAAAAAAATGCAAATGTTTACTAGAGATGTCTGAATTTTAAAATCCAAGGAGGAATAACTTTCTGGGGTCCCAGAGAAACAACAGTTTTTTAATATCTTAATACTTTACTGAATGGAAGTATATTAATGAGGATTACAGCACTGCCTTTCAGGTGCTAAGGGACCTGAGCGGAGTGTGCTGGGGAGACTGCACAGAGGCACATCCCTAAGCTTCCTCGGGGCTTTAGAGTCACAGTGCGCTGGGACAGATTAACCGCCGTCCTCCCAACCCAGGGTTCGCGCTCAGCGCTGCCGACGTGTGTGGCCAGCTGGGTGATCCTCTGCTGCAGGGCTGTCCGCGCAGCCCAGGACGCTCAGCAGCCCCGCCTGGGCTCCACACGCTAGACGCCAACGGCGCCCTCCCCAACAATTGTGACAACCTAAAATGTCTTCACACGTTGCCACATGTCTTGCTTGGGGCGGGGTGGGGAGGATGCCCAGGCTCGGGGGATCCCCCACCCTTCCATGCACACGCCTTCAAGACCCACTCTCTTAGAATAAAGCCAAAAGAGGTATTATTATTGCCCCACTTCACAGCTAGGTAATCACGCGGAAGGTTAGCGAGAGGAACGTACTTCCCCGGGGTCACACAGCGCGGTGTATAAGAATTAGCTCATTCTAGACGATGCCAGTGAGGCATCACGTAAGGGGCTTCGGGATGAGCGAGATAGAGTCGCCTGACCCCCTGACTCAAGCCTCCCCCTTTTCCGACTGACTTGGCAGGAATGGCTTACAAGCCAGGGCAGCCCAGAATCCCGGGAGGCAAGCCGACTCCTGCCTCAGGACCAACCCCCACCACCACCACCCCCACCCCCACCCCCGATTCCTGGAGTCTCTGTGTGGGCCCTACACAGATACAGCCTCCTGTGTGGCCAAATGACTCGCCTTGTGCTGAGGCGTTTGCCCTGAGGGCTGAGTTATTTCCTAATCCTTATGCTTAATACCTTCAGAAAGGCTCTTGTAAAAAAGAGAATGAGGTTGTATTGAGATTAGTTAGGCTGCTTATAATTCGAGGTGCAATGTCTCGCCTAGAAAAATGCAAATGAAAAGGTTTTGACTAAAACGTCTAGTCTCTAACCCAGTGCTGGTCTAGGTCCCTTAGCACTTCATTGCTGTCCTAAATACTGACCTTTTCGTATCTGCCTTCCTTGGTGCTAATACTGTGAGAGCTTTTCCCCAGCAGCAGCCTTCTCTGACCCCCCTCCATGGGTTCTGGGCAGCTGGCTGGGGATGGAGTGAGCAGTCTGGGGTAGGAGTTTGGCTACAGCATCGTGGAGAAATTAGGTGAGACCGCAGCATCTGACCCATTTTATGGATAATTAAGCAGTTGAGTTGGAGGCTAGCATCTACTGCAGTGGCTGCAGCCACTGATACCTGTTGGGATCACAGGTACGGGGCGTAAGGTGTGCTGGAAGGAGGGAGATGGCTCAATTCCCATCCACCAGGCTGCTGGGGAGCACTCTGGTCTCCTACTAGAACTTTACATAGAGTCCTTTATTGTAGACATGCACTTCAGAGTTAACCTAACAACTTCAAGGAATTCATGATTCATTATTTATTTTTGAAGTCATGGTTATGACATGGTTCTGATTCCATGGGAAAGCAATTAATTAGAAACCATGCTACTCCGGACCTCTAAAATGATCAAAGTAAAAGATGGTGAGAAAAAGCACATTGTGGTTAAAAAATGTCCCAACCAAGAGAGTTGCGTTGTAAGAAGTGTAAGAAAGAAGGGTAAGAACAGCCACGGGGTAGTTGGGTCTCAGGTACACAGGTAGGGGGTGGGGATTAGCCACATCTCAGCTCCTCCATCCTTTCCGGGCAGTGTCAGAGGGAAGCTTTCTCTAGCGCCCACACACATTTAGGCGCTGGTTTAGAAGCAGAGACGTGCTGGATAAATGCAAAGTGTTTGTCAAAGCACTTCTCTCCAAGTGGATCTGCACAGCCAGATAACAGAAAACTGCCTTCCTCCTTTGCTGTCTGAAGGCTGGGACACAGTCTCACAAGAAAACTGATGGGTGAGACCATCTCAGACTCCACAATGAACCACACCTAATTTACAGGAAGAAAAAAAAAAAAAAAACCTGAGTACACCACCCCGATCTTCACACTCTCAAAAAAGCCTGTGGAAATGAGGCACTGTGATTCTTCAACGGTTCTTACCCATAACTTGTTTGGGAAAATGTAATAAACTGATGCTCAATGTGAATAATAACTTCAGTGAGACGAGAGTCTTTACCATCATTCTTCTACTTGAGAAACGTGAACACTCATTAAGAACAAGCTGGCTGGAAGCTCTCGACGTTATTCTGCAGACGGTGCATTCCCCAAATTGCTCTACATGTGGGATAGAGGGAGTCTCCCGTGAAATGAGGATAATGATACCCTCTTGCAGGACAGTTTGAAGGGTTTCAGATAATGCGTGTGAAGCTCATGCTACAAGGCCTTGCCTCACAGGCTGGCGGCAGTGGAGGTGGCCCACTGGGACCAGGGCGACCGTCCGGGACATGTGTCCCAGCTGACTCCCAGCACACTCCGAGCAGGGTGCCAAACACCATGGCCCACCCCAGGATTTGCAGTGGGGTTGCAGGTCTAGCTGCCCTGCAGAGCTATGTGACATTTAAACATGCAGCAAATAAACACGTGGGCGCCCTCAGGAGACGGGGCTCAGCCCACACTCACTGGGCATCATGAGACCCCCATGGACAAGGCATTCCAGCCTACGCCTGCCACTTCCTGATTTGCACTAATTCTTTCTTACCCCTGGAGTTTCACAATATTTAACAATTCTGCAAATTCTTTAAAGTGTGAAATATGAAAAGAGTTAAATACACTCTAAGGAAAAGGGAGGAATCATCTCGAATTAGTATTTTCAAAGAAGTTAGGGACTTGGCTTGTTTAACCCTTAGGAAGGTATGGATAGTACTAATTAAGGCAGGTAAAAGGGAACTGATTCTGATATGCGAAGGAGGGGCTGCCTGGACCAGGGATAATTTTGCAAACAGATCCAGATGCAACGCCCGCTGCACCCGCCATGGGGAAACATGCTCCCCGGGATCTTCCTCCCCTTGTTTATAATCTGTGACATTGCCATTGGAATTTGTCATTCGAGGAGTTACAGCTGATGTTACAGCCTGAAGCGCAGCTAAACCAAAATAAACAATCTGCTCTATTCTGCTTAGACTAATACGACAGTGATGTAAGGCCCAGCGCACTGACAGCGGCAAAATGCTTCTCCCACACTGTGTGTCTGCGACGTGGCCTGTGTGCGCACAGCGGCTTTGTCGAGAGAGGCCTCTGGGGCTCCGTTCATTGTTGACACTGGTGAAGGGGCCCAAGAGGGGCTTGGGCAGAAATTTAACATTTTGCCTTGGTCTGCATCAGAGAGATTCTGTTTATATCAGCTAGGAGAACAAGCTTTTAAGCTTAGAACACAAAAGCCTTTTTCATTTGATTTTTCTTGGGCGGGGGTGACCTCTGTCTTTCTGAGTCGGGAGGTTTTGCAGATACACTAACAGGCGGTGGGAGTTGTCATTACCGTTTACAGAAAGGGCCTGCAGCTTCCAGTATACAGAGATTTTAAGCCGCCCACACAGACACATTTCCAGTTGTCTTAAATGCCCAATATATTTTTTGGTATCACTTCCCAGCAAGGGTTCTCTTGGTATTTTCAATGCATTTGGCCACAAAGGTAACAGGATTTTGTCTTTAAATGGGGGAGGGGGTAGTTATTAGCTCATAAGTGGCTTCCTCTCTGAAGAAGTGCTCTCTCTGCCTGGTGTGATCATTGACTGTAGCTTCCCTTGCACAGCGGCCTTCAGCAGTGCTACATCTGTGCATTCAGCTCCTAAGCCCAGTGTCTTCCATCTGAGTGTCATGTTATTCTCCTCGTTTTTTTTTAAATTCCCACCCAGGGTCCCAGGAGCCCTGCCATACTCCAGAAGCACATGAGGCTGTGTCATGCCGACGGTCACAGTGAGCTCCCTAATCTGATTACGCCTTCCACTCAGGATCACTCGCTCCGGATGAGGGGAAATTGCCATACATAATTTGGTTAAAATTGTCAGCTTGAGTGGCCTGGATTAAATCTGGCCTCCTACACGCAATCAGTTTTCAATTTTATCACCTCATTCTAAGCAAAGCGTGAACGAGAGTTCAGTGCACCTGGATAGAGATGAAACAGCGTCCTCTTTAAAAACAGATGCTTTTTAAACCTGGTTATTCTAACCTGTGATTTTCTAAGCGTAAAACCAGACACGGTTATAACGACCATATCCCTCTCCAGGATTTCCGTGTGGAACAAAAACTAAGAGTGAGTTCACCCGAAAGGGAAGGGAGGAAGTAGGAAGAAATGAAAATTCCCTGTCCCGTTGGACGCTAGGCTGGAAGCACCACCCCGTTCCTGCCAGGTGTCCCCTCCTCCAAATAGGCCAGGCTGTAAAGTGAGTGGGGCAGGTGAGGTACCCAGGTTTGTGACAGCACCTGTGAAACTGACAAGGCGTCACTTTGCATTTGGGGTTTGCATGCCTCTCACTCCTGCATCGTCCACCCTGCCATGGGGTGCCTCTCACTATAAAGCTCATCCACGTCTGCTCTGCCTCACGGCCTGGGCGCTAAACGAGGGGGCATCTTGCTGCTGATTTCTCAGCACAGGTAATGCTCTGGCAGTGACACTATAGGGCAGCTGCCCCGGGCACCCCTGCTCCCCTCACATGTGTCCACCTCTCCTTAAGACAGCCTTCAGCTTCTCTGGGAGGATGACAAATAATTCTCATGACTGCAAATCTGTGAATGTCCCCCTTCCTCCCACTGATGGGATAGTGTGAATGAACATGGAAGAGGAAAACAAAATGAGAAAGAAGGAAAACCATGAAGTTCCACCTCTAGATGGGGCTACTGTCTGCAAGTGTCCTCTGTTTGGTCTTTAAAATTCAGTTCACTTAAACTGAGATTGAAATTAGGTATCAACAGAGAATTTACAATTTAAATCAAACTTTGACTCATGTAATTAAGTCTTTAGTCCTGTGAACCTCATTCACAGCGTCAGCATTAGGTCGCTGTAGGAGGGCTAAATTTCTTAATTTCCTGGGTGCCTGTTTAAAAAAAAAAAAAAATCCCCAGTATTGAATAAACTAAAAGGGAAGAGTAGCAAGCAGTTAATGTTTATGTGTTCTTGAACTTCAGACTATGGATAATAAGAGATTAACGGTGAGAAGAGACTTCCCAAAATGCTTGGCAAAACCCTGGTAAATTTCAATTTGTCCACTTGGTAAACAAGTCTGAGGGAGGAAAGCCAGGTTTCAATTGGCATCAGTACTTTGCTCTGCATAAAAATACTAGAAAGTAATAGCTCTGGAAGCTCTTTTAATGTTTTCAGAACTAGAAGTGCAGGTAATCTTATTGAGGAAGCAAGAATAATGGGTCTTTCTATGTTATTTCTGAGATACTGAGCATAACAGTGGCAGGAAACTACGTGTGAAGTCATCAGAAGGAAAGCTTTGCACATGTCATCTCTTTAGACTTAACCCCCTTGCTCAGGACAAAACATGAGAGCAGGAGTGGCCCTGCCTCATGCATTTCTTAATCATTCCTGTCAGCTGTGGTACTGTTATTATTATATGACTGCTGAAATAGGGGATGCTCATCGAGTCTACACTATGTGTCAGACACTGTTTCAATTGCTCCATATACATTGACTCATTTAGTCACTAAAGCATGCTGTGATTTAAGTATTATTGTAATCCTCACTAGAGAATTAAGTAACTTGTCCAGAATCATGTCCAAGCTCTTAATCCTTACTTTAGATTCTTCCAAGACTAGGGCCATTCTGAAAACTCAGCTTGACCCGTATAATATAACAGAGGGGCACCCTCTTCATCAGGAGGCAGTATGGCTTAAAAAAATGACATGTGCCGTCAAGAAAGACTTATATCCAACTCCGCCCACTAACGTTCCAGGTCGTACGCCTCAGGGCATCCTCTGACTTCCAAACTTAACTTGAACCCTTGAAAGCCTTCTTGGGTTCAGGAGAGGCAGCTTGGAGGCAAAGTGGAGACGGGAGATGAGTACATTCAGGTACCACTGATTCTGATTCCTAGGCACCACAGAAAATCATCTGATGGGTGAATCAGAAGGCATACACTAGCGGGCAAATACACAAAATATATCATATTATAAAATTTTATTAGCAGTGACAGTTTTAAGGGAGCTTTAGCAATATTTCAAACTCTGGTATCGAAGTCTGACAGATTCAAATTTTGTGTTTATCAAGTTATCTGATGACATACCAAAAAAGAGCATTCCATAATCTTCAGGCCAGCCCTTCATATGCCAGGTGTTGCTTGCCTACAACTGGTAGAGCCAAAATGGAAAGCATCTTTCCTATCTGCTAAGGAACAAAGGAGGGCTCAGTCCCCCAACATTGCTTACTTAGAGCAAGTTCATCTCAAAAGAAACCCCTTGGCCAAGCAGGCAGCCAATCAAATGGAAAGCGCAGACAGCGTAATTACAGAGGGGTGGAGGCATCGGATGGCACTGGGGGCATCACAGTTAACAAGCAGGCTGTTTCTGGAGACTCACAGATTAGCACATTATTGCAGCAACTGGAAACAGCAGCTAAAACACATCTACCTGATTATCCTGGGAGCAATCTACTCTGGACAGCCAAGAGCTGGGAAAACTCTATCTGGAAGATCACCAACATCACAGGTGTCAAGCCCCATTTCTCTTAAGAAAACCCAGGAGCAAAACAGAAGGCATTGTGAAGCATGGTGAAAGGTCACTGCAGCAGCACTAGGGGATTAAAAGGGAATGGACACATTTGAATATCTCCCAACCCGAGTTTCTTTTCCTTGTTCCTTACAACAAGATGCAAACAGCACCCCATGCCTGCACTTACGTTGCATGTATTAAATGGCTGTGTGAATTTATCTAAGCCCAAATTCCTGTTTCAAATATGAGAAAATAAAGCAAACAAGAGAAAAGAGTGTTCACTAGGTAATCCAAGTGAAAGATAGGAGCCTTGATCAAGAGTGAGCCTGCCTGTTGATTTCCTGGGCCTCCGATCTCCTGGCCCACCAAGGACTCCTCCTCCTCCTCCCTCTCCTTTTCCTCTTTATTCCTCATGATGATGCATATTCTCATTTGACAGTTTCAGTGGATTGAGGCTGAATGTTAAGTTTTCTGCCGAAATGGGTTCAGGATCTTGTCAGCTATTTCCTTTAGTGAAATGCACTTTCATCTTTAATCTACTGCAGAGTGCTATTTATGACAGGGGCTCCTTAGAGAAAAGAACTCTGAGGAATGGGCTGCTACCGTATTTAAATTGGCCTTACCTAGATAAGTAAATACAAAGATAAGGTCAAAAACGGTTAGTAATTTATACTCAGAAAAGCTTAAAAGGATTCCATAACTTAAGCCTCTCATGAAGGTCTGAAACCAAACTCAATATGATACCTCTGAAGCCAGCTTGACACTGTGACTTTGCTTTATTCAAGCTAATGGCGCCATTATTCTCCCAGCTACGCGGTCTCAAAGTCAGAGAGGCATGAAAGATACCTTCTGCTTCTTCAGGGAATCATTTATCAGTAGTTAGATTTTTAGTCACTAGTTCTTCTCACAACTCTTCTATTTTATTTTTATTCTTACTAGGACAATTGAGAAGAAAACTCTTCCTCTTATCCTGCCTTGTTTGAATCCACCTTCCATTTTTAAATTATGCCGAAATATAGTTGTGAGCATGTCACTGCCAGTTCAGACGCAGGTTACGTCTCTGGTGAACCTCCTCTCCTCCCGAGGAATTCTGGTTAGGCTGTCAGTTACCTGGAAGCCTCGAGGCATGGTCCCCGCCCTGCTGGCGAATTCAACTTTAAGTCTTTGTGCTACCATATGATCCAGCAATCCCACTCCTGGGCATATATCCGGAGAAAACCATAATTCAAAAACACACACGCACCCCAATATTCATTGCAGCACTATTTACAATAGCCAGGACGTGGAAGCAACCTAAATGTCCATTGACAGAAGAATGGATAAAGAAGATGTGGTACATATATACAATGGAATATTACTCAGCCATATAGAAGAAGGGAATAATGCCATTTGCAGCAACACAGATGGACCTGGAGATTGTCATAGTGAGTGAGGTAAGTCAGAAAGAGAAAGACGAATATCATATGATACCGCTTATATGTGGAATCTAAAAAAATGGTACAGATGAACTTATTTACAAAACAGAAATAGAGTCACAGATGTAGAAAACAAACACGGTTACCAAGAGAGAAAGGGAGGGGAGGGATAAATCGGGAGAAAGGGAGGGGAGGGATAAATCGGGAGATAGGGATTGACATATACACACTACTATATATAAAATAGATAACTAATAAGAACCTACTGTAGAGCACAGGGAAATCTGCTCAATACTCTGCAATGACCTATATGAGAAAAGAATCTTAAAAAGTGGATATATGTATATGTATAACTGATTCACTTTACTGTACAGCAGAAACTAATAACACAACGTTGTAAATCAACTATACTCCAATAAAAATTTTTTAAAAATTAAAAACTAAAGTCTTTGTGTGTAGGTGAGGACAGAGGGAGAACCTGACGCTGAAGGGAGCAAGACAGTTGAGAGTGGAGAGTGGCAGAGATGAGCAACAAGCGTTACTTCCAGGCCATATAAAGGGGAAGGTTCAGGCTGCAGTTCTGCCCCATCACCTTTCATAAGCATGGAGCCAAGTGAACAAAAAGACATCTTAAAGGTTTAAAGAGCAAAAGGGATCTTTCAAAAATGTATTCCTTGTTTATAAAAGTGTCAAAAACTCTTCCCCTTGTTACCTAAAAGTATGAGGTAGCTGTAAAATCAAAACTAAATGTCTACAGAATGGGAGCAGAATATTTTACCCCTAAGGAAAATAATTATCCAGTTTGTTAAAGAGCTAACATTGCCCCTGGTGGTTGGCCTGAGACGCTACGACTGAACAGCCATCATGAGGGGCTTTCTACGGAGCTGGCCAGTAGAACTTTCTGCTTTGATGGAAATGTTCTGGATCTGCTCTGACCGTATGCTAGTCACTGGTCACCATGGCAGCTGAGCAATTGAAAGGTGCCTAATACAATCGAGGAGCTAGAGGAAAGTTGGGCTTAGAAAATTAAAAGAGCTCAGCCAAGATCACAAGCTTAACTAATGGTGGAGTCAGCTTAAACCCACCCCTGACTCACCATCAATGGGCTCTTAAGCACTAAACACTAAAATGGGCCTGCGCTTGAGCCGTTCAACCCCTGGGCCAAGAACTCAATTCCCAGGGGCCTCAGGGCTACAGCGGGTCCAGAACAGTCAGAGCCCCAGGTCAGCAGCCTCCAGGCTGGTGGCCCGTGTCCAGAAGCAGCCCTGTCTTTCCACCTTAGTGAGGCCTACGCGTACCATCTCTTTTCCTTGCGTGCCATGAGGCAAACGCGGGCAGGACTGAACAAACGCGGGAAGTATTTTTCTGGGAAAAGCCACATGGGCCTATGCCCCAAATTAGCAAGGATTCCAGAACACCCATGAATAGCACTGGAGGCTGGGAAATTTTCTCACGTGTCGCGAGATTTTTAAATCTTGTTTGTAGTAAAAATAGTTACTGAGCACCTGTTCAATAGTAGGGGAAATTTCTGATCCATTGATGTTTTGGAGGAGCATTCAACACTGTCACCAGTGAGGAAAATATACCCAAAGTATTACCTCATAGCTCGTATATAGGAGGAGAACTGGATGGTGGAGCTCTAGGGAAGGCTGAGGTCTCTCACTCATTTTGCAAGTGAGGAAACTAGTTATCCACAGAGACAGAGTTTGTTACTGGAGGTCCCCAGGCTTGTGACAGTCTGTTGCACTGGGTCTCAGTTACTACCTCCTCAGGAAAGCTACAGTAGGCATTTGTGAAGGTCAAGATAAAAGAGCATTTTAGCCTTATTTTGTCTTTTTCCTCTTTATAAGTTATATTGTTCTTTTTGGATAACTGGTTCCTATTAAATTCATATTCTTGCATATTTTTTCCTCATTTGTGTACGATTAGTTCTTACTGGAAAATTAATTCTGCATTTCCAATAATTTATATAATTTGATGTCACTAATATCTGGATAAATTGATAAAGCATCAAAAAAGGCCTTCTCTACCTTCATATACTGTCATATAATGCATTCTCTTACCATCATAGGGAAATCAAAATATGACTTTAAATCCTTTTTGTTTTTCAAATTTTATGAGTTTAACATGGACGGTATGAAAATCACAATCAAACATTTTCTTCTTACCTCATCTGATTTAGCTTGATAAAAATCAACTCCATTTATATGTATGTCTTTTAGAAATACGTCTCTGTTTTTCCCAAATGGATATGTCTTACATCCAATGCTTAAGAAAAAATTCCAGTAGCACCTCCCTGGGGAATCTGAACTAGCCCCTGATTATGCTAATAGAAGCCAAGAGGTTTTCAAAGCAAAAGAACTATAATAAATTATTCATAAATAGGCCTCTCTTGATGGTTTTGGGGTTTCCAGATTTTCCAGACCATAGAGGATACTTGGTATGATATACGTAAGCTGAGCTGAAGATGTACAGAGGGAAGTGGGAATTGGAAGTTAATTGCAACTTTAAAGCACTGCATTTTTTCATTCAGTATATTTGCAGGAATTGGCTGGGCAAAGGCAAGACCAGGGAGCCTGCTTGTCTGATTGTCCTCAGTGGCTGCAGGCACTTATCAAGGGCAGGGACTTGTTTCTGACAGAGGTGTGGTCCAGTCCCCAAAGAAAATGACTCCCCAGGAAAATAAAGGATGACTCCCTTGTTTACCTGCCTCTATAAAAACCCAGACCTCCTTCCTTTTATTTGAGACTCAATAATGGATGCTCTCTTCATGGTAATAACCTAAATAAAATTATCTCCTTAGTTGTCTGGGGCACTTTGTCTTTGACACGGAATAGACTTCAATTAGTACAATATTCATGTTTAGCCCTACAATTTAAGAAAGACTGTGAAGAAACTGAGAATAACTGGATTTGAAAAAGGTAAGAATGAGGTGGGTGAGAGATGCTATAAGTCCTGATGTGCCTGGAACAGTTCAGATTTATGTCAGTTGTCTCAGTATAATTATTAATAGCAGCCCCTACTACTCTCAAAAGTATTCTGGTCTAAAAAAAAACATACAATATCACTTATATGTGGAATCTAAAATATGACATAAACGAACTTATTTATGAAACAGAAACCGATTCACAGACATAGAGAAGAGACTTGTGGTTGCCAAGGGGGAGAGGGGCTAGTGGAGGGATGGAGTGGGGGTTTGGGGTTAGCAGATGCAAACTATTATATATAGAGTGGATAAACAACAAAGTCCTACTGGATAGCACAGGGAACTATATTCAATATCCTGTGATAAACCACAATGAAAAGAATATAAAAAAGAATGTATACATATGTGTAACTGAATCACTTTGCTGTACAGCAGAAATTACCACAACATTGTAAATCAACTATACTTCAGTAAAAAAGAAGTATCCTGGTCCAGACAAAGAATTATACGGTCATCAGCTACTGGTCCTATCATAAACCCCACACCCCAGCACGGTCCTAAGCATACAGCCAAAACACATCTACTGAAATGCAAATAGGGAGATGTCAACAACCCCTTACCTTCACCGTGGTGTGAGCTGCAGGAAGCTGGCTCAACTGCATAGTTACGGTGTCACAGGTACTGAACACTGGAAAGCAGTAAAATCTCTATGGCTAGCACTTGTTTTTCTTAATTAGAATATTTGATTAAATAGTTCTAGTTTGTCACGGATAGATCTTAGACTTGATGATGATTTCCTAGGGATTTCTGTAGAGATAGAAGTCCCTGAATTGCTTCAGCCTGTCCTCTGGTTGGGTGGGTACATGTGTAATAGACTACTGGCAGTTGGCCATGGGTAGATATTTATTGTGTATATTTTTCCTAATATCTGCTAAGGAGAAATCAATTTTGAGATAGCTCTTGAAGGATGAGTCCTCAATATTTAATCAACTAGTGGAAAATACAAGAAAGGTTAAATAACTTTCAACAAAATAGAGTCATCCAAACGTTCTCTCTTGCTTGTCTTTATAAGGGGCTATTTTTCACAAGATAATAATTTCCCTTCTAATGGAACAAAGCTTGAGATGATATCAGGAATGTCAGGAATGTTTTGAAAGCCATGACAAATCTGGTCTAATTTCTTCACTCTGAATTTTTGACATATTATTCTATTTGTATTTAACTTCTTGTTAGCACTGATGCTGTGTTTTATAACAGTCATACTAATGTATGGTTGAATGAGACCTGCAATGATAAACTACTGGCACTTCAATCCTATCACCACTCTTCTTATTATCTCTTTGCCTATCCCATCTCTCAACCTCTACCAAATACGGGTGATTCTAAAGATAACTGAGTTTACGCTATGGAGTTTCCATGAAATTATAAGAAAATACATTTGAACTGTCAGTGTCCCAACATCCACAAATAAATACCTGTATTACATTCTGCACAAATAATGTTTCCTTAATTCTTACTGTGGCAGAGATGATAATCACAGAGGGAATTTTAAAAACAGACAATTACAATCAGAACAGGAAGACGGAAGAGGAAGTCAAAAACACAGTCACAGAGTATTGATCAAAAAGGCCAGACAAAAGCAGAAAGCAGAATGTTGGGATCTCAGGGTGGAGATCAACACTCAATTCAAGGTATATTTAATAAGAATTTAACAGGACTAACAATCTAGTAGGTATTACAGTGAATATAAAAGTAATATGAGTCTCTTGCCCTAAAACAATTTAGATTCTCTAGAGAAATATTAAATGTACATATAAAACCTTTGAATGTGTGACAGTATATGACAAAATGTCTCCTACAGAGGTATGGAATAAAAAGGAACAAACAAAAAAGCAAGAACAGAAGGAGTAGCTCTGAATTTAATTAGTGATATCTACTTGAAAAACCTTAGAAAGAATAGTTTTGGTTGTTAGTCAAATGCAGCTAATAGGATTCAGAGTGAGCACTGAACGGGCATCAGAGGGCGGGAAACAGAAGGAGGCTGAGAAATGAGATGAGGAACAAAGGGCAGCCGCAAAGAGACAGCCAGGATAATAGGAGAAAGCACATCACAGCCTGTTTTTATGTTTTATGTCAATTTTAAGGGAAACTGGTGTTTTCCTAAAAGCGTATATATTTGATGGAGAAGTGCTGCCCATTTCAGTAGCAGAATAACTTCATTATATTGCTGGAAGAATTTAAGAATTGAAAATTGGAAGATAGCAGGTGGAAGCTATACATTTTGTATTAATATGGCAATATGGAGTGAGATTTAGTAGCTCTGATATAATATAATCTTTTACTGAAAACAATTTTATTTTCTCAGTGATTTCACCCTGGCCTTATACTAACATCTTTTTAGGGAATGTATTTTTCTGAATATAGTTTATTGTATTCAAGTGATAGCTCAGAGGTAGCCATTCAAGGACTTTTGGGTCTATAAATGCAACAGTCTGATAATATTGTTAAGCAAGTTTTGAGAGATTATAAGACAACAAAAAAAGTTTTGTTTCACATAAGTTTGGACAATGACATATTTGAACATGATGGTTTTTCAAAGTTGGTATTCATTTTTAAACTATAGAGGAAGCAAGCCTTTTGCTTTTATCTCAAGTATATTTCAGAGTCTTAGGTCAAGCACTAAATTGAAATTGTAGTATGCAATATGGCTCTATTTCATAGCGCCAGGAATACTGCCAATTTGCAAAGGCTGAATTACTTAGACTTCTTTCTTGGAAACTAGAATGACTTCCTTCAGGACTTACTGTCCTCATAGCTTTCCAAGTATCATTACATTACGTAGGAGGTCTTTACTCAAAAACGCTCATATCACACAATTTCATACATAAGGCAAAGAACTAAAGCATTGAGTTGTTGGTCAATCTGCAAAACATTGACAGGTTTTTATCCTCAGCTCTAAGAATTTTACACAAACATTATTAATCCCATCATGTCAGGTCAGCGCAAAAGCAGTGACAACGTTCCAAGTGTTAATTCAGTGAGGTAGCCCTAGGACAATGAAAACAGAAGGACAGAAAATGTTAAACATGAAAAGTTGACTGAAAATGAGAGATGTTGCTGCTGCATATGTCATGACACGTTAGAAGGAATGAGCATGAAGGACACAAACAAGCCAACAAAACTTGTGAAAAGTGTATCTTGTATCTATGCAACCTAATGATCAGATGGTTATATTTGGCAAGTAGGTAGGTGAACTACTATATAACCTACGTAAACTTAGGTGAAGGTTTTTTCAAAATAGTAAAGAGTAAAATGGAAAACTCCCATTATGGATAGCCTTCTAGAAGGTAACATCAAGATTAATTTATTCCTTGAGCTTTCTCTTGGTCCTCACACCCATTCTTCTTGTAACCTATACAACAACTTTAATGTCCTATCGTAAGATCACTTGGGGAGCTTTTTAAAAAAACTGATGGTGGTTTTCCATTCCTCCCCACCCAGAAATTCTTTCTGCAATGGTCTGGGTTGGCGTCTGCACATTAATAATGACAAGACCTTCTCAAGTGATTCTAATATGCCACCAGAGTTAACAAACATTGGTTTACAGGGAGTAAGTTTGAAACATCTTTTATCAGACATCTAATGTATCCTTATTTCATTCATTCTCACATTCCCATTTTTACCACTTTCTTCTTCTTTTAGAATTTGGATAGGGATCCTAACAGTATTAAAATTAATTTAATATGTCCAAAACCATTCATTCATTTATTTATTGCACACACACTTATGTCTCACACCCCAGAATTTAGAAGAGGACTCCAGACACAGGTTGCTAAATCCCCACCTGTTCATTGAGTCACTTAAAAAAAATTGTTCACTGTTACAGTGACAATAATTTTATGCTTCAGGGTAAGCTCAAATATAATTCCCCTTTTTCTACACTGTTCTTAATTGGATTTTTTTCCATTATAGTAATATTTAACAGATAATCATTATTTTATACTTCTTTCAAATACTGAAAACAACTTATGGGACTAATATAACCTTGATACTAATATAACTGGATAACAACAATATAAGAAAGTCACAGGCCAATTTCACATAAGAATACAGAGTGAAAATCCTTATGAAAGATAACCTAACTGAAAAAACATACATTTAAAAACACAGAATCAAGAAGGGTTTATCCCAAGGATGCAATAATAGTTTAGCATCAGAAAATTTGTTTGTGTAGTTCGTGAAATTAATAGACTGAAGGAGAAAATGCTCGAAAATGCTACCTTGAAAGATGCTGACAAAACATTAACATATATATATTTGTGTGTGTAGATAGATAGATACAGATATAGATATAGATGTATGAAGCTGACGCAAAACTAGGAAGACAAAGGAACTTCCTTAATTTGATAAAGTGTATCTATCAAAAGAAATCCTCTTGCTTTTGTAGGGAAACGTCACATTTAATGAAGAAACTTTAGACCCATTTCTTTTAGTGTCAGGAACAAAATAAAAATGTTTAATATCACTCCTACTGTTTAATGTATATTACCAAATGTCCTGGACAATACAATAAGAAAAGAATCAGAAATAAGAGGTATAAGGATTATCATGGAATAGAAACAAAAGAAAAAATGTTGCTTACAGATGACAAGCTTATCTACATACATCCCCGAGATCAAAGGGAACTTACCAAAAAATTGTAAAATTCCATTAAAGGACCTTGAAGTGGATTTGATGAAATGAAGGGATATACTCCATTCAATAAGGAGAACAGTTAAAGTTGTATAGACACCAGTTCTTCCCAAAATAATCCATAAACTTAGTATGTTTTTTTTTTTTTGAGGGGGTAACAGATAGGATTATTTTCTAGTTAGTTTCCGCAACCTTCTCACACATTAAGTATAAATTACATACTATCTAACAATACTTCATAGTTTTTATAAATGGTTATGAAACAGTAGGCAAAATGAAAGGCACAGTAGATTTGCCAGCTGGGTGCTACTGGCTCTCCCACCAACTGGATGAGTCAGCCAGTTGCATCATTTTCCTTCCCTGAAACTCCTTTTCTTCACTGATAAAATAAGATTAGACAATAGTAGGTATTCTTTACATTTTAAAATGCATTCCTTTTTGTAATAAGCTTAAAAGTCTAATAATGCCCACCACGTCTGCACTCTGAGTACCCCCCAACCTGCTACCACACAACTCATATATAAGCTTTCTGACATAGTTCTTTAGGGTGATAGTCTCCACATTAAGCTAGAAGATGGACTATATCTTCTAGAGAACTTCATCAGAATTAAAAAAAAAGAGTGTTTGTATATGCTTTCTGTAATGTGACTCAAGGGTTTTTAAAAATCTTCCATAAATTTATCAAATATACCAGTTTTAATCTATTAGAGATGTACATTGGAAGTGTTTTTTTTTTTTTAATTTAGTGGTACTTAGAATAAATAGTGAGTAGAATTGATGAAACAAGATTTTCAATATATTTTTACAAATACATATCCCACTCTCCCCAGAGTGTAATCACAGGGTAAAGTGATCTCTAGGTTTCTTCTGTTTCTATGATTCAAGAATTATTCCTGCTGTAAAACTGACTAGTTTGTTTGTTTCTTTTGAGGTGCATCGGAACACCAAACTCATCCATCTGTTTCTCCTTTCTCCCTTCTCTCCCACTCAAGAACCTAAAATGGAAGATTCCAAGCACTAAGATACCAGGGCTTATACAAATTAGAAACAATTTCTTCCTGAAAGTCAGACTGTCTTTAGGGTCACTGCTAATACTAATGTGCATTTGCTGAGATCAGGGGTTGACACATTTTTCTGTAAAGGATCAGATAGTAAATGTTTTGGCTTTGTGGACCATATGTTCCCTATCAGAACTACTTAATTATTCCCCTGTAGCATGAAAGCAACCATAGACAATACACAGATGAATAAGTCTGGTTGTATTCCAATAAAACTTGATTTACAAAAACAGATTGAGGGCTGGATTTGGTGCATGGACCCTAGTTTGCCAACCACGGGCTTAGACGTAGTTCACCCATTGAACAGGTGTGTCCTATTCTGAAAGGAGGCTTCATGTGAGCATGAGCAAGTCTCTCTCTACTTATTTCAAACGAATAAGATATTTTTTCAAATGGCACACATTTTCAATTGACATGGAGTGTGTGTGTGTATGTGTGTGTATATGTACACACTGACTTACATCAATTTGATTTTAACATTTTTAGACACAGGTCACATAAGCAGAATATCAGCTCAAAGCAGTTCTAACAGACTCAGTTTGAAAAATAACAACATAGGTGTTGTGTTATTAATACTGCCACTTCTACACTTTCTCCCATCAGGTTCATTAACAGTAGTCCAAGTGTGACTTCAGGTAATGATCACTTCAAGTGAACTCAAGTGTATTGCCAAAGTGTGAAGTTATAAAGGTGAAAATACAACTTCACGGAGAAGCAAATCATTCATGACCTTAACATCGAGTAAGTGTTAAATGTCTACCAGGTATCAGTTAGGCAAGTTTTGTTGTAGCATCCAATTATCAGGTTGGCAAAAAGCCACTCAGTAGACAGCATGTAACAAATGGCCAAGGATCCTAAATTCATGAATTGAGTTTAAAAAACATATTTACCATCACTCCTTCTCATGCATAAGTTGCTCTACAGGAATATATAAAGCAGGCACTGATAATGGAACAAAAGAACTACAGGGTTGTCATTACCGAAGATACTTGATAAAGTAGTTGAGCCCTTTTGAAAATCTTCTATCACTTAGAAAATATTAATTGCAAAATATTTCTGGTTGTCTATACACTGGCTATTAGGTTATAGAATAGAAATATGACTCTTCTTAATTTTTAACACTGATTCTATATTTGTCGGCAGAAAATCAGATAGTACTCATCTTGAAATCACTGTCAAAAACTCTACAGACTAAGACGTTAGTTAGCTAGTCCGTCAGCACATCCTATGGAAAATGGATATGCTGCGTGGCTTGGAGAGCCTCTGATGCGCTGGGAATAGTTCCAGCCGTCAAGACAGTAGGGCCAGAGTGACCTAGAGACTTCTGCTTGCTGAGTATCCCCTCTTTGCCTCTTCCCTTAATGATGCTAATGGAGCCCACGTACATTCTGTTCCAGAGTGAGCCTGAAATGGCATTTTCTTTAGTGAAATGTTCTCTCGGTTGGCTGGGAGAAGCGCCCCTCTTTGTTCTAATCCTTGCTCCCCTCAGAGAAGGAAGAACACTGCCCTTTTCTTAGGGTCATAAGATGATGGCTGGGGGGGGTAATTGCTGAGTTGTGCCTTTCAATTACCTATGTCACAGTTGTGCTTTTTGATTTGTCAGACTAAGTAAAGCTTCTGTTCAAAGTTCCCTGTTTGAAACTTTATGGCGTCTTTATGCATATGCCAAAAAGCCTGGACCATGTCGGGCACAATTAAAATGGGCCATGTGAGCTAATTGCATACATTTCTCTTCTCATATTCCAGTTTGTTTAAAACAAGAAACTAGATTTCTTGTGTTTCTAAAAGTTAACAGAAACACTCCTGCTTCTTACTTGCTGGTCACGTTTTAAATTTCCTATGGTTATGCTTATCCAGTTGATTTTAGTGTTCTAGCGTGTCTAATGGTTTTCTAGCATGCCTAAAACTATGATATTATCATGACAGAAAAATGAATGTATATCAAGAAAAATGTTTCTAATATTTATATGTAAAGCAATGATAATGGCAGTAATAATTGTATGGTGTAATCTCTGAAAAAAATGAACTTGGTTAATCTTAAAATATTCTATAGTAGAGCTAAGAACTTAGCGTAATTGCTTGCTATTCTTTTGTTAACTGCAGAATCTAGTTTGGTGAGTTTTTTTTCAGACACTTCAAAATTAACATGTCTTCAACTTTACAAGTTAAAGTCTTGTACTGTACAATGGCAAATTCACAGTTTTAAAATTTATCATTAAGAAAATATTAATTGCAAAAAAATACTAAATAGAAGGAAGGGAAAATACAGATACTGTGATAAAGAGAAGGACTTTCACTGTATCGGTGTTTTAATTTCTTTATTTATTTACTTAATTAATATTTATTGAGTGTCTACTTCTGACAGACCATTTGCGAAGTACTTCCATTTAGTAGACTCTTTCTTTGGATGTGTGTAAGTTTTAGCTACAGAAATCCATGTATACATGCAAGTGGAGAGTCTGACACACGTGTGGTTATAAGGAGCTGGAAAAGAAAATTAATAAGCCATTTTAATCTCATTTTTCAGTAAACTCTTTGCCAGCTCAAACTTACCATTTCTAAAACAACTCATTGAGTGTCTTTCCTTCTCACATCCCTAACACAGAGCTCCCTCTTTCTGGCACTGACACCATCACCTTCCTTCCATCATCACTTCCTTGAAGTCACGCGCACCCTGAGAACTGCAGAACTCTCAGCACAGAACAACTGTGCCCAAACCCTGCAACTAAGAGACTGGGCCAAACTCTAGCATAGCCCGAGGATGACCCCAGCCCCCATGAAAATGCCTGCCCAAGGAAGCTCAAAGTTGCCAGGAGAATTTACTGTTAGCCAACAGCCCGAGATAGGCCCCTGAGCCCCCTTCCTCAGAGCATTTATTAAAAAGGGCTTACTCTGTGAGGATGTATCTCTTACAACTCAGAGGTGTCCTCTAGGACTTGAGAGACCTTCCTCTGAAATGCACTCGTTGGTAGGGCGGGGCCTCTGTCTCCCAGCCTCTGAGGGAGGAGAGAATCTTAACTCGGAGCTGCTGGCTGGTGGCACTGACAGGGAGCGGCCCTTCAAGCTCCTCCACCTCCCTGACCCTCCTGAGTCCTGCTTCCCCTTGCCTCCAGCTCTCTTCGAAAGGCCCAGTCTCCTCTGCAGAGCAGGACTGGAGCTCAGCTCCATCCCCAGCCTCCTGCGCCCACTGCCAGTAGTTACTGAATAAAACCTGTTCACCCTGCAAAAGGCAAAACAAATGTGTTTATCTTCCCTTATTTTGGATGACGACCCTTTCTTCCCCTTTCTCGTATGCAGACAATCCCCAAATCCTATTGACTCTTCTTTAAAATGTTGCACAATCTGTTTTTTCCTTTCGGGTGAGATATAAATGTTACACATCTTTCATAGACCTGACAATAACTGTAAAAGTTCTACGATTTCCCAGGTGAGCTGACAACGAGGCAGAGTGACTATTCATTTTCTGTCGCTGCCACAAACCTGGGGGCTTAAAACAACAGGAATGTATGCGCCCACAGTCCTGGAGGCCAGAGCCTGAGACGCTGCAGGACGGTGGCTCCTCTGAGGCTCAAGGGGAGAAGCCACCCTTGGCCTCTTTCAGCTCCCAGGCTGCCCCGGCGCTCCTGGAGCTGTGGCCACATCACTCCAGTCTCTGCCTCCCTGTTCAGTAGTTTTTTTTTTTTTTTAATATCTTTATTTTTTTTAATTTATTTATTTTAGTTATTTATTTTTGGGTGTGTTGGGTCTTCGTTGCGGTGCGTGGGCTTCTCATTGCGGTGGCTTCTCTTGTTGTGGAGCACGGGCTCTAGGCACGTGGGATTCAGTAGTGGCGGCTGGTTCGAACCCGTGTCCTCTGCACTGGCAGGCGGATTCTCAACCACTGCGCCACCAGGGAAGCACCACCCCCCCCACCCCGCCAGTTCACTCTTGTCACTGGATTGAGGGCCCGCTGGATTATCGTCCGGGGTGATCTCATCTCAAGTTCCTTAACTTCACTGAATCTGCAAAGACCCTATTTCCACATAAGGACACATTCACAGGTCGTGGGGATCAGCATGTGGACATATTCTTTTGGAGGCCACCATTCAACCCACTCCATTGCTAAGCCCCATAGCAGCAAACCAAAAGTAAATACCTAACTTAATTGCAGTTGCAGACTCCCCCAGGGAACAGGATTTTAAACCAATCAGTCTGGTATTTCCTGGTCAACCTTAGTGAGGTAATCTGCCTGATAGACCCCTGCCGCCCTTACCTCAAAGGAAAGTGACCCTCCCTGAAACAATCCTTTCTTTTGCTTTTGACTTCCTTGGGCCAACGCCTTTCTACCTTAAAACCTTCCATTCTGTACAGCTCTTCCAAGCGCCTTTCTACTTGTTAGATGGAATGCTGCCTGATCCACGAACAATGAATAAAGCCAGTAAGATCTTTAAATTGACTCAGTAGAATTGTTTTTTTTTTTTTTAAACAAGAGAAAGAGTATGACAGTCAAGGACACGAGAGAACATGATTATATAGCAATAGTCATGGTAGATGTACACATAAAACAGTAACGCACGTAGGTAATCAGACCGTTACGAACTCTTAATATTATTGTACAAGATGAACTGATTTTAACCTAAATGTAAAGGTCACAAAGAACCAAACTGTTTTTGGGCTAACATTATCAACAGTGTCTCAAAGAAACCAAAACATCAGTCAAAATAAAGAGACTTGAGAGTGTAAGTTGAAAATTATTTGCTTGCAATTATTCCATCTATTTTTGTGATGTTCTTTTCTATAACACATCTATCCCAAAAGATTTTCAACTTTTAAGACAGAAGAAGAATATAAAAGATTGTTCCAAAACAAAGAAAAAAGAGCAAAAAAGCTGTTCCACAAGATAAAATATATATATATATATATATATATATATATATATTACTTTGATACAAACTTCTACTTTCCTGTTCATCACTACTGTTCATTGATTTTTTTTGAAATAGGAAAAAGTTCTGCATTGTTGTTTATAAGTTTTTACATTAACAATCTGCTCAGAACTCACAAACATGAATTAATTAGATACAAAAAATCTGGAAAATAATTTATGCTTAACAAGTATGCCTTCCTTTTCCTGTGGATGTGACCTACTCTTCAGGAAAAATGAGTTCAGGAAGATACTTACCTATGTGATTTCTCAAAATTGAAAAGTAGTGGTATTTCCTGGAGGTGATAGTGAAGGCAATCTGTATCTGATAATAACCCAGTCGTCAGCACCACTGCAGCAGGGCAAGGGTGGAAAATCCCCATCATCCTCAACTCGTCCCGCAAGTTGGAAAGTTACAAGGTCGGGGAGGGGGCTTGGGGTCCGTGAGAAGCTTGAACACTTTAAGGTACACAATTTCTAATATGACTGCTATAATTGGCTATGAGGAGGGTAGGGACGGTATCTGACATTAACCTTTGGAAATAACTCAGACTCTGAAAAAGGCCTTCTTAATTTTTCCCTTCAGACTTGCTCCAGGAGCAAGGAAGGGTCCAGATTCCCACGTAGACCGCAATCGCAGCTGTCTAGAGTGCCCTTGCTGTTGACTGATCCACAATCAGCACTCGAGCCCATGCGGTGGGTCTTGATTTTGATCCAGACCCTGAGCCATGTATTCTTGCAGAAACTGGACAAGGTGTGTACGTGTTTCCAGTCATCAGTTTTTGTATTTTTAATACATCTATCTGTTCTACATTGTGGAATGATTCTCCATCTTTCATACTGAGATTATAAAGCCTTGAAAACATCTGTCTTTGATCTTAATGTAATATTTTCATTTTTTTTTTCTGTCAAATGTCTTGAAAGGATCAGAGAGGAAATATCTTAGGGTTTGAGTCCCAGACAGTCTCTGTGGCAACTACCTAACTACTGTTGTAGCTCAAAAGCAGCTGTCAACAATCCAGAACAAACGGGTGTGGCTATGTCCTTCCAAAGCTTATTTACGGGCACTGAAAGCTGGATTCCCGACACAGGCACACCTCGTTTTATCGTCCTTTGCTTTACTGCACTTCACAAATACTGCGGACGTTTTTTTAAAAATTGAAGGTTTGTGGCAACCCTGCATTGTCGATTGACAGCACTTTCTAGCAACAAATTATTTTTCAGTTAAGATATATACATTGTTTTTTTAGACATAATGTGATTGCACACTTAATAGATTACAGTATAGTGCAAACATAACTTTTATATGCCACTGAGGAAGTAAAAAATCTGTGTGACTCACTTCGTTGGGATATTCGCTTTATTGAGGTGGTCTGGAACTGAACCTGCAGTATCTCCAAAGGGTGCCTGTAATTTTCAGGTATTGCTGTATCATTCTTAAAAAAAAAATTTTACAACCTCTTAAATATGTAACATCTATTCTTAGCTCATGAGCTGGTCACATTTAGCCCATGGGCTGTAGTTCGCCGTCCTCTGGTCTACAACAAGGTCAGGAGAAAGTATGGCTTTAAACGGATGAAAAGATGATGATGAGAGTAAAAGAAAAAGGTGATGATGATGATGATGTCTGTTTAGATTAATGACATAAGCAGATAAATGCTTGCCATTGTAAGGAACTGCCTGGTGTTACAGTGAGAGGCACAAGTTATTGCCGAGAGAACTGATTCCAGTTTCAGTTTATCTGTAACCTGTTAGTAGTCTTGGAAAATCACTTAATTTCTTTAATCTAATTTTTTCTCCTATAAAATAAAAGGATTATAAAATTTCTAAGATCAATTTTACCACTGAGATTCTTCCATCCTTATGTTTATAGCTTCTCCTTTTTCCCCTGTATAACTAGCTACCTGTTTATTTATTGTTTTACTTATATCATATACGATTGTAAGAGATAAGCTTTTAAAATAGAAGGTGGGGCTTCCCTGGTGGCGCAGCGGTTGAGAGTCTGCCTGCCAGTGCAGGGGACACGGGTTCGAGCCCTGGTCTGGGAGGATCCCGCATGCCGCGGAGCGACTGGGCCCGTGAGCCACAACTACTGAGCCTGCGCGTCTGGAGCCTGTGCTCTGCAACAAGAGAGGCCGCGGCGGTGAGAGGCCCGCGCCCCGCGATGAAGAGTGGCCCCTGCTTGCCGCAGCTGGAGAAAGCCCTCGCACAGAAGCGAAGACCCAACACAGCCAAAAATAAATATAAATAAATAAAAATTTAAAAAAATAAATAAATAAAATAAAATAAAATAGAAGGTGACTGGTACAACTGAAAATGAATGCCTGTCTCTAATTTGTCTTTAATGCACAGGGTACTTGCAAAAGAGCCCAGCCTTTAAGCCTGCCAATGATTTGCAGCAGATCATCACCAAGCACACAGTTTGAAAAAGCTAAGAAATATAAAATCAAAGTAAGATAGAAATTATGCAGCAGAGAAGTCCAGTTAAAAGGAGAAGAAAATATTTGGATGCAGATAGCCTACCTCTTGCTGTCATCAAAAGCATTTGGCAGGATTAGGCCATTGCTGCAGGTACTGAAGTCCTACTTATTTAGACTTTAATGGCTGGCGTGGTGTTTTCTGTAGTGTAATATAATTATAATTACAGTTTTTAAAAAATTTACTGTCCAGCATGCACACACCCTATAAATGGCATAATAAATGGTCAATAAATAATAATGTGGCGTTCACTGGGACTGAACCACATTTTTACATTTTTCTAAAATAGAAGATGCTAAGAAACAGAAAATATAAAATAAAATAAATAAAGGGGGTATATGGCCAACCTATACACGTTTCTAAGAGCATTTGTCCTGGGTCTAGGGATGATGATGAAGCCCAAGGGTAAATTGGCCCCATGATAATTATATTCTCTATCATACTCGATTCCTTTGTAACTGGAGCACACGTAGATGACCTAGAAGTCACCTTTGACCTGCTTCCACCCAGGCTTTGCTCCTTTGCTGTTTCTGTCAGTAGAACCACATTTCTTCCACTCACACACCTGAGGTCCTCTTTGGCTCCCCTCTCTTTATTTCTCTGTCCTCTCAGTCTCCTAGACCTGTGGGTCCTTCCTTTGGAAAACCTCTTCAGCCATCAACTCTCTTTCATTTTCCTGCCAACTTCTTTACTGTCTTCTTCCCAGGGCAGACGCCAGGTCTGGCACACAGTGAGGATCCAGGCAAGGTTTCTATGAATGGGAGAAGTGAAGGCAGTCCTCAAATGGTTCATGTCCCAGGGCAACCTAGCTGCCTTGAGTCAGATTATCTGCAAAGGTTTAATTCAGTTTATGAATTGATTTCACAAGATTTCAGCCCTGTTTTCTTATCTCCTTCCTTCCCTTTTTATTCAACCAATAAATATATTTTGAGCATTTATTGTATACAAACAAAATAAAATAAAATACCAACCAGCTATGGAATGGGGGTGAGAGGAAGAAAAGAATGTATCCTAGTGTCCAGATCTTGGCCTGTCCTAGGAGTGCCTACAATACAACTGAGAAGACAGGTAGTACAAAGAAAATGACAATATAGGAAGCCCACCATAGCTCAGCACATGATCAACCAAATTAGCGATACGGATTCCAAGTACTGTGGGTTACAAGGAAAAGGGGATGATTGTGTTTTAATGTGCTTTAACTTCATACTCAATTAGACATGTAAACTAATTCAGTACATTTTAGGCCACACCAAACAAAGCCAGAGGAATCATCTTACACACTCCCCAGTCAAATGCACTCAACATAATTATCTCATGGCCCTCTTTTTGGAATTATTTATGCATGGTTTTCTTTTGTTGGCACGAGTCAGAATTGCCAGCTTAAGTTTAACACAGTTTATTTACACCTCTACCAAAATAATATTTTATATGCCTCATGATCAGAGGGCTATCAATATTTTATATTAATTGCAGAGAAAAGATATCAGTGGAGCTATTTAAAAATTCTTCTGGTCTGTGAACGGAAGGTGATAAGAAAGAAGTGATTAATTATTAATTATTGATATTATACTGTGTGCCAGGGACAGTGCTAAATGTTTTCATGGACTACATCTACTTTAATTCCCACCAGGAACACTGGTGATGGGTCTCATTATGAGGACTGTCTTTAGAGGTAACTAGAGAACTTTGGGGAGTTAGTCTGGGCATCATGGAAAGTCCCTTGTGCTTAAATTACAAACGGGGGGGTGGACACTGAAGAAAGCTTTTCTTGCAGGATGAATTTAGAGGTAGAATAACCACCTACTTAGAAAAGTCAGATGAGAAGGGCTGAAGACAGAAGACAGATAAGGGAGAGGAGAGGAGAGAGAGGGAGAGAGAGACAGGCAGCCAGACTGAGAGAGAGAGGAAGAGAGAGAGAGAGAGGGATTAGGAACAAGGAAGAGAACAAGACAGACAGACAGACCCATTGACCATGTGAAAACTACACTGTCAGAGAGAAAGAAGAATGTCTCACCTAGAAAAAACTCCAAGCTCTGTTCAGTGGGCCAAGAAAATGCCCTAGATGTTGACCAATCTGCAACCATTCATGCTGCCTATTTTGTGACCCTGCACTATGTCCCGGCACTGTTCTCGAGGCTGGGGACAAGCACTGGAGGTGACAAGACATACACAGCCTCAGGTTTCACCAAGTTTACAATGTAACTGGGAAGAAACGTGAAGAGCAAGCTAAGAACTTTGCATACATTACTTTTAGTCATGCCAACAACCCTGTAAAGTTGGAGATTTCTGTCCTCCGCCCAGGAAACAGAGGTTAAGACATTCTACATCCTTTTCTGAGGAAACAAAGGCATGCAGTCTCACTCACCATTGCTCAAAGGCTGGGGAGAGAGGAGCAGGAGTTGCCTTCAGGTGTGGTTGGTGCCACTGTCTCACTCTCCCCAGTACCCTGTGCAGCCTCCACAGCATAACTCCCTCCTAGACGGGGGAGGAGGAGGCCAGAGAAAGGAGAGAGGAGACAAGAGCGTTTCCTTTCCCCACCCTAAAATGCCAAGATGCTCTAGAGACAAAGCACAGTCTCCCTTGAGATATTCTATTGCAAAAAAAAATCAAAACTTAGATGGAAGAGCTTTTCCAGGTAAGGGGGACATCTCTTGTTTCTAACTATTATTAAAGGGAAAACATAAAAAAGAGTTTTATATACATACATTTTAAAAAACCGTAACATACCCTGATTTTAGAAAATGCAGGGCTTCCCTGGTGGCGCAGTGGTTGAGAATCTGCCTGCCAATGCAGAGGACACGGGTTCGAGCCCTGGTCTGGGAAGATCCCACATGCCACGGAGCAGCTGGGCCCGTGAGCCACAACTACTGAGCCTGCGCGTCTGGAGCCTGTGCCCCGCAACGGGAGGGGCCGCGATAGTGAAAAGGCCCGCGCACCGCGATGAAGAGCGGTCCCCGCACCGCGATGAAGAGTGGCCCCCGCTTGCCGCAACTAGAGAAAGCCCTCGCACGAACCGAAGACCCAACACAGTCAAAAATAAAATAAAATAAATAAATATATTAAAAAAAAAAAAAAAATAGAAAATGCATAGGACTAGTTAAGAAGCTTCCAACAGAATCTGTGAATGAAAAATAGGTGTGCTTTGTAACCAAGTATGAAAGAATGGTAGTGGAAGTCACCATATGTTTAGCAGACACTTCAACGGAACAAGCCTTACAGATGGTTCATTACTAACAGGAACTCCATCCCTTTGACTTACAGCGTCACATTCTAAAAGTGTACAAAACATTCCTAGGGTTTCCAGTGAGCTATGAATTATCCTGAAAAATATCTTAATCATTTCTTTTTTGGAAAATACACCATGGTAGAATGATACGTATTTTACATTAGAAGAGGTATACATCTCATTTCCAGTGAAATGGCCCCCAGAAGTCTCAGAGAGAAACCGTATGGAATTACTGATGCAGTCATTAAAAGAATACAATGGAAGTATCCTAGTCTGCATTAATTTGGGGTCTACCAAGAAAGGTCCTTCAGTGATGAAACCTTGTAACCATTGCTTCAGCCACTGTAAAGTCACGTGTGCACTTAGAACTGAGCCTACATGGTTTTAGACACTGTTCCAGGCACATTTCAAGCTATGATGTTGCACAACACTTTTAAAAGTGCAATAAAAAGTACCACATTTTCATGGACATATATACACTACCAAACGTAAAATAGACAGCTAGTGGGAAGCAGCCGCATAGCACAGGGAGATCAGCTCGGTGCTTTGTGACCACCTAGAGGGGTGGGATGGGGAGGGTGGGAGGGAGGGAGATGCAAGAGGGAAGAGAAATGGGAACATATTGTATATGTATAACTGATTCACTTTGTTATAAAGCAGAAGCTAACACACCATTGTAAGGCAATTATACTTCAATAAAGATGTTTAAAAAAAAAAAAAAAAAGTACCACATTTTACAATGTGACTCAAAGAAGAAAGAAGAAAGATGGGATATTTCCAGGGATCCTTTGTGGGCAAGAGGACTAGAAGACCAGAGCCCTTTCCTCACCGGGTTTACAGCACAAAGCTCTCTGTGTAGGATTTTGAGACACAAGCACATATAATACATTTAAAGGTATTTGGTGGCTATTGCATAAAGTTTAAGATGTGTGTCTCTTTTTCCTTCTGTGGATGAGAGTAGGAAATCACACCATGGGTTCTTCATGCGTAATTCTCAGCTGGTTTAGTCCACGTGCAGAATTCTTAACGTGTCTGTGGTAAGAATTCTTAACACTCCAACTGTACATTTGCCTTTGGGGTACACTGTGGGCATCAGGAAATGGAAAATTCTAGCATTCACTGATTGCCTTCTAGGTGCAAAGCCCCTGCAGCCCACTTTCATAATTTTCTCATTTAATTTTCACAGAAATCAATTAAATAGACATCTTCACTGTTACACACTCAATGAGGAAGTATTTCAGTGACTGTTCACAGAGCCTTTGCTTTTCCCTGGGGCTGTCCTAGGTGCTGGAGGACAGTGTTGCTGAAATCACACACGCTTTGGGCCTGTTTGGTTTACATTCTAGCGAGGGGGCGAGAGAACAAATACAGGGACAAACAAATGCACAATACGACATCATCCAACGGCAGGTACATGAGGAACTTGCAGCAGGATGGGGGATGGAGTCATCTGGAGGGGACAGCATGTGAGTGGGGGCCTATTTTGCAGAAAGTGGTCAGAAGATGCCTCCTTGAGTGGACTTGCAGAAGTGAGAGGAAGAGCCGTGAGTAGTTAAGTAACTGCGAACTTTACTAAAGTCATCCTGATAAT
The DNA here is from genome assembly GCF_028021215.1 of Eschrichtius robustus. Lineage (NCBI taxonomy): Eukaryota > Metazoa > Chordata > Mammalia > Artiodactyla > Eschrichtiidae > Eschrichtius > Eschrichtius robustus. The sequence goes on along the minus strand of NC_090832.1, from coordinate 6,706,605 downwards.
GGATTTACAGTACTTTGAAAACCTGTACTTCCACAAACTGATAATTTAATAGGGACAATGTTGGACGTTCATATCACTTCGTATTTCTCAAATTTTGTCTCTGGCATCAAATACCAAATCTTTCTATGACCTTGTGTTAACCCCTGTGTCAGACTGCCTCACACACCAGCTCCTCCTATCCTTGGATCCGTGTGCGTCCTGGCCACCTGCACACAGTTAATCCTAGCACTCTGCCTCACATGCTGGGCTTTCCTGCTCACACTGCCCCAGACACGTCCTGGCACCCCGATGCTTAATCAGTGGCCCCTTGTATGGAGCAATCAGTTGCACTTAGCAACGACCAGCTCCATAAGTCGTCCTCAGTCTCCCTACTTTGCCCCCATGTCCCTCGCTCCTGCATCCTGGGCCGGTGGGCAGACACGGGATACCACCCAGCACAGAGACTTCACCCCAGGCTCTGCTTTCTGGGGAGCCCAGACCTTGACACTCCCCTCCTAGACACCCAAATCCTTGAAGGGAGATGGCCTGTTTTCATTTTTCATCTCTCTTAGTGTTGCAAATAGAGTTATTCTCCTGAGGGTTTACAAGAATCTATCGCAATTTTTCGTTAAATTGTGAACCGATGGCCATAAGAAATATAGTAATTGCTTTCAAAAAACTTAGATGTGAGCTAGTATGCTGTTGGGTATCAGGTAGGAAATGGGCTACTAGCAATGCAGCCACGAGAGAGCAGTGAGAGTTAGAAAGGGTGATCGATAAAATGAATCAGCTGAAAATCCAGAATGAAATAAAAGCAAGTTCTCAATGAATTCTGTGCCGACTCCCCAAAACCACCACCCCAAGCTCCAACTGCATTTACTGTTTATCTCTTCTTTCCAAGCACCCCGTCAATCTTTGCAGTTTTCATTTCTGGAAACTTTCCCAGACTTGCTGTTTTGGACCTTTCTCTGTAGAAACTGGTGTCTCCTATACCCAGAAACTGTCTTCCTATTGGGAACATGCTTAATCCTAAATCAGACATCACGAGGCCTAAACCGTGTTGTGGACTCATTGGAAACTATGTTAGCCTGAAACGTATACAGTCACGAGAGAGAGCAAGACACACAAAAGAACTAATCTTTCAGACCCAGTTTTACTTAATAAGGTCATAAATGCAGTGCTAACCGTATCTGAGAAATTCTGAGGAAGAGAAAGGCAAACCTTAATTAGTATCTGCCTTACACCCAGCATGAGTCACACTGATAGTCTGAGAGAAAATGGGAATCCCCTTTTTAGAAAGAAAATAATTATTTCATATTCCAAACTGTAATACAAAACAAAACAAAACCAACAAAAAAACACTAGTCTGCTGGCTGAGGTGTTTGATTACAGAACTGACGTCACTGCAATAAGCAAAATGACACTTGTCAGAAGAGGTCCTATGTCTTGTATTGGGCACTAGAAGGGAATATGTCTATTTCAATGGGGTTCAGAGTTATAGGTGGAAAAAAAAAAGAAGAAAAACAAGAAAAGGTCCTATGTCCCTTGAAACCTTCTCAAATTTCCCCTTTGTCTACTATTAGCTTAGCCCTAGACATCCTCTTTCCTCCAAGGTTCTAAAATTTCCTAGAGGCTTGTGATTATTTTATATATCTAAGTGATACATGTAAGATTTTTTTAAAGACGATTTTTCTTTATAAATACATTTTCATCAGCACCTACCAACTGGCTGACTATCTAAAAAGGGCTAGGATCTCCGCTTGATGCATTCAGCAATAATCGTGGTCCTTCTCAAAAAGTATCCACTTGTGAAATGGGATGGGACGAGAGACTAACATGTAGCAGGTCTTGCACTGTTTCACCTGCAGCCCTAATGACTCAATGACGTTGGCATTATTATCACCATTTACCAAACTTCTCTGAGAAACTTGGCCACAGTTACATTGGGTTGGCCAAAAACTTCGTTTGGGTTTTTTCCGTAAGATGTTATGGAAAAACCCGAATGGACTTTTTGGCCAACCCAATATAATTAGTAAGTGGAGGCAGTGAAATACAAACTGAGGTTGTCTGATGTCAAAGCTCAGGTACTGTGACCACCTCCCGTTTCTTTCCCACCTGGGGACATCTGGACTCTGGTAGGACGTTACCAAATGTTCACTGGGTTTAATTAGTTAACCAGTGCTTTTTTGCTTTTACCCAACAGCTGTATAACCTGAGACTTATATTCACAGTTAGGGAAAGACTGCCGAAGAGGTAGAGAATATAAGGGTGTACTTAAATACATATATCTTACAGTACTGCTTTTCCTTCTTTAAAGGTTGCCAAATTAAATTTGTTTAACATTTTGGCCCTCTTGTAGGTCATATCGAGTATTATCAGTATATTGGTTCTTCTGAGTACTTAACAATATATTATTTAATATCAATCAAATACCTACCACCACCCTCGATTTTGAGATTACTGACTTCCTTTTTTTGCATTTAAAGCAATAATTTTCACTTTTCATATTCAAAAATGCATAGCATCTAATATAGCTCTAGGTCAAGGTCCATCTTGAACACATTTACGATTTTGAAAATATTTTTCATTTTTACTTTCTACTATTAGTAATTTTTCTACTCTCATATCACCGTTGATTTTCAGGAAGGCTAATATCTGTGAAATATTTTAAGTTTTATAAAATAATTGATCACATCAAACACTGATAAAGACCCCGCTCTCCTTTTTCAGAAATAACATCTGCAAACCATTGAAATCTTTCACATTCAAAGCAAGATTTCAATAGTTTATTAAAATGCAATTATTTTTGAAATATTTTCATTACAATTTTTAGAAGTATTTATATCTTATATTGACTACCAAGAAATTCTAGTTTGAAATCCGAAGAACCCCTTCTGAGGGATCAGGTCATTTTTATAATAGTATGCATTGACCATTACAAAGGATGCAAATAGCTCTGTGCCTGAATCCTGACGTGGATCCAAACCTTCTCACTTGCACAGAGACGCTTTCTCAAGCCGTTTAGCTTTCCTGAGGCTTCATTTCTGGTTTCAGTGTACACAGTGGTACAAATGGGGCAGAAGAAAACCCCACCGGCGCCTGCTCTCTGGCCCACGGCTGCCCTCTTCCCCTGTGTGGACGCTTTTGGAGGGCCTTCACCCTCCTGTTATACAGTCTGTGCTCCAGATTGTCCTGGCTCTGAAACACCCTCACCACGACCCCCATGACCCCTTGCAGTGAAACATCCCTGAGAATTTTACCATTTAGTGGCCTACATGATGAACGACTGCAAGCAGAACTGAAGGCTGATAATGACCAAGAAAACATTTTTGCATTTCAATATGAGCTTTAATTCAAGGGGACTGAGGAGACAATTTGAAGCTTTCTAGTAGATTGGCAGATATGGCATTTGGGGAAAACAGGTATTTTAATGTCCATCGAACATCTCCGTGTAGACAGCTGTATGTGCGGCACATACACAGGAATGGCTCTCAGTGAGAGAGTAGGTAAATAAGTTCACTTTATACAAAAGTGATGCAGCTGAACCAAGCCAATGGCATGCACTTTGAGGTGTTTTCTAGAAGTAGTCAAGGAGCAAGGCTTCGTTATCCATTTACTCTCTGCTGTCTGGCCTCTGTGCCAGAGTAATGTCCTCAATGCCATTGGCCATAGGAAGCTGGGAACAAATGCATCAGAGCAGGGAAAGGCTAAATGTTCTAAATCAAAATGAAACCCGTACCTGATTAGACCTGACCAGTTGTTCCCAGTCTGGTTCCATGTCAAAATCAATGAGAGAGGATTTTTAAATGTAATCATCATGTGAAGTATGACATATCTACAGAAATATTTACATATCATAAGTGTTCTGTTAATAAAATTTAAAAATGAAAGCCCACCCATGTAACCTTAACCAGATCAAGAAATAAGATATCACAAGCACCCCAGAAACATCCTTGTGACCCCTCTCTAACACTATCCCCTCTCACCTCCTCAAAGCGAACCACTATCTTGATTTCCAACACTGTAGATTCATTTTTCCTTCTTTTTAAAATCACACATTATACATTATTTTGTGTTTGACTTTTCTCATGCACCATTGAGTAAAACTCACTATATAATAGGACCAGATAACTAATTTGTAGGGTCCCCTACAAAATGAAAAGGCAGATCCTCTATTCAAAAATTAAGAATTACAAAATGGTGACAGCAGAGCGTTAAACCAAGCACAGGGCCCTTTTAGAGTCACAGATCACACACACTCGTGAAGCCGGCCTTGATGTAAGGGATCCTACAGGATAAACATCCTGTCTTTTCCATATCTATCTTATTATTGATGAACGTATTTGAGTAGTCTCCATTCTTTGACTACTGTGAATGGTGCTGCTATGAACATTCTTGTGCATCTCCTGGTGAAGATACGGATGTCTTTCTATCAGGTGTGTAGTTATGAGCAATTGCAGGGTCATAGGCACACCTACGTTCAGCTTTGGTAGATCCAAGCACTGATTTGTTGTACCAGTCTACGCTTCCTCCTACACAGTTCCAAACTCCTCAGAATTCTAGCTGCTCCACATCCTCACCAGCACTTGACATTTTCTGTTTTTCAACCTGGAGATGTGCTCAAGTAGATTCCTACACTCTACTCCGGACATAACTAAATCCATACCAATGGAGTTTTTTCTCCAGATTCAGTATTTTTCAAAGCTCCCTAAAATGATTCTTCACTAAGCCAAGTTAGGAATCAGTGCTAATCAAATGAGCTGTCTTGGGACTTCCCTGGTGGTGCAGTGGTTAAGAATCCACTTGCCAATGCAGGGGACAAGGGTTCGAGCCCTGGTCCGGGAAGATCCCACATGTTGTGGAGCAACTAAGCCCAAGCCTGTGCTCTAGAGCCAGCGAGCCACAACTACTGAGTCCGCGTGCCACAACTACTGAAGCCTGCGTGCCTAGAGCCCATGCTCCACAACAAGAGAAGCCCCGCACAATGAGAAGCCCGTGCACCGCAACGAAGCATAGCCCCCACTTGGCGCAACTAGAGAAAGCCTGCGCACGGCAACGAAGACCCAACTCAGCAAAAAAACCCCAAAAAACAAAAAACTGAAAACCAAAAACAAACAAACAAACAAAAACCTTACAAATGAGCTGTCTTGTGATGGACCCAAAAATGTCCTCACTGCATGGGAGTCAAATACAAGTTGAAGGATTGAGAATATCGAGGCCAGATTGTTACCTTGCCAGGAAGACAAGGAAGTGACAACAAAGCTGACCAGAAGTACCCAGGCCAGGAACATTTTGCATGACTGCTCCAACGTTTCCATGAAACTAAGGGTCAGCGTTTTCTGCACCGGCAGAGTGCAAGGGTTTATGAGAGAGGACGAGGTGGTGACTTTGAGTTACAAACTTGATACTTTGAAAACACACTTTGAAAATTATCATTATAGAGTCTTTTTCATTTTCAACCTTCTAATTTTTATTTTAGATGATCAAAGTAAAATCACACCATTTTACATAATTATAGTCTATTTTAAAGCTTTTCTTTTTTTGTTTCAAATCTGTAGGATATCCACTCAGCAACAACATGCCATTTTCTTCTATTTCCTACATTTTAGGCATCTGCAAATTAGAAGTGAATGAAAATGTACAGAATAAAGGGAATTCTGTCAAAATATATTGAACTTCAGAAAAGAAGCTTGCAGTCTGACACCATGTGCAATATAAACAGTAGCTTGGGGTTCAAATGTATCATATTTGTGCTTTTTTCATGTTTAATTTTAGAAGACCACATCCATGGGGATGTTACATGTAAACGAGCCTGTCTCTGAAATATCCTATTTAAAATGCTAATCGGCAACACTTTTCAATATTTTGTGTTTTCAAAGCAAAAAATCACTCATAAAAGAAAATTTCCTTCTGCCACATGGCATATGTATAGGTACATATGTTTTTCTTTGTTAGATAACGTGCTAAGATAGATTATAAAAATTAGTATTTTGGGCCATCTTTCCAAAATTATATTCTTAAACTGGCACATTTATAAAGCATAAATGTAAAGCTCTGTAACACTGAGAGATGTGATCATATTCTTTGTAGTGTATCCAACCTGTTAGTCACATACATTTGTCTTCATTTTAGAAGCGTGAGTTCCTGGGTAATTTCTATACCAGAAATATGCACATCTCTGAATGTTTATTACATTTTCCCATATGAACTAGTATTAAGGTCTCCTTTCAAGTGGGATAGCAGGGCATTATCCTATTACCTGTCTCCGGAAAGGTAGTGAGGTCACAGCCACACTGCCTGGGGCAGAGCACTGGCTCACAGTTTGGCTGGTGGAGGTGGGCTTCCTACCGTGGTGGGTCCTAAGATGCCAGAGGTGGTTTTCTGCCCAGAAGGAGGCCCGTTTATGTGGCCCAGTGTCTCGAGAAGAATGCACTTGTAGACATTTCCTTCCTACCCTTTCCTTCCCTTCCCTTTGCTTCCATTGAAGAGTCATTGGTAATCGTGGAAAGAGGAAGGAAACCTAACCTGTGCTTTCGTGGTATTCCAGCGTGTTGGCTGCTATAACAAACCTCCATAGACTGGGTGCCTTATCAGCAGCGGAAATGGACTTCTCACAGTCTGGAGTCTGGGAAGTTCAAGATCAAGGAGCCAACAGATTCGGTGTCAGGTAGGGACCTGCTTCCTGGTTCTCAGGCCATTTGCTTCCTGAGTCCTTACCTGGGGGAAGGGGCGAGGGAGCTCTCTAGAGCTTTTTTTTTTATTTTATAAAAGCACTCGGCCCATTCATGAGGGCTCTGCCCTCATGACTGAATCACCCCCCAGAGGCCCCACCTCCTAACACCATCACATTGGGGTTAGGGTTTCAACATACACATTTAGGGGGGGACACGAACTTCAGTCTATGGCACATGGCAACAAACAAGGGCAGGGTCATTTGTTCTGAAAAAGTTCCAGAGAAACCCTTTAGATTCAGTCACGACGTTCAAGACTGTGAGAACCTCTGCCCTGTTCCCCCACTAACACCTGATCAGTTACTTCAAATAGCACTCTGAGAAGAGAAAACCAGTTATTCAGCATTTTTTCATTTTCTAAGCTTTCGTACTTAAAAAAGAGCTTTGAAGTAAAAACAAAAACTTTGAACTGTACCATTAGGACACACAAAGAGTAGAAAGAAAGGCCGTATCGATGCTCCTGCAAATCTTCTGCCCTCTTCCCCTTGTTCAGAGTTTCCATTAATTCTGTTAAGAACTTGAAACAAGTTTCCCTGGAAAACAGATGTCACAAGGAGCACACCTGGTTCCTGAATGTTCCCTGTTTGGAGACACATCAGTAGTCAGGCAGCTGCTGGAAACAGGCACAGATGTTGGAATCCAATGCAGGCTTACTATCAATAATTCTGTTTAGAGGATCAGGAAGGTTTCTCCCCCTTTTTTGTGGGTGAGGTGGCACATAAAGGGGAACATTTGTGCAAACTGTCAGCATCAAAAAAAATGAGATTGTAATGTAGGAGAACAGCCCCATCAGATCAGCCAGTGCTTCCCAGAATGGGTGGGCCTGGAGTGGTTTAGAGCGGTGCCCTCCTCACAAAAGGCCAGATAGCATGAATCCAGCTAAGTACGGTTCCTCCCGCATTACAGAGGGGAAAGGACAAAAGGGAAGACCTCTGCCAAAGTTTACTAAGATCCGTAAGGATCCAATGATCAACAACTTAAAAAAATGGAAAGTTATACTTTATTGTCTCCTGGAAAACTGGAATTCAATAATCGGGTCAGAAGATATACACATGAAGGGGCTCCTTAGGGCCTCAAAATAGCCATGGAATGGGAAGGACTGAAGATGAAAAAACTGAGGCTCAGAAACGTCAGCTGAAGACAGACCAAGTCATTCCTCCTTTGTTTCAGTTCATCCATGTTCCCACAGGTTTCTCAGTTCCCAGGGGTTTCTGGAACACCCGGCCTAGGTACTTTTCTTTTCTGATGCTGAGGAGTAGGGCAGCTGGCCGGGTCATACACGAACGCTAGGATGCAGAGATGGGAATCTGAAATTTACGTCCCTGCCCACTCCACCCCTGCCTGTTGTAAAATGTGAACACTGTTGGTGGGCAGACGATCACTTAATACAGTTAACTGATTATTTAGAATAGCTGTATCGGGCCTTGTTAATTGCCTTAATTCTGGAATAGAAACAGCAAATGTAAAATACACACAAAACAAAACATGTCTAGCCTTGTGCTTTGGAACACCAGCTCAACACCTCTAGCCGTACAGACCACACACCTGTAGGCTACCCTTTACTTTCTTTATATCTATACTTTTGTATTCTGTATTCTCAGACTTCCCCACAATGTGCAAGGATGTACTTTCTGACATCAAAGTCCATGAACAACTTGAGCACGGTGATGGGCTGGGACCAGGGGACCATAAGGATTGGGCAGGAGGCATATCTCCCCACCCCCCCTCCCTCTCCCCCACCTTCCCTGGGAGAGGCAGGAAGACCAGGCCCCAAGGCAGCAGGCTTCCCGCAGGCCTTCCTGCAGGAAAGCAGATTCTCCAGAGAGAGCTCAGGCACTGCCCATTCCAGTCATCTTTTCATCAATTATCCTAGTTTGGGGGTAATTCTCAGTTTGGGGATTAAACTAAATAAAAGTCAACATCAGGTTTCTCAAGTCTTAATTACTATGGGAGAGGATGTAGCCACAGGAGCCAAGTATGTTTTAGCTGTTTTCTCATTTCTGTACTAAAGCAAAATCACGTGAAGATTGACGAATAATGTTAAATAAATAACTGTGGGTAGGTATTCACATTTCTTTAAATCTTGCCTTGTATATCTACCTATCCATCCATCCGTCCATTGAGAGAAAAATATACAATTAAAATTTAACATTTAACCAAGAGATTTAACAAACATTTTTGGTAGACAAGCATAATGGAATAAAATAGAGTGTCTAAACTTTGATTTAATCATGTACTTTAGAAACTTAACCTCTGAAACACAACACTGAAGATTGGTGACCAACATATACCTGGAAGTAGTAACTAGAAACTACTGACATAAGAACTAGAGAATGATAAGATTATTTTCTTTTTGTCACTCTTGAAAATTCAGTCTATGGAGTGGGTGGTAAAGTGACATTAAATATAACATTGAATTAACTGGCAACTAAACCTAATTTACTTGATAATTTCTGCAAGGATTTCCTTCTAGGGTATACTTTTCACAATGGCACTATTTATCACCTAATATATTGTACAGCTTCAAGAAATACACTATGATGACAGAAAATGATCACATTCTGAGGTGCATTGGTATGTTTCTAGTGCAGTGATTTTTGTGAAGATGTGTCCTTTTAACTAATTTTACCAGTTAAGTATGCCTATCAGTTTACATAGCATGAAAATGAAATTTCAAGACCTATGACAACACACAGCAGACCACTGCAATGAGCTGAATTCCATTTTGTAGCTTAGTTTCATTTTAAAATTCTACAGTGACATATTTGGCTAGAGAAAGATATTAAATCCAACTCTTGTGTATTTAATATAATTCAACTCAAAGTTTCATACCTTCATCTTACTTTATGTGACGTTAAAATGCTGGATATGCAACTATTTTTTGGCTATGCAACTCTTTTTTTTCTCTTTTAATGTTTATTTTTTTATTTTCTTATTAGTCATCCATTTTATACACATCAGTGTACACATGTCAATCCCAATCTCCCAATTCATCACACCACCACCACCATCCCCAACCACTTTCCCCCCTTGGTGTCCATACGTTTGTTCTCTGCATCTGTGTCTCTACTTTTGCCCAGCAAACCGGTTCATCTGTACCATATTCTAGGTTCCACATGTATGCGTTAATATATGATATTTGTTTTTCTCTTTTTGACTTACTTCACTCTGTATGACAGTCTTTAGATGCATCCAGTCTCTACAAATGAGCCAATTTTGTTCCTTTCTATGGCTGAGTAATATTCCATTGTATATATGTACCACATCTTCTTTACCCATTCATCTGTCGATGGGCATTTAGGTTGCGTCCATGGCCTGCCTATTGTAAATAGTGCTGCAATGAACATTGAGGTGCATGTGTCTTTTTGAATTATGGTTTTCTCTGGGTATATGCCCAGTAGTGGGATTGCTGGGTCATATGGTAGTTCTATTTTTAGTTCTTTAAGGAACTTCCATACTGTTCTCCATAGTGATGGTATCAATTTACATTCCCACCAACAGTGCAAGAGGGTTCCCTTTTCTCCACACCCTCTCCAGCATTTGTTGTTTGTAGATTTTTCTGATGATGCCCATTCTAACTGGTGTGAGGTGATACCTCATTGTAGTTTTGATTTGCATTTCACTTATATTTAGTGATGTTGAGCAGTTTTTCATGTGCTTCGTGGCCATCTGTATGTCTTGTATGGAGAAATGTCTATTTAGGTCTTCTGCCCATTTTTGGATTGGGTGGTTTGTTTTTTTAATATCGAGCTGCATGAGCTGTTTATATATTTTGGAGATTAATCCTTTGTCCGATCATTCATTTGCAAATATTTTCTCCCATTCTGAGGGTTGTCTTTTCATCTTGTTTATGGTTTCCTTTGCTGTGAAAACGTTTTTAAGTTTCATTAGGTCCCATTTGTTTATTTTTGTTTTTATTTCCATTACTCTAGGAGGTGGATCAAAAAATATTTTGCTGTGATTTATGTCAAAAAGTATTCTTCTTATGTTTTCCTCTAAGAGTTTTATAGTGCCCGGTCTTACACTTAGGTCTCTAATCCATTTTGAGTTTATTTTTGTGTATGGTGTTAGGGAGTGTTCTAATTTCATTCTTTTACATGTAGCTGTCCACTTTTCTCAGCACCACTTACTGAAGAGGCTGTCTTTTCTCCATTGTATATTCTTGCCTCTTCTGTCAAAGATAAGGTGACCATATGTGCGTGGGTTTATCTCTGGGCTTTCTATCCTGTTCCATTGATCTATATTTCTGTTTTTGTGCCAGTACCATATTGTCTTGATTACTGTAGCTTTGTAGTATAGTCTGAAGTCAGGGACTCTGATTCCTCCAGCTCTGTTCGTTTCCCTCAAGACTGCTTTGGCTATTCGGGGACTTTTGCCTCTCCATGAAAATTTTAAGATTTTTTGTTCTAGTTCTGTAAAAAATGCCATTGGTAATTTGATAGGGATTGCATTGAATCTGTAGATTGCTTTGGGTAGTATAGTCATTTTCACAATATTTATTCTTCCAATCCAAGAACATGGTATATCTCTCCACCTGTTTGTATCATGTTTAATTTCTTTCATCAGTGTCTTATAGTTTTCTGCATCCAGGTCTTTTGTCTCCCTAGGTAGGTTTATTCCTAGGTATTTTATTCTTTTTGTTGCAGTGGTAAATGGGAGTGTTTCCTTAATTTCTCTTTCAGATTTTTCATCATTAGTATATAGGAATGCAAGAGATTTCTGTGCATTAATTTTGTATCCTGCAACTTTACCAAATTCATTGATTAGCTCTAGTAGTTTTCTGGTGGCATTTTTAGGATTCTGTATGTATAGTATCATGTCATCTGCAAACAGTGACAGTTTTACCTCTTCTTTTCCAATCTGTTTTCCTTTTATTTCTTTTTCTTCTCTGATTGCCGTGGCTAGGATTTCCAAAACTATGTTGAATAATAGTGGCAAGAGTGGACATCCTTGTCTTGTTCCTGATCTTAGAGGAAATGCTTTCAGTTTTTCACCACTGAGAATGATGTTTGCTGTGGGTTTGTCATATATGGCCTTTATTATGTTGAGGTAGGTTCCCTCTATGCCCACTTTCTGGAGAGTTTTTTTCATAAATGGGTGTTGAATTTTTTCAAAAGCTTTTTCTGCATCTTTTGAGATGATCATATGGTTTTTATTCTTCAATTCATTAATATGTTTTATCACATCGATTGATTTGTGTATATTGAAGAATCCTTGCATCTCTGGGATAAATCCCACTTGATCATGGTGTATGATCCTTTTAATGTGTTGTTGGATTCTGTTTGCTAGTATTTTGTTGAGGATTCTTGCGTCTATATTCATCAGTGATATTGGTCTGTAATTTTTTTTTTTTTTTTGTAGTATCTTTGTCTGGTTTTGGTATCAGGGTGATGGTGGCCTCATAGAATGAGTTTGGGAGTTTTCCTTCCTCTGCAATTTTTTGGAAGAGTTTGAGAAGGATGGGTGTTAGCTCTTCTCTAAATGTTTAATAGAATTCACCTGTGAAGCCATCTGGTCCTGGACTTTTGTTTGTTGGAAGATTTTTAATCACAGTTTCAATTTCATTACTTGTGATTGGTCTGTTCATATTTTCTATTTCTTCCTGGTTCAGTCTTGGAAGGTTATACCTTTCTAAGAATTTGTCCATTTCTTCCAGGTTGTCCATTTTATTGGCATAGAGTTGCTTATAGTAGTCTCTTAGGATGCTTTGTATTTCTACGGTGTCTGTTGTAACTTCTCCTTTTTCATTTCTAATTTTATTGATATGAGTCCTCTCCCTCTTTTTCTTGATGAGTCTGGCTAATGGTTTATCAATTTTGTGTATCTTCTCAAAGAACCAGCTTTTAGTTTTATTGGTCTTGGCTATTGTTTTCTTTGTTTCTATTTCATTTATTCTGCTCTGATCTTTATGATTTCTTTCCTTCTGCTAACTTTGGGTTTTGTTTGTTCTTCTTTCTCTAGCTCCTTTAGGTGTAACGTTAGATTGTTTATCTGAGATTTTTCTTGTTTCTTGAGGTAGGCTTGTATAGCTATAAACTTCCCTCTTAGAACTGCTTTTGCTGCATCCCATAGGTTTCGGATCGTTGTGTTTTCATTGTCATTTGTCTCAAGTATTTTTTGATTTCCTCTTTGATTTCTTCAGTGATCTCTTGGTTATTTAGTAACGTATTGTTTAGCCTCCATGTGTTTGTGTTTTTTACGTTTTTTCCTCTGTAATTGATTTCTAATCTGTGTTGTGGTCAGAAAAGATGCTTGATATGATTTCAATTTTCTTAAATTTACCGAGGCTTGATTTGTGACCCAAGATGTGATCTATCCCGGAGAATGTTCCATGCACAGTTGAGAAGAAAGTGTAATCTGCCGTTTTGGGATGGAATGTCCTATAAATATCAATTAAATCTATCTGGTCTATTGTGTCATTTAAAGCTTGTGTTTCCTTATTAATTTTCTGTTTGGATGATCTGTCCATTGGTGTAAGTGAGGTGTTAACGTCCCCCACTATTATTGTGTTACTGTCGATTTCCTCTTTTACAGCTGTTAGCAGTTGCCTTATGTATTGAGGCGCTCCTATGTTGGGTGCATATATATTTATAATTGTTATATCTTCTTCTTGGATTGATCCCTTGATCATTATGTAGTGTCCTTCCTTGTCTCTTGTAACAGTCTTTATTTTAAAGTCTATTTTATCTGATATGAGTATTGCTACTCCAGCTTTCTTTTGATTTCCATTTGCATGGAATATCTTTTTCCATACCCTCACTTTCAGTCTGTATGTGTCCCTAGGTCTGAAGTGGGTCTCTTGTAGACAGCATATATATGGGTCTTGTTTTGGTATCCATTCAGCAGGCCTGTATCTTTTGGTTGGAGCATTTAATCCATTCACATTTAAGGTAATTATCAATATGTATGTTCCTATTACCATTTTCTTAATTTTGGGGGGTTTGTTTTTTTAGGTCCTTTTCTTCTCTTGTGTTCCCCACTTAGAGAAGTTCCTTTAGCATTTGTTGTCAAGCTGGTTTGGTGGTGCTGCATTCTCTTAGCTTTTGTTTGTCTGTAAAGCTTTTGATTTCTCCATCAAATCTGAATGAGATCCTTGCTGGGTAGAGTAATCTTGGTTGTAGGTTCTTCCCTTTCATCACGTTAAGTATATCATGCCACTCTCTTCTGGCTTGTAGAGTTTCTGCTGAGAAATCAGCTGTTAATCTTATGGGAGTTCCCTTGTATGTTATTTGTCATTTTTCCCTTGCTGCTTTCAAGAATTTTTCTTTGTCTTTAATTTTGCCAGTTTGATTACTATGTGTCTTGGCGTGTTTCTCCTTGGGTTTATCCTGTATGGGACTCTTTGTGTTTCCTGGACTTGGGTAGCTATTTCCTTTCCCATGTTAGGGAAGTTTTCGACTATAATCTCTTCGAATATTTTCTCGGGTCCTTTCTCTCTCTCTTCTCCTTCTGGGACCCCTATAATGCAATGTTGTTGCGTTTAATGTTGTTCCAGAGGTCTCTTAGGCTGTCTTCATTTCTTTTCATTCTTTTTTCTTTATTCTGTTCTGCAGCAGTGAATTCCACCATCCTGTCTTCCAGGTCACTTATCCGTTCTTCTGTCTCAGTTATTCTGCTATTGATTCCTTCTAGTGTAGTTTTCATTTCAATTATTGTATTGTTCATCTCTGTTTGTTTGTTCTTTAATTCTTCTGGATCTTTGTTAAACATTTCTTGCATCTCCTTGATCTTTGCCCCCATTCTTTTTCCGAGGTCCTGGATCATCTTCACTATCATTATTCTGAATTCTTTTTCTGGAAGATTGCCTATCTCCATTTCATTTAGTTGTTTTTCTGGGGTTTTATCTTGTTCCTTCATCTGGTACATAGCTGTCTGCCTTTTCATCTTGTCTATCTTTCTTTGAATGTGGATTTTGTTCCACAGGCTGCAGGATTGTAGTTCTTCTTGCTTCTGCTTGGCTATGCAACTTTTGATGTAGGGCTATATTTTAACTCTAAGACTTCAATATGAATTGCCATTATTTTTTCAAGTAATTTGTTTTTACTATCCTGCTTTCTACACTTCCTCTTTTCATTGAAATAGAAAATCTACTCCTAAGAGAGTAATTATTTAGCCCATAATGTTATACAATGAAATTAGCTCTTACACTTTTTCTGAATCTGTAGTATTGAAAAGAATCTAGATGGATGGTTATCCATTTGTTTATCTATACAAGAAACAACCACATATTGCCTAAGCAAATGAATTACTATTATTTACCATGCAGATGAACACTGGTGCCCTCATGCAGGCTGCATGTCCCTCAGGATGTACAGAGAACTGAGTTTCCTGAAGGTAGAACAGGGTTTCCACCCCATAGAGGGTGGGCAGTGGTGCCTCCATCAGTGCAAATCTGTTTTCTTTCCAACGACTATGATATATAATACTGATTTACACTTGTAGGATTGAGCAAAATATGTTCTCTAGATTTAAGTGAATGAATCCTCCCAAAACAAATGCTTTCAAGTGTTTCCCTCACAGAAGCCGCAAAAACTAAAATAGTACTAATAATGTAAGCACAATTAAACAGCAAGGAAATGAGAGAGCTATTGCTTTATCTAGTATGTTCTATCCATGTACCAAATTATGAGGTAAAAATAATAAGAATTAAAATTTTCAACTTGAAATGATAAATAAAATGGTGATTATCTGAAATATAGGTTCATATTTACTGTCATTAATTATAAATCTCTCTCTAAGGGGGTAAAGTACCTGGTGATTTCAGCTAATAATTGGAGGAAATCATTGTTATTAGCAAAACTTTTAAAAGCTAAGCATTCAAAACGTGAAAATAAACTTCTTCAAAGTTTTAAATCATGTGATGTTTATCTCAATATTAAAATTTTCACAGATTTTAACAATAATAATCTAGAAGTCGATTCTGAGGTTTTTTATTATGTTTGGGGTTTTTTTTTGCTTCTTAATAGTGAAAGAAGAAAAGATATAGTTTAGGGGAACTTTTTTCCTACTGCAACAAAAGTGGTTGAAATCATACAGAAAACAATATGGCAATAGATTGGTATATATTTGTTAAAATTATTGAAAGATGTATAGAAATTATTACTGAAGACTTGAAGAAGCAGATATTAGAATGGATACAGTAAAGAAGATTTGCTATAATGCTGGATATACATGTTTCTCCCATGTGTCAGCTTATAGTACTTTTCCTGTTCTCTTCCAATAATAAAGATGAAAAACTTATTTTTGTTAAGTCACGAAGTAAAGTTTTACTCTAAAAGATGTGGTCTCAATATAAACAGTTTCTTGAATTAGAAAATATTATTTGATGCTTATGTGGGGTGACTTAACCACTAATGGGGTGGCTGTCTTGATTAGATAAAAAGATTCAAGCAGAGTGCTTAGAGAGAGAGAATTCATTCAACACGTGATTTATGGGTAAGACGTTGACCAAAGAAGTTGAAGCCAGAGGTAAGAAGTGCTACAGGTGTCATTGATGTACTTTCTTCTATAAAAACAAGACTTCTGTAATGTGGCAGACTTTTCCCCAGTAGTTCAGTTGAAATAGGGAGTGATCATAAAACTTATTTGTACCAGGCAGAGTTTCACTATTTAACTCAGAGTACAAACTTTGTAAGTATCGTGAAACTTACAGTTCCTCATTTTGCTCATAACAAATTTGTTAATCTTTTCCAGGCCTTCATGTGTGATTGTATAGGTGAAGCATTGTTCAATTTCAGGGGGTACCATTTACATTTATATGATTTATAATTTGTAGATTCACATTTCTTTTTTATCCCCCCCCAAAATTTCCAACTGAGAGCAATATCTTGAGGAAGGGTAAGTTTTTTAAAAAATTATATAAAAAACTACATAAAAATGCCACATGGGATAGTGGTTGGCTTTTCTGTGATATCACATGGCTATCAGAAAAAACACAATCTAGAAGATATTTTAGAAAAAAATAAAGTTCTCTGTCTCATTAGGGTAGGTGCAGCACAAAAATATCTCCCCCTATTTCTTTTAAAGGAACTTGAGCTTTATCGAGAACACTTTGAAAACAGAGGTTTGGAAATGTTTTCATTCCTTTATGGTTTTCTTTAAAACAAAAATAGTATTATTAAATACAGTCATATCTTCACCCTTAAAAATGCTTGGAATTAAAATGTATTCTCTGTTTAAAAATCATTCAAATGAAAGGTTTCAGTGAGTTTTGAACCTATTTAGTTAAAAATGCAATAATGACCCACCTTCTAAAATTGCTTGACATCAGTGAAGAAACGTATTACCCATATTTCAAGAAAAATCTTTGCCTAGTTAGTGAATGTGATTCAAACATTAATACTGTGACTCAATGGGCAGCCGACATCATGGTCCTTCCATTCAGAGGAATTATTTTTGTGAGTTAACGTTTTCCTCTATGCCAGAGTGTGACAGCTGACTGTCAGAGCTTACTTTCAGCCCATCCATATTACAACACTTTGCATCCCTCCTAGATGGCATGAAGATTATTTTCTAACTTTTCAATATTACATTTGTTATCATGCTTTGTGACCTCAACATTCATGTAAAACATTCACCCAGTCTGACTTCAATCTCTTTTTCTCCTCACATCAAATGGCTGAACCCTCCTCTACTTTGTCCTCCTCTTCGTGGTTACATTGCAGAGCAATGGGTTTCAACCCCCAGCAATTGCTGTGGCCCCAACCAGGAGCAACTGAATTAGCCTTTCTAAGGGTGGAGCATGGGTAGCTGTATTTATATTTTTTTTTCCCAGTTGATTTTAATGCACAGAAAACCTCTGGCTTAGGCCTGTCACTACCAATAACTGTACCCATAATCTCCATAATCCCTAAGCATCCTTTGATCAACATCTCCTACCCTCAGTAATCAATCCTTTCAGTACTCTCACGTGAATAATTCTTCAGCCTCATTAGATCCTTCAATCCACTGACCCTATCAACTTTTCATTATCCATTAATCTTCATGTTCTTAGTTCCCTCCTTATCCAACTTAGATTTCATGCTTCTTCAATCCCTTCGCTGAATTTCTTCTTCATACTTTTTACTGGCAAATCCCCAAATGTGGATGATTATAGTTCATTTCTTATTCTGTGCCTGCCTCTGAAGTTGACATTGGGCAGATAAAAATTCACATCCGTACCCACAGGTCGGAATTTAAACATACTTACCCAAACCCAAATTTATTTGCATAAAAACTGCACTTGAAGATTGGCAAGGGAAAAAAAAAGAAATAGAAGTATGCAAATTTAAAAAAAATTATATTACTAGGTAAAAAGAAAAGAAATCCAACACAGCAACGCTGAGGTCAGAGACTTAGAGAAGCATGATATTTAAATGTCCCAGAAGAAAGTTTCAGAATGGAAGGGTGGACAAAATGATCACATTCTGAACAAAGAGAGAAATGGGGACCTACGTTCCTACAAAAACCTGTACCTGAATTCTTGCAGTAGTTACAGTCAAAATTGCGAGAAACTGGAGACAAACTGTGTCCTTTCATGAGTAAATACTCACACACAGTGGGATTAGTGTACAATGAACACTACTGAGCACTGACAGGGACCAGCTATGCAAACACGGAACAACGTGGATGAATCTCAAAGGCGTCACACTGAGTACAAGACGCAAGTCTTGACGGTTGCCTCCTATACAGTTCTCTTCATGTAACAATCTCAAAAAGGCAACTACAGGGATGGAGAACAGACCAACAGTGCCAGGAGTGAGGGCCACAGCAGGGGATGATTATAAAGGGAGAGCGCCAGGAATTTGGGGTGAGGAAGAGTTCTGAATCCTGGTTACGGTGGTAGTCACACTAATTTACACATGTGTTAAATTCAACTGTACATCAAAAAACAAGTCAAACTGTAAGACCATTAAAAGAAAAATCGTGCTGAGAAAATGCATTCATTAAGCGTCGAGTCCACTATTCAGAACTTTAAGGAAATAGTAGAAAAGGCTTAGGAGAGTTTAGGGCTGATGAAAGCACAACTTCCAATTATCTGTAATTTCCTTGAAAATCTTTTTAAAGGATTTATATTTTATTTGCAAAGAAGGTTATAATAAAATGTAGTAAATTTTTTAAACCAAAAAAATCATACATTTAATAAATCAGTGTATATGTGAAAATGACATGTGCCTGAAGAGCAGCTGGGACCCCCAGGCCTCTCACTTAGGCCTGTGGGGTCAGAGCAGCTCTCATCACAGCTCTCCAGATCCCCAATTCTATTACCCTGCCATCTCCCTTGTATGACTCTAAAGGAATGAGATGATTTATACATTCGAGTCCTATGAAAATCAGTTCTTATTTTACAGTATTCTGAAACTCTTCTTATCTTAC
This sequence comes from Eschrichtius robustus, assembly GCF_028021215.1. Classification (NCBI taxonomy): domain Eukaryota; kingdom Metazoa; phylum Chordata; class Mammalia; order Artiodactyla; family Eschrichtiidae; genus Eschrichtius; species Eschrichtius robustus. Next base: position 6,687,541 of record NC_090832.1, on the reverse strand, counting down.
TTCCTATCTTTTCTTCCTAAGATGCTATTTCTCAAAATCAGATTCATTCCTGAAAGAGTCCCTCTTCTCATTGCCAATCTCATCTTAGCTGGTGAACTTTCTTTTTTTCCTTTGGGATGAAGGTGAGTTAAATCCATCTCAGACAATATTCTGGACATGGCAGCCTGGGGTCTTGGTGTCCCTTAGCATTCAGTAAATGATATACAGCTTCCAAATATCCCAGGCTTTGGGGTTCCACAACTGAGATGAAGGTCAAGCATTTAGAATGTTTAGGGGAAAAAAATCTCAAAATGTTTGGGAAATAGATCATTTTTTAAAAGGCGAAGAATAAGTATATAATTTAACTCAAAGCAAAATTGGGCAAAGAAGAATTTAGTATCAATTTACTGCATATATAAGGTTATATGTAGAGAGACCCTGGACTTTCTGTTTTGAAGCTGGAATACTTGCAAATAAAGAGTTTCTGCATTCTACAGTGAAAACTATAATTTGTCCTTGGGACAGATTCCTGGATTTGTTTTGGCTTCTCTTTTCTGCAAAGACCACTATAGAGGGTGCTTTTAAGTTACAGTGATTAAGGTAAATGCCTACACATTGCCTTTTCTAATGCCCTTAATGGAGGTGAAGCTCCAAATAAATATCAATACATTTCAGACTGAATTAGTTCTACTCACACTAATGACTCTAATAAATAAACAATAAGATTTTCAGTTCTTACAACAATATAAATTTATTTGTCTTACTTCTCTAACTGTCCCACACAAGTGTTCTGGTTACCCCGTTGGCTTTCCCTCCCAATATGATTCAGGGACCCAATTTCCTTGGATCTTGTGACTTCACCAACCCCTGGGTTTTCAGTTCTCTGCTCCCAGCCAACAGAAGGAAAAGGCAGAGTGGAGAAGTAACACCTGCTTCCTGCTGCACTGACCAGGAAGGGACTTGTAACAGTTCTACTCACTTTCCATGGGCTTCATCTGAACTTGTCCTTTGATCCCACCTAGATATGGGGGCCTGGGGAGTGTGGCCTCTGGCTCACAAATAAGTAACCATGTGACTATACCACAAATGTCCTTGTAGAGGTGGGCACCATTGTGCAGTGCACCCCTTAGACATCTGTACAAGGCAGCCCTGTGTTTTTTCTAGGCTTTGGAAGTTAGGTTTCTTTTTGTAAAAGCTGGTGTTTATTACCGAAGGGAAAAATGGGTTAATCCCAAGTGAGTTGGACCTCAGAGGAGGAAAGAGAGAAATCCTTCATCCTCTGGGACCAGGGAAGCACTGGGGCCTAGACTCTGGGAGGGGGAGAGGTATTTAGAGATGTCCGCTGAGACTGGGTGCACAGGCCTTCCACAGCTGGAGACCAGCATGAGTTAGGCAGGGATTCCGAGATCAGGTGATGGCAGTTACAAATAGCTTCTAGAAGGAGCTGTTAGTTATCGTTCCTGTATTACTTCTATTATCTCTGAGCATTCAGTCAAGTCTTATAAGAGTTAGAACTTGCTTCTTTTAGCTATGATGTGAGAAAATTGGGAAGCAGTCATCACCAACGCCCAAGTTGGGGTCATCTAAGCTGGTCACCAGTAAAAACACAATGATGCCCAGAAGAGCAGCAGTTATAATCAACAGTGGCAGAGGCCACAACATGATGACAAGACGAGATGTCTGGAGTGGAAGAACCCAACGCATTTGTTTTTGAGTGTGCATGTGGCAGAGCCCTGGAAAATTGTGGCATCATTTCCACCAAGCCTAAAAGAAGTTTGTGTCCTAGTGATTTGGAATAAAAGTAAAACGTATGCTAATTGTATTGCCATGAGTAAATGATCAAGAAAAACAGGGGTGCATACATATTATTTTTAAATACTCTTAAACGTGGTGAGATTTTTACAAGTGACAAAAATATACAATCATATAGATTTGTTTTGGGCGAGAAAGGAGTAAATGGGGTCCAAATACAGCAATTTATATATGTTACACATTGGGAAAAGTACGCTGAGTCAGAGGCTCACATGCTGATGATGAAGTGTGCCCAGAAGTGTATGTAAACCCCGGGGAGATGCTGTGGAAGGGCCGGTGCACTCTCAGATTTAATGTGGTCCTAACAGAGACGAGCAGAGAGACCCAGTGACCTCCCCCGCCGCCCCCCGCCAACTTTCCTCCTAGGTGTCTGCACCCTGAACATAAATCCCTCTCACGGATTTCCCCAGAAGTCTGTCTTATTTTGTTCTAAGCACTGTTGATTCATTTGGGGGAACCTAACTCTAAATCCCAATAAGTGGATCTACAAGACAATAGGGAAATGATCACTTTAGTTTTCTAGTAGAGCTTACTTCCCGTCATGTTATTTCACAGCAAACTCAGCTCCATTCCCTGTCTCTTTGTCTCCAGGGTCTTAGAACAATCACTTCCTCCAGAGGAGGACACTGCCAACCAGGATAGCAGACGGCAGTCAGAACTTGCCTTTATGGCGGAAAATGAAGTGACATCTATGATCTATGGTGGGTATGTCTCAATCCAGTCTCAATATATATCCCAAAGGAGATTTCACTCTTGCTACAAAGTAAGAAATAACAACAATAACAATCACCACTGTAATAGGACATATTGTGAGGGGCATTCTTTTAAAAGCCTCTAAAATGCTACTGGGAGAGTTTTATGGCTGCACAAAGTCAGAACTCAGCCATGTTTAAAAACAAGGGGAGACGGTGGGATGGTGGTGGCCCCAGGAGGGCCACAGCTCAGCATCTGCTTTGCTGTTTCTCTTTTGTTGATAGTATCACAACTGAGTTCATGGATGCCTGAGGACACACCAGACACAGCTTGAGCTGTTCAAAACAATCTTACTAGAAAAACGACTTTTCTTTTAAAACCAAAAAGCACTTTTTGTAATAAGAGGTTAAAGTTAAGACACCAGTGAACACTGCCAGTTTCTGTTTACTTCTTCCAATTTCCTATTGCTCTGGGTATGACTGAAAATTGGATATCAAAGATAAGAACTAGGGTTATTTTGCTGGATACCTATTCTCCTAAACATGAGGCTTCGAGGTCTTATGAGCTTGAGTAATTCTTCAGAAACTATGGAAAGCTTGTTCTCAGAATGTCCTCCAAGAATCAGCCCCTTTGCCCAACACATCTAAGCACTAAGATATTTCCTACCAAATTTTCAAGGACTCCAAATTGCAGCCAAACCACCTGATGGCTTAGGGCAGGGCATGTGCATCTGCAGGGGAAGAGACAGAGACATCTTTACTCCGACATAATCTGGGGTTTTCAGAGGTAAAAGCCTTAAAGTGTGTGACCCACCTATGGAGAAAGCAGTTAGATCTAATTATAGCTCTTAATAGAGAGAATTGGCTGTTTCAAAAAAAGCAAATATCTAGGTTAAGAGCACTGTTAAACCTTGAGAGATTCATGCCATCACAGGCTTTTAAGAGCAATGCCCTTGTTTCATCCTTATTTAGATTTCTTGCAAATATTCTTGTGTAGTCTTCTTGGAAGTGGATGGTTTACAAATTCCCAATATACTTCCTGTATATCCCAATAGACTCTTGGATGACCTCTAACTATATCCTGTAAAGGAGCAAACATTCTGAAGTTTGAGATAAGGCAAACAATCCCCAACGTTGTTATTATAAATCCTCATCTTTTCTAAGTGCTTTTCTCTTACTATTCTTAAAATAATGGTAATTTATTGTGATGAAACTGGTCATCAGTTAAAGGCTCTAGAGAACATATCTAATGACAGAAACCAACAATTTATTTTAAATGTGCTTAATGAAAAATTTTTTCTATATTCCCCTTTTATAGTGTTAAATCGAAAGCTGCTTTCAGTAAGCTCTGTCAAGCAAAGTTATAGCTAGTCTCAATCATCAGGATTTTATTGAGTAACCTGAAAGTAGAGCAAATACAAAACTGTACTACTGCATCAATGACTGGCTTAGCCAATTAAAGCACAGAACTTATGAGGTTTGGTCACTGGTTTATACCCCATGTCGTCCAGTTGGCTTTGTTCTCATTAGGAAGCAAAATATCCCATAGATGCATTATGTTGATAATATAGAGGATATGGTTTAAAATAGATACTGGGCTTAAACCTCATATACTGTCTGCATCCCCATAAGATTATCTGTTTCACTGTTGAAGGAATAGGGGCTTACCACGTGTGTGACCTTGGGCAAGTCACTGATCTTGGTTGAGCCCCAGTTTCCATTTGTGAAATACATACTATGTAGTCAGCAGGTTCTGTGAGGACTAAATAATAAAATATCTTTAACACACATAGCTTGGTGCTCAGAGAACAATAACTCAACAGAAGTATGACTACAATCACGATCATGACCAACCATGGTCACGGGGCAAGTAAGAAATAATGATTTGGAGTTCAAAAGGAGCCAGGTCTTTCTGATTCTGCTACTGTGCTTATTCTGAGACTTGCTCAGGACACCTCATGCCTTTGTCCTCAAAGCTGTTTGTGCTCTCCTAGAAAGAACTGTGTAAGTCATCTCTGCGTCGCCAAACTTTTTAGCACACTGCTTGGCACAAAGAAGAACACAATAAATTATTTTTGAATGAACAAGCATATTGAGTCAAAGCCATCTTTGTCATGGAGCCCACTGCCATCCTGGCTAAGCCCAGCACGCTGCTGCTTTTATGTCCTAAATGGAGGGTTTTTTACTATACTCTCAGATGGAAAGTTCTAAACCCTGGAGGCACTTGTCATGCCACCCGCTCTATTCATTAGCTGAACTATTCACCCTGTAAACCCCTCCTCACCACCACCCCTACCATCAGGTGGTTGGAAATCTTCTGGGGGCCACTGCCTTCAGCGGCTTTCTCATCTGCCCCTTTCCTTCAACCAGTCACTTTTCCCGCTCAATCTCACTGCTGTCTTAGAACACTGTGGTAGTCTACCTATCTTGCTTAACTCTAATTCAGACTACAAGTGACTAAAATATTAATCTTCCTCAGTCATAGCTTCAAGAACATTTATACTTTCTCAAAAATTTCAATGGAGTTCCATTTCCTTCTAAACTGAAACCAACCCATCAGGATGAGATCCAAAGCTATGCTCAATACGGCACCTGCCTTCCTTTCCAAGACTCATTTCTTACTTGTGCCTTGCCTGGACCTTAGCTCATCTTAAATACTTTCTTCTTCCAAATCTTTCTTTGCTCATGCATTTCTCTGTATCTGGAACATGCTCTTCTCAATATCTTCACCCTTGAAATTCTTTCCATTTTTATGTTCCAAGTGAAATTAGGCTTTCTCCATGAAACCTTTTCAAATCACCCTTCCAAATGGTCACAGTTCTTAGTGATCTCTTGTACGTGCTTATGAGCACATCATCGTCAATGTCTATCTTGCTATATTGTTTTAATCATTTTCTAATTATTATTTACAAGCATTAAAATGGTTGTAATATTGGTTAAACATAGCTTGTTATTTATAACTCTATTCATTTAATGCTGACATTATTATTTTTAAAATTTATTTATTTTATTTTATTTTTGCCTGCATTGGGTCTTCATTGCTGTGCACGGGCTTTCTCTAGCTGTGGCGAGCAGGGGCTACTCTTCGTTGTGGTGCGCGGGCTTCTCATTGCGGTGGCTTCTCTTGTTGCAGGGCACGGGCTCTAGGCATGTGGGCTTCAGTAGTTGTGGCTTACAGGCTCTAGAGCGCAGGCTCAGTAGTTGTGGCGCACGGGCTTAGCTGCTCCACAGCATGTGGGATCTTCCCGGACCAGGGCTCGAACCCGTGTCCCCTGCATTGGCAGGCAGATTCTTAACCACTGCGCCACCAGGGAAGCCCCATAATGCTGACATTATTTTGTTCTGTCCCAAAATCTAATGATGTGCTCATTACACCAAGCTTTAAAATGGTGAGTTTGAAGCAACTCCAAATTGTGAGGTGGTAATGGATGTTGGCTCAGAGGCTCACACCTCACTCTATGCTGTAACCATGATAGTTTATACAACACTTGTTTGGTGCTTTTAAAAAATCTTTTTATTGATTTTTTTCTTTTACATTTAGTTGCCTTCGTGACCAGTGGGAAACTTTTTAGTAAAAATAAAGCTGAGAGGAATAAAAGAGAAATGGAAATACAAAGCCTCACATTTAACTGCCGCAGCAGGAAAATTCAAAACTGAATTCCAACCCTAGCTATTAAACACCTTGATCAAACCTCCTTCCAACTTTACTGAGCCAGGCAATTTTTCTCTTTTTCCCACTGACTTGGAGTCAGCAAGAGAGAGAGCTGAGTGGCTGGCAAAAGAAAATGAATACACTCTGCAACACTGGTCTCATGAAGCTGGAGCTTGCTAACTGTGGCCTGACCTGCCTGCACTCTGAGGATATTAATAACGCTGAGAGTCCACAACACAAAACTGCTACACTACCTGGAGACCCAAGTTCCCAGTTTAGCTTCTGAGGTTAATGAGATTGCCCAGCTCATCTTTCCTCATGCTCTTCCCCACCTGTAGCTAGTTGTGGTGCCTACTTGTGCTTCAATAAATATTTGTTAAGCAAATAACTGAATAAATAGATGAGTGAATAAATGAATGAGTAAGGGCACAGTGGGGACAAGGGACAGCGTGTGAGGGAAGGCCTTCTGGAGAATCTAAGCACCGAAGGACAAGAAAGAGTTATCCAGATGAAGGAGCTTGGAAGACCCTTGGAGGGCATTTAGGCGGCTCAGTTGGTGGAAACTGAACTAGTACAGTTAAGAGGCTGGAAACTAGTGGGTTGTGAGTAGGAAGGAAAATCCACTCAGCACTTCTAAAGAGATTAAAGTGGAGATGAAGCAGGGCAGGTGTGATGAGACAAGGTAATGGGTGAGGAATAATCACAAATGAGGAGAAAATATAGCTATTACATTTACAAAGGAAAGGGCTGTGAAGGAATTGAAGATGGTTGGGAATTCTTTCACGTTCCTCCCATTGGAGGTAGCGTCTCTGTCCCCTCTCCTTAAATCTGTGCTGACCCTGTGACTGCTTTGCTCCAGAGAAAACAGTGGAAGTGATGCTCTTCCAGTTTGCAGGCCCAGGCCTGAGTCAGGCAGCTTCCACTTCCTGTGTCTTGGAATGCTGTCTCTGGGAGCCCTGAGCTCTGACAACGCCCATGTCGGAGAGGCCATGTGTTGGCAGTCCCATCCACAACCACAGCTGAATCCATCCTTCCAGCTGAGAGGCCACACTTGTGAGCCCCTCCATCAGCAGCACCACCAAGTGACCTGAGCCCATCTACGTACAGTAGAGAAACCACCCAGCTGAGCCCTGCCTAAATTCACAACCCAAATAATGGTGAGATAATAGAATGTTATTATTTAAAGGTGCCAAACTTTGGGGTGGTTTGTTATGCAGCAACTGAAACAGGACATAAAAAAATTATTTGGTGAGCTAATGTATTCTTATTTTCACAGTGCCAAAATTTTATATGCTTTTATAAGATGGGGGGCCATTTTTGCTATTACATCTTTTGTCTTTCTGGTTCTATCTAGGTTCACTTGTTTTTTTTCCGTATCTCAATTCCTGAGACTGAAATTAAATTTAGAACAACAGAAAAACCATTCCACTGGATCTACTTTATGGTCAGGTTTTATTTCCACACAACATAATGTTCAGAGAATTGGATAAAAATCTGTTATTGTCCTTGCAGAAGGGAGCACTCAGCATGCAATAGTCATAGCCACACAGGAAATGCATAGCATTTGGGGCATATTCTCTCCTGCAGGACAATTGAAGCAGAGAAGGAAATGATCCCAACAGCTCAATCAATGACAGATGATGCTGTTTTCAGAGTGTTCCTGGTCTTTCTACTTTTCTTCTCTGGATGTTTGACATTATCACTGTCCTGAACCTTTGGCCCAGGAAGCAGATAAACAGCTGCTAGCAGAACCAACAGTGTTCAGTACTCATATTCACTCCTTTTTGTTCAGGTTGAAGTTTACACATGGTACCCTCATTCCTATCTGCAGCTTCCTAGAACCCCAAAGCCTGAATCTCATTTTTAAATTATAAGTGAAGAATACAACTATACACCAGGCTAAAAGGGCAGCTGGTGTTTCATGATTCTTCTCCTTCATCATCCCTCCTACTCAGCTTCTCTTCTTCTTTTTCAGTTATGTATATAATTGAAGCGATTACAGTTACGTACATATGTATGTATGCTTTAAGGCTCCTTTTTCAGATTCCAGAGGTCTAAACTAAGATCTTGCTGTGAAGTATTATCATCTCTATTTAGGCTCATTTTCTTTCTATGAGAAGTATCTTTACCGATTATTGGAGAGCACAATGGTTTAATGATTAGATTACCAAAGCAGTGCAATTTAAACGGATAAATAATTGATTTAGATACTATATGTGTCAATTGTTAAAAAAATTTAACAAGAAATTTTGCTTCCATACCACATTTCGGTTTAGAAGCGTACATTTCCCCTCTATTATAACTTATGTTGTTCATCCACATGAAGTGTCTTCTCATTTTACAGTCAAAGATTTTCTCATCTACTACATCTTCAAGAAAATCAAGAACAAATTTCTGATTACGGAATTTTGAAAGAATGAATATAACAAAACAACCTGGAGCAAAGCAAGTTTTCCACAGTACAGCCAAACTCCTGTAATTGATACTTGCAACTGATAGTTTAAGCTATCTTATATATGGCTCTTTTCCAGTTAAAAGAAGTCTAAAATACTACAAATGAATCACCATGAGCAATCAGATTATTTGGGTATAGTGAATCCTCTAAATTACAAAAGTATTTCTCTTGAAAAAATTTTACGCTCTGGAAATTGAGTCAGGATGTGTGTAAGATAGAAGGGAAATGAGCTATAGGTTTTAGAGAATCATGAACGCACCACAACCAATAAAATTTATTCGCTACTTCTGTATATTGTCCCACAATTTCACAATATCTCTTCATTCACATTATTTTAATGTTTACTTCACAACAGTTCTCCAAGGTGGATGTAATTATCTTCCTCTTGCATCTGAGGAAACGGAAACACATGCAATTTGTGCTCATCACAGCCCCTGCTCATCTAAAAATGCTGTGGCTCAAGTGGGTCCTGCACATGATTATGAAGTGAGTGGTTTCAAGGCTAAAGTCGTCGGAGTCTTTGCTGGCAGTGGAATGTACATTTTGGTATCGGGCAAAGCCGTGTGGACAGACAGAACTTGCAAAATAATGTGGTAAGTTTCAAAAAGTCTTCACACTTCTGGAGTAATAGTTAAAACCTGGTTTAATTAGATGAGAATTTGGGAGCCCCCCCGCCCCCTGCCTTGGGACAATTTTAAGAGAATTGTGGCAGTGGCCCAATTCCTATTGAAGATTTATGCTTGTGGCTTCTTTGTAATTTGCAAGGGAAGGAAGGTCTAGCAAAGTGATTGGGGAAAATGTCTAAAAGAGTCCAGATTACAGATCCATGGCAAATCATAGGCTGAAGTCAAGGGCAAAGAGTCTGGAAACTCTATGGTCGTCTGCCTGCAGAATCTCTTATGTAAGATTGGCAGCTGGCCTCACAGCAGCCTCGCCCGCCTGAAGGCCAGGCCAGCACGGACGTCCTCCACCCGGCAGCCGTGTGACTACAGCCACAGTGATAAATGTGGAGTGGGGAGACCCTGGTAAGTCAGCCACAAATCTCACAGATTACACTGCAAATGGTACACTTCACAAAAACATTTGCATAAATATATTTCCCACTGTCCAAAAATGAGGCCAGATGGAAACACCTTTCAGTGCATTCTATGATTAGAACTACAAAATGGTATTATATAAATCCATATTTGTAAAAGTTACTAAAAGATTTATCCCAATAGATGACCAATACTTCCCCCCTATAACTGCAACTAAGACCACTCTGAGGGAGCCTTGGGGAAAACCAAAAATAATAGGTAGCTTTGTGCTTTTGTAAAATATTTACTAAATGTTATGATCTTCAGATAAAGGACATCCAACCAAAAGTGAAAGGATTTTTCACTAGGAAGTGGGATTAAAGGTAATATTTATTTCTTATTTATATATTTCCATATGCCAATATAGCATGTGCTATCTTTACAAACAAAAATTTATTCCTTAATGCCTTGTCCCTTCATCAGCCTATTCATCTGGTTATCTTCAGTCAAGTCAGAATGGACAACTACTTCCTAAACGTACATTGTTCATTTTTCTAACCATTTATTCTTTTTTTCCACTTATTTCCAAATATATCTTGGAGACACGCTATTTTCCTGGCATTGTACTCTATGTGTATTGTGGGATTGAGTACTGTTGAGAAGTAACATACTAAAAAATATGGACAAATAAAATATTTTAGGTAAATCCAGAGGAAGTAGAAACAACTGAAAGCTGAAGTTATCAAGAAAGTCTTTCTGGAACTGGACTATTTGAAGTATAGGTAGGATTTTAACTTGCTGAAATGGAAGCAAAAGAAGGTCCGGTTAGATGGAGCGGGAAGCCGAGCTGCGAAGGCAGGTCAAGGTGCTCTGGGTGACGCCCAGATTCTGCTGTCACTGGGTGCATGAGCAAGTTGGAGAGAGAAATAATGTTGAATAAATTTAATAATAAAAGTCAAAAGGCAATTCAGATCAGCAGCCCAAGGAACAGAGACATGATACGTAGGATGAATTCAGAGAGAAGAAATGTTCCCCATGAGTAATTAAATTGAGGGATAAAAGAAAGAAGGCTGAGGGGCTAGATAAGGGTGAGAAAGAGCATCAGTCCAGCCGGCCTCACCTCCATTCCTTGAGTGACTTCTTGTCTGAATTTTCTCAGGTCCAAATACTGACATAATAGGATATTACAAAAGTTCTGTGACAATACACCTTAGATTTTTCTGACATGGTCTAAATTTTAAGTATCTTCCTCCGCTATCACATAATTATACCCATGTTGAATTTTTGGTCTGGTATCCAGAAACAATGGCATTCAGATAAATGATTACAAACAATGGTGAGGATCTAATTTAAACAGAGAGGAGGATATAAAAATGAAAATATTTGTTTTAAAGTACATACTGAAAAGTGAGGATTTTGTTTACTGCATTTGGTAAATTCATCTTGGCCACAGGAAATATTCAATAATTTCATGCACTTTAACACATATAGGTATGATGGCAAAAGAAGGCCGATTTTCTCCAGGAAGTAGTTAGTTAAGAAGATTCTCAGAACATTTTGACCCTCCTGCTGCTGCTTCCAGTGCTTCAGCTTGGGGCTGCAAGGAGCAGGCTTGCAGGGGACAGAGGGACCGGCTGGATGATGGAGCCGGCAGCGAGCCGGGCCGGCACATTAAGTGATGAATCAGAGCAAGCAGCTCAGTCACGTGAAAATTCTTTTCTGAATATTGCTTTCTTTCCATTACAGAAGGCAAATTCTTCTACCTCTATTTCAGGGCAATATATCGACAGCAGACTTCCCCTTTGACCAGGGAAAAATAGAATAAAAGGAGTTTATACATGTATATTTCCCTAAAACACTGGTAAGACTGGGTTATTGCCTCTCAGCCAGTGCACAGAAGGGCTCCCGGTGACATCCCTGTGCCCGCACCCTCATCATCACAGTCTGGCCTCGGCCTGCTCTCCAGATGTTGAAACATCATCAGGCTGCTGAGGCCCAGAAGAAACTAGCTTTCAAATTTGACTTCTGATTAAACCACAAGAGAGGGGCCGTGTGTAACCTTTTAAAACGGTATGTCATGATTACATAAAAATTCTAACATAAATGGGTAAAATGGTCTGAATGTTTCATATAAATTCTATTATTCATCCAAAATAATTGTATCTTTGGGAAGAGAATGGTTTAGAATCACTGGTGTGTGTGTGTGTGTGTACTACATATACCATTGTCCCTCTGTATATGTGGGGAGGTGGTCTGGGGGGGGGTTGGTTCCAGGACGGGTGTGGGTACCAAAATCCATGGATGCTCAAGTCCCTTGACCAACCCTCTGTATCCACGGTTCGGCGTGTGAAGACTCAACCCATGCAGATTGTGCAGCACCGTGTTTATTGAAAAAAATCCACGTGTAAGAGGACCCGCACAGTTCAAAACGGTGTTGTTCAAGGGCCAACTGTATATATATAATATATATTTTATATATACAACTGTATATATATGTTTAAAAATAAGCATATATATGGTTAAGTATATACATAAATAAATAAAGTTAAAATATATAAAATCTCTGATGTAAGAAAAACAGCATTAAGGCACAAAGCTAAGGAAAACCCTAATGCTGCCTATATACAAAAACCTACTCTAAGAAACCTGAATGCAGCAAGAAACCTGTGAGATACTGATTTTGGCTGGTTCTCCACCTAACAGGATGGTAAGTTATTCCTGTTCTCAGATCCAGCTCCCACCTCCAGGGAACATTAATAGCTGTTGTAATTAAAGGCAGTGTCAGGTCACCCAGCACCCAGTCTCTGGATCCAGCGAGAGGAATTTAGAGGAACCATCCCAGAGGAGATGGGTTGTACTGGAGTTGCCTTACACTGGCTCAAGGGTCAAACGTGTGTTTCTTCCCAAGTCTGTACCCAGTGTGGGCACACTGGTGACTTTCAACGGGCCACGGAAGTTGGCAACAACTACAAAGCAGGGCTATCTTCCTCAGAGGTCTGATCCTTAAACCTTTGTCAGCACCACTGGATGGACGCTGGCTGAGTCAAGAAAGTGAAAACTTTGGCCTGTTGAAGGAAACAGAGGTCAAAGTGTACTGAGTCAAAGAGGCAAGTGCAGTGGCTGGTTTCCCAGCTGACAGCAAACAGCCATGGGCTTCCCTGCAGCCTCTGAGGGTCATGTGGTTTTGAGGGTGAATGAATGTTCAGCTTTATTTGTTGAGTTGCTAATCAATTTAGAGACAGAAAAAAAGGGTAAGACAGGGAACATGAACTTGTATTCTGTTCCTAGTAAGGCCTATTGAAAATCGTAGCTTAGATTTGTGGTCAAAAGAGCTGACCGATCATTTGCCTCAGAATTACACAGCTTGACTTGCTTAGAGAGGTAAGGAGGGAAGGGACGTGCAGAGATGAAGGATACAGAGAACTTCCTGATGACAGACTCTAAGGTCCGGAGGACAAGGGCCAAGGAACAGGAGGGCTGAGGGGGTGAGAATGAGGGTCAGATCAGAGCCGCAGAGGCTAAATGTCCCCAAGGGGAGGACACTCCACTACTGACTTCTTCCCCTCTCAGTTGTTCGTTATCATTTCTATTTTCAACTCTTACATTGACTGATGTTTTACCTTAAACATATGTTGATTTTTTTTAATTAAAAAAATATTTATTTATATTTATTTATTTGGTTGCACCGGGTCTTAGTTGCGAACGTATGTTGATTTTTAAGACTTATCTACCTCTTGACCCAGTAACTTGGTCCTATCCTCACTATCCATAATGTAAAATGAAGAAATGAGGGTCTGTGTGGTGTCTCCATGCCTTCCCCCTCACTTCTGAGCTTTCTTCAGCTCCACCATTATTTTTATATTTTCAAGATCTGTAACATTTATCTTTTGTTCTGAAATGGTTATATCTTCCATGCTTTGCCTAAAGGTATATTCTGGAAATTAAGTTAAATAAACACATTCATAATACTAAATTTATGCCAATTGTATTCTCTGGTTGGAACTTAAGGAGGAGTCCCACTCCTATGTTACGAAACATGGGTCATTCAAAGGAGGAAGTTTCCAAAATTCACATCAAATGAATTATTATTTCTTGTACTCAATTAACTACTTTTGTCTTTTTGCTTTATACATGGATAGTTTTCTGGTACAAACTTTTGCTTTTCTTGAGTGTCAAATTGCCTTTCTTCTTGTTGACAGAATAAACATGTCTTCTCTGTCTGAACACTAAGCTCTTCTAGCTCTTTTACCGTTTCATTAATTGATTGTTCTAAAAGGACTCCTTCCTTTTCAGGTCTGCCACCAAGATGTCTTTCTGGAATTTTCTTACTGAATCCCCTATCTTCCTTTATCTTGGGTCTCAACTTTATTTCTTTAGGAATAGATTTTTAGGTCATTTTTTTCTCCTCTAGTAATTCTTTTTATTTACTCTGAATTGCCTATGCTTTTTTTGTTGTTGATTTCCTTGTCTTTGTCAGAGTCTAGATCACATAATAAATATTTTCAGAAAAGCTGCATGGGAGGTAAAAATTTCTGGATTCTTCACATCTGCATATGTCTTTACTTGCTTACTAGGATGGTTAATTTTACGTGTCAACCTGACTGGGCACCCAGATTAACCATTGCGTCTGGGTGTGCCTGTGAGGATGTTTCTGGTTGAGATTGGCATTTGCATCTTTGGACTAGATAAAGCATATTGCCCTCTCCAATGTTGGTGGGCCTCATCCAATCTGTTGAGGGACTGAATAGAATAAAAAGGTGGAGGAGGGCAGAATTTGTCCCTTTTTATCTTCCTGCCTACCTGTCTGATCTGGGACATCAGTTTTCTCTTGCCCTTGATCTAAGATTTATACCAGCAGCTCCCCTGGTTCTCAGGCCTTTGTACTCAGACTGGAATTACACCATTGGCACACCTGGGTCCCCAGCTTGCAGATGGCAGGTCATGGGACTTCTGGACCTCTGTAATTGTGTGAGCCAATTCTTCCTAAGAAATCAATCTCTCTCTAGTGTATATATATATATATATACATATATATATGTATCTATCTATAGAGAGAGAGATTCGCTGAAGAACCTTGACTAGTAGACTTATACACTTAATAAAAACTTGGATAGGATTCCATGCTGAAAGCAAATCCCCCTCCAAATGTTGACCGCATTTCCTGGACTCTAGCATCAGCATCAGTGGACTTCGGTGTGTGTGTGTGTGGGTAGCACTTTGGAGTCAGCCAGCTTCACTTTGCTGTAGGTAGGAGACCTCTCAAGGAGATAGGCTGGATCCTGCCCAAGGGCAAGAAGAAGACACCACTCCGAGGCTCCATTTTGATTGCTCTTGGTCAGATGATAAATGCTATTCCCAAGGGCTTCTTTTGCTATTAATTTTGTGATTGATTTTATAACCTTCTAGGGAATAGTGTGAGTTATATTCAGTTTCTCTCTGAGGAGTGTAATTTTGAGTACTATTTCTATGGTTTTGTTCTTTTTTTTTTTGCCTTTAAAGACTAAACTGCTTTACTTCATTTTGGAATGCATTATTTGTGCTGTTTTTTGAAGAATTTCAGTGGTTTAACAGAAACTTCAGTGTGCTTTGACTAAAAATGAGGCAAAAGCTTCAATGGCTTTGCCACTATTTGAAAAAAAAAGATAACAGAAGACAAGTTTGCATGGATTATTCATTGTTAAGGTAATTAACATCTTTACTACTATATATGCTTAAAAATCATTTCTGCAAAATAACCACATTTGCAGATGTCTAATCCTTACACATACAGACACATAGTCTATATTTGTACTGAAATTTTGCTCACAATTTATATTTGCTAAGTTATTCTAAATTATAGATTTTCATCTTTACTTTGGTGCATAAAATAAAACATTGTGCCATTGATTTATTTTTATGTGTGTACATTGGAGACAAAGGAAGGACAACGGCAGAATAAATATAAACAATAACATGTAAGTGACAGGGAACGTGAGCCAGGACTGTCTACACAGTTCTGCGTATTTCCTGAGGTTAAGAAGACCACAATAGCCCTTTTAGCACAGGTATAACTTTAAGAACATAAAGGATTTTCTATGAAACTGAAACATAAAATTCATAATTTGTGAAATATGTGTGAACAGCAGTATTTAATCAATTTAGCTCTGAATCACCAATAACCAGTAGAGCAAGTGAGAGTCTCGGGGTCTGATCACAGGTGCACATACCACACCTAGAGGAGTCTTGGTCTCAGAGAATCTGCTGGATCCACAATCAGTACCTTGTTTACACAGCCTATGTCATCCACTGCAAATTCTTCCGTGTGTTCTCTCTCTTCCCACACTGTCAGTTACTTAGAGCACAGTCCTATCTTCTAAATCTTCTAAAGCATCTCCTGCTATTTGACAAATAAACTGTATTCTGGAGATTTAGTGAATTCTCTTTGATGACAGAAGTACAGTAAAATGGTATGAAATTATTTTGGCAGAGGTTAAAAATATTTTATTCCACATTTTACTACATCCTTCTTCTGCCTGAAGTGATTTTTAAAAATCTAAGAGTTTAATTTAAAATCCAGATTTTTATGTAATTATCACAAAAATCAGTAGAGCTCTCTTCAAAGAAAGAAGTAGCAGTTCTTTAATTTGGACATATGAAATTTAGCATGATTGCAGGGTGGTTCTGATCAGAACCCTTCCTAAGCTTTCAGGACATGGGATGACTCTCACTTGCTGAAAAAAGTATGAACATTTTTCCTCCCTAAAAGCAGGTTTTACACAGACCAGAGGAGATCCTGCCTCTGTGGTAATACATTTCTATACATACTCTGTAATAGAGGGAACATATCATAACTACTTGGTAAGTGAATTAATGAAAGAATGAATCAGTGCTTTAATGACTTTTATCATGGTTATAGATGCCAGTATTTCCTTGGCAATTGTGAAATATTTAAATAATTTTTTCTGTGCATTAACAATATAGATTGGTAGTGCTATAAGGAGCTATTTTCAGTGAAGAAATCAGTACCAATAATATTTTGCAACTATTCATGCAGCAGTAAAATCACGTACTTTAAAGCAAATTTTACTGAAGTATAGTTGACTTACAATATTATATTAGTATCAGGTGTACTACATAGTGATTTGATATTTTTATAGATTGCACACCAGTTATAAAATAAATAAGTCACAGGGATATAATGTACAGCACAGGGAATACAGTCAATAATATTATAATAACTTTGTGTGAGGTGTGATCTATAAATACATACATATATAAAATAAACTTTCTCGAACTCAGGAGAACATTTCTTTTCATTTGCCCCATTTTCTGAAGGAACCAGAAGATGAGAGAAAACAGGTATGGGCAGTCCTAGAGAAGAAGCCAAGACTTGTGACCCATGGGCCTGTTCCATCCCATCCCATCCTACCTAGACTGCCCTAGTGAGGAGGTGAAGGAGTCACCCATGACATACAGCTGACACAAGTCCGCAGGTGGGAACTGCTGATAGAGTGGGATCATCTGAAAGAGTGATTTGCAGTTGTACCCACCAAATATAATTCAGATGAACACAGTCATATAGTCTCCTTGGTCATTTTTTATTTTAGTATCTATAAGAAGGCTTAAATCTCCTTCTTGTATTCTATAGAAAAGGAAGTGGTGACGCCAGGGGTTGTGTTTTCTTAGCCATTTCTCTTTCTGAGTTGCTGCACCCAGCCAGGTATCTCACCTCTTGCAAGAGCTTCCTCTGTCCATCTCATGTCACCCAACCCTGGAAAATGTCTCTCTGTTTTCCATGTATTTAGAAACATTGAAAAAAATCTACCATTCACAACAGTGTGGCGTTACTGTTGATGTAGGGAAATTCAGGAAGAGTAGCAAATAAAGAGTATGGAAATAAATACACATCAATATTGGAATTTAGTATATAATAAAGATGCTGCCTCAAATCGGTGGGAAATGAAGGATTATTCCATAGACAGCATTGAAATAAACAAAAAATAAAGTTTAATTCATATCTCCATTTCATCTTTAAAAATAAAGTGAATCTAGATGAGACAAAAATTTAAATGTGAAAAAAAACAAAGCACTGAAAGTATTAAAAGAAACAATGAATGAAAGTTTTGTAGTTTTGGAATAGTGCAATCCTTTCTAAGGTGGCCCTAAAATCAGAAGCCTTAAAGAAGTAGTATCTGACTACCAAGAAAAGATTTTAAAATTTCCTATGACAACAAAACTAACAAACCAAAAACCACCCAGAATACCTTCTGGTAGTGTGCTATATTGGTGGTCGCCAAAAAACCCCATGCCTTGTAGAAAGCTGCCCTTGTAGAGCTCCCTCCTCTTGAATCTGGGCAGGGTGTGTAACCTGTTCTAACCAACAGGATGTGATAGACGTTTCAGACCAAAGCTCCTGCCTTTGCACTCTTCGAAGTCCTGAGCTGCTAAGTTAGAAGTCCAGCTACTCTGCAGGAGATACCAGATTAAGAGATCTTATGGAGGGGCTACGTGGGAAGGAGAGCCCTATGTCTATCTACATTGAGGAAAACCAAGACACCTAGCTGACACAAGGTCCCAGAACTATGACCCTGGTCAAGCCATTCCAGCCAGCCACCAGCCACCTTAACTTCTTAGCTAGGTATGGTATCACACAGAGAATCACACTATCCTCACTGTGTTCTGTCCAAATTCACAACCCTCAGAATTTTGAGAAGTAAAATTCGTTTTTTTTAAAGACATGGGATAGTTTCTCATGAAGCAATAGGTAACTGGAACACTCCAGTAGTCAAACAGCAAACTGGGAAGAGTACAAGCAATATATATCACAAGACTAGTTTCCTAAATATACAAAAAGATCTTAAAATCAATTCGAAAAATGACAAATAACTCAATACAAAAATAAACAAAAAGATTTAAGAAGTAATTCAAAGGACCAAAATATAAGGGGTCAACAATCTTTTGAAAGATGTTCAAGCTCTCTAATTTTTTAAAAAATGCAATGAGATTCCATTATTTGCCTATTGAATTGGAACATATTTAAAAGCTGAACAGTTAACAGAGTGGAGATGATACAGAGCTAGTATTCTCATGTACTGCTTGCTGGGAGCAATTTAACAGTGTTTATAAAAATGCAGTGCATATATTATTTGACCCAGCAATATAATTTCTAACAAGATGTTATATAACATATTTTACTCAAGGATGCAAACATATATGAAGTACTATGAACTGAATGAATGTTTACCTTCACAAAGAGGAAGGCTTCACTTCCACTGTGATGGTGCTTGGATGTAGGGCCTTTGGGAGGTAATCAGATTTAGATGAAGTCATGACGGTAGGTCTCCCATGATAGCATTAGTGTCTTTATAAGAAGAGGAAGAGAGATCTGAGAATATTCTCTCTCTCTCCCTCTCTCTCTCTGCCATGTGAGGACACAGTGAGAAGGTGGCCATCTGCAAGAAATTCTTGAGAGGGCTTTCACCAGAACTGAATCTGCTGGCACCTTGATCTTGGACTTCCCAGCCTCTATAACTGTGATAAATAAATTTCTGTTTTTCAGGACACCCAGTATATATGTTGTTATGGCAGCCAGAGCAGACTAAGACATGAACAAAGATGTTCATTAAGCATTATTTATAATATCTTACATGTTGGAGACTTCCACATATCCATCCATAAGAATCTTATTAAAAAATTACAGCACAGCTATACAATATATTATTGTGTAGCTATTTACAAGAATAAGGTAGAACTTTCCATACCGATTTAGGAGGATATCTAGATGTTAATAAAGTGAAAAAAATCAAGATGTAGATCAGAATAGACTGTAGGATAATATTTGTCAACTTTTATGAAAGAAATACAAGCACACACATATTGCACATTTGTATACACGTATACTTATATAACATTTCTAAGTAGACACAAGAAACTATTAATGGTGATTAGCTCTGAGGACTGGGAGTACTGAATTGGACAACATGGTGTGAGAGGAAACAGACACTTACTTTTCACTCTACACCCATCTGTACATGTTAGTAGTTAACATGGAATTTTTATTAAAAAGAAAAGAAAAAAATAGTGAAATCTCGAAAGGCCTTTGTGCCAAGAGCTCCGCCGTTCCCCAAGCTCAGAACACAGGAGTACTGTTAACCTTTATCTGTTCTTTGGGCTCACATATGCACATAGAGTTGTGTTGTGTGACATTATGCAAACACCATCCCTCTCTGCTAGGTTGAAGCCGCATCAGGAGGATTTGGAAGAAGGCTGGACTTTCTGGGAGAATAAGAAAAGCACATCCCCTCACTGGCTCCCAATGCTGAGACACACACTAGCAGCCACAGGCTCCACTAACAAGCTGACAAGGGGTGCTGTCCTCCCCACCCCAGACTCACCAGTAATAACCTGCCTAAGGAGCGGTGACGTCGCTAAGGAGCACTTAAGGAACTCTTGGCACTCTTAGCCCAGGTTCTGAATTCATATGGGAGGAAATGGATACGTATCATGAACAATTATGTTGTTTCACATGTTCTTTAACCACAGATTAATTTTCCTGAAACTGAAAGGTGTTCTGTGGGAGAATACCTTATTCTTATTATTTGATGTTCAAACAGAATCACACCCACTCACAAGCTTCACTTAGCTATGCTTGTTCTGATATATATATATATTTTTTTGTTTGTTTGTTTGTTTGTTTGTTTTTAACATCTTTATTGGAGTATAATTACTTTACAATGGTGTGTTACTTTCTGCTTTATAACAAAGTGAATCAGCTATACATATACATATATCCCCAAATCTCCTCCCTCTTACGTCTCCCTCCCACCCTCCCTAACCCACCCTCTAGGTGGTCACAAAGCACCAAGCTGATCTCCCTGTTCTATGTGGCTGCTTCTCACTAGCTATCTATTTTACATTTGGTAGTGTATATATGTCCATGCCACTCTCTCACTTCGTCCCAGGTTACCCTTCCCCCTTCCCGTGTCCTCAAGTTCATTCTCCACGTCTGCGTCTTTATTCCTGTCCTGCCCCTAGGTTCTTCAGAACCATTTTTTTTTTTTTGATTCCATATATATGTTAGCATACGGTATTTGTTTTTCTCTTTCTGACTTAACTTCACTCCGTATAACAGTCTCTAGGTCCATCCACCTCACTACAAATAACTCAATTTCGTTTCCTTTTATGGCTGAGTAATATTCCATTGTATATATGTGCCACATCTTCTTTATCCATTCATCTGTCAATGGACACTTAGGTTGCTTCCATGTCCTGGCTATTGTAAACAGAGCTGCAATGAACATTGTGGTACATGACTCTTTTTGAATTATGGTTGTCTCAGGGTATATGCCCAGTAGTGGGATTGCTGGGCAATATATTGCTGGGTCATATGGTAGTTCTATTTTTAGTTTTTTAAGGAACCTCCATACTGTTCTCCATAGTGGCTGTATCAATTTACATTCCCACCAACAGTCAAGAGGGTTCCCTTTTCTCCACACCCTCTCCAGCATTTATTGTTTGTAGATTTTCTGATGATGGCCATTCTGACTGGTGTGAGGAGATACCTCATTGTAGTTTTGATTTGCATTTCTCTAATGATTAGTGATTGTTGAGCATTCTTTCATGTGTTTGTTGGCAATCTGTATATCTTCTTTGGAGAAATGTCTATTTAGGTCTTCTGCCCATTTTTTGGATTGGGGTGTTTGTTCTTTTGAAATTGAGCTGCATGAGCTGCTTGTAAATTTTGGAGGTTAATCTTTTGTCAGTTGCTTCATTTGCAAATATTTTCTCCCATTCTGAGGGTTGTCTTTTCATCTTGTTTATGGTTTCCTTTGCTGTGCAAAAGCTTTTAAATTTCATTAGGTCCCATTTGTTTAATTTTGTTTTTATTTCCATTTCTCTAGGAGGTGGGTCAAAAAGGATTTTGCTGTGATTTATGTCATAGAGTGTTCTGCCTATGTTTTCCTCTGAGACTTTTATAGTGTCTGGCCTTACATTTAGGTCTTTAATCCATTTTGAGTTTATTTTTGTGCATGGTGTTAGGGAGTGTTCTAGTTTCATTCTTTTACATGTAGCTGTCCACTTTTCCTAGCACCACTTATTGAAGAGGCTATCTTTTCTCCATTGTATATTCTTGCCTCCTTTATCAAAGATAAGGTGACCATATGTGCGTGGGTTTATCTCTGGGCTTTCTATCCTGTTACATTGATCTATATTTCTGTTTTTGTGCCAGTACCATATTGCCTTGATTACTGTAGCTTTGTAGTATAGTCTGAAGTCCAGGAGCCTGATTCCTCCAGCTCCGTTTTTCTTTCTCAAGATTGCTTCAGCTATTCGGGGTCTTTTGTGTTTCCACACAAATTGTGAAATTTTTTATTCTAGTTCTGTGAAAATGCCATTGGTGGTTTGGTAGGGATTGCATTGAATCTGTAGATTGCTTTGGGCAGTATAGTCATTTTCACAATGTTGATTCTTCCAATCTAAGAACATGGTATATCTCTCCATCTGTTTGTATCATCTTTAATTTCTTTCATCAGTGTCTTATAGTTTTCTGCATACAGGTTTTTTATCTCCTTAGGTAAGTTTATTCCTAGGTATTTTATTCTTTTTGTT
Source organism: Eschrichtius robustus (assembly GCF_028021215.1). Taxonomy (NCBI): domain Eukaryota; kingdom Metazoa; phylum Chordata; class Mammalia; order Artiodactyla; family Eschrichtiidae; genus Eschrichtius; species Eschrichtius robustus. The sequence goes on along the minus strand of NC_090832.1, from coordinate 6,665,347 downwards.
GCAATGGTAAATGGGAGTGTTTCCTTAATGTCTCTTTCCGGTTTTTCATCACTAGTGCATTGGAATGCAAGAGATTTCTGTGCATTAATTTTGTATCATGCTACTTTACCACATTCATTGATTAGCTCTAGTAGTTTTCTGGTAGCATCTTTAGGATTCTCTATTTATAGCATCATGTCATCTGCAAACAGTGACGGCTTTACTTCTTTTCCGATTTGGATTCCTTTTATTTCTTTTTCTTCTCTGATTGCTGTGGCTAAAAGTTCCAAAATTATGTTGAATAAAAGTGGTGAGAGTGGGCAACCCTGTCTTGTTCCTGATCTTAGTGGAAATGGTTTCAGCTGCTCACCATTGAGAAGGATGTTGGCTGTGGGTTTGTCATATATGGCCTTTATTATGTTGAGGTAAGTTCCCTCTATGCCTACTTTCTGGAGGGTTTTTATCATAAATGGGTGTTGAATTTTGTCAAAAGCTTTTTCTGCATCTATTGAGATGATCATATGGTTTTTCTCCTTCAATTTGTTAATATGGTTTATCACATTGATTGATTTATGTATATTGAAGAATGTTTGCATTTCTAGGATAAACCCCACTTGTTCATGGTGTATGTTCCTTTTAATGTGCTGTTGGATTCTGTCTGCTAGTATTCTGTTGAGGATTTTTGCATCTATGTTCATCAGTGACATTGGCCTGTAGTTTTCTTTCTTCGTAACATCTTTGTCTGGTTTTAGTATCAGGGTGATGGTGGCCTCGTAGAATGAGTTGGGGAGTGTTCCTCCCTCTGATATATTTTGGAAGGGTTTGAGAAGGATAGATGTTAGCTCTTCTCTAAATGTTTGATAGAATTTGCCAGTGAAGCCACCTGGTCCTGGGCTTTTGTTTGTTGGAAGATTTTTAGTCACAGTTTCGATTTTGGTGCTTGTGATTGGTCTGTTTGTATTTTCTATTTCTTCCTGGTTCAGCCTCAGAAGGTTGTGCTTTTCTAAGAATTTGTCCATTTCTTCCAGGTTGTCCATTTTATTGGCATATAGTTGCTTGTAGTAATCTCTCATGATCCTTTGTATTTCTGCAGGGTCAATTGTTACTTCTCCTTTTTCATTTCTAATTCTATTGATTTGAGTCTTCTACCTTTTTTTCTTGATGAGTCTGGCTAATGGTTTATCATTTTTGTTTATCTTCTCAAAGAACCAGCTTTTCGTTTTATTGATCTTTACTATCATTTCCTTCATTTCTTTTTCATTTATTTCTGATCTGATCTTTATGATTTCCTTCCTTCTGCTGACTTTGGTGTTTCTTTTGTTCTCCTTCTCTAATTGCTTTAGGTGTAAGGTTAGGTTGTTTATTTGAGATGTTTCTTGTTTCCTGAGGTAGGATTGTATTCCTATAAACTTCCCTCTTAGAACTGCTTTTGCTGCATCCTATAGGTTTTGGGTCATCATGTTTTCATTGTCATTTGTGTCTAGGTAGTTTTTTATTTCCTCTTTGACTTCTTCAGTAATCTCTTGGTTATTTAGTAACATATTGTTTAGCTTCCATGTGTGTACTTTTTACAGATTTTTTCCTGTAATTGATATCTAGTCTCATAGCATTGTGGTCGGAAAAGATACTTGATACGATTTCAATGTTCTTAAATTTACCAAGGCTTGGTTTGTGACCCAAGATATGATCTATCCTGGAGAATGTTACACGATCACTTGAGAAGAAAGTGTATTCTGTTGTTTTTGGATGGAATGTCCTATAAATATCAATTAAATCTATCTGGTCTTTTGTGTCATTTAAAGCTTCTGTTTCCTTATTTATTTTCTGTTTGGATGATCTGTCCATTGGTGTAGGTGAAGTGTTAAAGTCCCCCACTATTATTGTGTTACTGTCGATTTCCTCTTTTACAGCTGTTAGCAGTTGCCTTATGTACTGAGGTGCTCCTATGTTGGGTGCATATATATTTATAATTGTTATATCTTCTTCTTGGATTGATCCCTTTATCATTACGTAGTGTCCTTCCTTGTCTCTTGTAACAGTCTTTATTTTAAAGTCTATTTTATCTGATATGAGTATTGTTACTCCAGCTTTCTTTTGATTTCCATTTGCATGGAATATCTTTTTCCATCCCCTCACTTTCAGTCGGTATGTGTCCCTAGGTCTGAAGTGGGTCTCTTGTAGACAGCATATATACGGGTCTTGTTTTTGTATCCATTCAGCCAGTCTATGTCTTTTGGTGGGAGCATTTAATCCATTTACACTTAAGGTAGTTATTGATATGTATGTTCCTATTACCATTTTCTTACTTGTTTTGGGTTTGTTATTGTAGGTCTTTTCCTTTTCTTGTGTTTCCTGCCTAGAGAAGTTCCTTTAGCATTTGTTGTCAAGCTGGTTTGGTGGTGCTGAATTCTCTTAGCTTTTGCATGTCTGTAAAGGTTTTACTTTCTATGTGGAATCTGAATGAGATCCTTGCTGGGTAGAGAAATCTTAGTTGTAGGTTTTTCCCTTTCATCACTTTAAATACGTCCTGCCACTCCCTTCTGGCTTGCAGAGTTTCTGCTGAAAGATCAGCTGCTAACCTTATGGGGATTCCCTTGTATGTTATTCGTTGTTTTTCCCTTGCTGCTTTTAATATTTTTTCTTTGTATTTAATTTTTGATAGTTTGATTTATATGTGTCTTGGTGTCTTTCTCCTTGGATTTATCTTGCATGGGACTCTTTGTGCTTCCTGGACTTAATTGACTATTTCCTTTCCCATATTAGGGAAGTTTTCAACTATAATCTCTTCAAATATTTTCTCATTCCCTTTCTTTTTCTCTTCTTCTTCTAGGACCCCTATAATTTGAATGTTGGTGCATTTAATGTTGTCCCAGAGGTCTCTAAGACTGTCCTCAATTGTTTTCATTCTTTTTCCTTTATTCTGCTCTGCAGTAGTTATTTCCACTATTTTATCTTCCAGGTCACTTATCTGTTCTTCTGCCTCAGGTATTCTGCTATTGATTCCTTCTAGAGAATTTTTAATTTCATTTATTGTGCTGTTCATCACTGTTTGTTTGCTCTTTAGTTCTTCTAGGTCCTTGTTTCTTGTATTTTCTCCATTCTATTTCCAAGATTTTGGATCATCTTTACTATCATTGTTCTGAATTCTTTTTCAGGTAGACTGCCTATTTCCTCATCATTCGTTTGGTCTGGTGGGTTTTTATCTTGCTCCTTCATCTGCTGGGTGTTTCTCTGTCTTCTCGTTTTGCTTAACTTATTGTGTTTGGTGTCTCCTTTTGGCAGGCTGCAGGTTTGTAGTTCCCGTTGTTTATGGAGTCCGTCCCCAGTGGCTATGGTTGGTTCAGTGGGTTGTGTAGGCTTCCTGGTGGAGGGGACTAGTGCCTGTGTTCTGGTGGATGAGGCTGTATCTTGTCTTTCTGGTGGGCAGGACCATGTCTGGTGGTGGATTTTGGGGTGTCTGTGACCTTATTATGATTTTAGGCTGCCCCTCTGCTAATGGGTGGTGTTGTGTTCCTGTCTTGCTAGTTGCTTGGCATAGGGTGTCCAGCACTGTAGCTTGCTGGTCATTGAGTGGAGCTGGGTCTTAACGTTGAGATGGAGTTCTCTGGGAGAGCTTTCGCTGTTTGATATTACATGGAAACAGGAGGTCTCTGGTGGACAAATGTCCTGAGCTTGGCCCTCCCACCTCAGAGGCACAGGCCTGACATCGGGCTGGAGCACCAAGACCCTGTCAGCCACACGGCTGAGAGAGTAGACATGCAAATCCAAAGAATCACCTAATTTCCTTCAAATTGGTGACCAGCCACAATATCTATCTGGAGTGGGTGGCCTCTTTCTTCAGTCTCTCTTGGCCTTTTGAGTTTGGGGGCCAGTTTCACCCCGGGCGCTCCAGAGATTTCCAATCAACTTGCAGGGAGAAGATGGGCTGGGAAGCACTGAGCATCAGGGTAGCTCAGGGAATCACAGAATCAGGCTGAGGCCCAGCAGAGTCGACAAATTCCCAGAAGCTGTTCTGATGTATTTTTAAGGGCTTGAAAACCAAAGCAGATTTTTAATTTTCTTATCAAAAAACACAAGCCTTTATATCAAAGTGTTAGGTTTCTTAATATCTTTTTTGTTTTCCCTTGTAAATGTGGGAACTGGATGATCTCTGCTAGGCGTGTGTGACGGACCAAATCTAAAACATCGTCAGAGGCAAGCAGACCTTGAAAATCTTGTGGAACTGGAACGTTTTCATGCCTCACAGAACGCTGTGTGTCAAACGGGTATGCAATCAGTTTGTGGATCTAGCAGGGTGGTGCAGATGCAAACTTGTATGATTGGGGTGATAGTTCCATTAAGCATTCTCATTTGGAAAACGTTTTGGAATATATGAATAAATAATAGGGAAATGTCCAAACAGACATAGTATCGTGGTCAAAAATATGAATAGTTACCTGAGAGAGAGAGAGAGAGTCACTTCAAATCGAATAATGAATGAGCATGAACCCACAGTGCAAACTCGAAGGACGATCGTAGATGTGGAACCCGAATTATGACTAACAAACTGGTATAAAATTTATTTCTAACTGTATCAACTGGCAAAGAAAATAGCTACGCATTTACTGAAAAAAAAAAAAAAAAAAAAAAAGAAGCATTACTCCTATTTGGTTAGAAAGACAAAAGAAAAAAAAAGGAAAAGAATAGATACACCCAGTTGGAACCCTGAACAACCAAATGTCACAAAAGGTGTTAAGAACACTAACATTCTTGTTATGTTTGAAGGCTGTATTATGTATGAATTTTTGGGAATTTTTCAATAAGAAAATTTAAGTCTATTTTGGTGTTTCAGGCTCCACAGAACCAAAGGGTACTCTGGAAGGCTTATAGAGAAATGAGAGATTAAGAGAAAACTCATGAGAATATCAAGAAGATGGAACCATTTATGAAACAGCAAAGCTCATATATAATTGAGCAAGGACAATGGAAAGTAGTTTGAATTGCAATATAACTCTGTAAGAATACAATGTACATTGCCAGTAGCTGAGTGTTGCAAGCAAGCCAAGTTCAAAGCAAACAAATAAAGAAGTAAATAAAAATTTAAAGCCATTAAGTGGAAAAATATTATCATGAATGACTGATATGATTACATTTGAATTTTTAAAATGATGTCATTAGAAGGATGCAGGATAAAGCCAAGAAGAAAGGAGTTACGAGTCTACTACAGTAGTTTGGGTTCTGTTGGTATTTGCTCTTTAGTCAAAATTGGTCCTTTATTTACTATTCATTCCCTCTTCCCTGCTATCTTCTGTTCTCTTTTTTTTTTTACTTCCTTTATTTAAATTTTAACTTTCTTTATCTTTCTTTTCTGAATTATACCAATCTTATAAACATAAAGCATTTAGTTCTTTATTTTTAATTGTTTCATTTCCACCTCAAATTTATGCCATGTGTTTTGGATTCCCCCTTTAAAAATTCCATAACATTTAAAAAACATTTTGGGATTAATATTTGTGGTAGTAATGAGATTTTTATTTGATGGTTTCTTGGCATTCTGATGTGCGAAAACAATAGGTTATGATGATGGAAGCATTCTTACTGTCAATAAGGCTAGGAAAATTATATGGTCAAGTGAATAGATTTTTAGGACTGCTAGCTTTGGATTTTTATGAAAACCTAAGAGGTTCATAGCAACAGATTTTACAATGTTTAGATACACAACGGCGTAAAACTACAGTAGCTACAAACACTAAGCAACAGTCAGAGTCTAAATACAGTCAAACTCATTTTCACTGTAAAAATTTAGTTTTCAATTTGCCTCCTGCTGCATAGAAGTAACATACCAGGTGATTCATTTCCACATTTGAACTGCTGTTAACCACAATGGGCAAAGGAGAGCTAGATGCAGAGTTTGGCTGTTATGTCACACTCAGAAGAAAAGGGAATAACATTACAGCACAGAATGACCTATCAAATTTCCTTGACAGGTGCTAACTCACTTTGATCTATCCTTCACCATAATTTCATGGGTGGGAAGGACATACATATTTATAAGTGTGGAAGCAGGCTGCTGTTGATCTGTTTGTAATTTACGGTAACAAAGAATTCATTTAGATTTCCATATTAGAAGTTCCAAGGTGACCGTGTAGTAGATATCAGCCCCCTGCTGTTTACGATTCCTAACATAATAAAGAATAAAGCAAAACAACAGTACATCACGACCTGGGCTCATGGGTAATCAATTCACATATTTACCACTAAAACAAAAGCACCGTGCAAAGCAGCATCATTATTACAATTTGCTGATGAAAACCCTAGGGATCCCAGGAAGTATCTGCCTGGAAAGCAGCTGATTAATCTAAGTTACTCATGCTTTGTTAAAGAGTTATTATTTTAATCATAATTAACAATAAGTACTTCTCATGGAAAAGTTGCAGGGGAGATGCAGCTCAGCCCCTTGTGAGGTAGACAGCTTTTATTCTTTTTTAACCATGAATTATGAACAAATCTATAAAAAAACAGAGAACCAAATGGGAGAACAATAACGATTTTGATGCCCAAAGTTAGATTTAGAATCTCATTAGCTATGCAAAATATCGTTTTGTATACAAATATCTCTTAACTGACATGACCATGGTGCATCATTTTTGTATCACATAAAATGCTTTAAAAGCTCAGTGGGGCAAGTTCTTTTACTTCTAAGGAAGGGCATCTCAACTTCTATGTACACAGCAAACATTCCAGCATGTTGTATGGTTTAAAAAATGCCATAATTAGGTAAAATATTTGAAAAGAGATTTCACTAAACAACATATATGACTGCTTAATAAGCACATGAAAAAGATGCTCAGTAGGACTAATAATTAGAGAGATGTAAATTAAAACCACAGTAAAAGACCACTACAGGGCTTCCCTGGTGGCGCAGTGGTTGAGAATCTGCCTGCCAATGCAGGGGACACGGGTTCGAGCCCTGGTCTGGGAAGATCCCACATGCCGCGGAGCAACTAGGCCCGTGAGCCACAACTACTGAGCCTGTGCGTCTGGAGCCTGTGCTCCGGAACAAGAGAGGCCGCGATAGTGAGAGGCCCGCGCACCGCGATGAAGAGTGGCCCCCGCTTGCCGCAACTAGAGAAAGCCCTAGCACAGAAACGAAGATCCAACACAACAATCAATCAATCAATAAAATAAATAAATCTTAAAAACTCCACAGCTATTTAAAAAAAAAAAAAAGACCACTACATACCCACTAAAATGGCCAGAATGAAAAAGACTGAAAATACCAAGCTGGTGAAGTTGTGGAGAAACTGGAACCCCTCTGCTTTGATGGGGTTGTAAAATGTTACAGCCACATTGAAAACATTTAAGTAATTTTTTAAAATGTTAAACACACATGACCATAGGACCCAGTGATTCCTCTCTGAGGTATCCAACTGAAAGAAATGAAAGCATTTAACCACACAAAGACTTGTATACAAATGCCCATAGCTCAAGTCATCATAATCTCAACTAGAAACAATACAAATGTCCATCAACTGGTGAGCAGATAAACCAAATGCTTCATATCCATTCAGTGGGATCTTGCTCATCAAGAAGAGAGATACACACAACTCTGAAAAAAGTCTCAAAATAATTATGCTGAGGGAAATCAGCCAGATGACAGATTGCATATTGTATGATTCCATTTACATGGAATTTCTAGAAAAGGCAAAACTCTATAAGCAGAGAACAGATCACTGATTGCCTGGGGCTGAGGGTGGGAGTGGGGATGTCTTAAACATGCAGGAGGAAACTTTGTAGGGTGACAGAAGCATTCTAAAACTGTGTGTGATGATGGCTGCACACTGGTACATATTTACTGTCTAACTGCACACTTACACCAGGTGATTCGTATGATTTGTAAATTATACCCCAATAAAGTTATCAAAATGCATCAAGGTATAAACAAGATTTGTGAAGCTTGTACGCGTTCACAAATTGTAAAAAGTTTACTTTAAAAATAAATAAATTAGGAGTAAGACGGGAATAAAGACACAGAGCTACTAGAGAATGGACTTGAGGACACGGGGAGGGGGAAGGGTAAGCTGGGACGAAGTGAGAGAGTGTCATGGACATATATACACTACCAAACGTAAAACAGATAGCTAGTGGGAAGCAGCCGCATAGCACAGGGAGATCAGCTCGGTGCTTTGTGACCACCTAGAGGGGTGGGATAGGGAGGGTGGGAGGGAGGGAGACGCAAGAGGGAAGAGATATGGGAACATACATCTATGTATAACTGATTCACTTTGTTATAAAGCAGAAACTAACACACCATTGTAAAGCAATTATACTCCAATAAATATGTTTTAAAAGATTAAATAAATAAATAAATAACTCTGTCGTAATTACACGTTAATAATAGCATTATCTTTCTCCTAGAGAGGGTATCCTGAGACTTTCCTTCAGAAAACTAAGAATATAGCTTGCTCTATAGGGTGAAAGGTTTCAGGTATTCCTTTTTATTATCAGACCACTATGCATTTTCCTGTTCCCAAACCACTGAGAAGTCTTCAGAAATGCTCCAAGTACAGGGCCAATAATTTAAAGGGGCAGCCAGATCCTCAGTCGGCCAGTCAACAATATGTACTAAGCTATTCCAATGACCTCACAGAGCAAACGCTCATGCTGAAAAGTGCCAGGGAGATTTTCCAGGGAACTGGCCAACTCGATTAAAGAACTGTGTCAGCATTTCAACAGCTTTGTAAGTAGTGATAGCAACACTGAGGCAAGAGTTGAGGGATCAGATTCTTCTTCTCCATAGCAAGGGTGCTAAGCACGGGTTTTTAATCGTTAAAATGATCTTCTGCTTCACCCACTGAGGAAAATCATCAGGAATGTGTCCTACACCATAGGGTGGCATTTATTGATCTGTCAGAAAATCTCCTTGTTGAAGCTTTCTGAAACATCATCCTCTGATCTATCCTAATTCTTAGTAAGAACACAAGTAGCATATGATAGGCTGACAACTGAAATGAACACAGATATAAGGGCCTTTGCACCATTTCTTGTAGAACACCAGTTCATTTACCAGAAGAAAGTGGATTCTCCAGGATGCTACAAGGCAGATGTCAGCCTCAACTGGTTAAATCTGAGAAATGTTGACTGAATTTCTCATAAGCAATAAGAAATCCCACATCTAATTCTGATTCATGTTTAAAAAGCCCAGAAAATTAACAGTTACCTACAATAAGGCAAGTAATACATGATTAACATTTTGTTGCCACTCAGGATTCAAACAAAAGAGACTCTAGTAAACCCCTCTGTTGTCAAATGTAGGAGCATTTGGCAGAGCATCAGCTGCCTAGGAAAACTTTATTTCCCACCTTTTTTTCTAAATATTCCCTGCTTGTGCCTTACCATTCTCATTAAGTCTATGGTTTTAAAAAACGGTTTTCCTAATCCTCCAATGTGCCCTCATTTCCAGCTACCTTATTCAGAGTCCGTTTAGTTGCTGCCCCACATTTTTGCCATGGTGTGCAAGACCAATGTCTGTCACTCCTCACATTGCATGCAGACACTCATACTTACTTCTTTCTCTCATATTAGACAGTAACTTGTTAAGGGTAGGCATAAACATAGATGTGCATGTGTGTGTGTGTGTGTGTGCGCGCGCGCGCATGCCTACGTGTATGCACGTGGAAACAAGCCTAAATTTCTAGGTCCTGAACCAGAATTTCATAATTTGTTTAAGACATGACATAGCTACATGGAGTAATTAGTGAATGAAATGGAGTAACATATGTCAGCATTGTATGTTGTCATACAAAAGTTCTAGAATATACGTTACTCATGATTAGATACTGTGTAACCTGTAAGGAGGTCTTAATTCTGGAAATACAGAAAATGATTACAAAGGGGTCAAGAACAAAGAGGCCAGCATTAGGCAAAGTTAACAGAGAAGGTTTTAGAGAGATTTCAGTTTGTTTTCAACTTTCACACATTTTGGAATTTATAATAAAGAAGATGATTAATTATAATAAAAAATTGATGCTGTTATTTTAACTATGATTATATTTCACAACTGAAGTTTAAACAGTCCACAATCCAGTTCGCTTAGCACTATTTCCTGTTGTGGCTGTCTATGGACGCTAAGTCTCAGATGAACATAGATGCAAAAATCCTCAAAAAAAATATTAGCAAATTGAATTCAACAATACGTTGAAAGGAACATACACCCTGATCAAGTGGGATATATTCTAGGGATGCAAGGGTGGTTCATCAACCACAAATAAGTCAATGTGATATACCACATTAACAAACTGAAGGATAAAAATTGTATGGCCATCTCAATAGATGCAGAAAAAGCACTTGACAAAATTCAACATCCATTTACGATAAAAGCTTTCAACAAAGTGGGTATGGAGGGAATATACCTCAACATAATAAAGGCCATATATGACAAGCTCTCAGCTAACATCGTACTCAATGATGAAAAGCTGAAAGCTTTTCCTTTAAAATCAGGAACAAGACAAGGATGCCCACTCTTACCAATTTTATTCAACATAGCATTGGAAATCCTAGCCAGAGCAATTAGCCAAGAGGGAAAACATGAAATTGGAAAGGAAGAAATAAAACTGTCATGTTTGCAGGTGACATGATATTATATATGGAAAACCCCAAAGACTCCATCAAAAAACTGTTAGGACTAATAAATAAATTCAGTAAAGTTGCAGGATACAAAAATCATTACACAAAAATCTATCATGTTTCTATGCACTAATAACAAATTATCAGAGAGAGAAATTAACAAAACAACCCCATTTACAATTTCATCAAAAAGAATAAAATCCTAGGTATAAATTTAACCAAGGAGGTGAAAGACCTGTATATTGAAAACCATAAGACATGTAACTGAGTGGATGGGAGAAGATATTTGCGAGTCATATCTCTGATAAAGGGTTAATATCCAAAATATCTAAAGTACTCATACAACTCAACAGCAAATAAACAATCTGATTTAAAAAATAGGTAGAAGATCTGAGCAAACATTTTTCCAAAGAAGACATGCAGATGCCTAACAGGTGCATGAGAAGATGCTCAACGTCACTAATCACCAGGGAAATGCAAATCAAAATCACAATGAGATATCACCTCACCCTTGCTAGAATGGCTATTATCAAAAGATAAATAACAAGTGTTGGTGAGGATGTGGAGAAAAGGGAGCTCTTATGCACTGTTCTAGGAATGTAAATCAGTGCAGCCAGAATGGAAAACAGTGTAGAAATTCCTCATAAAATTAAAAATAGAACTACCATATGATCCAGAAATTCCACTTCTGAATATTTATTTGAAGAAAATGAAAACACTAACTCAAAAAGATATCTGCACCCCCATGTTCACTGCAGTATTATTTACAATAGCCAAGACATGGAAACAATGGGTAAGTGTCCATTGTTTGCTGAATGAATAAAGAAAATATTTACACACATAAAAATGAAATATTATTCAGCCATAAAGATAATGAAATCTTGCCATGCGTGACAACATGGATGGACCTTGAGGACATTATGCTAAATGAAATAAGTCAGAGAGAGAAAGACAAATACCATATGATCTCTCTTATATGTGGTTTCTAACCCAAGCAAACCAAATAAAAAACCAAGCTCACAGATACAGAGAACAGATGAGTGGCTGTCAAAGTTGGGGGTTAGTGGGTGGGAGAAATGGGTGAAGGGGGTCAAGAAGAAGAAGAAGAAGAACAAGAACAAAAAGCAATTGAAAAAAGAAATCTTACGCACCCATTAAAATAATGTTTATGATGGGTGTTCAATAATATGGGAAATGTTTCAGCTATAACTGAGATGAAAAGGGTAGGGTATAAAATTCTATGTAGAAATGACACCCAGTGTGTAGAAACTGTCCATGAAAAAATGACTGGGTAGGTAGATTCTAAAACTTTGCTTTCTATCTGCCTATCTCTCTCTCTCATCATGAACATCATCATGACCATCATCATCTATTTAATATATATAATATATATTTATTAGTATATATAAATTATTATTGTTGTTGTTATATGTTTGCTGAGCTGTTTGAGAGCAAGTTGCAGACATCATGACCCTTTACCCCAAATAATTCAATGAGTGTCTCCTAAGAAAAAGGAAACTCTGTTATGTAACCACTGGGTAATCATCAAATTCTGCTAATGCAAATTTTTGATGTAACTTACAAGGTCCTTCATGATCTGGCCCAGCTTGGCCATCCAGCTCCACCTCTCCCTGTCTGCCCCAGTGCCTTTGCACTTTGTGCTCTAGTGTACTCAACTGTCAGTTCCTTGATGTCCCACACTCTCTTGCTCCCTTTCAATCCTTCATAAATGCTGTTCCCTTACTTTCAGATACTTTTGCCAGCTCTGTTCTCCCCTCAGCTGAACTTGCTATTGAATCTCTGTCTGGATTTGAGTCCAGGCTCTACCATTTAATAGTTGTGGGAACATGGGGTGGTTACCTCTCTGTGGCTCAGATTTCTCATTTATAAAATGGGATTAGAAAAAGTAACTGTCTTGTGAGATTGTTGTGAGGCCAAAGTGAGATACTTTAGGTCAAGAGCTTAGAAGAGTGCCTGGGAAAGGTGAGCATTTAAAACACACTTACCCTTTCTCCTCTTCCTCCTCCTCCTCTTCTTACTACTACCACTACCGCTGCTACTACTATTAGTACTATTACTAGTACTATTGGTACTATTACTAGTACTACTGGTACTATTACTAGTTGTACCGCTGCTGCTGCTATTACTACCATTCATTTAAGACCTAAGCTTAAATTTCACCCACTCTGGGAAGGCCTCACTGATCCCCAAGTATGAATTCAGTAACCCTGCCTGTGCATCTAGCTATCTTGTATTTTCCCTCTAAACATACCTACTATAATTTTTTTGAAGAATTTTTTATCTCTGTTTCTTCTAGACTGTGTTTGAAGTCTTGTAATAGTGACTAAATTTGACTTATTCAACTTCATAAGCCTAGTATTTAGCAAAGTGCCTGGCACATGAAAATGTTTTAATAAATACTTTTTGAATCAATGAATGAAGATCAGTAATTCAGAATTCAGAATGAATTTCAGGATCTAATGGACAAAATAATTTTCCCAAACTAGGCTGGCAATTGATTTTTCAGGGAAAGTCCAGATAGGTTAAGTGTAGAATACATACTCATGCTTCAGGGGGCTACAAAATACCCTAACACCCAGGGAAAGTTATTTGCATGTAGCGTGAAATTCTGTGTGCTGATTTTCAAACTGTTAAAAACATAGGAGGAAATTAATTCTTCCGAGCAGTCAGTTTCTCAGCATTAAATTCAATGTTAGATTTGTTTTTTAAACAAACTTAACAGGGAGGAAGTTGAGACAATCCACTTGGTACTCAAATAAAATAGCAAGAAGTCAGTGAAAGTGTAAACTGTGAAAGTGCCATGTGAGTAAAAGGGGAAACATAGTCTTTCAAACATTGCCACGGGGCGCTCCTACAAACAGGACACGAATGCAGCCTCCGGCAGTTCAAGAACGTACTTAGAATTCGCCAGACATCATTGTTGAGGTCAAAGGTCAAGATTCACTGGGGAAAATATTGTTTTTTTCCCCTAATGAATTCAGGGAAAAACCTACAGAGGAGGGTGTTTTTTCAGCTTTAACAGATGAGTAAACTGAGGCTCAGAATCTAGTTAAGGAACGTGATAAGGGTCACATAGATCCCCAGAGGCAGGACTGGAATCTGCTTATTTTTCAAAGCATCTCACCACCCCTAAGCCTTCGGAGTTGAGAAGAGGACTCTGGAGTTTCTTAAACTTGTCTTGGACCCATTGTGAGAAATGGGCTCAAGTTCCTCAAAAAGTTAAACATAGAATTACCATGTGATCCAGCAATTACACTCCTATATACCCAAAAGAAGTAAAAACGAAGACTCAAACGCACACCTTAAACAAATACTCATAGCAGCACTATTCATATTAGCCATAAGGTGGAAATAACTAAAATGTCCATCACCAGATGAATCGGTAACCAAATTGTATACACACATACACACACATATAGATATACATATATATGTACATATGTACACATATATTTCAACATATATATATATTTCAACCATAAAAAGAAATAAAGTACTGGTACATGTGACAACATGTATAAAACTGGTAACCATTATGCTAAGTGAAAGAAGCCAGACGCAAATGGACAAATATTGTATGATTCCACTGATATGAAATACTCAGAAAAGATAAATCTATAGAGACAGAAAATCATTTAGTGGTTGCAGCGGGCTGGGAGGACTGGGAAGTGGGAGTAACTGCTTAATGGGGATGGGGTTTTATTTTGGGGTGATAAAAATGTTTTGAATAGATAGAGGTCATGGTTGCACAACACAGGAAATACACTAAACACCATTACATTGTTCATCCCATAAAAAGGTTATTTAAAGTTGTTTTATGTTATGTGAATTTCACCTCAAAAAAAATAGGCTCAAAGCACTTCTACAAATTATAAGAGATTAACTAGGATTCCCTGTTTCCACAGTTGAATAAACAAGGGAGGTGTTTCCTTTGCCTTTGCATACTGAATTTTCAGTAAGACGGAAAATCTTTAGCAACTGAGTTGGATCTTCCTGAATCCTGCATTCTTCCTCGGGCAGATAAGCACTGATGAGCCAGAATAGGGATCAGAAGACCAGTTCCAGGCTCTGTTCAAGGAAGTGTGTGAACTGGGTAGGTCACACGCTCTTGGTGTCACTTTACCTATCCATCCATACAAATGGGTGAAATTAGGCCAGAGAAGTGATTGATACATTATCTTCTAAGTCTCCCCAAATTATAAGTTAATATTTTATTAGTGAAATGAAATAAAGTATGACTTTATCTTGCATATAATCGGTATAATATTAAATAGTGTCCAGAAAGTACCTGATGCAAAGCAGTACATTAGGAGTGATGTACGGACAAATGAAAATGAGAACAGAGTGTTCTGCAAATGTTGGCTGGGAAACAAGCTGGAGTCATACTGGATCAAAGGTTTATCACATTTAACAAAATCCACTGAAATGCAACAGTTTGTGATGGGATATGTTTTCTTCCCCTCTACCTACAGAGCTCAGCACTTTATGGTAACACTAGTGTTCCTGCACATAGTAGAAATTCTGAATTGCTGAGTAATCATGACTGGTTGAATGACTGTGAACAATGAACCCCAATGACGTCTGTGACGTAATCCCAGGAGCCTGGGAATATGTCCTGGTACATGGTAAGGGGAATTAAATTTGCACATGGAAGTAGTGTTGATAATCAGCTGACCTTAAATAGGGAGGGTAGCCTGAACTATCTAGGTGGTACCAACGTAATCACAAAGGTCCTTAAATGGTAGAAGAGAAAGGCAGAGTGGTCAGTGTTAAAATGATAACAGTGTGAGAAAGACACAGTTGGCCACTGCTGGCTTTGAAGATGGTAGGGGGCTAGCTCCAGGGAATGCTGGCAGCTACTAGAAGCTGGAAAAGGCAAGAAAACAAACTCTCCCTATGCACCTCCAGAAAGGAACACATCTCTGTGACCCCTTGATTTTAGGACTTCTAACATATAGAACAGTAAGAATGTTAGGGAACCACTGACCGAAACCACCTGTCTTGGGCAGGCATGGTAACAACGGCTTCCCTGAGCTGTCTCACAACAGGAGGGCCCGATAAGGAACATGGTGCTGCTGAAAACTAACCAGGAGAACTTGGGAGGGGACCAAAGGAGGGAGGAGACGCCAGCCCATAATATGTCCTGCCAACCTCCCGGAAACCCTCACGCTGGAATTCACCTTGGCTGAGAGGTGTGCACGCCGCCAGAAAGGACCTTGAGTCAGACCAAATATGGGCACAAGAAAGATGACCGGCCAGAGACAACCCAGAAACTGACCCCATTACCATAAACCCTGAGGCTGCAAGCACGCGGCAGAGCAGTTCTCCTGGGTTCCTTACCCTGCTGCTCCCTGCCCGGGCGTCCTTTCCCAGTAAAGTCTTTTGCTTTGTCAGTATGTGCGTCTCCTTGGACAATTCATTTCTGAGTGTTAGACAAGACCCCACTCTTCGGCCCTAAAAGGGGTCCCTCCTTCCAGTGACAAGATGATAAACTGTGTTGTTTTCAAGCCACTAGGTCTGTGGTAACTTGTCACAGCAGCTAAAGAAAACTAATACAATGACTAACTGAATGAATGAACCCATGGATGTGTGTGGTCAGAGGAGACGTGGCACTGGTGCACCCTGAGGCCCTGTGTGAAGTCCCACGAAGGTACTGGGAGGCAAGTTTGCACACACAGCCATTCTCCGAGAGGCTCCGGCGCTGCCCTCCGTGCGGATGGCTGCCGAGGAGAGAGAAGCCAGATTTGGGAGTGAGAAAGGGGGCCTGAGGGCTGCTGATGCTGTCCAGGTAGCTCCCAATCAGGACCTCGCCACTCTTAAGTGCAGTGTTTTTTGTTTTTTTTTAGTAAAGACATCGTTACTACCCTTACATAATTCAGATTTGTGTGTGTGTGTGTGTGGCATTCACAACATTTTCACCTACAAGTCATTCGATTCCCCACATAAGGAGCTGAAGTCAGTATTATTACACTAATCCACTGAAGAAGCTGAGAGAGATGTCTGCGTGACTCTTTGCATAAAACTATGCAGGAACCAAAATAAGAAGTGAAACAAGACATTTAGCTGTGATGCTAAATACCACTGCTGTCCGGGCATTTGGACTCACAGTCAGAACCACTACCTACCTAGAGAGGGCCCTAGCACATCTTTGTTATCAGGAAGCTTCTGGGGTCCCTGGGATTCCCTCACAGTGGTCTGGACCAAGTTATCCAAACTGCTACCACAAAGAGATCCTCTATAACCCCAGAAATTCTGAGTGAACTGGACTAGGGACACCCTCTGATTAACCTGCATCTGAGCCCACATTCAGCCATGCAGGGTCCTGTCGACCCTGGCGTACAAGCATCACCATATACATTGGGATATTAGGTGCTAACTGAGGTGCTCACACATATGGACTTGAGTATTCCAACTGGAGAATACACATTTTAAAGAAGATTATGACAGTGAAGAGAGGGATGTGGGTAAAAATAAATTACTAAAGAAATCAGAAATAGAACCTATAAGGAAAAGAGAAAAGATTAATCAGTATAACTGAAGACAATACAGGAATGAGCAAACACCCCATCTTCATGGTGTATCCTTGGACAATAAGAACGGTCTACATACCATGGATCCAAATAAGGAGATTAAACATACATTTTTAAATAAAAAACTGAGTGTAATACAACAAGAAAAATATACATTGGTCTCTGTCCCTGGTTCCTAACACAGAGCTCCTAAGACCTTTGCAACTTCCTGAGTGACAGGCGCATCTGACACTGAGCTCCTAAATCTCTTGGAATTTCCTGGGTGATAGTAATGTCTTTTGTTCCAGTGAAGTATCTCTTGGGTTCCTGGATGGGGGCTGGTCACCAGAAAGACCAAGCCTTGATTAGAAGCTTGGAACTTTCAGCTCTACTTCTTCCGCCAGCCCCCATTCTTCAGGAAGTGGCTGGGGATGGAGTTAATAATCTATCATGCCTCCATGATGGAGCCTCCAAAAATATCCCAGCAGTCTGGGCTTTGCAGAGCTTCTGGGTTGGTGAACATATCTATTACATGCTGGAGGGTGGTGCACCCCAATTTCATGGGGACAAAAGTTCCTGCATTCAAGACCCTTCCAGACCTTGTCCTGTGTATCTTTCCATCTGGCTGTTCATCCATATCCTTTAGCATATCCTTTATTGTATAATAAACTAGTAAACGTAAGTGTTTCCCTGAATTTTGTGGGCTGGTCTAGCAAATGACCGAATCCAGGAGGCGGGGTCATGGGAACCTCTGATTTGTAGCTAAGGCAGACAAAAACTGTGGGTAACCTGGGGACCTGCTACTTGCAATTGGCATCTGAAGTGGGGTGGTCTTGTGGGACGAGCCCTTAATGTGTGGGGTCTGCTTTAACTCTGGTTCGTGTCAGAACGGAGTTGAACTGTAGGGTACCTAGCTGGTATCGGAAATTTGCTTGATGTGGGAAAACCCACGCATCTGGTGTCGCTCTTATGTGGTAATATTAGTATTATGTGGTAATATTACACAGTATCACGTGGTAATATTATGAAGTATTATGTGGTAATAGGACAAAGTATTGCGTGGTAATAGGATGAAGTATTATGTGGTGATAGTGGGAGAGTAAAGGAGAGACGCACACAGGAGTGTTTTTCCTTTATACTTCAGAGCTATTAGATGCAGGCCTGTCAAAAGGCTAAGTCACTGTGTATTGTCCATCACATGGGTTTACAACCAGAAGGCATTTTAGCAGTGATTACTTTTCCTTTTTCTTTACTACCTCCATGGTTTTTGGGGGTGATTTTGGTATTATTTTTGCTATACAAAGAGCTTTTCCTTAAAAAAAAAAAGCAAAAGACTACATTATCATTAAGCCTTGAGGATTGGGTCTGTTCTTCTTTTGTTTCTGCCTGACACACGGTCAGTAGGGTCCCGGAGGAGCTCCCTGAGTGTGGCCACTTCCCCCCCACCTGCCAGCGGTGCCGACACCCACAGGCTCCTATAGCATCACATGCTGCTGCTCTGTGCGACCAACAACAAACCTGAGAAAGATTTATTCTCCATTTTAACAGCGCCATTAGAAGAGATACTATTCTGAAAGAAACCACAAGTGGATACTTCCTCTAAACTTAAAAAGAAATCAACATGTTTAATAATAGTTTATAAGTATGAAAGTGTTGACGATGGTGACTGCTGTGGATCACTTAGACTGTCCCCTTTGGAAGGCAGAGAGATTTCAACAGCCGTGATTATCAAAGTGCATACAAACATGATGTTAAAGACAAAGCTGTGATTTCAAGAGAATTAAACGTTTTCATTTCTTACCAATTAGGAGATTGCAGAGCATGAAAAGGAAAGGAAAATAATTCACCCACTGAAGTCAAGGTTATCCAGGAGTTTAGCGGGACAGTGAAAAGCCTTCAGCAGTTTCCCCATGTCAAACTATTCCTTTAAGAAGTTTACAGATGCTTCAACGTTGTCAGTCAAGGGCTTGGCTGAAGAGGAGTTGAGCAGCAGCGCTCTACTCTGGCCAAGAGAAAAATACCAGGGATCTGGAGTCTAGCAGGAGAGTATTCATAATAGAAAGAGGTGAAGAGGTGCCAGAGCCACAGAGGTGGATGCAACGATGTCACACAAAGTATGAGAGATGCAAAATGACTTCACTTAGCTTAAGGAAGCACTGTCAGATAATCCAAAGGATTTCCCACAGTTTAAAGGCTTGTAGAAAACTGAGATAATAGCACAAGAAATTCTTCTCAATTCTGTATGGAAATGCCTTCGTTTTTTCTTGGTTGGGGAGCAACAAGACCCAACACAACTGCAGAATAAGGGAAATGAGTATATCAAAAAAGAACAAAAAGAAAATAACAGAAATGACATTATAACAACAGTAAGGAGAATAAAACATACAAAAGAAAGTGACTGCAGCATGAGGATGATAAGGCTTGTGAAAATTTAAAGCTATTTTAGAGTGTAGGCTAGAAAAATCGGACCCACCTATAGAATACCAATTTTACCCTTATTAATTTCTACTTCTCTTTTCTGAATTGTTAAAAGAAATCTATATTCATAATAACTAGGACGATCAGGTGTGCAAGGTGAAATTGTTTGTCTCAGTTCTCACTCCCTTCATTTACTACTGGTAATAGCAGCAACACCCTGCCACGGGCTTCTAGTCTTCATGGTGGGTGAACTGTTAACTTCCCCAGGATGTGCTTGGGCCGATGGGACTTGAAGTGAGCGGGGGTGAGATGCTGGGTTGCCCTCTTGCACTTCTGCAGTCACCTTGAGAAAAACAGCTCCTGCCGGTTGCTGGTCCCAGAACACAGAGCAGACCTGAGCCCAGCACTGTGCAGCCCAATGAAACAAACCCCAGCTGACCTGCAGACACAGGAGCAAGAAACATGTCTTCTCCTTCTGTGCCACTGAGAATTGCAGGTGGTTACACAGCCAAACTGAATGATGTCTCATCTGTCTGGTCTGCCCAGAAAGTCCCAGTTTCTTCCCGTTGTCCAGAAAATTATTCATAATGCCTCCTTTCACTCCCAAACTATATGGTCGCCATAATAATAACAGATGTTTAGCTTCATAAAATAATTTTTTTCAAGTTTTCATTTGGGAGCTCTCTTTGAATACTGCTTCTCTTCTGTCCACTTCCTGCTACCTCTGAGGGAAGGTCTGTTACTCACTGTCATCTGTCTGCACCCTGCCTGGGGCCTTCCACCCCACGGAGGGCTGCAAGGCTCTCCCCCAAATCAGTCAACACCCCAGCCCTAGCTCCTCCTCAAACGCTGCCCTCCTGGCTCTAACTTCCTCTCTTTCTCCTCTTATGTCTCTGGACCTATTTGTTTTTTGGTCCAAACGTTCAACTGACATTTGTCTCATTTCTTAGTACCTACAGTTCCAGGTAGAGCTGTTAGTAAAAGCGCTTGAAAAAAATAGTTTACTGAAGTCTAGTTGATTTACAATGTTGCGTTAGTTTCTGCTGTACGGAAGCAAAGTGACTCAGGTATACACAAATATACATTCTTTTTCATAGTCTTTTCCACTACGCTTGATCCCAGGATGTCGCGTACAGTTCCCTGCGCTCTAGAGTAGGACCTTGGTGCTGATCCAGTCTATACGTACTAGTCTGCAGAGTAAAAGCGCTTTGTCGTCTGGCCTCCGTACCCGCCACCACCAGGCAGTCACCTTGCCCTCCTTTCAGCTCCTCTACAATACCAAGCGGGAGGCGCCCAGGGTGCACATTTAAGGAGACAGAGGTAAGGGGCCACACGTTTCCCCACAGTCACACATTTACACAGCTCCTTCCCTGGGCTGGATTGTTCTTCAGCTGGCTAAATCCTGTACATTTTTCAGAACTCAGCTAAAACTGACTTCTGCACAGAGCTCTTCGCTGACACAAGCCAGGCACTCAGCTGTATTTGGTGCAAAGCACAGAAACACAAGAGAGACGGGAACGGGAACTGAGTGTCAGCTGTAACTCCTCCACTCACCGAGTGCCCAGCGCTCCCCAGTGCCTCGCTACTGCCTCACGCATGAGATGGGAGGGGTGGGCAGCAAGAGCCCCCGGGGCTCTCTCTGCGGGAGGTGACGCTATGCTACGATAATCTCTGGTGTGTGATGACAGGACATTTAGGTGGCGAAGGAAGAGATGGAGGAAGGAAGGGGTGGATGAGAGAAAGTGGGAGCCATCCAGGAACCGTAAATCAGCTAGGATTAGTCAGAGCCATGGGCTTTACTTGCCATATAATCTGAGGTAAACAAGACAATGTAGCTTTGGAGGATTTCCCCAATAGATGCTTTTCCCCCTCATGTCTACGCCAAAGCCCTAGTCTAAGCCATGGTTTCCTCTCCGCTGGACAGTCCAGGAGCCCCTAAATTGGTGCTCTCCTCCCACTCTTGCTCCACTCCAGTCCTATCCCTCGTGATGTTGGAGTGACAGTCGAACATCCACGAACAGCATCAGGTGATCCGCAGCCTAGATGCTTCAGCGGTTTCCCACTGCTCTAAGCCTAGGAGTTGAAATTCTTAATGGGCTTACATGTTATCTGACTTCTCAACAATCACTGGATGTCTCGCTACTTGTTCTGGGTTTTTTTCAAACTGAGATCCCCAGGCTCCATCCTTGGGGCTTTCCCAGGTCCCTCCTTCCTCTCCCCTCCTTTCTACCCCACCCTCATATGCCCTTCCCAACACCAAAGTTAACTCGAGTAAAGTGTTAGTTGCTACAGTTCTCTTCTCTGATCCTTAAGCACTCAGGTATGGTGTGTCAGAAAACTTCATCATACTTTGGAGCACTTAAGTGCAGTTATAATTGTCCCATATCTGGATTCCCAACTACAAAGTGTGCCCTAAGATGGCAGAGACTCAGCACTGTATCCCTGGAACCGTGATCACAACAGTATCAGAAGCTCATCACCTATGAAGTGGTCTTGCCAAAAATGCTTAACCTGAACCTACCCATGAAGAATTAATCAGACAAATGCAGAAGGTGGCGCATTTTAAATGAAAACCAGCCAGGGTGCCCTTTAGAATTCTGGGCTGTGTCTAACGCTCTAAGTTACCTGATCCTATAGTGTGGTCTGTGCCTTTCATTAACTTTGAGCTATTTTACTACTCTGGAGGGTGTAGAAGACTGGCCTGAATACAAATATGAATTTTGTCTGGTGCAGGTGGAATTGTTTTCCCTCCTCAGCCCAAAGAAGCCAGTTCTGCGTCCGTTAAATTCATGTCAGTACTCATAATTGCTTGTGTATGTTTCTGCTGTTTGGATTCTCCTTTGAATGGGTTTTTAATAGTTTACTGGTTCTCTTGTAATTAACGAGTTAACAAGATATTTGATATTGTCCATTTTATATTTGTATGGGACTCATAATTTTATTCACCTTTAAAATTATCTTAACACTTTGGGATATCATCCACCAAGATGTCCAACGAATTCACCTGACAGGGCAGGTAAGCTACGTGGCTGAGAAGGACACTTCACAGGAAGTGGGAGCCCAGGTATGCCTCTATTGGCTTTCAGAGTGAATTCCAAGTGGCAATAGATTTTTAACTTTGTTGACTCTGTTTCTCTACACAGTCTTTGTTTTCTTTTTCTTTCTAGTTATTCTTCTGGGGTGGCATCAGTGATTGGGAACTTGGTCTTGTAAGTTGTCCACTTGGTGACTTCTGTGGATGGTTGACAGGGATGTATTCTCTTTTGGGAGACAGACAAATCACTTTTGTTTTTATTTGTTTGTCTATTTGTCAAGTTTGATCCCAAATTAATGAAGAATTTTGTGCCCATTGGAAAGAACAGCTCTTTGATAACTGGACCAGTAAGTTTTGGTGTTTCTCTGTTTACTCCTGACACACAGCTGAAGTTGTAAGAAACTGAAGTCTAAGTTCTCTATGTGTCTCTGAGTGTGTGTGTGTCCATAATGCAGAAAGGCCTTCACTTCTTACTGTAAGGGTGTGAAATGTTTGCCTAATTCCAGAGAGTATTAATGAGTTAGATGATAAAATCTCTTAAATTAAAGGAGCTCTGTTCTTATTACCTTTACAATAATAAATAAGCGCTTATAAAAATGGATATTACTACTACAATTTTCAGAAAATGAAGATATTAATCTTCTGACATTTTAAGTGTGCTAGATAAATTTTATTCTTACAAAAAATAACTCAGGAATATTTTAAAAATCCAAGTCCATACAATTAAGATAACTCTTTGGCACATGAAACTCGTTTAATAGTTTTGGTGTAAAAATTCACAGAGGATTTTTAGGGCAGTGAAAATACTCTATAATGATGGATACATGTCATTATACACTTGTCTAAACCCACAAAATGTACAATACCAAGAGTAAACCCTAACATAAACCATGGACTTTGGTGACAATGACATGTCAACGTAGGCCCAGAGTAACAAACATGCCACTGAGGTGAGGGATGCTCATAGTAGGGGAAGCTTTGGGCTGGAGGAGTGTATGGGAAGTACCTCCCTTTCAATTTTGCTGTGAACCTTAAGCTGCTCCAAAACAATAAAGTCTTTAAAAAATTCAGATATGTCTTTTCTCTAATTTATCACCATTAATTATAAAGCAATCATACATTTTATTTTATGTGGGTTTGTGTTTCCCAAACTTATACAGTATATTCAAATACCATAACATTACTCCTACATAATGTTTAAGATTATAAAAAAAGAAAAAAATATAAGTTTGTGTTCATTGAATCATTACTCTGACATGCTTTTTTATGTCAGTTGTAATTGTGTTTTGTAGAATATCAGCTTAAAGATAATTTCCAAGATCTTTAGGTAACTTACAACCTTGGGCTAATATTAAATTAAGTTATTTAATGGAAAATCATTGGATACTTAGACAATTTCAAAGTAAGATGGAAAGAATACTGAAACATTAACTGTCAGGCATAATTTCAAGTTTGTATACTTTTCCTTTTTATTTTTATGTGCTACAGAGAGGCCATATCTTTTGATTATATTAATGACTATGTTCAGTTTTCCCACTTTACAAAGTATAAAAGGAGTGCAGGTTGTTGTAAAAAATTACATTATGTGTGTCTATGAGCTTTGCTGGTCTACTAAATTCTTGTATATGACAGATAGTTCTCAATTATCTATTCTTCAATTATCTTTGTGAAGTAGATGTTAAGTTACAGTTAATATGGATGATTACAGCTATACTAATAACATAACTACAGAGAAATATAATGCATATGTGCTTTTTTTTTTCTTTTTTTAATAAAGCAGCGGTTCTCAAATGCTTGGTCTCTATATCCTTTAGAGTCTTAAAAGTTACTGAGGACTCCACTGGCATTTTGTTAAAGTGGTTTATAATATGAGTTATAACTATCAATATTTAAGTTTAAAAATCAAAACAGGAATTTTAAAATATTTATTAATGTATTGGGAAATAACAAGGATAAACCCATTGGGTAGTAACATAAACAACATAATATTTCTAAAGCAAAATTTTTTTTAAGAGGAAAGTCTCACCCTTTAACAGTTTTACAAAAATATCCTGAATGTCTAGCTTAACAAACAACTGGTGGATTTTCAAATTGGTTTCTTCATTCAATCTATTGTGATCATGTAGCCTCTGGAAAACTCTATATATTATTATTATTATGAAAATGATTTTGACCCCATAGATGCCCTGAAAACATCTCACGGACCCTCAGAGTCCTTGGGCCACAGTTTGTTAGAAAGCAAATTGTTTCTTCCACAGTATTAAAGAACATATTGAAGGGCCACTCCTGGAGAGTGTTTTTTATTTGCCTTGGTTTATATAGAAAAACTGTATCTGAAAAGAAGCTATAAAAATATGTTAAAATTTTAGCAAAGATTACTCAGTTGTGATGGGTTTGCTTAATGCCTTCACCCACCATATAGGGACTTCTCCCACAATATAAAACCAAATTCTATGAAAGTGTAGCCTTTACCTTTGGTCTAATCTGCCTACCTAGCAGAGATTCTGTGTCTTACCAGAATAATTTTCTGTGCTTTAGAATGACTTTATAATGCCTTTGGTTATTTAAGAAAAAAAAAGTTTCATCACTTAAGAAACAGCTGAGATTCTTTACAATTGTCTTGTCTTCTATGTTTGTATTTTAAATATATGTTGTCACTTTGCTAAGATAGTATTTTTCTCACACATCCATGATCCTATCTTAACCTGGTAACCAAATCTCCTCTAACAATTTTTTTTTTTTCATTCCCCAAACTGGACCTTAAATATTAAAAAAAAAGAAAAGAAAAGAAAAATTTTAGGATGTTTTCTCTAAAACTATCTTTGAGGTTTCCCAAAAAACCCTGGAAAATCACCAAGGTTTATTCTTTTATCTTATAGAGACACTGGAAATAAATAGATCTGCTTAATGTATTATTATATTAAGAGTTGCATGAGAAGGACTGTCAGATCTGAAGAAAAATTCAGTCCCTATCTTATGGTTGTATAGGCAAATAAAAATATTTCAGAAATGTATGCTTTACGGAAAGTCCCTGGAGATTCCACAATGCCCTTTCTGTCTACAATATGTTCTTACTATCAGGGGACGCACATATAAATTCATTGAGAGTAGAGAATTTCATTCTCTTCCATTTTGATAGTATTGGTTACAGTAAAAACAGCTTCCAAGTCTTTGTAATCTACATAAAGTTTTATTTCACTCCGATGCCTTCCTAAGGCTCTGCTCTATGGTACAAAGCATAGCATGTGTCTTCAACAAAGTAGAATCTCAGAACTTTTTAGAAAAGGACTGTACAAGGTACTCTCAACTACAATTGACATTTCAAATCATTATCACTTGGGTATAGATTTCTGAGCTGACAGTGCTTAGACAAATTTCAGATATATCAACAGACTGAGTCAGGATTTCCAGGATTCTTTTTTTAAAAACAACTTTCACATATAACATACAGCAGTGTTAATTATGTTGTGCATTACATCCTTGGTACTTATTTATCTTGTAACTGGAAGTTTGTAAATTTTGCCCATCTTTGTCACCAAAGATACTACGTTATTACTGACTGTATTTCCCATGCTATACATTTCATCCCTGTGGCTCATATATTTTGTAACTGAAAGTTTGTACCTATTACTTTCCATTACTTATTTCACTCATCCCCCCTCAACCCTCCCTTCGGGCAACACCTGTTTGTTCTCTATGTCTATGACTTTTCTGTTTTGTTATGTTTGTCCATTTGTTTTGTCTTTTAGATTCCACATCTAAGTGAACTCATATAGTATCTGTCTTCTTTGTCTGACTTATTTCACTTAGCATAATATCCTCTAGGTCCATCCATGTTGTCGCAAATGGCAAGATTTCATCCTTTTTTAAAAATTATATATATACATATATATATATGCCACATCTTTTATCCATTCACCTAATGATGGGCCCTTAGGTTGCTTCCATATCTCGGCTATTGTGAATAATGCTGCAATGAACATAGGGGGTCATATATCTTTTCAAATCAGTGTTTTTGTTTTCTTTTGAAAAATACCCAGAAGTGGGATAGCTGGATGGTATGGTAGCTCTATTTTAAATTTTCTGATGAAACTCCGTACTGTTTTCCATAGTGGCTGCACCAGTTTACATTCCCACCAACAGTGTATGAAAGTTCCCTTTATTCCACATCCTTATCAACACTTGTTATTTGTTGTCTTTTGGACAATAGCCATTCTGACAGGTGTAAGGTGATATCTTACTGTGGGTTTGATTTGCATTTCCCTGATGATTAATGATTTTGAGCATCTTTTGATGGACCTGTTGGCCATCTGTACGTCTTCTTTGGAAAAATGTCTATTCAGGTACTACACACATTTTTTCATCAGATTGTTTATTTTTTTAAAGTTGAGTCGTATGAATGAGTTCTTTGTATATTTTGGATATTAACCCCTTATCAGATATATAATTTGTAAATATCTCCTCCCGTCCAATAAACAGCCTTTTTCATTTTGTTGGTAGTTTCCTTTGCTGCACAAAAGCTTTTTAGTCTGATGTAGTCCCATTTGTTTATTTTTGCATTTGTTTCTGTTGCCTGAGGAGATATATTGCTAAGACCAATGTCAAAGAACATGTTGCCTATGTTTTCTTCTAGGAGCTTCATGGTTTCAGGTCTCCCTTCAAAGTTTTTAATCCATTTTTGTAGATGGTGCGAGAATAGTCCAGTTTGACTGTTTTGCATGTAGCTGTCCAGTTTTCCCAACACCATTTATTGAAGAGGCTGTCTTTCCTTCATTATACTTTTGCCTTCTTTGTCATAGATTAATTGGCCATAAAGTGTGGGTTTATTTCTGGGCTCTGTATTCTGTTCCATTGATATATGTGTCTGTTTTTGTACCAGTACCTTACAGTTTTGAGTACATTAACCTTGTGTTATAGTTTGAAAGCATGCTATCAAGAAGCATGATACCTCCAGCTATGTTCTTCTTTCTCAAGATCATTTTGGCTATTCAAGGTCTTTTGTGTTCACATACAAATTTTAGAATTATTTGTTGTAATTCTGTGGAAATGCCATTGGTATTTTGATACGGATTGCATTGAATCTATAGATTACCTTGGGTAGTATGGTCATTTTAACAGTATTAATTCTTCCAGTCAATGAGCACAGTATATCTTTCCACTTGTTTGTGTTGTCCTCACTTTCTTTCATCAGTGTCTTATAGTTTTCAAAGTACAGGTCTTCTACCTCCTTGGTTAGATTTATTCCTAGGTATTTCATTCTTTTTGATGCAATTGTAAATGGAATTGTTTTCTTAATTTCTCTTTCTGATAGTTCATTGTTTTTGTATAGAAACAAAACAGGTTTCTATATATTAATTTTGTATCCTGCAACTTTACTGAGCTTAATTATTAGTTCTAATAGCTTTTTTGGGGTGTCTGCAGGATTTTCTACATATGGTATCATGTCATCTGCAAACAGTGGCAGTTTTATTTCTTTCTTTCCAATTTGGATTCCTTTTATTGCTTTTTCTTCTCTGATTGCTGTGACTAGGACTTCCAATACTATATTGAACAAGAGTGTCAAGAGTGGGCATTCTTATCTTGTTCCTGATCTTAGAGGAAATGCTTTCAGCTTTTCACCATTGAGTATGATGTTGGCTGTAGGTTTGTCATAAATGGTCTTTACTATGTTGAGGTATGTTTCCTTTATACCCACTTTGTTGAGAGTTTTTATTATACATGGATGTTGAATTTTGTCAAAACCATCTGCATCTACTAAGATGATCATATGATAGTTATTCTTCAGTTTGTTAATGTGGTGTATCACATTGACTGATTTGAAAATACTGAAAGATCCTTGCATCCCTGGATAAATCCTACTTGATCATGGTGTATGGTCCTTTTAATGTACAGTTGAATTTAGTTTGCTAATATTTTGTTGAGGAATTTTGCAAAATTTTCTTTTTTTGTTCTTTCTTGTGGTGTCTTTGTCTGGCTTCGGTGTCAGTGTGATGCTGGCCTCACATAATTAGCTCCTCTTCAATTTTTTGAAATAGTTTGAGAAGGAGAGGTGTTAATTTTTCTTTAAATGTTTGGTACAATTCACCTGTGAAGCCATCTGGTCCTGGACTTTTGTTCATTGGGAGTTTTTAAATTACTGATCAATTTCATTACTGGTAATTGGTCTGATTATATTTTGTATTTCTTCCTGATTTGGTCTTGGAAGACTGTATGTTTCTAGGAATTTACTCATTTCTTTCAGGTTGTCTATTTTATTGGCATATGACTGTTCATAATTTCTTATGATCCTTTATATTTTGTGGTTTCAGTTATAACTTCTTTTTTATTTCTGATTTTATTTGTTTGGGACATTTCTCTTTTTTCCTTGATAAATCTGGCTAAAGGTTTATCAATTTTGTTTACCTTTTCAAAGAACCAGCTCTTACTTTCATTGATATTTTCTATTTTTTGTCTCTATTTATTTCTGCTCTG
The DNA here is from genome assembly GCF_028021215.1 of Eschrichtius robustus. Taxonomy (NCBI): domain Eukaryota; kingdom Metazoa; phylum Chordata; class Mammalia; order Artiodactyla; family Eschrichtiidae; genus Eschrichtius; species Eschrichtius robustus. The sequence continues at coordinate 6,636,310 of NC_090832.1, read as the reverse complement.
ATCTTTATGATTTCTTTTCTTCTACTAACTTTGGGTTTTGTTTGTTCTTCTTTCTCTAGTTCCTTCAGGTATAAGTTTAGATTGTTTGTTTGAGATTTTTATTGTTTCCTGAGGTAGGCTTGTACTGCTATAAAATTTTCTTTAGAACTGCTTTCATTGTGCCCCTTAGATTTTGGATCATTGTGTTTATGTTTTCATTTATCTCCAGGTATTTTTTTTAATTTCCTCTTTGATTTCTTCAGTCACTCATTGGTTGTTTAGTAGCATATTGTTTAGCCACCACATGTTTGTATTTTTTTGTAGTTGTTTTTTTTTTCTTGTGTAGATTTCTAGTCTCATAGTGTTGAGATGCTTGATATGATTTCAGTCTTCTTAAATTTATTGAGACTTGTTTTGCAGCCTAGCATGTGATCTATCCTGGAAAATGTTCCATGTGTACTTGAAAAGATGTGTATTCTGCTGCTTTCTGATGGAAAACTCTACATATATCTCTCTCGATCTCTCTCTCTATATATATCAAGTTCATCTGACTTAATGTGTTGTTTATGGCCAGTGTTTCCTTACTGATTTTCTGACTGCATGATCTGTCCATTGACGTAAGTGGATTGTTAAAGTCCCCAACTATTATTGTGTTATTTGCTTTATGTAGTTAGGTGTTCCTATGTTGGTGCATATACATTTACAATTGTTATGTCTTCTTGCTGAATTGATCCCTTTATCATTATGCAATGTTCTTCTTTGCCTCTTGCTACAGTCTTTATTTTAAAGTATTATTTTATCTTCTATAAGCACTGATATGCCATCTTTCTTTTTGTTTCAACATGCATGGAATACCTTTTTCCATCCTTTCACTTTTAGTCTGTGTGTGTCTTTAGATTTGGAATGAGTCTCTTGTAGGTAACATATATATGTGTCTTGGTATTTTGATTGTTTTAATCCATTCTGCCACTCTATGTCTTTTGGTTGGAGCATTTAGTTCATTTACATTTAAAGTAATTATTGATAGGTATGTACTTATTGTCATTGTGTTAGTTGTTTCGGGTTGTTTTTGTAGCTCTTTTGTGTTCTTGTGTTAATCTTTTGCTCTCTTCCCTTGTGCTTTGATAACTATCTCTGTTGTTATGTTTGGATTCCTTTCTATTTTTTATGTATGTATTTATTATAGAGTTTTGGTTTGTGATTACCATGAGGTTTATATATATGATTATTTTAAGTTGATGATCTCTTAAGTTTGAATGCATTCTAACAACCCTTCATTTATTTAAAAATATTGCAGACTGACTGAAAGTTTTAGAACCAGAGACCATAAAGAGTAAATAATGCCTAGGCTTTTGATAACATATAATATGCTTTTTTGTTTCTCAGATGCTTAACCAATTTATATCTCCTATGCTCCTTTGTTTCAGACACTTTATAAAAGAGTAATGTATTCAGTTCATTAACATATATTAATTGTCATCCCAGAGTCCTAAAAAGAAGAGCCAGAAAGTGCCTGTTCAGAAATTAGAATGTCTATATTACATGTGGCAGGAAAGGAGGTAAATTCCTGCTCTCTGCATCTGCGCAGTTGAAATGCAACATCCACAAATGCTCAGTTTCTGCATGGCTAACTCTTAGAGGTACTACTATATTTAAAAAATCACACTTTGGTGTTCTTGTTTCCCAGCTATATTAGATTCTCCCTTCACAGGCCATGAAATTCATTCATGCTACTCTGTTTGGCTACATAATATTGTTACTGACAGAACAGAACTAACTGGATAGACATCGATAAAGATCCTAATGAAGAGATGGGATGTGGAAGAAAGGGTGTGCAAAAATAGGTGAGTGTACAATTTTAGGACAAGATAGAAATTTTTATTAATGAAGCAAACCAGTGGGTATTTTAATTTTGGACTAAGTTTTTAGTTAAAACATTTTGTTTATAAAATAATATTTTCAATAAAGCATAAGAGAGTGCCAGTGTTTGTAGAAAACAAAGACATATTCTTATAAATTATAGACAATTTGAAATATGACCCTGGAGTTACCAAATTTACTGGCACATATCTGCAGTACTTACAATTACAGATTATTGTTCTTCATTGGCAAACAATAGGCATCTCTGGGGAAAGGTAGAGCATTTTCCTGCTGCTTCCACCAAAAAATTCATTTGAACTAAAGGCATTTGAAATTACTCCACTCAACAAGGTTTTGTTCTTAGATGCTTCCTTTTGTTCCAATTCAAATATAGTGCAAGACATTGGAATTGCAAATTGATCTTATTGTAGTTACTCAAAATGGAAAAAACTCAAGAGATTTGATCAAGAAATATGAACTCCTTCACAAAACAAAGTAAACGAGAAAAGATGGTTGATATCATTTATTTGGAAACTTTAAGGTGGAAACCACAATCTAAAATAAGGACAGGAAAATTTATATTGAATATCGGCAATAAAAAATACATCATGTATCCCTTTAAGATTAGGCAAACACACAAAAAATTAGCTGGAGTATCCATCAGTAAGTATTTAAGGCAAAATTTAAATTAGACATTTGCAAGGATAATGATTAGTGAGGATTGTTTTCTTTCAAAGATACATTCAGGGAAGACAAAAAAAATCTTTATTCTTATCTGAGTTGCAAGTGGTACTTTTTGCCATACAAATGCTACTTACTTCTAGAATCAGGTAAAATGCCATCAAACTTTTCTTTTTAATGCCTTCTTAAGGCAAAAAGTACTTTAATTTAGTTTTAAGATATTTAGGCTTATTAACCTCTGCAGTGAACTTGAAGATTTTCCATTAAATCCACTGTCCATCAGCCTATTTTAGATATATTACAGTTCTCCTGCCAATATCTTGACTCCTCTATGAAGGTGGCAGGAGGGAGAAAATGATTTGGTCAAATTAGAAAAAAACATGAAGAAACTACAAAACTCTATTTGATGTCATTCATCAAATGCTACTGACATACTTTGTGCCAAGCATTGTGTTAGCAGAGGAGGGAAATGACATCATTTATCACTCATTTTATTTTCACCTAGGTCTTTTTCTGCAAAGGCACAAATGAATAAGTAGTTTTTAGATATGCCAAGTAATATCTGGAGAGTATATTTTGAAGAATATAATAGTTTAATGTTATTTCGCAAACTGCCACTTTATGCTTTTATAAAGTTTTTCAGTAGGTAAAAGTTGAAAGCATGCCAGATTTCTCAGACTGTGCTGAAAATGGAAGTCATATTATTGGACTTTATCCCATCTTCTCCCACCATGCTTTGTATTATCCATAATCCGTAATTTGATACAATATCAAGATCTTATTCCTAAAACTCTGCAACTGGACGCTTAAGGTATCTGATAACTTGACAAAGGGTTGGGGGAGGATTTTACCAGGATAATTTGCAGGGCTCTTACAACCCCAGGCCTTCAACCTCACCTCCCTGCAAGGCCTGGCACATTCTAGATGCTGAATACAGAGTAGCCGCTGTTTTCCTTGCTGCTCTAGTCATCATTTCCTTTCTGTTCTGCCTCCTTCTTGGGGCCATCACCGACTCAGAGTTCAGTCCTGACTCCTTTCTCTGTGCTTTCCATACACCTCAGCTATAACGTCAACACCTTGTACTGTCATTTTTCCTTGATTGTGAGCCTTTCAATGGTATAGACTGAATTTCTCTCTTTCTTGGGCCCGAGCACAGTAAGACTTGGGGCCAAGTCTGATAAGAAGGATATCACTGAATTGTCTGAATAAAATAAGAAAGAGTCTGTCCAAAATAGGCACTTTATGAACAGGATCCTTGTAAAGCAAAAAACAAGGTGTCACATGATTGATTTCATCACAACTAAGAAGTTAATATTAGAAGAAAATAACCCTTTTCTCAGCCTGGCAGAGACTTTGATGAGTTAACTTTTGCTGGATCACAATGACCTATTTATTTAATGCTACAAAGAACACAGAATACATGTTGCATTTACAAACTTCAAAGGAAATTAGCTCTTTGCATTTTTATCTGTAGGAGAGGAGAGAAACACGCTTTGTTTTTGACCTTTGATCCTCAAGTTATATATGAAGAAGATTACATTTGTCTGTACTGTCGGTGTAATCCAGTTAGAGCTGAGAATCATAACAGGGGGAAATATCAAGATTGACTTTAAAGCCTACTGAATAGAAAAAACTTTTAAAAAATATTGGATAAGAAGCTGAAATGGGGAGAGGAAGTCTCAGTTATTGGAGGCTCCATCAGAAGACATTTTTCAAATAAGAATCAGGAGTAATGGACATCCTATTACTTGCATACAGAAATTAATATTTTTCATTTGCTCTAGCAAGGTGATAAGAAAATTGTGTTATCATCAAAGCCCTGCATTATAGTAAGCTCAAGCATAGATCACATAGCTTGAGTAAGCAAAGATGCCCAGATATCCCATAAACATGGGATAAAATGAAATACAAACTCTCATTTACCTGAAATTTTCCTCCTCAAAACCAGTGATGTTTGTTTAGGTATTAGGGTCCCTGGTTGAAGAGGTATTAGAATCCAGGTTGAAAGACAAGGTCAAGCACCAGAGAAAACTACTTCAACTTATGAATGATAAGGATGAACAAACCATGAGTGAGAGACTGTGACTCATCCAAGTTCTCATAGTCACTAAAAGCTGCAATCTCCTCGTCAGTGAAAGCGGGCATAGGATAAAGTTGATCACAACATTACACTTGCAGGTGTCTTGTATGATACCAGAACGTGATAGACACCCAAGGAACTGCAGAAGGAAGCAATAAATGAGTAGGAACTACTTAGAAACATTTCAGTCATCCTTTTCTTCTGAAGAGTCAGAGGTCACATGGTAAATGTTTTAACAACTGGTTTTCCGGGGGGATAAAAAGGCCTGATTTGTAGCCTTTGTTGATTTCTGTGGTGTAAATACTCCTGCATGGTCAGTTTCAAGCTACCAACCTGAAGCCACTGAACCAAATTTGGGCAGAGCTGCTCAGTAGCCCACTATCCTATAGTATTTCCACCATCTTCACGTTGTAGATGAAAATTACTTTAAGAACAGAGATAACAGCAAAATGTAGTAAGATGATTACTAAATGATGAGTTTAGAGTATTTATTATCTTTTAAAATATAATTTACTAAATTAAATATATAATTTTTAAAGTAATTGTGTTTAATAACTGGCTCATGAAATTCCTGAAAATTTAACAATTGATTCTCTCTGGCCAGTAGGCCCAACTCCAGTGCACCACAGCTCAGCACCTCTCACAACTTCCCCCTGAGTTGTATCCACTCCACAATTATGGTGTGATAAGGGCCTGGGTTCTCATCTAAAGTGGAAAGGTGCACATCATCACTGACAACTTCAGCATCGTTGGTAACAGCAGCAACAAGAGAATTCAGGCAGACCTCCTCTGAGAATTCTCATAGTGTCTTCACAGTGCTTCCCAATCAAAAATGCTCAACAGTGAATCAACTGCTACTCTCTCCAGTTCTTAACCCTATTTAAGAACTTCAGCTCCTCACATTCTTCCTTAATTTCTTCCCGAGGAGTTCTTCACTTCCTCAAGGTACACTGAGTGCATGTTCCACCAGGGTCCCTTGGGACTGTTCAGAGATTGAGTTTCTACATTGTATACAAATTTCACATTGAGTTGACTTAATGTTTGCTCTTTCTGTAGGAGCTATTACCCAGGTTCATGGAGGCCGGAACTCCACGTAGTAGCACTTTTCCTGATTCATGATATCTCTGTATCTACCTTCCAATTATTCAGTAGCTTGAACTTCATTTCTCATTCATTAGTAAATTATGATACAGCCCTTATGGCTCTCTAAGAGAATTATCATCTCAGTTTAAGCCAGGTATAACCTATAAAAAAGCTGCTTGGTTTCTAGTTCAAGGTGTATCAGAATGTTCTCTTTGAATTGGTATAATCGTCTTCCAGATGGTTTCCCCCCCTCTGTTCTCCTGCCACTCTGCAATATCACTGAGCAGATTAATTTTCCTAAAGCCCGGCCGAGAAAATCCCAAATATGCAATAGCTCCCATGACACACGAGGAAGCTCCTTATACTGCATTCAAAGCTTTCCACATTGACATTAACCCAACCTTCCTTTCATCTTCAGTTACTCTCTCACATACACCAAGTTCCAGCCAAGCCAGATTATGGGCCAATACATAAATACTTCCTGTTTCCATCGCTTTGCTTAATCTTTGCCACCACTTATACTGCTCTTTTCTCCACCTCCACCCATCAAAGTCCTCCCTGGACTTCAAGGTTCAGTTCAAACTGCACATCCAGCTTGAAGCCAGGAATGATGGCGTCCCTCTTCTACAGTATCAAAGAAATGTTTGTACTCACAATACCTGTCACATTCAACATTTTAAGATCCTTGCATGAATGAGCCTTTTGTTATCATTTCTGTATCGCCCACTGTCTTGCCAAGTCCCTAGAAATATTTTTTAAATTCCTATATCTTATCCCTCCCATCAATTCCATATGGTGAAGAGAAATTCCTTAGGGTAAAGCCTTATCCCTTACCGTACTTAGGACTTAGTAAGTTCTCAACAAATACCTGTAACTAAATGGGTAGAAACTGTCAAGTTTTTTTTTTTTCCCTTTAAAATACAAGTAGGAATTTTGTCTATCTCAGAAACTTCAGAATATTCTCAATATTTCAATAAAGGGCAGTGGATTAGCATAAATGGAACACCCTTGAAGCATGGAAATGATGAATCTTCTTACTTAGTATGATTTTTAATTTATTTACCTAGAGGGGCTGTAAGGCAAAATGATATCTTGGTCCGGAATTGTTGAGATGAAAATAAATATACAGCTGGAGCTTCAAGATGGCGGAGGAGTAAGACGTGGAGATCACCCTCCTACCCACAAATACATCAGAAATACATCTACATGTGGAACAACTCCTATAGAACACCTACTGAACGCTGGCAGAAAACCTTAGACTTCCCAAAAGCCGTGGGGCTGACAGGGTCTTGCTGCTCCAGCCGGGTGTCAGGCCTGTGCCTCTGAGGTGGGAGGGCAGAGCTCAGGACACTGGTCCAAGAGACCTCCCAGCTCCACGTAATATCAAACGGCAACAATCTTCCAGAGATCTCCATCTCAACGCCAAGACCCACCTCCACTCAACGACCAGCAAGCTACAGTGCTGGACACCCGATGCCAAACAACTAGCAAGACAGGAACACAACCCCATCCATTAGCAGAGAGGCTGCCTAAAATCATAATAAGCCCACAGACACCCCAAAACACACCACCAGACATGGACATGCCCACCAGAAAGACAAGATCCAGCCTCATCCACCAGAACACAGGCACCAGTCCCCTCCACCAGGAAGCCTACACAACCCACTGAACCAACCTTAGCCACTGGGGACAGACACCAAAAACAACGGGAACTACGAACTTGCAGCCTGCGAAAAGGAGACCCCAAACACAGTAAGTTAAGCAAAATGAGAAGACAGAGAAACACACAGCAGATGAAGGAGGAAGGCAAAAACCCACCAGACCTAACAAATGAAGAGGAAATAGGCAGTCTACCTGAAAAAGAATTCAGAATAATGATAGTAAAGATGATCCAAAATTATGGAAATAGAATGGAGAAAATACAAGAAACGTTTAACAAGGATCTAGAAGAACTAAAGAGCAAACAAACAGTGATTAACAACAGAGTAAATGAAATTAAAAATTCTCTAGAAGGGATCACTAGCAGAATAACTGAGGCAGAAGAACAGATAAGTGACCTGGAAGATAAAATAGTGGAAATAACTACTGCAGAGCAGAATAAAGAAAAAAGAATGAAAGGAATTGAGGACAGTATCAGAGACCTCTGGGACAACATTAAACGCACCAACATTCGAATTATAGGGGTCCCAGAAGAAGAAGAGAAAAAGAAAATGACTGAGAAAATATATGAAGAGATTATAGTTGAAAACTTCCCTAATATGGGAAAGGAAATAGTTAATCAAGTCCAAGAAGCACAGAGAGTCCCATACAGGATAAATCCAAGGAGAAACACGCCAAGACACATATTAATCAAACTATCAAAAATTAAATACAAAGAAAAAATATTAAAAGCAGCAAGGGAAAAACAACAAATAACACACAAGGGAATCCCCATAAGGTTAACAGCTGATCTTTCAGAAGAAACTCTGCAAGCCAGAGGGCAATGGCAGGACATATTTAAAGTGATGAAGGGGAAAAACCTACAACCAAGATTACTCTAACCAGCAAGGATCTCATTCAGATTTGATGGAGAAATCAAAACCTTTAAAGACAAGCAAAAGCTAAGAGAATTCAGCACCACCAAACCAGCTTTACAACAAATGCTAAAGGAACTTCTCTAGGCAGGAAACACAAGAGAAGGAAAAGACCTACAATAACAAACTCAAAACAATTAAGAAAATGGTAATAGGAACATACATATTGATAATTGCCTTAAATGTAAATGGATTAAATACTCCAACCAAAATACATAGACTGGCTGAATGGATACAAAAACAAAACCCGTATATATGCTGTCTACAGGAGACCCACTTCAGACCTAGGGACACATACAGACTGAAAGTGAGGGGATGGAAAAAGATATTCCATGCAAATGGAAATCAAAAGAAAGCTGGAGTAGCAATTCTCATATTAGACAAAGTAGACTTTAAAATAAAGATTATTACAAGAGACAAAGAAGGACACTACATAATGAGCAAGGGATCAATCCAAGAAGATAAAACAATAGTAAATACTTATGCACCCAACATAGGAGCACCTCAATACATAAGGCAAATGCTAACAGCCATAAAAGGGGAAATCGAGAGTTACACAATCATAGTAGGGGATTTTCTATGTTGGTGAAACACCCCACTTTCACCAATGGACAGATCATCCAAAATGAAAATAAATAAGGAATCACAAGCTTTAAATGATACATTAAACAAGATGGACTTAATTGATATTTATAGGACATTCCATCCAAAAGCAACAAAATACACTTTCTTCTCAAGTGCTCATGGAACATTCTCCAGGATAGATCATACCTTGGGTCACAAATCAAGCCTTGGTAAATTTAAGAAAATTGAAATCGTATCAAGTATCTTTTCTGACCACAATGCTATGAGACTAGATATCAATTACAGGAAAAAAATCTGTAAAAAATACACGCAAATGGAGGCTAAACAATACACTACTTAATAACTAAGACATCACTGAAGAAATCAAAGAGGAAATCGAAAAATACCTAGAAACAAATGACAATGAAAACACGACGACCCAAAACCTATGGGATGCAGCAAAAGCAGTTCTAAGAAGGACGTTTATAGCAATACAATCCTATCTTAAGAAACAAGAAAGACCTCAAATAAACAACCTAACCTTACACCTATAGCAATTAGAGAAAGAAGAACAAAAAAACCCCAAAGTTAGCAGAAGGAAAGAAATCTTAAAGATCAGATCAGAAATAAATGAAAAAGAAATGAAGGAAACGATAGCACATATCAATAAAACTAAAAGCTGGTTCTTTGAGAAGATAAACAAAATTGATAAACCATTAGTGAGACTCATCAAGAAAAAAGGGAGAAGACTCAAATCAACAGAATTAGAAATGAAAAAGGAGAAGTAACAATTGACACTGCAGAAATACAAAGCATCATGATAGGTTACTAGAAGCAAATATATGCCAATAAAATGGACAACCTGGAAGAAATGGACAAATTCTTAGAAATGCACAACCTTCCGAGAATGAACCAGGAAGAAATAGAAAATATGAACAGACCAATCACAAGCACTGAAATTGAAACTGTGATTAAAAGTCTTTCAACAAACAAAACCCCAGGACCAGATGGCTTCACAGGCGAATTCTATCAAACATTTAGAGAAGAGCTAACACCTATCCTTCTCAAACTCTTCCAAAATATAGCAGAGGGAAGAATCCTCCCAAAATCATTCTACGAGACCACCATCACCCGGATACCAAAACCAGACAGAGATATCACAATGAAAGAAAACTACAGGCCAATATCACTGATGAACATAGATGCAAAAATCCTCAACAAAATACTAGCAAACAGAATCCAACAGCACATTAAAAGGATCATACACCATGATCAAGTGGGGTTTATCCCAGGAATGCAAGGATTCTTCAACATACGCAAATCAATCAATGTGATACACCATATTAATAAATTGAAGGATAAAAACCTTATGATCATCTCAATAGATGCAGAGAAAGCTTTCAACAAAATTCAACACCCATTGATGATAAAAACCCTCCAGAAAGTAGGCATAGAGGGAACTTACCTCAACCTAATAAAGTGCATATATGACAAACCCACAGCCAACATTGTTCTCAATGGTGAAAAACTGAAACCATTTCCTTTAAGATCAGGAACAAGACAAGGATGTCCACTCTCACCACTATTATTCAACATAGTTTTGGAAGTCCTTGCCACGGCAATCAGAGAAGAAAAAGAAATAAAAGGAATAAAAATTGGAAAAGAAGAAGTAAAACTGTCACTATTTGCAGATAACATGATACTATACATAGAGAATCCTAAAAATGTCACCAGAAAACTACTAGAGCTAATCAGTGAACTTGGTAAAGTTGCAGGATACAAAATTAATGCACAGAAATCTCTTGCATTCCTATACACTAATGATGACAAATCTGAAAAGAGAAATTAAGGAAACACTCCCATTTACCATTGCAGCAAAAAAGAATAAAATACCTAGGAATAAACCTACCTAAGCAGACAAAAGACCTGTATGCAGAAAACTGTAAGACACTGATGAAAGAAATTAAACATGATACAAACAGGTAGAGATACACCATGTTCTTGGATTGGAAGAATCAACATTGTGAAAATGACTCTTACTACCCAAAGCAATCTAAAGATTCAATGTAATCTCTATCAAACTACCACTGGCATTTTTCACAGAGCTAGAACAAAAAATTTCACAATTTGTATGGAAACACAAAAGACCCCGAATAGCCAAAGCAATCTTGAGAATGAAAAACGGAGCTGGAGGAATCAGGTTCCCTGGCTTGACTATACTACAAAGCTACAGTAATCAAGACAGTATGGTACTGGCACAAAAACAGAAATATAGATCAGTGGAACAGGATAGAAAGCCCAGACATAAACCCATGGACATGGTCACCTTATCTTTGATAAAGGAGGCAAGAATGTACAGTGGAGAAAAGACAGCCTCTTCAATAAGTGGTGCTGGGAAAACTGGACAGCTACATGTAAAAGAATGAAATTAGAACAGTCCCTAACACTATACACAAAAATAAACTCAAAATGGATTAAAGACCTAAATATAAGGCCAGACACTGTCAAACTCTTAGAGGAAAACATAGGCAGAACACTCTATGACATTAATCACAGCAAGATCCTTTTTGACCCACCTCCTAGAGAAATGGAAATAAAAACAAAAATAAACAAATGGGACCTAATGAAACTTAAAAGCTTTTGCACAGCAAAGGAAACCATAAACAAGATGAAAAGACAACCCTCAGAATGGGAGAAAATATTTGCAAATGAAGCAACTGACAAAGGATTCATCTCCAAAATATACAAGCAGCTCATGTCATGCAGCTCAATATCAAAAAAACAAAAAACCAATCCAAAACTGGGCAGAAGACCTAAACAGACATTTCTCCCAAGAAGATATACAGATTGCCAACAAACACATGAAAGGATGCTCAACATCACTAATCATTACAGAAATGCATATCAAAACCACAATGAGGTATCACCTCACACAGGTCAGAATGGCCATTATCAAAAAATCTACAAACAGTAAATGCTGGAGAGGGTGTGGAGAAAAGGGAACCCTCTTTCACTGTTGGTGGGAATGTAAATTGATACAGCCACTATGGAGAAGAGTATGCAGGTTGCTTAAAAAACTAAAAATAGAACTACCATATGACCCAGCAATCCCACTACTGGGCATATACCCTGAGAAAGCCATAATTTAATAAGAGTCATGTACCAAAATGTTCATTGCAGCTCTATTTACAATAGCCAGGACATGGAAGCAACCTAAGTGTCCATCAACAGATGAATGGATAAAGAATATGTGGCACATATATACAATGGAATATTACTCAGCCATAAAATGGAATGAAACTGAGTTATTTGTAGTGAGGTGGATGGACCTAGAGACTGTCATACAGAGTGAAGTAAGTCAGAAAGAGAAAAACAAGTATCATATATCAACGCATATATGCAGAATCTGAAAAAAACTGGTATAGACAATCTTATTTACAAAGCAGAAATAGAGACACAGACATAGACAACAAACGTATGGATACCAAAGGGGAAGGGGGGGTGGGTAGTGGGATGAATTGGGAGATCGGGATTGACATATATACACTATTGATGCTATGTATAAAATAGGTAATTTATGAGAACCTACTGTGTAGCACAGGGAACTCTCTCCTCAATGCTGGTGACTAAATGGGAAGGAAATCCAAAAAAGAGGAGATATATGTATATATATAGCTAATTCACTTTGCCGTACAGTAGAAAGTAACACAACATTGTAAAGCAACTCTACTCCAATAAAGATTTAAAAAAAAAAGAAAAACAAAAAAGAAAATAAATATACATACATACATATATATATATATATATATATATATATGTTTAATACTAAAAAAAAAAAAACAACAAAAAACACACCTAAACCTGCCTTGAACCTACAGCATTTGAAAATGCATACAGGCCCTGTCCACCCTCATCTCCTTGAACGAGTTATGGAGAAATGACGTGCATGTGACACTAATACAATGCTCTAATACTGAGATGCCTGCCATGGAACCAGGTCTTGTATTCATACATTAAACTGGCCACTATAACTGATTTATGAAATGAAAGGAAGTTCACTTTTAGTGAAACAGAGTGTTATAGCATCATGGTTATTCAATTTTAAAAGGGTACTTTTCACATCAAAAGATGATTTAATATAGACTTACTTTTTAAAAGAGCTGCCTTAGTACATCTGAAATGTACTTTGATTTACAAATGTTTTACCTACACTCACACACTCAACAATACCTAATATGTACCACACACACCTTCTGCTCAGATTGGAACTTGAGGTCAAACTGGAGGCACATTCTCCTACGCCAGCCTCTTAGAGCATGTTTTGGGCTGAGAATATTTATTTTCTGTTTTCCTACTATACATCACAGGATGTAATTTCAATAACAGCTCTCACCAACTATTGTAGATCTTCATTCTGGGCTCATTCATTCATTCAGCAGATACTTATTAATTTCCTACTTCCTTTCATTCACTTTTGTTAGGTGCTGGGGTACAAGCGTGAATATAACACACACAGTTCAAATCTACTGAGGGCAACAGACTGTAATTCTATGATGTCATAAATGAAAGTAGAGTATCAAATCGCATTATGATACATGAAGGAAGAGAAAGGAAGAAGGTGAGACATTAGGTAGCAGGCTGCAGGCATCAGGACTGGGTGCTCTTCTCTGTGGAAGGGACGTGCAAGCAGAAGCCTGAAGACTGGGTGGGAGTCAGCTGCATGAAAAGCCAGAGATGGTTTTCCTAGCAATGACACGTGCAAAGTCCTGAGGTGCAGAAAGGTTTGGAGCACGCCTGGGAATGGGAATCAAGTCTGTGAGTCTGGAGTGCAGAGACGAAGGACTCTGATAGGAGAGGAGATGTGACATGGGCACGGATGCATGTCAATAAATAAATGTCTGTTTCAGGCTTTCATGATAAGGCTGGCATGTCAGCTTAGATCTTTCTCGCAGTTAGTTTGCATTTACCAAATAGGCCTGTAATTAACTGTATATGTTCTTATGTCATATAAAATGTCACATGAAATTCTTTAGAAATTTGCCCTAGAATTTCAACAAAAGTGCAGCTCTCTAATTCCTCCTGGGAGGCAGAGAGACTAGAGGGAAGCAGAGCAGAGAGGATTGGCTGTGGGCTGCAGGGGGCCTGATGGAAACTTCGGGTTCCAGGCTGCTAGGTGAACACAGCTTGGGATGAATGATTTCAGCTGGATGCTTTTATGTAGGGCATAACTGCACAATGGAGAAATCCTGCTTCCCCGCCCCCCACCCCTCCCAGCCACCAGAATTACCTTCCTAAGACACAAAACTGGCCATTATATTCTCCTAACTTAAAATTCCAATGACTTCCCAGTGGCTAAGTGATAAAGCAACTACTCTTTGGGAGGATATACAAGGCCCTTTTCAAGTGGTCCCCAAGTTCTTTTCTTATACTGTCTACTTTCAGTTTACTGAGGTCAAACTCCAGCTTCCTTTGCTCCCCATCTGGGCCGACACACACGGTTCTCTGTGATGCCGCACGTGTGTCCCTCTTGCAGGGATGACTAACCAGCCACCCTGCCTGCTAGCCTACCGCTGATCTTCTGAGACAGCGGGCCGCCTCTGACCCCCTGGAGTCACAGCTTTTGGAGGATGGCACAGGGCACTGCGGAAAACAGAGGATACCCACCTGGTTATCCGGGTCAGCTCAAGTCACCGGGTGGTCAGTGGGTTACACGTGCTGATGCCAGATGTCCCTGGCAGAGAAGCTCTTTTATTTTTTTAAAGCTTCGTCTCATTAGGTGAAGTTGTTGGGAGGGGAGTGGGTTTAAGGCGAGGGAGATTGGGAGAACGTTACATGTGAAGGAAGCGGCACGTACCCAGGTCCTGTGGCGAGAGGGAGCACAGTTTGCTGGAAGAACTAGAAGACCAGAGCTCTGGATGCAGCGAGTGAGGTAGGTAAAGGGAGCCAGCAGAGGTGGGCGGCTCTGGTTCTGTTTTTGAAGACTGAGTGTCGAGGTGGGTAGAGGTGGGTAGTTGGGGGTAACTGCCTTTTTCCCTCATTTCATCGTTTCTCAGCGGGACAGGTGGCTGATCAACGCCCACGTGCAATTGCAGTACATACAACATAGAAAACACAAACGGATCCAGCTCTATAGTACAATAAATTGGTTCTATCTTTACAGTAGTTAAGAGGAAAAAAATAATGGTTACAAACCAAAATATAGTAGGGGCACTGATAACATCTGAGTTGACAAATTCTTCCTGCTGCGAGGTCACGAGGTGCGTGGTAGTGCAGGGCACGTGAGAGCCGGACGAGGCGCGTTGACTGGGGCCTCGATTACTGGGGAGCACGCAGTACCGACACAGGGGGAGTGGGAGCCCCAAACAAAGAGGCTCCAGAAACTTCACACAGCGTGTGAGAATTTGCACTGGGTCTTCAAGCATTGAAAGAGCGGGGTGAAGGGCTAGAGGTGGATGTCTCAGGAGAAAGAGAAGCAGCGGCAGGATTAAAGTACTAAAACGAGAACATGAACGGCTGGCATGTTCCAGAGGCATCAAGGAGAACGGCCTACTTGGAACAAAGGTGATTTTTAGGAGAAAAGGAAAATCATTCAGAAATTAGAATATTAAGAAAAAATTGTCAAAAAGGAAAAGTACAGGAATGAAAATAATCAGCCTAAAAAACGTTATGAGATGATTTAAAAATTTGTTCACAAGAATCCATGGATAGGGTTCCAAGTTAGTATTACTTTAAGTTACTTTAGGCAGAACTTAGCTTGGAGGAAATTAAGAATTTCTTGGTAATTAAAATATGAAATAGTGTGGCAAGAGAGGATGGGGAATCTCCAAGTCTATCTTAATTAGCTGTTAAAAATAGATGTTTCTAAAAGTCCTGTTTCCTTTCTAGGCCGTCCAACATTCTGGAGAAGTGCTTTTAATCTCAGCAATGTGCTAATTGTTTTTAATGGCCTATAAACAAACTCCCTAAACTATTAACCTTCTCTCTTTAGCCAGAGATTCAGGAAATTAGTCTTTGAAAGAAAAATCCCCAGCAGGTTGCCCAAGAGTGTGTCCCAAAGTAGAGAAATTGTCACTTTATTTGGAGGAGACTCAAGGTCAAACCAGACACAAGCTTGTGGTGTGGAATAGATAAGCTAAAACCTTTTTAAAACATAAAGGCTAACTCCTCCTCTCTCTGGTTCACTTTAGTTGTGTTCCTATCTGTAGGGAGAAATATAAATGATAGCACCTCTCAAATAGCTTTCAGACACACAAACCCATAATTTCAGGATTTTTTAAAAACAGTAAAACAGTATCCCACATTTGACAAAAATATTTGAAGTCTGATCCTTGTACATTAAAATTGATGCCATATTGAAAACGGAGTTTAGTTTAGTCTTAGAAAGGTAATGGCCACTGAACCATCGGGATGTGACGGGGGGAATTTGAGTTGCCCCCTCTGTTTCTACTCATTTTCTTTAGTGCATGAAAAAATTCATTTGTTTCTAAAAGAAGAACAATCATAGACTAGCCAAAAAAAGCTATGAAAAAGATGGCCAATGACTTTTCTAACCATATTTCAAATTTTACTTAAAGTTACAGTAATTAAACTATGTGCCTGGCACAGAATGAGTAATGAACAGAAGTAGAAGCCCAGATAGAGGTCTAAAAGAGATACAGATATATCTGTGTGATTTCAAATTAGTGAGATAGTAGATGACTTGCTAAGGGGTGTTAGAATAGTTAATATAGTGATGATAATGATAATAAAGCTTGGTACTTTTAGCATTCCTCAACACAGATACTTAGGGAGGTCAAAAAATCAAATGTTTTAAAAAAAATAGAATTGTAAAACAGTGAGAATACAACACAGGTAAATTGAATCAATAACCCAGCATTGGCAAAGAAATTCCTAAGGGGTCAGAAAAATCAAAATCACTGATAATTGAATACATACAAATGTAACACTTGGTATGGAAAAACACTAAAAACAGAGTAAATGAGAAACGATAAATGGGGAAACATTTACATTTATTATATGTATAGAACAGTGCTAGCATTCTTGACGTGTAAAGAAATCTTCCAAAGTTATTAAAAAAAAAAAAAAAAAAAAAAAGACAAACATTGATAGAAAGCTTGGCGGGGAAAGGCCAAAACAAGACATTCACAGAAGAACCAATAAAAATAGCCAGTTTACCCAGAAAATGTGCTCACTGTCAGGGCAACAGCTATGCACCAAGTGTCCACTCACCAGGAGCTCAGTCATATCTCTGCATACCTGCTGACCCTGAGCCCTGCCGGTTCTGACATGGCAAGTGCCAAGATACAACAGGTAGGGAAAAGCAACATACGAGTCACGTGAGAGCAGGCATGGTAGAATTGTATTGCTATGAAATGCCACACACATATAGTATTTATGTCGCATGCGTCAGTGCATTCTGAGAACAACATCGGGAAGACAGAAAGCACCAAGGCGGGGGACAGTGTGGCCTGATGCACCCGAGTCTTAGATCCCTGAATAAGGTCCTTCCTGGATGCATTTAGCAGTAACCAGCCAGCGTGGAGTGCACTTAGGAATACATATTTTAGCATAAGGCCTGGATTGAGACTCTGTTGTCACTTATCAGCTATGCCACATCGGATTTACTTCCAAAACTCCTCCCACTAAGCCTCAGGTGAGGTATGTGAGGCCCAGGGACAATAACAGTACCTGCCTCGGGGGTACTCTGGTACAGAACAGGGCTGTTCTGAGCATTAAAGGAGATGATACCTGTAAACACACTTAGCAAGAACTACCACTGAGAGGTTTGATCAGGAGGAGATTTTTCACAGCCCGGCGGGGCTCCAGCAGAATATGGGACTTAGTTGATGGGAATCTCATATCACCATGTGCAGCTTCTATAATCCATGGAAGCTAAGCACTTGGAAACATATGGCTTCTGCAGAAGTGGGCTGCAGCCCTGAGCGGGGTCTCACTTATCAGTCCTACTAAAGACTAGAAACCTGTTATAATCCTGACAGGGATCAGGTTTAAACCAGAAACTCTGCCTTCTACATCACTATTGTCATGGGTGACCCACAGTAAGACTGAATTTGAAGGATGGCAAATGCTCTTTCATACAGGTCTCTTTGGCCTGACCTTTTCTCCTCCTTCATTCTCTTTGCTTTCTAGTTACCAAACAGCATGAAAAAAATTCTGCAATAATTCTGAAATCACACTGATATATAATGGAGGGTTTTTCTTCCAGAATGAAATTAAATGACTTTTGTAATTGGTTTATTAGAGAACCACACACTTGTTTCCATTCTTCACGAATTTACGGATTCACTTCCACCATAGGGGAAAAAACAGCTAACACAAACTCTAAGGGTGACACCTTTTAAATCTGATTGAGGTTTTCAAATTTATTTAAAATACAGAACTTAAAAGTTACAGTTGGTTGGCTCAGGAAAATGACTTTCAGAATTGTTTATCTCTGTACACCACATTCAACCTCTCTTCACAGTACACACTTCCTAATCACTACACTGCCTGAGACCCACCAAGCATGTTTTCCAACACTCGCTAAGCCGGGTTTTCTTCCTTAGTTTATCAAAACCCAATGGAAAACAGCCAGCTCCATGGCTGAATATAAAGGGCAAGGCATTCACATGCACAATCTGCAATTTGGAACTAAGTTTGTTAAATGACTTAGAGAAATAGTAGAGTTTGGAATGCAAGGTTTAAGAGTTCAGACGGAGGTGGCTTCCCTGGTGGCGCAGTGGTTGAGAATCTGCCTGCCAATGCAGGGGACACGGGTTCGAGCCCTGGTCTGGGAGGATCCCACATGCCGCGGAGCAACTAGGCCCGTGAGCCACAACTACTGAGCCTGCGCGTCTGGAGCCTGCGCTCCGCAACAAGAGAGGCCGCGATGGTGAGAGGCCCGCGCACCGCGATGAAGAGTGGCCCCCGCTCGCCGCAACTAGAGAAAGCCCTCGCACAGAAACGGAGACCCAACACAGCCAAAAATTAATTAATTAATTAATTTAAAAAAAAAAAGATTATAGCAAAAAAAAAAAAAAAAAAGAGTTCAGACAGAGATAGCAGTCTAACGTAACAGGAAGTGAGCTTCCTGCCTTTCGAAACCAGAGGTGGGTGGGCTCCACCTCCTCCTCCACCTACAGCAGGCTTTTCCAGCCTCAGGACTCCTTGATTTGGGTGCTGAGCATTGCAGGATATTTTGCAGCATCCCTGGCCTCCATACACCACGTGGCATTAGCACCACCCCACCACCTCTGCACTGCGACAATCCAAAATGTCTCCAGACATCGTAAAACCACCCCTGGGTAAGAAGCACTAACCTACAACTATGTAAGAACATTATAGCTATGTGTTCTTGCCTCACACCATATCATTAAAGAGAAAACTCGGTTTGCATGGAGCGTCAATTAAATTGTACGTAGTCATAGCTATACCCATAAAAGTATAGAACTGGCCTTAAAAATATTACTTTTCTCAGAGGAAAAGAAATATTCCCATTCAGCGAGCTAATGAAAGGCTTGCTCATGAGACGTTTTGTCAGATGATTCCTGGGATGTTGAGGCAGACATACCAGTCATAGAAAAGATTAAATACTCTTTACTTATGCTTCGTATAGCCAAGGTTGATGTACGTTTGGAGAGCAAAATGTAGAGGAGACAAGATCAGTAAAAACTTACCTACAATATGCTCTTTTAGTTAGCAATTCAGAGCCAAAATCTTAGCTAGTATTTCCTGTGTTTGCTATGTGCCATGCACTCTTCAAATTTTATCTCATTTAATTTTTCAGACCCTCTTGAAGAGGTTCAGAGAAGCTGGACAACTTGTCCGAAGAACAAGGCAATTGTTCTAATTAGAGGTGGAACCGGGTTCCGAGCCCAGCATTCTTTCTCCAGAGCCTCAGCTCTCCGTCACAGTCTCTGTTCATCAGAGGCTGACTCGGTTGGCATCACTGGGCATCACGGAGTGGCTCTAGGGCAAATCAATCTATGCTCAGAAACAAATGTCAGTGGAAACTGGGAAATAGGAAAGTCAGACACAGTGAGAGACTGGGGGAGGAGAGAAAATTCTGTGCCTTCTGCTAGTCTCATTACAGAACAAGCTTGGTGTAAAACAGACGTTGCAAATGGCCAAGAAGCAAGCTGTAGTGCGAAGGAAGGCATTCCAATATATTTATGGGAAAATAAACTTAACTAAACCGACTTTTCAAGATAAACAAAAGGCTAATTCCACCTATTTAGTAAGGATACAAAAAAAAAAAAAAGTTCAAAGAATGAAGTTTATTTTTTTAAATTTGCTGAATCAAAATCTCTTTCCATATGGACTTGGTGTTGCAGGAGCCGAAAATATCATTCCAGAAAGCCAGATTAGAGCTGAACACTGACAGTTCTGTGAAAGCTAATGTGTATGACGGGATCATCGCACTCCATGCATTTTATGATTTTCCTAGAATACCGTTCTGCATAAATTCTGTAATAAGAGTTAGTTGTGATAGAGCCACTCTAGCTATTATCTTACTGATTTTAAAGGACACTTAAGGAAACTTCTGTGGACAATCTGAACTTAAAAGTTTAGTATGGGCATCTGGTCCAGGAGAGAGTCTTGGCTAGCTCTTCCACGCACAGCTCCCCAACACGCCTGCGCACTGGACTCCATGACAATGCGGAGGTTTGATTCCTTAGACCCCTGCTAGGAGGACGCGCCCATCAGCCAGCCAGCATCACACTAGTTTCCTAGCACAGAACTGGAGTGAGACAGCACCCTACAGCACCCCGTCTCAGTTCAAACATGCAAACCTCTGGAGTAGCAGAGGCTCTAAGAGGGACTGGCAAATCTGGGGGAGATTGCCCATTGCTAATAACACTGAATACCATTTTACAGTTTACCAAGCACCTTCACACGGATTTTATTATTGGACTATCACCCCAACCCTGACAGCCCTTTTAAGTGGGTATTATCAGCCTCACTGGATAAAATGGTAGCTGAGGGTTGAATGACTAGCTTGAGTTTACACAGCTTGTAATTAAGTCCAGGTCTGACCTCGATTGTGTTTGCTTTCTGCCCCATCATGCCACCAGGAGACAAAGGAATCAACTCAGTGGGAAAGTCTTCTCAACTCCTTTTCAGTCCAGGCTTTAATTCAGCTATGTGGATCCATTAACCTACCCATTCCTCTTTTGTAGAGGATTACTTTAACTTAGTCAAGACAGATTTATCATGGACATAATTTGAGGTTAACCTTTGAAATGATCACTGAGAAAATATATTTGTAAATATAATAGCCTTTAAAAATGGGCATAAAAACAATTCAAATTAAGAAAGTCTAGTTGACAACAAAATGTAATTCCACATGCCAGAAGCTCATGGAATTCCATAAAGCTTAAGATGTTAATATTGATATCAAGTCCTTGAACAGTGAAAAGGCACAACTAAGGAGATACAGAATGTTTGCATTTAAGAATCAGTGAATTAATTATTAATTTACTAGGGTAATTTATGAGTGACATTGTTGATTGTTTGTACTGTGGTAAAGTTTTAGAGCGACAACAGTATTTCTTGTAAGGCACATGGATCCTTCATCTCTTCTCATGCCTCTTAAACCATATGGGTTTTGAATATGAAACTAAATTTTGAAGTTTGTTTCCTAAACTTTTCTTAAGATACGTTTTGATTATGTAAATATATCTTATGTTTTTTTAAAGTGATCATTTATATCACATATAACAGTAAAAATTTACAGCAGTTTTACATGAAATCAATATCATGATATTTGCAAAAAAAATGTGAATGATTAAAACTTGGATTTTCTTTTGCAGCTATTAGCATTGTGACAGGACTTGCATTTTATGTAAGAATGTCCGGGTGTGTAAGGAATATAGTAGTTCAGTCTATTTCTGCTCTCAAAACTGTATATTATTCCATTGAATAGAGTAAGTTCTTGGTAATCACATTATAGCAATTACCAGAAGAGGTTAAATGTGATTATATTTAATTCTTGTCCAGAAATACGTATTGTACACTCTACTTTCTAATACCGTCCTCAATAACTCTTCTCAGGATTCTCAGGTTCTTTTCATGCCTCTTGTCTGTGGCTTGTAAGGAATACAGAGTGGTACCACACAGATCCCGCTTCAAAGGACTTGCTGCCTAGCTGCGGGGCGTGTGGTCAGCAAGTGCTCCCAGCCCTCAGCTCCTTCAGGATCTGCATCAGTGACCGTCCAGCAGCAATGTCGTGAGGCTAAGCAAGGCAGGAGCTAAAGGCTCGGTCCGACTCAGCCCTGGGCGCTCTGTGGGCCACACTCACTCCAGAGCGCCCCATGCAGCTGGCCAAGTCCGAGCTGCCAAGCTCGTTCCTTCCCTTTCCCCTTCACAGGCCTTGGTCTCTAATGAATAAGTAAAAAAATCTTACACATCAACTTCTGTTTCAATTTCTGCTTCTGAAGATCTCAACCTGCTATATGTCCCCTGTCACAGCTTTTACAGTAGCCACATTTAGGAAGTTAAATCTCTACTAAAATTTCCAAAGCTATCCTATTAAAGAAGTCTTATCCTCCCCAAATATATTTTGGTCACCAAGGCCCAATTTCTTTTACAATCACTTTTTATACAATCATATGCCCACAAAATTCCTCCCGTTAATATCAAAATTCTTTTGCCTGCAGCAGCATGGTCCCTCGAAACTCAAAATATTTCCTCTGAGTGGAGACTTAGGGCCAGATATTCCCGATTGGATTAATGTTTCATTTCCAAAAAAACTATTTATGTACATATATTTCCCCAAGGGGAAAAGGATTATTAATCATAATCATTACAACTGATGTGCTGCATTTGAGTACAGATCTAAAATTTTCAAAGCGTATTCGTAGAAATTAACTTATTTGATTTTAACACCACCTCAGGAATTAACCAAGTTTAGGAAATGAAGGTCAAAATAACTGATGTCCCCCAAGTCAGACAATCAATTGCTGGTGGATTCAGGAGGCAAAGCCTGTCCTGATGTCCCCCTTCCTGGAGCTGTCTGCACCTGATGGTGCCACCTACACACTTGCACACCTTTTGTGAAGTGTAATGCATTTCTACTTTCTCTGAGGAAATGGGGTAGGGATCGTAAAATCTAGGCTTCAGAAATTAGAACTTTGGAAATCACCATTTGAGGCTGAAATTGCAAGGCTTGACGCACTTAATCCTCACAGTAACTTTGTGAAAATGAGGAGGCACTCTTCTCATCTGGAAAGATGGGGTGAGGAGGAAAGAGCCGCATTCTGGATCCACACAGTCTGTCTTCAAAGACAGCGCCTGGAACCACTATACCACCCACCCATCTCAGGAGCCGGGAAGGCCACTGGAGTCAAACTAAAGACCCCACAATCTTAAATATGAAAAAAAAGAGGGAAAATGGGAGGGGAAGAAGGAAGAAGCAGACTAACTCTCCTTTAGCTCTCGGGGATAAATTCTGCAGTAAGGATATAAGAATTTAGGGAATGCTTTAAGACTACGTATGCAATAATACGTGTCTGTAAATAACTCTTGGATTAATGGTCTATACATATTTCTGTACTCACGAGCGTGATACAAATAGGAAAAGCCTTCCCCAGAAGAGGTATTCTGAAAGAGACGAGGTTTAAGTAAATGTGAAAGTGAGGTGGAATGGGGATTAGTTACTGTTAGCACAGGGGGCATGCTGGAACAATCAAGGATTGCTGCTCGCTGGGGACAGAAAGTCAATCTGTCTTGCTTGGAATAAAGCGTCTTTGTCAGAACAAGGAATCAGTCAGTCTGTGGACGTAAGAAAACCAAATGCCAACCCCTTACCTAGCGGAAGGCAGGCTGCTTTACTACTGTTGTTTAGGAACAAAGAGAATAGTTCACTTATCATTGGGGATTCTCACTAATGAGCATGGAGAACGATGCAGGGACACCCTGTCATATGCCCCTGTTTGTGTATAACACTAATTATTATTATCTACACGGGGACCTCCCCAAACCCCAGTGGTTCTAGCATCACAACTTGGGGTTAATCTAGTGAAGAGAGAGACAGATTTGTTATGCAAAATTTTGGGAAACGTTATGATTTCATCTTGCATGCCAGCATTGGAGAATGAGGCCAGCAGCATCTCAGACTGAAGGGTGGAGCTTAATGAAAGTTGAGCCCTCTCTGGATTGCAGCAACTGCCACCATCCCCTCCCATTTCATTCTTTCTCATATTCAAGTTCATAGTTATCTCCCAATAAACAGTGACATATGACCTCGGAAAGGAGGAGGGATAGGGTTGCATGTGTGGCTTTTGGGTCTCAGTTCACAGGTGTTTACCTGTAAGAAGTGATGTGCTAGTGTTATATCTCCTTCCTATGGTCTCTGGGCGCTCGGGTTACCAAATGTGGAGCCAGGGAACTCCTGGTCTCAGAGGCATACATAGGAGGATGATATGACAAGATATACCCAAGACAATCCCAATATTTGCTTTTGTCTGTGCATCCTGTCTGATTTAGTGTTTATCCTAGATTTGTCATTATTCAAAGTAGTAGTATTATTATCAGCCACATTAAAATAAGCTGGACTGGTTTGGGTACACATACACACGTACTTCTATGTTCTCTGCCACTGTCTCATCTACAGCATGTGAAGTACATGTGTCCGTCTGTGCTGGGACTGGTCTGAAGTCCGAGAGATGCACGAAGCCACCAGGCCAACAGTTGGTGGGATCAATGGAAACTGTAGGAATTTATAGGTTCACTCTACATGAAGTATGTACAGATAGAAGACAGACAGTATAGAGACCATGGGAAAGTAGTCAGAAGGCTTCTGCTGCAGGGCTTTTTGTCACTTATTAATTACAAATCTAGAACAATTATTTACTGTGATTGTTGGTATCAGTTACTTATTTTGGAATAAACCCTTCCAACAGTAATATGTTAAAAGAAGTAGTTTAATAGGTTAATATGTTAAAAGAAGTACATGTTAAGTACATAAGACTCTAATACTAATGCCAATGTGTGGAGGCTTCCCACCACCACCAAACAATGATCCGACACCAGCTGAGGGACCTGCAGTTCATTTCTGACACTATCTACCAGGGGATAGCATCAGATTCTGCAAATTAAGTGTTTAGCCTTACAAAACTACTCCCTCCCACCTTCAGATGCCAACCGCAACTCCAGGTTGTCACCTGGGATTCTGACCCACTGTTATAGATTGGAAGTTCCATGACCCCTCCTTTGGTTTCAATAATTTGCTAGAGTGGTTCACGGAACTCAGAGATATATTTTACATACTAGATTACCAGTTTATTATGAAAGGATAGAACTCAGAACAGCGAGGTGGAAGAGAGGCAAAGGCAAGGTATGTGGGAAAGTTGGAACTGAAAGTTCCAACCCTCTAATCACAAAGGTTGGTTCCCCCGGCAAGCAGCCCTCATTCTCAGGTGCAACCCAAAGTAACCTCCTTAACATAATGAAAGGCACCATTGTTGCTGTCAGCACTTAGGAAATTCCAAAGGTTTTAGGGGCTCTGATGGGGGACAGAGAACAAATATTTCTTATTATAAATCACAATATTGCAGTACAGATTTTCTATTTCTCAAGAAAGTTAATGATGACTATTTAAGTTGCCTAGGTATTAGTCAACATTTTCTATCTACCAGAGGGGCTTTTAAAATATCACTGACCAGACAAAGACCAGAGACACAAACCTACTGAAGAAGCATCAGCGTCTACCACAGTCTGTAGTTATTTTAAGAATACTGTGCACAAAGAATTCAATTTCACACATGCAGCTCAGAAGGTACATTTACATATTATTCAGTGAAGTGTGACTTTTCATTTAGATCAAATGACTAAGTTAATTTACTCAGTTTTGATTCCAAGTTTTCTTGTGCATATATAAAAAGTTAAGTTGATAGCTGTCAGTGTTAGCTTGCTTAGCAGAAGAATTTCATAAGGAGTTAAACTGAATAGTTTTCTGTCATGTCATTGTATAATAAAAATGGAAAACCTGTTAAATCCAATAATTGTTCAGTTTTTCTTTTCATGTAATTCATTGACTCAAAGTAAAGCGTTTGGAAATTTATTCTCTTGATGGTGAAATATCTGAATTTATTGTGAATTCTAGTGCAAATTCAGTTTAAAAGCTCTACATTGAATATGTTATTTGTTTTTAAAGTGATGATGTGAATATATATTTCAGTGGAATACAGCCTATGGTTAAGAACAACGTCCTTATTAAATTTAGGAACGTGTGGAACATGCTTGGAAGTAATCATGGGATGCATCTAACTCATAATTGTGTTCAAACAAGCTGTGATATTCTACCAATCAAAGCAGAAGCTGTAGTTGTCAAAATTTACAAATATTTTTATAAAGACAGTAACTGAACCACAAAATTGTGACAAAACAGACTTTGGATACAAAAGCATCTCTGTTGTCTCTCTGCAGCTCATTATCAGTCCAACTTTTAGGAAAGTTTCAGCCTTGAAAAAACTACTTTGTAAATCAAGTCTAGTGTCAACTGAAGGGTGGGAAAATATGCCAACCCAAAATGCGTCACTTTGGCATAAGAATTATTTTGAGCTGAAGCCGACTGAGAGGAAGCAGACATAAGAAAAGCTCTCTGCCCTCCCTTATTTGCCTAAAAGCAGGACAAACATTTGTCAATGTATCCCCCTCCCCTCTCTATCAAGGACAGAAGTTAATCACTGGAGACAACTTTAGACCCTTATCAGCCCAGAGGGCACCAGAGGAGTCTATACAACAAACTTTACTAACTCGTCCTTACCTTCCATTAGTTCCACCATATATTTACCTTCCCACAATCTGTTGCCGTAGAAGTTCAATGTCCTTTTCCTTTGTCTTGTCGCTTCTCCACAAATTTATTGTTCTTTGGCTAAGGGGCTACAGAAGCCCAAGTTCTAACCATCTGTTTGAGTTACTCATCTCTGGGTACTCCCATGTGTATGTGTGTTGCATGTGCTAATAAATTTCTTTCTTTTCTTTTTATTCTGTCTTTTGTCAGAACCCCAGCTGGAGAACCTAGAGGGTAGAAGGAAAGTATTTTTTTTTTCCTCCCCTACACTACAATAGTACTAACTACTTTACAAGAGTCTTCTAAATTTGTTGGCATTTTGTTCAAAATCAATTAGCAATCTTTAATCAAAGTATTCAACTAACGAGTGCCCCAAATCTTCAGCTTTTGAAGCCTCAAGTAACTATAAATCACTGGAAAAGGTTTGCGAGAAGACATTGAAACTAATCCCTGTGAAAGTAGGGGGGAAACTGATAAGATTAAATGATGAGAACTCAAATGATATACTGGATTTCCATTCTGAAATCTATAACTGAACTTTTGGAATATTTCAATTGGTGGGAAGAATTTTTCAGTGAAACTCCTATTTTTAATTTGTAGTTTCCGTATTGATATCACAAAGAAGTGGAATTGAGAAAACTGATTCTGCTGCATCTAAATGTGGTAGAACTTTCAAAATATGCATAAATAAAAATAACTTATTTGGCAAGTTCTGTTTTGTAAAAATGCTTGTCAAAGAAAGGTTCTCTGAGTGGAGCAAAAAACAGTACTTGGGATAATATTCTGTCAGAAATATTTGCTCATTTTAATTAAAAACATGTTAGAATTGAGATTACTTTATCAAAATCTTCTCTGAGCTTGCTGCCAGTAGAGGTAGGTTTCCTCAGTTAAAATATCATGATCTGTAGCGAAACATCCATTGGAGGCATTAACAATTTTAAATGTTTTAGTCACACTACAACTGAAGAAGACTTTAGGCACCTGTTTTTTTGTTTTTGTTTTTGTTTTTTTTTAGTTAAAAAATATACAAACATACGTTTTAAACAAAATGGATCAGGAGGAGGAACTGGATGGAGACCGGTAATGACAGCACCAGGTGTCAGAGTTTAGTTTTGGGATCAAGGGTCAAGGTTCTTTCCAGGGTGACATGAAAGGAGGAAGTGCTTCAGCAGAGCAGGTAATGTCAGTATCTAGCTGGCTGGATGTAAGAGCAAATTATCCTATGTATTTTTAAAATGCTGTCTTGGTCAAGTGAAAAAAATCACTGGAAAATCTTGGCCTAAAGAGCTAAGTGTGGGTCCCTGTTTCAGAGCAATGACACCGAGAATGCACTGAAGTTGCAATGTCAAGTTCTGCCTTGCCTGGACGAGCCCATCTCTACCACACTACTCATCTACAAGCCTGTGCAGCTGGCACTGGCTCTCCCTGTATCCTACTTAAAAACATGTGTATCTCAGCTTGAAGCCCCTGAAACAGTTCCTTGAGTCACAGATGAGCTCAATAAATATCTGTTGCATGAACAGATTGATTGACTTTTGAGTTCTTTCTATAAGAGAAGGAGGCATTAAAGACCATAGACTTCTGAATAAAATTGCTTTGCCCAGGGTATTGATATTATAGGATGCTGGCTTCTGTGTTCACACTTCTGCACATCAATGTGTGGGTGTGATGGTGTAAGGACTGTCACAACAGCACATGAAGCAGCCCTTAGTGCTGTGAAAATCTACATCTAGACCTAGAAACCCTTGAAATTCCATTCCCAGTGTACTCCAGATGCCGGAAATGAGGCCATGTTTTCTTTGACACAGAATTTGTCAAATTAACAAGAAACAGAATCAATACATCATGACCCTTACTTCAATAAATAACTTGTCTGCGCTCCAGGTTATTGAGACTATTGCTTATTTGGTTGCAAATAGCTCTACAAGCTGTGAAGCCACAAAGGACAAATCTGCAAATACTTAATTCTAAATGTCATGAGAAACAAGAACTACGTAGATGATGTATATAGAGGGAGAGGTAGATGATATCATTGCTTACCACTAAGAAATATCCCAGCAGTTTAAATTTTCTGAGGATATGAATCAGTGCAAATATTATTTGCAATACACATAATTTCTTTCCCTCAACAAGTTTATAATGAATTGCTAATTTTAAGGATAAAGTTGCAATTAAAAGCAAATGCACAAGTCACTTGCAATATTTTTCTAAGCAAAATTAGCTCTTTAAAGACTCTGTGGGCATTTATTTCCAATGAAAATGGGTCTTAAAAATAATGCTCGGCTGTCACCAAAATCCTAGTGAGGGCCACTTGGATGCTTTAGGAATACAGCCGCTTCTTAACATCCACCATCAGAAAATGAACTGCTTAAAATCCAGACGGTTACAACATGGAAGGTTGACCTTAATAGATACGAAATTGGTCCAGAAGGATTTGCAATATTGTCCTACTAGTGCCAGCGGGGGCTGCTGTGCACCTGCAGCGACAGTTAAATGAAAAGGTGAGGCTTATGAATTTCATGCACAAGCACCTGTAACATCTCCAGGAAACCCCGCTGATGCAGCCGCTTGGATCTGAAATCTACAGGGTTCACTGCAGGAGAAATGAAGGTCACTGACTGACATTAAAACTGACATGGCTCACATTTCAAAGTCTCAATGTTGATAAAATACTTCTTCTGTTTTTATAAGTAACTGACCCCAAACAATACAGCTGAGTAATCTATCTCCTATGAGTAGGACTCTGAAATTTGGCTTTCTCCCTTATTTCTTATAGTGCCTTAAAACTCTCTATTGATTTCTCATTAATTTATTTTATTTAACTCAGTTTGGAAAATTCCATTAGATTCAGTAGGGATTTTTAAAAGTAGAGAGTTCCATATAAAAACAATTTGTTTTCTGTTTGTCACACTGAATAAAACAGATTTACTTTAATCCAAACCAGCAAATATTTATGTAAATCTCTTGGATGCAAAGACTTGTGCAGGACATTGTATCAATAGCATCAGTCAGGTTTGCACATCAGTCAAGCTTGGACCTCATCCTTCTAGCAGCCTACAACTTAGAGCGGATAGGCATGTATACAGCTGCTTTCTTCAACTCTTACTGGTGTTTAATTGTCTTTGTATTTCACTTTACTGCTAGTATTTTCCTTTTCACATGCAAACCTACCTTCCAACATCACCAGATAGCTTGCCTTTTATTGTCCAGAGAAAACTGGGACCATGCAGGGGGTAAGGTGTGATGAGAGAAAAACACACAGGCCTTGATGTGTAGGTTGGTTCAGCCAGTTCAGCCAGTCAGTAAGACCAGGTGTAATTTTTAAAATGTCTTAGCCTCAACTTCTTCATATGTAAGATAGACGTTCAAAGAATTTGAAATTAAAGAATTACAGGTCATTAAGCACCACCTTCGAATTTCAAAGGAGGCAATGCAATTGCCTTAATGTAAGGCTTTACCCACATGAAGGATTCTCCTTTCTGGAAGGGTTTATAGCAGCTCTCCCTCAAGACTGGATCAGACTGAGGTGTGCCACACTTTTTCAGGAAAGAATCTCACAGCTTAAGTAGAGAGATCTTACTCCAATGGGGTCTGGGCACAGTGTGAAGTAACTCATTTCAAGCTAGAAGACATATCTTTGAAGTTTCCTCTTTCATCTTAAAAAGCTATAAGATATTCCATTCTACTATAGAAGGTACTCCTGTTTATTCTACTATCAATTTGGTATTCTGATTTACCTTTCTCTAGAATGCTATGTAAGATGGACACTCCAACATACTCCCATACTTAAAGGGAAGTATTTTTTGTTCCTGGCATGTTACATTACCTAGGAGTATACATACTATTTGGGTCAGATAGGAGAAATATATAGATCTGTACACTCAAAGAAGATCACTGCTGCTATGACACATACACACACACACAATTTCAAGGATTTTTCCATTACAGAAATAAAGCCACTTACTGAAAAAGACTCTGTGATGACCTAGATGGGTGGGATGGGGGGGAGGTCCAAGAGGGAAGGGATATATGTATACATATAGCTCATTCACTTCACTGTACAGCAGAAACTAACACAACATTGTAAAGCAATTATACTCCAATAAAAAAAAAAGATTTCAGTTAAATCCTATGTGAGTATACCTGTAGTCTCTCACAATGCTCTTCAGAGCCTGAAGATGAATAAAACCATACGTTTCCATCTGACACCAAAATGTCAAGAAAGGGTAAAGTTGATAGAAGATAGCCATTAAGCAACATAAAAGGAACTTCTATATAGAATTGACAAGAGAAGCTTAGACATAACAAATGCATTCAAAGGGAACATAACTAAGATACCCATTTCTCATCTCTCTTTGTTAAATCAACGAATGAATTCATACCAAAATACTACCAAATCATAGTCAAATCACTCTCCCCCAGGAACACCAAAACAAGTCCAAACAGACTTTCAGATAAACCTTTACTAATCTCCAAGCCCAAGTAAATCTTTTAAGTGTGCAATCCAAGGCATTGCTTCAGTAGTCTGAATGAACCTTAACACAAATTTGAAAGCAAGAAAATTATTTAAAAACATTTATATCAAACAACAATGACATTGAAAACATAAGACTTTATTGGAAGAGCTAAGGAAAATTACAAGGTAGTAGTGCTTCTTAGATTTAATGTCCTACTGGGAAGTGGACTATAGAACATGTTTCTGGAAGGTGAAATTTTGACTGTAAACATGGTTGTTTTTTAGTTTGTCTTCAGCTTTGTAAACCGAGGAATAATGAATAAAGGTGAAAAGTACAGGGATGTACTAGGCAGCTTTAGAAGAAGCAAAGCTAGGGAGGGAGGGTGGTGATTTTTTTCTTTTTGCCAAATGATATCATGGTAATACTTTTTCTATTTTGTATGTTTTCAAATTTTATATTTTTAAATTTTAAGACGGCTCATTTTGTAAAGTAAGATTCACCGTACAGAAATACTGTTTTCCCCTGAAGCTACCTGATATCAGGGTGAGCCCCAAGATATACATACTGGTTGGGGAAGGAATACAAGTCTTATTTTGGCATTGCCCGTGTCATTTTTTTGTGGCTGAATATTGTTATTCCTGAGTGCAACTGAGGTATCCAGGAATGTGTTGATCCTTTTTGATATAATTTCTATTGTAAATACTTAACAGTACAGCTATTATACCTTCAAGTGCTGTAATTTCTGGTTTTGGCTCAAGTTTTTGCTTTTGGCTCAATTCACTATTTACTCATAAACCTAAGACTATCAACTGATAACCTGAACTGGATGAAGATCAAGCCACTACTGTAAATAAGGAGTGGGGACTGCAAGGCTGGATGGCAGATGGGAACCTGATGGGTCACACAAAACCTCAGGATGTTTTAGCCCTTAAATAGTTCACTTTTTTCTTTAAGAGACAGGAAATATTTTATATACAATATAAACTCAAAAGGCACAAATCACGTACCTGAATTAAAATTTAAGCCTAACATCTGGAAATGAATAGCACATTTATCTTACACATTTTTCTACATATTACAACCACATATGTGTCATTTGGAGGGCAGTATCATTGAAAACCTCATTTTTTATTTTTGCATCTGTCAGAAGACAGGACCACAAACAAGTGCTTTCTCAAATGATGCTATTGATTTATAGGCTGTGAACAAGGACTGTTTCTACCTTTTGCAGTTCTTCAGAACCAGTCAGAGCCTTACAGATTACCTACTTCAATTCTTGGATTTTATAAGGAAACTGAAGGCTTAAGAGATTGTTATATTGCTAAGGTCAAAAAATTAGCTTAGTGGCATTGGAGTTCCTTGAATATGTTATTATACACTTGTAAAGGATCATAAAAAGAGAGAATTATTATTAAGAAGGTAGATGAAAAATGCCAATCTCTTTTTATACAGAAGTACATGTTTGTAAGCACAAAAATAAATAAAATTCATTAACTTGCTACCAATTCTCTACAAACTATTTCAGAGAATAGAAGCAGGATAAATGCTTCCTAATTCATTATAGGAGGCCAGCATTACATTAATATCAAAACCAGACAAAGGCAATACAAGAAAACTACAGACCAATATCTCTCATGAACATAGAAGAAAAATCCTCAACAAAATATAGCAAATCAAATCTAAAAATGTATAAAAAGTATTATACACAATGGCCAAGTGGGATTTATCCTAGAGTTTACAAGGCAGATTCAACATTGAAAAATGAATTAATGTAATCCATTACATCAACAGACTAAAAAAGAAAAATCACATGATAATATCAATAGATGCAGAACAAAAATCTGACAAAGTCTAACATGCATTCATGATAAACACTTTCAGTAAAGTAGGAATAAGAGGGGGACTTCCCGAACTCGATAAACTCTATCAACAAAATATCTACAACTAATGTCATACTTAATGTAAGAAACTTGAACTTTCCCACTAAGATCAGGTACAAGACAAGGATGTGCCCTCTCACTATTCCTTTTCGACATCATACTGTAAGTCCTAGCTAATGAAATAAGGCAAGAAAAGGAAATAAAGGTATACAGATTGGGAAGGAAGACAAAAAACTGTCTTTGTTCACAGATGATATGATCATCCATGCAGAAAATACAAAAGAATCGACAAAAATATCCTGGAAATAATAAGCACTTATAGCAAGGTTGCAAGGTACAAGGTTAATATGCAAAAGTCAATTGCCTTCCTATATACCAAGAATGAATATGTGCAATTTGAAATAAAAACACAATACCATTTACATTGGCACCTGAAAATTGAAGTACTTAGGTATAAATCTAACAAAATATAAAATAAGACTTGTATAAGGAAAACTACAAAACTCTGATTGATGAAATCAAAGAAGAACTAAATAAATGGAGGTATTCCATGTTTGTGGATAGGAAGACTCAATATTATCAAGTTGTGGGTTCCTCCCGAATCAATGCATACATGCAATGAAATTCCAATCAAAATCCCAGCATTATTTTATGGATATCAACAAATTGATTTTAAAGTTTAGTTGGAGAGGAAAAGACCCAAAATAGTCAACACAATATTGAATGAAAAAACAAAGTTGGACTGACATTACCTGACTTCAAGACTTACTATGAAGCTATAGTAATCAAGACAGTGTAGTGTTGGTGAAAGAATAGACATAGAGATCAGACTAGAGGGCCCAGAAATAGACCCTGATCTTTGACAAAAGAGCAAAGGCAACACAATGGAGCAAAGATATTCTTTCCAACAAACAATGCTGGAAAAATGGGACATCTACATGCAAAAATGGACCTAGACACAGACCTGACACCCTTCACAAAAATTAACTCAAAATGGATCACAGACCTACATATAAAACACAAAACCATAAGACTCTTAGAAGATAACATAGGAGAAAACCTAGATGACCTTGGTCATGGCACAACTTTTTAGATACAACACCACAGCCACAAGGAATAAAAGAAATAATTGATAAGCTGGACTTCATTAAAATTCAGAACTTTTGCTCCACAAAATACAATGTCAAGATTATGAGAAAACAAGCCACAGACTGAGAGAAAATATTTGCAAAACACACATCCGATAAAGGACTTATCCAAAATATACCAAAAACTCTTAAAACTCAACAAAAAGAAAACAAACAATCTAATTAAAAAATGGGCCAAAGACCATAACAGACACCTCACCAAAGAAGACATACAGATAGCAAATAAGCGTATAAAAAGATGTTCCACATCATATGTCATCAGGGAAGTGCAAATTAAAGCAACAATGAAATATCACTACACAGTTATTAGAATGGCCAAAATCCAGAACACTGACAACACCAAATGCTGGATAGGGTGTGGAGCAACAGGAACTGTCATGTGTTGCTGGTGGAAAAGGAAAATGGTACAGCCACTTTGAAAGACAGTTTGACGGTTTCTTACAAAACTCTTACCATATGATCCAGCAATCACCTACTTCGGTATTTACCCAAAGGAGTTGGGAAACTTATGTCCACACAAAAATCTGCACATGGATGTTGACAGCAGTTTTATTCAAATTTGCCAACAGTTGGAAGCAACATGACATCCTTCAGTAGGTGAATGGATGGTTAACTGACATTCAGACAACAGAATATTGTCAGTGTTAAAAAGAAATGAGCTGTGAAGCTATGAAGACATGGAGGAACCTTAAATGCATGTCACTGAGTGAAAGAAGCCAACCTGAGATGCCTACATACTGTATGATTGCAACGATATGACAGTCTGGAAAAGGCAAAACTATGAAGGCAATAAGAAGTTCGGTGGCTGACAGAGATGGAAGGTAGGGCACGGAAAAATTTTAGGGCAATGAAAATACTCTATATGATAACAGAATCATTGACATGTCATTATATATTTGTCTAAATTCATAGAATATACAGCACCGGCAGTGAACCATAAGGTAAACCATGGACTTTGGGTGATTACGATATGTCAGTACAGGTTCAACCTTGGTAAAAAATGTACCATTCTGGTGAGGATGTTGATAATGGGGGAAGCTACACATGCGTGGGGACAGGAAGTATATATGAAATCTCTGTACCTTCCTTTCAATTCTGTTATAAACCTAAAACTGTCTTTAAAATTCTTACCTTGCACTAGTATGATAAGGAGTATACAGAAAAAATATTTACAGGTAAATTAACACTATCCTCTGGTCTTAACCTATTGTGTGGTTAATTATGTCTAATTTGATGTATGATGTATGATTGGTACACATATGAAAATAAATAAAATAAACATGGACATTTACAATCTAAAATGGTGCAACCTTCCTCTGGAAATAAACTTGGCAACATGCATCAAGAACTTTAAACCTGTCCATTCCACTGCCCTCCTGTTCCAATTCCTTTGCCTGTGTTCTTAGATTCAAAGCATGCAATAATTTCTGGAAAAGGGTATGGAGTTCAGTGTTACTTACTAATAGGGAAATGACTAAATAAAGTAAAATATTCTCATATGATGGAATCTTAGGTACCTATAAAAATGTGTTTTCATGGAATATTCCATGGCAGGGAAATATTATCACGCTATCATGTTAAATGGAAAAAGCCACATACAAAACTCTGTATACAACACGATTACATATAGCACACACACACACGCATATGTACATATACACACACACACACGCACCATACAGACATGCAAATGTTCAGGCATACTCAAGATACCGGAAAGAATTAAACCAAAATCTTTTTAACCATGAGGATAAAATTTCTAACACTTTAAGTTAATTATCTCTAAAACCAAAAATAAAGCATTAACAGGAAAACACAACAATCAGCAAAATACAAATGCAGAATATTGGGGTGTCCTCATGCAGGCTTTAATGACATCCCTATGCATGAATCTGTCAACATAAGGAGAAATAGTCATTTTCTCTAACCTACAGAGAGGGCATTCCTCTGCTGCCTGATATGAGAAGGGGCCTTATTCAATCAAGTGGTTAGTTATACATACACACTTAAATCTAACTGTGTATGTATAGTAGCTGTGTGTGAATACAGTAGCTTTTATTTATAAAATCCCCAAAAAATAATGACAGGAAAATTTTTCTTGCAAGAGACAATATTATTTTTCCAGCAATTGTCTCCTTGTGTATCTGGGAGGTGGTTCATTTCCTTAGAAAGATGTTGTGAGTTATTAATATAAAGGTCACAGCTTAACAGCAGGAAACACAGAGGCAATGCTCCTAGTAAGATAATATGATCAACACTACATATTTTAATGCCATCTTTATCAACTTTAATGGAAGGTTCTAAAATACTGGCTGGTGGGCTGCCTTCTGACTTATAGAAAAATGTTTCGGATTTCTCATTTGAAAACTTAAAAAGTGACTTGAATTACCTATTGTTTTCAGAGACGTTGAGAAAGCCAGATGTTGAGAGCAACAGTGTTTTCAGATCCTTACCTGATGTCCGTACATGTTATGCAGGTGATGTCTCGACTATTTGTTGTGATCAGGTTCAAAGCTACTGATGTTTCCTTGTCAGAGGTCGGGTGTGCTCCACATTTAAAGAAAAATTCCTGAAAGAATGAGAAATACGATCACAGACATGGAATCCGGCTGGCCACTTCCCCCTCTAAACATTTTCACAGTAAAGAATCTCTTCAGGAGGAGGAGAGATCTATCATTAGGTGTGAGTCTGAAATAAATCAACATCAACTCTTTTGAGGGAAACTAATGCCCTTGTGCCAAACTATTCAACAAGTCCTCTTTTTAGAAGGATCCACTTGTCTGCTAGTCTTTTCTTCTTTTTCTCCTTCAGCCAGGTTGCTGCGGGAACACTCTGTGTGTGCCCCTAGCTCCCCTCTCAGTGAGAAGTGAGTCTGGTAAAATAACACAGTGTGGATGCAGGAGGAAGCCTGAAATAGCATCTCGAAAATGGGGAAGAGGAGACCCTGAGCCACAAAATGATTTGCCCAAAGTCAGACAATCAGAGGTGAATCCAGGAAGTAACCCAGGCTTCTTAAAGGGAAACTCAGTGCTTTTTCTACAGGATCACCACACAGTTGGTCAGTTAGCAGCAAGAATATAGCGCAGGGTAAGAAATCTAGCTATCTCAACTATTGATAAGCATGCAAATATTGCAGACCTATGGAGGAGCAGAGTGTGCCCCTCCCCTCGTTCTGCCCCCTTTGGCATCCCAGAATTCCCTGGGAGTCTCACCTGCCCACCCCCTGCCAGGCAGCTAGGAATGTTCTAAACCCGCACCTCTTTCCTTCTTAGTTCACTTCCCAGCCCTGTCCTGCCACACACTCCTTTATCTTAGCTTGTGGGATCGTAGTTCCCCAAGCAGGGACTGAACCCTGGCCCTCGGCAGTGACAGTGTGAAGTCCTAACCTCTGACCACCAGGGAATTCCCAAGATACATCTTTTTGATTGATAATATTCTCCCTTCTCAAACAAAATATTTTTTGTTTTTCTTATTTTTTCCTTCTGTTATTTCTGTAGTTTTCACATACCCCTTTTCCCTCTCACACACCAAAGTGTTTGACAGATAAGTACTCTGCTTCTTGTCAAACAGTCTGTACACCTTCCATGGTAATAACATCCATGAAGCTAAATTGTGTGCCACTGCAAAACTTCTGTACAAATGTAACACTGGAGGACAGAAGAACCCTTGCATATACACTTAATCCTCAGCTCCATTTGTGTATAACTACTGGGATATAGAAAGTATTTTCCCTTTAAACACTAGACCTGGTGTCAGCAAACTTTTATTAAAGCACCATATATTAAATGTCTTCAGCTTTGCGGGCCATATCGTCTTTGTTGCACTGCTCGACTCTGCATTGTTGTCTAAAAGCAGCCATGGACCATGTGCAAATGAATGGATGTGGCTGTGTCCTAATAAAACTTTATTTACAAAAACATGTGGCAAATTGGATTTTGCCTACAGGCATACATTGTCCAACCAAAAGACCCTGAGATATTCGTGGAATGTCTTATTCACATTTGTATCCTAACAGTATACAGGACAAGCATTAGATATATTTTCTTAAATTAAAAAAAAAATTAATAGATTTACTTAATAAATGCTACCAGTGTTTCTTTATACATCTGACACCACTGCTCTTAATCTGTCCTTCCCCTGCTTGTAACCAAACTAACCTCCTCCTCTTCTGACCTGAGACACAGTGAGCCACACCTGTGGGTGTCAAAGTCCAATGGGCATCAGAATCACCCAGGAGGCTTGTTAAACTAGACATCGCTGGACCCACCCCAGATGTTCTGACACGGGGCCAAGGATTTGCATTTCCAACAAGTTGCCAGGTGATGCTGTTACTACTGCTCTGCGGACCACACTTGAGAACCACTGAGTTACAGCAACATCAGCGGTAAGGGGGGTAAACTCTACTTATTCTTTCGGAAGACAGCGGCCGTAGCAGACCTCACTTATCACATGTGAAAATAATGTCATGTCTCAGGGAAAATATGTTACTCTTAAAAATCTGGAGTGTGCAGAGAAATGTCCTCAAGCCAGGAGTTTGGAACCCAGGCTGTTCTTAAGAACAAGTGTCTCATCAATTCCAGATGGTATAGCTGCTAGTTAGCCAGAACCCATCCTACCTGGGGCAAGTGACAGAGTAGCCAACCCGCCAGGGTGTGCCAACAGTCCTGCTATGATGGGTGGGCTGTGCAGTGCAGCTGATGGGAGCCCGTCAGGCGTGTCTGTAAAGTCCCACGTGGCTTCCCTTGAAGCAGCATGGAAATCATCCTGATTGTTTTTGTTTTCTCTTTTAACATGGAATGCCACCCTTTTCACTCAATTTTTTGAAATGATATACATCCTTCAAAGGTCAGTTCAAGGGTATTATGAAAAAGAGTTAAGGCAAACCTTGACTATCAAAACAAGACGTCTGGAGGACGTGACTGATCCTTGTGAAATACACAGAGGATCTGCTTTTTGCAGATATGAAAAAAATGCTCACTCATAACGAAAAGTAATTCCTCCAAAATAGCTGAGTTGGCTGGACTATTGAGAAGGTATTTCATATACAGATAAATAGATAGTATTTATATTCTTTCTTAGCTTGCAGAAAGCTACTGGTAGACATTCAGCTAACAAATCACAAACTGCTCTAACACCAGCTAAAACTCAGTCAGATAAAAGCCAAAATCCTTTTTAATGGAGGTAGGGATTTTACAAACAATGGTATAATAAGTTACAAATGTTTGGAAAATTCCAGTAATTCACTTGGCGTGATAGAATTAAAATACAAATTACCAACTCTGTATATTAAATATGTATCAATCATCAGTGAATTTCCGTGCCTTCTCCACCAGTCTTTATGAAAGGAGGTTCTTTTCTAGTGCTAGAGTAGCAAAACTGGTGGAGGGTCCGAGATTTTGCCCAGCTTGCAAGCTAACAGGTTAGCCTGCCACCGTCTCAGGGATGCTGGCAGAAGACATGAGACAAAAAAAACTGCATGGCTCAGAGCCCAGGCAGAATGAAGTATGAACATCATGATTATGTCAGTTTCTCTGCATCCCAACTCCCAGGAGATGAAGTGGCCAGGCCAAGCTAGCTGGGGGGTTTCTGCATCACAGCTGAGGACCCTGAGCTTAGGGAATCCAGATCTTTTATAAGGATCTGTAAGCCAACTTTCCCTTTGTCCTGAAGGGAGACACTGTCTTTATTACACTGAACAATAAGCAGGTCCACCTTTTACTCTAGGGAGAGATACTATCATTATTTTCCAGGTCGTTTGCTATACAATTTCCTTGAAAAGATTATCCAGAAAAAAGCGTAGTTAGTGCTCCCTCACAAGTTGTGCAGAAACTTGAGAGAACCCTGGAGAAGTGTCTCCCAATAGTAATAACACCTTTTCCCACAGACGAATCAGCAGAACTATCTGATCATTTCCTGTCCTACACAATCAATGGGTTAGCATTTTCAAAATCTTTCTGATATTTGCAGGCTGCATTCAAAACACACAAACAATAAAGCAAAACAAAACAGAAATAAGAAGAACCTTGTTGACAAATTCTACCTTGGGTATTTCAACTTGCTTACGTAGAGTTGTCATCTCACACACAGCTGCATGGTTCTTTTGGAGTAATCGTCTATGACTTCTGCTTTTCTATGATGTTTTTCTCTTGACTGTTCAGACTAAAAAATCAAGGATGCCAAAGCCAGAAAAATCTTCTAGCCAGAGTCTAAGCAGTGTGGTCAGAAAGCTGACACCACCGTGAGATCTGGTCATCAGGAGCATGACACCATCTGATCCCCACAAGGACCTAGGAAACAGCTCAATCTGGGCCAGATGACAGTGGTTGTGCCCCAGGGCCTGGCTGCTTGAGGTGGCATTACTCTAGTTCCAGTGGGTGCCGGGTTTGACAAGCAAAGTTATTTCTATATCACCAGGGATATAGTCCCCTATGGGTGCAGAATAGAAAACTTCTTGTTCATTGCGGGGAGGGACATCTGTCAATTCTAGTGAAGGAAATATAGGATCCTTATGTGGGTAAATAAAGAATCTCAAAGGGACCCACCCATCTTTCACAAATGCCACCTCACAGGTAAAATCAGCTACAAAAAAAACAAGAAAGAAAACCAAACAAATCAAGTCCCATTAAATGAAATGAATTCCTCCACCTAACCAGGAGCTGTAGTTCCCACTGGCTGGCTCACTTCATTTGGATCCATATACTCAGCTCTGGGAAGCCCTAATTAGCTATGGAGCTAAAATCTATGACAGTAATTGGCCAGGTTTTTTTTCCCCCAAATGATAGTGTGAACTATTTTAAAAAATGAAAAAAAAAAAAAAAATCCCAGAGTAAGACCTTAAAAAATGTGCTTGGGTTTATAATGTGACCCTGTTAAATGCTATTTAGTACTACAAGGTGCTTTTCACCTTATTAATACTAAAGAGAAAATCCAAAATACAACAGAGTTATATTCTTTAAGTTCTTAGAAACATACTCATATTTTTGCCATTTCTGTGGACAAGGCTACGATTCTTTCCTTCCATTCTCGCTGAGGCCTCATATTTTATCATAACCCACCCGTCCTTTCCTTTCAAATCTTAGAGGCCTAGCCCGCTGGCTGAATGACGCCCATTAAAAAGCAATGTTATACGAAGGGAAAGACCTGTGAACAGTTCAATTCAACTGTTGGAAGCTACCTCTTTCTCCTCATTCCACTCTGCTACCTGACTCAAGACACTGCCAGTGTTTCTAACAGACAAAGGGGAAAATGAAAAGTATGGAAACGAATAAATAAACCAGCAAAATCTGAATTGGATTAATACCAAGAACCCAATTTATAAAAACTTATAGAATCAGAAGCTAATCGTCAACTCTAAACACAAATTAATGTGTTCCAAATTTCTATAAAAATAACTTACAACTACCATCTGGCAAGCCCTGCTTGTCTCAAACACAATCTAGTTTCACAAACCTGAAAAAACAGCAGTGAGACCTGACTTCTTCCCTCATGAAACTTCAAACAACTTTTATCGAACTTCTCAAAGTTAACAATTTTAATAGATATTGATTAACAATTACATGTTTTCCAAATAAAAATTTTGTCTCTCTTTACAAAGAGTTAAATCCCATGTTAGCCTCCAAGTCCTTCTTAGTTAATATCCCCCAAAGGCAAGGTATCTTTCTTTTGATAAAATAAAAGGGACACACAATTTTCACTAGGAGGTTGCAGTGGATCTACGGTTTGTACTAAAGAAGTAACTGGCCATTTGCATGGGTCAGGGTCAAGTTAGGGAAGCAGGGCCCATACCAGTTAGTTCAGTTGAGAGAATTTAATGCTGACTGAGGTCTAGTTGCAAAGGTGGTGGAAACCCAGAAGAACTAAACCAGGGCAGGAAGCTCCTTGCCATTAGCAGCATTAGCGCAGGGTGATCTAATCACCGGGGACTGGGGGACGGGGCTAGGTGGGCGGATGGATAAGATGCAGCCCCTGCCAAAGGCCCCTCCCAAAGAGAAAGGGAGAAACATCCCAGCTCTACCCTCTCTCCGCCCTCCTATCTCCCACCAGGCTGTGCTTGGGGAAAGCCCGCCTGAAGCAAGGAGAGGGGGTCTGCCTGTCCAGCCCACGTGCCAGCAGAGAGAGGAAGGGCAGGTGCATCTGAACGCCACCAGCACGTGCTGGTGCACCGTCGGGAGGCAAAGCCAAGTCAGAAGTCTTCAATATTCACTGCTTGTTAGTGGGGACATATTCTAACTAGCCTCCAGAACAGGAAAAATGATACATTCAGATATGGTTCTGTAAAATGCATTAAATAAAGATACATAAATATTTACACTAAATAATAAACCTGTCAAAAGATTACCCACCCAAATTTTCAACTAACAGGGACTGAGGACACAGGGGCATTGTTATTTATGAGAAAACTAGTAATAAGCATCTTACATCCCTATCAAAGAGTCCTCACGGTTACCAAGTTACAACAGACAAACTGTCACTTAGAATCAATCTAAATGTCTCTCATGAGCCTAGAAATTCTGTCCGTAGTACCCTCAGTCCATCTCTCCTTAGCCTGCCCGCTCCAAGAGCTCCTCACTTGGTTATCTGCAGGTTCTTTTGTAAGAAGCAACCGCTAGTTTTAAGTCTCATTATCCATTCAGAAATCTCATTATTAATGTGAATATGATAGTTTTAATTTTCCCTAAGCTAAAACATGACAAATGAGCATAATTACCATACTCTCTGCCTGGCACATAAGAAAAACCTGTAAATGAGCCATGCCACGACCTGCGCATCTGTGCCTTATTATTAGCGAATCCCAGTTTTCATGCTGATGTGTTAAGACTCCCTTTGTATTATGTAAATCCAGGAAATAATTATATAAGCTTGGACATAAAATAACTATGCAACTTGTTAGGTTGTATAAGACTTGTAGACTTTGCTAATTTAACAATGCCGGTCGTAAAGTTAGGTCACACCTACGTAAACAAATAAAATCTCGAAAGTTTACGAGTCTGCTATCATGTTCAATGATAAGTTTGTTTTGTCTTAATAAGATGTTAATAAAGCCTCTAGATGATGTGCAAAGTTTATCAGGAGAAAGAAAATCAACATGCTCCCACAAAAAGCAAAACCACGTCAGATCTTTGCTGAGAAGGTCAGTTGCTGACTGTAAGCATCACAACCACTTTCCGCTTTCCGCCTCCTCCAAGGCTGCCCGTCCTTCGGTTAACAACAAATAAATAGATGATATGCATACAAAGAAACACACACATGTGCACAGGCATGTAAACACACCAGACACGCAACGTGCCAAGCCAAGCCATTCTAAGCAGGAAAAAGTCTTAGATGTGAAGTCAGCAAGCAC
This sequence comes from Eschrichtius robustus, assembly GCF_028021215.1. NCBI lineage: Eukaryota > Metazoa > Chordata > Mammalia > Artiodactyla > Eschrichtiidae > Eschrichtius > Eschrichtius robustus. The sequence continues at coordinate 6,592,871 of NC_090832.1, read as the reverse complement.
ACAGCTCTCTCATCTCACCACTGCGTCAGGTCCAATGGCACAGCCATTTTCATATCAATACAGCTATTGTTATATTCCAAAAGAATTTTAAAAATTTTATCTTATTACCAAAGTTAAAAGTATAAGTCAGGTCTGCTACCTAGTCCAATGTATAAAATTAAAAAAAAAAATGAAATTCTAAAATCCAAAAGGCGAGGGGGAGCTTCAAGATGGCGGAAGAGTAAGATGCGGAGATCATCTTCCTCCCCACAAATACATCACAAATACATCTACATGTGGAACAACTCCTACAGAACACCTACTGAACGCTGGCAGAAGACCTCAGACTTCCCAAAAGGCAAGAAACTCCCCACGTACCTGGGTAGGGCAAAAGAAAAAAGAAAAAACACAGACAAAGAATAGGGACGGGACCTGCACCAGTGGGACGGAGCCGTGAAGGAGGAAAGGTTTCCACACACTAGGAGCCCCTCCGTGGGCTGAGACTGCGGATGGCGGAGGGGGGGAGCTTCGGAGCCACGGAGGAGAGCGCAGCCACAGGGGTGCGGAGGGCAAAGCGGAGAGATTCCCGCACGGAGGATCGGCGCCGAGCAGCACTCACCAGGCCGAGAGGCTTGTCTGCTCCCCCGCCGGGGCAGGCGGGGCTGGGAGCTGAGGCTCGGGCTTCGGTTGGATGCAGGGAGAGGACTGGGGTTGGCAGCGTGAACACAGCCCGAAGGGGTTACTGCGCCACGGCTAGCCAGGAGGGAGTCCGGGAAAAAGTCTGCAGCTGCCGAAGAGGCAAGAGACTTTTTCTTGCTGCTTTGTTTCCTGCTGCGTGAGGAGAGGGGATTCAGAGCGCCGCTTAAAGGAGATCCAGAGACCAGCGCGGACCCCAGAGACGGGCATGAGACGCTAAGGCTGCTGCTGCCGCCACCAAGAAGCCTGTGTGCGAGCACAGGTCACTCTCCACACCGCCCCTCCCGGGAGCCGGTGCAGCCCGCCACAGCCAGGCTCCCGTGATCCAGGAACAACTTCCCCGGGAGAACGCACGGTGCGCCTCGGGCCGCTGCAACGTCACGACGCCTCTGCCGCCGCAGGCTCGCCCCGCCTCCTCCGTACCGCTCCCTTCCCCCAGCCTGAGTGAGCCAGAGCCCCCGAAGCAGCTGCTCCTTTAACCCCGTTCTGTCTGGGCGGGGAACAGACGCCCTCAGGAGACCTACATGCAGAGGCGGGTCCAGATCCAAAGCTGAACCCCGGGAGCTGTGCGAACAAAGAAGAGAAAGGGAAATCTCTCCCAGCAGCCTCAGGAGCAGCGGATTAAATCTCCACAGTCAACTTGATGTACCTGCATCTGTGGAATACCTGAACAGACAAGGAATCATCCCAAATTGAGGAGGTGGACTTTGGGAGCAACGATATATATATTTCTTTCCCTTTTTTTCTTTTTGTGAGTGTGTATGTGTATGCTTCTGTGTGTGATTTTGTCTGTATAGCTTGGCTTTTACCATTTGTCCTAGGGTTCTGTCTGTCTGTTTTTTTGTTTGTTTTGTTTTTTACTAAAAAAATTTTTTTTTCCTAATAATTATTTTTTATTTTAATAACTTCATTTTATTTTATTTTATTTTATTTTATATTCTTCTTTCTTTCTTTTTTTTCTCCCTTTTATTCTGAGCCATGTGGACAACAGGCTCTTGGTGCTCCAGCCAGGCGTCAGGGCTGTCACTGAGGTGGGAGAACCAAGATCAGGACAGTGGTCCACAAAAGACCTCCCAGCTCCATGTAATATCAAACGGTGAAAATCTCCCAGAGATCTCCATCTCAATGCCAAGACCCAGCTCCACTCAACAACCAGCAAGCTACAGTGCTGGACACCCTATGCCAAACAACTAGCAAGACAGGAACACAACCCCATCCATTAGCAGAGAGACTGCCTAAAATCATAATAAGGCCACAGACACCCCAAAACACACCACCAGACGTGGACCTGCCCTCCAGAAAGAAAAGATCCAGCCTCATCCACCAGAACACAGGCACCAGTCCCCTCCACCAGGAAGCCTACTCAACCCACTGAACCAACCTTAGCCACTGGGGACAGACACCAAAAAAACGGACACTACGAACCTGCAGCCTGCAAAAAGGAGACCCCAAATACAGTAAGTTAAGCAAAATGAGAAGACAGAGAAACACAGCAGCAGATGAAGGAGCAAGGCAAAAACCCACCAGACCTAACAAATGAAGAGGAAATAGGCAGTCTCCCTGAAAAAGAATTCAGAATAATGATAGTAAAGATGATCCAAAATCATGGAAATAGAATGGAGAAAATATAAGACACGTTTAACAAGGACCTAGAAGAACTAAAGAGCAAACAAACAGTGATGAACCACAAAATAAATGAAATTAAAAGTTCTCTAGAAGGGATCAACAGCAGAATAACTGAGGCAGAAGAACGGATAAGTGACCTGGAAGACAAAATATTGGAAATAACTACTGCAGAGCAGAATAAAGAAAAAAGAATGAAAGGAATTGAGGACAGTCTCAGAGACCTCTGGGACAACATTAAACGCACCAACATTCGAACTATAGGGGCCCCAGAAAAAGAAGAGAAAAAGAAAGGGACTGAGAAAATATTTGAAGAGATTATAGTTGAAAACTTCCCTAATATGCGAAAGGACATAGTCAATCAAGTCCAGGAATCACAGAGAGTCCCATACAGGATAAATCCAAGGAGAAACACTCCAAGACACATATTAATCAAACTATCAAAAATTAAATACAGAAAACAAATATTAAAAGCAACAAGGGAAAAACAATGAATAACACATAAGGGAATCCCCATAAGGTTAACAGCTGATCCTTCAGAAGAAACTCTGCAAGCCAGAAGGGAGGGGCAGGACATATTTAAAGTGATGAAGGAGAAAACCCTACAACCAAGATTACTCTACCCAGCAAGGACCTCATTCAGATTTGACGGAGAAATTAAAAGCTTTACAGACAAGCAAAATCTAAGAGAATTCAGCACCACCAAACCAGCTTTACAAAAAATGCTAAAGGAACTTCTCTAGGCAGGAAACACAAGAGAAGGAAAAGACCTACAATAATAAACCCAAAACAATTAAGAAAATGGTAATAGGTACATACATATCGATAATGACCTTAAATATAAATGGATTAAATGCTCCAACCTCCAGGCATAGACTGGCTGAATAGATACAAAAACAAGACCTGTATATATGCTGTCTACAAGAGACCCACTTCAGACCTAGGGACACATACAGACTGAAAGTGAGGAGATGGAAAAAGATATTCCATGCAAATGGAAATCAAAAGAAAGCTGGAGTAGCATTTCTCATATTAGACAAAATAGACTTTAAAATAAAAACTATTACAAGAGACAAAGAAGGACACTACATAATGAGCAAGGGATCAATCCAAGAAGACATAACAATTGTAAATATTTATGCACCCAACATAGGAGCACCTCAATACATAAGGCAAATACTAACAGCCATAAAAGGGGAAATCGACAGTAACACACTCATAGTAGGGGACTTTAACACCCCACTTTCACCAATGGACAGATCATCCAAAATGAAAATAAATAAGGAAACACAAGCTTAAAATGATACATTAAACAAGTTGCACTTAATTGATATTTATAGGACATTCCATCCAAAAACAACAGACTACACATTCTTCTCAAGTGCTCATGGAACATTTACCAGGATAGATCATACCTTGGGTCACAAATCAAGCCTTGGTAAATATAAGAAAATTGAAATCGTATCAAGTATCTTTTCCTACCACAATGCTATGAGACTACATATCAATTACAGGAAAAAATCTGTAAGAAATACAAACACATTGGAGGCTAAACAACACGCCACTTAACAACCAAGAGGTCACTGAAGAAATCAAAGAGGAAATCAAAAAATACCTAGAAACAAATGACAATGAAAATACAACGACCCAAAACCTATGGGATGCAGCAAAAGCAGTTCCAAGAGGGAAGTTTATAGCAATACAATCCTGCCTCAAGAAACAAGAAACATCTCAAATAAACAACCTAACCTTACACCTAAAGCAACTAGAGAAAGAAGAACCCCAAGGTTAGCAGAAGGAAAGAAATCTTAAAGATCAGATAAGAAATAAATGAAAAAGAAATGAAGGAAACAATAGCACAGATCAATAAAACTAAAAGCTGGTTCTTTGAGAAGATAAACAAAATTGATAAACCATTAGCCAGACTCATCAAGAAAAAAAGGGAGAAGACACAAATCAATAGAATTAGAAATGAAAAAGGAGAAGTAACAACTGACACTGCAGAAATACAAAGCATCATGATAGGTTACTAGAAGCAAATATATGCCAATAAAATGGACAACCTGGAAGAAACGGACAAATTCTTAGAAATGTACAACCTTCCGAGACTGAACCAGGAAGAAATAGAAAATATGAACAGACCAATCACAGGCACTGAAATTGAAACTGTGACTAAAAATCTTCCAACAAATAAAAGCCCAGGACCAGATGGCTTCACAGGCGAATTCTATCAAACATTTAGAGAAGAGCTAACACCTATCCTTCTCAAACTCTTCCAAAATATAGCAGAGGGAGGAACACTCCCAAACTCATTCTACGAGGCCACCATCATCTGATACCAAAACCAGACAAAGATGTCACAAAGAAAGAAAACTACAGACCAATATCACTGATGAACATAGATGTAAAAATCCTCAACAAAATACTAGCAAACAGAATCCAACAGCACATTAAAAGGATCATACACTATGATCAAGTGGGGTTTATTCCAGGAATGCAAGGATTCTTCAATATATGCAATATATCAATGTGATACACCATATTAACAATTTGAAGGAGAAAAACCATATGATCATCTCAATAGGTGCAGAGAAAGCTTTCAACAAAATTCAACACCCATTTATGATAAAAACCCTGCAGAAAGTAGGCATAGAGGGAACTTTCCTCAACATAATAAAGGCCATATATGACAAACCCACAGCCAACATTGTCCTCAGTGGTGAAAAACTGAAACTATTTCCAGTAAGATCAGGAAGAAGATAAGGTTGCCCACTCTCACCAGTATTATTCAACATAGTTTTGGAATTTTTAGCCACAGCAATCAGAGAAGAAAAAGAAATAAAAGGAATCCAAATGGGAAAAGAAGAAGTAAAGCTGTCACTGTTTGCAGATGACATGATACTATACATAGAGAATCCTAAAGATGCTACCAGAAAACTACTAGAGCTAATCAGTGAACTTGGTAAAGTAGCAGGATACAAAATTAATGCACAGAAATCTCTTGCATTCCTATACACTAATGATGAAAAATCTGCAAGTGAAATTAAGAAAACACTCCCATTTACCATTGCAACAAAAAGAATAAAATATCTAGGAATAAACCTACTAAGGAGACAAAAGACCTGTATGCAGAAAATTTTAAGACACTGATGAAAGAAATTAAACTTGATAGAAATACATGGAGAGATATACCATGTTCTTGGATTGGAAGATTCAACATTGTGAAAATGACTATACTACCCAAAGCAATCTACAGATTCAAGGCAATCCCTATCAAACTACCACTGGCATTTTTCACAGAACTAGAACAAAAAATTTCATAATTTGTATGGAAACACAAAAGGCCCCGAGTAGCCAAAGCAATCTTGAGAAAGAAAAACGGAGCTGAAGGAATCAGGCTCCCTGACTTCAGACTATACTACAAAGCTTCAGTAATCAAGACAGTATGGTACTGGCACAAAAACAGAAATATAGATCAATGGAACAGGATAGAAAGCCCAGAGATAAACCCATGCACATATGGTCACCTTATCTTTGATAAAGGAGGCAAGAATATACAGTGGAGAAAAGACAGCCTCTTTAATAAGTGGTGCTAGGAAAAGTGGACAGCTACATGTAAAAGAATGAAATTAGAACACTCCCTAACACCATACACAAAAATAAACTCAAAGTGGATTAAAGACCTAAATGTAAGGCCAGACACCATCAAACTCTTAGAGGAAAACATAGGAAGAACACTCTATGACATAAATCACAGCAAGATCCTTTTTGGCCTGCCTCCTAGAGAAATGGAAATAAAAACAAAAATAAACAAATGGGACCTACTGAAACTTAAAAGCTTTTGCACATCACAGGAAACCATAAACAAGATGAAAAGACAACCCTCAGAATGGGAGAAAATATTTGTCAACGAAGTGACTGACAAAGGATTAATCTCCAAAACATACAAGCAACTCATGCAGCTCAATATCAAAAAAATAAACAACCCAATCCAAAAATGGGCAGTAGACCTAAATAGACATTTCTCCAAAGAAGATATACAGATTGCCAACAAACACATGAAAGAATGCTCAACATCATTAATCATTAGAGAAATGCAAATCAAAACTACAATGAGGTATCACCTCACACCGGTCAGAATGGCCATCATCAAAAAATCTACAAACAATAAATGCTGGTGAGGGTGTGGAGAAAAGGGAACCCTCTTGCACTGTTGGTGGGAATGTAAATTGATACAGCCACTATGGAGAACAGTATGGAAGTTCCTTGAAAACCTAAAAATAGAACTACCATATGACCCAGCAATCCCACTACTGGGCATATACCCTGAGAAAACCGTAATTCAAAAAGAGTCATGTACCAAAATGTTCATTGCAGCTCTATTTACAATAGCCAGGACATGGAAGCAACCGAAGTGTCCATCAACAGATGAATGAATAAAGAAGATGTGGCACATACATACAATGGAATATTACTCAGCCATAAAAAGGAACGAAACTGAGTCGTTTGTAGTGAGGTGGATGGACTTAGAGTCTGTCATACAGAGTGAAGTAAGTCAGAAAGAGAAAAACAAATACAGTATGCTAACACATATATATGGAATCTAAAAAAAAAAAAGAAAAATGGTCATGAAGAACCTAGGGGCAAGACGGGAATAAAGACACAGACCTACTAGAGAATGGACTTGAGGATATGGGGAGGGGGAAGGGTAAGCTGGGACAAAGTGAGAGAGTGGCATGGACATATATACACTACCAAACATGAAATAGCTAGCTAGTGGGAAGCAGCCGTATAGCACAGGGAGATCAGCTCAGTGCTTTGTAACCACCTAGAGGGGTGGGATAGGGAGGGGGGGAGGGAGGGAGATGCAAGAGAGAAGAGATATGGGGACATACGTATATGTATAACTGATTCACTTTGTCATAAGCAGAAACTAATACACCAGTGTGAAGCAATTATACTCCAAGAAAGATGTTAAAAAAAAAAAAATCCAAAAGGCTCTGAAAATACAAAAATTTTTTTTTTCTAAACTTGGCATGAAAATTTATTTATGGCAAAACCTGACTTGAACTGGCATGACATTATTTCTGGTCTATATTTATCCAGCCTAGTGTGACTATTCATGCTTTTCACTGCAAAATTACTATTTTTTAAAAAATGACAGGGTGTAGACATTCCTGGAGATATTTCAGTTAAAATGTATGAACTGCAGAATATTTCTAATATCGAAAAATTTCTAAATTTAAAACACTTCTGGCCCCCAGGGTAGTAGATAAGTGATTACGATTCTGCAACATAAAATTGTCTTAAATTCTTACTAATCCAGCAGGATGATCCTTGAAGTTCTAGACACAGTCTTGTATGTGAATTACTACAATGGTACCTTTAGTTCAGTCCAAATGAATAATTTTAGTCTATTTGAAATATGTACATAAATAAATCCATGCGCATTTCCTACATTTCCCTTTATGCTGGACATAAACAATTTTAAAACATTTAATGCCACATCCCTTCAAGAAGTCTAACTTCAAAACAAAAGCTACAAATACAATGATTATCTTACCCTCTACACCTGGATTGTAAGTTCTTCAGTGTGCCTTGACAAGGGCTTATTCAAATGTAATACTACTCAGTCATAATTGACTATTTATAATTTACAAATAAAAGGGGGAATTGTTGAAGGAGACATATCAAATGATTCCTGAAGAGCAAACTAGAAGGTTTGGGGTCATTACTGACGCTTATAAAGGGCATGAGTTTACGCAAATGTCTTTGTTCAGGCGGGAAAAAACAATCCTCATTCTCAGCTCAGGCAGCTGCTCAGACACCCTCAGACCCTGTTCCTCCCCTTCTCCTCCTCAGCCCGGGGTGAACTGGCGTCTCTGGCTTCACAACATCCCTCCACTTGGCAGCCACAGAGCGAGAACCTGTCCAAGAATGAAGCCAGTGCTCAGAAAGGAACAGGGACAAGAGATGGAGAGGCAGAGCCCATGACCACATTTGTGTCCTGGATTTAGCTATGCCTGTGGCCCAGTTAATTAGTTTATTTACGTCCACCTCAAGAAATAACCATGCTTCTGGGGATTTTTCCCCCCAGCGTTTACTCATTCAGAAACAAGTGTGATATTTTCTCCTTGCTCAGCCCTCAACTAGAAGCTGAGGATACAAAGGTAAACAAAATCCCTGCAAGAGTCCATAAGCCTGAAGGATAATGAGACACATCAACAAATGTTTAAACAAAATTAAAACATGGTAAATACCTTCCAGACACCTGAACACTCATCTGGGCAGGGGCGAGAGAACAATGAGCAGCTTATGGGAGAACGGGAAGGTTCAGCTTTGAAGGGATAGTTCAAGTGGGTTTTAAACGGTCAGAGTTTGCCAGGTGGAGATGGTAGAGAAGAGAGCTCGGGAGCAAAGGTGCGTGAGAACTTGTGCTGGGGGATCAGACTCGCTGGAGCCTGGGACGCCTGGGCAGGGGAATGATGGGAGATCTGTAATTTTTCTGTGCACATAAACATTGGCCACACCCCGCGAAACTCATGCTAGTGCTTTGAGAACCTGAAATGTGCTGCTTATGTGACTCTTCACTGTCACTCTTCAACGACAGAAAGGTGTGACAGCCAAGAATAGGAACCACGACTATTTCCTTGTCATCAATTTTGAACGATCATCTTTTCGAAACAGGTGTTTGATTTTAACTTAGCAGTGCATGTAAACTTCCAAGACAAATTTCCACATTATCTTTCAGACTGGAAAACAAGGATTTTCTTTTTCCTTTATTATCTTGGAGAAAGCTTTCACCCCAATGGTTGTGCCCTAGATAATACATCACTGCAGAATTCTGAGAGCAAACGCTTTGACTATGGTTGTGACTATGTCTCAGCTTGTGCATAATCATCATGCTCTTAACATTCCTTAAAGGCCCTTGACTCCAATCTTTCTGGAACTTAAGGACAGCTTTCAAAGTTGTATTTGTTCCATAGCGTATTGTGAGCTGAGACGCACCTAATGGCCAGAGAACACAGCTTTTCCTGACATCTAACTTATTCTCAGGAATTACTAGCCATTTCAGGAGAATCTGGTTAATTACTTTAACACACTACAGCAGTTACTCTTCTTTACCAACGTCTGACGTTCAGTTGACTAGTTAGTTGCTCCAGCATGGTCCTAACTTGCCCTGGATTTCCATCACCATTCCAATAATGTCTAATAATGTTAGCTTCCCTCTAACCACAGTACAACAGCAGCTACTTGTGTGATGTCATCTGCTCAGTGTAAAAGTTGAGCATATCTTTTCTTTCAATTTTGTAGCCTAGCCAGACAACAAAAGACAATATTCATTATTCTAACTGTGCTTTATTTCCTTTAGAAGCTAAAGGTTTCATAAGCTCTCATAATGTGTCAGCTTGAAGGAACATAATGGCATCACAGCATCTGCTAGTTTCATGTTTAAGCAAAGCTCTCCCGCTTCTGTTCTCTGATAAATAAAATGAGATGTTAAAATATTTTGTTCTTAACAGAATGTTTCCTTTGTAATTTTGATTACTTGAGTCAACCTTCAAGAGAGGATACATAAACAAGTATCTGTTAGCTGATAATAATCTGCAAGAAACTGAGGAGACGGGTCATAATTTTGAAAATTTACAATGACTCACCATCCCTAGATGAACTGTGTTCCTACCATTTTCTAGGCAATCTCTAGAAGTTGGCAGTTATTTCATGTTTGCTTCTAAATGTGCAAAAAACTTACTCCAATCAACAATGGTAAATAATGTAAAGGAACTAGTTAATCATATTTTCCTGGTTCTTTATCCTCCAGATTAAGCACAGGGGCCTGAGCAAGGCTTCTGAAGCCTTTCCAGCACTCACCTGTCTCACCACCTTTCCCTCCACATTGCTTTCCCGGTCCTGCTAGAAGGACCTTTTCTTGTCACCCAGAAGGCTGCACTCTCTCTCGTTCTGGTTCCTTGCACAAGATTTCCTGCTACCTGGACTGTCTTCCTTCTCCCACTCATTTCAAACCCCCAAGTGTCCTTCATGCCTCAGCTTACTTGTCACCGGCTCCTGAAGCCTTCCTGATTTCCCAGGGCTGGGTGAGAGCTATTTCCACGTTATCTTCTATCCTGCTCTGTGTTTAGTGCCTTCGGAGACCTTACCTGTGGGACTGAGAGCACCTGCTTGTCTAGTGGACTCATCACAGGGCAAATGAATTGAGGGCATTTCATGCTGGTGCCTGGCACAGGGCCTGGTACACTGTAGGTGTCAGAGTGGTCAAAAGAATGAGCTCTCCCAGCGTATTTGAAGAACAAGAAAGAAGGGTGCAGAAGAACTCTCTTGGGCCTGGGGACATGCTCTGCGGAAAGTGATGGACAAGAAATTCTGAATCACAGCCTTCTGTATTCCTGGGAATTGTGTCCGTTCCTCTATCTTTGCTGGCCTGTGCCTTCCTCTGAGCTTGTATTGCTGCTGTGGTTCCTGCTGTTGAATCTACTGTGCTGCTTGTTAGGAAAACTGCCCCCAATCCCTGGATCCAGTGGTGGCAGAATGATGCTGTCATTTTTCTCTTGTAGCCAGAGGCTGAGAAATGCAGCCACTGCAACTTCAAAGTGTCCAGTCTAGACATGGAAAGTGCAAGAGAAACATACTTTTGTGTAGCAATAATTCACAGAATGATAACATAACTTGCTTTTGGCTACAAGCAAAGAGAGATATGGAACAATAAAAAAAAAAGCCTAGCTTTAAAACATTTTAAATGACTTTAGACTTGGAATCTAAACTTTTTTTCCCCTCGAAAGCCCTTGTTTCCTTGGCAAGTAGGATTTAAAGCTTCTTTTTATTCCTATTTTCTTTTTTGCAGGCAGCACAAGCAACCATAAACACTCCACTCAAGACAAAAGTGGGCAAAGGCAAGTCCTTTATATACTTTAATAGTTTCCTGCATTCTCTGCATTTATTTTATTTCCTCATTATAAAAGGAAAAAAATAAAGTACAATTCGTAAATTTACCTATGAACTATATACATACAGGAAAACTAAGATGAATAGAATTCAGAAATAAATGTTACAGAGTGATTTTTTTTTTTATTAAGACAAGTTTTTAGAAGAGTTTTAGGTTAACAGCAAAACTGAAGGGAAGGTACAGGGATTTATCCTATTCTCCCAACCCCCTACATGCACAGCCTCCCTATTATCAACGTCCCCCAAGAGAGTAGTACATTTTTCACAGTGATGAACCTATATTGACACGACATAACCACACAAAGTCCACAGTTCATATTATGGTTCACTCTTTGTGTTGCACATTCTACAGGTTTGGACAGAAGTGTAATGACATGTATCCATCATTACAGTATTTTACAGATTTTCACTACCCTAAAAATCCTCTGTGCTCCAACAATTCATCCCTCTTCCATCTCCCAAGCCCTGACAGCTACTGATTTTATTTTATTCTCCATAGTTTTGCCTTTTCCAGAATGTCATATCGTTGGAATCATACAGTATGTAGGCTTCTCAGATTGGCTTCCTTCACTTAGTTATATGCACATAAGGTTCTTCCAGGTCTTTTCATGGCTTGACAGCTCATTTCCTTTTAGTGCTGAGTAATATTCCATTGTCTGGATGAACCAGTTTATCCATTGACCTACTGAAGGACATCTCGGTTCCTTCCATGTTTTGGCAGTTTTGAATAAAGCTGCTATAAACACCCATGTGCAGATTTTTGTGTGGACATAAATTTTCCAACTCCCTTAGGTAAATACCAAAGAATGTGATTGCTGGATCATATGGTAAGAGTTTTGTGAGAAACCGCCAAACTATCTTTCAAAGTGGCTGTACCATTTTCTTTTTCCACCAGCAATGAATGACAGTTCCTGTTGCTCCACACCCTCTCCAGCATTTGGTGTTGTCAATATTTGAGATTTTGATCATTCTAATAGATGGGTAGTGGTATCTCATTGTTGCTTTCATTTGTGTTTCCCTGATGACATATGATGTGGAGCATATTTTTATACGCTTATTTACCATCTGTATGTCTCCTTTGGTGACGTGTCTGTTAAAGTCTTTGGCACATTTTTAAATTAGGTTGTTTTCTTTTTGTTGAATTTTAAGGATTTTTGGTGTATTTTGGGTAAATCCTTTATTGGATGTGTGTTTTGCAATTATTTTCTCTCAGTCTGTGGTTTATCTTCTCATAACCTTGACATTGTAGAGCAAAAGTTTTGTAGAGCAAAAGTTTTGAATTTTAATGAGGTCCAGCTTATCAATTATTTCTTTCATGGATTGTGCCTTTGATGTTGTATCTAAAACATTGTGCCATGCCCAAGGTCATCTAGGTTTTCTCCTATGTTATCTTCTAAGAGTTCTATGGTTTTGTGCTTTACCTGTAGGTCTATGATGCATTTTGAGTTAATTTTTGTGAAGGGTGTCAGGTCTGTGCCTAGGTCCATGTTTTGCATGTAGATATCCAGTTTTTCAGCACTGTTTGTTGAAAAGACTCTCTTTGCTCCATTGTATTGTCCTTTGCTCTTTTGTCAAAGATCAATTGACTATATTCATGGGGTTTATTTGGGGGTTCTCTATTCTGTTCCACTGGTCTGTTTGTCTGTTCTTTCACAACACTACACTGTCTTGATTGCTGCGGCTTCATCATAAGTCTTGAAGTCAGGCAGTGTCTGTCCTCCAACTTTGTTCTTCTCTTTCAATATTGTATTGGTTATTCCGGGTCTTCTTCTTCTTCATCTAAACTTTAGAATCAGTTTATTGATATCTGTAAAATAACCTGCTGGGATTTTGACTGGAATTGCATTGCAAGTATAGATCAAGTTGGGAAGAACTTACATCCTGACAATATTGAGTCTTCCTATCCACAAACATGGAATATCTTCCCATTTACTCTTACTTCTTTGATTTCAATCATCAGGGTTTTATAGTTTTCCTCATATAGGTTTTATACACATTTTGATAGATTTATACGTGAATATTTGTTTTGAGATGCAAACCTAAGTGGTATTGTGCTTTTAATATCAAATTCCACTTGTTCATTGTTATTATATAGGAAAGTGATGGACTTTTATTAACCTTTTATCCCACAACCTGCTATAATCACTTATTAGTTCCAGGAGTATTTGGTTTATTTTTTTCTGATTCTTTTGAATTTTCTGCATAGATGATCATGTCATCTTTGTACAAAGACAGTTTTATTTCTTCCTTCCCAATCTGTAAACCTTTATTTACTTTTCTTGCCTTGTTGTGTTAGCAAGCTCTTCCAGTATGATGCTGAAAAGCAGTAGTGAGAAGGAATTCCTTACCTGATATCTTATCTTAGCAGGAAAGCTTCTAGTTTCTCTATATCAGGTATGACACAGTATTTTCTCTATGTCAGCATAACAAATTACAAATGCAAGAAGTAAAAACCCAATCAGCCATTCTCCTTATGGAATATATATAGATGTGTGTAGGCATGTATGTTTTATAAATATGTATATTTCTCATTGACTGGTCAATTTAAAAGTCAAATAAATTTATACTATCTATCTTTCATAGTAAGTAAAAAAATAAAGAAACAATCAAACCTTTTAAGTCATGAAAGTACCATTAAAATAACGTATGTTAATGTTTATACGTTTATCGCAGTTGTTTTGAGAAATGCAGGTTATGTTGGAGGAACAAAGATGAAGAACAGTCTCATTCCTGAGACTGCAGAGTCGAGTAGGAAGGAGAATGTGTAAAAATAAACATGCAAACAAACAAAATAAGGGATTGTGGGGAAATATCAGTGTGACCCTCTTTATCTCTTAAGTAGGCTTATCATTAAGCCTACTTAATTCTCAGAGAAGGCATCTGTGCATGGTTTGTGTGTGAAGGGAAAGTCTCCAGGGCAGTTCTAGGCCACTGCCAGGGGGGACCAGGCAGCAGATCCCCCTCCGCATCCGTGCAGGAGAGACTCTTCCTGATGATGGCTGGTAGCCCTGGGGTCAGTTATAACCTTGGGAAGAATTTTTTTTTTAATCTAAAGAAAATTCTTAAGGAAATATAACTGGGACACAATAAAGTGTTTTAATCAGGTTTAGACGTAATTTGAGAACATAATTTAAGAATTTAAAATTTCAATTAAAAACAAACAAATGAAAGAAATGTATACTGCTCCAAGAGTGAAGGCAGAGAAAAACTATTAATAAAATGGAAATCATGAGTGAAAAGATCAGAGCCATGAATGTGAAAATGAGTACATCAATATGCAAATCATAAACAGAGAGAAGAATTAAAGAAATAACACAAAAGATCTTCTGTGAGCTAAAGCATTGACATTTGTAAGCTACCCAAACAAATCCAAACCATAGAATAAGATAAAACAACATCCTAATTCACATGAAGAAACTAGTGTACATTGATTTGAAAGGCCAATAAAGCTACCAGAAAAGTAATACAATATATTGATTTACTCATGAATGATGCAAAAATTCAAAATATGTTTCTGACAAATTAATACTAGCATTGTAGTAAAATATGAATACACCTTGAACATTTGTTTATTTATTTAGCAAGTATTTACTGAGCATCATCTTTGTGCTGGATATTATTCTAGGTGCCAAAGATACAATGATAAACAAAACAGTCATAGTATAAACATTCTAGGATGAGAAAAAGACCATAAACAAACAAATGAATATGTGATATATTTCCAGACAGTGAGGACTGCAATAAGAAACTAAGGTAGGAACGATGTATTCTGAAGTGCAAGGATGCAACAACCTTAACAAATTTGTCAATTTAATTCATACTATCCAAACTTAAAGGAGATATATGTGATTAGGTCAATGGTAAACCCAAATCACTTGATCAAAATCAGAAGCCATTCCTAAAAATCCTGTATAAAATAAGAAGAAAATTCAGCTACACTAACATGAAAAATAATATTCAGCTACCATAAATTTAATAAAGTCATCTGTCAAGAGAAAATCATTTCAACTAAATGAAAATGCTCACTAGTACTAGTATTAACCATGGTTGAAGAAGAAAAGAAAACAGAACACATATCATCAATGTTAAAAAAATGACAAATTTATCTTTATTCTAGATGACATGATGACATACCTAAAAAACTCGAGACTCTATTAAAAGTTATGAAAATTAATGATAAAATTTTGTTACTTGGATAAATACAAAATATATAGTAAAAATTAATTGATTTCCCCTGTATTAGCAAAATTCAGTTAGAAAAGAAAATAGAAAAAAATCCCTTTCCTAATATCGACAAAAGCCATAAAATAATGGTACATTTATTCAACAAGAAAGGCAAAGGATTTATTACAAGTATTTAAAATAAAAACTTGAGTAAATGAAGAGGCAGAGTCCTGAATGTAAAGGTTATTATCAATGAAAAAATAGTGCTAGAATTTATATATACTTTTGGTTCAAGTCACATTGGAATCCTAGGTGGAATTATTTTGGTGGAAGAGAAGAAGATTGGCACAAAGATTTTCTTTTTAATTTTTAATTTTTTGGTCTTTTTTTAAAAAACATCTTTATTGGAGTATAATTGCTTTACAATGGTGTGTTAGTTTCACAAAGATTTTTTAAAAATCATATGAAAAATAAAGGTGTGAGAATTTACATTTTTGTATAATGAGAGTGAGGGTAACACCTAGGAGGTGTTACAACTTATTAAGCTATATAATATAATAATATAATATAATAGCCCAAGAAACGTAGTATTTGCGTAGAAATACATAAATAGGCCAATGGAACAGAATAGAGAACCTAGAAATATCTGTAAATATATATGCAACTTATACGACAAAGCTGGCATTTCCATTCAGTGGGACAAAGATGGGTTATTTGACAAATGGTGTGGGTATAACTGAATAGCTAATACTTGGAGTGAATAAGTGGTCAGCCATTATTAAAGAAAAGAATTCCAGATGGATTAAATATCTAAATATGAAAACAAACAACAAGAAGTTTAATAAATATTAAATGGAAAAAACTGTTGGAAATTCATATAAATTGCAATGTGAGCCGTGGGGAGAGCTTCTTTGGAAAAATATAAATGAAGTCTCCTTGTATAAAGAAAATGCTCTGAATTTCAAAACTTTCTGCAATGCAAAAAGACTAAAATGCTTATACAACACATACTAGACAAAGGGTTAATATACCTACTCTTAAAAAATATTTCTGCCAATTACATTAGAAAATAGCAAACAGTCCAATTCAATACCAAATAGAATATGAGATGGCAAATCCAGGAAGAGAAAATGCAAAAAGGGTAATAACATGAAAAGATGCTTACCTTTACTGGTGGTCAGAAAAATGTGAATTAAGAACAACAAGGACATGCCATTTTCACACTTGACTTTAACACACACTCACTAGCACTAGCATTCAATGCTAGTGAGTGTGTGTTAAATGAGAACATTGTGTGAGAGGGTGGGAAATGCCTCAACTTCTCTGGAAAATCATCATAGCAGTTTGGATGAAAATTTTAAATGTACACATTGTTTTATCCAGTTATTCTGATTCACAAAAATAATAGTACCGATGTATAAAAATTTACTCATCGGGATTTTACTTCAGTATAGTGTGTTGGACAGAAAAAAAGAACCCATCAAGAGCAGATTTGTTCAATATTTATGTTATGGAATATTATGAAGCTCTTAAAATGAATGTTTGATCTATATACATGTATTGATCTTAAAAGTTTTATAGGAACTGCTATTATGTGAAAAAAGTTATGGTGAAATAAATATAGTATCATTACCATTTCAAGAAAGAGAATTAAAACACCCATACAAATATGCTTGCTTTTTAAAATGAGCACAGAAAAATGTATAGAAGAATACACAGGAAAAAAAAGTTCACATTAATCATCTTGGGGGAATGAAACTGGGAGAACAGAGAAAACAATTTATTTTCTTTACATGTTTCTTGTTGTTTAAATTGTTACAAAGGGCATGCACTCTTTGAAAATAAAGTACTCAAAAGAAAGACAAGTGATATTGATAATAGCAACAAAGCAAAGACAAACTGATGGGCACTAGACCAGAGGATGAATTTTGGAGATTGTTGAAGGGTAGAAAATCAGGGGGAACACGGCAGAAGACCAAGCTAGCTGGGAGCCAGAGGTTAGATCAGAAAGGACGTTGCGCCCTCAGGGGGATAGATGGCTTCATCCTGAAGGGAATGGGCAGCCTGTGAATGATTTTAAGCAGGCAGGTGATATGATCAGGTTAGAAATAATGCATACACTGCCTAGTTAGAGAATACACACAAAAGAACACTTCCTAACCCTCCCTTCGGAGCTAGAGGTCTCCTGCTCAGCTGGGATATTCAGTAAAAGACTTCCCTGAGTGTATGGGAAACACCAACCCCAATCTGGTTACCTGATCTTTAGTATATGACTCAAACTAAAGGTTCCCATGCGCTTTATCAAGCCACTGGTGTGTACTTTACTTTAGACTACATTTATTATCTTTTCGGCTGATAAGCCAAAATGTGGTTGATTGATCAAAAATAATATTATAATTTCTAACAGTGCTCCAAACTTACTGAATTTTATTTGTCCTTAACTACTTTTCTCTGATTTATAGCTCCTCTTAATAATCAAATTTATATGTACTTGGTGTAAGTAATATTTGGTTAATTATATGAAGGATAGCAGATTCTTAGAGAGTAAATCAATCTGTTATAAATTTAAAAAGTTACATTAATATATACTACTATTTATGTACTTTTATGTTTACACAGTTAACAATACTATTCAGCATTAGATAGTATGTGTGAAGGGCAAATTATAAGTATATAAAACAACCGCCATCCAGAATGTCTTTTGCTTGGGATTTCATATATCAAGCATTAGCCTAGAGGAGATGTTTATGGTTAGGTTATAAAATTTTCTGGGAAAAAAGTTGTTTATAATGAACATGGAGAAAGCACCTAAATCATCATACTTCAAAAGGAAGTCACACTGAAAACAACCCAACCACAAAATGTGCCCCTGATATTGTACTCAGATCAGCAGGTAGCTCACAACTGAAATGACCCATAAATCTTTACAACCTAGTCTACTTCTGTATATATAAAAGAGTAGGCTTCAATTTAAGTTCATGAATGACACCAAGTGCATACAATGAAATACCTACTAAACTGAGATCTAGGTGGCCAACATGTATAACACAGTATTCTATTTCATAGACATATCCCATTCTCTCTGTTGGTGCATTAAATTAGATGAAGTTCTTCTCCTTATATACAGAGATCTATGTACTCATTAATTATAGTGACTTCTGCAAAAAAACTATTTCTATACTGCAGTAGAAGCCTAGGAAAACATTAATTTTATGTTACTCAGGGGGTATATACTACAATCTTCTACTTAGAACAGGAGGTATAAAAACCAGGCATCTGTGTTCTGTTGCTAACTTTTCTGGACTGCTAGAGACTTTATCTAAGCCATTCGATCTAACCAGCTATAATTTACCACTATAATACACCATTCAGTATCAGCCAGCTAGTTGGCATACCTCAAGGCATTGTAGTAGAAGACTGATGGGTGTTATTTCCATTATACTTTTCAAATCAGTTGGGTCAATCAGTCTATTCAGAACACATTGAGTTATGTCAGGCACCTACTGTTTTGTTGCTGCTGTGGGCTCTTCTTCCTTACCCCACTCGTGTAAATCTAGATTCTTTTCAGAAAGCTGGCAATTACTTAGGCTTATACTGCTGACTGAGACACCATTCCCAAACCAAAATATATATGTAAGTAACCTCAAGATGGACAGTTCTGTCGATATTTTTTGGCTGCAAACATTTTTTTTTTTCATCACAAACACCTGGTGCTCAGTGAATACATCATTACCTGGCTGGTTATAAATAACCCCATCTGTGCAAAAATGGCCAAGTGCCAGCTCAGAGTTGGCCAGATCTGTGTCTTCAAACATGGGTGCCAGGCAATGATGAGCTTTGATGACCTTCATAACCCTATGAAAGCAAGAGAGCTGCTTTCATAAAAAATAAAAAATGTTTTATATGAGACAATAATGTGGAGATACAGAAAACACATATTATGAAATAAAATATAAAAAACTACATTTAGGCTTCCCTGGTGGCGCAGTGGTTGAGAGTCTGCCTGCCAATGCAGGGCACACGGGTTCGAGCCCTGGTCTGGGAAGATCCCACATGCCGCGGAGCAACTAGGCCCGTGAGCCACAACTACTGAGCCTGCGCGTCTGGAGCCTGTGCTCCACAACGAGAGGCCGTGATAATGAGAGGCCCATGCACCGCGATGAAGAGGGGCCCCCGCTTGCCACAACTAGAGAAAGCCCTCGCACAGAGACGAAGACCCAACACAGCCAAAAATAAATAAATAAATAAACAAAGTAAACAATGCGTTTAAAAAAAAATACATTAAAAAACTACATTTATATGGTAATTATAAAGCACTTTTAAGATATTATTTCATCTTGTCTTTTCTTTATGAGGCTTTTGGAAAGTATGAGTTTTACCAGTTTAGATTTAGTGGGGAAGTAATACCAATAACACTTTTGGATAGTCTATGGATATAAAAATTATAAGTTGACTATTTTTAGCCTATTATCAGCTTCAACTCCTTGTGCCCACATATTAGACGTACTGTCAGAAGTCTTCGTTTGTGCTAGAATGGCTGCTAGGAGATTCTTCATTTATGTGTAAAACATAATTGACATGAACTCATGTTTGCTAAATACATAAAACTACTTTTTATAAAACTGAGAATGAAATATTAGCTGTATGTATGAAATTCCATATATGTTTGAATATAAATAAACATTTGTGTGTTTATTTATATTATATTTATTATATTATATATTATAAATATAATATAATAAATATTATATTTATTTATATTATTTATAACATAACAAATTTATATGTTTGTTTGTCTGACAAAGATAAATCAAACTATATCAGTGTAATCTCAAGCAAGCAGTGAATGTGTTGCCAGGGCTTGGTACCAGTTATGCTGGTTACAGCTTTCTACTCTGGTACCAGGTTTCATTAGCTATAGTTTGCCCACTATGCTGAGATTGCAGTACTTAAAAAACAACAGCAACATTTACTCATGCATTAAATGAGAGAAAGTTTAGATGAATTTTCCGGACTCCAGTAAAGTTTCAAGAGAATAAAAGAGAGTGAATGAGAAATCCAATCATTTTATAAATATTTGCAGTGTAAATGTGTCAAAGGGTCAATTTCTAGTATATTTCCTCCCCCTAAAATGCCTCAATATAAGTGGGATCTTCAGGGAAATCATATTGTGGAAATAAGTGATTTATGGTGTTAGTTTATGTTTCCAAGAAAGAGTAGAGTGAATTGAGTATGTGTGTTTGGTAATTTTTTCTACACTACCATAATCATTCTTTGTTCCTTTGATAATAAAAACCATTCTATTTTATTTTGTGCTCTTAGCATACAAAAGTGTTTGCTGGAAATATATGTAGATGCTCAATAGACTAAGGGAGGGTGAATGAAGAGAGATTCCCAGCACCTCCAACACCAAGTTATACATAGCTGACACCCATCACAAAGACTTTGCTATACGGCCCTCCTCATCCCTTCAAGGATCATTGCCATAGTGAGCTATCATGACTCAGAAGTAACAATAAAAGAAAAATTATCAGCAACTGCCTACAGAAGAAACATGTCTGCGTGGATGTAAAATTGACAAGTAACCCAAAGGGGATGCCTCTGCAATTGATTTCAGAGTGCTGATGCCACTTGTGCCCATCTGTACACTGAAATGTACTGGCCAGTGATATCAGGAAAAGTGATAGTCAGTGATGTCAAGAAGAATGACCGCCCCGGCTGTGTACCAGCTCCACAACTCCTGAAAAATATAAGGTGACTTGTAGTGAACATTAACCCAAAGCAAGAGCACACAGCAGCAAATCCTCATCTCTGCATGGGTGAGCATTTCATCACAAGTCTGTTCATGCATTGACATTCACTTTGCATCTTCCCTGTGTCAGGCAATGTACTGGATCCTGTGGGTCACATTTCATGTGATTATTTATATGGTTTGACTTAAGTCTATCATCTTAACTTTTTGCTTTCTATTTTTCCCATCTATTCTTTGTTCTTTTTTCCTGTTTTTACGCCTTTTTTTGTGTTAGTTATTTTTGTGTCTCTATTTTATGTTCTTTATTGGCTTATCAGGTACAGCTCTTTGTTATTAATAGTTTAGTCATTGCTTAAGGATTATAGTACACTATATTCTTATATACTATTATTATACTATTATTTGTATATATTATATATAAATTATGACTATATGCAAATATATATTTATACTTTTTTATAGTATTCATTTTTAACTCATCAAAGTCTATTTTATTTTATTTTATTTTTTTTAAATTTTATTTATTTATTTATGGCTGTGTTGGGTCTTCGTTTCCGTGTGAGGGCTTTCTCCAGTTGCGGCAAGTGGGGGCCACTCTTCATCGTGGTGCGCGGGCCTCTCACTATCGCGGCCTCTCTTGTTGCAGAGCACAGGCTCCAGACGCACAGGCTCAGTAGTTGTGGCTCACGGGCTTAGGTGCTCCGTGGCATGTGGGATCTTCCCAGACCAGGGCTCGAACCCATGTCCCCTGCATTGGCAGGCAGACTCTCAACCACTGCGCCACCAGGGAAGCCCTCAAAGTCTATTTTAGAGTGATGTTATGCCACTTTTCACAGAGTGTAAGAACTTTCAAGAGTATTCTTCCTTTTTTTTTCTACACCCAGCTTTGTGTTATTGTCATACATTTTTATACATGTATTATAAGCCCTGTAATACATTCTTGTATTTCATTTAAAGAGTTGATTATTTAAAAATGTTTAAGAAATACAAAGTATTATATATTTAATCATGTAGTTACCATCCCAGTGCACTTTATTCCCATGTTTCCACCCAACATAATTTTCCTTCTGCCTCAAGGGCTTCCTTTAATATTTATTATATTTATCTGCTAGTGATAAACACAGCTTTTATGTCTGAAAAAGTCCCTTTCACTGTCATTTTAAAAATCCACTTTTGCTGGGTATAGAAATCTAGGTTGAAAGATTTTGTTCTTTCAGTACTTAAAGCTACTGCTCAACTGTCTTCTCTCCTGGTATTTTCCTATAAGAAGTATGTTTTCATTCTTATTTTTGTTCTTCTGTATATAAAGTATGTTTTCTTTGTCTACTTTTAAAACTTTTTTCCTTATCATTGGTTTTAAGCCCTTTGCTTATCATGTGTATGATGTAGTTTCTTCACGTTTATTGAAAAGTTTTCAGTCTTTATTTCTTAAAATAGTTTTTTTTGTTTCTCCTCTTCTCCTTTTATTCAGGGACTCACTACACATATATTAGGCTGCTTGGAATTGTCCCACATTTCACTGATACTCTTTTCCTTTAAAAAAATTATTTACTGAGTTTCAGTTTGGATAGTTTCCATTGTTATGTCTTTAAATTCACTAATCTTTTATTCTGTAAAGTCTAACTTGCCACTAATCCCATCCAGTGTATTTTTCACTTCAGACGTTGTGGTTTTCCTCACTAAGAGTTCAATTTAGGTCTGTTTTATATCCCATGTCTCCATTTAACTCTTTGAAAATATGGAATATAGTTATAGTGATTATTTTAATGTTTCCATGCCCCACTTCTAACATCTGAGTCAGTTCTAGTTCAATTTTGAATTGTTAGTGTTTTTCATTATTATTGTCATGTATTACTGCTTCTTTGCATGACTTGTAATCTTTGATTTAATGCTAGGCATTGTTGATTTGCTATGTTGGACTTTTATATTCTAAGAAATATTCTTGGAGTTTGTGTTGGAATACAGTTAGTTACCTGGTAATAGTTTGATCTATTAGGCTCTTGTTTTTAAGATTTGGTAGCTGGATCCAAAGAAGCACTTAGTTTATAAAAAAATATTTCTCACTACTAAGGCAAAGTCCTTCTGAGTATTCTATACAGTGCCTCATGAAGTTTTTCAGTCTGGCTGCTAGAGAGAAGCAGTGTTCCCAGCCCTGTGTGAGAGTTGGGTTACTGTTTCTTTAATCATTTCAGATAGTTCTTAGTGTAATCTATGGATTCTTCCTCTATACAGCTTTTTTTTTTTTTTTTTTTAAAGCTCTGGACTTTGTCCTACAAACTCCAGCTTCCAGATCCTCAGATCAGTCTTTTCAACTCAAGGAATCTGCTGGGCTTTGTCTGGGCTATTCCTCCCTGTGCCATAGCCTGAACACCCTCTCAAGGCAGTGAGTTGGGGCAATCATAGAAATCACCACATTTTTCTCTGTCTCTCAGAAATCACTCATTTGTTGCTGGTGTCTTGAACACCATTATTTCATATATCTTGCCTAATTTTTGTTGGTTTTAATCAGAAAGTGGTAAATCTAGTCCCTGATTCACCATCTTGATGGAAGTGAAAGAAAGGTACTTTATTATTATAACAATTGTTAAAAATCTAGCTTGACCTGAATGTGCTAATCAACAGAAGCAACACTCTTTACATAGTTTCATTCAGTTCAGACTATTCTAGGTTAATAGATAAGTAACAAGTTCACCTTTCCCCAGCTTCATCCTTTTCTTATGTTTTCCCCACACAAATTTTGGAAGTAGACTCATGTCAGCCTGGAAAGAGATGAATAAACAAGACTGCAAGGTATTCTCACCCTGAAGCAATTCATGTCCAAACCTGAAAAGCTTGGGGTCTAGCACACTCAACACAAAGAAATTAAGAATTTATCTGAGAGAATGCCATAAACGTTCTCTGGCTAGCAGATGATAGTTGAGAACTACTGTGTAATCATTTGCTTGAGGATAATGAGTGTTTAGAATTGCAATAGCAATAAACAAGTTTCTTAAACTCACTGGAGGTAATGACAGCACCAAAAGTTTTTCTAGAAACATCTGTTGCAAAATAGTAACTCAGGAAAGGAACTATTATTGAACTGGAGCACTTGGAATCCACATAGTAAGTCATCCATAACACTGCAGAAACTCTTCCCCTGTGATGAGTAATGATTGTTGAAAACTGGGTATCAACCAGCTTCACTTCATAAGTGCCTTCTCAGACCCAGGTTTGATTGTGAATGGAAAATAAGTTTCATGAAAATATTTTTTATGCTGAGGTCAATAGGGTAAGCAAATTTCAGGAAAAGGCTGAAGATAATGTTTTATTTAAATTGCTATTGATTATTTTGCAAAAAACTTAAAAATATACAGTTTGCTCTTAGTAGAAACATATTATTTGTGTTTAGGGATAAGAAAGAAAGCTTTCTTGGGCAATAACTTATTTTAAATGAAATAAATATTACAGTAATTGCTTTTGAAATCAAGATATTAATCTGGAAAATAACAAGGTAATACAAAACATAGAGCTAAACTTTTATATTAAGTATATTAGTACAATTAAATTAGAGAAAAATGGCAATATTTCAAACAGGTGCTTCTTCTAAGATAAGGTCTCCAACTTTGAGGGCTTTTAGTTTGGTCTACATTCAACTTTTAATTGATAAGAAAGGGAGTAAGGGCAACATAGAATGCCAGGAAAGTTGAAAAAATTAGGAATTTTGTAAGAAATAGCTCTGTAAAAAGAAGGCAAAAACTGCTGACTCACAAAGCATGTTATAACATATGGTAAGACATTTTACCATATCACTAAAAATTAAGTTGACCTGTTACTTTGCTTAAACAGGAGAAAGGCTCTGGGAGATTAGGTTCAATGAAATACAAATCAGCTCTCTTGCTCTCTCTCTCTCTTGCTCTCAGCAGTAGTATTAAATTGCTAGGAAGGAAAAAAAAAAAAAGAGAGAGAGAGAGAGAGAAACTCTTTAGCTCCCACTTGCTTTCTTGCTTGCGTGTTGACAGCTGAACTTATTGTCCTGCCAAGAATGCCTCCGGCTACAGAGAAGAAAGACTGCATTCATGATAAAAGCTCCTTGGGCTCAGTTTACTTTTTCAAGTTAGCTTTAAAGCACTTGAGATACAGAACTGCAGGGTGTTTGCTAATATATGAAACCTGACCTTTTTGGGGAAAAAAAATTAACTTTAAAAACTGGTGCTAGACATAAGGGTTAGAAGATGGTAAAAAGAAAAAAATGTATATTATTTCTATTACCTAAATCTGTCTAATCCTATAATATGATTTCATAACTGTAGAATTTTAAAGCCATTTATGAATTCAAAATAATATAAAATGATATCATATATCTATTGACATTTGATGCTGTGATATTGCTAAATTTAATTAAAAATAAGAAGGCATATGAAAACATAACTATCCTGTTTGAACAAAAATAGGTAAATGTGTTTCTCTTTGAATCACTATAAAATGCATCAAAAGTTTACTTTTAAACAATTAAAATAAAATTGTATACTTATTTGTGTGGTTTTGTTTTATTCCATTTTGTTTCCCACTTAGCACTGTTCCATAATATCCAGCAGCTGATTGATAAATATTTGTTGATTAAACTGAATGAACCATTGGCAGTTATTGGGATTTTAAAAAGTAATTGAAAGGGAAATAATCTTACACAAGAAACTGATGCTTTGCCACATTCTTCCCACAGTAAGATGAGTCTTTCAACAGCATAAGCCAGATGATATTCTTTCCCTATTTAGTCTCTAATTTTACATCCCACTTGGCAGACAACCCTGCATGATCTGGGCCAGCTTGGTCTCCACCCATCATCCTGGCCATACTCCTCATCCTCATCACACTGGTCCTCCTCTTTCAGCTCCTCAGACACGCCCCTCTCTTTCCCTGCTTAAGACGCTTTGCATTAGCTGTCTCTTTGCCTAGAGCTCTCCACCTTCTGATCTTCACATGCCTGGTTCTTTCTTACCATTTAGATGTCAACTGAATGTCTTTGAGACTCAATCTAACATAGCTTCTCACCTCTACCCTGTTCTCTCTTGATGATGTGATCCCATACTGATCTTTATCATAGCACTTGTCGCCAGCTGACATTATCTTAATTAATAGACATTTTAAAACTCCTTTTGGGCTTCCCTGGTGGCGCAGTGGTTGAGAATCTGCCTGCCAATGCAGGGGACACGGGTTCGAGCCCTGGTCTGGGAAGATCCCACATGCCGCGGAGCAACTAGGCCCGTGAGCCACAACTACTGAGCCTGCGCGTCTGGAGCCCGTGCTCCGCAACAAGAGAGGCCGCGATAGTGAGAGGCCCGCGCACCGCGATGAAGAGTGGCCCCCGCTTGCCGCAACTAGAGAAAGCCCTCGCACAGAAACGAAGACCCAACACAGCCAAAAATAAAAATAAATAAATACATTTAAAAAACAAAAAACAAACAAAAAAAACCTCCTTTTGATTTACCTTCCTTCACCCCCCACCGCACTCTGAGACTATACAAGGCCCGTGACCTTCTCTTTTTCATCACTGTATTTTTAGAAATCAGAGCACTACCAGGCACATATATACAGCTAAATGAATGAACCAGTGAATAGCTGAATTAGTGAATGAATGAATGGATGAATGAAAAGTACACTATTTATCAGCCAAGATCCAAAAGGTGGTGGAAAATGAGCATTTTTTAAAAACAAATTTTAACTGTGCCTGAAAAGCAATGTTGCTATTATTCATTTCTCTATATTTAATGAAGGGCTGTGCCTTTAAAGAAATGCCATTGGTCTGAGAATATAGTATAGTGGTTATGTTGAAAGGACGGAAAAAGCGTCTCATGGAAATACAACTATGTCAGGTTAAAGAAAGGCCATGGGGTTCACTCTTTCATGCTAAGAATTTAAAGAAGATATTCTTCAATAATAATAATAATACCATTCACAAACATAGTAGCACACACATTTTAGGCAAGAAATCAAAGCTATTAAAAAAAAAAAAGCCCCCATCCCAGAGAATAATTTTATAGATTGACACATGTTTCTTCAGCTAGGGAAAGAAGGTGTTTTGAGTATATATTTCTAAAAACGAAAACAGATAATGAAAAAACAAATTTAATGGGTAAGAGTTTTTCAGTCTCCAAGTCTAAACTTAATAGCTACCATTTAAACTGTTGATGGCAGAATCATCAATTAAGTTTATAGCAGAGCTGAGTAAGGTATCAATCAACAAAATATTCGTAATCCATCTGCTCATCACAACAAATTCTGGCAGACAACATTATTACCTTAATGATACAATATTCGGAGGAAAAAAGTAAGGAGAATGGCTTAGCATCTCCAAAGGCAAGCAATATGGCTCCAAATCAATTTGAATTTATAGCTATCCTGAGTCATCTATAATAACTTCATTCCATAAACACTAAATTTTGAATACCTTTTAAAAAAAAACAGAATCAATATACTTTCAAAACAACCAGGTGCTCTATTTATATGTCATTCTGATATAGGTGAATGAAAGGCTTTCCTATACAACCTGAGTTTGAAAACTATAGCTGTGGATACATTTTCAGATGTCCGTAGGGGAGTATTTATAAGATACCTCACACTTAGGCAAGCTACTAAAATAAAAAATGAAGCTCAACTGAAAAAATTACCAAGGGAAATGAGGTATAACTAACTTGTCTAAGACCAACAAATTGAGCTTCTTTTGGCAATTTTAAGAGAAGTAGGAAAGCAGAACTACAAAGCTTATCGTGAAAATCCTTGAAAATTCTCAAGAGATGGGAGAAGTTCAGAAACAAGAGATAGAAGGTGTGCCAGAAAAATTTTCACAATATAGTGACAAACATAAACATGTACTTGGAAACTATTTGGGCTGGATATCTGCTATTTGTCACTTCAGATCCCCTTTCCACCCTCTCCATTCTGCTCTCTGTCCCAGGAAGCTGCCCTAGATGGGCTAGTTGAGCTTTTTGTTGGTTCTGGCCAAACAGAAGAAACTGGAGAGGAGTTTATTTCTCAGGTCTCACTGTGTATAACAGCCATGACTGAGGAGTGAAAAATGTAGCAATGTGCATACTATTTAGTGTTGATTTTATACAATTATTTACTATAAAATAGAAGTTGTAGCAGGAATTTGACCAAAGTCTTGGGATCAATAACCCCCAGATAGAAGCTGGAACAACTAAGACTATCGTGGGCAAACTCAGTTACATTAATCAGTCTTCTTTGGATTTAAAATACAATTCTGTATGGAATACTTCCAATTTAAAATAAAAGAAAATAGACTTAGGAATAGAAACATAAACCTGAAGAATGTGTCACACAAGAAAAAGATACCACAGCCTTCCATGGGGATAAAGATATTGGCTTCATAATAGGAATGTTATTTACATAGCCTAACAGTACTTGAAGGGAATCGTATTAGCAAAGATAAAGGAACATGACTACTGTAGAGAAATGCTTAACTATTTCTGAGAACCAAAAAATTTGGATACGCGTAAAATAGTTCTGTGGGTTTAGGAACAAAATAAACGCTACAAGAAGGATCATAAAGAAGACAGCGCCTAGACTCAGACCTGGAAGGCAAATGGAAATTTGGATAAAAAATTGGAAAAATGGAACTCAAAGCAACTCACTCCCAGAAGGAAACCATCAAGGACTCATCACATTTCGCAAGCTAGGGAAACATACTTCTTTCTAGAAATTTCAGCAAAATGAAAATAAAACCACTACCGTCAGCACTGCTATTCTTCAATTACTTAAGGCAAAAAGGGAGGGAAAAGAATAATATCAGTTTCCACAAGGAAGAAAAGCTGAACCTGGAATACAAAGTCAAAGGTAATTTTTTTAAAAATATCTTTATTGGAGTATAATTGCTTTACAATGATGTGCTAGTTTCTGCTGTATAACAAAGTGAATCAGCTATATGTATACATATACCATCATATCCCTTCCCTCTTGCTTCTCCCTCCCATCCTCCCTATCCCACCCCTCTAGGTGGTCACAAAGCACCGAGCTGATCTCCCCGTGCGATAGAGCTGCTTCCTACTAGCTATCTATTTTACATTTGGTAGTGTACATTCTGACCGGTGTGAGGTGATACCTTATTGTAGTTTTGATTTGCATTTCTCTAATGATTAGTGATGTTGAGCATCCTTTCATGTGTGTGCTGGCAATCTGTATATCTTTGGAGAAATGTCTATTTAGATCTTCTGCCCATTTTTGGATTGGGTTGTTTGTTTTTTTGATATTAAGCTGCATGAGCTGCTTGTATATTTTGGAGATTAATCCTTTGTCAGTCGCTTCATTGGCAAATATTTTTGCCCATTCTGAGGGCTGTCTTTTCGTCTTGTTTATGGTTTCCTGTGATGTGCAAAAGCTTTTAAGTTTCATTAGGTCCCATTTGTTTATTTTTGTTTTTAATTCCATTTCTCTAGGAGGTGGGTCAAAAAGGATCTTGCTGTGATTTATAGCAGAGTGTTCTTCCTATGTTTTCCCCTAAGAGATTTATAGTGTTTGGCCTTACATTTAGGCCTTTAGTCTATTTTGAGTTTATTTTTCTGTATGGTGTTAGGAAGTGTTCTAATTTCATTCTTTTACATGTAGCTGTCCAGTTTTGCCAGCACCACTCATTGAAGAGGCTGTCTTTTCTCCATTGTATATTCTTGCCTCCTTTATCAAAAATAAGGTGACCATATGTGCGTGGGTTTATCTCTGAGCTCTCTATCCTGTTCCATTGACCTATATTTCTGTTTCTGTGCCAGTACCATACTGTCTTGATTACTGTAGCTTTGTAGTATAGTCTGAAGTTAGGAAGCCTGATTCTTCCAGCTCCGTTTTTCTTTCTCAAGATTGCTTTGGCTATTAGGGATCTTTTGTATTTCCATACAAATTGTGAAATTTTTTGTTCTAGTTCTGTGTAAAATGCCATTTGGTAGTTTGATAGGGATTGCATTGAATCTGTAGATTGCTTTGGGTAGTATAGTTATTTTCACAATCTTGATTCTTGCAATCCAAGAACAAGATATATCTCTCCATCTGTTTGTATCATCTTTAATTTCTTACATCAGTGTGTTATAGCCTTCTGAATACAGGTCTTTGGTCCCCTTAGGTAGGTTTATTCCTAGGTATATTATTCTTTTTGTTGCAGTGGTAAATGGGAGTGTTTCCTTAATTTCTCTTTCAGATTTTTCATCATTAGTGTATAGGAATGCAAGAGATTTCTGTGCATTAGTTTTGTATCCTACTACTTTACCAAATTCATTGATTAGATCTAGTAGTTTTCTGGTAGGATCTTTAGTATTCTCTATGTATAGCATCATGTCATCTGCAAACAGTGACAACTTTATTTCTTCTGTTCTGATTTGGATTCCTTTTATTTCTTTTCCTTCTCTGACTGCTGTGGCTAAAACTTCCTAAACTATGTTGAATAATACTGGTGAGAGTGGGCATCATTGACTTGTTCCTGATTTTAGAGGAACTAGTTTCAGTTTTTTACCATTGAGAACGATGTTGGCTGTGGGTTTGTCATATATGGCCTTTATCATGTTGAGGTAAGTTCCTTCTATGACTACTTTCTGGAGAGTTTTTATCATAAATGGGTATGGAATTTTGTCGAAAGCTTTTTCTGCGTCTATTGAGATGATCATATAGTTTTATCCTTCAATTTGTTAATATGGTGTATCACATTGAATGATTTGCATATATTGAAGAATCCTTGCATTCCTGGGATAAATCCCACTTGATCATGATGTATGATCCTTCTAATGTGCTGTAGGATTCTATTTGCTAGTATTTTGTTGAGGATATTCACGTCTATGTTCATCAGTGATATTGGTCTGTAGTTTTCTTTTTTTGTGACATCTTTGTCTGGTTTTGGTATCAGGGTGATGGTGGCCTCATAGAATGAGTTTAGGAGTGTTCCTCTCTCTGCTATATTTTGGAAGAGTTTGAGAAGGATAGGTGTTAGCTCTTCTCTAAATGTTTGATAGAGTTCACCTATGAAGCCATCTGGTCCTGGGCTTTTGTTTGTTGGAAGATTTTTAATCACAGTTTCAATTTCAGTGCTTGTGATTGGTTTGTTTACATTTTCTATTTCTTCCTGGTTCAGTCTCAGAAGGTTGTGCATTTCTAAGAATTTGTCCATTTCTTCTAGGTTGTCCATTTTTTTTGCATATAGTTGCTTTTAGTAATCCCTCATGATCCTTTGTATTTCTGAGGTGTCAGTTGTTACTTCTTTTTCATTTCTAATTCTGTTGATTTAAGTTTTCTCCGTTTTTTTCTTGATTAGTCTGGCTAGTGGTTTATCAATTTTTGTTTATCTTCTCAAAGAACCAGCTTTTAGTTTTATTGATCTTTGCTATTGTTTCATTCATTTCTTTTCCATTTATTTCTGATCTGATCTTTATGATTTCTTTCCTTCTGCTAACTCTGGGGTTTTTTTGTTCTTCTTTCTCTAACTGCTTTAGGTGTAAGGTTAGGTTGTTTATTTGAGATGTTTCTTGTTTCTTGAGGTACGATTGTATTTTATAAGTTTCCCTCTTAGAACTGCTTTTGCTGCATCCCATAGGTTTTGGGCTGTCGTGTTTTCATTGTCATTTGTTTCTAGGTATTTTTTGATCTCCTCAGTGATCTCTTGGTTATTTAGTAGTGTATTGTTTAGCCTCCATGTGTTTCCATTTTTTATAGATTTTTTACTGTAATTGATATCTAGTCTCATAGTGTTGTGGTCAGAAAAGATACTTGATACAATTTCAATTTTCTTAAATTTACCAAGGCTTGATTTGTGACCCAAGATATGACCTATCTTGGAAAATGTTCCATGAGCACTTGAGAAGAAAGTGTATTCTGTTGTTCTGTATGGAATGTCCTATAAATATCAATTAAATCCATCAGGTTTAATGTATCATTTAAAGCTTGTGTTTCCTTATTTATTTTCACTTTGGATGATCTGTCTATTGGTGAAAGTGGGGTGTTAAAGTCCCTCACTATGATTGTGTTACTGTCCATTTCCCCTTTTATGGCTGTTAGCATTTGCCTGATGTATTGAGGTGCTCCTATGTTGGGTGCATAAATATTTACAATTGTTATATCTTCTTCTTGGATGGATCCCTTGATCATTATGTAGTGTCCTTCTTTGTCTCTTGTAATAGTCTTTGTTTTAAAGTCTATTTTGTCTGATATGAGAATTGCTACTCTAGCTTTCGATTTCCATTTGCATGGAATATCTTTTTCCATCCCCTCACTTTCAGTCTGTATGTGTCCCTAGGTCTGAAGTGGGTCTCTTGTAGACAGCATATATACAGGTCTTGTTTTTGTATCCATTCAGCCATTTTAGGTCTTGGTTAGAACATTTAATCCATTTACATTTAAGGTAGTTATCAATATGTATGTTCCTATTACCATTTTCTTAATTGTTCTGGGTTTGTTATTGTAGGTCTTTTCCTTCTCTTGTGTTTCCTGCCTAGAGAAGTTCCTTTAGCATTTGTTGTAAAGCTGGTTTGGTGGTGCTGAATCTCTTAGCTTTTGCTTGTCTGCAAAGGTTTTAATTTCTCCGTCGAATCTGAATGAAATCCTTGCTGGCTAAAGTAATCTTGGCTGTAGGTTTTTCCCTTTCATCACTTTAAATATGTCCTGCCACTCCCTTCTGGCTTGCAGAGTTTCTGCTGAAAGATCAGCTGTTAACCTTATGGGGATTCCCTTGTATGTTATTTGTCCCTTTTCTTTTGCTGCTTTTAATTTTTTTCTTTGTATTTAATTTTTGATAGTTTGATTAATATGTGTCTTGGTGTGTTTTTCCTTGATTTATCCTGTATGGGACTCTCTGCACTTCCTGGACTTGATTGGCTATTTCCTTTCCCATATTAGGGAAGTTTTCAACTCTAATCTCTTCAAATATTTTCTCAGACCTTTTCTTTTTCTCTTCTTCTTCTGAGACCCCTATAATTCGAAAATTGGTGTGTTTTATTTTGTCCCAGAGGTCTCTTAGAGTGTCCTAAATTCTTTTCATTCTTTTTTATTTCTTTTGCTCTGTGGTAGTTATTCCAGTATTTTAT
Source organism: Eschrichtius robustus (assembly GCF_028021215.1). Classification (NCBI taxonomy): domain Eukaryota; kingdom Metazoa; phylum Chordata; class Mammalia; order Artiodactyla; family Eschrichtiidae; genus Eschrichtius; species Eschrichtius robustus. Next base: position 6,559,649 of record NC_090832.1, on the reverse strand, counting down.
CTTCCAGGTCACTTATCCCTTCTTCTGCCTCCTTTATTCTGCTATTGATTCCTTCTAGAGAATTTTTAATCTCATTTAATGTGTTTTTCATCACTGTTTGTTTGCTCTTTAGTTCTTCTAGGTCCTTGTTAAATGTTTCTTGTATTTTCTTCATTATGTTTCCAAGATTTTGGATCAACTTTACTATCATTATTCTGAATTCTTCTTCAGGTAGACTGCTTATTTCCTCATCATTTGTTTGGTCTGGTGGGTTTTTACCTTGCTCCTTCATCTGCTGTGTGTTTCTCTGTCTTCTCATTTTGCTTAACTTACTGTGTTTGGGGTCTCCTATTTGCACGCTGCAGGTTTGTAGTTCCTGTTGTTTTTGGTGTCTGCCCCCAGTGGGTAAGGTTGGTTCAGTGGCTTGTGTAGCCTTCCAGGTGGAGGGGAATGGTGCCTGTGTTCTGGTGGGTGGGGCTGGATCTTGTCTTTCTGATGGGCAGGGCTGCATCCAGTGGTGTGTTTTGGGGTGTCTGTGAACTTAGTATGATTTTAGGCAGCCTCTCTGCTAATGGATGGGGTTGTGTTCCTGTCTTGCTAGTTGTTTGGCATGGGGCGTCCAGCACTGGAGGTTGCTGGCCGTTGGGTGGAGCTGGGTCTTAGTGTTGAGATGGAGATCTCTGGGAGAGCTCTTGCCAATTGATATTATGTAGGGCCAGGATGCCTCTGGTGGTCCAATGTCCTCAACTGGGCTCTCTCACCTCAGAGGTTCAGTCCTTACATCAGGCCGGAACACCAAGACCCTGTCAGCCACACAGCTCAGAAAAAAGGGAGTAAAAAAGAACTAAAAAACCAATAAATTAATAAAATAAAATAATTAAAATTTAAAAATATATATTAAAATTTAAAAAAAGTAATAAAAAAAAAGGAGAGAGCAAGCAAACCAATAAACAAATCTACCAATGATGACAAGGGCTAACAACTATAGTAAGATAAACATAAAAATCAGAAACAAGTCAGTCACAGACAGCAAACCACAAGTCTACAGTTGCTCCCAAAGTCCACCACCTCAATTTTGGGAACATTTGTTGTCTATTCAGATATTCCACAAATGCAGCGTTCATCAAGTTGATTGTGGGGATTTAATCGGCTGCTCCTGAGGCTGCTGGGAGAGATTTCCCTTTCTCTTCTTTGTTTGTACAGCTCCTGGGGTTCAGCTTTGGATTTGGTCCCGCCTCTGCATGTAGGTTGCCCTCAGGCTGCTGTTCCTGCTCAGACAGGATGAGGTTAAAGCAGGAGCTGATTAGGGGGCTCTGGCTCACTCAGGCCGGGTGGAGGGGTACGGTAGTCATAACTGGAATGCGGGGCAAGCCTGCGGTGGTAGAGGCCAGCGTGATCTTGCAACAGCCTGAGGCACAGCATGTGTCCTCCCGGGGAAGTTGTCCCTGGATCATGGTACCCCGGCAGTGTTGGGCTGCACAGGCTCCCGGGGTGCCAGGGGGTGGGTGAGGGGGGGGCGTGTGGATAGTGGCTTGTGCTTGCACACAAGATTCTTGGTGGCTGCAGCAGCAGAGTTAACGTTTCATGCCCGTTGTCTCTGGGTTCCGTGCTGATAGCCGTGGCTCCCGCCCGTCTCTTGAGCTCGTTTAGGCCATGCTCTGAATCCCCTCTCCTTGCACACCCTGAAATAATGGTCTCTTGCCTCTTCCGCAGGTCCTGACTTTTTCCCGGACTCCCTCCTGGCTAGCTGTGGCACACTAGCCCCCTTCGGGCTGTCTTCATGCAGCCAACCCCAGTCCTCCCCCTGGGGTCTGACCTCCAAAGCTGGAACCTCAGCTCCCAGCCACCACCCACCCCGGCAGGTAAGCAGACAAGCCTCTCAAGCTGGTGAGTGCTGGTCGGCACCAATCCTCTGGGCAGGAATCTCTCTGCTTTGCCCTGTGCACCCCTGTTGCTGCACTCTCCTCCGTGGCTGCGAAGCTTTCCCCTTGCCCAGCCCCCGTCTCTGCCAGTGAAGGGTCTTCCTAGTGTGTGGAAACTTTTCCTCCTTCACACCTGCCTCCCAGAGGTTCAGGTACCGTCCCTATTCTTTTGCCTCTGTTTTTTCTTTTGCCCTACTCAGGTATGTGGGGAGTTTCTTGCCTTTTGGGAAGTCCGAGGTCTTCTTCCAGCATTCAGTAGGTGTTCTGTAGGAGTTGTTCCACATGTAGGTGTATATCTGATGTATTTGTGGGGAGGAAGGTGATCTCCACACCTTATTCCTCCACCATCTTGAAGGTCTCTCCAAAGGTGTTTTTTTTTAACCTTTGTGATACATACTGAAGATAAAATTGCTCTTCACGGGCACAGCAGGGTGTGTGAATTGAAATAAAAGTTTTCTGGTTTATGACAAGGCATATTTATAAAATGTTATGTGTAAATATAATTCTTACACGCTAATTTCCTGTAGGGTTGGAGTTACTATTTACTGAAACAAACAAACAAACGAAAATCTTTTGGACAAAGTAAAGGAACGTTTTTGAGGCACAAATTAGTTTCTTCCCCGTGACACTGCCATAGTTATTACTTCCCTGGCCTGCTGTCAGCACGGGCAGACCCTCCCAGAATCGGATCCTTGGCTATTAGAATAAAACTCTGATTTATAAAGATACTGAAACTTTTGAGACTAAAACTAGGTTTAAAGATTGGCTTGGCATTTTAATGATCCATTTTACTTTGTTTACTGTGCTGCGAATAATTGACAGGTGGCTAGAATAACCATCCTTACTCTTACAGCTAAAATCTTGATAGCTTTGTTTGCTCAGTGGTACGTATTTTAAAACTATATTTAAAAGGGTTGCTTTGGGTTAATAACCTCTCTTTAGATTAAATCTATATCTTAAAGAATGAAATTTTGCCATTTCCAGCAACATGGATGGATTTGGAAGGCATTATGCTAAGTGAAATAAGTCAAAACAGAGAAAGACAAATACTGTATGATATTACTTATATGTGGAATCTAAAAAATAAAACAAACAAATGTATATAGCAAAATAGACTTACAGATATAGGAAACAAACTAGTAGTTACCAGTGGGGAGAGAGAAGGCAGCAGGGGCAAGATAGGGGTAAGGGATTAAGAGATACAAACTATTCTCTATAAAATAGATAAGCAACATGGATCTATTGTATAGCACAGAAAATTATGGCCATTAGCTTGTAATGACTTTTAATGGAGTATAATCAGTAAAAATACTGAATCACTGTGCTGTATACCTGAAACGAATATATCGTTAATCAACTATACTTTAATAAGAAACAAATCTGTACAGTAAGAAACAAATCTGTATTTTAAAAATTTAAAACATTTTGTGTACTCTAACCATAAGAAGTAACTAAAGGTGTACAAAGCTTTTTAAAATAGCAACTATCTGATTATATTTTACTTCTACTTATCCAATTTTTTTTTTTTTTTTTGACAAGCAAAACTGTACTTTAATGGAGAAATGCTTTAAAAACTTACTTTTGGAGGAAATATTGGGTTCCATAACATCTTATGGAAAAACCCAAATGAACTTTTTGGCCAACCTGATAGGTAGACAGGTAGCTAGATAGAATGATAGATAGATAGACAGACAAATATGGACAGACTGACTTAAATTACAATACACTACACTGTTATATTATGATATTCCAAAGGCTCTAAATGTGTTGTTATATGTAGACTCTTCAACAAGTCTGTCATGTGGGTACCTTCACTTCACCATTTAATCTTACAGCGATAATATAACCATAACTCCAGCCTTAGTCTGATGCCAAAGCCTATATTTGTTTTTTTTCTTATGGAATTTTAAAATGAAAAAAAAAGTATATTTATTTATTTATTTAGGCTGCACCGGGTCTTAGTTGCGCCACGTGGACTCTTAGTTGCGGCATGTGGGCTCAAGTTTCCAGATCAGTGATCGAACCTGGGCCCCCTGCATTGGGAGTGTGGAGTCTTATCCACTGGACCACCAGGGAAGTCCCTGGAATTTAAAAATTTTGAAATAACTTCAGATTTATAGAAAAGTTGCAAGAACTGTACACAGAACTGATACATTCTTCGTCCAGACTCCCCAAACGTTTGTACATTACCACATTTAGTTTTTTTCTCTCTCTAGATACACGTCATATTAAATTACATACACTTTACATACATACAATTTTTTTCTAACTCATTTGAAAGTAAATTGCAGACATTATGTTCTTCTGCCCCTAAATACTTTAGTTTGTATTTCCTGAGAATAATACAATTCTCTTATGTAAACATGATACAGTTATCAAAATCAGGAAATGTTGATATGATACTGTTATCTAATTTAACAAACTTTATTCTTATTTGTATGTTATTATCTACTAAGTACTATTCTTAGAGTTTTATTGTTCTGTCCTTTTAATCTCCTCTGCTCTGGTACGGTTCTTCATCCTGTCTTTTTCTTTCATGACATTTTCATTTTCTGTTGACTACAGGCCAGCTGTTGTGTAGAATGTCCCTCAGTTTGGGTTTGTCTTATATTTCTTCATATCAGGAGACACATGCCATTGACTTGTCCCAATATGTTAACTCTGATCATTTGGTTGAGGTGGTATCTGCCAAATTTGTCCACTGTTAAGTCACTATTTTTCCTTTTATTTTGAGTAAGTATTTTCTGAGGAGATAATTAAGGTTATGCAAATGGCCTGTTGTTAATCAAACATCTACTCACTGATGAAACTTGTCTGAATCAATTACTATTACGGTGGTTGCCAAACTGCGATTTTCTAGACATATCATTCGTTCTACATTTGGCATTTTACTGAGAGGAAGAACCCCTCTAACCGTTCATTTACTTATACATTTATTTGGTTGAATTTATATAGACACATGGATTCCAATTTGTTACTGGGTTATACACTGTTGATTATGAATCATTATTTATTTTGATGCTCAAATTCTCCTAGATTTAGCTGATGGATGCCCCTCAAGCTGGACCTTATGCCTTTTTTGGCATATCTCTGTGGTTATGTGCATCCTTCCTTACTTTCTGGTGCAATAAGATGTTCCAAGCTCATATTACACTTTCCCTGAAATCAACCATTTCTCCAAGGAGCCGCAGTGTTTTTTTAGTGGAGAAAGTGTTTAGAAACCAAGACCTGAATGGTAGGTGTGCTCATTGTTACTGGGACACCATTGCTTCTAGATCCTCTCAGAAGACAACACTAGGACATATGTGTGTGTTAATATCTATATCTATGACAATGCTGAGTTCATAGTGATAACTATACAGATGATCCCCAATTACAATGGTTTGATTTAGGATTATTTCACTTTACAGTGATGCTAAAGCAATAGGCATAATCTGTAATTCAAATTTTGAAATTTGGTCTTTTCCTGGGTTAGCGATATGCAGTAAGATGTTCTCTTGTTCTGCTGGGCAGTGGCAGCAAGTCACAGCTCCCAGTCAGCCCCTCCATCACAAGGATGGACAACCACTATACTCAGAACTGTTCTGTACCCAGACAACCATTCTGTTTTTCACTTTCAGTACAGTATTCAATAAATTACATGAGATATTCAATACTGTATAATAAAATAAGCTTTGTGTTAGATAATTATGCCCAACCATAGTCCAATGTTAGTGTTCTGAGCAAAGTCAGAGTAGGTTTTGTAGGTTGGGTATATTAAATGCATTTTTGACTTTCAATATTTTTAATTTATGATAGGTTTATAGGGATGCAACCCCATTACAAGTGGAGGAAGATCTGTAATTCCAATCAAGCATCGAAGAGTTTAATCTAGACTCTTTCCTTTCAATATCTGTTTTGTTTTTTACTCTATCCTTTTTGATTTCTCTCTTTAAAAAAAAAAAAAAATCATAAAACATTGATGTGGTTCCAAAGGTCAAAACTATAGGGGACTTCCCTGGTGGCACAATGGTTATGACTCCATGCTCCCAGTGCAGGGGGCCTGGGTTCGATCCCTGGTCAGGGAACTAGATCCCACATGCACGCCACAACTAAGAGTTCACATGCCACAACTAAGGAGCCCATGTGCTGCAACTAAGGGGTCGGTGAGCCACAACTAAGAAGCCAGCGAACTGCAACTAAGGAGCCCACAAGCCGCAATTAAGGAGCCCACCCGCCACAACTAAGACCTGGCACAACCAAATATGTAATAAAAAGACACTGTGCAAAAATATACATTCAGAGAAGAGTCACTCTCCTACCGCCACCCATTCTACACCATTGCTACCCCCTGTGCCTTCAGTCAATTCCAACTCACCCCCTATAGAGAATCAATTTCACTTGTTTCTGGTTTATTCATCCCGTTTCTGTAATGTAAAAAAGCAGACACATGTATATTTTCTTATTTCTGAGGAGTTTGGCTCCTGGTTAAAAACCTATGTGTGATTTTCCAGGCCTGACCGTAAGCAGTTTCAGAGGCCTTACCAGCGGGCGTCAGGGGGGAAGCTGCCCACCGCACACCAGGCTTCAGCGCAGCCAACGCACAACAGCACTGAGGGGGGTTGCAGCCAAGGTTTCAGGCCCGCCTGGCTGGTCATGCTCCTTCTCAAGTCTGCATACCTACAGCTCCTTCATTCCTGGGTCTCTTTATCTGAGGCCTTCAGCCAAGGTTCTCTCCAGGCTCCTCTGCTGAGGAGGAAGGGAGACACCTGACTCACTACGCAGTGCTCTTCCACTTCAACTTTTCCCCTGTCATCCCCCCACCCCACCCCCAACCAGAGTCCAGAAAACTGCTGGAGCCTTTTGTTCCAGGCTCTCTCCACGGTGAGACAAACCCCACGTCTCTGTTGGTCCACCCGACTCTGAGCCAGTGCACTGCTCTATGGTGGAAAATGGAACAGGGGAGTGGGTGCTTCCTTTGGTTTTAGACTCTTGCTTATTTTATCACAGTAAGGGATTAAAGGCTTAACTCTTTCATTTAGGGCTGTTGCTTGAAAGAGCTACTCCCGCACCTGGCAGCTCAGCTTTCTGCTAGCTCCACTGGGCTCCTGACAGTTTCCCTTTTATTCTTACACAAAGGGTAACACGATACAGATACCCTTTTGCATTTTGCTTTGTTTCACCTAGTGATATGTTCTGTGAATTCCTCCATACCACTGGGCAGAGATGCTTCCCATCCCTCTTCCCAGCTGCCTAGCCCTCCATTGGACAGTTGGACTCACCCAGGTTTAGTCATTTAGGTTGTTTCCACTATTTTTCAACTACAAACGATTGCCTTGTATATATGCATTTTCATATTGTTGGAATATAACAAATTCATCTTGCTGTAGAAAATATGTATTTTTAAAACACATTATTTTGAGTAAACTTGCAGCATGATTTCTAGAAGCACTTTTGCAATCAATCCTTTAAAAAATTAGAAGGCAACTGTTCAAATTTATCAAGTGTTTCCTTTAGTGAACTAGTGGGTAAAGTTTCTCTATGAGTTTTGAAATTTTATGCTAACGAACCAGCACATTGCCTCAGTGAAGAAAAGGAACTCACAAACCAAGTGCATCTCTGGGATTCACTCTTTTGGTGGGGGACCTTCTTGAGATTACAGGATTGTTTTCTCATCAGTTGCAGTAACATGTGTTTGAGCTAAAGATGATGGTCAAGTACTTGAGAAAAACAAAAACAAAAACAAACAGACAGAGATGTATATCAAGTAAGTGCAAAAGGAAAAGCAGGACAGCAATACCAGCTTTCAGTCAGAAGTGCAAAACCAACTGTAATCAGGGCTGTAATATTCTCCCCTTTGAGGTCCAGTTTCAGCTTTAGCCTAAATTTCCAACAGAAAATGGCATGTGTAAGCTGGAGACTGTCTGCTCTGTTCTTATTTCAAGAGAAAGGTATGACTATTCCTTCCCTTGCTCCACTGTCACCTTTAACAGCTCACCCTTCTATTCTGTGAAACAGAAGCAAATTGCAACGTATTCTATAAGATTCAAGCTAGAAGAACCGAGGATTTATTCATAATATAGCAAAGTCCTTGGGTGAGAAAATAGTAAGCTGAGGACTTTCCGACGTCGGGACTAAAAATATGAATGGTTATATGTTACCGTCAATATATAAGGCTGAGGTCAGAAATCAAATGTAAATGACATATTCATGGAAAGTGTCTACTTGTAGCATAGGATATTTCATTCTTAGAGATGGGAATCAATTTGTTTTAAATTGACTTAAGTTCGTTTACACAAAACAGAACCTTTGTGCAATAGACCATAAACTGACAAGATAAGTATTCATTCTGAGCCTCTAAAATGGAAAAGAACAGTTCACAACCGCCAAGATGAAGGTCTCCATCTGGCATTTCAGATTTACTGGTATTTTATGAAAGTCAGTTTTATGTTATAGGGCAATTCTCTGCCAGAGGAATAAAAAGCAGGACTAATTCTTGCTTTAAGAACACAGTGAATCCATAGCAAAGGTAACACATCTGTTGCCTTTCCAATTGCCTTTCTGAAAGCGTGCCAGTCATTTACAGGTCCCGCATATGAATCCGATTCAATTGAATAGCGGACTCATCAAGACACAGTCAGGTCGGATAATCAATGAGCTTTATTTCCACCACCCACTTTCCATACACAAGGTGTGACTTCACTCGGAGTCTTCCAGACTTCCCCTTGGGGAAAGCACACTCTGAAGTGGGTAAAATGCTCCACATATCTTCCTTTTGGTCCTGATGGGTATAAAGGGCACAGGACTATTGAGCGCCCTTGCCTGGCCTATGCCAACTTCCTTCAACTCCCATCACCAAGAACAGAGAGTGCTAAGCTGATGACCAAATTTGGCTCTCGAATTGGGCCGTGTGCCTCATAATTGGAAGTGGGGGATTAGAAAGTCACGCAAATGACCCAGGGGCACTCTCCTCGTGGTCCAAGCCTGCTGGTCACTGAGTGATAAAAACCCTGAGATCACAACTTACACTTGGTGGGAACCAGAAGGTCCTCTTTGGCCTTAAGCCTAATTAGGCCATGCGGTCAAACCTAGCCTTCGCTAGGGAGACATGCGTGGAGCTTCAGGAACAGGCCTGGCTATCAGTAAGGTGGCCCTTTGTTTATTTTGTGGAGTTGCTTCTACGTACGGTTCCCCAAGGAACGTGCAGTAATGAAAGGGGATGGGCAGGACGGCTGTATACCAAATACATCAAAACCAACCCACCAAAACTCTTAGAGCCTCTACTATCAAATTTGCATACTTCCACTCAATACAGACTGCATAGATCTGACTCAAATGTATACCTCCCTCACAAGCTTGCTCAAATGTCCGATTGTCTCATAACCAATTTGTCTTGAATACTTAAATCATACCATACTGATCAATCTTTTGTGTTTTATATTTTTTAAACTCATTTTGTTACTTGTTAAGCTTTATGAAAAAGCAAAATATCTTTTGTAAATCATTGTTTACAGAACTTTAATAGAGAGATCAATTTTATGGAGTTTGCTCTACATCGTAGTTAACAGTCTATTCTTTGTATTCACCAAAACTGGTTTGAAATCCAGCTCTAGGAATTACCTTTATTAGACGGTTGTTATTCTAGGCCTAGTTTCCTTGTCTGTAAAATGAGGAAACAGAATCACGTGGGGTTTCTTTAGGATTAAATGTGTAGAGAGCACATGACACGGTGTCTGACAAGATGAAGTGCCCAATTAATTGTATCCATCATTGTCATGTCATGAACATTGTGAAAAAATGTCTAATTCAGACCAAATGATAGAAAATCACCACCTTCAACACAAAACTAAAAGTTAAAAAAATTAAAACTATTTCAAGAATGTTTGAAAAACCAAGGTTTGTTTTAACAATTGATGTGAGAATTCTTCACTAAGAACATAGTTTTTCTCAGCAGAGGCTCAACAGCACTGGCTTTTGTGTCTAATTAATGCAGATGTTTTCTCCATCACATTAAAAGATTCCTTTGAGAAAATCAAATCCATCATTTTTTGAAACTTTGCCGGTCACAGCGAGAGACTATAGGCTTTTACATTTCATAGTTAACCCTTTTCAGTCACTTAGCTTTTCTTTTTCTTTTTCACTTCCTATAAGACAAGTTGTGTTCATCTTAAAATAAACCAGCAAAAGCATGGACAAAGAAACCCCAGGGGACAGCCACTGTTGCCTGCACACACCCTGCTGAGGGAGCTGGTTGCCTTGCGATAAGCACATAGACCCAGTGGGGAAAATCTGTACCAGTGTTGAAGAACAGAAGCTCCAGAAACTTCCACGGGGAGGCAAAGCACTGAGTCTTGGGGCTCAATAGCAAGTTAAAAACAAATGTACCAGTGCTAATGTTTTATTCCTTGGAAATGTGGTTAAAAGAAGATTAATTTACACTAATGGCGAGAAAAGCCATTTCTGGATTCGTTGAAGAGTCTGAATTACAAAATGTTTTAAAAGAAAAGCATTGTTATTACTTTTAATTCTTTATGGTAATACAAATTAAGCTCCTATAATATTGATAGATGTCTCTTAGGGCTTGCTTTTAAAAAGCAACATGATTTACGATTGCTGTGGAGAATTATAACATGTAAACTGATTATTTCAAGGTGATTTATGAATTTGCTCAAATTTTCATAATTGTCTCAAATATTTCTTATGTACTTAGAACACTTTTACCCCCCCAAGAGCCTAAAAATATCTTGAGTATAGCCCTATATCATTAAATAAATCCTAAATAAATGGGTTCTACAATAATGAGGTAACTACATAAAGACTTTATATTATCTGAAACTCTAAGTTAAACATAAAATCTAAAGCACTACATTTAGCAAGGCACCTGTCTTTATATGATTATTTCCCCATAACTTAACCCTGATGCACTACCTGAATATCATACCAGTCTCTGACATTTATATGGCTACACAAATTCTTCTGCAAAGCATTCCATTCTTCCTTCTCAGCCACTTTGCTAATCAACCACACTTGGATTGTTCACTGGCTCACACATTTCAGGATGAGCTACCAAGATATTTTCTTTCTGCTATCAGAATCATAATCACTAGTGTTAAAATTCTATTACTAAATGTATATTTTATAGAGAAAAAAATGAGCTACATGGAGACCAAGGTTATTTGTCACTTAAGCTTTAAGTGTTAAGACTTAGCCTCGCTCTCCTCCTTGTTCACCCTTCCTTTGGACCCTGGATGACTATGATTTCAATAAGTAAATATAAAGTGCTCTAGTTGTTGGTGTGTCATTAGAATCTCCAGATCGATGTAAGGCACAGGCTAAGGTGTTTGAAGAGTACTTTGATGGGTACCGAAGTGTTTCCAGCTCTCACATGCCTCAGTGCATCCTCAAAGCACTAAGAGATGGATTGAAAGGTGCAGTTCAAAACAAGCCTCCCAGTACTCCGCTATCCACAGATCATTGAAATGATATACTACAATAACTACCCCCGGCACATTATGGCTTATTGCGCTGATGTGTAATTAATCTGCTGAGCGGTGACAGGCCATAGCTGCAGAGCGCTTCCCAAGCTTCTAAGCTCTGGCATGCCAAGGGATACTTAGGGAGTCCTCCGTCCTCACTTTATTAGCACAGCAGACTTCAACAAGCCTTTACTCAGTGATCCCACACGTGCTGGATAACGTTACTTATTAAAAATTGCAAAGAGGTTTTGCTCAGTTTTGATCCAATAGCAGCTGCCCCTGTAAGTTCGTTTACGTTTGCAACCTGTGCTCCCGGCGACGGAGGCGGCACATTCGCCCTGTGAGGAGGTACGTTTATGCGGTGCGTTTCCGGTTGGTCTGTGAGCCCAACACAGTTTGTGACTGCGGTGCACTGGGTGCACGTGTGATTTGCAGTTGACAAGAGCGAAATGCAGGTACAGCATGGATAGAGTTTGAATACACGGTGACAGAATGTGAACTGCCTTTTGAATTCAAAAGAAAAGGAACAGAGAAAAACAAAGGAAAATATAAATGAAGTCTTAAAATGAGCCAAATCCCACTTTAAAAATATCAATTTTTTTTTAGATACTCGTGTAGATGATATCAAAGGCATTTCATTTGGACATCACAAAGTGGCTAGTGAAGCTGGAGGTGACGTAGTCTAAACAGACATTTCTCTGGTTATGTTACAGTTTGAAAGAATTCGACGGGGGAAAGATATGCTTAAGTATATTAAGAAAATTTAGCTGACCAAAGCCTAATTACTTGAGAAAATCTTTTTTAAAATCTTAAATTTTGAAATTGGGGAGTAAAACAATAGAGTAGGTGCTACAATTAGGAAAATGGAATGATTTTTCTCAAATGTAGAATGAATACTCTCTCCATACTGCTATACTTCAAAGTTTGGAGATGCCATGACCCATAGGAGCAGTTTTCTTTGAATTCTCTGTTAAACTGTATTCTGTACAGGTTTTAATTGGTAGGAAGGCTGTGTGGCTCAACCACACTGACTCCGTCTTGTCAGCTCCACGGTAGGCCCCCAGTACTACCTCCTTTCCTTCTGCAGGACTGAGCTTTAGCCTAACTCACTGGGAATGTGCCCAAGCCAGGTTAAGTTCTCTATCAGTCTTTTCCTTTGTCTCCACCTGGTATGAAAACTGGAAGAATGCCTTTTGCGGATGCAGATGGTTGATGGTAATGAGCCCCCCAGGGGAGGAAAAACCCCTGGTTCCCAAGGGTGCAACCTGCTTCTCCCTAGCAGTCAGATTCTGTTTTTAGCTTTGGACCCTCTAAATACCCCTGTACCCCTTTTGGCGGCAAGGAGTGCAGCTGTGACCCAGCCGCTGGACTTTGTCTGCCTGATCCTTTCTGCCTGTATGAAGGTTGCCCACAATAAACTTCATCATTGCACTTTATGGAGTTGCCCTTTTCGCTTTTCAGTCTTAAAGTTCCTTCTCAGTTTAGAGGATTTCATTCAATATCTCTGTGCTGCCCAACAAAAGCAAATAATTAAAACATCATATTAAAGCTGCATTTAAAGAAATGATTAAGAGTCAAATGCGTTTAACAAAGGCATTAGAACAACTGCTTCAGCACAAATTTGAGGTAATCCAGTGCCCACTTAGAGTAGATGCCTTCTGAGGGCCAGAATCTTTTCCTTTCACACCCTGTGATGATGCCCTAGCATTCCCACAAACATTGTTTAGTCTCAGAAATTTCAGAACCACACAGATTTATCAGTTCTGAACCCTAGTGACTCTGGTGCAGTCCCTAACAAAGACCTAACTTTTATACCTAAAAATGAATTTTGAATTCTTCGAAGTCCTGAAGCATTTGCAACCAAAAAGAAAAATCAATCATTATAAATAAGTGACTAAACTGTGAGCATCTCAAAGATGAGTCCAGCATCCCATTCATTTTTTATCCCCAGCATGTGCACTCATTGAAAGCCTTTTTTTTAAATTGTGAATTATATTCATAACATATTTATTTTTATGACATATGTGTATCTGTTTCTATGTTATGTACATTTATCAATATGTACGTATTACATATTATTTATAAATCATTTCAAAAGACAAAAATACTCTCACTTCACCATCAAATCTGCAAAACTATTTTACTCTCTCCCTTCCTGTGCAGTATAGGAAGTGACGCTCATCTTAGCAGTGTCACATCTCTCCCTATGAACTCTGTCCAACCCATTCCATCTTTTTAGTGACCTCCTTCTATTGCTTATCCTTTCCGTCACTGTCAAATGTTTAAGGAGATCGCCTTGGTGAATCCCGTGATCTGCCTGTAGCCACTGTGCCTGTGGTATGCTCAGTGTGCCTTACAAATACAGGAGCGAATGGTCAGGCGTGGCGGCAGGCAGCTGAGGAAACCAGGACACTGATCACTCTCCTGTGTCCAGGTGACTGCAAACAGTCAGTCTTGCTGGGGCAGATGTGGGCTCATATGTCCTGCCAAACAAAATTACTTATCAACATAGCCAGATGCAGAATTGTTCACCAGACTAGGAAGCCAGAGGCCTGAGCTCCTGCAGCCCTCATTTCCCCAGTGAAATACAGTGAGGTCACTGGAAGTTCATAGGCGCTCACTCCCGCAGCTCTGCATAAAAAGAGCCCTGGGCCCCATGAGCTCCCGAATCTGTATGCACGTGTGACAACTGAGAAGCAATCTGGCTTTCCTTAAGATGTAGAGGCACAAATGTGGTGTCTTCCAGGGACACTGCAATTATGCACTCATCACTTCTTGTTTGTTAAGTCCAGGCAAATGAAGCCATTTCAGTTCTGCATAAACTTCCCTGAAAAGAACCAGAATTCGGGTACTTAAGTTTCCCTTGGCTATGTGAAAGCATATGTCCTGCAGTCCGTGCACAGGCCATCTGGAAGACTCTTCATACTTTAAGACATGTTAACCTTAAATTTCCTAAGAGGGACATTTTTGCTGTAAATATTCTAAAACTGTTTTAACCATGATGCTCTGAAGCAATATTGCTTAGAAAAATACTTTTATTAAGGAAAGTGAAGCATCACAATGGTCGTATCAAAGTGTACTTCACAATGGTCGTATCAATGTGTACTTATCTGCTTCTTTCTTTTTTTTTTTTCTGGTAAATGAATATTTCTCAAGATAAGTTAGATAGTAATGACTTAAAGAAACTGCCCTGCTGTATGTTCTCCAACTATGTACATTCTAGGAATCTTGGAAATTATCAGGTCATGTGAAAAGCAAGGGATTTATGTGCTGCTGGCAATCAGGATTAAGTTGCCAGAGCTGCATTGCTAATAGCTTCCTTTCCATGTAATAATGATGACAGTCACAGTTAACATTTAGCAGGTGTTTTCTATGGGTAGGAGACTGTACTTCAAGTATTTTCTTGTATAATCATTATAACAAACCTATAAACCACCATTTTGAATTCCTATTTTATAGATGAGGAAAGTAAAACAGAGATAACTGTTTTGCCCCTAGTCATAGCTAAGTTATAGAGTTGGGATTCAAACCTGCACTTATAACTTCAGAGCCCTCATTCTTAACCAACAAAAATCCACTCTCCCTACCCCATTTCAATCAGTTGTGTTTCAAGACTCTTAATGTTATTCTTTTTATGTCAGTAAACTGCATTTTTAGCCTCTTCACTTAATGTGACTTCATTTTAAGATTGTTTTTGGATAATGCAATCTGTGTATAATTTAACTACTGTATTAATTTTGATATGTTTCAATGTTTATAATCACAAAACATACTAAGTTGATGCTTTGCAATATCCTCAGAAAATAACCATTTTTAAGGTACCCCTGGTTATTTATCCTGCCAGAAAATTGTTCTTATTTCCATTTATTTTCAGTTACTTCCTACTGGCACGAAAAACCTCTATACATTCTTGTGAATAAAATGGCACTCAGGCATAAGTAGAAGAAATAAGGAATACCTTCTGTTGTTTTGGTAACTAAAGAAAAAGAAATATGGGCAATGCCAGGCAGAACCCCTCACTCTTGCCCCCAGAGCATCAGCTTGGCATATCAGGAGTGGGTATCCTTGATCTGGGCACTGCTGTCTTCACAAAATGGGCTCCAGCAAAGTCAAGAGGGTGGATCCTTTACTGGCCTCAGGGTGACCGTGGACAGGGGCCAGTAACCAGGGGAGCCAGCTGGGAAAAGGACGTGGCAGGGGCGATGGGGAGACTGAAGAAAAGATGGTGATTTGACAGCACATTTGATGAGCTCCTCGGAGAGTCCCAGAAATAATTACTATGGTGATGTTTACAATGATGTTTAGAATGATAGGATAAGATATGCCAGAAATTCAGCTGGAACAGACTTCCACCACTGTTAATTTTGTCACCAATCATCAGAATGACTGTATTTGTACCCAAAGATAATCAGAACCTGTGACACACCAGTTACGTGCCCATCTGCTGATCATTAAAGCATCCTGAGCTTAGGACTCACCCGGGGAGCCCTCCCTACACCACTCCCCTATCCCTGCCCCCTCCCAGAACTGCATGTGGAAATTGAGTCACTGGGTCTGACATTTTCTTTTTAACTTTCCAGGTAATTCTGTCTTATAGACACCTTTGTGGAAAACTAGGTAAAAATTTGCAGAAATAGATGGGGACAAATAGCATCAAACATCCAATGAAGGCCTTTTCCTCAGGTTATATTTTGTCTCTAGCTCGTTGGTGAGGTGAGCCCCCAAAGGTAAGGTTTTGGCCTCCTTGCATCTCCCACAGGAGGCTACCTGACACTTACGGGTGAGAACCCAAGGAATACATGCCGTGTTAAAACTCTCCGTGGTTGCGCACACCGCATCTCGCTGTGTTACCATCTGCGCCGGCGCACCAGGTGCTATTAATCCAGGACAGCCGACTGCTCTCTCAGGACAAGTTGTTTATGAGGACCAGCTCCTTTCCAGCTGTGCTTTTGCATCACCCTTTATTCTCAATCTTGACTTTGGCCAATATGCTTTTTGTTCCCACTACACGCCATATTATATTTGTACTTTAATTGTCCAGGGTTATCTTGGATGTCATTTATTTTTTTTGTCTTGGATAATGTTAATAACTCCTTGCTAGTACGTACCATAATCTAAAAATGCATCAATTATATCACCTCAATAATTTATAAAAATTGCAAATGCTCGTCCCACTGCTTATTACTGAGGGAACAGATCAGTGTGTGGGCTGGGCTTGAAGCAGAGATCACTGTCACTTTCCGGCTGTGAATGTTGAGGAAGGAAAAGAAGGGACATTCAATAGCAATTCAATCTGTAAAGACCAAAGCAGTGTGACCATTTGCCATGTTCCTGCAAAGCTGGCCTTCCTCACCCATAGGGTCCCAAGGTCAGCACCTCACCAACCCCTGTATTTCCTTCCCCGTCTGCCTGTCCCCACCTCCATGATGTCCCCGTTCTACTCTTAGCTTGATCCTCACGTCAGACCACCAAGTATCACTGGCAAATGTTGCAGAACCAAGTCCAGGGCCAGTCCATGCTCACTGACCTGGAACCTAGGCACAGCTGATCAAACAGCCCACACTCTTTTTGTTGCATATTTTTCCCTGAATTCCTGGAACTCTCCCAGAACAGCTGTCTAAAATCTTTTATAGTCCCCTAACACTAATACTTTTTTCTTCCCACCCCTTGACAAATGATCTTGCCTCTACATAATGAAATGCTCCTGGTTATCTGTACATCTCCATTTAAGAAATCACTGCTGGGAACTGGGTGTGCTCTGAACATAAAATAGTCCCAATTACTGGAAACAACTCAGAAGCTGCTATTATTCATGTTTGCCTCCTGCTCTCAGAGACCAGTCTTAACTGTTGCTGTTATAGGACACTTTCATTCTCCTCTTTGTATCTCTGCTGAAGACCCATCTTTCCTGGAATCAAGCTTTCCTTTTGCCCTTAAACATGTACAAACATTCTTCCAAACTTTATGGTCCAAGGCATGTCCTACCTCTGCCATCACCCTCCCCTGTTATACCAGTATTCTTCTATGGCACATTATGGTCAGGACTGCGACTGAGCCTTTCACTGTATGCCACCCTCCAGTTGCAGGCAATGGAGGCAGACTTTCTTAGCTCTCCGCCAAGGGTGAAGGGTGTTGCATGCTTCTGTGTCACCCGCATATCAAGCAGCTCTAACACATATTACCTGGCTCTCCCTGAACATTCCAGAGTGAGAGTTTTCATCACTCTTCCTCTGAAACAAGCTCAATGCTCATACATGGACATGCAGGAAGAACTCTCGTAATGTGTCTCTTATACTCCTGATTTTGACAGTAATATAAAAGAAGTTTGACCCAATTTCTCTGAACTCCTGGCTTTTCCTTAATCTGACCCACTTGTTTATTCTTTTTTTTTTTTAAATTAATTAATTTATTTATTTATTTATTTATGGCTGTGTTGGGTCTTCATTTCTGTGCGAGGGCTTTCTCTAGTTGTGGCAAGCGGGGTCCACTCTTCATCGCGGTGCGCGGGCCTCTCACTGTCGCGGCCTCTCTTGTTGCGGAGCACAGGCTCCAGACGCGCAGGCTCAGTAATTGTGGCTCACGGGCCCAGCCGCTCTGCGGCATGTGGGATCTTCCCAGACCAGGGCTCGAACCCATGTCCCCTGCATTGGCAGGCAGACTCTCAACCACTGCGCCACCAGGGAAGCCCCACTTGTTTATTCTTGGTTTAGAGGAATTCTTGCTCAATCTCTCTGCCTCTTTCTTTCCAGACACTGTTTCCTGGATCATCTATCCCATTTGTATGATTATCTCCCCTCCATCACTTTTCTCAATGTCTTGAGAAGACAAAACCTGAGACGAGTGCTGACCATAGATCATATCTGAGCACATCGGAGTCTAGGACAAGTTAACATTTCAGAAATCTGACCTGCTTTTATCCTTCTGAAGAATCTCTCTTCATGTAAGACATTTATTAATATCTTCAGTTAATAACTTGTTGGAATAGGAGAACAGGAAGAGAATATTTTTACTTCATATAAATAATTGTTAATTGTATTGAATCTTTTAAAATATGCTAGATGTGCTGCTAAGGAATATACAACATTGGTAGAGCATTATATTATAATCTATGATCTGTAATTCACATGTATACTTTATTTTATATTTGTGTACCGTAGTTATAACTTATATGTTTCTTTCTTCTTTAGAAAAAATATAGGTCACTGATATTTAAAGCTTACAGGAATTTTGAAGATCATCTAGTCCCAACACTTCATCTGCTAGGGGAGTATTTAGGGTAAGGGAAATGGAAAGATTTTTGAGTCCTGATCATTCTCACAGGTTCTCTTGTAGTTAAAAGATGATTTTTTAATTGATGGACTTTGTCTTAGAAATGCTTCCCTCTTAATAATTTATCAGAATACTAGTTTGCAGATCTTTGGAAATCTATATCAGTTACTATCAATTGAAACTCTGTTCTTCATTCATTTGACTATATATAATATTGTATGCTTTCGTCTTATCTTTTCTACTTTGTTTACCTCTTGATTTCTATAATCTAGAATTATGCCTAACTGCTCGATGAATATTTGTTGAATGCATGAGTCAATATGGTCAATATAAATAAGATCTTTCTTTTGACTCTGTTCTAGCCCTACAAAATATTATACCACATGGAAACTGCCCTTTGGTGTAACCAGTACTAAGTTAATTGATACAATATAGCACAATGTTTAAGAATATAGTATCATACTGTTTGAGAATTATGAAAAATAGAGGACAGCAACAAGCATACTATATTTTTTCATACTTTACACAATAGTAGCCTCTCTTGGATTGTCATTAGATTGCCTAATAATAAAAATGGCCAAAATTTAGGGAGTGCCTGTTATGTGTTGGGTACTGTGTTAGTTGATTTATATGTGTATATATATATATATCACCTGATATGATGCTCAAAACAACCCTCATGGCAGATACTATTATTTCCTATGTTGAAAAAAGAAGAACTGTATTGATCTGTATATGCTATTTATATATTTTGGATACTAACCTCTTACCGGTCATATCATTTACAAATATTTTCTCCCATTCAGTAGGTTGTCTTTTTGATGGTTTTCTTTGCTGTACAAATGATTTGAGGTTTAATTAGGTTCCATCCGTTTATTTTTGCTTTTGTTTCCTTTGCCTTAGGAGACAGATTTAAAAAATGTTGCTATGATTTATGTCAAAAAGTGTTCTGCCTATGTCTTCTGGTAGGAGTTTCATGGTTTCCAGCCTTACATTTAGGTTTTTAATCCATTTTGAGTTTATTTTTGTATATGGGATGAGAAAATGTTCTAATTTCATTTTTTTACATGTAGCCTTCCAGTTTTCCCCAGCACTGGTTATTGAAGAGACTTTATCCCCATTGTATATTTTTGCCTCCTTTGTTGTAGATTAATTGACTGTAAGAGCATGGGTTTATTTCTGGGCTCTCTGTTCTGTTTCATTGATCTATGTGGCAGTTTTTGTGCCAGTACCATACTGCTTTGATAATTATAACTTTGTAATATAGTTTGAAGTCAGGGAGTATGATACCTCCAGCTCTGTTCTTTCTCAAGATTGCTTTGGCTATTTGGGATCTTTTGTGCTTCCATACAATTTTAGAATTATTCGTTCTAGTTTTGTGAAAAATGCTATTGTTATTTCAATAGGGATAGCATTAAAACTATAGACTGCCTTGGGTAGTATGGTCACTTTAACAACTCGATTAAAAAATGGGCAGACAACCTGAATATCTGTGCATCCAATGTCTATTGGAAATATATACGATGGCCTATGGGCACATGAAAAGATGCTTAACATCACTAATCAGCAGAGAAATGCAAATCAAAAGCACAATGAGACATCACCTCACACCTGTTAGAATGGCTATCATCAAAAAGACCACAAATAACAAATGTGAGAGAATGCAGATAAAAGAGAACCCTTGTACACTGTTGGTGGGAATGTAAATTGATTCAGCTAGCATGGAGAATAGTAGGGACGTTCCTCAAAAAAACTAAAAACAGAAGTATCTTATGATCCAGCAATTCCACTGCTGGGTATGTATCCCAAGGAAATGGAAACACTAAGTCGAAAAATACATGCATTCCAGTGTTCATGGCAGCACTATTTACAATAGCCAAGATATGGAAGCAACCTAAGTGTGTCCATCAAAAGATTTTTTTTATTAATTTTTATTGGAGTATGGTTGCTTTACAATGTTGTGTTAGTCTCCACTGTGCAACAAAATGAATCAGCCATACACATACAGATATCCCCTCCCTTTTGGACTTCCCTCCCATTTAGGTTACCACAGTGCATTAGGTACAGTCCCCTGTGCTATACAGTGTGTTCCCATCAGTTGTCTATATTATACATAGTATCAATAATGTACATGTGTCAATCTCAGTCTCCCAATTCCTCCCACCCTACCCCTTTCCCCCTTGGAATCCATACATTTGTTCTCTACGTCTGTGTCTCTATTTCTGCTTTGCAAATAAGATCATCTATACAATTTTTCTAGATTCCACATATATGTGTTATTATACAATATTTGCTTTTCTCTTTCTGACTTACTTTACTCTGTATGACACTCTCTAGGTCCAGCCATGTCTCCATGTTCCAATGCTTTTAAGGCTGTACTCTACTGCCTTACTAAATTGATCCAAAATAGGTAGAGAAAATAAAAACAAGCATAGTTCTTATAAATTATTCATTTCCTTCCTGCTTATCTGCATTTTTGGAAATTCCATTTACTTAAGAAAATTACATGATAATACTTGAAAGATGGACAGAAGGAGCCCTTAGATTTAGAAAGATGAAATGCTAAAGAGCACTGAAGTACTTATTTTATTAATACTTAACTTCCCTAAAAGTAACATTACAAATCAAGTAGAAATAATAATCTTTTAAAAACCTACTATAAAACAACTGATTTAACAAACTTCATTCAACTTGAAACATACTGAATATCTGTAATCTAGTGAACAGTAGTCTTCCAGTTAACTTTATCAAGTACTCTACTTTGTCAAGTTAAAAAAAAAGAAATATAGCTCATGGGATGT
The DNA here is from genome assembly GCF_028021215.1 of Eschrichtius robustus. Classification (NCBI taxonomy): domain Eukaryota; kingdom Metazoa; phylum Chordata; class Mammalia; order Artiodactyla; family Eschrichtiidae; genus Eschrichtius; species Eschrichtius robustus. The sequence goes on along the minus strand of NC_090832.1, from coordinate 6,538,223 downwards.
TAACCTTTTATGGGATTACATTTTAATGGCTTGGAACTACTGGTCAATCAGGAATACTAGCCAAGAGCTTGTACTATGTATATAGTAAACTGCTAAGGAATTAATTTGGGGGAGTGTTAGTTTTTCTAGAAACAGCTCAGAACTCAAAAACAAGACACACCTCACCCTTATGTAATCTATGTTTAAATTACATTCTCTCTTGACTTCTCTAAGATGACATGCCTAACTCATATATTGAAAACAAATTTATGAAATTTATTTTCAAACTTTATAAAAAAAAATCTAAATCATATGAAAAACTTAGTTTCTGTGAATAGCAAGAAAAATGTGACAGCAATTTGGAGAACTGACATTACCAGATATTAAATATGTTATAATGTGTTATATGTGAGAGTAATCCAGGCAATGTAGAATGAAGGCAGAATAAACAGGTTAATGGAGCAGGATGGGCTGTAGAGATAAAACCCCAAAGTTAATATAATATAAAGATGGGATTTATTTCAAATCAGTGAGGAAATGTGTTTTATTCAATAAATGATGCCAAAAAAGTAAACTGTAGGTTTTGGGAGGAAAAATAAGTAAAATTAGATTCATATAAAACCCTTCACACTACAATTAAATCTACATTCATCAAATATTTTAAAAAGAGAAACTTGGAAATAAAATAACTAGGAAAGATTTTCAGTAAATATCTATAATGATCTTGTGTGTTAAGAAGATTCTGGTAAGGATGACTGCAAAGACATAATCCTACAGAGAAGACAATACATTTAACTCCATCAAAATGTACAGCTTAAATAGTTCTAAAGCACTTTCAAATTAAATTACTTACTGGCGAAAAATATTTGCAACATATATGATAAGTAAAGGGTTACTATAAGAAATGTTTACAAAGGGTAATTATAAGAAAGGAAATAGCCACAATAATGAGCAATAAACAATGGAAACCTACCCGAGCTTCCTAGTAATTAGAAAAAGGCAGTTTAACATGAGATACAGTGTTCCACCAAAAACACTGACAAGAAGTTAAGAATGAAAGCACCTAGTGGTAAAGGATGTGAAGAAACTGTTCTAATAGTTTTAGGGAGAGTGAAAACAGGTGCAAAGTTTCCCGAGGAACTATTGGAATTCACATGATAACACTTTAAATGAAAAATACTTTTCATTTAAAAAAGCCACAGCAACTCTTCTTCTAAAATTAGATTCTAAAAATGTGACCATACACGTTTTTAGGGATGTACATAAGAGAGATCATGAAAGTGTGGCTCTTGGAGTGAAATGTAGAGCAGCTTAAATACTCACTGATGGCTGACCCCTTCAGCAGAATAGAATGGTATCAATCATGAAATGATCATGTAGACTTTTATCTATTGATAGAAAAATGAGTATACTATATGAAGTAAAAGATACAAGTTACAAAATAATATGTAAGATATGACTTCATTAAAAAAATGTGTGTGTGTTCATGTGCACATACACATGTACACCTTGAAAACCATCTAGAATGTACATCCAGTGTTAACAGTGATTTTCTTCCGGTGGTTTGATTAAACATGACTTTTAGCCTTTTCTTTATATGAAAGTTTGTTGGCTATTTTTTTCAGCCCACATCATGTTCTTATAATCAGAAAAGGCAACATTTATTATGAAAATAATGGAGGTATCATAACTTTAAATTGCACTTTGAGTATAACATATACAATAATATATTATAACAATAATCCTGCTGGTGCATGGCTCTGAAAAAAAAAAAATCAACAGCAATGCTTTTCTAAGTCATTATGACTAAGTTATTTTTTTTTCCTCCAGATCAGCTGGTAGAGAATTTTATGTCACAATCTTGCATGTATTATATAAAATGCAAATTGAGTACATTTTTATTTAAGGAAACTACAGATGTTGCAGTCTGCTACAAAGTTATTGTCAGAGCAATTTTATCGATTTGAATACTTTGTGTTATTTGTACAAACGACAATCAACTGCAGGGGAATTACGGTCAACTGACCACAGTACTGGTGGAAAAGGCCAGAGATCAAGTCTAGTAAAAGTCAATACATTAGAATAGGAACAACTATGGTAATAATAGCTACAATGTATTGATCCCTTACAACGAGAGGCTCTGAGGTAAGCACTTTATATATCCTTTATCACATTTAATCCTTCCAACCACCTTGTATAAAAGGCACTGATAACTCTGTTTCACAAATGAGGAAACTGACAGGGGGACAAGGATTTTGCCCAAGACCATAAGACTATAAGTATCAGAACAAAAGTTCAGTTCAAGCTTTTCTGACTCCACTGGCCACGCTCCTGTCTGCTACGCTACACACTAACCACAGTAAAAATAAACCATCAGACAAAATCATTTGGAAATATATTGTTAATGGTGACTTGGGAAATACATACAGATATCTCAGAGCCCAGGACGTAGCGTCAGGTAGAGATGATGGAATTAAATTAGATAGATATATAGCTGCATTTTAATTCCTCTGGCATGACCACATGGTGCATTTGGTATCTAATAAGTGGGGGAGTTGACTGGAAAGTGCTTGTTATTGTTTATAAGACACTATCCAACATAAAGACATGCTTCAGATATACAAATGATCAAGCCCAGCACGAATAAACTCTTACTCAAGTCCATATAATTCTACTGTGATACTCTCATCATCAAATCATTGTCTGATTTCTAATTTGAACCCACTTTTATAAAACCATGACCTACACACACACTTATCCATATATGAGCGTGTGTGTGGCCTTTGGTATAATCACATGATCATGGAGAACACTATGGGAGGTATTCCAGTTATCTGTTGCTGTGCGACAAACCACCCCAAATGTTATTGGTTTGAAATTTTTTTTAATTTATTTTGCTCACAAATCTTCACTTTAAGTGGGGTTTGGTGGAGACCGCTAATTTCTGCTCCTGTGGCAGCAGCTGGGGAGGCTCAAAGGCCAGGTCTGAAGGCTGACTGTTGACACAAATGGCAGTTGGCAGGAAGGCTAACCTGCTGGTCAAGGGAACCCCTGGGTTCCTTAGTCACCTCTGGCTATTTCCACGTGGCCTCTCCATATGGTCTCTCAGGCATTTTCCATGTTGGTTAAAGGCTCCTCGTGTATGTGTCCCAATGAGAAAGCCAGACAGACACTACTGTGACTTTTGTCACCCAGCCTCAGAAGTAACACAGGATCACTTCTATTGTTTTCTATTCTTCAGAAACAGGTCACTAAGGCTGACCCAGGTCCAAGGGGCGGGGAATTAGAACCCAACATGTGACGAGAGGTGTGTCAAAGACTGTGCAGACACATTTTAAAACAAAAGGAGAGAAAGAAGTAAAGGGAGGGGAGCAGAAGGGAGGAGGAAAACAAACATATCTGGGAAGGTAGATATGAATATCCTGCAATTCAAGATGTTGTTCCCAGAGTATACATTAATGAACTAATATCATGGTTCATAAATAATGTGTTTTGTGTGTTGGTTAGCCCATGAGTTAGTCTCTTCAAGATTTGAGTTGCTAAAAGTTAGTTCCTGAACCTGTAAACCTTTTTGGTCAGATCCATGGTAGTCCTTACCAGCTGGAGGCCTTTCTCTTTGACATGTCTCCAGCCACAAAGAAACATTTGATGAAGAGAGTAATGAATTTTCATTTATTCAGCTTATTTAATTACCTCCTCTGCCCCCTCCCCTTCTCTCTTTCCTGCTATCTCTTTTTAAATAGAGATTGGCTTTCACCATTATGAAGGGTTTGGTTATAATTGTTGTTTAGTTTTGTTTAGGCTTTTTCTTTTGGAGGGACAGCTGTGATAACCATGGCAGAATCCTAGGAAGTACTTTAGTTGTGACAGTTGAAAAGAAAATGTGGAAAACTCAGACTAAATCACAGTTCTCAATACGATGTCATTCCATGATTTCTAAAGAACCATGCTTTAAACAGTGCATCATAACCAGAATTAGTGGATTATAAATCCTAGTTTGTAGTAATCATGACTTTGTAGTATCCTAACTAATCCTCTGGTCTGGGTAATCTTTCTTTTATTTGCTCTCTTGGGATCTGATAGTCATAGAATTCATCTAGTCCCATAACTATGGCTGATGAACCCTATTCTACAGTGGCCACTTCTTTATAACAATTCAGTTGACTCTGCTTATTCCATAAGAGTAAACATAAGCCATCTCTAAGGAGCTTCTTTAGCTCAACTCCAGCAAAGTGTACTTTTTGTATTTCTATTGTGGTTTTGTTCTTATAGAGTCGTATGCTGTAACCACTGCCCGGCAATGAACCCCACTATGCATTTTTCTCCATTTATATCTGCTTATATCCATATGAGGTAAACATCTTATCTCATAAGATGCATGAGAACTGCAGTCCTTAAGTAATGAGCTCATTTAAAGCATTTCATTATTCAATCAAGAAAATGTCCAAATTTAAATGCATGCATTACAATAATTATTAGCACTCACTATTAAATACTAAATTAGAATTGATTCTCTAAATGGTCTTCATATATTGGACATTGTACTGAGTGATATGACTTTTAACTGCTTAACATAAAGTCATTTAATGACATTTATAACTGTGAACATCAGTGTAAGTTTTAATGAAATGGCAAATAAAAGCACATGCAGAAATGGTTCTTTGACAGAAATGGTATGTTTTTATAAGGCAGGTATAAAATTAATAAATTAGATAACTGTGAGGAAAAATGACAATGCTAGGACCCAGGAAGATACAGGCATTTCTGAATAAGGTATGAAAATAGATATCAACAGCTATGTGATCCCAACAGAATGTCGTTCATTTTTTAAACTGAGGAAGCTTTATGGAGTCCTGAATCTCCACAAACACTCAGTGAAATTTCAAGAGTGATGGATATCTTTGCTGTCCAACTGGAGAACTAGAAATGAACAGAAGTTAATCGACATGCACATAGAAACAGAAGGAGTTACAAACTGACTTCCCAACTCTCAGTCGAGCACTCCTCAAACTGCTCAGCATACAATTAGAGTCAACTGCATTATCCTTAAAAGGGATGGATTCTCAGATAGTCTCAAATTTTACTTCACACAGTAACCCATTTTCTTTTCCCTCTAATATTTTCAAAAGTTAATGGCAAAAGAAAAAGGTCCCAGTTTTCCAGTAAGGTTGACAAAAAGGGAGTGGAGAGGAAACTCTTTATACTGGATCATCTGCTTCTGGCAATTACAGATAACAGAGTTACCAATAAAAATAGAATTCCAATCAACCACTAAATAGACTCCCACTGAGGAACATACTGGAGAAACGTGAACAGATAAGACAGAAGACAACCATATGGCTGCTCTTAATAACCCAATAAATACAAGAAAAGTGTGGTGCTTCTAATCAGTTCTAAACTAAAATTTCATTTGTATGTTGTTTCTAGCTTTAAGGAAGGCAAAATGCCAATTCTCATTTACCTTTATTCACACATTACCAGGGATTTAAGATAGTAAAGTATATAAAAATAATCTCTTTTTTTTATACCTCACGATTTTCTTTTTCCTTCTTTGTTCTTTATCCTACCCCTCACGCCAACCAGCTCAAGTTCTATCTCAGCCTTCAAAATATCCAAACTTCCGTGTGGTGAGATTCCTTCTATTACTAGTCATAACCCTCCACATAAAAACTCACAAACAAAACAACTAACAAACACACAAAAGGGAAAAAACGCACTGCCTCCTGTTCCTCTGTCACCTCCAAATTCCAGATGCTTTCCCCAAGGAGCCTCCCACAGCAGGGCTCTTGCAAGAGGGTCCTTCCTGCCGGAAGCTACCCTCCCGCTCCTCCACCAGTAACTATGACTCAGCCTGCAGATCCCAGGGCTGGCCTCCACTCCTGCAGTCAAGGGTGCCCTGCTCACAGATTCTAGGCAGATGCCCTGTTTCACGCCCTTGTAACACCCTGGGCTTCTTTTCCATCTTTCCTCGTGATAAGTCCAAGGTCATCAGGGCTGAGAGGACCTCCGTGGAAGCAGAGGATGTTGATTTTGTACACACAGGAGTGCTGAGCCTACTATCTACCAGAGAGCAGGCAGCTAACAGTACTTCATGGGATGAATGACCCTTAATTTTCTATCTCTTTATTCCTGTCATTTCCTCTGCCTCACAAAATGCTCCTAACCTTGACAACATCGCTACCTGTGGAATTTCCACTACCCATGCCTCAGGCCCGCCTCCTCCACAAAGCCTTCTTTGGTCACCTCTGTTAAAGGAATTCCCTTCTCTGAACTCCCACAGAACACTTTTTTGTGCTTGTCTCATGGCCTCTGTGATATACCGATTTGTCTTATTTCTTCTCCCTTATTCACAAAGTGAAGTCTTTTATACTCCTTCATATCTGTCTTTATCAAGATGTAGTTCGTGGTAAAAATCATCACTGGCCTACATGTCCGACCCCACCCTGACATTTTCCCCAAATGATGAGAGCAGTAAATGAAATATTCCCTTTTCTATTCCTAGACCCTGGCGTAGAAGACATGCTCAATCCATTTTTTACTTGTGTTGCTGAATCTGGGTTGCAGTCATTTCTGTAAAGTCTTATCTCCCCAACCAGACTTCCAGTGCTTGAAGGTCAGTCTTTGTTTTCTACACAGTGCATAACATAACACATAAACACCTGTTATGAAAATAACTATATTTCTCTGAATGGAAACACACACATTTTAAAGTATATTTTGCTTTTCAATCTTTAAACATAAAAGTTTTGTCTTCATCTCATAAAAACACTCATGTATTATGGTCAGCACTGAGTTTATTTTCTAGAACTCTGAGTATTGAGGGGGATGATAATTACCTACTTTAGGAAATTCAGATCTGAGGACCCCAAACTATGTTTGTTTTCTAAGAAATATTAGTGGAAGTAAATGTTTCACTACCTGTGGGTCAATAGTGCATGAAATTCTTCTCAGTTTTGATTTTATTCTCCATATGTTTATATTTTCTGTTCTACCTCTCAAGTTTGGTAAAATAGCTTTAAGTATTTTTTTTTCAGCATATATCTGAAAAACTAAATTTTATCATGGCCCTTGATAACTTTTTGAGACCTAGCTTGACCTGAATAAGAGGGATGATGGTTTCTTGATGACTGCCATCAAGGCATGATGAAGTGTGGGTCTCCAAGAGCCACCAATCACCTGCTTGAAGGATCAAGAGGGTGATTTCCTGGTTGAGAAGCAGGCCTCATTCTCTTGGCCCATTACTCCCACATCTTCCTCCTATTCTTCTCACTCCATTAGCCTCCTGTGTGTCTGCACGGAGGCTATCGCAGGCTGACCTCCAGTCCCCAATCCCTGATATTTCCATTTCGGTCTAATCTACCGTCCCAGTGGAAACATTCAGTGATGTTTACAGTAGTATTTAATCTTTCTTTGCTCCAGTTCTCAGAATTTCATTTGTAAATCTACTGAACTTATCTTATTATATCTATTGCTATCTTCTCTGGTAGATCCATATACCTTCTCCCCTAATCTAAAACCTAACAGTCTCGAAGTGCACCTTTTTCTGGTTAATCATGATAAATTCCTTTGTTGTGTGTCTTTGTCGTCTGGGGCCCTTGTCTAAAGCCACAACAAAACTTCAACACAGCCTCTCACTGACATATCTGGCTTTGGAATCATTCCATGGAAAGATGAGAAATTAAGGAGTAACTTTTGAAGCCTCTGGGGATGATAAAAGTTGATCATATCCAAACAGCATTGTGGTAATATGCATGATTTTCTTCTGTATACGAAATAAGATATAAATTATAGCACAGAGAATCACAGATCATCAAGTGAAAAAACAACTTACAATTCACACACAACAGAATTTTCCTGGAATTGAGGAGGCAAGAATTATTTTCAATATTTAAAATATACATTATGGAAACTGCCCATTTGCTTGAAAAATGGCATCATAAACTAAACCAAGGTTATGATTGTGGGACTACAGTGTGGATATTGGTTATCTCATGTGCATAGGTATTCTGCTATATATACATGCACGGATTTCTGGTACCTGGTTTCCTTTCCTTGGTGATTAGTTTTTTTCATATAACAGTACAAGAGTCTTTAACAATACCATTTGAAGATGACTGTTGATTTAATTTTCCACTAAGTTATAAAAGAGCCCAGATAAAAATGGGGTTATGTCACAGAAAAAGGAAAATTGAATGGAATTGAGTCTAGACTTCAGAGTTGCACAAATACCTGGGGGTTCTTAAAAACTACCTCAATTTCTTTAGGACTCTTAAAAAATGACACATTTTTTTCATAGCAGACTAATTTATTTATAAACAAAATTTTAAAATTTTTATTTAAATTTGCAAAATTTCAGCCAATTCCATAATAAAATATATATCTTTCAATTTTACCTTAATTTTTTAAAAAATGACACTTTTTGTTTTCAAGTACTCAAAACTTGATTTAGAAATGAACAGTCCTTGAGTCTGAATACTTAATCAGTTTTTGAAAAATGCTATAAGAAATTTCTAGTTTGTCACCCGAATTGCATGTCAGACAACAAAGAACATTTTGTCCCGCTTACATACCATTCAATCATAATCTGAGTTTGACTGCAAAGCTTTCAGAATTCAATTTTATGTAGAATTTAGAAAATATGACTGTAGGGAACAGTGTAAGGACAGGGAGACCATTTCTCTTTGACAAGAGCAGGGCAGAATGAGAGAGGAGTCAATGTGTTCTTTCCTCTTTTACTTCTGTTTCCATTCTCCACCCTCCACGTTTAAGCACCCAGCAGCCCTTTGAGTTCGATGGCTCCCCTGGAACCACAAGGGTTGGGATTGTTTAAATACATATTTGGAGATGTTTGTGTCACGTTGGTTATTGCATTATGCAGATGAGTTTGGGCAACATAAGAATATGGAGCTCCTTTTACATTGTGCAAACAAAGGCTTTCATTTGTGACTACCTCAGGGACACTTGGTCAACCTCAGACCTTTTCTTAAAAACGAAACAAAGCCAACCTTCCATTATTACTAGATATTGGAAAAAATAAGAACATATAGTTTATACCAGGAAACCATCCTGAGAAATCCTGAGACTCATTTTGTGAGATCCTAATCAAGCCTAAAACAACAACAAAAAGCAACCAAAAGAAACACAGAGCCCTTCAAGGATAGTAATTTGATTAAACTACAACATTAATAAGAAACTTTTCGGACATAAAATATGCAAATGACCTATAAATAAAAAATTGCACAGTATTAGGTGACACTTCTTTACTATTCATTTTGTTCTGGTCAACATCTTCCCAGAAGATGAAATCAAAGATAGAGACTATGAATATTAATTAACTTGTATTCAAACTAATGTTCCAGTTGACATATACTGAGCCTAACAGGGAAAATGCAAGAAATAAATTGCATGTTGAGTAAGATGAAAACTCTTCATTTGTTGCACTGAGTTTAATAATTATGTCATTTATTATAATTCAGGGGATAGTTTTTAGTATCAAGCTTCACTTGAAATAAGTCTTTGAGCTATTTTAACAGATTCATCTCAACTGTTTCTGATAAGAAAGAGAAGTTCTATGTAAAAGAGCTTAACTCTGGTCAAAATCAAACAATCTAAAAAAGAAAGTTTTGTATTGTTTTACACAGAATTTCAGTAAATATTACTTCTCAAAAACATAAAATATAATGCATGCTATAGGCTAAGCAGTGAAATCAACACCCCTTAATAAGCATAAAAATCATGACCTTGGTTATTTATTACTTTGAGGTTTGCTATGATCTGAATATTTGTGTTTTCCCCAAATTCATATGTTGAAACCTGTTTCCCACTTTGATGGTATTTGGAGTTGGGGCCTTTAGAAGGTGATTAGGTCATGAGAGCAGAGCCCTTATTAAAAGAGACCCCAGAGAGCTCCCTCACCCTGTCTACCACTTGAGGACACAATGAGCAGACGGCCATCTAAGGCTCAGGAGGTGGGCTCTCACCAGACACTGAATCTGTTGGTGCCTTAATCTTGGACTTCCATCCTCCACAGCTGTGAGAAATAAGTATTTGTTGTTTATAAGCCACCCAATTTGTGGTATTTTGGGTATAGCAGACTGAACAGACTAAGACAAGATATAATTGATTTCTTTTTCATCCCAGGGACTATCCCTTATCCTAAACCCCACTGTCAGATGTGAGGGAAAAAGCAACAATCTCACAGTTGGCTAAGAAACCCTTCATTACCACGAAAGCACCACTAAGCCAAATGTCTTCACAGGAGAGTGTTTGATGGACAGGGAATACTCACTTTTAAAAGTTATGATTCAGAACTCAGGAATAATTCCTAGAGAGTAAGGCTTCTGGGTATGCGTTAGCCTACATGTGTGCAAGTAAGAAAAATATATATCCCCCAACGCACATACAAACACGAATATCTTCATTGTTTAAGGTATCATAGGTAAAATATAAAATGAAGATTTACACAGAAAACTTAAAGTCTATATCATACCCAAAGTTGAATTAATTTCACTAATGGAAAAAAATCCTAATTGAGTCTGTCCCTCTTAATCTCAAGCACACACCCTTGGAGTTGACTAGAATTCTTTTTATAATAAGGTAAGATGCCTTTCAGAACTAATGTGATACTCCTTCTAAGATAACAGTGACTAGTGTAGAACTGAATTTGTTTCAGATTTCTCTGTCTAAAGTGTAGGTAGGGTCAAGTTTATATTCGTAGTCTTAAAAACCAAGGTGAAAGTTTACTGCTATTTAAAATGATCTAGTTAGATTATCTTTAAGTGCCTAAATATTAATTAAGAATACATTACAGACCCTGCTCTTTTGAATTTTAAATATATGGATATTTTATTCAAGCGATAGAAATTAAACATTTTTATAATAATATAATACATAGTGTATAAAATAGTGTCAAAATTTAAAATACTCTACAAATTTAAATATGATAAACGACTTAAAATGCCTATCTTCTCACCTTCTTAAGAAACAAACACCACACACAATGCTTTAGAAAATAGAAGTCATGGTTTACATTTAGCTGCATTGTAAAAATACAATCCAGAAAAATGGTTTTAAGATAAGAGCAAAGAAGAAGGAATTAAACGTCTCATATTGAGCAATTCTGCCCACCCACTGGTATAGTTATTCAGAAGTGTGCATACTTTCATTTCCTTTATTTAACCAACATTTATTTATGTTCATTAGATATGGGAAAAAAAAATAGTTGGATATGAGAATTTTTTCCTTTCTTAAACAATATCTTTAAATAATGTTATCCTCTCTTCTTTTATAAAAGTAGCATTTATGGTTCTAAATACTCCCTTTAAATACTAATTGAGCTGCATCCCAAAAGATTTGATATGTGTTATATTTTCATTATTGTTTGATCCCATATTTCCATTTGGATTTTTTTTATTGACTAAGTTAATTGAATTTCGATGTTTAAGAGGTTTTTATGGTTATGTTTCCGTTAGTGATATTTAAATGACTTAAAACATGATCAATTGTTGAAATGTTCCTTATGTGCTCAAAAAAGGGGTGCCCCCCATGGTTGGGTGTAGCACTCAGGATGCCACCCTGCTCAGTGGTTGTGTTAGTAGGCTACGGCTTCCTGAGTTTGCACTGCCGGAGCCCTCAACTCCTCAGAGAGTTAGCTCACTATCTTCCATCATGGTTACAGCTGCATCTGTACAATTTATTAATTCTGACAATTTGTCCTTAATGTATTTTATATCCATGTTATAGAGATCATACAATTTTTAAACTACTATATCTTCCTGGGTTATTGAATCTTTTATCAAAATCTATTTTTAATAATGTTTCTTAACTTTTAATAATGCTTTTTTTCCCTAAATCTATTTTATATGCAATTAAAATAGTTTCAACAGCTGTGTTCGGTGACTATTTGTGTGGTACATCATTTTCCATTCTTCCACTTTCAATGTTTTTGTTCTCATATGTTTTAGGTGTACCTTTTGTAACCTCCATAAAGCTGGATTTTCTTCTCTTAATCCAGTCTAATAATCTGTCTTCTAAACTTTAGATAGTCCATTTACATTTAATTTCATTAACTGTTATATTTGGTTTTATTTCTACCTTTTTTTTTTGGTGTGTGCTACTTATTTGTCCCATTTTCCTCTAATTCACTCTCTCCCTCTTTTTTCCCTTCCTTCCTTCCTTCCTCCCTCCCTCCCTTCCCTCTTTCTAACTTGACACCTGTATTGTATTTCAATCCCCTAGATGGTAATTCTATACAATTTAAATGCATTTTTAACTTGAGTTTCATGTTAAAAACGACTGGTATAACTAGATCACTGGGGTAGGTATTGCTTCTCAGTGGGTTATACAGGGCAGCTTCTGAGGAGGCCCCCAGGCCATGGTTCAGATGAAGTCATCTGAACTTGGAGGTGATGAACTTGGCATGGGACCCATGACCTTGCAGGGTGTGGTTGTGAGCCCCTCCTGGGAGAAGAGCGGCTTTGTGACAAGGCCCTGAGGGGCATCTACCATGCTGTGCACTGGACGACTTTGCACTCCTGCCCTCCCCGGGACTTGAGGCCCCCCAACCCCACGTGGTCCCCCAGCAGGGGCATGGTGAGGAAGCCTGGGCACTGGACAGCAAGGACTTGAACCCGGCCAAGGCACATGAGACCCAGCCCTGAACCTATAAACTCATGGTGTTCAGAAAGGTCTTTGAGGAGAAGCAGCCTATTTACCACCAGACAGTTCACAAGGGAGAAGAACCCCAAACGTGTCGGGAGTGTGAGGTATCCTCAGAATTACACACCAGAGGAAAGCCTTCAAGTTCACTAACACACCTCGGCAGCCAGCTGAGGAGTGCACGGGGGTGAGGAACTCTGGCTGAGAGGCCAACACAGAGCTGCCTGATCTTATGGCTTTTCAGGATGAGCTTGAGGTTTGAATTTTTATGTGAAATCTCCTAATTGAATAAAATGTTGACATTGTTATTTTATAGCTTTATTGGGGTATCATTAACATCAAATAAACTGCACGTGGATAAATAGCCTACGTTTTGACATACATATACATCCATGAAGCCAACACCACAATTAAGATACTGAACAATTTCTCATCCCCAAAGATTCCTCGGGCCCTTTTTAGTCCCATCCTCATGCTCTACTTGCCTCTACCCAGTCCCTAGGCAACTACTGATCTATTTTCTATCACTGTAGATTGTTTGTGCTCTCTAGAATTTCACATAACTGGAATCATGCAGCATCTCCTTTTTTTGTTTGGCTTCTCTCACTAGCATAATTATTTTGCGAACCATCCGGGTTGCAGAGTATGTCAACAGTGACTTCCTTTTTATCACTGAGCAGTAAACCAATGTAGGGCTCTTCCAGTTTGTCTACACACTCACCTGTTGTTGGACATGTGGGTTATTTCCAGTGTGCGCTGTTACAAACAAAGCTGCTATGAACATTCATGTACCAAAAACAAGTTTAATTTTAGTCACTGTCTTTCCTTTCTGGTGAAAAGTACAAAGATCCTAGAATGCTTTAACTTTATGTTCGATGCTTATATGCAATATTGTCCAGCAACTTTATTTATCTTTACATATATTTCCATTAATCAAATATTATCATACTGATTGTTACATTTTGTTCAGGTTTCTCTACATTTTTTCCAACCATTCCTTCTCACATTTCAGGCTTTCCTTCTGGGATCATTTTCTTTCTTTCTGAAATAATTTAACTTAAAAATATTTGAAAGGTTTAGATGGAAGTTAATTCCCTGAGTTTCTGTTTACCTGAAAATATCTTTTTGGTTGTTGATCTTGTCTTTTGTTTTTAAAAAGTTTTTCTTAAATACAATTTTAGTTTAGCATTTATTTTCTTTCAACATTTTGAAGATATTGTTCCTGTGTCGTCTGCCTTCTGATGTTGCTGTTGGTTTAATAACTATCGATTGTTTCTCCTGTGTAGTAAACAGTCTTCTTCATTCTGCTGCTTTTAGAATCTTTTCTCTGTTCTGCAATTTCAGTGATCGATTTAGGTGGGGCTTTCATTTTATTCCTACTCCTTGGGACTCTTGAAAAATTGGGAGTCTTAAAAATTGTGGAAAGCTCTGCTTCATTATCTTTTAAAATATTACCTTTCCACTATTCTCTCTATTATTTTCTTCTGGAAATCTAATTTTATCCACCATATTGTTTAACTTCTCTTTTATATTTTAAATCTGTTATATTTTCTGCCTGCATTTTGAGTAATTTTATCAGGGCAAATTTCAGATCTAAGTTAGAATTGCTCTTTCACCTACTTACCTGCTGTTTAGCCCATTTAGTCAATTTTGTGTCAATTATTATAGTTTTTAATTCTAGAATTTCTCGTGTTATTGTGTGCATGTGTGTACATGTGGGCATGCATGTTTGTGTGTGTGTATTTAATCTTTTAATCTGACTGGATATTTCTGATAGTCTTTTGTTTTTTAATCATATGTGCGCTTTCATTTTTTAAACACATTAAGCATACTTATAGTCTTTCCCAGGCAACTTTCATCTCTGTGTTCTTTCCAGGTTTGAACTCTGCTCGCTCTCATTCATGATGGCACGCTTCCATCTGTGATTTTTCTGATTGTTAGGTCATGCTCTGTGAAACTTTATCTGAGGGAATTATTTTAGGACTCATTTGAGAGCACAGGTCTCCTTGGGAGGATTTGGGCTAATCTCAGCCCAGTTCCTGGCACTGCCAACTCATGGCCACCCTAAACAACATTCTAGACTCAGGACTTTATATAAGTGCACACAGAAAGAGTAAAATTTAGCCCCAAACTCAGGTAAAGATGGGTCTGTGCTTACAAATTCTTAGGAGTAACATTTCTGCCTAGAGTGAAAACAAAATAGGCAACTATCCCCAGCACCTTCCTCTCTCCACTTGATCCCAGGAGGAAATCATGTTTTCCAGGAGGTTCTTCATGTAGAATTCTATGGTTTCACTTTCCACCTTCACGAGGCCCTAAACTCACCGGCAGTCTCCAGCGTTTGCCTGGTCTGAGGCTGTAACCCCTGGTGGCGAGTGGCTTTAGCTTACAGTTTCCTTTCTGGAGTCCAGCCTTCTCTTACTTTTTGGCATATGGCCTTTTCCTTACTGTGTTGTCAGTTCAGCTGTTCTTTAAAAATATGTGTTTGGAATTCAATTCACTACTTTTATATAGTGTGCACTGCAAGGATTTTTTAGGGTGTCAGTTCACCACGCTGTCCGAAACAAAGCTTCAGTATAACCTGATTTATACGAAGCTCTGTATACTGATAAGTAGGCGAGGTGAATATTCAACAAGCAAAGGTCGTGATTCTCAGCCCTAGCAACACAGTAGCCCTGTGACCAATTTGAAGCTAAATCCTTAAAGATGCAAGATTGTCTATCCTGCTATGCTGAATCCTCCCAATTAATATGAAGGTACACAGAGGCAGTCAGACTGTCAGTGACTGAAGTAGATTTTCAAAGGAGCTCACATTGCTGTAAAGATGATATGGATATCATAATGTGACATGCACCAGAGGATTTAAATTATTATTAAATGTAATTATATCTACATGGCATGTATACTATAATATATACATATTACATCCACATATATATATGCAAATACAATTATACTTAAGAAATCTGTCCTATAAAGTATGTATACTTTAATTTCATCCCAATAGCAAACTTGCAAGACTGTATTGTGCCTCGATATCGGTGAGTGACGCACAAGTCATTATTTTTCTTCAGGATTTGCATTAATAAAAAGCTGTTCAGTGTCCCTAGTCCCGTTTGATGGAGAATGATCATTACTGCTGCTCACTGCTGTCTCTGTAGCCTTGCAGTCATCCAGCAGATTGGAGAGAGAAGGCACATCTAATGATCCTAGCTCAAACACTCTACCTGTTGCTGTTGACAGACTTTGTTCCTTAGAGAAGATATTAACTGCCAGCTGGCTGTGACAGTTTGTGAACTAACACGACATTTGTGTTGGCGCCGTAAGAGTATTTACAGCTCACTCGGAAAACATATATAATCAGATTATGATGAACCCAAGGATTTTCAAAGTAAAAAGTATAATACACAAATTATAAACATGACCATAATAATAAAAGTATTTAAAAAATAACTTCAGTGCTTAGGCTCTCATTCCAGAAATACCTTCTCTATATGAAACATACGGTGTATGTTTGCAAAGAAAAAATGGATTGCAGAGAACAGAGGATGGGGATTCCATTTACAGCTGGTCATTCATTCTAAATTTTCTAACAGCCCACTATGTCAGAAAACTGCTAAGAAAGGTAGAAAGAGCAATTTTAAATGATATGGAATGTAAATGTAAAATATCCCAGCATTAGGAAAAAGATGAACGTTATAGCTTGGTTATTTTCTTTTGTCAGACTCTGAACGGGATCTTCTTTATATTCCATGAATATCACCTTGTGAGGAATTTAAATTGTCATGTTTCAACATAATCAGCCAAAGTGGTTAAGCCTCTAGGAAAGTGATACTGGAAGGCAACGATACAGGCAGAATTTTTGGTGAATATTATGAACACTTTTGAATCTTATAACACTTTTTGTAAATATAAAAGTGGATGGGAAGAATCAATTAGTGTTTTGTCTCCAATCTCATTTCTTAGTAAACACTGGAGATGCCACAATGAAAGAACAGATTTGACCAGAACTTACTGCTCTAGTCCCGGGGCAGTTTGGAGACTGGCATTCACCACTCATCCGGTTTGGGATTAAGACATCTTCCCAGCGAGAAGGACCCTTTGAGAAAAAAACAGCATATACTTAGTGCACAAATTGTAATTCAAATGTATTCCCTAATACATTTTCTAAAATCTATTTATGCTATAAAACGACAATGAAAGTAATATGCAATCCAAAGATTTTCAAAGTAAGATACATAGACCCTGGGGGTTCTCAGGACCCTTTTGGGGGATCTGGTAGGTCAAAACCATTTTCTTCAATGTACTAAGATGATATTTGGCATATTGCTCCTAACATGTATCACATGTACATGTAGTAGTTTCCTCATTGCAGTTATATTTAATTGTTTAAAAATTTAATTAAATAATTTTCTTAAGTTCATTGCAATTTCAGTTGATAACTTTTAAATGAAAACACACATGCAAGTCTCACTCAAAAGGACTATTTGGGGGCAGCAGTGGAGCTCGGGGAGGCACACCTGGAGGACCGCTGGGCGCCGTCAGCAGGCTGAGCAGGCACCTTTATCTCCTCTCCCTCCTGAGGCCCCGTGAGAATTACAGTTAACAACTAGCAACGTGTAAACCCATAATACTAAGAAAAACAGGAGGCAGAGATTTGGTTGAGAAGAGAGTTCCAAACTTTTCTGGAAATCTGCAATAGGCTGCAGCAGAGGAGGGGGCCTCTGTGCCGTGCAGGCCCACAAGGAGCCCAAAGGCTCGAGAAAAAGGAGGCAGGAGAGAAAGCAGAGTGAGACCTGGAGCAGCAAACAGGGAGAAAGTTACAATCTAATAAGCAGAAGATCCTAAAAATCTTCTAGATAGAAAGGTCAGATCCCCAGCTTAGAAACACAGAATGCAATGAAACTTTCTGTGCATATCACAGATACGAATTTTTCATGCGTTAATTTTTCAGGGCCCAAAAAGCAACAAAAACATTTATGTAACAATTCCTATAGTTGTCACATAAATACTACTTTATCTGACAAACCCTTGTGTTGTACAAGGAAATTATAGAAAACTCATTCACAATTTTCTTCTTGATCTCAGACCATAACAAAACATACAGGTAATAAAACTGAATAGAACTCCATTGGATATGAGAATTCAACATAATAAAATATATGTGCTAGTTTATCCATACTACTCAAACAATTAGTATTGAATGCTATTGCTATAACCATCCTGAAAATAGAAACAAATTTCCCAGTTAATTTCTGTCATTATAAAGCAGTTTTAACTTTGCTCCTTTCTAGTTTTAGAAAATATAAAATGTTAATTGGTTAATCACTGCATACATTGTTTTAATAGTTGCATGGGTAAAGCATTTATAATTAACGGGCTTTATATAGGAGTAAGAAAGGTGTCAAGACCACAAGATTAACAAGGACTGCAAATCACATGGCAGCACAAGGGAGCTATGAATTAGAATGCATCAAGGAAAGAATACAAAAAAAAATGTATCTCATCTCTCAAAGGTATAGAATTGGAGAAAGACATCAGAAAAAAAATGTCAGACAGAACAGTGTGAAATACATGTCTTAATAAAGAATCGTGTGGCTGCTTTTTAGAAAACTTTCTCCTTTTTGTCCACTAGTAGTTACAACGAAGAAAAATACATAAATTATTTTAGCATCTATATCAGGAGTCAGCAAACAATGGTCTTGTTGGCCAAATCCAGCCTAGGGTTTGCTTTTGTACAGCCCACGACCTAAGAATGCTTTTACATTTTTAAATGCTTGAAAAGCATAAAAAGAAGAGCATTTTGCGGCAAGATGGCAGAAGAGTAAGACGCAGAGATCACCTTCCTTCCCACAAATACAGTAGAAATACATCTACACGTGGAACTGCTCCTACAGAACACACACTGAACGCTGGCAGAAGACGTCAGACCTCCCAAAAGGCAAAAAACTCCCCACGTACTTGGGTAGGGCAAAAGAAAAAAGAAATAACAGAGACAAAAGAATAGGGATGGGACCTGCACCAGTGGGAGGGAGCCGTGAAGGAGGAAAGGTTTCCACACACTAGGAGCCCCTTCGTGGGCAGAGACTGCGGGTGGCGGAGGGGGGAAGCTTCGGAGCCACGGAGGAGAGCGCAGCCACAGGGGTGCGGAGGGCAAAGCGGAGAGATTCCCACATGGAGGCTCGGCGCCGAGCAGCACTCACCAGCCCGAGAGGCCTGCCTGCTCCCTCGCCGGGGCGGGCGGGGCTGGGAGCTGAGGCTCGGGCTTCAGTCAGATCGCAGGGAGAGGACTGGGGTTGGCGGCGTGAACACAGCCTGAAGGGGCTAGTGCGCCACGGCTAGCCGGGAGGGAGTCCGGGAAAAAGTCTGCAGCTGCCGAAGAGACAAGAGACTTTTTCTTGCCTCTTTGTTTCCTGGTGCGCGAGGAGAGGGGATTCAGAGCGCCACCTAAACGAGCTCCAGAGACGGGCGCGAGCCTCGGCTATCAGCACGGACCCCAGAGACGGTCATGAGACGTTAAGGCTGCTGCTGCCGCCACCAAGAAGCCTGTGTGCGAGCACAGGTCACTCTCCACACCGCCCCTCCCGGGAGCCTGTGCAGCCCGCCACCACCAGGCTCCCGTGATCCGGGGACAACTTCCCTGGGAGAACGCACGGTGCACCTCGGGCTGGTGCAACGTCACGCCGGCCTCTGACGCCGCAGGCTCGCCCCGCCTCCTCCGTACCGCTCCCTTCTCCCGGCCTGAGTGAGCCAGAGCCCCCGCAGCAGCTGCTCCTTTAACCCCATCCTGCCTGGGCGGGGAACAGATGCCCTCAGGCGACCTACATGCAGAGGCGGGTCCAAATCCAAAGCTGAACACTAGGAGCTGTGCGAAAAAAGAAGAGAAAGGGAAATTTCTCCCAGCAGCCTCAGAAGCAGCAGATTAAAGCTCCACAAACAACTTGATGTACCCTGCATCTGCTGAATACCAGAATAGACAACGAATCATCCCAAATTCAGGAGGTGGACTTTGGGAGCAGGATATATTAATTTTTCCCCTTTTCCTTTTTTTGTGAGTGTATATGTGTATGCTTCTGGGTGAGATTTTGTCTGTATAGCTTTGCTTTCACCATTAGTCCTAGGGTTAGGTCAGTCCGTTTTTGTTTTTTTTTTTTACTTAAAAAATTTTTTTTTCCTAATAAATGTTTTCTTAATAATTTTTTCCTTATTTTCTATTTTTAAAAATTAAAAAAAAAATTTTAATAAGTTTTTTCATGTTCTTTATTTGAAAAAAATTTAAAAATTTTTTTCTTAATAAATTTTTTTCTTAATAATTTTTCTTATTTTTTATTATAAAAAATTAATAAATCTATTTTTAAAAATTAAAAAAAAATTTTTCCTTAATAAATTTATTCTTAATAATTTTTTTCTTATTTTATATTATAATAGCTTTATTTTATTTTATCCTCTTTCTTTCTTTCTTTCTATTTTTTCTCCCTTTTATTCTGAGCCATGTGGACGAAAGGCTCTTGGTGCTCCAGCCAGGCATCAGGGCTGTGCCTCTGAGGTGGGAGAGCCAACTTCAGGACACTGGTCCACAAGAGACCTCCCAGCTCCACATACTATCAAACAGTGAAAATCTCCCAGAGATCTCCATCTCAACGCCAAGACCCACCTCCACTCAACGACCAGCAAGCTACAGTGCTGGACACCCTATGCCAAACAACTAGCAAGACAGGAACACAGCCCCATCCATTAGCAGAGAGGCTGCCTAAAATCATAATAAGGCCACAGACACCCCAAAACACACCACCAGACGTGGACGTGCCCACCAGAAAGACAAGATCCAACCTCATCCACCAGAACACAGGCAATAGTCCCCTCCACCAGGAAGCCTACATGACCCACTGAACCAACCTTAGCCACTGGGGACAGATACCAAAAACAACGGGAACTACGAACCTGCAGCCTGTGAAAAGGAGACCCCAAACACAGTAAGATAAGCAAAATGAGAAGACAGAAAAACACACAGCAGGTGAAGGAGCAGGGTCAAAACACACCAGACCTAACAAATGAAGAGGAAATAGGCAGTCTACCTGAAAAAGAATTCAGAATAATGATAGTAAAGATGATTCAAAATCTTGGAAATAGAATGGAGAAAATGCAAGAAACATTTAACAAGGATGTAGAAGAACTAAAGAGGAACCAAGCAACGATGAAAAACACAATAAATGAAATTAAAAATACTCTAGACGGGATCAATAGCAGAATAACTGAGGCAGAAGAACGGATAAGTGACCTGGAAGATAAAATAGTGGAAATAACTACTGCAGAGCAGAATAAAGAAAAAAGAATGAAAAGAACTGAGGACAGTCTCAGAGACCTCTGGGACAATATTAAACGCACCAACATTCGAATTATAGGGGTCCCAGAAGAAGAGAAAAAGAAAGGTACTGAGAAAATATTTGAAAAGATTATAGTTGAAAACTTCCCTAGTATGGTAAAGGAAATAGTTAATCAAGTCCAGGAAGCATAGAGAGTCCCATACAGGATAAATCCAAGGAGAAACATGCCAAGACACGTATTAATCAAACTATCAAAAATTAAATACAAAGAAAAAATATTAAAAGCAGCAAAGGAAAAACAACAAATAAAATACAAGGGAATCCCCATAAGGTTAACAGCTGATCTTTCAGCAGAAACTCTGCAAGCCAGAAGGGAGTGGCAGGATATACTTAAAGTCATGAAGGAGAAAAACCTACAACCAAGGTTACTCTACCCAGCAAGGATCTCATTCAGATTTGATGGAGAAATTAAAACCTTTACGAACAAGCAAAAGCTGAGAGAGTTCAGCACCACCAAACCAGCTTTACAACAAATGCTAAAGGGACTTCTCTAGGCAAGAAACACAAGAGAAGGAAAACACCTACAATAACAAACCCAAAATATTTAAGAAAATGTGAATAGAAACATACATATCGATAATTACCTTAAATGTAAATGGATTAAATGCTCCCACCAAAAGACATAGACTGGCTGAATGGATACAAAAACAAGACCCGTATATATGCTGTCTACAAGAGACCCACTTCAGACCTAGAGACACACACAGACTGAAAGTGAGGGGATGGAAAAAGATATTCCATGCAAATGGAAATCAAAAGAAAGCTGGAGTAGCAATTCTCATATCAGACAAAATAGACTTTAAAATAAAGACTATGACAAGAGACAAAGAAGGACACTACATAATGATCAAGGGATCGATCCAAGAGGAAGGTATAACAATTGTAAATATTTATGCACCCAACGTAGGAGCACCTCAATACATAAGGCAAATACTAACAGCCATAAAAGGGGAAATCGACAGTAACACAATCATAGTAGGGGACTTTAACACCCCACTTTCACCAATGGACAGATCATCCAAAATGAAAATAAATAAGGAAACACAAGCTTTAAATGATACATTAAACAAGATGGACTTAATTGATATTTATAGGACATTCCACCCAAAAACAACAGAATACATATTTTTCTCATATTTTTTTCTCATATATTTTTCTCATATTTTCTCATGGAACATTCTCCAGGATAGATCATATCTTGGGTCACAAATCAAACCTTGGTAAACTTAAGAAAATTGAAATCGTATCAAGTATCTTTTCCGACCACAACGCTATGAGGATATCAATTACAGGAAAAGATCTGTAAAAAATACAAACACATGGAGGCTACAAAATACACTACTTAATAACGAATTGATTACTGAAGAAATCAAAGGGGAAATTAAAAGATACCTAGAAACAAATGACAATGGAGACATGACGACCCAAAACCCATGGGATGCAGCAAAAGCAGTTCTAAGAGGGAAGTTTATAGCAATACAATCCTTACTCAAGAAACAGGAAACATCTCGAATAAACAACCTAACCTTGCACCTGAAGCAATTAGAGAAAGAAGAACAAAAAAACCCCAAAGCTAGCAGAAGGAAAGAAATCATAAAGATCAGATCAGAAATAAATGAAAAAGAAATGAAGGAAACAATAGCAAAAATCAATGAAACTAAAAGCTGGTTCTTTGAGAAGATAAACAAAATTGATAAACCATTAGCCAGACTCATCAAGAGAAAAAGGGAGAAGACTCAAATCAATAGAATTAGAAATGAAAAAGGAGAAGTAACCACTGACACTGCAGAAATACAAACGATCATGAGAGATTACTACAAACAACACTATGCCAATAAAATGGACAACCTGGAAGAAATGGACAGATTCTTAGAAATGCACAACCTGCCGAGACTGAACCAGGAAGAAATAGAAAATATGAACAGACCAATCACAAGCACTGAAATTGAAACTGTGATTAAAAATCTTCCAACAAACAAAAGCCCAGGACCAGATGGCTTCACAGGCGAATTCTATCAAACATTTAGAGAAGAGCTAACACCTATCCTTCTCAAACTCCTCCAAAATATTGCAGAGGGAGGAACACTCCCCAACTCATTCTACGAGGCCACCATCACCCTGATACCAAAACCAGACAAAGATGTCACAAAGAAAGAAAACTACAGGCCAATATCTCTGATGAACATAGATGCAAAAATCCTCAACAAAATACTAGCAAACAGAATCCAACAGCACATTAAAAGGATCATACACCATGATCAAGTGGGGTTCATTCCAGGAATGCAAGGATTCTTCAATATACGCAAATCAATCAACGTGATACATCATATTAACAAATTGAAGGAGAAAAACCATATGATCATCTCAATAGATGCAGAGAAAGCTTTCGACAAAATTCAACACCCATTTATGATAAAAGCCCTGCAGAAAGTAGGCATAGAGGGAACTTTCCTCAACATAATAAAGGCCATATATGACAAACCCACAGCCAACCTTGTCCTCAATGGTGAAAAACTGAAACCATTTCCACTAAGATCAGGAACAAGACAAAGTTGCCCACTCTCACCACTATTATTCAACATAGTTTTGGAAGTGTTAGCCACAGCAATCAGAGAAGAAAAAGAAATAAAAGGAATCCAAATCGGAAAAGAAGAAGTAAAGCTGTCACTGTTTGCAGATGACATGATACTATACATAGAGAATCCTAAAGATGCTACCAGAAAACTATTAGAGCTAATCAATGAATTTGGTAAAGTAGCAGGATACAAAATTAATGCACAGAAATCTCTTGCATTCCTATACACTAATGATGAAAAATCTGAAAGTGAAATTAAGAAAACACTCCCATTTACCATTGCAAGAAAAAGAATAAAATATCTAGGAATAAACCTACCTAAGGAGACAAAAGACCTGTATGCAGAAAATTATAGGACACTGATGAAAGAAATTAAAGATGATACAAACAGATGGAGAGATATACCATGCTCTTGGATTGGAAGAATCAACATTGTGAAAATGACTCTACTACCCAAAGCAATCTACAGAGTCAATGCAATCCCTATCAAACTACCACTGACATTTTTCACAGAACTAGAACAAAAAATTTCACAATTTGTATGGAAACACAAAAGACCCCGAATAGCCAAAGCAATCTTGAGAACGAAAAATGGAGCTGGAGGAATCAGGCTCCCTGACTTCAGACTATATTACAAGGCTACAGTAATGAAGACAGTTTGAGACTGGCACAAAAACAGAAATATAGATCAATGGAACAGGATAGAAAGCCCAGAGATAAACCCACGCACATATGGTCACCTTATCTTTGATAAAGGAGGCAAGCATATACAGTGGAGAAAAGACAGCCTCTTCAATAAGTGGTGCTGGGAAAATTGGACAGGTACATGTAAAAGTATGAAATTAGAACACTCCCTGACACCATACACAAAAATAAACTCAAAATGGATTAAAGACTTAAGTGAAAGGCCAGACACTATCAAACTCTTAGAGGAAAACATAGGCAGAACACTCTATGACATAAATCACAGCAAGATCCTTTTTGACCCAGCTCCTAGAGAAATGGAAATAAAAACACAAATAAACACATGGGACCTAATGAAACTTAAAAGCTTTTGCACAGCAAACGAAACCATAAACAAGACCAAAAAACAACCCTCAGAATGGGAGAAAATATTTGCAAATGAAGCAACTGACAAAGGATTAATCTCCAAGATTTACAAGCAGCTCATGCAGCTCAATAACAAAAAAACAAAGAACCCAATCCAAAAATGGGCAGAAGACCTAAATAGACATTTCTCCAAAGAAGGTATACAGATTGCCAACAGACACATGAAAGAATGTTCAACATCATTAATCATTAGAGAAATGCAAATCAAAACTACAGTGAGATATCACCTCACACCGGTCAGAATGGCCATCATCAAAAAATCTAGAAACAATAAATGCTGGAGAGGGTGTGAAGAAAAGAGAACCCTCTTGCACTGTTGGTGGGAATGTAAATTGATACAGCCACTATGGAGAACAGTATGGAGGTTCCTTAAAAAACTACAAATAGAACTACCATATGACCCAGCAATCCCACTACTGGGCATATACCCTAAGAAAACCATAATTCAAAAAGAGTCATGTACCAAAATGTTCATTTCAGCTCTATTTACAATAGCCAGGACATGGAAGCAACCTAAGTGTCCATCATCGGATGAATGGATAAAGAAGATGTGGCACATATATACAATGGAATATTACTCAGCCATAAAAAGAAATGAAATGGAGGTATTTGTAATGAGGTGGATGGAGTTAGAGTCTGTCATACAGAGTGAAGTAAGTCAGAATGAGAAAAACAAATACAGTATGCTAACACATATATATGGAATCTAAGGGAAAAAAAAAAAAAAAGGCCATGAAGAACCTAGTGGCAAGACGGCAATAAAGACACAGACCTACTAGAGAATGGACTTGAGGATATGGGGAGGGGGAGGGGTGAGATGTGACAGGGTGAGAGAGTGTCATGGACATATATACACTACCAAATGTAAAATAGATAGCTAGTGGGAAGCAGCCGCATAGCACAGGGAGATCAGCTCTGTGCTTTGTGACCACCTAGAGGGGTGGGATAGGGAGGATGGGAGGGAGGGAGACGCAAGAGGGAAGAGATTTGGGAACATATGTATATGTATAACTGATTCACTTTGTTATAAAGCAGAAACTAACACACCATTGTAAAGCAATTATACTTCAATAAAGATGTTTAAAAAAAAAATGAAGAGCATTTCGTGGCACACGAAAAGTAAATGATATTCACATTTCCATGTCCACAATGAAATTTATTGGACACGGCCATGGTTGTTCATTTATGTATTGTCTATGCTGCTTCTGCACAGCAAGGGCAAAATTAAGCTGTGGCTCAATAAGCCTAAAATATTTACTATCTGGCCCTTTATGGAAAAAGCTTGCCAATCCTTGATAGTAAATAAAATTTTCCAAGTTCATATTGAAAAGTACTCAAAAATATTGTAGCAGCATTTTGGCTACCATATAATCTCATTCATTTGTACGAGTAGCTGCATTCTGTGTCTCAAGTGAGAAATTACTTCAATTAAAAGCTTAGTACTGTTGACCTGTGAAATCTGAGCAGGCATTGATAGAATCCAGTGATTCAAGTTGTTTGAATCAGTAAGAGAGTGGGAAATTACAACATTTGGGGATTTGTCTTGATTAATGTTACCACCAACTGAAAATCATGAAGCAGAATATTATTTAAATACATTTATATGATGCATGTAAATCAGAAGTTCAGAAAAATGACTCAGTGGCATAATAAACAGTGATAAAAATCTATAAAATATGAGTCTTAAAATAATATTTATTCTTAAGAATTCCAGAACAAATCCACAAGTCATTTTGGCTGTCTTGTCATGTCCAATCAAGTGGAAAATCAAAGTACTTAACTAATTTTTATCCGAATATCACTCTGACAAGCTTCAGACAGGCAGTTTAAGCAAAGGTGTGTTTTTTTTCTAAAGTATCTAAATAAATTCTATAATCTGTTCTTCATAGGTGGGCATATACACTGCTGCTTAAACAAATTATGCATTATGTTTTACAAAATGTTTCTACAAAGTCTTGGCATTTACAGGTTTTGAAAAGGGTAATTTTAATAGTATTTTTACTACACTTCTACCAATTATCTCAGGTTATCATCAACTGTGTTGCATTTAAAATAGCCTCTTGAATGATTCCACAAACATCTAAGTCGAATAATTAAATTTAAGGGACTAAAAGTATTTTGAAAATTGTACTACTGACATAATACAAGGACAGCAAAACTGTCTTTAAGACAGCTACACTCAGAGTCTTCCATCCACCCTCCTAACTTTTCCTGTCTGCAACAAAATGATACAGAGAAGGAGAGTCAAAGTTCACCAACCTGTTGAATCCCAATTCCACCAATTATTAGCTATATGCTCTTGAGCAAGTTTCATTTTGCCTTTCTAAACTCAGGGTTCCTCATCTGAACAGTGAGGGATTAAATACCTCCTTCACAGGGATTTCATGAAGATTAAGTGCAATAACACCTGTAAGACTTTTGCACAGTGCCTGGCACATGTTGACTTATTTAAAAATGGCAACTGTTGAAAGCAGGATTTCTTATTTCTCAAAATAGAACTCCCTAAGTACGATTATGTTTAATTTTGTAGATAGATAAGCAATAAGATGCCAGTTTCAAGGGACCGGACTTAACCCAGCGGGTTTTTCATTTCTTCCTTTTTGTCAGTTTCCAGATTACCCAACCATTCCCCAGGGGTCATTCACTTTCCAGAGCATGCTGCTTATAACTCTTAAAGCATGATTGATATTTCCATCAGTCATATAGTAACCTTGTTCTGCATCTTCGTCCATTTGATTTTAAGATCTCTGCTTCTAATAAAGCTAAGCATGGTGCTGTGATTATAGCAGAGGCTCAATAATGCAATCATTAATCAGTAAGCAGGGAAAATAATAGGGGAAAGTCCTTTGAATCAATACATATCTACCAAACAACTCTTTATTAAACAGCTCTTAAACTCTAAGGATACAGTTATGAAAAAGAGAGAAGAATCCTTTTTCTTATAGGTTTTATGGAGTAGCCACAAAGACTGAGGTTGTAAATTAACTGAGCACACCCACTCAAATGAATAAAATTAAAAAGGAATATTCATACCAAATATCAGTCAGCTGTAAAACAAATGAATACACATATACTGCTGGTGCAAATATAAAATGACACAGCCAGTTTGGAAATCTATTAGGCATTAAAAAAAAATTAAACTTACAACTAACACATGGCTTGGCCATTCCACTCCTAGATAATTGACTAAGATAAATGAAAACGAGTCCACAAAAAAAATTGTATACAAATGCTCACAATAGTTTTATTCATAATAGTCACCAACTGGAGACCGCCCAAAATATGAATGGATAAACAAAATGTGGTATATCCATCCAATGGAATGGATAATCAACTCAATAATCAACAGTATTATGTTACTTATAAATGCAACACCATGGATGATTCTCAAAATTATGTGAGGGAAGGAAGCCAAATATGAAATAGAATATATGCATGATTCTGCTTATATAAAATGCAAACAAATCTATAGTGGCAAAAACAGATCAGTGGTAGCTTGGGGGTGGGGGCAGAGGGTGGAATGGGCTACATAAGGGCATGAAGAATCTTCTGGGGGTGTTATGGGCTGAGTTGTGTCCTCTAAAACTGCATATGTTAAAGTCTTAACCCTCTTCAGAATATGACTGTTTTGGAGATAGGTTTTTGAAGAGATAATTAAGTTAAAATGAGGTCATTATGGTGGACCCTAATTCAATGTGACTGGTGTCCTTAAAAGATGTCCTTAACAGATGGGACTGGGACACAGATATGCACAGAGAAAAGATCACGTGAAGGCACAGAAGAAGACAACCATCTATAAGCCAAGGCAAGAGGTCTCAACAGACACCAACCTTGCTGACAATTTAGCCTCAGACTTCTAGCCTCCAGAATTGTGAGTAAATAAAATTCTGTTGCTTAAACCACCCAGTTGGTGGTACTTTATCATGGCACCTCTAGCAAACTAATATAGGGGTTATGGAAGTATTCTCTATCTTGATTGTGATGGTGGTTTTGTGGAATTATATACTTGTCAGAACTCTTCAAATTGTACCCTTTAAATGGAGGCAGTCTATTTTACACATACTATTTCTCAGTATTATTATCATACTCAGTATGTATTATCATACATATCATATCATACTATTATCTCAGTACTATTTCTCCCAAAGTGTATTGGGAAAAAACGAACTGAGAAGTTGCCAAGGAAATTCTTTGAGGGAAGGAGAATCTGTATCAAATGGTGCTTGAACAACTGAATTTCGATATCTAAATCCCTTCCTCACTCCATACAGTTTCTAGAGGAAAACAAATGAGAACATCTTTACAACCTTGGAACAGACAGAATTTTTTTTATAAGGACACACAAAGCTCTAACCCTAAATGAAGAAATTTATAAATTGAACTTCAATGAAAATTAAAAAAAATTTCCACTCATCAAAAGACACTATTAAACATGAATATGCAAGCCACAGACTGGAGAAAATATTTGTAATACGTATATATGTGAAATAATTCATCTTTAGACCATATAAAGAACTTTAAAAATAGCACCATACAGACAAGCACCCCAATTCAAAATAAGCGAAAGACTTTATAAAAGGAGACATAAACATGGCCAATAATCATATAAAGAGATAGTCAACATCATTAATAATCAGGAAAAGGCAAATTAAAATAACAAAATACAATTTTACTTGGTTTCGCATCTTAGCCAGTATGATGGCTAAAATTTTTAAAAAGGCTCATAATACTAAACTTCAGCAAAACAACTAACTATGGTGATAGAAATCAGAAGGTGATTGTCTTGACTGGAGGTATTGACTGGGAGGAGACATGAGGACATTTTATGGACATGTTCTGTACTTTGATTGGGTAGTAGTTACATGGGTGTGCATAACTATCAAAGTTCATAGAACTGAACCCTTAAATTCTGTGCACTTTATTGAGTGTAAATTGTTCCGTAATTTAAAACAGGGAACTGAACCTTATTCCACTCCTTATTCAACAAGTACTTACTGAGGCCCTGCCTCTCAGTAGCTCTGCAACTTTGGAAGCTCTCTTAACCACTCAGGGAACAGCTAGCCCAGGACAAATGGAGTAATACCAGAATGGGTATTGCAAGGATTAAATATAAAACAGTTAGGCCAATGCCAGGTACACAGTAGGTTCTCAACAAATGTTAACCATTTCTATATTTACCATTCAGCACCCAGACATGATAAAGTGGGGGGGACAATTAGGGACCACAGCCAATATGGTTTAAAAAACAATCCATGTAATGAAACTATTAAAAAAAAATTTTTTTTAAAAAAGCATCTTTACCTCTTCAGTAATTTCCCCTTATAGCCTTTGGAGGCAATAGTCTATAACTTTTATTATAGGATAATCCAAGCCACTGTCAATCAAAACAAAAGAATAACCAGTTCTGTGGCTTTGAACTGGTTACTAACATTCACCATCGAGTTACAGAATTCTTAAAGTGAAGAACCATGTCCTACTTATATCTATGTGCTTTGATGTGGGTAGCAAAATGCTGTATGTAAACATGGTGAATACTCAGAAATACATTAATTGAATCAGGCTTTACTTTTCTCATCTGTAAAACTATAAAACTGAAAGATCTGTGCTTTTCAAAGTTGTGTTTTCTTTTAAAGCAGAACTTTCCTCCAATGAATTGTGTATAGAATCCAAAGTATAAAAGAAATAAAGCAGGCTTATCCTGTTTGGAGAAGAAGGATGGGTCCTCAAAGCTCTTGTCACTGCTTTTCGCTGCCTGCTGGAGGCCTCCTACCGTTCCTTGCCACGTGGGCTTCCTAAACGTGGCTGCTTACTTCACAAGCCAGCAGAATACCTGCTTAGGTCCCTAAGATGCAGTCTTCTAAGATGTAATGAAGGGGAGTCTTATATAACATGATCAGGGAAGTGGTAGATATCTCATCACTTTTGCCATATTCTCTTCATTAGGAGGAAATCACCAGAACCACCTACATTCAAGAGGAAGGGATTTCACAAAAGCATGGACACCAGGAGGTGGGAGATCACTGGGGGTCACCTTCATGTCTGTCCCTGACACACTTATTTTTATAGATGAGGAGAAAGACCTTTCATAATATGAAAGTTTAAGAAATGAGAATTCAATACGTGACTTCAGTTGCCAAGTGCTTGGGCTATTTTTAATTTTTTTTTACATAAACATACTTTCTAGTTGAAATATGTGAATATTTGACCACTTCCCTAGAGTCATTCCTTTAAACTTTTAAGTAGAGAATATAATCTTATGGCCAAGGAGATAAAAAGAAGTAAATGATGAATGTAACCAGAGAGTATGTATTTATTTTGGCAAATTAAATTTAAAGTACATTTTATAAACAAACATATTTGTGCTTTACTTAATGTATATACTTTTATAACTTGAATTTATTTCCTGTGATTTCTTAAAGCATGAATATTTTACAGACTTTTACCTCTGAACACCCAACTGTAAGTCTCAATACAGTTAACTGTGTAGAAAAATAGAATACTACAGACTACATAAAGGGACCCAGTGTTCATATATTAGCCCAACTGTTTCTACAAATGTTTTAATGGAAAAAGAGTTATTAGGACATGAATTGTAACTTAAAAAAAAAAAAAAAAAGACCTGAAGAAGACTCCTAGTCCAGTCCTTGTTAATATTTTGATTCCCAATTTTGATAGTATAGTAATAATAATTAACCCTTCTTTTGAAACTATTTTATATAGGACAGAAGGAAGCAGAAGAGGGAAAAAATGATTAGGTGAATTCCAGTTAACCAGCAGGAAACTAATGATCATAATAAAAGTAACAGCACTGCCATCTTCTTGCATTAGTAAAGAACTGGGTTGTTTACGTAGCACTTTCACATGCACAAACCAACCTTGATTCCCAGTGAAAATCTGTTAATGCTATCTATACTGTATAGAGCTTCGAAACCTAAGGTGATTATCTGTACACGTGTTGGGGTGACCACAGAACTGTTTCCTAAGGATCCTGGCCCCCTACACAAGTACTTAACTCTCATATTTAGCACGCCTTAAGAGTACTGCATTTTTGTGAAAGAGTATCCATTTTTTACAAAATGTGTTAAGCACAGAAACATGGGATCTTTCCTTATTTTGTAACATGAAATATCTGAAGTCGTTGCTCTTGTTGGAAAATCTTGCCCACATTTTAATAAAAGCTTGATCACTAGGCTGGGGAGGGCTTGGTGGGCTAGTTCCATTCTGCTCCATACGTGGTCAGTTTGGATGGCTCAACTAGGGACCAAGGCGTTCACCTCCAAAATGGCTCAGTTGCACGGCTGACAAGCGGTGCTGGGCTCCTGCCCTCGGTTCTTCTCAATCAGGGTCTTTCCAGGGGCTGCTTGTGCCTGTAGGTGTTTGCCAAGAGCAGGGGCAATGTCATCTCGACCATATTCTTTCGGTCAAGGACTCACAGAGCCCTCCTCTTCACTGGAAGACGCTATTGTGCAACGCTTTGTCAAATGTTAGTTTGGCACTTCACTGAATGAGATTCTAACCTGCAGTTTCTTATCGCTACCAATAGAGAACTGTCCCGTGCTGTTTCACTTGGTCTTCTTTCACTTTACCTTCAGCTTTTTGCCCTGGTTTCTGACCATATAGGCCTATTTAGATTTCTTTTCCTTTTTTTTTTTTTGCCGTGCCGCGCAGCATGAGGGATCTTAGTTCCCCAACCAGGGATCGAACCCGTGCCCCCTGCAGTGGAAGTGCGGAGTCTTAACCACTGGACCGCTGGGGAAGTCCCTAGGATTTCCTTGCATTTTTATTCAAAATACCTAGTGATATATTTTCTACTAAAAGCCTTTAAATATTTTAAATATTATGAAACAGTAATGTGTCACATTGGATATGGTTTATGGAGACAAAAATAACAAACTAGCACTAATTTGGCATATTCTCTGATAGTCCATTAGGCTCCCTCTTGTGTTTTCATCTGGGCATAAGCAGAAGCAGAAAGTATCTGCACCCACACGTAAACTTATCAATGGCTTCCAAATTATTTAATATAATTTCTCTGATCTCAGAAAAGCACTATTCAGCTACTCGAGAATTTGAAACCACTACCATGTGCAGTCCTCTATTCCTTGAAACACATTCATTTGATGCAAATTTTAAGTCACTGAGGTCATTAATTCACTCAACAAATTACGCATGCAGTATGTGACAGGTATTTTCCTAGACTGGAGATAAATCATTGAACAAGACTTTTCCAATTAGGAGGACAAAAGTGATTGAAGAACTAATTATTACATGGATTTTTTGAGGGTACACAGGAGGGACCCCTGACCAAGATTTTTGAAGGACTATTGTTTAGGATGAGATCTGAGGAATGATTAGGAATCAGACAGGAAAAGCGAAATTGCACAAGAGAAAGAATTCTGCGCAGGGAAAGTAGGACTAGGTACCACCAACTCCTAGACTGGTTTTGTGATATACATACACTCTCAACAAGACAGTATCAATAATTAATAAATAGTTATTTACTTCTGCGCCTCCTAAATATCTTAATCTACACTACTATTACTTGATATTAAGATTCAATATACATTTAAATGTAATAGTATGCCAAGCACTGATTTCAAAGCAATGGGTATGCCAACATGATAAACAGTATCTTTGTACTTTTGATTGAGATTGACTGGATTTCAAATCCAATAGACATTACCAGACATGTAACAATAAGGAAGTTAATTAATCAGAACATCAGTTTCTTATGTGTAATGTGGAAACAACAATTGTACCTACATCATAGGATTGATGGTTAAATGAGATAAAGTACTTATACACATAGTTAATATTCAATAAATATTAGCAGGTACTGCTCAATAACTCTAGTATGAGAAAAATGTGATCATGGAAAGAGCACCCCAATAGGCAAAGATTCAGAAGATCTATGTTCCAGATGTAATTTCACTAGAGTTTAGGCTAATCACTTTAAACGTCTTTATGCCTCACTTTCTTATCTGTAAATTGTGAGTAATAAGAGCTCAGAGTCAAACAGGATAATGCATGAGTTAATTAATGTGAAAATCCTTTATAATTATACCAGGGCATTCAGATATTAGTAAGGGGACAACTGGGGCTGTGTGTATTCGTAGACAATCTAAATACCTCACTTATTACTGCCCCAAACATTACTCCATTTCTGAGTTGAAGAGATGGTTCATACATAATGATGCAGCTGCTGCTGGGATCAGCAATTAACCAGAGCAAGTGTCTATGCTCCTATTGATTACCCAATGCTGCCGAGTTAACTCAACAGCTGTTTAAAAAGAATATCTCAGCTGGTCTTGGAGATTTTCCCCAAGAACTGGGGTATCTCTATAGCTTATAAAACATAATTTGGCATGATTTGGTATAAAACAAATTTCCTTCCATTACTAAAATGTGTTTCATATCATAAAAAGCAAGCATTTCATAATCTAATACTCAATAACATACTTTTTCCCTCCAAGGAAATTATTACAAGAAAGAAACATCACATCTCTAAAAATATCTACACCGTTGTAAGTGAAACAACTCTTGGTCCACTGCATTACAGCTCCGCTGAGTTTTGACAAAGTCAATCACTGTCATTATTTATTGAGAGTCCCTTCATGTAGGGTGCCATTATGCTAAATGCAGTAAATGTCAAACAATGTGGTTATTCCTTCACGATTTCCAGTTACCAAACTATTCCTAAACGACGAGATGCTTTCAATTATATTACTAAGTGTTGACAGCTTTGCTGTAGGCACATCACAGTGATAGTGGGATTTAAACAGCAGTGATTTTTTTTGGTCCTATTTCATAGAATTGAAACAATGGAGACAAATAAAGACTTAAAGATACAGTGATTCACTTTTATGCACTCTTAACAGATTTAATTTAGGAGAAGCATATGATTATCTTCATCTGTTCAAGTTCTCTTTACTAAGAATAATCTTGCTACTGCATGGAGAGAAATTTGCTGCAGCTCAGATTAGAGGCAGTTTCAGGCAGCATAATACGCTTTTAACTGTTGAGATGGTAGCTCTCATTTCAATTCAAGGCATGTAAATCGATTTAAATAACAACATTTATTATCATGTAAAGCTTCTTAGTTATCTCAGCTGGCTTTACATCTTGATAATTATGACTGGAAATGGACTATGCTTATTAAATGAGATAAGAAGTTTATTAGATTTCTAGTGAATGCCCAGATACCATCATCATCATATAAACATTATTATTTAGTTCTCAAAAACAAAGCTTGGTGAATAACACATCACATTTTGGTGTGTAGTATACTACTCTGAATCCCCAACTGATGCTGAACTCAATCAGCCACCTTTTTTCAAAAGACGAAAAGGAAGAAATAATATAGGACATGTTTAAATGATTAACAGATCACAATTTAATTAATTTGTCTGTTGCTTCAAGGTAATGAACTGCCCATGAAGATGTAGCAATATGGGGTTACTGTCTTGGCCAGTCCACAAAAGTTATACATTTTGCACTAATGGAGGTGATGCATGCTTCGAGGACTTAAGTGGGCAAGTGGCTTGATAAGAACTGGACAAAACTATGAAAAAAATCACTTCTTGAGGGTCCTAAAGGGCAATGAACTTGAATGGGCCTCCCTCAATTAAGCACTAGACACACTTGTAATGAGCGGGCTTCTAGCTGCGCTATAAATCTAATGGCACTACCATGTAATCCTATGCCCAGGCATTTTCAGTGACTGCCAGCATATGGGCAGGGGACATTCCCGCCCTTTACTGACCTGGGGTTTTGTGAGCTGAAAAGAGCAAGAACTTCTTAATAAAAAATAAATTTTTAGAAAAACCCCAGACCTCCCCAAAACCAAAAAAGACTCTTGGCCAAAAGAAAAGTCAGTTTGTCCTTGGACATGTATGTTGGCAAAGACCTTTTTTTTTAGCAAGGCCCAGTTTAATATGAACTGAAAACATTTGCTCTAGTCCATAAATTTTACTCTGGGCCTTTTCATATCAAGATACTTCTACCTTTTCCTTTCCTTCTCTCTCCCTTTCTTCCTCCTCCCTCTGCTACAATCCAGGTTCAATCACCTCTAAAAATAACTGTAGCTTATTTATGGCCTAATGAGACAGGAGAGAAAAAGTCTTAATTCTAGATTAAAACAAACTAAATTCGTAGTAATCTGAACTTTCTCAGGACTAATTCGAATTGGCCGAACTTCACACCAAAAGTTTTGTGAAGTTTCCCACATCTTTCTGTAAGAATTCCCCCTCCATTATTATTTTACAATTTCCTCCCCTTTGGCTCAATATTTTCAAAAACCAACTCTCTAAAAATCTTTTCTTTCTATGTCTATTTCTTTCATCAGGCAAAGTGTGAAAGATTGTTGTTGAAGGACAACTTAGATCTTAGTTATAAATCATTCTAATTCTTAATTTTTTTTAAACATCTTTATTGGAGTATAATTGCTTTACAATGGTGTGTTAGTTTCTGCTTTATAACAAAGTGAATCAGTTATACATATACATATGTCCCCATATTTCTTCCCTCTTGCATCTCCCTCCCTCCCATCCTCCCTATCCCACTCATCTAGGTGGTCACAAAGCACCAAGTTGATCTCCCTGTGCTATGCGGATGCTTCCCACTAGCTATCTATTTTACATTTGGTAGTGTATATATGTCCATGACACTCTCTCACTTTGTCCCAGCTTACCCTTCCCCCTCCCAATATCCTCAAGTCCATTCTCTAGTAGGTCTGTGTCTTTATTCCTGTCTTGCCCCTAGGTTCTTCATGACCATTTTTCTTTTTGTTTTTTAGATTCCATATATATGTGTTAGCATACGGTATTTGTTTTTCTCTTTCTGACTTACTTCACTTTGTATGACAGACTCTAAGTCCATCCACCTCACTACAAATGACTCAGTTTCGTTCCTTTTTATGGCTGAGTAATATTCCATTGTATATACGTGCCACATCTTCTTTAACCATTCATCTGTTGATGAACACTTAGGTTGCTTCCATGTCCTGGCTATTGTAAATAGAGCTGCAATGAACATTTTGGTACATGACTCTTTTTGAATTATGGTTTTCTCAGGGTATATGCCCAGCAGTGGGATTGCTGGGTCATATGCTAGCTCTATTTTTAGTTTTTTAAGGAACTTCCATACTGTTCTCCATAGTGGCTGTAT
The DNA here is from genome assembly GCF_028021215.1 of Eschrichtius robustus. Classification (NCBI taxonomy): domain Eukaryota; kingdom Metazoa; phylum Chordata; class Mammalia; order Artiodactyla; family Eschrichtiidae; genus Eschrichtius; species Eschrichtius robustus. The sequence goes on along the minus strand of NC_090832.1, from coordinate 6,501,353 downwards.
CATTTTACATTCCCACCAACAGTGCAAGAGGGTTCCTTTTTCTCCACACCCTCTCCAGCATTTACTGTTTGTAGATTTTTTGATGATGGCCATTCTGACCGGTGTGAGGTGATATCTCATTGTAGTTTTGATTTGCATTTCTCTAATGATTAATGATGTTGAACATTCTTTCATGTGTCTGTTGGCAATCTGTATATCCTCTTTGGAGAAATGTCTATTTAGGTCTTCTGCCCATTTTTGGATTGGGTTGTTCGTTGTTTTTTTTTTTTTTTGATATTGACCAGCATGAGCTGCTTGTAAATTTTGGAGATTAATCCTTTGTCAGTTGCTTCATTTGCAAATATTTTCTCCCATTCTGAGGGTTGTCTTTTTGTCTTCTTTATGGTTTCGTTTGCTGTGCAAAAGCTTTTAAGTTTCGTTAGGTTCATTTGTTCATTTTTGTCTTTATTTCCATTTCTCTAAGAGGTGGGTCAAAAAGGATCTTGCTGTGATTTATGTCATAGAGTGTTCTGCCTATGTTTTCCTCTAAGAGTTTGATAGTGTCTGGCCTTACATTTAGGTCTTTAATCCTTTTTGAGTTTATTTTTGTGTATAGTGTTAGGGAGTGTTCTAATTTCATTCTTTTACATGTAGCTGTCCAGTTTCCCCAGAACCCCCTATTGAAGAGGCTGTCTTTTCTCCACTGTATATTCTTGCCTCCTTTATCAAAGATAAGGTGACCATATGTGCATGGGTTTATCTCTGGGCTTTCTATCCTGTTCCACTGATCTATATTTCTGTTTTTGTGGCAGTACCGTACTGTCTTGATTACTGTAGCTTTGTAGTATAGTCTGAAGTCAGGGAGCCTGATTCCTCCAGCTCTGTTTTTCTTTATCAAGATTGCTTTGGCTACTCGGGGTCTTTTGTGTTTCTATACATATTGTGAAATTTTTTGTTCTAGTTCTGTGAAAAATGCCATTGGTAATTTGATAGGGATTGCATTGAATCTGTAGATTGCTTTGGGAAGTATAGTCATTTTCACAAGGTTGATTCTTCTAATCCAAGAACATGGTATAACTCCCCATCTATTTGTATCGTCTTTAATTTATTTCATCAGTGTCTTATAATTTTCTGCATACAGGTCTTTTGTCTCCTTAGGTAGGTTTATTCCTAGATATTTTATTCTTTCTGTTGCAATGGTAAATGGGAGTGTTTTCTTAATTTCACTTGCAGATTTTTCATCATTAGTGTATAGGAATGCAAGAGATTTCTGTGCATTAATTTTGTATCCTGCGACTTTACCAAATTCGTTGATTAGCTCTAGTAGTTTTCTGGTAGCATCTTTAGGATTCTCTATGTACAGTATCATGTCATCTGCAAACAGTGACAGCTTTACTTCTTCTTTTCCAATTTGGATTCCTTTTATTTCTTTTTCTTCTCTGATTGCTGTGGCTAAAAATTTCAAAACAATGTTGAATAAGAGTGGTGAGAGCGGGCAACCTTGTCTTGTTCCTGATCTTAGTGGAAATGGTTTCAGTTTTTCACCATTGAGGATGATGTTGGCAGTGGGTTTGTCATACATGGCCTTTATTATGTTGAGGAAAGTTCCCTCTATGCCTACTTTCTGGAGGGTTTTTATTATAAATGGGTGTTGAATTTTGTAGAAAGCTTTCTCTGCATCTATTGAGATGATCATATGGTTTTTCTCCTTCAATTTACTAATATGGTATATCACAATGATTGATTTGCATATATTGAAGAATCCTTGCATTCCTGGGTTAAACCCCACTTGATCATGCTGTATGATCCTTTTAATGTGCTGTTGGATTCTGTTTGCTAGTATTTTGTTGAGGATTTTTGCATCTATGTTCATCAGTGATATTGGCCTGTAGTTTTCTTTCTTTGTGACATCTTTGTCTGGTTTTGGTATCAGGGTGATGGTGGCCTTGTAGAATGAGTTTGGGAGGGTTCCTCCCTCTGCTATATTTTGGAAGAGTTTGAGAAGGATAGGTGTTAGCTCTTCTCTAAACGTTTGATAGAATTTGCCTGTGAAGCCATCTGGTCCTGGGCTTTTGTTTGCTGGAAGATTTTTAATCACAGTTTCAATTTCAGTGCTTGTGTTTGGTCTGTTCATATTTTCTATTTCTTCCTGGTTCAGATTCGGAAGGTTGTGCATTTCTAAGAATTTGTCCATTTCTTCCAGGTTCTCCATTTTATTGGCATATAGTTGCTTCGAATAATCTATCATGATGATTTGTATTTCTGCAGTGTCAGTTGTTACTTCTCCTTTTTCATTTCTAACTCTATTGATTTGAGTCTTCTCCCTTCTTTTCTTGATGAGTCTGGTTAATGGTTTACCAATTTTGTTTATCTTCTCAAAGAACCAGCTTTTAGTTTTATCTGTGCTATCGTTTCCTTCATTACTTTTTTCATTTATTTCTGATCTGATCTTTATGATTTCTTTCCTTCTGCTAACTTTGGGGTTTTTTTGTTCTTCTTTCTCTAATTGCTATAGGTGTAAAGTTAGGTTGTTTATTTGAGATATTTCTTGTTACTTAAGGTAGGATTGCATTGCTATAAACTTCCCTCTTAGAACTGCTTTTGCTGCATCCCATAGGTTTTGGGTCATAGTGTTTTCATTATCATTTGTTTCTAGATATTTTTTGATTTCCTCTTTGATTTCTTCAGTGATCTCTTGGTTATTTAGTAGTGTATTGTTTAGCCTCCATGTGTTTGCATTTTTTACAGATTTTTTCCTGTAATTGATATCTAGTCTCATAGTGTTGTGGTTGCAAAAGTTACCTGATATGATTTCAATTTTCTTAAATTTACCAAGGCTTGATTTGTGACCCAAGATATGATCTATCCTGGAGAATGTTCCATGAGCACTTGAGAAGAATGTGTATTCTGTTGTTTTTGGAGGGAATGTCCTGTAAATATCAATTAAGTCCAATTTGTTTAATGTATCATTTTAAGCTTGTGTTTCCTTATTTATTTTCATTTTGGACAACCTGTCCATTGGTGAAAGTGGGGTGTTAAAGTCCCCTACTATGAGTGTGTTACTGTCGATTTCCCCTTTTATGGCTGTTAGTATTTGCCTTATGTATTGAGGTGCTCCTATGTTGGGTGCATAAATATTTACAATTGTTATATCTTCTTCTTGGATGGATCCCTTGATCATTATGTAGTGTCCTTCTTTGTCTCTTGTCATAGTCTTTATTTTAAAGTCTATTTTGTCTGATATGAGAATTGCTACTCCAGCTTTCTTTTGATTTCCATTTGCATGGAATATCTTTTTCCATCCCCTCACTTTCAGTCTGTATGTGTCCCTAGGTCTGAAGTGGGTCTCTTGTAGACAGCATATATATGGGTCTTGTTTTTGTATCCATTCAGCCAGTCTATGTCTTTTGGTTGGAGCATTTAATCCATTTACATTTAAGGTAATTATCAATATGTATGTTCCTATTACCGTTTTCTTAATTGTTTTGGGTTTGTTATTGTAGGTGTTTTCCTTCTCTTTTGTTTCTTACCTAGAGAAGTTCCTTTAGTATTTGTTGTAAAGCTGGTTTGGTGGTGCTGAATCCTCTTAGTTTTTGTTTGTCTGTAAAGGTTTTAATTTCTCCGTCAAATCTGAATGAGATCCTTGCTGGGTAGAGTAATCTTGGTTGTAGGGTTTTCTCCTTCATCACTTTAAATATGTCCTGCCACATCCTTCTGGCTTGCAGAGTTTCTGCTGAAAGATCAGCTGTTAACCTTATGGGGATTCCCTTGTATTTTATTTGTTGTTTTTCCTTTGCTGCTTTTAATATTTTTTCTTCGTATTTAATTTTTGATAGTTTGATTAATATGTGTCTTGGCATGTTTCTCCTTGGATTTATCCTGTATGGGACTCTCTATGCTTCCTGGACTTGATGAACTATTTCCTTTACCATATTAGGGAAGTTTTCAGCTATAATCTTTTCAAATATTTTCTCAGTCCCTTTCTTTTTCTCTTTTTCTTCTGGGACCCATATAATTCGAATGTTGGTGCGTTTAATGTTGTCCCAGAGGTCTCTGAGACTGTCCTCAATTCCTTTCATTCTTTTTTCTTTATTCTGCTCTGCAGTAGTTTTTCTCACTATTTTATCCTCCAGGTCACTTATCCATTCTTCTGCCTCAGTTATTCTGGTATTGATCCCTTCTAGAGAATTTTTAATTTCATTTATTGTGTTGTTCATCACTCTTTGGTTGCTCTTTAGTTCTTCAAGGGACTTGTTAAACGTTTCTTGTACTTTCTCCATTCTATTTCCAAGATTTTGGATCACCTTTACTATCATTATTCTGAATTCTTTTTCAGGGAGACTGCTTATTTCCTCTTCATTTGTTAGGTCTGGTGGGTTTTTGCCTTGCTCCTTCATCTGCTGTGTGTTTCTCTGTCTTCTCATATTGCTTAACTTACTGTGTTTGGGGTCTCCTTTTCGCAGGCTGCAGGTTCATAGTTCCCGTTGTTTTTGGTGTCTGTCCCCGGTGGCTAAGGTTGGTTCAGTGGGTTGTGTAAGCTTCCTGGTGGAGGGGACTAGTGCCTGTGTTCTGGTGGATGAGGCTGGATCTTGTCTTTCTGGTGGGCAGGTCCACGTCTGGTGGTGTGTTTTAGGGTGTCTGTGGCCTTATTATGATTTTAGGCAGCCTCTCTGCTAACGGATGGGGCTGTGTTCCTGTCTTGCTAGTTGTTTGGCATAGGGTGCCCAGCACTGTAGCTTGCTGGTCGTTGAGTGGAGGTGGGTCTTGGCGTTGAGATGGAGATCTCTGGGAGATTTTCACTGTTTGATAGTATGTGGAGCTGGGAGGTCTCTTGTGGACCAGTGTCCTGAACTTGGCTCTCCCACCTCAGAGGCACAGCCCTGACACTTGGCTGGAGCACCAAGAGCCTGTCATCCACACAGGTCAGAATAAAAGGGAGAAAAGAAAGAAAGAAAGAAAGAAGAAGATAAGGTAAAATAAAATAAAATAAAGTTATTAAAATAAAAAATAATTATTAAAAAATTTTTTTAAATGTAATAAACATAAGAAAAAAAGAAAGAAAGAAGAGAGCAACCAAATCAAAAAACAAATCCACCAATGATAACAAGCACTAAAAACTATACTAAGAAAAAGAAAAAAAACCCAAAATGGACAGAGAGAACCCTAGCACAAATTGTAAAAGCAAAGCTATACAGAGAAAATCACACACAGAAGCATACACATACACACTCAGAAAAAGAGAAAAAGGGAAAGAAATATATATATATATCGTTGCTCCCAAAGTCCACCTCCTCAATTTGGGATGATTCCTTGTCTGTTCAGGTATTCCACAGATGCAGGTACATCAAGTTGACTGTGGAGATTTAATCCGCTGCTCCTGAGGCTGCTGGGAGAGATTTCCCTTTCTCTTCTTTGTTCGCACAGCTCCCGGGGTTCAGCTTTGGATCTGGACCCGCCTCTGCATGTAGGTCTCCTGAGGGCGTCTGTTCCCCGCCCAGACAGAACGGGGTTAAAGGAGCAGCTGCTTCGGGGGCTCTGGCTCACTCAGGTCGGGGGGAGGGAGCGGTACGGAGGAGGCGGGGCGAGCCTGCGGCGGCAGAGGCGTCGTGACGTTGCAGCAGCCTGAGGCGCGCCGTGCGTTCTCCCGGGGAAGTTGTTCCTGGATCACGGGACCCTGGCAGTGGCGGGCTGCACAGGCGCCCGGGAGGGGCGGTGTGGAGAGTGACCTGTGCTCGCACACAGGCTTCTTGGTGGCGGCAGCAGCAGCCTTAGCGTCTCATGCCTGCCTCTGTGGTCCGCGCTGATAGCCGCGGCTCGCGCCCGTCTCTGGAGCTCCTTTAAGTGGCGCTCTGAATCCGCTCTCCTCGCGCACCAGGAAACAGAGAGGTAAAAAAAAGTCTCTTGTCTCTTCGGCAGCTCCAGACCTTTTCCCGGACTCCCTCCCGGCCAGCCGTGGCGCACTAGCCCCCTTCAGGCTGTGTTCACGCCGCCAACCCCAGTCCTCTCCCTGGGATCCGACCTCCGAAGCCCAAGCCTCAGCTCCCAGCCCCCGCCCGTGCCGGCGGGTGAGCAGACAAGCCCCTCGGGCTGGTGAGTGCTGCTCAGCACTGATCCTCCGTGCAGGAATCTCTCCGCTTTGCCCTCCGCACCCCTGTTGCTGCGCTCTCCTCCGTGGCTCCCAAGCTTCCCCACCACCACCCCCCGTCTCCACCAGTGAAGGGGCTTCCTAGTGTGTGGAAACCTTTCCTCTTCCACAGCTCCCTCCCACTGATGCAGGTCCCGTCCCTATTCTCTTCTCTCTGTTTTTTCTTTTTTCTTTTGCCCTACCCAGGTACGTGGGGAGTTTCTTGCCTTTTGGGAAGTCTGAGGTCTTCTGCCAGCGTTCAGTAGGTGTTCTACAGGAGTTGTTTCACATGTAGATGTATTTGTGATGTATTTGTGGCGAGGAAGGTGATCTCCACCTCTTACTCTTCCGCCATCTTTAAGCTCCTCCCTCTAATTCTTAATTTTTTGAAATAATAATACTTTTATCTCCCTACATTCTTACCTTTGCTCGGGGAACTGGACCTCCCATTTTCTCCTTAACAACCCTCACCCGCTCATCCATGCAGTCGTGCACATGTTCTTTCTGTGATGGGGTATGTAATTTCATCCAGTGGGAAAATTGGGGGCAGACCATTGTGGCTACAAGTATGCTCTGTGTTCCCCAAACTAGATTCATCAGTGACACGGCACATACTGGTACCTGTTGATCTACTTCCATTTCCCTATTGGTTAAAAAGGCAGAGGAGGGAGAGATCCAATTAATTGACATTCTAAAACCCTGGGGACCAATAATAGCAATTTTTCCTCCCTCGCAGGCCAGACCCATATACAGACTGTTGTTTGGTTTGGGGTGTCATTAAATTAATTCTTCCACTGGCTTAGGTATTAACCCATTACACTTCTCTGAAAAGCAAGCCTAGTCCTGCTAGCTGCAAAAATCACGTATCTCCCTGTTTCCGTTCCGAGCATACCAAAGCTCCACTTCCGGGCAGCCCTCCAGGATTTCTACTGCCCCACATGGGTTTGACAAATGATAGCTGCCTGGGTGCTCTGTTCATTCTACTGACAGAGTAGAATTAATGCAAGTTAAATAGATGGACCTGCTCAAGGCCTCTTGTAAACTAGTTGTGATGAGTAGCTCAGCATTCCTTTGAAATAGCCCCCCACCTCCCTATATACCAATAACTACTGATTTTTAACAAAAATGAAAAGTCCAGGGTAGTTTATGGTAAGGAAAGGAAATAAGACCTTGCTTTAAAATATGTTCTTTTTTTCACAAGACTATATTTGTCTATAATAATTTGAAATCTATCTCAGACATCTGTTGGTTTTTTATGTTAACACCTCAAATTGGCTCCATTTAAAAATACATGACATCAGCCAACAGATCAAAGGTTCTTGGCTTCAATATTCTCTCATTTTTCACAGTTTTAAATCTCATGATTTCAGTACCTGCACATGACTTGTTCAAATGTATTCCCTAGCTTATAACTACTGATTATGCTTCTTGAAACTAGTCTGCCAGCTAAGACATGCTCATACTTGATTTTGATACATGCCACATTAAGAAATTTATCCGTAGAAGTAATTGTGACATTATTCAGGAATCAAAAGCAAAGGGAAATGCACAGCATGTTTCTTGCCCCAAATTATGCTCTGGTTTAAGGAAATATTTTCTCAAACTAATTCAGATCACAACTGCCATCACTTTACCCAAGCCCAAGCAAAACAGTAATATTTTAATTAGAAATTAGTGTCAAACTTTTCCAAGTTTTATAATGAAGCTACTTTTCTGGACAATTTGGCAAGGTCTAGCCTTCTACCTCAAAATGACTAAGCATAGGAAAGCTATCTTGGGCATTCATCTTGGTAATGTATTAGAAATAATTATAGATGCATAAAAACCCATAAACCTATAAAAGGATTTCTGTTGTGCTTGTGTGAATAAGGGCAGTTACAACTGGGAAAGATGGAGTGTAAAGAGTAGTGTTATGCAAGTTTCCAAATTAAGACTTAAGAAAAGAATAGAGCAAGATTTGATTTGATGGATTTATCATCGAACTCTCCTTTATACCCTATCTTCACACAAAATCACAAAGCCAGATTGACTCAACCTTTCCTTTGAAATCTTCAGAGGCTGGCAAACTGGGAATTGTGAGCTCTGATAGCTGATGGCCTGGTGACCATGAAGGAAATAGAAAAGTTACCGTAAAGTTCCTGAAGCTCAGCATTCAGCCCTTTTTGTAAGGCAGAAAGAGCTGTTCAAGGCACAGTAACTTCTGGAGGCATCATTCTATTAGAACAAGGTCAAATAGAAGGTAAAAGGGAATGTGCATGCACAGTCTAAGATCTCAAGGAAATGGCAATCTGTTGGAAAAGCAAGAATGGCATTCAGGAACAATAGGAATACAATTACAATACAGAACAGGCAGATTTTCCAGCTCAAAAGTAAATTCTTATTGACCAAGTCTTATCCTCTCAATATTTGTTGGATCTGTGTCCGCCTTTCTAGACCCAAAGTCACGACCTTATTTTGACACCTCAAACTCTCTTTTGGATGACTGCAATAACTTGTTATAACTAGCGTCCTGCTATCCATCTCAGTTCCCTAAATGCTTTCTCCACATACCTGCTGGAGGAATCTCTCCAAACAAAAACGAGAACCTGCTTGGCTTCTGCTTAAAGGTCTCCAGTGCCCACCGACCCCCACCCCCATCCCATGCTCAGGACAGTCTGTGCTCCCCGTTTCCTAACATGGCTCTTGAAACCCTTTCTGTTCTGACCACTTCCCTCTTCCCCGACCCCTCTCAGCTGAGTTTCTAGCCATCCCCAACATGAAAACCCGAAGGTGCACTTACAAAGAAACATAGAGTTATGCATGATTTTCAATCGTCCTGGAACTTTTTCTGTTCAGAAAATCCTTTGACTTTCTAGTGTCTTTCAGTTAAGAGGTCTTAGGACATGTTTAATAAGAATGATGTTTTTATAGATCCAGGATAACATTTAAGTTCTGTTTATTGGAAAACAAATTCTTGTAAATATTTCTTTATCAACTATTCTCCACCCACTCTCTGTGATTGATTATTGCAAGTACATGTATCTTTAAGTCCTTTTGCTTTTCTGCTTGAAATATTTTGGCAACTGCATTCCCCGAGGATGCTTCCCCAGTTATCAAGGCTGATGGAAACAAAAGTTTCTCTGCACCAAATAAAGATGCAGAATAATGGCCACCATCCTACAGGTTTATTAGGATCTAGTGATTCAAGTGTTTCTAAAAGCGAATGCAATAGAAAAAATACGGTATATAGAATAAAAGTAGCTGAGTTCAAGAGTCATTACTTTACATATTAAGTTGTGCCCTTGAGCAAGTCATTTAAATTCTACAATGCTCTGATTTCTCTAGGTGTAATATAAGAATTGATATCAGCTTTATCTACACAAGTTTGTTATGAGGATAAAACAATAACAATAAAAATATGAAAAGTGTTTTTCTGCCTTTAAAACACTGTGCAATGTTAGTTATTATTTTTCTTTGCATGAAGCCATACCACTAGACTCTTGTGCAAAATCTACATTATTAGAGTAGCAAGAACAATGCTTTATATTGCGATTTAAAGTATTTAAGGTTTTTACTTCCCAAAATTGAAACATTAAGTTTCTTCAGATTATGAACTAAATGTCTTTCTGCCTAATAATTGACTACCAAATCTTCTTCATAGGCAACTTGTCTTTTTAGGAATTAAAAATTGTCACTATCCACTTATTATTATAATAATTTGATGCTGGAAATAAAACACAGTGCCATTACAGTCCTTCACCTTAAGAACTATTTACATTTCAAGTTAAAGCAAGGCTGACATCCTCTACTAAAAGCACTTGCAACAGAGATCTGTGATCTACATATGAATTGATATCATTTTAAAATTAGAGTTGTTGATATTTCTTCACTTCTTTGAGATTTAACGTTAACAACTAATGGCTATTGAAATTGTTATTTTTCCCAAGATACTAAGAGTCATCTTATAATTGAAAATGTGAAACAGAATTACAATAATGAGTGAAATGCATGTAAAATTCCACTAATAAGAAAGATAATAATGATATCCATTTAATTTTTCACAGGGATCAAAGCTATCAAATGCATTATATGCATATTATCCAAACTATTTGAATGGTCAGGTCAATATTTTTCTTTACAAATTTAGAATATAATATGTATCTAAAGCCAATTCATAGAATCCCTTTAAATTCCACTTACAAGTTTGTTTGTATGTCTAATCATGTACTGGAAAGGCAGCTACATGGTGTTGACATCTGTAAAGTAAGCCTATAGCAGAAGCTGCAGTGTGGGTTCAGGGCGGTACCAAAGATTCAGGTGACTGGTTTCTTTTAACTATGCTGTGGGAGATAAATTTGTTCATGTGTAGGAAAACTCCTACAAACTATGGTCGTAGTGGGAAAATATCCATCGAAGTGATCTGAGAGGTATCTAAAGTCCTGCCACTATATTTTAGGTATCATTGTTTAGTGTTATTTGGATATTAAGAATAGAACTTATATGAAGATCCAAAAAGTCTTGATAATGAATAAATTCAGGAGCAGAATGTGACAACTGTGTTAGACTGTTGCAGTAGCTATGTAGATGACCTGAGATCTCCCTGGGTTATTTATGTTTTTAAAAATGTAATTTATATAATGCTATATTCAATGAAAGTATACACTACTCAATTTCCTGTGCTGTGCTACTAAGTGGAGTATTTTGTACTCTGCTTATAGGTAGCACAGCTTCTCTGCATTGCATATTAAAAAAAATATATCAAACAGGCTTAATTATAAGGCAGAAGGAGGTTACTCAATAATAATATTTAAAAGCATACCTGGGACAAAATATTCATATCTCTGGACTGTCGGATAGCCTGGAATAACTACCACTAAATGAGACTCCACTAATGTGAAAATAGTCTCCAGAGTCCAGTTTTTAAAAAGAGATCTAAATGGACACATTATTCTATCGTCACCCATTGCTATATTAACAGATTGGTTGATCAGTCTCCTATGCATGTGTGTGAGCACACACACAGTTCTCATGTAGTGGGCCAGTGGGAAGAGGGAAACAGATATCTCAGAGGACAAATCCAGACGGGACATAGGAGAGAGGCCTTAAAAACCTCTGAGGACCCAAAAGTTGCTAAGTGTATGGGATGTGGGAGGGGTAGGGATGGAGGGATTTTAGAAGTAAAGGAGAAAAGGATATCCCTATTATAGAACAAATGCAAGCCTACATAAAGCAATTGCAATAATTTTATATTAAATACTATTATTTCGTATAAAATGGAGACTGAGAATAAGGCATTGGCCCCAAATACAAAAACAAGTGAGTTGAATTAAGGGATGATTATATTATAGATCCTCTGATTCCAAGGTATGATTATTAATTATATTCATTTTCATTAACTTACAGCCTTTGTTCTATATATAATTTCAAATAAGCAGTACATATTTGATTTTTCAGTCATTCAAACATTTATCATGCATCTACTATGTGTTAAGCTCTGTGTTAAAGGCTCAGAGATCAAAGATGAGAAAGATTCAGCAGCATATGCAAATATCCCATAATTTAGTGGAGGACATAAAGATACCAAATATTTGACAAAGAAATGTGTAATATACTAAGGGAATTCAGATAATGGAGTCAATCATAATCATCTTGTTTCAAACATGAATAACTGTTAAAAGCAAATGGTATAAGGGACTTCCCTGGAGGTCCAGTGGTTAAGACTTTGCCTTCCGGTGCAGGGGGTGTGGGTTCAATCCCTGGTTGGGGAGATAAGATCCCACATGTCTCTCGGCCAAAAAAACCAAAAAACATAAAACAGAAGCAATATTGTAACAAAATTCAATAAAGACTTTAAAAATGGTCCATATCAAAAAAAAAAAAAAAAAAGCAAATGGTGTGAAATATCTTTACCAATGGGGGGGGGGTATACTATTTTCCATTTATTCTCAACCTAAACTAGTCAAATTCCAATAAAATAAGCACTCATGTGGGTTACATTTTTTTTTTTAATCAATTGGGTAATTGTAATAAATGGTTGATCACTCAAGGCCAGGCTACATCTTTATTTTACTGCTCTCATCACTGCCTACCCTAGTCTAAGAGTATTTTTGTAACAGAATTTTACCTATGCTTTAAAAGTATTTTGGATCTCAGAACTGAGAGATTTTATCGTAAATAAAAGTGATTGAATGAAAACAGAATATGAAGTGATGAAGATTTTAAAAATAAAGTCACATAACAGTGCCTATGAGATAGAATCTCCATTATGCTCTAGCCATCTAATTAGTTCCATTAATAATGTTTTCTTTTCAAGGCTTTGGACATTTCTCCATTGAAGCCCTTATGTTATCTTGAGAATTTTAGTAGTCAAACAACAAACAAGTAGAGAATGAACTCACAATTAATATATGCCCTTTTCTTTTAATAAAAACTATACTCTTTCATTATCCTACTTTCCAATGGCTCTTTAGGGAGTGTTTCTTTCTAATGCTTACAATGAAGTCACCCCAGTTGGCACTCAACTATTTTAAATTTTTAATGAGTTCATAACTAGTCTGGACACCTCTCAAAACTCAGAGCCTCTGCGTACGTAAGTGGACTCTTCATGTTATCAGATCCGGCTATTTTGAAATCAGAGACGCCTAGGGATATAAGTCTTTTTAAAAAGCAAATAAACCGATAATTTTTTTCAGAGTATACAAAGCTCCATGACACACAAATGTGTTCTGAGGTAGCACCTTTATCACAAATGGAGAGGAAAAAAAGAGGAAGATATGGTTGAGCAAGATGATTAGCTGTTACTATAGTAGCAATGTCAGCACCACGAAACACATTATTTTAAAATGTAAGGTTTTTTTTTTTTTTTCTATTTTTATCAACAGATAAACCCAGCACCAACCAAACTCAAACACTGAGGATTAAGACTAAATCCCTGAGAGAGTAGCATTGACATATATACACTACCAAATGTAAAATGGATAGCTAGTGGGAAGCAGCCGCATAGCACAGGGAGATCAGCTCAATCTTTGCGATGACCTAGAGGGGTGGGATGGGGAGGTGGGAGGGAGACGCGAGAGGGAGGAGATATGGGGACATATGTACACAAATAGCTGATTCACTTTGTTGTGCAGCAGAAGCTAACCCAACATTGTAAAGCAAGTATACTCTAATAAAGATATTAAAAAAAAAAGATCATACTGACATAAGTCAGACAGAGAAAGCTATATATCATATGATATCACTTATAGGTGGAATCTAAAAATTGATACAAATGAACTAACTTACAAATCAGAAAGACAGCCACAGACTTAGAAAGAAAAATTTACGACTACCAAAAGGGAATGGTGTGGGGGGAGGCCTAAATTAAGGGTTTAAATTAGCATCCAACACATACATAGAGAAAACAGATAATCAACAAGGACCTACTGTATAACACAGGGAACTGGACTCAACACACTGTAATAACCTCGATGGAAAAAGCAGCTGAAAAAGAATATATAGATGTTTCTGTGTAACTGAATCAAGTTGCTGTACATCCAAAATAAACACATTGTTGTAAATCAGCTGTAATTCATCATAACATTAAAATTAAATTACAAAAAGAAAACAAAAAAGACTAAATCCCTGGAGAAAGATCAGCACCTCAGGGAGGAGCTGGCCTACCCTGGAGGAAAGTATGGTTGAGGAGGTGGAGGGCACACTTCAACAGGCACATCTAGGTGAATACTAGCGCTTTCATAACATTTCTATTTAGCATTTATCTTAATCTGAACTGCATCATTATTTATGTATTAACTGTAGAAAATTTGTCTCTCCAGCTAGAATGTAAGCTCCTAGAGAGAAGGGACCTTTTTTTCTGAACCTCAGATTTATGGCTGCTGGGCATAAAATATGCGCTTAATTCACATTTGTTAAATGAGATGGTTGAATAATTGAGGATGCCTGAATGAAATGCAAGCCTAAATTAAGATGAAAATATGAAAATGCCAGGAAAGAAACGTAACTGTAAATAACAAGTAATATTCCATAAAGATTCCCAACTGAATGCTTTACCTGATCAGTCTTATTTCTTTGAGAAACCTCCTTTTCTAAGATTCCAGAGACGCCCAAGTGCTCAAGTCCCCCCGAGGGTGGGCTCGGGAAATACAAATATATCCATAAGGAAGAGACAATTTTTTATTTGTTTGTTTTGATTTGTTTCATTTTTGTTTTAATATAAGTATTACTTACCTTCTTATTCTTGGCTAGACTTTCTCATTTCATGATACTAGAAAATGGTTCAAATGGAAATGCCCCTGGTTGTTACATAATGACTAAAATTACATTAAGTTGTCAAAATTAATAGCATCAGAAATTTTCCTAAAAATTTTTTTTAAAACAAGAGATAAGAACTTGAGGATGTGTACCCTTATGATAAGGAAAATGGAGTAAAAGGATAAATCAAATATACGTTTGAATTTCATGAAAATAGGTTTGGAGCTGCAGGCTGGATTTTTATTTTGTTTAAATTTAATTCAGAAATGAGCACTTACTCTGTGTTAGGCACTGTGCTTCGTGACTGAATGAAGCATGGTGTCTACCTCGAAGTGCTTACAGACTAACTTCCAGACTCTAATAACTCAAAAAGAGCGAGCATGTCATAGACTTCCAGCTTCCTTCACCCTGGAGCTCTAATAATTCCTCTTGGTTGAGAGACAGGGATTAGAATACAGAGATGGAAGGAAATAGCAAAACTGGGGGCATGTGGGATACATTCCAGTACTGGTCCAAATTCCTTAACCTGTTCCTTAAAGTTTACATCAATGGAAACTTTTAGAAAAGCCACAGTATTAACAACATCCTCATAATTCAGAAAGAAGCTGGACAAAGAAAAAACATAGGCACTACGGGTAAGCTGATTCTGAATCCCAATTATAATTCCAAGAAGGTAAATATCCAAGAAGTTTCCAAGGATTCCAGAAGCATCCTGACAACCAAAGGTGTGGGATCCAGGGCTATTCCATGACCTCATTATCTCTCAGCAGCTCCTGAATTAATGAGGAGCTAGGAAAAACTTGTTTCTTTCAATCCTCAGAAAATTACAAAATAATAATATATCGTTAGTTTTAAAGTTAACTACTGTATATTTTATCAGTCTGTCACACCTAATCATTAAATGAATTGTATTTATTAAGAAAAATTAAATTGGCTTAGTAAACTATTTTGTTTATTTGCCTAGAAAATGCCTTGCACAAAGAGATTGGATTTTGGATGCTGATAATCCATTTGTAAAAGTGGATAAGATCATGCTTACAAATTAGATAACCTAGATGAAATGGACAAATCCCAGAAAGATATAAACTACCAGAACTTCTTCAAGGAGACATATAAAATCTGAAGAGGGGGCTTCCCTGGTGGCGCAGTGGTTGAGAATCTGCCTGCCAATGCAGGGGACACGGGTTCGAGCCCTGGTCTGGGAAGATCCCACATGCTGCGGAGCAACTAGTCCCGTAAGCCACGATTGCTGAGCCTGCGCGTCTGGAGCCTGGGCCCCACAACAAGAGAGGCCGCGATAGTGAGAGGCCCGCGCACCGCGATGAAGAGTGGCCCCCACTTGCCGCAACTAGAGAAAGCCCTCGCACAGAAACGGAGACCCAACACAGCCATAAATAAATTAAAAAAAAAAAAAAAACAAAACAAAACCTGAAGAGACCTATAAAAAATAAAGCTATTGAATTAGTAGTCTTAAAACTTCCAAAAAAGAAATCCCAGGGCCAGAGGGATTCACTGGTAAATTCAAACAAATATTCAATCAATATTCAGCAAGAGTACCAAGATGATTCAATGGTAAAAGAATAATCTCAACAAATGACACCAGGACAGCTGGGTATCCATATGCAAAAGAATAAAGTTTAACTCCTACTTCACACTATATATAAAAATTAAGTCAAATGGATCAGAGGCTTACATGCAAGGGATAAAACTGTAAAACTCTTAGAAGAAAACTTAGGAGTAAATCTTTATGACCTTGGGTTTGGGAATGGTTTCTTCGATATGACACCAAAAGGAGAAGTGAGCAAAGAAAATATCGATACTTTGAATTTCAACTTTTGTGCTTCAAGAACATCATCAATAAAGTGAAAAGATAACCCACCAAATGGGAGAAAATATTTGCAAATCACATCGCTCATAAGGTGCTATATATCCAGAGTATATAAAGAACTCTTACAACTCAACAAAGTAACCCAATTAAAAACATAGACAAAGGACTTAAATAGACAGTTCTCCAAAGAAGATATACAAATGGCCAAAAAGCATATGAAAAGATGCTCAACATCATTATTCATTAGGGAAATGCAAATTAAAACCACGAGATAGCACCTCTCACCCATGAGGACGGCTAAAATTAAAAACAAACAAACAATAACGACTGTTGGTAAAAATGTGGATAAATTGTAACCCTCATTCACTGTTGGCAGAAATGCAAATTGGTTTAGCTACTTTGGGAAACATATGTCCACATGAAATCTGGTACACGGTTGTTCATAGCAGCACCGTGTATATTAGCAAAAAGTTAGAAATAACCCAAATATGCATCAATTGAATAAACAAAATGCAGTATATCTATATAGTGGAATATTTTACGATAAAAAGGAATGGAGAACTGATACATGCAACAAACATAGGTGAACCTTGAAACATTATGCTAAGTGAAAGAAGGCAATTACAAAAGACCACATATTACGTTTCCATTTATATGAAATGTCCAAAACAGGCCAACTCATAGGACAGAAAGTGAATTAATTGCAGCCAGGGAGGGGAGAAGATTGAAGTGGGGAGGGGGATGTGGAGTGACTGCTAACGGGAATAGGTTTTCTTCTTGAGGTGATGAAAGTGGTCTAAAGTTAGATGGTATTGATGACTCCACAACTCTGTGACTGAATTGTCACTCTGTGACTCCAAAATGACTGAATTGTACATTTTTTTGAAAAAAATGTTTTTTATGAAAAATTTCAAACATATACAAAATTGGAGTGTATAATGCAGTATCTATGACTTATCTTCAACATACATATCAATATTTTGACAATCTTATTGTGTTTTAGTAATATTAAGGGATTATTATTAATCTTGCTAGGTATGTTAGATATGTTAGGTAAGATAGCTATGATTGATTGATTGATTTATAATAATGAAGAATTTAGGCCTAGAGATAAGGGCACATAACACTTTACACACTTTCTACACATTTTACTATAGTGTAATAAAAAATAATAGTGTATTAGTAAAAAGTAAAGGTAAGAGTTGGCCAATTGAAATTGATTTCTGGAAATAATTTGTTTACATTTCATTTAAAAATGTTTCTCCCTTAATCAGCATTAGGAGGAGGTATCCTGGAGCTTCTACAGACTCTGTTTCACAGTCTAAGGTCCACGCATGGTTACCTACATCTTCCTAGTGGCGGAAAATAGTAGCCAGAATTGAAATAGTCGACTGTATTACTGAGGAGGTAACTGCTTCTGATATATTCCGACTGATTGTGCCTGTATTTCACCCTTTGAAGGAAATATAGAGAAGCCAGGTTTTCTCTTTATCTTTTCATCTTAGAGTCCAGTAATTTTTTTCCAGTCAATTCTAAATATAGGACATCACAAAAGGTCTATTTACACAACTATATAATTTAAGTATCCAAATGTCTCATTGACATACACTGGGATATTATGACTCTTTAAGACCTATGATAAACTTGCAGTGATATGGGACAATGTTTGTGATAAAGTATGAAGCCAAAAAGGAAGAACGTGACAGGGACTGACATTCCTACCCAGAACAAGAGAAATGTGAATGTGTTCGTCTCTGGTGCCTGAGGTTTGGAAAACACTAGACCTTAAGTTTTACTATGGAATTTGATGATCCACAGTGAACTTGAAAAGTAAATGCCACAGTCTCTGTCCTATTTGGCAAGGTGTACCTCTTATTGCTGTCTAGCTATTTACACTTGCTATTATAACCCAAGATTCTTAACTAAGTAATCATATGACTTCACTTTTAATAGTTACTCTGGGACCTCTTGAAATGTCATTCATAATATGTATCTTCCTAGAAATATCATCTCATTTTGATAAAGACTTCTTTATTCCTTTTGTTATATTTTCTTTCTGTATGGTACCTTACTGCCATGTGATTACCAACATTTTTTAATGTTATGGGTTATGGGTGGTCATGATCTAACTATAGTTGGTATTTATATGACATTAAAACAAAAGTGCTATCATAATTAAAGATGAACTTATAATAAAAATAAAGACATATAATTTAATGCTATTTATATCATAACTATTTAGAACAAGACAAATGAAAAGAAAAAAGGGAAGCAGTTAGATGGAATTGATAGTTTACTAATAAAGCTCACGCTCTCCATTCAGCTTACGAAGGCTTTTAAACACTCAAACTAAGAGTTATTATCAAAATCATTAGACTTACATAGAACACCATCAAGCTAGAATTATTAGAATGTAGAAAGTGTGAATAAGTCTAGGATTAGGGGACCTACTAAGTAAGTGATTGATTTGCTAGAATCCTTTGCAATGCTTACTGAAGAATTTTTTTCATTAAAATGAACAATACAAGGCAAATTTAATGCACTTGGAACTCTCCGCAGACATTTATATTTTTCTGCTTTCTTAAAAGTACACAGGCCAGACAAAGGATTCACCTTGACCAGAAATAGAGAACTCAGGTATGTTTGAATCTGCTACTTATACTGCATACTATGTTTTGTTTAATTTTATGGGTAGAAAAAAAAAGGGTCATGTATTTTACATATTATCAGTTTAAATAATTTTGTTTTGATTAAGGAACAATCATGGTATATGATTATTATAAAAATATAGGCTTATAATTAAGTTCCTATCCTTATTGTAAGTTCCTGCCATTCTATTAACATATGCATTATTATTTTGGTTTTATAATACCATATAGTAAATAACATATATTTTATAAATATAAAATAAACATACACATTCTATATTTTTGCAAGATACAGTTTTAGGAGCTAAATGGGCACATGCAAATAAAAAATATAGTATTATCAGTCTGTCTGCTGTTTCAGGCTTTATTAACTTCTATTTCTGATATTTTGAAGTGCTATACACATACAAGTTATACAGAAATCTACCTCATCGTTTCTAAAAATCACTGACTTTTCAAACATTTTTCCTGGTCTTCTTTTTAAAAAATAAACATATGAATGCTGATGAAGTGGAAAATGAGCCTCTGGAGATGCTTTCTAAAGGAACCACAAGATTGATGAAAAGTATGCACCGCATTACATGGAGCTGAACTTATTGTGCACACTGGGGAAGTCCTTGATATTAATGTGTGTCTCACGCTCAGCTCCCAGAGCCAAAACTCCATCGGAGAGATCTGCACTGCTATCCAGAGGCATTTCACAATTCGAGCCCAAAGGTTTACAGTCCAGCATTCCAGCTAATTATGCTGCTTCTAACTCCAGCTGGACTTAAACTCTTATCTCTGGACGCCAGGCCTACAGATAGGGCCTATCAGAGTAGCTCCAGTTCACAGAGAATACTCAACTCCATGACCCCAGTGAGATTAAATCCTTCCAGATAGCCTAAGTAAATGGTTCATAACTTGTTCCTGTCACTCCCACTAATGCCTTTGAACCGAGAAAGAGACTAGCAAAGGTGAAAATATCTTCAAATTATTAGCTGAACTTCCTCTTCCCTGCTTCTGTCAGTAATTCCTGTATCCTGCTCCTTATGGAGAACAAGAAACTCAGAGGCAGCAATTCCTGAACTTTCTTCTCAAGTATTTATGAATCAATCTGCAGGTGTCTGTGTATTATTGGTGATATACAGATGCACATTTCTCTTCTCTTTAACATCTTTCTGGTAAGCCCTGTGTGCACCCGCCGCTCTGAGAAAGACACAATAGTTAGAAGGGCACAGGTCAAGTTATATAATTGAGCCTTTTATCTTGGATCAAACAGATGTCACCTCAAAAACAGATGCATCTGAATGTAAAAGGATCTATTTATCATTATGGGGGTTGGTTGCAGTCTCCTGTACTCTCCTGAACATTTATTTAAAATAATCAAAACTGAAGAACAAACAAATATATTACGATAAATATTGTTTGAGAAATACTTAAGGAATTAGTTTTAAATCTTCCGTAATTCTTGAAAATGTGATTTTGCATCTATATTTCTCACTGGACAGGACTTCTTTGAGAGTAGGGCCAAGCCATGATTTCTCTTGGTTCTCCTACACTTCACATTTTCAAACATACATGATTCAAAGCACATATGTCACACACTTTTTAATGTATTATATTTTTAATAAAAGCTTATTGGATTTGGGGGGTGTTGAACAATAGTACATTCACATCCTTCTTAAAAAAAGAGAATTGATGGTAGCATACATTTTTCTGTGCCACTTTCAACTTCAGTATAATTGAAATTTGAGTCCATACTTTTGTTTAAATTCAGCCCAGTGTTTCCACTGAATCCCTTCTGGCTATTGGCGGTCATGTATATATAACATCATGGTTACGAGCTCTATTTTTGAAAACCCATTTCTAGTGACCTTGACCTCTCTAGTGCATTTAAGATTATTCCAAAGCCTATAAAAATATGGGCTTTGTTCTGCATGACCAGTTTTGTGAAACTTGTAATTTCTTTGTAACTTAATTAAATTGCATATTGCAAGAAGTTAAACCCTTTTTACTGAGAGTCAACTTTTGACAGAAACACGTTCTTCTTTGGAGAAATAGTCCTTCAGAACCTAGGAATGGGTAACACCAATGACTCTGGGCATTTTTAATTTTACAAATTCACTTCTAATGTCTTTAATTGTGATTCCTGGCATAAAGCAGCCAACAGGATAATGCTTTATTGAAATGTTTAATTGAATATATGTGTTATACACATACATTTTTGAAACACCTCAAACTTAGCAAGTACAATACAAAGAGAGTAAGTTGTGGACATGATGTCCTATCATACCCAGAATCCTTAGTGTGTATTTTCTACAAACAAACATTCTCCTGTCCAATCACAGCCCATTCATCCAAATCGGGAATTAACACGGTCACATTATTACCAGTTAATCCTCAGGCCTCATTTAAACTCTCCCAATTATGTCCTTTATACTAAAAGAAGCCAGCTAAAAATCATGCACTGCGTTTCGTTGTCACATCTCTTTAGATATTTTAGTCTGGCACAGTTTCTTAGTTTTTGCATG
Organism: Eschrichtius robustus; assembly: GCF_028021215.1. Taxonomy (NCBI): domain Eukaryota; kingdom Metazoa; phylum Chordata; class Mammalia; order Artiodactyla; family Eschrichtiidae; genus Eschrichtius; species Eschrichtius robustus. The sequence continues at coordinate 6,480,029 of NC_090832.1, read as the reverse complement.
ACTATCACAACTTTGGAATTTTTGAAAGTGACAGGACAGTTATTTTATAGAATATTTGTCATTTGGATCCGTCTGCTATTTCTTCATGATTCCGGTTATGTGTCTTTGGCAGGCATATCACCAGAGTGATGCTGGGTTCTTCCCATTGCACCATCAAGAGGCACATGGTCCAATTTCCCCATCACTGAGGAAGTTCACTTGGATCACTTGTTTAAGGCAGCATCTGCCAAACTTCAATGTAAAGGTGTCCTTTGTAATTAGTATTTTGTGGGGAGGTATTTTGAATTTTCTGTTCCTTATTAAATTCTCAACTTATTCAGTACAGGCTCATGGGTTATATTTTATTGCATGGGTTATATTCATTTGGTTACTATCATTAATATGATGCTTCAAATTGTCCCAGGTATGGCCAGTTGGAGACCTTACAAGTTGGTTCCTTTACCCTTCCCATGCATCCTCACCGTTCTTTGAAGACCTCCTTGCCTTCGACAATAAGATCTTTTTTACCTGCCCCAGTTCTGGAAGCAGCCCTGGTTATTTTTAGTGGAAAAACATGGGGTTTAGAGGCCAAGATTGAGATGCATGTTTGTTGACCCTTAGGCATCATTTCTTCCAGGGCCTCTCAGCAGACTGAGCTAGGGAATAGAAGTGCAAAACACACACACACACACACACACACACGTACATGCATACATTAACAGCTATTCTAATTCTGTATTTATTTCTACATCTATCTGCTTATATCAAAAATCATGAATTCACACCAATAACCCAAATTCCAATCCAAATTCTACAAGGTTTATTTTTGTTTTCCTTCCCTACTTATAACTCTATTCTCAGATGGAGAGAAACATTACCCTTACTGTGCCTGCTTATCTCATCAGTTCTTCTCTTTGTTACAATCTCCCATCCTGCAGCCAGAAGCCCTTTACACCACTTGGGCTCTGACATCCTCTGACAGGCCGCCCCTCTCTGTGGATGCCCTGCTTACTCTGCTCAGGCTCTGCCTTCCCATGCCAGCTTGTCCCCCCTTGTGACTGCACTTCTCAAGTTGTTGGGCTCTCAAATCCTGCACTAGGTCAATCACCCCCCACAGGGATGCCCGGTCCACCTCCACTCGGGGTCCTGTACCCTGTCACTGGGGTGTCACACTGTGTAGAGGCATGTGTCATCCTGTTCAGGCTTCAAGCACCCCCTGGGTATCCCATGGCCACTGATGTTCCTCCTCTCCCTGTTTGGGACCTGAACCTCTGCTCTAAGCCACCACGGCTCCCCCCTCCTTCCCCACCACAGAAGTCTACCTTGCATTCCCTCTGGCTTTGAACTGAATTGTTCAGAAAGGAAAGGAAAAGAGGAAGGGAAAAGGAAAAGTTATATATCCAATACAACAATGAAATGACAATGAAGGATCTAAATTTAAGTACAAATCCAATTATTTTGCTAATTACTAATCCAATTAATTACTCGTGCAAAGACTTCAACTGAAGTGACAATTGTATAAACAGAACTTTGGGACCTGGATAAATTTGCATATAGGCAAATAATAAAAACTAATGGTAATAAAATAACCAATAATTTCTCCTCCATCCAGCTATGTTTCTTTAGACATTTATTATAAAAACTATCCCACTATTAGTGATCTTAAAGTACAAGGAAAATAAAGTACTACTTAAAATAGAGGAACTCAGGTAACAAACATTTTCTTGGACTTCTCATGTTGCATTCTGAAGACTGAATTCACAGTTTTGGAGCAGATATATTTAAAATATATTGTTATGCATTGATTTTCTCTAAAAGATTTATGGCGTCTTCAGGAGGGCGGGTTGGAGACGTGTCTGTAGGTCTGCTAAGCCACAGGGACCACTCTTTGCAAGAGACAAAGTGCAAGGCCCACTGTGGGTGAAGAACACAAGATGCTGGAAATAGCAGGTCCAGCCGTTCCTCACTGAAATTGTCACCATTTGCCACAGGCATTATAGGGCCCACAAGTTCAAAGACTTGAATAAATATAAATTTAGGAAGCTAAGAAGACAGAATTGCCTCCCTAATCCTCCCTGTTCCTGAAGTACCAGACCTATTCACAGGGCAGCATCCGAGACCCGGGACACCAGCACACCGCACTCCCTCCTGCGTACCCTAATCCCCAAGCTGCCCTGACAGCACTGATGCTGGCACGTGAGAGGACCACACAGGATGGGAGCCCAAGCCCCTGAGTAACGGTGGCTTCTCCGGGCATCACTGGGAAAGCAGTGGCAACGTGGCGCACCACCTGGGCACGGACCCAGGGGTAGGCTAGAGACCGTCTTTGCCCCGTTTTTTTCTTAATGAAAAGTAATAGGGTTTCAAAGGTAGTCTCAGTTTCTATTTACAAAGACATACAAAAAGATTCACTGAAAAAATCTTCTTGGCAAATTTTGCCTTCCTTTTGGCCCCAGCATTATTTATATTTAGAATCTTGCCTCATGCCAGCAACACCACAGGTAAATCTCAACAGGAAATTTATTTTTTAAAAAAGACTCCTTCTCAAATTTAGCTATATGTCACTTATTTCTGCTTGCTTTAATTAGATTTCTAGATTAAAGATAGCAATACAAATCAAGATTTGCACCATACCTTGAACATATATAAACACTTTATTTACAGCACTAACATTTTTGACTAAAAATAATGTAGCAGACACTCCCAGCACTGAAAGAACAAACTTACCAAGGCTATAAAATCAGAAGGTTCCCAGTCAGTGATTTTTTAATTATAAAGGAAACGGTAATCACATGAGTGCCAGATGAAGACTTCAGAGCACATGTCTTTTCTCAGGATAAATGGCTTATATGCAATGGGCAGATGATCCATGGGCTAAGAGCAGATTGGTGGGGGCCATGGATTTAAAGTCATACAATGATCGGTTTAGCAAAAATAGCAGAGCACACATTCGATCTGCCTGCCTTGTGTTGATCACATTATATTCCTTAGAATCAAATCTGTCTTTTATTTATTTTACCATATCTCTGTGGGATGTCACTATGGAGATACATGTTTAAACAGAATTCTCTACCTAGAAAACTACTTATTTACACGTCGCCAGCCCTCTCAATTATAACACTGACAGCCTCTACATAAGCCAGCAGCTCAAATTCTTGGTAGGCTTATTTTTATACTTTTCGGTGCTGTTTGCTTCTGATTAATGAGAAAAGAAGAGAAAAATTCCCTGTATCTTCAACAGATAACACATTTACCACTAGTTCATTATAGATTCTATTTTCTGGCTTGCTAGCTTCTTAATTCATGGCACCAAAGAGCAGAGGAAGATTAGTTTAGTAAGATTAGGGTGACATTTGGACATTCTTCTCATGTAGATAACAGTATAAAACATTTTAAATAGGAGTAACTGAGAGTTATTTTCTCCCTTCATTTGATATGCTGAAACGTATCCAAGGCAATCTTCCGTTCTCCAGTAGCTTCCATATCTAGCCAATTTCTAGATTCAGCAGGGCATCAGCTTTCCTGCAAGTACAGTTTCAGCTGATAACAGGTAAACAGGGAGCCGTGTGCAGCCTTGAATATAGTACACACCACAAACTTCAAAAACTCTTAAAGGCAGCACATTGTCTTGACTCAACTAAAACTACACAGTTTTCTACTTTGTAGCTTCACCTTCTTAGTCAATTCAGCAGTGTAAGCCAGATCACAGCTCCTCAGCGTCAGAAGACAGACTGGAACATCTATCTCATCCCACCTGTATTTGATACCAAAGAATTTCTCTTACAACATCCCTTAGCAGGGAGCTAATCTCTCTCCATTTCCACACTTGGAATGTGGATTTAAGATTTTACTATAGGTCCATATCCTTTACAGACATTAATCATTAGAAATGAATCCCTTATATCGAGCCAAAATTAGTCATTTGGTAATTTACACATGTTCATCCTAGATCTCTCCACAGGAGTCACAGAGATTGAATTTAGACATTTTCTACATGGTAACAACATAATGCTCCTCCTCCTACATCAATCAGCCCCCACCGCCAGACCCCCTTCTGCTTTAAGCTAAACCCTGCGGCTACAACGTGCGGGTTGAAGATTTCTCAGGTTTGGACTTAGAAGCCATTTGATCTTGAATAGTGTCATTTAGTCTCAGTTTTTAATGTAGTCTAGAAGAGATAAACCTGGCTATAGGACCTTGCAAACAGGTTTTGTCAAAAGAAGAAAATAGTACAGGAAGTAAATCAATAAATAAAAAAATTTAAAATAGAAAAGCTTAATATCAAAAATGGAAATTCTGCAAAGATTTACAAAGTAGAAAAACCTTTGATATGACTAAAGACACAAAATTAAACAAAATTAGAATCAGAACTCAAATGAGAAATAATTATAGACAAAGACAAAGAGATTTTATGGAACAACTATTGTCTAATGTGTCTGAAATCCTAGACAACATGGATAAATTCCTGGAAAAAACATAAAATGCCAAAATTAGTACAAGAAAAAAATAGATAATTTAAATAAAAATGTGTATGTATTAAATAAAAAGAAATGGGTTTTTAAAACAAGCTCAGAGGGTTTTTATAACAGAACTCCATCAGATTCTCAAGGAATATTTAAATTTATTTATACTCTCCAAAAAAAAAAAAAAAAAGAAAAAGAAAAAGAAAGAAACTGCCAAGTTCATGTATTAATTTCAAAATAAAACAGGAATAATAAAGAAAGCAGAAGTATAACTGTATTCCACTATGAAAATATATGTGAAAATCCTCATTTAGAATAATATATTATCATCGAGTAGGCTTTATCTCAAGGATGTAAGGATGGTTCATCATCTGAAAATTCCTCATCAGTGTAATTCAACATATGAATTATATATATATTTATATATATATATATATTTATATATATATATATATATATATATAAAAAACTGAATCACTTTGCTGTACACCTGAAACTAACACAACATTGTATTGGGTTGGCCTAAGAGTTCGTTCGGGTTTTTCCATAAGATATTACAGAAAAACTGGGAAGAAATTTTTGGCCAACCCAATAAATCAACTATACTTTAACTAATTTTTTTTTAAAAATTAGAAAAATTAAAAATGTGATTTGTGTACTTAGCAATGGAAGAGAAAGCTTTACAAAAATTGTTGGAGTGCAAAGAAAGCAATAAGAGAATAAGAAATAGTTGCTGGAAATTAAAAATATGACAGAAATAACCACATTAATAGAAGGACGGTTCAATAAAGTGAACATAAAAGAATGAGTCAAGGGACCAGTGCTTCTCAAACGCTAATGTGCACGTGAATGATCAGGAGGTGTTGTTAAAATGCAGAATCTCAATCAGCAGGTCTGGGGTGGAATCTGAGATTCTGAATTTCTGACAAGCTCCCAGGTGACATTGGTGTTGCTGGTCCATTTCCACTCTTCCAGTGATAAGGATCTAAGAGAGAAAGTCATGAAAATTTCCAGAATTCGGAGGAAAAAGATGAAGAGATTGGAATAAAAAGTTATTTATTTATTTATTTATTTTAATGGAAGCTAAATTAAGAAGTAACACGATTCTTCTATTAAGTATGGGAAGGGCAAATTTGCTCACTGTCTGAGCTGGGACACGCATCTTCTCCTGCCCTCAACAGACTGAATGATGCCCAACTGTATTGGTGAGGGTGATCTTCTTTACTCAGTCTACCGATTCAAATGTTAATATTTTCCAGAAACACCTCACAGACACACCCAGAAATAATGTTTTACCAGCTATCTGGGCATCTCTTAGCCTAGTGAAGTTGCACAAAACTAATCATCATAGTAGAAAAATTAAATCATTACCCAAAGATGTACTCAGCAAAACATTTTTAAAAAATCCAAAAAAGTGGAAAACATAGGCACCAAAATAAACCAAAATAAACCAAACAATGGAACTAACAGAAGAATCTATAAAAAGTAACAGGTATGAAGTAGAACAGGAAATCCAATTACTTCATGAAGAATGTCCTCAAGGAGAAAGCATATTCAGTGACACAAATTCTGTGATTAATAAAAAAGCATTCTTAATCACAATATGAAGTCAGATGTTTCTTTCATCAATAAGAAAAATGAAAGTCAACTTCTCTGAGAAAAACAGAAAGTGGTAAAATACAGGTATGACTATAAATCAAGTGTGAAACAATCTAAAATATGACAGACTTTTTAGTAATTTATATCTTTTATTGACTTTCATGTTTGGAACATTATTGACTGGTACAATTGAGAATATAATGAGAATATAACTTCTTCATGGATCCGATCATATGACATAGTTGATATGAGGTAATTAAAGTTTATTTGTTTTACATTTTTTAAAAGATCAACTTATCAGCAAAACACGGAAAACTTCACTATGGTTAGAGGACATGATACCAATCTCATAAACGTTGTCAGTTTAACCATAATGATATGGCTGACTGAATTTAGGGGGAGGGGAAAAAAGAGAAGTAGTAAAAAATGTGGACAAATTAATTCCCTTCTTCTAGAGAATATTTAGCTGATGGATATTGTCTAATTTTGTTGGATAAATAAAGGTTAAAGTATGTTATTCAAAGTAATAATGCACTTTTTTATTTATGGAAGAACTGAAGGTCGGCTATTATCTGGCTTAACATGATGAAAGTTCCAACAAGGCAGAGACCACGTTGGTTTCCTGTCTCTAGAAGCTCCCAATAAATATTGTTGACGGTTGGATAAAAAATGGGAATGGGGTGGGCGAAGAGGCATGACATAGAGTCGGTGTGCTAAATTATAATCGTTTGAGATGGGGAGAAAATAGGCATATTTTAAAGTCCATAAGTCCATGCACAGTTCCTTGATGGTGATAATCTCCAAAGGAAATATTTTTTTAAATGTTTAAAAGTGGCTACCTCTGGGGTATAGAACTGAGGCATGAGAGATAGATTTTTTTTTTCATTTTTTGAAGAAAGTAAGAAAGCATGTATTATTTCTATAATGAAAGGCATTTTAAACGTTAATACAACTAAGGTTTGAAACACTCTAAACATTTTCAACTCTATTAAAATCTGTTTTAAAAAACATTTTTTAATAATAGGCTTCCCTCATTTACTTCTTCATTTTACTTAGGAGGAGTTCAGCATTCCACCCTAATTTCTTCTGGAACTTTGCACAAATCATGGGAGACCTGCACAAGATAAAATTTGGGCAGCACATATATGTTTTAAAAGCGCACAGAAAGGAAAAGCACTCACATTCTCGATATAGCTTCATGCCTGTGATCACCACCTGTTTTCCTTTGTGTATATCTAACTTTCGCCTGGGGATTGAGACACAGGTGTTTCAGATGTGGATCTATAGTGGGCATGGAGATTCTTTGCTTAAAAATAAAATGTTGCACCACATAGTGATTATTTTATAAATCAAATACTAAGTATGAGAGGACAGAGGAACTTACAGTGTTACAGAGTAAAGCATGGCTGAGTCATCCACTGTATAATGCTGACCAGGAGAGGCACAGGCCTTTGTAAACAGCTGCTGTTACATTTGTAAGGTGCCCTCAATCCAATACTCATATTTTCTCTTTTCTTGTTGCTAGAAACCAGCCTTTAGGCACAGTTGTGTGTAAAGTTATTGGCAAAACTGCCAAGATGTGGGTGTCTACTAAGGGCAGCAAATCCCTGATCCTAAGGGTACTGTTCAACTTTTCCTAGGTAAACATTTCCCATTGTCTGTTCCCAGTTGTTTTCAAAGAAGACATTGTTCTGTAGTCTTATTCAAAGTTGAAACCCCTTAGCATTTAAGTTCCAAATCAAAGACTGGTTTGTCAACCCTTTTCTTAGCCAAACACACATTTAATGAAATGTCAATGTTTCCTACCAACCATGGTAACAATAATAACAAAAGCCAGAATGTAGCAGGAACTCAAATCAGAATATTTAAAATATGTAATTATAATGGATTTTAAAGATTGCTAACTACCATGTATGTAATATTAAAAAGGTAATTGAATTGTGGGTGTAAAAGGGGTTAAATTTAAGCCAAAGTAGCCAGGCAGGATAGTTAACGCAGTGACATAGGCAGGGGCATGAAGGGCACTTTTCAGCACTATGGGACTTTTAAAAACTCAGGCGCTGCTATGCATAAAGTAGATAAACCACAAGGACCGACAGTATAGCACAGGGAACTATATTCGGTATCTTATAATAACCTATAATGGAAAAGAATCTGAAAAAATATAGGTATAACTGAATCACTTTGCTGTACACCTAGACACGAAATCAACTATACTTCAATTAAAACAAACAAACTTAGGCACGGTGACTAGTAACGCGTCACATTATGATCCAGCGTAAGACTAGATACATTCCACCATCACGGCAGGCACAAAACTCAACAAGTACGGTACTAGGGCAGAAACAAATTGCGAAGCTATGAAAATACACAAACAGAAGCAAAAGCCAGCCTCAGGAAATAGATATTTTAAAGAGTTCATTGGAAAACATGACCTGCCTTAGCAATAGCATAAGATGAAAGCCTGCATATGCAGAAATTCAGGATTTTCTACAAGATGCAATGAGTGAGGCCACAAGGCAGTCCTGGGTAGAACCATAGGGGCGGGAACGGCACAGGGGGCCAGCTATGGCTCCTCAGACTCTGGACAACAAAGGGGGAGCTCGAGACTGCAGAAAATAAGAGTTGATTCCATTAGACTCACCAAAGAGGCTGTTTCCTTGTTTGTTTTTACTAACCCTTAGAGAGAAACTAGAAGTTAAAGCTAGAACCCCCCCCCCATTTATTATTTATAGTCTGAAATATTAGCACAGGGGGCTGCCTTGGCTAGGTTTATTCCTCTCTACAGATGCTATCCATCAAATACTTTCCAATATCCAAAAAGCCCTCATATAAAGATTGTTTTTGCCTTTGTTTACTGCCTTCTCAGCTGTTCATGAGTCACACTGTGTTCCTCTGTGCTGCTGTTTTAAGTTTAGATTGGACATTACTCAAGATCTGAAGCTTATACAATATCCCCACACTGAAATCAAGCATTGCTTCCCTTGTCAAATTCAATCAACATCATATACCAATTATGTATTATGAATCACTTGCCAAATACTGTCTAGAAATTTTAACATAAATCCTTGAATTTTATGTAACAATATGTTGAAATCTGTTCTTAACTTTGTGGTTGGTACTGGTTTGGGTTTAGTAATTTTGCAACTCAATTGTGTGTACTGTGGAATAAAATAATAAATGAAATAATATATTGATGTTTCTGGTAATGTGGTTTCTCACTGTGGGAGAGGATAGGTATGAAATACTGAATGGGCAAAGGTGATGGAGAATTCTATGGTGTTGGATTTGAATTGGCGTTATCTGGAAGAACTCATGAATGCACACGTGCACACTACACATATGAGTGTACTGTTATATACCGAAACAATCTAGAAGCGAAGACATCTGTAGTAATGTGCACACCTAATAGCCATATTCTAGGACATTGAAAATCTAAGATGAGCCTGGAACATCTTGTGCTAAAAACAAGGAAGTGCTCAAAGACTTATGGGTACATATCAAAACTGTGTAGAGGCTGGCTTAGCAGACTGCCGTTGGCTACCTTTCTCTTTAAAGAAGAATGTGAAATAGTAACTGTAAAAATAATGATAGGATTATGTCTCTCTCTTTTTTTTCCAACCACAAATGCAACACTGATTTGGACAAGAATATCAGTGGATCCTTAAAATAAAACTGTTGGGGAACAAGATATTCACATGACCTCAGTGTAGCACTCCCCGCCACATTTTATTTGCTAATTACACAGGGGAAAGGCTGCCTTCACAAGGGAGGGATCTGATAGACTTCACTTCCCCAAATGATGAAACCCAGCATCACAAGTATCATGAGATGACCGGACATGTGCGTGCCTGCTGATGTGATGCAAGGTGAATTACACACCTTCTAGGAAATACTCTTGCTATTTACATTTAACATGATAGGATCATGAGGAAAAACTTCAGGAGAAATCCAGATTGTGGGACATTCCAATAGACAACTGTCCCGAAGTCTTAAAAATGTCAGGGGTGGTAAAAAACAAAAAATGGCAGAAAGTTATATTACATTGGAGACTCCAGGAAAATGACATGGCTTAACATGACAAGATAACCAAGTGTGATCCTTGCCTCAACCTGGAAAATGAAAACACAACAGCCATAAAGGGCATTTGGGGGACAAATGTGGTTATATGCTCATGGGCTGCATATTAAATAATATCATTAAATTAATGTTAAATTTCTTGGATATTATAGTAATGGCATGATGTATGAGATAGCATGACTGTAGATTTTAGACATACATGCTGAGATATTAGAAGAAAAATGGTATGATATCTGCAACTTTCAAATAAATCAATAAAAATATACATATACTTACATATATACACTCATACACATATGCCATTTACCTCATGTTTATGTGTGGATTTGGGTGTGAGATATATGCAGGGGTTAGTTTAAGTATGTGTGAGAAAGAAGGTAAATCTGTTAAAATAGAAAGAAATCAAGGGAAATATGATGCTTGTTGTACTAGTCTTTCAACTTCTCTACAGTTTTACAATTAAAAAATTTTTTTTTGCTAGAGAGAGAGAAGGAAGAAAAACAACCAGAAATTTCTGTTGATTTAATTAAAGAAGTTGCTTTTCAGTATGCAAAGCATCTGGGCAACTGGATTTTTCACATTTTAGCCAGTTGCACTGGTGCCTCATAGTCTCACTTTCATAACCTCAATAGAATTCTACTGCCAACTGTTGAATCCAAAGTTTCTTTCCAATGTGTCTGAAAGCAGAAACTGTGTTCCCAATACAGAGTCAAAATGAGCTTTTGAAGTCATTCACAACATTAGTAGCCAAGACATTATCAGAGACCTGTGAGTCTAAGCCAATTTTCTGATTTTTAAGCCAAATTGTTTATCACAATTTAACGCCCTCAATACTTTATTTTATCTTCCAACACATTGTACTAACAGCATATTTCCATGTTGGAAAATTTGAATAGGTGATGTGAAAACCTGAATGATATTTGCATCCATCAAATTGCACTTAACGTTCAAAATCCATTTATAAATTCAACTTTATGCTAAATATTGTGGTGACATTCTTATAGACCAAATTGCTTCATGTGGAAAATGGTATCCCAGTTTAAATTTTTTTGGAGGAGATTCACCATGAAACAGAAACTTTATACAGTATTCACATCTATTTACTTACTAGAACGTTTTTCATAAATGATACCTAATTTTTTCATACCATTTTTGAAGATTCTCACTCATACACTACATATTAAAAAGAGGCAGAACAATTTTCAGCCACAAAGGAATTTAAGTTTACTTTTGCCTTGTTTGGCCCAACACAGTGTCTTCTGGAAGTCCTTGTCATCACTAAAATATAAAGCCTGCTTTGGATCTGTGTCCCTCCCATCTGAATTGTAAGCACCTTGAGGATAGGTATTAGGTCTTTCATTGCACTTAAGATGATAGCCTGGGTATATCTGTCTCTTGAGAACTGACTAACTGATTTCATGGTTTAAAATAAATACAATATGTTCCAATAGGCTTAGAGTTAATGTAAATCCCACAGAATTTGAGGATAATAATGTGACATCTTCCTATAAAAGCACAGGATTAAATTATGCCTTGTGTACCTGACCATTTCCATGTATTAAGCCATATGAAATACCGCGTCTCTACTGAGCAGAGACTATGTTTAGAAATACCCAGTTTAAAAGCATGCTTAAAGGTCATCAAACATGATTACATTCGGTTCAACATTATAAAAGGCAGTGAAGTGTAAATGATTATCAAGCAAATTATGAATGATTCATTCACGGCAGATTTTTCATTAGAAGGTAATGTCTCCTTTCCCGTAAGTCAACATTATGATCCAGGATGCCATTTATCAGAATTTATGTATTAAACAAGATATGAAAAGGGAATCTTCTTAAGCATCTCGCATCAGTTAAATTACTCTCCATCTAAAAATGAACACACTCACTGTGGTCAATGGAGGGAGAGGGTGTGTAGTATGTGTATAACATGATTCAAGACAGCATATGAGTTTTATATACGTGTGTGCGTGTGTGTGTGTGTGTCAGAATATGTGTACAATTTTAATCACTAATTTTTGATTTATGACTAACAGTCAATTTTAAGTGTTTATTTTGCTTAATGTATTGGACTCTTTAAAATACCCCAGGATTGGTAATGAACACGTTAGTCATTATAAACAATTTAAAGGAGATTTTTGAATATTTTCCAAGTGTTAGTTGAGAGAGACTTTGAGAGATAGAAACACAGGAACATTTGTAATGAGATTTATCCAAAGCAGGGGACTTGAGTGATCAGAGGATCATACAAACCCATGGAAAGAGCAGCTGGCAGAAGCCTCAGGAGGGAGAAGATGGCTTCTGAAATGAGATAATAGTGGTCTTAGGAAGATACCCTACTTCCCAGCTTTCACTGCGGGTAATCTCGCTAAAGTCAAAAATGCTCTGGTACTACATATATCAACAGCACTAGCTAAGGAGAGTTATTCAAGCGATAATCTGTTTATCTTGGAGTATGAGATACATACACTCTCCACAGAATCTTTTTGCCACTGAGATTTAAGAGATACTTTTACTTCCTGTCTCCATGAAAAATGACCTCACAGTTTGCAGGGCCACTGCCCACTCTATGTTTTAAAAGATATAAAGAGGAATTTAGAAAAATAAGAACCTCTCCTGAACTGTAGATGAAATTTGTCCATTAGCAAATTGTCACGACTGACGTTACTCTTGAGTGGGGGTTATAGATACAGAATATTGAGAGAATAATCACCAAGTATTTCAATTCACTTGATTTAACAGGCTTCTAATCCATTCTAAGTAGCATAATTTGATTAATAAACTGCAGGCCAAATAAGGATCTGGTAGTCTGTGACTTATTTAACTGAATCCATGGAAAAATTCATGAGCAATCCATTGATCACAGCATGTAAACAATTCCTACTTGGGTGCTTCAAATCTCACTTTCTTAGTGCCAGATGTGTGTTTCAATTATTGATCAATTTCTGCATCATGATCCTGTCAGGAAGTAGCTCGTTAGGAAACAGAAGAGACCATGGAGGCGTATGTAAGAAAAAGCAGGTGGCTTAAGCCCTTGTCTCACAGGTTCTCTCTGTCATATCCTCTTCGATCTGATACAATCCATTCTGTTAACTATTTACGATGTCTGAAGGGCTTGGGGCACAGGCTGTTCGCAAGTTCATGTGTATATTTATTCTACATATGGAGACTGAGTATGTGCTGTGCGCCCAGAAGGACCATAAATCCCTGCAGATCCAGAGATTAAACAAATAGCCCCATGTAAGGTGCTCACAGTCTAGCCAGGCAAAGACTAGGAAATATAGAGCAGTGGTGGATTAATGTAAGTGAAATTGCAGAGACGTGCACAGACAGTGAAGGAGCTTTAGAGGGGTGGAGAAAATAGGGGAGCTCTGAGTAGTGTTATGCACCTGAAATGTGGGCCAGTGTTGGAAAATAAAACTATATCAGACTGCACAGATCAAAGAATAGCAAATCAAGGGATGCGGATTTTATTCTGCATACATTGGGAAGGCATCAAAAGATTTTAAGGAACCAAGTGGCAGTATCCATTCTGAAGTTCATGACATAACAGGCTAGAAGACAGTTTCAGTCCATGAAGTATATTCCATTAAACCACACAGGATAGTTTCTGAGTAATATATAAAAATGTAAATCACTGAGGGAAAGCAGTTATAATTCATGATGGCATAAAAACTACTTTAAATCATAAACACAAAGCAGGCAAAGAAAATGTTTCTTAAAGTAGAAAGAGAGAGAAGGTGGGGCTTAAAATACATAATGAAGAATGATTTTAAATCTCTGCGTTGACACATAAATGGTTTTGCATCAGGCTATTCTAGAAAGTTATGTGACTTCGAGTAAGAGCTATATTCAGGAGGAGCTACCCAGCAGCCTGACACAAGCGTGACATCTAGTAGGCGTCGTCATTTACCTAGGGTTCAGCGTCCTACAGACAGGCACACTACAGCCAAAGCGTATGACCTACAGGAAAAATAAAACCGAACAGAGACTGTGAGAAAGGCCCGTGCACTTCTGAGCCAAGTCTCCCTCAACAGATGGGGGAAATTGGGGTGAATCTATGAACTGTGTCCCTAAAGAGATCACCCTGTATCTGCCATGTCCTCCCCAGCCCTGCAACAGCTCCTGAGATTATGTGAGAACTGTCTGATTTCTATCTCATTTGCAGCTTTAACCATTCACACTCATGTGGGTCAGTCTGAACAAGGGCTTCAGAGAGGAATCCCAGCACAGACTTCATCCTTTCTGTACCCAGGCTGACACACAAGTGCAGGGCTGAAGGGACCAGTTTAAGAGCCATTAACCTCTCTCCATGCAGTGGAAACACACAGTTGAGCGTGAACAGAACAATGCCATTCCTGTGTAAACATAACAAAAACTCACTTCAATGGAGGGATAATTCCTCACCTAAGGGTAAGGAATCATACTATTATTTAACTTTTCTATAGAAAATGCTACAGAGAATGTTTTCAAGTCTGATGTCAAATGATGGAAATCAAAAGTTTTTTAAAAATAAACATTTTCATTTATACTTCAAATTATAAAAATCTGTATGTGCACATTAGAAAGTAGCAAACATTTCAGATTGGAGCATACTGCATTTTTTTATTAAATGCTTCACCTCATTTTCACTATTAATTATGTACAAGTGTATTTACTTCACTTTTGTAAATAGATGGCAGCTGTAAACGGCATTGTGGTTCCTAAGTAAATGCCAAGTAAAGGTAGTACACTCTGGGGTCCTACCCTTGGAATGGCCAATGATAAATGACTAAAAAAACAAGAGCATTGACATGTGCCCTTTAAAAGTAAATAAAACCAACCACATCCAAAAGGGTATTTAATTTTTATTTTCATTTATGAGGCAATCAGTACATTACAGCAAAAACAAACAAAAAACCCCTCAGATTCTGCTAGCACTTTGCATTAGCATCACACCTGTAGAGATGTCCTGTCCTTTGAACACCAGGATGATGCTGGTCTTGTCATACTGCCAGTCTAGAGCACACACAGGGCTGCTTTTCCAATCAAAGTAATAATTTTATTCCACCCACAGTTCATCTAATGCATTTGTGACCAAGAGTACATGCCTGTGAAACGTGCCTATTTTGGTAACAGAATAAGCAAAGGAAAGTGAACCAAATTAACCAGACAGACATTATGGCAGAAAGTGAGGGAGATTTCCTACTTCAGTAAGTATAATGCCAAAGAATATTTCCTTTAACAAAGTTGCCATGTACACTGGTAGAGCCAGACAGAAAGCTCTCTTTGCTCTTAGAATGCGTCCTCTGGAAGAAAGGGAAGGCACTCTATCAGTTATAAGAAAATGTGGATGTTCATTACCCCAAAGCATGGCAGGATGTGATCAGTGATCCTGAAATTGGAACAAAGTCTATAGGATTTTAAATCAAGGGGACTGGGGCGATCAGGGGAAGTGCTGTGGATGAGCTTCCAGCCTATGCTGTTCCTTGAAGGTTGGGCAGGGCTGTCAGGTATTTGGCCATTTATTTTCTCAACTTCTAACTCGCCCTTCTATACTCTGCTCTTGATGCTGGGGATGCAGCTCTGAAAACTACCTTTCCCAGACTCCTTTGCAGGCTGGCTTTTGTTAGATCCTGTCTGTAGGGGCATTTAGGGGAGTTCGGCATGCAGGTGAAGGACGGAGAGAGACTTCCTCATTCCCATTGTCTTGGCTTGCTGCTTGTGTCAGCAATATCACATGAACAGAAGTATCCCAGGAGTAATTCTTTGTCATAGAGGCAGCTGTTGTTTCCAGCTCTGGCTTCTTTTGGCACTCCTAGAACCAGTTTATTTTGCCCCTCTAAGGAACCCATAGTAACCATTTCTTCAAGCAAGCGAGGCAGAGAAGGGAGAAGAGCTGCTGCCACTGGCAGGGAGACATCAGAGAGATCTGGGAGCTCACCATCAGCTTTGTCTGAATCTACCTATTTGATCTCCTTCAAGTTTCGGGGTCCAGTGTCTTCCCAATCAATGCTCTAATTTTCACAAAAAGACTTGAGTCTGTGAACTTAGTTGTAATTCTATAACCTGTTGTAATTCTATACGATTTTAGATTTGATTTTCTGTAAGTCAGCCCTACAGCTTCAAGGGAAAAAAAACACACAAAAAATCTTCTTTTAGTCTTTTACATCAACATAGAAGTTCTCTGGTCTTTTGAACGCATCCTGAGCTTGTGATTTTCCTTCTCAAAGCACTCCATCCATTTGATCGCACAGTCCTTGTCATCGTCATTCTTACCATCACAGGCAAGTATGGCAAGGACGTGACCATCTAAGGCACTAGCTATAAAGCTTCTAAGAAAGCTACAGATGCTTCTTTATGCAATGACAATGAATATTCCTCCAAGACTCTCTGAAGTGTCCTGTACTATCTAATAGGATGACTGGGGTAAGGGAAATGTACACTTCTGCAGGAAATTATTGGCTTTGAATTGAAATCAATTCATGGTCTCCAAAATGTCTTTCCTGTCCACTGTGTTTCTAACAGCGTCACCATCCACAGATTTATAGAATGTCCTAGTCACTGTATGGTGCTTACACACATTGCTTCTGAATAGTGAACTCATGTCACTGCAAAGGAAGTATGGCAATGAACTATGTCCATTGACTGTTCTCTTATTATTAAGTCTCCCATCACCCAGAAGCAGCTGGCATGATGTAATGGTGACTGGCCCTAGCGAAGGCTTGGTTGTGGTGCTGGTTGGTGATAATGTTCAGAAAGCCTGAGGCACTCTCTGAGGGAGCTCCTGTATGTGCTCTACAAGAGCCAGAAAACACATGTGCGGAATCAAGAGGTGGAAGTGGGAGTGGCTACTTTCACTATTACACCTAGTAACCCACTCATGGAATGTTTGATTCCGTTTTCCCAACTTCGGGCTCTGCTGGTTTGGATGTCTTAGTACCCAGGAGAGCCAGGTTTGCACCAGAGAACACAAAAATAGTTACATTTACTGTAAGTTAAGAATGCTACCTGGCCATTTTGAGTTCCACAAACACTGAACTAACAGGGCAAAAAGAGAGATACTGCTTCGGCTGGAGTATCGTCCCAATTACTAAGGAAAATTGGGTTGTTACTACACTCTGATGACAGTGAGAAATGGATATGACAGAGAATGGATTCCTATGGCACATCTCAGTATTTCCACGCCCAAGAGTAAAAGTTAATGAAAACTATGGTAACGCAGTAAAGATTTCTGAATTTAGAGCCATCAGGAATGAAGATTTGGGTTACCCTATAAAATGATTTTTAAAAAATCCTACAGAGATTATGGCTGAGGGAAAAGAAAGGTAACATAGGATGGGTCATAGAAAAGAGATGTTAAAAAGGAATCCAAACTCACTGGTTTTGGAAATGAGAACTGTATCAATTAAGTATTCTCTCCCTCTCTCTCTCTCTCTATGTATATCATTATATAGATAGATACATATACACGTATATGTATGTATATTTATATTTCTATAGAGACATATATATAGTATAATATATACGTGTACGTATGTATATATGTATGTATGTATAATAATAACTAACTTCTTTTCTTTTCCTCCCTCCTGATCTCACATAGTTAGCTTATATGTCTGTATCTTTGTGGTTAACTTTATAACTTAATTTATTCTTTAGGATACAAGATATTTTTTGCAATTAAGAATAAACTAAAAAAGGAATTAGCACCTCCCAGAGATAAATAGCGTGATTGTTGGAACTTGTGTCTTCCATTTTTCAGAGGAGGCTCGGAGAGCCCTTGTAGGAACAGTTGTTCCTTGCTAGGTATACCTATGAAGTATTCACTGCTGTGGGGAGAGTTCAGACATGTGTAAGAGTGTACATGCAAGATGAGTAACTGAAGGCATGTTCTATACGGATTACTTAACTAGTGTTTCTCAATTCCAAACCCACCATTTATTCTCCGTTCTCTAATGCTTTGCCTGGGGTTTGACATATGAAATTACTCAGACCCCTGTAGCAGCTGGATTCTGGTTAGATTATGCCAAAAGAAGGCACTAGCGGGGGACTGGAAAACAAGAGGACAGGGGAGGGGCTTCCTCCTTCCTGTTTGGTTGACGTTGGGTGAGCATCGTGCCACCAGGGGCAGCTTCTCGCAGCAGCAGCGGCACTCTCTCCCACACCAGCTGTTCCTCCCACTGAGTAGCTTCTTCTAAACGATGAGAACCAGCCTCATCATGCCCTCTCAGAGATCTGAACCCCAGCTCTGAGAGGTCTCACTGAG
Organism: Eschrichtius robustus; assembly: GCF_028021215.1. Classification (NCBI taxonomy): domain Eukaryota; kingdom Metazoa; phylum Chordata; class Mammalia; order Artiodactyla; family Eschrichtiidae; genus Eschrichtius; species Eschrichtius robustus. The sequence continues at coordinate 6,461,658 of NC_090832.1, read as the reverse complement.
AGCTTCTCGGTTCCGATAAACCTAATCTCTTGCCTTCGTTCCTCTGACACCCAGCGTGGCAGCGTCCTCTTGCAGGTATCGTCTCTCATTGCAGCTCATTCCCTAGGTTAAAGGCACTCTCTAAAAACCCAGTGCTTTGTGACCACCTAGAGGGGTGGGATGGGGAGGGTGGGAGGGAGGGAGACGCAAGAGGGAAGAGATATGGGGACATATGTATATGTATAACTGATTCACTTTGTTATAAAGCAGAAACTAACACACCATTGTAAAGTAATTATACTCCAATAAAGATGTTTAAAAAAACAAACAAACAAACAAACAAACAAAAACCCAGTGGGATTTCTCATTCCCTGACTGGGAAAGGGATACAGCAGCGTTTAAATCAGTGAGGTTGGGAGTTCAACATGGCAAGTTAAGTACAAGTAATAAAGAGTCTAAGCTTGGGATGAATACAGTGGATATTATAGAGGAAAGGCCAATAAAGCTGTTAAGTTGGATCTGAAGTGCAGTTGAAAAGTGGGGTGGTGGTGCCAATCAAAGATAAGCCTAGGGCTTTTTTTAAATCTTTTATTTTTTTAACATCTTCATTGGAGTATGATTGCTTTACAATGGTGTGTTAGTTCCTGCTGTATAACAAAGTGAATCAGCTCTACGTATACCTATACCCCCATATCTCCTCCCTCTTGTGTCTCCCTCCCACCCTCCCTATCCCACCCCTCTAGGTGGTCACAAAGCACGGAGCTGATCTCCCTGTGCTATGTGGCTGCTTCTCACTAGCTATCTATTTAACCTTAGGTTTTGAAGCTGAGTGAATGAAGTATGAGGTAGAAATAATGGGCGTGCTTGTGATACTTGTTAAATTTGAGATGTTTTGAGGACAACTAGGTGAAAATTCATCACAGGTAAGTGCAAATCTTACGTTCAAGAAAGTTCCATAGTATTAAAAATAAAAATTTGAGAGTAATCTGCAGATCCGTCTATTTAACTCCAAAGGAGTAGATGAGATCTCTAGATTGGAGAGTATAGAGACAAGAGAAAGAAAACAAATAACCTTGAGGAACATACACATTTAGGAGACAGAGGAGAACACCAGGTCAGTGAGAGAAATAAATAAGGGTTAGTCAGGGAAGAATGTGATGGAATGAAATTCCTTAATAAAGTGTCATAAAATCAGGGAAGCCACAGGAAGAGGAGGTGAAAGAGGAATGGTCAGTTGTGTCAAACGCCTTCGTAGGAGATCTCAGCCAACGCCAAGTACAATTATTATAGAAAGTGAGTAATTCTCCAAAATGCCACCTTCCAACCTGCCAGCTGTCCTGTGGGAATGTGACACATCATCATCAGTTCTGATTTAATAAGAATGACACCAACATTTAGTATACATAGGAACAGGGAAAACGCTGCCAACATCGTGTAGCACATCCCGAAATACGCCCTATAAAGACTGCACATGCTTCCTGCTCTAGACCCAAGAGCTCTATGAATAACTGTATATGAGTCTGTGGACGGTGCTCATCCCCAAAGCAGAAAAATAGCTCCACTTATGACTCTCAAGGAGGCAATCCCTTTAGATCATTTTTTTTTCAATTCTTCATTGGTGTAGTATTTTGTTCTATTACATTGGCAACATGTAAATATTATAGTCATATCTTCTTTTATTAGTGACAATATTTTTTTCCTATAAAAGACTTAAGCTAAAAGAACTAAAACGCAGTTTTAGTTTCAGGAAATCTTCTAATAGGGATTAGAAGAAAGGATAGGGAATCAGTTATCCCCAGGGAAAACTGGGGAAAAGACCTAACATCTATTTTGCTGGTCTCTCTCTACTCAAATAATCATGGCTTGCCATTTGCACACAAAAGTAGCAGCCATTGGGGAACACCTATTCCAGCTCTGGCAAAACACAGTGGTCAAAGCCAGGAAAGATCCAACAGCAGAACCTGGGATAACTGATGATACTTTTCAAGCAGAACCCCATGCGTAATCAAAGAGGACACACGGCAGGCACTCAATAAGTATTTGCTGGATGAAGGTGCGAACGACTGCATGATGGCTGTGAGACACTTCTTGCCTAGGTATGTGGCCCCTTTACATTCAGAGGATGAATGACTATATTTAAAGTAGAGGAGAAGCACTGCCAGAGATAGCACCTGCTATGAACGGGCACAGCCTAGTAGACATTGGTGACCTGTAATTGCCAGGAAGAGCTTCCCCTTGGAGCAGCGACGGAAGCAGGGTGCTTGGATCATGGTATCTGATATATCTTCTCCTCTCATGAAATACAGACACAAAGTTCATCAACAGAAATATACTTTTGAGCACTTATTTACCATTTAATACTGTGGAAAGCACAATGGGAGAAAGGAGTAGAAACTGTAGTTTCTGCCATACAGAAACTCATCATCTGTGCAGACACAGGCTTTTACCATAGATACATATCATTCTGTTTCTTGAGGGCCAATATATAATTAATGTGAGTTTTATGAATTTTATTTTTAAGCAAAAACAATACCTATCATTTGTTTTGGTTGTATCCCAAAAGCCCTATATTCGAGGGTGTTGAGTCTCTGTGTGGTCTTATCAGTACTAGAGCAAGCTTCCGCACTTACAGAAAGACACTCTGGCTTTGCTATTACCGTCCTCAAGTCAGTGTCTCGGCCGGGTCCTAGTGTAAAGGTTGTTGGGAGAGGCAGCATGCCGTGGCCCTGAGGGACACTGCACATTGCCGCTGAGCGTGCCAAGAATTCTAGGCTCTGAGCACTCTTTACCTCGGCTGCTTAGCAGCAATGTGTTTGCAGTGATGGACCCTGAGGAATGAGGTAACATGCCTCCAAGACAAATAGCAGTCTGCTTACTATAAAAGTGGCAGACTTTCCAAGTTCAGTGCTCCTCGGCTGTGACACAAACCTTCTGAGTATACAGCATCCACCATGAGGGAGCCTCCCACGTCGCCTCCACAGGACTTGGGGCCATGCGGAACCAACACAAAGATGCTGGTGCTCACACCGCTGGCTGTGGCATGAGTGAGTGCTCTGTGTACGACCCAGGGGTCTCATGTCTTCTGCCAGCATCCATGAAACTTCAACAGGCTAACTTACTAGCTTGTGTGTTTGGTAAAATCTTAAAGGTGACAAAGGTTTACTGCTGAGAGAGGAAAATATGACGAGATCACAACTCTATCTGCCAAAAATGTAGGTTTCAATGTCTCAGTCTTTTTATTCTTATTCCGAAATTGGAAGCAGTATCGAATGCATATCTTTGCACGTGTCCATGCTATCAGGGTTTAGTCATCAGCATCTGGTAATACTTGAATAATTACTCAGTTTTTAAAAACATGGAATAGTGCATAAATGTAATAAAATTCATTTAAAAGATGTCTTCAAAGATTCTTACTTATCCTTAAACCATGGCTGCCTTAAATAGATTTAATTAGTTTAGATCAATTTTTGAATCCTACTTCACTTAATTTATCATTATTTAGGAAAGGGTCCGATTATATGACAAATGTTACCATGGTTCATTTTGGGATTGTAAAACTACACATTACCCTGAACTGTGACAACATCAGAGTGTGAAGTACTAGTTCATTGATTTAGCAATTTCATAACACTTGATAATCAATTCCATTAATGATCGCTGATAAACTGAAAGGTTCTGGCTGATAAGTAAAAAGTACACACTGATGGTTCTCGAGGTTTTCCCTTTCAGCATTTGTCACAGACAACTCCAGCCCTGACTGTTCCTTCTTCCTCTAAGTCCGTTATCACTCAGGGTCCATATGCAAAAATATGATGTTTGTCACCATAAGAGAGAAGTTGAGATTCACTGAAGAAGGTGAACAATGGTGACATTATGTTATTTGGATGCTTTTCTAAAATGTCTTAGGGAATGGAACCCATCAGTCTGTCTAACAAATATTTTAACATGTCTTTCCACTGGAGAATTTAATAAATACACATTTTTTTAAATTTAACTTTTACTTCATATTAGAGTATAGTTGCTTTATAATATTGTGTTAGTTTCAGGTGTTCAGCAAAGTGATTCAGTTATACATATACATATAGCCATTATTTTTCAGATTCTTTACCCATACAGGTTATTACAGAATATTGAGTAGAGTTCCCTTTGCTGTACAGTAGGTCCTTGTTGGTTATCTATTTTATATATAGTAGTGTGTATATGTTAATCCCAAACTTCTCATTTATCCCCCCTTTCCCCTTTGGGAAAAGAAACTTATGATTAAATATACATTTTTAGCAAGAAAAAATATGCATTTTTCACTATAAAGGCAAAATTGTGTTCAGAAAGTTTAAGGGTTATGTTCCAATTATTAGCACTGTTTGACAGTAAGCTGTTTTATACCAGTATCAAAGTATAAATGTTTTCATAGTTAAATCTCTGATAGCTCTGATTTCAGTTTATCCACAACTTACAGTAAATGGTTATGAAAGATATGCCTCATTTACCCTGACCGAACCAGGTGCAATTACAAAACAAGACCAAGATTAATTGTAATAATTTACTATTCAAAAGCATAATCTATATCCAACAGATATAATTAATAGAACCAATAATTATATAAATAATAATATAATATATTATATTATCTATTAATTAGATTATGATATATACTAATATAACCAGTTTCTTTAAAATTTTGATATTCCCAAATAATTCATAGCTATGACCCCTGGGGGACATCCTAGCTTCTTGTCTCCTACATTCTGACTCATGAAATACTAAAAAGCAAACAAACCAAGAAAAAAAAAAAACTTAGGTGATTATAAGAATAACATTTATTTTAGACATCTAACAATGTCTATTGTGCTCTTACTTCTTCCCAGGTACCATGCTAGGCATTGCAGATTCAGTGCACAAAACAGACCTAGTGCCTGTTCTAGTGGTGATTATAATCTGTTGTCATAAACAGCATATAGACATAGAATAAAGAATCACCAGTGCCACTTTGATCATATCTTACCAGGTTCTAATGATTCTACATATCTAGGTAGTCCCACAACCATTTATAGTCGAGAACTAGAACTTACTTCTTCCAAGGCTTCTGTGGCATATTGAGATTTTATTCACGTATAAATTCCAATCCATTTTTCATCCTGGTCAGGCTATCTACCAATTATGTCTTTCCTCGAGATTTAGTGTCTATTCTTGGTCCACTTTGAGTTAAACTTGAATTTCTCTGAATCAATCAAGAAATATATCTGTTCTGTGCCCCAATGTGTCTTCTTCCAACGGTCTTCTCTTTTAATCTAATTTATCTCTCTGGTTTCTTCTAGGAAGGATGAGAATTCCCTGATCTAATATTTTCTCCATATTACATTTCAAATCTTTCTATATATTTCCTTACTAAACCAAACTTCACATTAATTCAGCTAGATATACATTTTTTCTAAAACATACTTTGACATAATATGTTTAATAACTGAAATTGAGGCCAGATATCATTTGCATCAATGTTGGTGTCTTGCTCAATTATAACCTCCCAGTTCCTTTTTCTTTTTTCATTACCCATTTCTAAAATCACTAAAATAGATACTTGTTCAGAGCTCAAAGGATTTCGAGACATACATTGAAATAACTGTCAGATACTATCAGTGCACTCTGCAACAAAATCAATTTTACAATGTTCCTAACTCAGTTGCAAAGGTAAGACATGCTGCAACTTTGACTGCCTGCCTAGTGTAGTCAATGCCAATTGACTTCTCTCACAGTCACACCACATAAAGCCTGTTACCCAAGATGTGTCACTCTAGAACTCAATTGTTACTTTTAAAATATGACCCATTTGATTACTGTCTAGCAAAGATGAATTAAAGAGTGAGGAAGATGAGGTGAATGCAAATCAACAGATACTTAAGGACCCAAATCTTCCAAAATCTGTAGACATACCAAAATCATATTACTTCTCTTTTTTACTGTGCTACCCTAGAAATAGTGGGAAAAATGATCACCATACAGCATAATTTCACATCCTAGGAATGACCAGGTAGGGCCATAGAAAGTCCAGTGGTGAAAGAACTGACAGTAGTAAAGAGGGAAAGAAACATTAAAATAAAATATGTATTGTTAATTGAAAGTCATAGAGAAACCAGTTGCATTCAAAACTCTATCTAGAAATTATAACAACTTTTATAACTGCTTTGAATAAACCATTGCATTTTAAAAATAGTTCACTAAATAAAAAGGCAAATTAAGATAACTGTTTCAACCTCATGGCTCTATATGGACCCCCTTGTTCTTGATAAGTATCTCTACTCGCTTACTTATAAACAATTAAAATACAGTTTGTAAACCTCAATGTGCCACAGGAAGATCCCTCTCTATTTCTATCACCATTTTACTGTGATTTCTCCCTCACTTTCTGTGCTCCAATTATGGCAGAATGCTTTCAGTTCCTTGAACGCTCTATATTCTTTCTCATCTCTTCACACTGTTTCCTCTGCATGTCATACCATTTCTCTACCCCAGCCCAACATCTCCTGTCAAGAAACCTAACCCTAGTGAAACGTCTCATCGTTAGTGAGGCGTCCAACTACCAAAACTCCTTCGAGCTCTCCTGCTCTGAACTCCTCCAGGACTCTCTTTCTTCCATCACTCAGCTTTACTGCAGCAGTTACTGAATATCTTCTGTGCTAAAGTATGAATCTCATCAGAAGAAGAGTCACAACCCTATAGTTCACAACAGCATTCCCAGCACGTTCACAATGCCCAACACACAATAGAAAAAGAAAAAATATATATATCATATATGTTGAATTAGTATATGAAAATATGAAGTGAATGGTAGTAAGTCAACATAGCATACCACTGAAATGGTTCTTTTACTTGCTTTGCATATGTTTGTGCTTTCAAAAGACCATATAGCCCAGAGATATACTATATTTGACTACAGATAATGCACCGAGGCTATGGATTTTCGTGGTATAAGAATAACACCTAGATCATAGTGCTTGGCAAAAAGTGAGAGAGCTGGGGAGCAAGGACAGTCATAGCATCTGTAAGCCACAGCACCAGAAAAATATATCATCTCACACCTTACTGTAGGCAAGACAGCAAATCACACGTTGCTTTTTCAGTTGTGCATTTATGCTAGATGTATCATAATGAGAAATGGTATCTTGAGATAACTTTGAAAAGACAATTGAAGTCCCTTTCAAATGGTCCCCAATTAGCTTAAAAGGTAAATAGATTCTTTAAAATGCACACGCAACTAATGTTTAACTTTTCCAGAACCATCTAAAGGGTCACATTATATAGTGGCTGATCAAAAGTTTTTATAAAACTAATGAATGTTAAACCAGAAGCTACACAAAGTCTCAAAAGTAATAATGCTTGATCATATATTATCAGAATTCTCTAGGTAGCTTTATATTAATTGCCTCATCATTATTAATTCATCTAAGGTTTGTTAAATACACTTTAATTTTATTTATAATTGATCATATCTTGTTGGAATCTGTAAACGTTTTGGGAAGTATTAGAGAAAGTACAATGACAGTTACTTCTAACAAAATAAGGATTCAAATCCAGATGGATGCTTGAAACTGGTAATAAAATATGTTTGCTATAGTATTGTAAACTTATTTTTATATAGCTAACACAGATAATACAGAACTGAGATAGCCAGAAGAATGGAGAAATATGAATTAAATAAGTGCTCATTTTTTTTTTTTCCCTAGAGCTGTGTATTCTGTAGTTATCACTTAGGGAAAATGGTAAATAGAACAAGGATGCTGACGAAGAATAAACTTGAAATGTTTCTTGAGGTACCAAGCAGAATGTAAATAGCCCATTTCATTAGAGGGCAGGGCATTCTAATGCCATTTTATAAAATAAACTCAAAGATGCTAATTTTATTTTCAAATATCTAATAGTTTAATATTAAAATTTTCCTGATGTGATTACTGGTTCAGAGTACTTAATAAGATCATTTCTAATTTTGTTATATATGTTATTTAAAATTATATATAATGTTCCCGATCTTAGAGGAAATGCTTAAAGCTTTTCACCGTTGAGTATCATGTTAGCTGTGGGTTTGTCATATAAGGCCTTTATTACATTGAGGTATGTTCCATCTTTGCCTGCTTTCTGGAGATTTTTTATCATAAATGGATGTTGAATTTTATCAAAAGTTTTTCTGCATCTATTGAGATGATCATATGATTTTTATTCTTAAATTTATTAATGTGGTGTATCACTTTGATTGATTTGCAGATATTGAGAAATCCTTGTATCTCTGGGATAAATTCCTCTTGATCATGATGTATGATCCTTTTCATGTATTGTTGGATTTGGTTTGCCAGTATTTTGTTGAGGATTTCTGCATCTATGTCCATCAGTGGTTTTGGCCTGTAAGTTCTTGTCACTTTTATTCAACACAGTGTTGGAAGTCCTAGTCACAGCAATCAGAGAAGAAAAAGAAATAAAATGAATCTAAAATGGAAAGGAAGAAGTAAAACTGTCACTGTTTGCGAATGACATGATACTATACACAGAAAGTCCTAAAGATGCCACTAGAAAACTACTAGAGCTCCTCAATGAATTTGGTAAAGTTGCAGGATACAAAATTTAATATACAGAATTCTGTTGCATTTCTATACACTAACAACAAACTGTCAGAAAGAGAATTTAAGGAAACAGTCCCATTTACCATTGCATGAAAAACAATAAAATACCTAGGAATAAAACTACCAAAGAAGGCAAAAGACCTGTACTCTGAAAACTATAAGACACTGTTGAAAGAAACTGAAGACAACACAAATAGATGGAAAGATATACCATGTTCTTGAACTGGGAGAATCAGTATTGTTAAAATGTCCATACTACCCGAGGCAATCTACAGATTGAATGTAGTCCCTATCAAACTATTAATGGCATTTTTCACAGAACTAGAATAAATAATTTTAAAATGTGTATGGAAACACAAAAGACTCCAAATAGCCAAAGCAATCTTGAGAAAAGAGAACAGAGCTGAAGGAATCATGCTCCCTGACTTCAGACTATACTACAAAGTTACAGTAATCAAAAAAGTATGGTACTGGCACAAAAACAGACACAAAGATCAATACAACAGGATCGAGAGCCCAGAAATAAACCTATGCACCTATGGTCAATTAACCTATGACAAAGAAGGCAAGAATACACAATGGAGTAAAGACAGTCTCTTCAATAAGTAGTGTTGGGAACACTGGACAGCTACATGTATAAGAATGAAATCAGAACATTCTCTAACACCATATACAAAAATAAACTCAAAATGGATTAAAGACCTAAATGTAGGACCAGATACTATAAAACTCCTAGAGGAAAACATAGGCAGAACACAGTATGAAATAAATATTTCAGCAATACTTTTTTGGATCCATCTCCTAAAGTGAAGGAAATAAAAGCAAATATGAACAAATGGGACCTAATTAAATTTAAAAGCTTTTGCACAGCAAAGGAAACCACTGACAAAACAAAAATCCTACTGAATGGAAGAAAATATTTGCAAATGATATGATCAATAAGGGATTAATCTCCAAAGTGTATAAACAGCTCATACAACTCAACATCAAACAAACAAACAAACAAACAAATTAAAAAATGGGCAGAAGAACTGAATAGATATTTTTCCAAAGAGAAAATGCAGATGGCCAACAGGCACAGGAAAAGATGTTCAATATTGCTACTCACCAATGAAGTGCAAATCAAAATCACAATGAGATATCACCTCACACCTGTCAGGATGACTATCATTAAAAAGAACACAAATAACAAATGTTGGAGAGGATGTGGAGAAAAGGGAACCCTCATGCACTGTTCCTGGGAACATAAATTGATGTAGCCACTATGGAGAACAGTATGGAGATTTCTCAAAAAACTAAAAATAGAACAGAATATGACCCAGCAATTCCACTTCTGGACTCCTATATATCCCAGAAAACACAACAATACACTAATTAAAAAAGATACATTTACCCCAATGCTCATAGAAGCACTTTATACAATAGCCAAGATATGGAAGCAACCTAAATGTCTATCAACAGATGAATGTATAAAGAAGATGTGATACACACACACACACACACACACACACACACACAATGGAATACTACTCGACCACAAAAAAGAATGAGATTTTGCCATTTGCAGCAACATGGATAGACTTGGAGGGCATTATGCTAAGTGAAATCAGTCTGATAGAGAAAGACAAATACCGTATGATATCACCTCTATGTGGATTCTGAAAAATACAACAAGCTAGTGAATATAACAAAAAAGAAGCAAACTCACAGATACAGAGAACAAACCAGTGGTTTCCAGCGGGGGAGGGGAGGGGTAATAGAGGAGTTGGGGGGTAGGAGGCACAAACTATTGGGTGTAAGATAGGCTCAAGGATGTATTGTACAACATGGGGGATATAGCCAATATTCTGTAAAAAACTGTAAATGGAAAGTAACCTTTAAAGATTGTATAAAAATTAAAATTAAAATAAATAAAAGGAATAGAAACGAAAAAAATAAATCCCCTTTCATGAAATTTAATATTTATAAAATATGTATATGTTTTAAAGAGAACACTAAAGCAAATGAATGAATTAGGCTGCAGCCTTGTTTTTTTTTTTTTTTTTTTTGCAGCCTTGTTTTTATCCCCAATATTAAAATATCATCGGGTGAGTTTCAAGGCCCTGGGCTGAGATTTGCTTTGCCAGGCTGGGCAAAATATTCCACTGATCAAGGGAAGTGGCAGACACCCACCCGTGTAACAATCAATCTCTTCCTTGGCAACAGCTTCCTAAAGGGTCTTTCTTCTCTGAGTTTGGCATCAGCAAATCCAGTTTCATTATAATGTTTGGGGGTTTTCACAGATTTATAACACTCAGAAAAAAAATCATATATATATATAAATAATTTTACATTTATATATATATAAAATGAACTCCTGCTCTAATTATAAAGTAAATATATAAATGCAAAACTACTTTCATAACACTTGGGAATGGAGCTTTCTCCTGTATATTATTTACATTTAAGATAAAACAGCTAGATTATAAAGTTTAAAAAAACACAAGAGGAAATAATATTGACTAATTAAAGGAAGGAAAAAATGACTCCCAAAGTCTCAGAGGTTTCAAAATTGAAAAGAGAACTAAACCTGCCTCCCAATTACTTTGGGAAATATAATTAAAAATATCATGAGTCTCTAAAACAAGTCTCCATCTTGTCAAGCAGTCCCTGCCCATGCAAGAGTCCCTGTGACCCCAGAACACAAGCTCACGCTTCTCCAGCCTCTCCTCACTTCTCTTCTGCCATGTTGCCCCACAAATATGATCCCTCTCACCTCAGAAACTCTTTTGTCTTAATAGTGTTCTCTAAATATAAATATCTTTTTTGTGGGGGGTTAAACCAACTAATTTAGTCTACCACTCAACATAAATTTTCAATCTTTAGAGGTCAAAAATCTCTGTGAAGATTTGATGATATCAAACTTCTTCACAGGAAAAAAAATGTACATACATACATACACACACAAAATTTTCACATCAGTTAAAAGGGTTGTAGCCTAGGTCCACTACTGATAGTAAAAGAGTGTGCATTTGTATGATCAGAATGTCGGTTACAGCCAGAGTCCATTTTGACAGGTTACGGTGTCTGTTCTGATTGGGCAATGCCCATGACAAACCAGGTGATAAATATTTTACATGGCATCCTTGCCTAGGAACATGGATCCTGACCTGGATAGCACTGCTCCATCTATTATGACTATACCACCACTCAAGGAAGCCACAGGACACATACTGAATAGAATTCAAACTTTGGAACCAGTAAGATCCAACTTGGAATCCTGGATTTACCACTTTCTTGCTGTGTGATAAAAGGACATTTACTTATTTTTCTGAACTTAAATTTTCTCAACTGTAAAATGGAGATAATAATACCTTTGTCATAGGGTTGTATAAAGGATTATATGAAAAGCATCTATAAATGTCTAATACAGAGTAGATTCCCACCAAATAGACAATGATGATGGCAAATGGTTATGCTGAAATGGACAGCCTTCTAAAAAGCCAAAAAAAACTCTCTTTTGCTCTTGGGTGACTGAGTTCATAATATCTTTCCTGAAAATTATACGTCACTCACAATCATTTCTATCTGAAGATCCATCCCTTCCCTGAAACCACAGCTTCTAGGCATTCACTAACTATAAGGCAGCTGCCACAACCATGGCACACTCTGTCTTCAAGACATGGGACGTTTAGATAAACTTTTACAGGCTCAGCTCAGTAATCATTCACTGAGACCGTATGAGGTACGAGGCACTATATACATGGGAACTTTATGAGCAACACACTATCAGACTGTAAACCAGAGCCAGAGCAGCAGCAGCCTTGAATGAGAAAGAAAATTTGTTTACAAAGCAAATAACATCTAAAATACCAACCAGAATATATGGGGGTGCATTAATGGCCAAGTGAATTTTAATTGTATAAATGTTCCTTCTTTCATATTGTTTCATAGCAAACATTTCTAGGTTTCTGTTAAAATATGACATGCAATGAAAAGCAACATTTATTATCTTAGTTTATATTAGTAACTCAATCTCCCTTAGGATTGCTATGGATGTGGAAGGGGTTTGGCACTGAATTAACAAAGCTATTTGGGTAGCAGTTCAAATAAGATCCAAGAATGAAATAATGTGTCTATAAATCTTTCCCTGTGTCTGTAAATTCTGCAATCCCTTGAGCTACTTTCTTGGTACCTGGAGGAGAAAATGATTATTTTAATTTTAAAAAGCCAGTAGGTGAAAATATGTGCTGTTACTTAGAAATAAGACTCAATTTTTCCAAAGGTATTTAATGTATTTTGGATAGGAAAATATCAGGAGATTTTTTTTGCACTGCTAATCTTCTAATAAAGACCTAAAGAAAAAGGCTAACCTAAAAATATCTATTAATTCATCCATACACTCTACAAATACTTGGGGAGAGCTTATTATATGCAGGGCCCCGTATGGGGTGGGGTTGGCAAGGATGCTTAAGCCATGGTCTATGCCTTCAATGACATCATAGACCAGTTGGAGAGTGAAGAATGGACACCAACATCTCTGATGGTTGTAATAAGTTAACTGATTACAAAAGACTCACAGATAACTTGATATGACAGCTCACAGGATAAAACACTACATATGGCTAGGTTTATTTATTGAAGAACTAGATTTGAGCTCAGCCTTGAAGAGGGGGAGGAGTGGACATATAGAGAAGGAGAAGAGAGCATCTTATGTAGTGGGATCCAAATGATTCTGAGAGTGACTGATTTTGCTGAGAGATGCTTGAAGGGAAACTGAGAAGTAAGACTGAAAAGGCAGGCTGGTGTCAGATTACAGAGCTCATATGCCAGGTCATGAAGACTGGCTTGATTCAGAACATGGGCAGAGCCAGTCCAAGGGTCTGAACACAGGTGCCCCTGAGGGCAGAGACCACCATTCACACCCCTCACATCCTCAGCGTCTATATAGTGCCTGACATATGGTAGATGCTAAATAAGAATTTGATGAATTAAATGACCAGAATTTTCACCTCAAAACTTAAATGAGGTGGACGCAGGAGGCAACAAGACATCCTATAAAATGCCCTACATTTAGAGCCTCTTCCGAATAATTCTAATAAGACCTTGGATACATACATCATTTTGTCTGAGACACAATAGTCCTATCTGAAAGATGGATATAACTATCTTATCTAACATGGGGTATTTGTGAGGCTCAAACGTAATGATCACTGAGGACATATATTGTAGAAATAACGAGAATTTTAGCAGCACTAAAGAGATAATTATGGCATCTGCTAATAGTTACTCAAATATGCTGATCAATTTTATGTGTCAACTTGACTGGGTCAAGCGGTATCCAGATTAAACATTATTTCTGTGTGTGCCTGTGAGGGTGTTTCTGGATGAGATTAGCATTTGAATCTGGGACCTCAGTAAATACATTACCCCCCTCCCCAGTGTGAGTGGGCATCATCCAATCCCTTGAGGATCTGATAGCACAAAAAGGTGGATGAAGGAGGAATTCACCCCCTTTGCTTCCTACCTGCCTGCTGAGCTGGGTCTTCTCCTGCTCTTGTACTGGGATTTACACCATCAGCTCCCCTATTCTCAAGCCTTTGGACTCAGATTAGAATTATATCACTAGCTTTCCTGGGTCTCTAGCTTACAGATGGCAGATCCTGGAACTTTTCAGTCTCCATAATCACAGGAGCCAATTCCTCATAGTTTATCTCTTCATATGTGTATATATATATATATATATATATATATATATATATATATATATATACACACACACACACACACACACACACACATACATATATATACACACACACATACATATATATATATATATATATATCTCCTGTTGGTTCTGTTTCTCTGGAGAACCTTGATGAATACACCAAACAAGAGGTGGTGGCTACCTGAAGGGGAAATGGGAAAGGAAGGACTGATATGAGAGGTGGTTCTAAGCTGCAGACGATAGGACTGGATGTGCCAGGGCACATCTACCTCTGACATCAAATCTCTGACAAGTGCCATGGACAAAAATAAAGCAGAGCAGTGGGATAGTGTGTTACAGGGGGGTGGTCAGGGAAATTGTGTCAAAGGAGATGACATCTGAGTTGAGACAAATGAATGAAAATATTCCAGGCAGGAAGAACAGGAAGTGCAAAGGCCCTGATGCAGGAGCCCAGTAACAGTGTTCAGAAAACAATCTGGAATCTCAGTTGGCTGGAGCACTCTGAGAAAGTTGCGGGTAACAGAACATGTGCTTAGAGAGACAGCGGCAGGTCACATTAGCAGAGTGTCGCGGGCCATGGTAAGGACTGTGAATTCTACCCTGAATGTGATGGGGAGGCATGAGACAGTTTAGACATATCTGACATACGTTTTAGAAGGTTCACTCTGGCTACTTGTGGGAAGAACAAGCTGAGGAAATTTTAGAGGTTGAAGAATGGAAGGAAAAAGATTAGTTAGGAGGCTACTGCATCGAGACTCTGTGAGGGATGATGGTGTTATTGACGAGAGGGCAGAGGTGGGGATATGGGAATTGACCAGATTCAGGATCTAGTTTGAGGGGGAGTTGACAGGATGTGCTGATGGATTAGATGAGGCTATGTAAGACAGACAGGAGGAGACATGACTCCAAGATGTCTGTCCTTAGATATTGAGTGAGGAGCAGTGCTGTGCCCTGAGGTAACGGCCTCTTGGGGGGAAGGGCAGGTTTGGCAGGAATACTTAAATGCATGTGATTTTTATTTATTTATTTATTTATTTTTGGCTGTGTTGGGTCTTCGTTTCTGTGCGAGGGCTTTCTCTAGTTGTGGCAAGCAGGGGCCGCTCTTCATCGTGGTGCGCGGGCCTCTCACTATCGCGGCCTCTCTTGTTGCGGAGCACAGGCTCCAGACACGCAGGCTCAGTAGTTGTGGCTCACGGGCCCAGTTGCTCCGCGGCATGTGGGATCTTCCCAGACCAGGGCTCGAACCCGTGTCCCCTGCATTGGCAGGCAGACTCTCAACCACTGCGCCACCAGGGAAGCCTGCATGTGATGTTTGAGATGACTCCTGCCCATCTTACTATCTATCCAGAGGGCAGCTGAATACATAGTCAGTGTAAGGGAGATAGGGCTGGGAATATCGATTTTGTAGCCATCGATCCTACAGGGGTATATAAAACCATGGTCCTGGATGACATTACTTAAAAACAGGCAACAATAGAGAAAAAAGCTCTAAGACTGAACCCTGATGCTCAGTTCTGAGGCTGGAAAGATGAGAAGGGGTGAACAGGAGCAGCTGTAGAGCAGCAGCCCCTGAGGAGGTGGGGAATCAGAAGAGTCTGGTGTCCCAGAAGTCAGGAAAGAAAACGGCCATTGCACATCGGAACATAAGGATGGTAGGAGGCCTTGAGGAGTGTGGTAGGAATGAAAGTCTAACTAGAATGGGAGGTAAAGAAGGAAAGTCTAGATTTATGTGTGGAGTTTTAGTTCCCCAGGGAGGAGAAAAATTGGGTAGTAGATAGTCAGTGTGAAGAAAATGATAGAAAGTTATTTATTAAATAACATATAACTTGGGAGATATTATAGCAAATCTGTGTGCTGATGAAAATGATTCAGTGTATGTTATACTATTAAATAGTTACAAAAGTCTGTAAGGTAGGTATTATCATATTTTTACACAGTTACAGTTGCAAGGGAGGGAGACTTGCCCAAGACAGCATCCAAATTGGAAGTGCTGAGAAGAAATTCCTGCTCCATTGAACTCTAAAAGGGAAATTTATCCACATATGGATACATACACATAATGTCCATAAAACTGTGTCTACCTCATGTCTAAATAAGGCAAGATTAGATTCACAGTAACAGAGGGAGTATTTACCAGAATTTGGATTAAAGGCCAAATCTCCAAATCCCTCATTAGTTCAATGACATAGTTTTTTTTTGTTTGTCTGTTTGTTGGTTGGTTTGATTGTTTTGTAATTTACATATTGGAAAGAGCTTCACGTATTGGCTGGATACATGCACAGAACTCTTCAGAATCAAAGGGGTGGCCAGGAGAAGTTTCAGAAGAGAGTGGGTAGAGTGATTGGACCCAGACACCTAAAGGACATGGAATTTATTTAACTAGAATGTCTGAATAGAAACAAACGAAGGCAGAAGGAAGTTGAAAAATCTTGGTTGATCTAGTTCAAGGCTTTGAAGCAAAGAGTGAGGATTGGGACCTGCTTCTCTTTAGAGTGAAAGCAACTCTGAGATCAAAGCCAAAGGTGAAAAGAAAGGTTGACAGCAGCATTGAGAATTGATTGAAAAACGTTTTTGATGGAGGCAGGGAGTGAGAAAAAGAAAGAGTAGATGTCAGCTCATTCTCCTGGCAAGTAATTACAATAATAACCCTATGCTAATACTGCTAAACACCAAAGATTAGAGCCCATTATTACAACAGAGCTATTTTCACCTAAAAAATTCTGTTTTAATAAAAAACGTTCATACTGAAACTGTAACAACTCAATTATTGCTATAACTTATAATAAAAAATATGCATGTGTTATGACAAAAACCTATTGCTGTAATTGGATAAATAACTCATATGCATCCTACTTTACTTATGGCATGTCTGTAGCATCATATTTTGCATAGGGAAATTCTACTTACTTCATAAAGTATGCTGTTTTTTTAGGAATAACAAAAATTTGTTGATAAAAGGTGCCAAATAATTTTAACTTTATTTTAAATTGTTTGTCATAACTGAAATCTTTTAAAAAGTCAATCCAGGATCTGAGAAATAACATTGAATTAGATCCTAGATATTAAGGGAGTTGGAAGGGGCACACTTAAACTTCATCTCAAATATATCTCTCTATATTTATAGAGATAGATAGATATACACCATTATATAAAATATATTTTAATATATTAAAATATATAATAATCTATTTATATAAATTATATATGTGAATATATATATGTCCACAGACTGAGACAACAGAAAAAACAAAGAAGCCTTTTTAATAATTTATTGAGGCTCAAAATGTTAAAAAAAAAAAAATCAGAGCTGGAACCTTTTCTTAACAGAGTCTGCTAGAGTCCTGAGAACTGTCTCTTCTTACCCTGACTCCTGCCCCATGCCAGTGGAGGCGTATGTAACCCAGTGTTGCATCTGGAGATGAGAGGATGTCACAACAGGGCTGCTGGAAAAGATGAAAGGCTGAAGCCAAGAGGCGGCAGTGGAAGTGGGAGGTCAGGCCCCTTCCCCGACATCACTGATCGTTCTGATCCCAAAGGAAAGGAATTCCTTGGAACACCAAAATAATATATTTGGACATCAAAATAAAACTCATATGAGGATCAACGAAGACCAATTATGAAGTGGGGGGTAATGTATTCACATTCTACAAAATCACTCAAAATCCAACCATTATTTCAAAGCCCACATCAGATGGATCTCCTTCATGAGGCCTTGTCCAATCCCCCAATAGCTGTCTACTCTCAGCCCCGAATCCCCACAATACTTTCTACATACGTTTAGGAAAGAAACATATTCTACTTTGTTATAATTTGATTTTTTCTTGTCTGATTTCCTCAACTAATCTTTAAGCTGTATGTGGCAAAGACTGAAATGTGACCCAACATAGTTGATAAGTAAATGAAATAAAATTGGCTTAGCAAATAGAGTCAGGGTCCTTAGTGAGTTACTGTCACTGAGAGTCACTGCTATCTTCCAGGTGATGAAAACATGATCAAACCATTTCAAATATATATTAATAAATCGTTGCACATTACATAATATATAAATTATATAACTAAAAAAATACCTATAATTACATGCAGGACCATGAACATGCAGTCTATTTTCCCTTTAATAGGATTCACTTGTAAGGATGTTACAATTTGGTGTATATTATCTGTTCAGACATAACCTAGTTATTTAGTGATAAACTTTTTAAAGTATTCAATTCTTTTTTATTGAAATACAGTGATTTACAATGCTGTATTAGTTTCAGGTGTATAGCAAAGTGATTCAGTTATAAATATATATATATTATATATACATTTTATTTTTCTTATTATTTTCCATTATATAGGTTGTTACATGATATTGAATATAGTTCTCTGTGCTATACAGTAGGTCCTTATTGTTTATCTATTTTATATATAGTAGTGTATATCTATTAGTCCCCAACTCCTAATTTATCCCTTTTCCCTTTGGTAACCATAAGTTTGTTTTCTACTCAATTCTTTTGAATCAACCTGTGTAAGCCATGGGTTGCTGAATTCTGCCTTGTGTAAATGTCACCTCGTTTAATTACTGGGTGAAAGTAATACACTACTAAGCAATATGTTTTGTTTTTTGAGCCATCAGTTATGAGTTTAAATTTGGACCCTGGAATTTATCAGCTATGAAATTTAGGGTAAGTTAATTAACCTTCCTAGGCTTAAGTCTTTTCCTTTGTAAAATGAGGACTATATCTCATAGGACTGTTGAGAAGATGACATGTGATGACATTTGTGAAGTGCTGATTAAAGGGTTGCCTCTGTCATCATCATCGTCATCCTCCTCTTCACCATGATCAGCTGAATTCCTCGTTTTAGCTTTAACTATAGGAAACCAGAGTGAAAAAACTCAGAGTCATTTACACACTTGTTACTTTAGGGAATTAATTCGAAGTCACAGACAAGGGGTTGAACAGATTATCTACAGCTCTTTGCCTGAGTATGAAACATGATGGAGGCCACTTCATGTAACAACACAGATAACGTCTAAAAAAGAAATTAAATCAACATTTATTAAAATGTCTACTGTGTATATAAATATATTAAAATTAAAAAATAATGAAATATAATGTTATTAACCAGGTGGGTGGAGGAGTGGTGCAGGGAAGAGGAGAGAGTGAATATGGATAGAAAAGGATTTCTCTATCAAGTGCTTCATTTTTTTGTGAGATTTTAAATGTAATACACAAGCTTTTCCAAAAACAAAAAATACAGTAAATGGCTATCATCAGAGGACAATAATTTTTTTAAAAGCCTTCAGTTTCAAGTGAGTTATTTTTGAAACTAAATGATTCTATTTCCAATTAATTTGGAAATCATACTGAGATATCATAAGAATATTACTGTGTTGCACAGGCTTTGAATCAAATAAAACTGGGCTGGAACCTTGACTTGCCATTTATCAGATCAGTGATCTTGGGAAAGTTACTCAGACTTTCTCAGGGTCAGTGTCCTTACTTATGAAATAAAGACAATATTAGTATCCGTCTCATGGAATAGTTGTGGAGATTCCATAAAGCAGGTGAAATGCCTAACTATACCTGACACTTTCAGTCCCCTACTTGAAGGATTAACTGCTAAGGAAACTGCACTGCAAGCAACTAGAAAGCCAGAGAGAGAAACAAATGTTTTGTGACACTGGGCCATCAGCAGCGCAGGGCTGCTACCCCAGTGAGAAGGGAGACGAAGACAGATACAGCCCGGCTCACTGCCTGTAGGATTTGGGACTGCAGCACTGGGAAGAAACAGTAAACAAAGCCTAGAAGCCTAATAAATTGGACAGACAGAGATCAAAGTTTAGGAAGGCTGAGAGTTTGCAGGGCAGAATGCTGGAGAGAAGAGAGCTGCACAGAGAGAGATCTTGAGATATGCAGAGGCTATCTTGAACCTATGGGCGAATATTCATATGTGCACATGTGGGGTTCACAATTCCCAAAACTCACAGAGTTGGGACAGTTTGCATTCCCACCAGACAGAGTGGAGAGACCTCATAACACATGGGGCATCTGGTAGAGTTATTAGAAGACAATAGCTATCATAGTGAGGCTAAATTAATCCTAGAATTATGGCTACTCTGGACCCCAGCAGCAAGGCTTAAAAGCAGACCTCAAAAGGATCAGATTGATCCCAAGTAACTGCTTGCCTGTATAAATTCCAGCATTCTTTAAGGGAATATTATAAAATCCAGCACCTAATAACATAAAATGGCAATGTCCGGAATCTAATTAAAAAACTACCAGCTGCGCAAAAAGTAGAATATAAATCAATCAATTGAAGAATATCCAGAAATGGCAAACATGATGAAATTAACGGGCAAGAATGTTTAGCTACTATTACAAACATGCTCCATATGTTCAAGGAAGCAGAGGAAAACATGACCTTGATGAGGAGAGAAATGAATGTTGAAAAGTCCCAAATGAAATATATGGAGAAGTAAAATATATCTTAAATAAAATCACACTGATGGGATTAACAACATAGACTCTACAGGAAAAAAAGGCAGTGACTAAAGGACAGAGCAATCAGAACTCCGCACGGTTGAGCTCATAGAGAAAAAAATGGACAGAACATCGTGATCTGCAGGACAACATCAAATGATCCAACATGGAAAAAACTGGAATTGCACATTCAGGCAAGGAGATAATGAGGACAGTTAAAGCAAAAGCTGAGAAGTTTTGGAAATTTGGAGGTGACTAAACGGTGACTCAGGGAAAAGGAAAGTGAGGGCTGAGAATAGGGGAAGAGACAACTGATGCCATTAGTCCTTCCTTGGTACAGAGATGGGCCATAACCTCCTCAAAATTAGGTTAAAGTATTTAAGCGCAATTTGACACAATACTAAAAAAATGTACTTTTATTCATATGTATATTGTATCTTTTTCTGTCACTTTTTTGGGAGGGTGGGGGCAGCAACCATAATTAAACCCACAGTGGCTTCAGCACCATCAGCGGTGTGTCCTTGGCATTCATGTGAATATCCCTTAATTATGTAGTTCATCACTGTCTTAAGTCCTTTATGGAATGAAGTTGGGTATAAATAGATAGTTCTCAAGAGTAAAGTATCTACAAAAATGTAAGGCATTCATTCGATCATAAGAAGCCTGTGGTGAAAACACACAGAATTATAAGTCCACTAAGAAGTGAAGTGACACTAAGAGTCAGATATAGGCACAGCTAACAACTATGAACAAAGGTGAGGAGTACCTACTGCAGGATAAGGAGAGCAGCATTTCAGTACAGTGGAACCACATAGGTAGTGTCTCTACACAGCATTCCCATCTCCATACGTCAGTCATGGTGATCAGTTTGCCTTAAACCGGCATTTGGAACATCAGATTGTTTTCCCATTTTAACTATGGATTCATGCTTAGAGAAGATTAGGTGCAACTGAGAAGAAATGCATATCTGCCTCAGAGGACATTGATTAAGGTGTAAAAACATTCTCAGATCCATACATAGGAATAACATGAAATATTCCCAGGTAGCAATTGTTATTAAGAGGTCCACTCCAAAGAAGGGATGGTGTCTGTAGGCTACTGTGAGTTGTTTCAAGCATTATGAATCCTCCAGGATTCTGAAGAGACACGACTTAATCAAGATACCCAAATACAGGCATGTGCATTGTACTGTTGACAACAAGTCAACGTCACCAAATACTTCATTTACTAAAAGGGCCTTTGCAAAATTTTTTGGGGGGAAGCATTGGGTATGTGAATGATTTTAAGTCACTGAGTAATTCTTCTAAAAAGTTCAACAGGATTAGATATTTGAATATAAGCCTTGCCCTTAATAATATGATTTTGAACATTCAATTTGGGATTTCACTGTGATTCAGTTCTTGCACTGAAAAATTCATCACCTTCCTTCTAGCTTCCTGGTTAAAATCATGATTTCTAAGACTAAGAAGCACAATTTCCTTTCTAACCTTGTGTTTTTCATGATAATTTAGGGGAAAAAAAAGAAATTGAGAAACACATTATGACAGGTAATCATTTGCAAACACACAACTCTTTCAATGCCTGCCATGTTCAGCTTCATTTTATAGCATCTGTCTTGGCAATATAAATTTTGCTTGGCTGCAGAGAAGTGTGGTGCTGTACAGTGAAGAAAAAACAATCATGACAACTGTAAACTAAAGCACAGTGTGTGTGTGTGTGTGTGTGTGTGTGTGTGTGTGTAGTTCAGAATAGAGAAGCTCTTTATGGCGTTATTTTGGTTGTCACCTTGTCTTTTTTCGCAGCAGAGAAATGCCACAAGAGGAAAGAGTCAACTGTCACATCTAAGAGGGCTGCCAAACAATCTCAAACCTGTCCCAAAGGATCACCCTCACCAGTTGCACAAAACAAAGCAGTTTGGTTCAGAACATGCAGATGGATTGTGTCAGTAATATTTGCTATTATAAAAGCTGTGGTTTTCTAAACAAAATTAATTAATTAATTAATTACTTTAATTAAAGTAGTAGCACAGGCAAAATGTAAGATTATACACAATATTGTGACTGTTTAGAATCAAACTAGTTTATTCATACTTCTGAAAACTCTGACTTTTATGTCACTTTTCAAAACAATCACTTGAAATATGTGTTAAAAATATTAAATTTTGTGTTTTCTTTAAACTAGAGCATGTACAAAATCCAAACTTTTAAAAGTATACATCTGTACCTTCAAAATCAAGTCAAATTTACTTAATGTTTTATTTTTCAGTGCGTTTTGGTAGATCAATTTAAGTACATTTGGAATCCTTCAAATGTGCAATTTTCAGTTAAGTATATTTAAAGAAATACCCTAGTGTATTCACCTGTCTTACCATTCAGTTAACATTCAAATTAACCATTTGAATTGCAACACATTTTGTGCTATTGATTATTTATTTTAAGATGACATAAAATGAAATAAGTAAGACATTTGATTTGGAGGCAATATGTAGAAATTGCCTATGGCAATCAATATCGGTAATAAAAAAGCATCCAGATGATTTAAAAATAAATATATGACATTACTCTATGTTGGATTTTGTATAAATAATGTAGGGATGTAAGGGGAGCAAAAGAGGATCATGTGTGGGGGGTTGATAGACACAAATAACAGGCATAAGGAATTTAGTGCCGATCACCCCATTAGATGGAAGTGTACTCTTTCATTAGAGAGTCTTAAAGGAGAGCAACTCTAACCAGGATTATTTGCGTGTTATCTGGTTTGAAAACAGCACACATTTGGAGAGATGATTACCAAGCCCTTTCCATAAATACATTCTGTAACGCATCATCATAGAGCTGTCGGTTTGACTATTTTGACTGACTTAAAGTCAGTATAACCAAGAGTACACAAACACATGACCTCATATATCAATACACATTTTACTGTATAAGATACTTACATGATTTTAATTCACAATGCTCTGATATACAATTCCAATAAATACAAAAACTAAGAAAGCAAGAAAAAGCAGAGTAGCCAATAAGGAAATGCACATGGAAAAGATGAAAATGTATAAGAAGAGCTTGCTTGGTTGTTAAAAGCACAAATCCAGGTGCTAATCCTGGCATCTTTGGCACAGGAAGTGCCGTGGATAAGAGCACGAATGCCGCAAATAATCATAATAAGTAATTCTAGTATGACAAAAAATACTAGAATTGAATATAAAATTTAATTATGAACCAAGGCAATAAATCTAATTACTTCAGCAAGCAATGCTTTTGGAGTTGCTTTTCTCAGTTTCCAATTTTGAGAATGAGTAGGGCAAGGTGCTTTGCTGTGCTAGCACCTCATATACAGGCAACGGTCCTAGGAGATGTTTTTTACTTACTTCTACATGTAAGTTACTGAACACTGTGGCTGAGGCTGCTAGCTTGTTGTTTTACCAACACACATTCTCTCCTTCTTCCTTAGTGAGTAATAAAATATTTGAGGTGGTAAAATACCCCCCTGCATCACTATAGTTCCCAGTTTCCCTTGCAGCTAGAAGGCATCATTGACATATTTCTGTGCAGTGAAATGTAAGCAGGTAAGAGTTTCATGTCTATTAAGCTTAAATACAAAGGATAAAGACAGCAGATGCCAACTCTTATCTGCCATTCCCTTTTCCTCTATTTCTTGTTTGGAATATGAGTTTGATGGATGATGCTCTAGAAAACGACTCAGACCAGGAGGTGACTTTGAGCAAAAAGAAAAAACAGGCAGTAAGGGCAATGGGGCAGAAAGAAGGAGAGAAACTGTATCCTTGATGTCAGTAGTTATGCATATCAGCCTTGGACTACCTACCGCCAAACTTCTGCTAGAGAGAAAAATACACTCTATCGTGTTTAAGTCACTGTAATTTTTTATCTCTGTTTCTAGCAGCTGAATGCAATTCCTGATACAAGCAGCCATGTGAACCAGACATCAAGGGCAAACAGGATATATTTGAAGAAAATAAGAAAGCAAGTAATTAAATGCAGTAAAGCATTATGCATGTTATACAAGAAGTAGCACAGGGTATAATGAGCCTGTCCAGGAGAAAACTGTTCATTCTATTTGCATAGGTTTGTTTCTCAGAGGGGGTGAAGCTTGGATTGAGTCTTGAAACATGAGAAAGCATTCGATTCAACAGAGTAGGAGTGAAGAGAGGGGCTGTAGCCTAACCAGGCAAAGAGAGCTCATGGGAGAAAGCACACGGAGGCATGAGTAACTTTAGATGATGCCAATCAAATTGGCATTAGTCACTAGGCTCAAAAATATACAATTTAGTACGAAATGGATGGTGTATTTGATTAAGACATTATAAAAATTATCTGGCTCATTTAAAGAAATCTACATATGCTTCTCTATTTAATTTGCCTGAAAGTGGTTTAAGCTTAAGAGGGAAAAGGAAGGAGCCGGTTATGGACCTTGCCATCACAATCTCTTTCTCAAATTGCAGATGTTTAATATCCTATCTTGACCATTTTACCATCCACATGTTGAATGAGGTTAGCAAAGTGCACTGAGAGAGAACCTTAAAAGCAACCTTCAGAAAAGTACAAATCTCTGATAAATTAATATTCCCCCATCATGATAAAAACAGCATAAAATATGGAAGATGGATTTTAATATTCATGACTTACATTTTTCAAAAGATTGGCGAGATATCAAATGTAGTAAGATAACAAGAAAGCACTTTGTAGAGGTGTTCAAAGTACCTTGCACCATTAATGAATTCTTATAATATTCTTGTGAGAAAGAAAAAAGGCAGAAATCATTCACCAAAATTGCGGACAGGACCAATGGCAGAAAGATGCTCTCAGAGGTCATGGGATCTAACCATATCGTGCTCCAAGCCTTCAGGGAACTGGCATATTGATTCTGGCTTTACTACAATGTCTCTGAGAAGGGGCTCACAGACAGGAGGATGTGGTGTTGCAGGCACACCCCCAAGGGCACAGTGAACACGCGCCCAAGGAGTTCCACCACTGCAGAAATGCATAGCAGCTTACACAGTTGATTTCACGCATGCTTGGCGTGCAATCTGATTGCTAACATTGGGAAAGCTAATGCCCCACTTGTGCTGCCGACCCTCAACTTAAGCTCTGCACAGGCGGAGCTTCCCTGTCGCTGAAGCCTGACCCAGAACACAGGAACAGCAACCATCCTCATGGGCACCACGCTGTAACCACTCTTACAGATTGCATTTCACTGACCCATTTATGATGGCAATAGTAATAGTAAACACTTGTTGGCACATACTATGTGACAGATATTCTTCTAAATACAATCAATTTAGTTATTCATTTACCCCTGGCATTAAACTTACTAGCTTGACTTTCCAGATGAGAAACTGAGGCATGCTTAAGTAACTAACGCAAGGACACATACTTAACAAGGGGCTAAACCAAGATGTAAATGCAGACAGTCTGGTTTTAGACTCCAGGATTCCAATACTATTACCTAAGAAATAATTTAGACCACAAATAGGCTCTCTTTTTCTTAGAATTTATGACCAAGTGTGTTCCTATGGTTCAGGTTCAGTCAGGAGTTTCTTTCACCCCATGGTATATTTGTCTTGTCTCCAACTCCCCTAAATGAGGACTGTCATGTACAATGACATCTGATGGAAATGTATCCCTTTAAACCTAATTTTAAATAACCTTTATCAGAAAAATATTTGATTCAAATTCCATAATTTGAATCTTATTTTTACATTTATACACTCTTTCTCTAGTTTGGTTAACGAATGCTTGTGGAGTGGGTAACTGTGGTCTCCTTCCTATTCTAACCCTCCACATTTCCACTCCCAGTGGCTGACATGCTGCTGTCCTGGCCTGTAGGCAACCACTTCCTTTGCTTCCTTCAAGTGTCATTTTAAATGGTGTCTCCTCAGAGTGCCCTTCACTGGGCTCCCTGTCCAAACCACCCCATTATTCATCTTCTTATCATCTCATCCTGGTTATTCCCTCTATAACATCTATCTCAGTTTCTAAATACTATATTTATTTTGTGTCTCCCTCATTCAACCCTTGACTTTATAAATTCCTTGATGACGGGGACAATGTTTACTTTGCTCACTTAATGCCCCAAACACTGTCTAGTGCACGGTAGTTAATCACAATGCTTTGATGAATAGATCAATATTCTTATGGTTTCTCACAAGAAACAGCACCCAAGGAAGGAGTGACTTGAAGAATAAGTAAGAGCTGTTGGGGGAATCCACATTTAGATTGCTCTCCTGAGTCCCAGCTGCATATATTTCACTGCTTTCAGGGCAGCCCTAGCTAACTACCCACGGCCAAAGCGGAACCCACTCCCTTATTCTCCGAATCTGCTCCTCCCTGCCTTAATGAATGGCATCCTCACACACTCAGATACCCAACCAGAAACCCAGTCCCCCTGGACTGCTACCTCAGCATCAGTCTCCACGCTCAGTCACCAAGCCTTGCCAATTCTACCGTGACTGCACATTTTTATAATCAGGTACTACTGACTTTCCCAATCTTTGGTCTCTCCACATCCCTTCATGAAACTTTGGCTTCAGCCATGCTGAACCACTTCCACTTTCCCATCCCGCAAATCTCAGGTGTCCAGGTTCTGCTGAAAGCTATTCTGCTGTTTGTTTCTTGTGGCCTTTTATACCTATTCAGTATAAATCATCTCAGCTCATTCTTCAAAATTCACTGCAGAGATTTTTTTTTAAACCTCCACTCACACCACCCAGGCTGACGTAGGTGCCTTTTCTTTCTAGTTCCATGAATTACATTCATGCCTCTTTTATCACACTAATGACTAGACCATCCTAGTTGTCTCTAACTTGTTTTGAGTTTCATGTGAACGAAGCCAGTGTCTTTCAACTCATACCACCTGGGGCTGGCACAGTGACTGATGTATAGCTGTACTCAAGGTTAGTTCAAATAAAGAATGGTACAGTTCACCTGGTAAGAATCACTTTATTAGATCAAGTGAAAGTCTCAGGAGTATTATAAATGGAATTGTAAGAGGAGATGAAGGTTGGAAGAAATGGGCCTTTGCAAAGAGATCAACTGAATCAACCCCGGAAGTCAATGAACTGCGTACCATCATGTAATAGTGATAGATTCAGAAAATAGCTTTTGTTGAAAAAAAATGTGTTAATTGTGTTCACAAATAAATAGGAGTAAAACTTAGTTTCCTCCCTCAGGAGATTATAATGTCATTGGGGAAACAAATATATCAAATGGCTATAAAACAAGGCAGAATTAAATAAATGTTTAAAGGCGCAACAAGGTATGCATTATAAAAATGTAGAGGATAGGGCTATCATTCTCCATTTGAACATTCCAAGGATACTACAAACACAATGACCCAATAGAGAACTCATCATTTTTGCCCAAAACAGTCTACCTCCTATACTCTCTATCTCATTCTATCTTTACTCATAAATTCTTTATTCACATTGCAACATTGGTCTTTTTCCCATTTACCTGTGATAAATCTAATCTGAATAACAATGTCACTGATACGACTTGCATTTTAAAATAATTAATTTTTCTATGTTTTTGTCTTCTATTTTTTCCTTCTGTCTGTGTGTGGTCTTCCATTGTATGGCTATACCATGGTTTGTTTATCCCCTCACTACCTGAAGGACATTTGGGCTGTTTTCTGTTGTTGGCTATAATGAATAAAGCTGCTTTAAGCTGAACGTATAGATTTGGTGTGAACGTAAGTTTGCATTTCCCTTGCGGAAACATTCAGGAGTGAGGATGCTGGGTCACCTGGTAAGTGTGTGTCTACATGACTCTGCCACTTTGCATCCCCAACAGCAGTTCCAGTTGCTCCACATACTTGTCAGTTGCTTGATTTTTTGTTACTGCCATTCTCATAGCTGTGTAGTGGTACCTCACGGTAGTTTTGATTTGCACTTCCCTACTAACTGATAATGTTGAATATCTTATCATGAACTCACTTGCTACCTTTGTATCTTTGGTGAGGTGTCTATTAAAACATTTTATTCATTTTTAAATGGTTCAATTTTTTTCCTTATTTTTGTATTCAGAGTTCTTCATATATTCTGGATAAAATTCCTTTATCAGATGTGATTTGTGAATATTTTCTCCCAGTCTGCAGTCTATTTTTCAGGCTTTTAGTATCTCTTGAGGATGAGTAGTTATTAATTTTAATGGAGTCTAATTTACCTTTTTTTTTTTTAAATGGATTGTGCTTTTGGTGTCATCTTTGCCTAACCTAAGGTCTCAAAAATATTCTCTTACGTTTTATATTCTCTTAGAAGTTTTATAGTTTTAGGTTTTCATTTAAGCCCATAATCCACTTTGAGTTAATACTTCCATATAGGGCAAGGTATGGATGAAAGTAGCAGTAGTAGTAGTAGTAGTAGTAGTAGTAGTAGTAGTAGTAGTAGTAGTAGTTGTTTTCTTGTTGTTGTTCTTCTTCTTTTTTTGCATATAGCTAACCAATTGTTTCAGCACCTTTTGTTAAACCACTATGTAAAATAATTTTATATCAAAGTCTATCAGTAGCCTCTCAAAAATTTAATTAGAAGGTAATTTATATGCATTATAAAAATTAGAAGCTGAATATAAACAAAAAGTAGAAGACAAAAGTTATAACAAGCAGTGGGAATTGATTTTGCTGTATATATTCCCACTATGTTTCTTAACATAAAGATGAGCAACTAGAGATTCAGAGACTGAATAGCACTCCTTGGGTTGCTCAAGTCAGTGGCAGTGCTAAGAAGTGATTCCAGACAGTCTGACTTCACACCACACTGCTAGTTCAATGAACAATAAGGAGTTAGTAAAAACCTCACTCCGAAAGATTATACAGATGAAAATGATAAAAAGGAAAAGTAAAATGGGTTGAACAAAAATCTACTTGGTCACCTGAACTAGAGCCCTAACCACTCACCTTCACCACTAACATTTATCAATTACCAGCTTATGTTATAATGTTACATCCTGAATTTTTTTTAGGTCTCTCCTTTCTATTAGCTGATCTTTCCGTTAACTGTTTTATTTGAGGTTCTCCATCACTTAAACTATTCCAAGAGTGTCTTAACTGCCCTTCAGTCCTGACATTCCGAAGTAGAGTTGCCAGCTGAAAAAAAGGAAGTTCAACTGAATCTGAAATCAGATAAACAACGAATAATGTTTTAGTGTAAGTACAATACAAATCTTGCATGGGACATACTTGTATTAAAAGTATTACTTATTATTTACCTGAAATACCAACCTAACTGAGTGTCCTGTGTTATTACTCACTAAATCTGGTAACCCTGATCCTAACTCTGTCTGCTAGGGAAACCGGAGTGGCAATGAATGAACGAGTGAACAAATAAAGAAATGAATGAGTAAGCAAATGAACATACCCTGATTTTGGGTAAATGGTAATCATGAAAGGTGCATGGAAAATAATGCATTTGGGTTGAGTCCCTGAAGGGTGAATAGAATTTAATTTGATGAAGGGAGAAACCAAAGGCAAAACCAAATAAACCCCTGAACAATTTTAAAACTCTTATTTGATAGCTCAATGATGGTTAGACTAATATTTTTACGTGTTTACTTTTAGTACATTTGCTGCTGAAATAAATGTATTTTCCTAGGACTTCATGTTATTGGAGCCAAACCATGTTTATTTACATCAGCAAAGCCACTTAAATGTATTTGCCCTATTTGACCATTGGCACCCCAAAAACAGCATCTAGGTCAGCTTGAAGTGCTTTTTGCCCTCCATAGAAGTTGTATTAGCCCAGACTCCAAGGGCTAAAGTGACTCCATTATATTGTGATCTTGGATTTTTGCTCTGACTTGGCCATATTTCCATTATCCATGGCATCCAGCTTTGTAAATAAACATACCTGATGGGCAAAAAACACTTCACCGGCTTTGGTGAAGAAACACATTTGCTCCTTTTCTTTTCAGTAAGACTTAAGGCTACAATTGAGTGAAAGTATGAGGATAAACATGAAAGGACTAATACATGATGGGATAGGTTAGCATAGTGCCAACTCATCAATTTTAGTTTTCAGAACTTAATCAAGTATTCAGGCTTTTCCCTATAACTCCCATTGGTCATTTGTTTTTAATCACTAATTAGAAGAGAGATCAGATTAAATTTCCAACGGGGAAAAGTCCCTGCAGCCTTCCTGTAGTGGAGGTATTCACTTCTATACAATTTATTAATGAAATTGTACTCTTCTTCTGATCATGGGCAATACAACCTTTAAAATACCTTTTATATATGTAAGCATAAAGCTCTGCATTTTGCTGCTCTAAGCATTTAGCTATCTGATAATGACCTGGATGTCAATAGTTCTTGCCAGTGTTCAAATAGATAAAGACAATTCTTCATTCAGAATAAGAATATATGGAATAAAACAATAGGGATTCCCCCACATAGGGATTTAGTTGTCTGGGAAACTATTTTTTCTACAAATGAGGACCACCTCATTATTTTGTGCTAAGTCTCATGTGCCTTAGACCGTGCCAGGACCACTGTGCCTGGGAATATTTACACATAGGGATAACTTGTCTCTCTTGGTATATAGCATACACATAGAATTTGGCCATCACACACTTAAGATAGTAGACTATAGAGATAGCCAAACTGGGCCATGATATAGAGGTAGTCAAACTGGGCCATGAGCTATTTAGTTACTCAGTCTTGGAGTCTTTCTACCTTTGAACTTGTTACATGATATGAACGAGCCTGCTGTTGTACGAAGCTAAAAACACCCGAACTGACGTGTAAGTCCTTGGTTTATATTCCTATGTACTTAGTTTTTGTAACCTCCAGGTTTTTTCATATGTGTTCTATATTTTCTACTGAGACAACCCTGTCCCCTCCTCTGTGTATATCATGACACAAAACTAAAAATAAATGGTTAGTCAGTGTTCTATTTATTCTTTTCTAAAAAGATACAGGATCAGACCACTTCCGTGTTGGCTATTTCCACTTCCTTTCTTTAGTTGATTTTATATTGATGTTGCCCCCTCAAGTGATCAAACACAAGGCACTCCCACAGCATCCAGCACAGAGAAGGGACTGGCAATGATGTAAGAGATATAAGACCAATGTGATTACCACCTTAAAACAGATCCAGCATAATAAGCTCCCCTCAACACTCCAGATGCCCAACTCAATATGATTTCATGGCACCTTACAGATTTAGAAAACATAGTTATCTTTTTCTGATAAAAAAGGAAGCACTTTTCAAGAATACATTAACTTCCCATTTTAAGGTGTAGTTAGTATATGAAGGTAAGGACAGGGTGCTTTTAACCCCAATTTTGAGTCATACATTCATTCATTTATTTATTTATGGCTGCGTTGGGCCTTCGTTGGTGTGCGCGGGCTTTCTCTAGTTGCAGCCAGCGGGGGCTACTCTTTGTTGTGGTGTGCGGGCTTCTCATTGTGGTGGCTTCTCTTGTTGTGGAGCACGAGCTCTAGGTGCGCGGGCTTCAGTAGCTGTGGTACGCGGGCTCTAGAGCACAGGCTCAGTAGTTGTGGCGCACGGGCTTAGCTGCTCTGCGGCATGTGGGATCTTCCCGGACCCGGGATCAGACCTGTGTCCCCTGCACTGGCAGGCGGATTCTTAACCACTGCGCCACCAGGGAAATCCCTTAAGTCATACTCTTAAGAATGAAATTAGGGATCGCCAGAGAGATAATTTGGGATGATCTCATACATGGCCATGATAACCTGATACCTAGGGAGGCATTATTAGGTTATAATTCTAACTATGAAATTTTTAATCAAGGTAATTGTATTATACATGTCTGAAGAAATACTTTATTAATAATAAAATGAGATGATAGTCATGAGTAGTGTAAGAGAGAATTCCAAGGAGACAAAGTGAAGCAACAGGTCTCTGGCACAACCCAAAGAAGAGGCTGCATAGCTACAAGTGAGTGCTGGCCTGGAGGATCATCTAATGTCAAAGGACAGTCAGGTGCATCACGGTGTCACAGTTTTGATAATACCACCCCTTAACGTGATCCAACTAACTACGTTTGTGGATTCTGCATCTATAACATAACTATCAGATAATAATTGAGCTGCCGAAAAAAACAATGATTAGAAGCCAGGGAGTTTTGAGATCCCTTGTAATAGCAGCCTTGCTATTAAGCCTTACTTAATCCTTACAAGGATCCTATGAAGTTAATACAAAGAAAACCCCAAGAAACAAAACACACACACATACACACACACAAATAAATAAAAGCCAAGGTGATATATGCCAGAGTGCAGAAACATAATCAGTTACCATATATTTGAAATGCAGGAAGAGGTCTAAAATAAAGGAGTAACAGCTAGCCAAACACGCAAAAGGAAACTGTAATACGGAATATACTCTTGAGTCAGCCATGCCTCTTCTCTTCCCTACAAAAAGCCAAAGGGCTATGGGTAATAGAGATCTAATACAGACCAGCAGTCAGGAACTTAGGAAGTTCTGAGATAGAAGTCAGGTTTTCATCAATGATGGGTATGAATTGAGAGGCAAAGACAATATGTAATAAAGCCTCCTTTTATACTGCCTGCCAAGGCAGAAGTTGACATCATTTTTTAGAGGACATCAGGTCCGAGTGTGTTGGCAGGTGAGGATGCTCACGTAAGCAGCCAGGGTGTGGGCCCTTTCAGGACAGAAAATCCTGCTTATTTATTTGTAAGTAAGACACAGAGATCTGTGCACAAGCAGCATGCCTGCATCCAGCGCTGTGCACTAATGTGCAGACGGCAAAGGCAGCCAAGAGAGGGAGGGAGGGTCTGCAGGGAACGAGGCTGATGGGCGAGAACAGGGAGCAGGAATTCTAGAGGAGCACCGAGAACACCGGGGTGTACTGCTCTGAATACGTAAGCCCTCTATGAATGAATGCTTTGTGGTGGAGAGTGTTATGCATTATAAATACATCCATGGATTTTATCATAGGCATCTTGATCCCCAAAGTATAGCATTTGGATAGATTCTACCTCCTAAAATGTAGATTCCTTGATTCAGTGAAATACAATGGGAATTCAGTGAACTACAATGGGAATTCAGTGAACTAGCTTCTTGTAACATTTCCAACACCGAACAAACCCACTGTAATGGCAGTGTCCTTTCAAGGAAATAAACATGTCAGTAAGTTCAGAAATAGAGGATATTTTAAAAATTACCTGATGCGCGATGACAGTGAAGAGGACCCATCACAGCTGTAACTCAAGTACGGGCAAATCTGTAATGCACACATTTATCCTTGGGAGACACTGTCAGAATGTTTTTAATGTGAATTTAAAATATTTGAGTTTGGGGGCTCTTCTGTTTCTGCTATTTTTCACTCCTGATTTATATGCTGTCCCAAGAGCTTGAGAACGTAAACTATTTCCTGAGGGCAAAATCGCCATGGCTCCCCACACCAAGGCCTTGTTATTGTAGGCCTGCTCTAGAGCACGGAGCCCCCTGGCAGTATTTGTTTCAGGTGAAAAGAACATCAAGCTGTTATTCTGAAAAAAGACACACTCCAGAAGAAATGCATCCCAGCAGGGCTTTTGCAAAAGATCCTGCACCGGGGAAAAATAAATCCAGCACAATTATATTTGGGTCCTGCCTTTACAAAGGCTCATTAACATGTCATTCAGATGATGTAAAGAAAGACTGAACTGAGTTAGAGCTTTGCCTGCCAGCCTTTGTCAAGGTAAAATGTCCTGTTGTCTAGATACCAGGAATGGAGGAAATGTTCAAGCAGCTCTGGTTTGCTCAGGCTTGATACAGACTGGAAATTGTGAACTATTTACCTATTTTAAGGAAATTGTCCAGTTTCGTTTATTCTTTTTTCCCACATCAGATGGAGTAAGTCAAATAATTACAGAGCTTTAATTCATGGTGGTTGAATCTATAAAAACACTCAAATATCACCTGACACTGAGGACTATATAATATAATCGAGTTTCTAATAAAAGTAAAAGAAACTGGCAAAGCTTAGAGAAGCCACTAATGAAGATGTGTGTGAAGCAATCGAGAGAGCAGAGGAGATTCCAAGGTTAGAATAGAGAGAGAGAGGAAGGAAAGCAGAGATGGCCGGAATATTGGAGAGCACTGGGGCTTAGAAGATTCAGTAGGTGACCTGAACTTTCTACTGTCTCTTCACTAATCTTCAGTAAACACATGCCGTTCACACTCAGAGCTGAATCCGAGGGTATTTTGGCGGCACAGGTGGGCAACCCGGTTGGCCCAGAGTTTGTCTCAAGCTTGGCTGTCATCAGACAAACAGGGGCCCGGCATTTCATTCTTCTATTCCCAAGGGCAACTTCTTCTAAAATGAAATTTCATGCTCAAACTTCAGAAACATATGATTTAAACATATGCCAGTCTCTTTCTCCATATTTGCAGCTTCTCAATCCTCCACCTCCCAGGCCCTTTCTTAGAATAGCTTCTGGTGGAAGCTGTAAGGTTTAGGCGAAAAGTGATTTTCCCCTCCTTTTATCTAGTCCATAGAAGTCTTTCACAAGAAAACTGAGCAGCCACAAGAAAAGAGAATTAACGACATTTTAGAACGTGATATTTTAATGCCTGAGACTATTTTCAGAATGACAGAGGAATTTTCCTTTTGGAAACACACAGTCTTCCAAAAAAAAAAAAAAAAAAATTCACCATAGACCATAACCAATGGACACAGGCTGGTTTCTGTCTTATCATCCCACTTTAAGAAAAGAGAGAGGGAGAATGAAAAACGTCATGAAGATAAAAGTATCTTCAAATGACATAATGTGTTTAATTTGAAAGCAATTTTTTCCTCACGTAGAGCAAGGATCTATTTCTATTATGAGACATAATAAACACT
This sequence comes from Eschrichtius robustus, assembly GCF_028021215.1. Classification (NCBI taxonomy): domain Eukaryota; kingdom Metazoa; phylum Chordata; class Mammalia; order Artiodactyla; family Eschrichtiidae; genus Eschrichtius; species Eschrichtius robustus. The sequence continues at coordinate 6,426,077 of NC_090832.1, read as the reverse complement.
GCCTATGCTTAGATACATGATAATTAATTTACATTGATTAGTTTACTAAAATAAAAAGTTCTTCTGTGGAACATTATTAAGCAGAAAAAAATCAGATAATTGTAACGCTTTAGGTATCCTTAGGTTTAATACGCTGGGGATCCATTACAACTAAGGGATTTTGTATAATGAGGGTTTCTCAGGAGCTCCTAGGGACAAGAGCCACTTTTCCCCAAGGTATAATTAGTGGCTGCTAGAATGTAGGATTGGAGAGGTTCTGAGAAAAGCTCTTCCTTGACTGACCTGCACCAACTGACTCATGCCAGGGAAATACACATTATCCTTCCAAATACAAATACCACTCAGGGAGCTTTTTGTGGTCTTGTTGTGACTGACTCACAGAGTTACCCAATCTCCCAGGATGTGTGTCACCTCAATTCTCCAAATTCTCCCTAATTCTCCTTCAGTTTGCCTCGTCCTTCTAGACTCAGCTGAACCACAGTGTTCTCCATAACACCCTTCTTGACTACTCTAGTCTACAATAATCTCCCTAACATGGCAGCATCATAATTTAGCTTTTAATTTTTCCCCTATCACTCCTAGACTAGTCAGCCCCATCACCTTAACCGAGGTCACTGCAATTAGGTGAAAACTGATTTAAATGATCAAATAATCAGGCACAGTAGTTTATAGTTCTTTCACATACATATTGGAGAAACACAATAGGTATTTCTTGGTAATAAGTGACCCTCTTGGGAGCAATGAAGACTCGGTACTTAAGGGAATATGAGGTGAAGACACTGAAAGAATAAGAAGGTAATGCTGAGGATAGTCATGACTCACTTCACAATATTGTCCAGGACAGTGTAGTTTTATACTGCAATTTGCAACTTATTCGTGGATTATGAAATCTATAAATGAATAGGAATCAACACTTTAAAAATGAAATAGAGCTTTTAGAATGCTAACGTGATTGCAAATGCCCAAGACTGGAAAATAGTGTAAAGCACATTCTAAATTTATTTGACCATGAAACCCTTTAGAGAGGGCACACTGAGGAGCTGGTAATCTTCCCGTCACAGTCTGGAAAATGCTGGTGACAGGCCAAGGCCTCTGGAGACGCATCTGTCTCCTCTGTATATGCTGATTTCTACCTACCATGCACTATGACTCATTCTACATAACAGGGATGCCCTAAGTAAGCAACAAAAAAGCTGAGAAGAACTGGGAGGAAAACAAGTAAGAAAATGCTTGAAAATTTTGTTTCACTTTTATAAGGAATGAAAAATTCATTTCAATTCAGCCCCCAAATCTTGCAATATAGGTTTCTGAGAGGACTGCTTTTTAAGTGGTACCTTACAAAAAATGTTAATATATTAAGAGAATACTGAAAGTCCTTAACTCCAGTGACACTAGAACTAGAGTAAAAGGACGGAAATAAGATGGAGCATGCTTTTAGGAGAGGGCACTGGACAAGTCCTATTTGTTATCCTGAACACCCGTTATTTTTGTTGAACTGCTTTGTCTTTGTCTATCTCCTCACTGTTATTAAATTTTGATGAGTCTAAAAACTTGTTATATAAAACAGAAGAGAAAAATAATTGGTTATTTATGCATCAGAACTGACCAAAGTAGTAAAAAATAATTGAAGTAACCTGTTTTATTTTCCATATAAACTCATAGCCTCTTTCTGAATAGGGCACAATGATTTTTATTTTATTTTTTTATACTTATGGAAACTTGACATATAGACATTTTTTCTTCCTTTGGCAAACACTCTTTCAAGATTACATAAGAGTACAGCCTATTTCACACGGTAAGATATTAAAATGAAGGATACTAATTCACCTCTGGATTTCAGATGATGAAGTCTTCTTCAAAATCCTTTATGAACTTTTCAGTAAATCATTAACAAAATGACTTAGTTGTTTTCCCAGAAAAATTACTTTCCATCAGGGAGATGAATAAAACGTAGCATTTATCTCTTGGCATTTCACTATTTTACTATTCTTTTAACACTGTCTTCTTCATCTACACAGTTCTTAGTCATCAAATGTCTGATATTTTGGCATATCACTTCTTTAATTACAAAAAAACAATCAAGTGAAAATTAATTTAAATAGTCAAGTAAGTCAGGGGGAAATTAATCCTGATTCTGCTCATACGAATCTGTTGCATCAAAATTCCTATCTACTCTCGTCAGAGAATTTGGGATTGTATTTGAATTTCCTTTTTAAGAAGCTCTGTTTGCCTGCCAGGAGTATAGACAGAACTAATACTGAATTTCAACTTGAAAGGCACCAAGTAGACTCTCATAAGTTTCATGGATGAAATCTTATAACGTTCAAGGTAAAGTCTATCAAGCAGAAAAGAATAGAACTGAATGATCTCAAAGGACTAAAACACTGACTGCAATCTCAATTCTTGGGAAAACTTTCCTTCATCCATCCTAAGAGGCTATTTTCAAAGCCCATCACACGAGCCACACACTGCAAATCTTCAGACCTGGCTAAGTCCTCAGCAACAAAAGAAAAAAGAACCAAAGGAAATACAAATTCAATCAAAGAAGGAACTAAAACCAAGAGGTGTTAAGTGACAATAAAACAGTTTTCAATAACATGTATAGAAGAATGTATGAAGTCTACAGTATGTAAGGGACTGAAGGAAATCAGGACCCGTCGTTGATTCTTTGATTTGATTTATCTATGATAAATAAAAGTGGGGAGAGGACTGACCAGGAAGAGTAAAATGAGTCACAAATATGCTCCTTCCCCTAGATCTTTTTCCTTCGTTAAGCTCAATATTTTGACTATTTACATCCTTATATTGATTGGCAATTATAGTAAAACAGAACTATTCGATGGAATTACATCCAATCATCCAAAAGTAAGATTACTCAAGATAGGCAGAGAATTTTCCCCCCCTTTCTCCACAGGTGGTACAGAGCTGGATGTCATGAATGTGTGGTTTGTAAAGTCTCCAGACCACGTGGCCCTATTTGGAAGCTTGATTTGCCTAATGATTCCATCCCTTTCATGCTCGGGTTGTCTCCAGTATTTCCTGGTTGTGAATAACATTTTGTGAACATCTCTATGCATTAATCTTTGATGCCATTTCTAATTGTTTCTTCATGGTAGAACTGAAAAAGATTAAATTATTGAGTTAGCAATCAGGAATCATTTTAAACCTCATGATACATTTTAATCTGGTTGATTTAAAACATCTACTACCAACTCATTTGGGGGCTGCAGTTTTGCTTCCCCATCCTAGATCTCCTTTCTACTCTCCTTTTTATTCTATTCTCTCTTGACTTTTTCTCCCAAACCTCTGTCCCAGACACATTTGCAAACAATGCACCATCTCCAAGAGCGCCTCCATGAATCCCGAAGACATGGTGGAGCTTCAGACTTTATGCTAGTTGTTGGTTTTGTTTGGTTTTCACGGAGTGCCCTTATATCTTGCTCCTCTCCCTCCTAATTTGACTCTCCTGCTTCCTCCTACAGGAATGATCTACTTCCTCATCAAGGTTAGTAATGCATTCTGGTCATGCCTCATATGTGGCAAGTAGATCTCACACTCTCTAGAAGTGCTTTACCAAACAGCTGCTCCAGCTAGAAGGTGGACTCTAAGGGCACAGACAAAAACATGATTGATCTCTGGATCATAAGAATATACCAAATGGCTTGGCACATAAGAGGTACTCCATAAATGCTTAGGAAATTTAATTACTACAGAGGAAGTTCAAAAGACATCCCAAAGGCCTAGATTATGCTCTTTCAGGATAATTTGTAATTTGATAATGTAAAAATGCACTATTACACAGAAAGTAGATTAAATTAATTTCAAAATGTCCTACAACAGTTTTACCAGATATTTGAGACCATAATGCAAAACTGGCTAGATGTCTTGAATCAAGAAACAATCAAAAAGTTAAGGCTTTTCATTCCTTCAAATTGTAGCCGTATTCAATTTCTTACTTTTGCTGTCATGTATATTGTGGACTTGAGGTTTTAGTGGTCTCTGTATTTTATCAAAAGCTTGCATTTTATAAGGAGAATTTGCATTAATTTCTTAATGTAATATTTGATTTAATATTAAACTCTTCCATGATATTTTTCCTCGTGATTTCCTGCTAGAAGTCTATTGATTTTGATCATCTATTAGAAGCCAACTCATGGACCAGAATATAATTGTCAGAGTGTAACAGATTTTTCTAATAATTTCTATTCAGTTGATTAAACCTAGGTAATATAATACAAGGTTCTGCTAAATAACTAAAATTTTAAAAAGGAATACCATTAGGAAGGTTTTTTCTGGATTATGGATGTGATCTATCATATAGTTTAAAATAATAAACTCAGAGGGAGGGGATATGGGGATATATGTATACATATAGCTGATTCACTTTGTTATACAGCAGAAACTAACACAACATTGTAAAGCAATTATACTCCAATAAAGATGATAAAAATTAATTAATTAATTAATTTAAAAACCAAAAAAAACCCAAAAAACAACTCAGTTTTCTGTCTCAATGGTTGGTCTCTACTTTCTCCTCAGGAAATAGTACATGCTGCGCCTCTGTTTCCCATCACAGTGGTTCTGAATATTGAAAATATGCTGCTCTTATCTTTCTAACCTCATTGAAACAGGATTCTTATCTTGTGCAAGTGTAAAAGGCCAAAGTTTTAAATGAGCAAAGTCACTGTGATTGCAGAGAAGCAGAAAAGAACACAAATACCTGTTCTACTTATCACAATTATTTAACTATAAATGAATCATTAAGCGTTCACTGCTTGCTCACTTTCGGCACTGTTCTGGGTCTACAAGAAGAAAAGAACATCTACATTTCAGAAGCTTACCACCTAGTTGAGCAAGAGAAGTGTCCCACTGAAAAGCAATGTATGAAACTGTTTAAAACCATATGAGGTTATATGTCTGGATAAAATTTGAACTTGCTTCGAGCCTGCCCTCTCATGCGTATTAATTTATGTGGATATTAAATACAATCCAAAATTATGGTTAATGTGTATTATTTGATGTAGAGAAGGAACTAAAATATTGTGCAACCATTTTACACATGGTGACATTTTAAATCTTATGGACAATCTAGGAGAATTTTCTAAAATGTCTTCTTTAGGCACCTCTTCTTGCAAACATTCTCCTTAGAATTTGGTTGCCCATCCCCTCTTTTCTGACTTGCCTTCCTTGACTTGCATTTGACCATTTCTCTTCTGCCCCCTTCCTGTACGACTCAGTTCCTGAAAACACGATTCCTGGTGCCCGTTACCTGTTGCCGGGACTACTAGAATCTTCCCACTAGTCCCACATTAGCAGTCTCCTCTGTCTCCTCCTCTCTGCAGCCCATATTCCAGTCCCGAGCTAGCGTGCTCCTGCGAGAGCACAGTGGCTTCATACCATTCCTTTGTTCACGAATGGTCATTAGCTCTCCTCTAATAACCAGATGAAGGTCAGTTTCCATGCTGGCATTCAGGGCCATCCACAGTAACTCTAACCCTAACCCTAGCCCTAACCCTAGACCACCTACCTGTGCATTATTACCTCCTATTACTCTCCCACACTCATCCTTAGAGCCTACCCGGACCAGGCTCTGCGTTTAAAAACATCAGATGATTTGCTATCTCAATGCCTTTGCCTTGCACATCTCTAGCCATTAAATTCTACTTATCTTCTGAGTCCATCTTAAATACTCCCTTTTATTTAGTAATCATCTATGAGCATTACATAGATGCTCATATGTGAGCACTCCTTTTCTAAAATGCAATAGTACTTAATTCTTATCTTATGGAAGTGGCCATAGTTTTCTTTATGTTATCCTTATTTATGCACTGTTCCCAATCACTAGATTTTCAAATACTATGAAGACAGGTACTTGGTACTACTTACATTCTTATTCTATAGTGCACTCAGCAGAGTAGTTTGCACGTAGTAGGAATAAGATTAATATTTACTGGATTGACATTCTAATCAAGCGTATATAGTCTCTCTAAAAATATAATCTAGGAAATGAATTTAATCTAGGAAACTAACTGTTAATCATTCGTGACAAAATAGAATCTAAGGATGGTTTAAGGGCAATATAAACAGGTCATCTTATGGGGTAAATGGATGTTGTAGGGATAGGGAAGGTTCTAGACTTAATATTCAGGTTCCAGTGAGAGAGATGAATGGTTTCCTAAGATCCATGAATATCTGCATGTCTTCTTTTCCACATGCCATTATTTTGCAACTGAATATATCAATATGAGGTCGTACGTTCCACAAAATGTAGTGAGGACACCTTCAGGATTTGGATCTTCCAGAAGGAATCACATTGCACTCATTTGGCATCATCTCTGCCAGTGACTAGAATTCCCGCTGTCTGCAGTTTTGCTGTGATTATTTACACTCTTACGGGCTTACTAACAAGAATCACAAGGCATAATAGAATGATCAATTAGATTTTCCCAAAGTAACTTATTATTCAGAAGAAAAATATCGCCAGGAAAGTATCTTTAATTATCCTGGAACAATTCACCATAAGAGATATCCCCAAATGCCCCTAAAAGTTCCCAAATTAGGACAATTGTTATTTGTTTACCCAATTCACTGAGAACTATTTGAAGCATCTGACCATGCTGGAACTTAAGGAACTATCCTTTAAGATGGTACTTTCTGTCGAGCAGAGGTAACGAAAGGACCAAGCTAAGGAAGAGCTCTCCCAGGAATGAGGAGTGTCAGAATCCCTCCAGTAGGCAGGACAGGGTGGCTGTCGCCCCACCCAATTCAACTTCGAGGGAGGATACGTTACTCCAGCATTAGCTCCTTCCCAGGTTCCAAGGAGGAGACTGCATGAGAGAGGTCTGGCTACGTTCAAGTACTTCGCTACCAAAGCTCACAGGTTTATCCGTGGAGTCTGCCACGCCTGACCATGTGAGCACACCAGGTCTCCTTACAGAATCGGTGAGAGCACAATCCTCTGGAAAGTGTGATGAGGACACTGGACCAGGACGCTTGGTGTACAACAGCAAACAGGCCCTGGGAAGGCAGTGTGTGCCATCTACGAATGCTTGCCTAACACAGGCAGAATATTATCCTCTCAAAGGCAATCAACAAGCTTTGATTAAGTAGAGATAAAATTGTATTTAAACCATAATGGAAAAGAATATAAATATGTATTCATATAATATTATATGTATACATAAAGAATGTATATGTATGTATAACTGAGTTGCTTTGCTGTACAGAAGAAATTAATACAACATTGTAAATCAACTATACTTCAATTTAAAAAATTCACTAAATCAACCAATCAATCAATCAATTATAACTGAAACACAATTTGTAATATATTTTCTCCATTAGACACTTCTTCCTTGTATGCAAACATAAAACTTGTTAACATACAAAACAAACGAATACACAAATGATTCTCCCTAAATCTTAGCAACTTACATTAAAGAAAGTTCCTCATATGACTACAGTTCCTCGGGAATATTATTATTCATTTATGTTCCATCATTTCATAGAGTGAATACCGACTTAAAATCTCTCAGAGTGCCAGGCCTGTCTGTACTTTGAAGACAATTATGTCAATGTCTCTAACTTCCTGTGTATGTCATACTCTTTTCTACATGGAAGAGGCTATCAATTTTATGTCTGCGTGAAGGAGAGGAATCATAGGACATTTCACCTGTTAAATCACATCTATTTTAAGGAAAGAAATATGGTAAATACATTTTCTCTATAAAGAATGCTGTCTACCATTATTTCTCATTAATCAAATGTGATGTGTAACTTGCTAAAAAGCCCTATAGCATTTTCCTAACAATTATAGCTCCTAATCTGTATAGCATGCTGCTTCATTTTAAGCCAAAGGGACATTCTTGAAATGCATAAATACTACAGGGTATAAAGAGGGAAAAAATATAACTTGTACTATAGCTTTTAGCCAGAGAAAACAGAAACAGAGAAAAGAGAAAAGGAGGTAATGCTTTCCACATCTGAGTGATAAAAAGTATGCACAGAATTCCTACTGACTATATGGGAACAGCCAGGAAATCATTCTTTTAAAAATGAGTTTTAAGCAGAACAATAATCTAGAAAAGCATCATAACACATTGCATTGCCTGGAGCAGCCCCACAGTGTGGTATGATGCCTTTAGAAAGCAGAGTTCAGTCCAACAGTACTGTCTAGGGGAGAATGTGAGTGAAAGAGAGGGAGTGCTGTGCACATTTGTATCCACTCTACAACAATCCACCATCGCCCCTGGTGCCCGGCATCTCCTCTGCACCCACAAATCTGGAATTAGGCTTCACGTGCGTGCCCTCTGCAGCTACAAGCTTTGCATCCCAATTAAACCAACCCCACTGTCCTGGAAGAATAGCCCTGCTCAGTGACTAACAAACATTTAAGAATGTATGCATGTGACACTAAGTTGAAAATGAGAGCAGACATTATTTATGTGAAAGGGCATTTAAAGATGAATAAGTTATGTGAGGTTGAGAAAGTATGCCCATGTAGAAATGGATGAGACATTTGCTGAAGTATGGAAGACTAGTTGTGGAAATGCTAGGGCAAATCAAGTAGATATGTAACAGTTGTTATTTTACAATGGCCATAGAAAACTTGCTAATTAGTATTTATCAAAAAAAGTTTTCGAGTGGCCAATCTTTGCACTTTTTATATGTAGAGTGTGAATGCTATGCATGGGAACGCCCTAATCTATTTGGTACTCTGGAATTTTGTTACACAACAAAAGAAATCTTAAAAAGTGACATCATTTGGAATTCAGAAATTGTATTTACACTGAAATGTTTATTACAATGAAATATAGCAGAAAGGCTTGTAAATTATAGAACAGTGTTAGAAGCTTATGTGTCGTCTGAAGTTTTCCACCAAGTTTATGAAGACGGTGAAGGGATATCTCTACCACAAAAAAGTAACATTAATTTTTACACATAATATTAGAAACTAAGTATTTTCTATGCAATATACTCCTATGCTGGGAATTCCAGATCTTTATGTCAAAGATCCTGGAAAATCTATTGAGGGTATCATGTCAAAACTCAAAGTTGTCAAGTATTACTAATGATATCTCTACTGTGTCCTTATACAGAAATGGTGTTATTTTGAATCTAGAGCCCAGAAATAGACCTAAACATATACGGGTATTTGATTTTGATGAACAAAGTCAACCGAGGGGAAAGGAATGAGTGCATATCCATATAGGTATGCATACCTAACACCGTCGTAAAATTAACATGAGCTGGATCCTAAATCTAAATGGAAAAGCCACAACTATAAAGCATCAAGGACAAAACATAGGAGAATATTTTATGATTTGAGATTATGCAAAGGTTTCTTTGACAGACTCTAGCAATAACTACAAAAGAGTAATAAATTTAAAATTTTAAATGTCTCTGCATCAAAAGATGATATAAAGAAAATGAATTAACAACCTACAGACTGTCAGATAATAGTCATAAAACATATCTGACAAAGTACTGGCATCTAATATATATACAAAAGATTCTGGAAAGATATACATCTTTTCTAATGAACCTAATTTAAAAGCGGGTGAAGTATCGGAACAGAGTCTCGTGAAAGAAAAAATAAGAATCACGAATGAGGACATGAAAAAGGGCATGATATTGTCAGTCATTAGGGAAATCCGAATGAGAGACCACCGCATGTCCACCAGAATTAAAGTGACAACACTAAAGACTGTAGAGCAACTGGAACTCTCCCACACTGTTTGCTGTGAGTGTCCACTGCACAGCCTCTTTGGAAAAATATCTGGCCTTTGTTACATAATTGAATACTCACCAGCAATCCCACTGTTATCAATTCCATTATTTATGCAAGAGGAACATCTGTCCAAAAATGATTAATATAAAAATACTTAAAGCAGCTGTATTCAGGAGAGTCAAAAACTGGAGACATCCCAGGTGTCTACCTACAGAAGAATGGAATCCTACTCAGCAATAAAAAGGAATGAACTACTGATGCATACAACGACAGGGATAAACCTAAAACACATTTTGCTGAGTGAAAAGAAACCTTACACCAAAGAGTATTGAGCACATGACTCTATATGAAGTTCTAGAACAGGCAAAAAGAATCTATGGTGTGAAGAAAAATCAGAAGAGTTGTTGCCACTTTTGAACAGACGGTCGGGGATTGGCTGGGAAGGGGTACGAGAGCATTCTAGAGGGAAGGTAACATTCTGTACCTTGATCTGGGTTTGGGCTATATAGGTATATGCTTTTGCTGAAACTCGTAGAATTTCATTGTACAAGACAAAAAGACAATCCTCAGAATGGGAGAAAATATTTACAAATGAAACAACAGACAAAGGATTAATCTCCAAAATATACAAACAGCTTATGGAGCTCAATATCAAAAAAACCAAACAATCCAATTAAAAAATGAGCGGAAGACGGAAATAGACATTTCACCAAGGAAGACATACAGATGGACAAGAGGCACATGAAAAGACGCTCAACATCACTAATTATTAGAGAAATGCAAATCAAAACTACAATGAGGTTTCACCTCATGCGGGTCAGAATGGCCATTATCAAAACATCTAGAAACAATAAATGCTGGAAAGGGTGTGGTGAAAAGGGAACCCTCCTGCACTGTTGGTGGGAATGTAAATTGATACAGCTACTATGGAAAACAGTATGGAGGTTCCTTAAAAAACTAAAAATAGAACTACCATATGACCCAGCAATCCCACTACTGGGCATATACCCTGAGAAAATCGTAATTCAAAAAGAGACATGTACCACAATGTTCATTGCAGCACTATTTACAATAGCCAGGACATGGAAGCCACCTAAGTGTCCATTGACAGATGAATGGATAAAGAAGATGTGCCACATATATACAATGGAATATTACTCAGCCATAAAAAGAAATGAAATTGAGTTATTTGTAGTGAGGTGGATGGACCTAGAGTCTATCGTACAGAGTGAAGTAAGTCAGAAAGAGAAAAACAAATACTGTATGCTAATGCATATACATGGAATCTAAAAAACAAAAACAAAAAAAAAATGGTACTGATGAACCTAGTTGCAGGGCAGGAATAAAGAAGTAGACATAGAGAATGGACTTGAGGACATAGGGTGGGAGGGGGTAGCTGGGGCGAAGTGAGTGTAGCATTGACATATATACTATACCGAATGTAAAATAGTTAGCTAGTGGGAAGCAGCAGCGTAGCAAAGGGAGATCAGCTTGGTGCCTTGCGATGACCTAGCGGGGTGGGATAGGGAGGATGGGAGGGAGGCTCAAGAGGGAGGGGATATGTGGACATAGGTATGCATATGGCTGATTCACTTTGGTGTACAACAGAAACTAACACAGTATTGTGAAGCAATTATATTCCAACAAAGATCAATTAAAAATATATATATATACTTAAAAAAAGCAAATGGTACACAAGTATTGAACTCTACATAGTGGTGTTCATTATGTAGCAATGTATTTAGAGATGACGTGTAATCATGTCTCTAATTTACTTTAAAATGCCTCCAAACCAAGACGAATTGGTAAGTGATTAGAGATGGATATTTAGGTAACAAAGAAAGTACAATAAAATATTAATTGCAGAATCTAGGTCCTGTGTATATGAATGTTCACTGTACAATTCTTTCAACTTTTCCGTATATTTGAAAATTTTCAAAATATAATTTTGAAAAAAAATCCACAAGTCCAGGAACCACTGATCTACAGTACCAGGACTCAGTTGTTATTCTCTGATAAATGACTTTCCCCCAAAAAGGAAATGCTTGTTCTCTTCCCTCTGGATCCCTCCATTGCACAGCTTCTCACACTCTCATCCATTTCATATCCAACCTTATTTCCTTGTTTCAAAAGGAAAAGAAGCAGCCTTTTTCTGAAAGCAGATTAGGCTAAGGGGCACATTACACTTTACAGCAGATATGCTAGTAATTTTCACTTCAAAGGACTGTTATTTGGATCCTGTTTGTTCAGTTTCCCAGTTTATCTCATAGTCTTGCCATTCTATTCAATTTGCCTGAAATTAATACTGTTTTAGTTGGTCCTGCTTCACCATACCAAAATAAGACAGAATGGAACTAACAACAGAAATTTCTATTCTACACAAAGATGTCTGATCACTTTAACATTATTATTTTAGGTACTCTTAACCCTTAAAACCAAGTATCAGGTTTAGACTTGCAGATTTGATTCATGAAAGCCCTCAAATAGAGCTCAGACTGGACATGGAGGGATTGACCCTGATTTTCACTCTCCTTGGATTATTTTAATATTTTTTTAATTAAAGAAAACAAATGACCAGCTTTACATCACTGTTACTTGCATCAGTGAATATCTACAACTGTTTCTCTTCTTAGAAATCCATTAAAATGCACCATTTCTGATGTCGATCTTGCTCTCTGTAATGTACTCCTACTGGAACAGGAACAATGTCAACATCAACAATGTAAGCCATTTCTAACTTAACTAGTCTAGAATTCGTAGGAAATAGTCAGCTTTCACTGACAGGTTTCACTGGAACCAGATCCAGAACAAATCTGTGTGTGGAAAAGTAGGCGTAAAGTCCCCTTTGTCTTCAAAAGATTGGTTTTATATGATTTTCGTATGTAGTTTTGGTATGGTTTAGTCTCGTATGATTTTAGCTAATAAAACTGTATGCTTCTTTCTGGAGCTGCACACATTTAGAAACTAGCTGGTTCATTTCATTTGATATACACTTCACTGTGAATGACTGAGTAAATGAGGTCTTAAGACTTTGCGACTCGAATCTTTGCATATATGCAGAAGACTAAGTACTGTTAAATGCTGCTCAGGATGGCAAAGACTGAGGTTTAGTTGCATTGACAGCAAATAAAATCTAGATCTTCAGAGAACAAAAGTCTATGTTTCAATAGCTTTAACAACTTCAGTTGAAAGCACATTTTAAAAACTGATACTCATAACAAGCCCAGCAAAAAAGAAGCTATTTATAAATCAAGCCTCTGAAACAAGAATATAGAAACCCCCAAAATATCTTATATAATTATTCACTTTTTAAAAAGGTGATTATGACAACATGCAGACATGAATAAGAGAAATACACTGAAGGGGAAAAATGCAATAACCCCAAAGAAACCTAAATATATTTTACGGAAAAGAGTAGAAAATACTGTGCATAAAGACGAACAAGAGAAGTAATTAGCTTGTCTATCTGGGAGAAGAAAAAGGTTATTGTAGCTTCTATGCACGGGAAGCTAGACCAAGTGTGAAGGGAGAACCTCACAGTGTGAATAGCTAAATATAACCTAGAAATCCCATCTCCTGGTACACTGCAGAGTTCCTTAAAAAAGGCTTCCGAATGTAAAGAGAGAGAGAGAGGAAAAAAAAAAAGAGGTTTAAGGATTATGAAACAGAGGAAGAAAGCCAAGTGGGACACCATGATGACTGAGGTGATGATTCTCTCCAGAACAAGGAAGTGTGGCTGAGAGCCTAAGTGAGCTCCTTCTCAGTGTTTACAGAGGGAGATTAATTGTCCCCTAATCTGAACTCTACAATGTGCAGGTTGGAAATGCTTCTTCATGGAGTGTTCAATACCAAGGCCTCCCAACTAGACCAATGACTATGCTAAATGTCCATCCATCTTTTAGGGCAGAAAGGCAATCATCCAAGAGAGTTGAAAAGATGTGGGAAAAAAATTGGGGAGTTATTGACCAAATGTACAGCCCTCTCAATACAACTAGCCACTGTGTGAAAGAACGGGTTGGTACACATATTATTCTTAGGTATTAAAATATTCTATAGGAAGACCCGGGTATTTCAGTACATGCATCACTTTCAATAATTTTGCCAAATATCTGGTGAAGAATAATCAACTGGGGCAACACATGGTTTTTCAAAGAAAGGCAAAACCCTCCAACAAGAAGTGTATTTCCTCATGAGTTAAGTTAATAGTGCTCTTCAACCATTTAATAAAATATTTATTGAGTACCTTGCATTGTTGTCAGTGTCAAGGTACAAAGGAAACAGCTGTGAATAGGAGACACACTCTGCTCTAGTAGGAGGAAACAGATTATCTCAACAAATTAACAAGACAATTTCAGCTAATCATAAATGATACCAAAATATAAAATATAATATAAAATATAAAGAAGTGTTAAGAAGTAATTGAAGGAGATACTTTAAAACAGGTGACCAAAAACACTTCTCTGAGAAAGTGATATTGAAGTTGGTCACAGAGTGATGAAGAGGTGCCACCCATTCCAAGGTCTGAGGGAAGGCATTTTAGGCAGCGTAGCTCATGCAGAGACCCCCGAGGAGGGAATGAGCTTCTGAGTCGGAAGAACAGAAGGAAGGACAGTTGTGGTTGGAACATAGCGAGCAAAGGAATACTTGGTATAAGATTTATTCATTCACATCTATTTCTAGCACTTTCCAAGGGCCATAGAGTGTTCCAGATACTGAAGGTATGGAAGTGAACAACACTGATCAAATCCTTTCCCACATGAAGCTCAGCTTCCAGTGGAGTCTCTGGTGGGACCAGAGAAGAGGACAAGGCTAGGTCATAGGTGTTGGGACTTCTGGGCCACAATACGAGTTTGAATATTTTGCCAAGTGACTGTGACAAACCCTTTTCTACCCCACGCCACAACCCCTTAGCACACGTGATTCCACCACAGCTCTCAGGGACAAATGAAGGCAAGCTGTGAAAGTGAAAGGGTCTACTCGACAACATCAAAAAAGCTCATATCTGGGGCCAAAAGGTCCACTTTGCTGAAAGCCAGGCCCTGGGATTAATTAAAAGCGTTGCTGATTGCATAGGAACCTCTACTCTGGAGGAGTTGGTAACCCGTCTTTAGCAGAATTGCTCATACTACAGATAAGAATGTGCTTTTCTTGACATCAATGCCTCTGCCAGCTCCACTATTCAAGCACTCTCAGAATGCCTGCTTTACCAAAACGGGATCACATATGCCATTGCATGGAATCGAAGAACTCTTTTAATGGTGAAGGAAATGGAACAGTGGGAAGTAGGATGAAAGATTTCATTGATTCAATTCTATGCTGTATCACGTGAAAGCAGCCAACGTAATAGGATGTTGGAAGGGTCTATCTAATACTTAGTTAAGGGACAGGCTGGGTTTTCCTAAGATACTGTATATTCATTGAACCAATGCCTGATACATGATGTTGTGTCACCAAAAACTAGAATAAAAAGGTCTGGGCAACAAGAGGTCAAAATGAAATTGTCCCCTCTCACCATGATTCCTAGTGACTGATTTAACAGAATTTATGCTTCTCATCCACTCGAGTCTTGGCACTGCTTATGAGAGGTCCTGGTTCCTGGGCTGGGATAGAGTAAGGACTCAGCTGAACCTGAAGCTATGACAACTACCTGGTCATTTAGAGCTCTGCCTGCAGCAGGAAAAGAAATGAGTCACTATACTGGGAGAAATGATCAGCCCCGAGAATCATGAGAAACTAGGGTTGCCACTACATAATGGCGTCATGACAGAGTATGTCTGGAACCTGGGGATTCACTGGGCATCTCTGGATGATTATACATGGTAGTAACAGTAAATACGCAACTGAAGGCTACCATAGCCTGTCAAGGGCTTGGACGCTCAGGAATGGAGGCCTGAGTCATGCACCAAGTGAGAAACACTTCCAGCTAAAGTGTTGGCTGAGGTTGAAGGAAATCTAGAATGGGGATGGTGAAGATTATTGATGAATATGAATTATGGCCTTAGGCCAGGTACACCAGTGGGGACTACCACGCGTCCTATCTTAAATCTATTTTTAGGGATTACAACAGGCTATACTACCTTGAAAACAATCAGTGACAAAGTGAGCTTAACGTGGAGCCCAGGAGAACTGAGCAGTGTAAGGCGTGGACTTCAGCAGATGCTCTTTTGTGCCCCGTGCCATATCCCCACGGTCCAATTTATTTCAGTTTAGCTTGGTACACAGCTTTTGGCACACTCCCAGTAACCTATCTCAAGAGCCCCAGGGAGTCTCAGGGCTTCCATGCTTCAGGGCTTTCTCTGAAGCCACAGCCTGGCGGGAAGCGTAGCCCCAAGGAGCCAAAAGCAATCTTTAACCAACAGGGTGTGGGGACTGGTAGATAAAATGCTCCAGCTTCCCATCTTTTGGAGGGACAATTCTGCAGGCATTTTCCATGGTTTCTCAGATTCCTCGTGAGATTGTGCCCCAACTGTCCACTGCACTACGAGCTCAGCTACCCACCCTGTACCGGCTTTCCTTCCTTCCACGTCTCACTTCCCAGCTCCCCACTGTGACTCCCAGCATCACCTCCTGAATGAACCGTTGGGAGACTACGTCGCAGGCTCTGTTTTTAGAAAAATCAAACGAAGATAGTGTCTTAGGGGCTAGCATGCATACTGTTGACTTAAAAAAAAAAAAAAATATATATATATATATATATATATATATGTATATACATACATACACAACGTGAGAGCTGCGAGTTAAGTTTTATTTGGGGCAAAATAAGGACTGCAGCCCAGGAGACAGCGTTTCAGATAGCTCTGAGAAACTGCTCCCAGGAGGCGAGGGGAGGAGCCACGTTATACAGAAGTTTTGCAACAAAAGACAGGTAGTCGGAACTTCAAAAGATTACTGTTAATTAAAGAAAACCAGACCTCTCAAGTTAAGGAATTTAGCGCTTTTCTATGTATGGTAAGATGCAAGAGTCTTGGCTCACTGAAATTATTCCTTTGATACGCACCTCAGCTATCTGGGGCCAGTATCTTGACACATCCTGAGTTTCCTCAGGGCTCACCACAGGGAGTGGCTGCAGTCTGATGGCTGCTAGACGGCAGGTATCTTTTTCAGTCCTGAGTTTCCTGGGCTCACATTGGAGGGCTGCAATCATTGATGACTGTGACATCCTTTGTTTATTGATATGGCAGGAAATATTTCATTTCTCAGTACATTAAACTGTATCAAGAATGAGGAACCAAGCTGATGAGGTGGCCTACAGTGACATGTTAGGAAATTAAAGAAAATGTATGGCTAAGTTTTAGCATTGTTAAATGCAAGGTGCAGAATTTTGAGGATTAAAAGACAAAAATAAAAACTGCATATGTAAAATGAAGAGTCCAAAAGATCTGCTGTGAGGAAGGTAAGGGAATCTGAAAGTTCCCACAGAATGTTCTCTGAAGAAACAGTCCCCCACCAATGAGCAACTTCAATCAAAGCAGCCATCAAAACTATAGGAAATAGTCAGGAGTGTTTTGGATATACAATTAAAAAAAATTAACCTACTCTTACATGATACATTGGAATGTTGACATTTGCAAAACTTTTGTCAGCTGTCACGCAAATGGACACTGGAGCTGGAACTAGAGCCTGGAGTTGACTCCTGGCCCTACAGGTACTTTCTGTGTGACCTTAGATGATCACTCTGTGCCTGGGTCTCTTTTATCTGTAAAGAAGAGACTATTGAAAGAGCACCTTCATCAGAGCAAATGCTATTTAAATTTTGGCTATTGTTTTTATTATTGCTTGGCAAATGCCAAGGAATATCTAATGGAACTAGTGACTGATTAGAAATTGAAACTGCGGGAAAATTAGAGATCTGGCCAGTTGACATGTGCTGTATGAACTGAGAGAAAAAAATAATTTTCAGAAAATAATCAGCGTCTTGAACAAAGTGAATTTTGACTTATTTCCCAATTCTGAAATAGAAAGCTAAGAGGGCATTTTTTTTTTCCAAAACAAGTAAAATTAGGATAACTAAGATTAAGCATTTCATAGAATAGTGAGAAATGTATGAAATCCATTTCTCCAAAGAGGTGGCAGGGATTTAACCAGCATTTGTAAAATTCTGGGAAAGTAAGTCATGGAATACACTAAAGGGATGAGCTCTACCAAGACTGAGTTTGGTAAAGGGTCTTAATAAGGCAATCACCAACGGTGGTCCTTGTTGATTCTGCTCATTGTCTTATTTAATTTTTCATGATCTTGCCATGAATAATTTCATGAGATACAGAATGTATTTAAAGAAAGAGCATTAATAAGTTTTTCATTTCAGATAGAAGGATCATTAAATAAAAAATTTATACTTTCACCAATTCAACTGACATTTGTTGAGATGTAATCAAAAATGAAAGGATGTCTTTGAAGACAAAATTGCTCAGAGGTTAGGGGTAATCTGCTCTTGCTATTAGTAAAATTCAAGGGCCATTATAGGGAGAAGTAAAATTATAATATCAATCAGAAAATTAAATTTCTGATATTTTCAAAGGAACTAACAGAATAAAGAATAAAGTTGCATATCCTTTTTTTTTTCTCCAAAAACTTTATTCAACAGAAGTTGTAATAATAGGCTTCAAAGTAGAATCTAGGAGACACATTGTTACATTACTCTTGTTTCATTTATCAGTATCGTGATGCTACCAAGAAAGAAAATTGAAATAACCAGTGACATTTGCCAAACAGTTTGCTCGTTCCTGTCATCTCTATCAAATAATATCAAGGAGTGATATAACTTCATCAGCTTTAATGGTCATGTCTGTGAAGCTAAAGACAGTGTATAAATGGTTGACTTGTGGACAAAGAGAAAACATGAAATATCAAAATAGCTTGCTGGCTGGCTGTGACGCTCCAACTGGCAAGTTTCCTCACGGACTGGCCTTCTTCAATCAGCACCATATCCTACAGGTATTATCCTTGCTTCTTTTAACGATTATGTCACCTTTATAGTTGAAGGCACATGAAAAGATCTCATCCATGTGTCCCTCCAGAACCCGGAAGCACTGACCAGTCTGAGCATCCGGATTCTAGCTGTTTTGTCAGAGCTGCCAGTGAGAAGACGGTTCCCTCGGGGGTTGAAAGAAATCTTTGAAATTTCACCTTCATGGCCTTCCAATTTGGTAATGCATTTTCTTGTGGCTGCACTGAAAACTCTTGCTGTTCCTGCTAGTGTTGGAACACTAACTCCTGCAGAGGCGGGGGGCGGCTGTGGCTCACTGCGGGGACAAGGACATTCGCATATCCTTATAAAACAAATTTCTTCCTCTCCCTATCTCTTCAAGTATGCTGACTTGAAAAATGGCCGCAAAAACTATTGACTCTTTCTATCAGCAGGTAACAATGCTTTATCATAGGTACAAGCTTAGAAAATGATTAGGTACAATTAAAGATGAGTATTCCTACAAAATCCAAGACAGTGTATTGCTTTTTATTTTTGCTTTTTTAAGTTTTTTCTGCCTAGCGTTCCATCACTAATAATAGAAGAACTAAATTTGGAGTTCACATTGGCTACTTGAAAATTTACTTGTAATCTTGCATTATGTATAGAACTTGCCCATGGTTTAAAAATAAAAGGGGAATATGACATTTGCAAGGTAAACTCAGGCATTTCATCCATTATTCTAATCTGTTTTACAAAAAAGATCAAAGCACAGTTTGGGGACCAAAATAAGTGACGGAAAAAATTGTAGAAGTATGTCCATAACAGTGATGTTTCAGAGATCCAGGAGACTAGCAACTAATATGAACATTATCCTTCATCTCTCTAGATATTACATTATCACTATTCATGTTATTATAGATGATATGTATTTCTATTTTCTTGGAAGGTTCTTTTCCGGCCACCCAGATTCCTCAGTTCTACACCTCACTATACTAGTGAGAAGGTACACGAGGGTAAAGAACAGCTAAGTATTAGAAAGATAGGGGTCCTTGAAAAAAGGATGGAGGCAAAAAAAAAAAATTGTCATATTTCCCTGTTTTGGTTTGGTTTTTTGGTCTGTTATTTTTTTGGTGGGATTTTCTTGTTGCTGTTGATGATTTATTTTTGTTGTTTTGACTTGTTCCCTGCAGCGTTTGGGGTTATCTCAAAATCTTGTACAAAGAAGACAAGCATTCTTTCAAAGTGATTGTCTTTTCTTCAAAGAACTTGCCTTTGAAACTAAGAGTGAGACAGACCCCCAGGAAATGACTCTGGACTTGAACAATGAGGGAGAGGCTGAAGGAGAAGGATGACTTATTTATCTCTCCATGGCTCTCAAAATACTTAAAATAATGTATTTTCTGCAATTACGTGTCTCTGATGAATTTAAGGAGTCACTTTAATGGGTGGTTTGTTTGACAAGAAGACATTTCAGACGGTCAAAAGTAAGGTTTTATGAATTTTAGATTTTGATATTCATTAATATCCCCTCCCAAAGATTTCCTCATTCCCAAATTAATAATAAATGTGCCTACTTGCGCCCATAGAATTGTAATAAAGAAACGAATGAATGAGTGAATGAATGGAGGAGTAAAATTAAAAATCCTTTCCATTTTGTTGACCTGATAATTCAGAATTTGGTAAAACCTCATCTGCCCAGATTCTGTAGTATCTAAACTTAAATTTATAGATGAGAAAGAACACTGGCTTCAGAGTCAGAAAGCTAGGACAAAGGCCCAGTTTTGCCTAGTTTTTGTTTTGTTTTTCTTTAGCTAAAGGACTTCAGGTAAGTCACTTAACATTTCTGTGCCTCAACTTCTTCATCTGTTCCGTGAAACAGACCAGTTGATTTCTTAGTTCTCATTTTGTGTTAAGATTCTATAATTATAGACCATTAGGAAAGTCACCATTAAGGTTCATTTTACCAACTAGCTCAAGTTATTGTGATTCTATATGGCGATATCAAAAATATTTTAAGGTTTTTTTATAAAGAGCACATATTAATATTTTTAAAATTATCACCTTTTTACATAAAAAACGATGAGACTCCCCAAATATTCAGGCACAAACTGTAAACGTACAAACAATCTCTGATTTTCTTCTGTTTCATTATATCATAGATATGGTATAGCCGATGGGCATGGCCTCACTAGATTAAAGATACACAGTGATATTCTGGAGTAGGAGTTGGTTTAATATTTTTAATTTTAGATCTCTTCTCTAGACTAAAATTGTTCAGAGACATGAGGCCTTAACACATATGCCAGTTTCAATGACTCAGTTGTTATATCTGTATTTTCTTCCAGAAAAGTAGAAGTTCTGTGAAATTTCTACCAACTATTCCTTTTGATTTTCCATTTTCTATTAGGTAAAAGGTTCCAGCAGCTTCACCATTTTCACATTTTCTGTACCTAAGAGGACATGGGGGGAAATAGCAATAAAGTGGGTGGGGATGGCTTTCTGATACTAGAGTGCAGTTAAATGTGAGGGGAAAAAAAGCAACTATCCAACAGGATGTCCTCGAGAAGGAAAATGATTTTATCGCATGACTGCCCACCTCATTACAAAGTGAAATTCACCACTCTCCATTTCTGTGTGAGCCTTCATCTGCTGTACAGGAAAGCAATTCCCTAGGTTTCCTATAACAGCTGTTACC
Source organism: Eschrichtius robustus (assembly GCF_028021215.1). Classification (NCBI taxonomy): domain Eukaryota; kingdom Metazoa; phylum Chordata; class Mammalia; order Artiodactyla; family Eschrichtiidae; genus Eschrichtius; species Eschrichtius robustus. The sequence continues at coordinate 6,404,741 of NC_090832.1, read as the reverse complement.
ATGAATCTATCAAATATTTTGTTTCCACTTTTTACCTCTCTTTCTCTCTGTCTCTATGTCCTTCTGAGGCAATTGCAAAAGAGGGATGAAAGATTCTGTTTCCTAACTCTTTCATTAGTTTTTTATTTACACCTGCTGTGGGGAAGAAGATTGTGGGAAATGTGAGAGCAATTCAGGCACCAGTGTTTTAAGATCCTGTGCATAAATGGTGCTGCTACAGAAACACATCTTCCCATAGGTACTAATTAAAAAGCAATAAGTTCACTTGAGTAGCAGTTTTCTTCTATTTCTTTTCCTCTGCAACAGGCGTGCTCCTTTTCACTTTAATTTGAACATTATCCCTGCTCAAAAACAAAACAAACAAAATACACTAGAGGAAGACAGAGAATAATGGTAGCTAACAATTTGGAAAGACATTTCCCCCCATTAAACCTGCTGCACTGTTGGAAAACACTAGCGTATAGCAGGTTTCACATCCCTGAAATATTAGATAATAGGTATTTCTGAGGACAGACTACAGGAACCTGTGACAAATTAGCTTGGCCTCTACCTCCATGGACATTACGAAGCATTTCTAGATGCTGGTCAGAATTAACGATGGAAACGTTTTAGTGACACTACATCTGTGCCTATCACGTGACTTTACTTCAGGGTCACAAAGAAGGAAGGAAAATACAAATGGCACCTGGGTAGCAGAATGCTTTAGAATATAAGAGCCCTGAATGGTTGCCATGTGTTAAGATAAAATTTAGCACAAAGTTTATATTCAGTATGTTTAATAAGGAAGGTTAAAAAAAAAAGAAAACAGAAAGAAACTAGTCATAATAAGGAGGGACATAAGAAAATAACATTATTGATTCACTATTCAATTAATAAATTATTGAACATCTATGAAAGATTCAATGCTAGCTGCTGGAGGATTCAAAGATGCATTGAGTATGATTCCTTTAAGAGTTTACAAGGTCGTGGCACCCAGACGGTAATTTTGAATGATATGATTACCCCTTGCTGGTCTGGAGCTGGGAACATGCAGGATGGTGCTGTGAACTCCAAAGGAAATACCTCCAAGACTACATTACAACAACGGTGTATACCATGGTCGAGTGAGAAAAACCAAGTAGGGGTGTGAAGCAGCTGGGAGGAGGAGGATGGAAGAAATGGATGACCCAGGTGAAGATTTATGCAACCCTAATGCAATTTTCAGAGCAAATCGCCCTGGGAAACAGTCCGCTGGGAAAAATTTCACTGCTAAGCCAACCTAGACTAGCGATTCTTAACTAGAGGCTACACTATAATATAGTGTAAATAAGATTTAAGAGTATGGGGTAGAGGCTTACGACCGACCGACCACCTGAGTGGTTGAAATCCTTCTTACTACTTAACTGATGGGAGGCCCTGAACAAGTACCTCTCTGTGCTTTCCACTTCTCACCAGTAAAACAGGGAGATAATTGTATCTCTTGAAGGACTGAAGGAAGAATGTAACATATGCACTGCTGAGGAAAGTGCCTGGTGTTCAGAAAGAGGGCAGTGCCTTTTAGCTTTTGTCCTGTTCCTGCACACACGTCGTACCAGATTTCCTGAGCTCCTACCTCCAGCGTCCCTCACCCATTATTCTCCACCTCAGCCATGTCTCCATAACTAGCACGACTTATAACTTTGCTGGTCCTCTAGACACAACGTTTACTCATTTTACCTACCTGTGTACTTGCTGGTTTTGTATTTGTCTTCCTTATAATATAAGCCCTATGAGGATACAGACTGGCCTATGTTTGGTGTCTGAAACATAGGTGTTCAATAAATATCTGTTAAACCATTACAAATGATGATGATGATGATGATAGCTTGCCAGGACATTGCTCTTTTTTTGTGCTGGCCAGTATTCTCCAAATTTTAGATACAGTAGTATTCTTTATTCTTACAGCAACCCTAAGACACCTACCTCATAGGTAGGTGACTTATTGTCCCCATTTTACAGATGAGTACAGGAAGGTTAGAAAACTTGCCCAAAGTCACATGGTAAGTAGCAGAATTGAGCGGTAAACCCAGCAGTCTGGCTCTCAAAATCTATTTTCTTAGTCATTAAGCTACCTGGCTCTAAATGATCAAATGACAGAAAAGAACAGGGTGCTGCCTGGGGGACTGACCAGCTAGAGAGCAGAAATGACCCCCAGTTACCAAGAGATGGGAGAAAGGCAGATGTTAAGATATATACATATAAAATGAATGGCCTGACAATTACCTGTCTGAATCTTGCTCCTTCATCCATTAGAGCCAGGTGGGTCCAAAGCCTGATTTCTGGACACAGATCGACTGTGTTTGAATTCTGGCTCTTAGTATCAGTTCAACTCCTTACAAGTTATTTATTCTTTTTGCTCCTCAGTTTCCTCACCTGGAAAATGGGGATTATTAAGTACCTACCTCATAGATTTGTGATGAGAACTAAGTGAGTGAACAGTGCTTGGGACAAATGGACCTCGTACAATTATCGATCTGAATGCTCCGGTCCTTTGGTCTAGTCTGTTAGTTATGGACTTTGTGTTCCAGAAGTGTCAGGTTTCTATTCTTGGAAATTAATCCATGTCTGTACTCAGAAGCAGAAATATTGAAGGGGAAGAAGTGGCTGCATGCAGTGAAGGGGTAGCATGCTCAAGAACTGAACCGGTTGAAGACAGTTAAGTGCAGAGCTGAGGTCTTGGCTGGGCTTTGATCCCCAATTGTCAGGTCTAAAGAGTAAGAAAAGGGGCATCATGGGCATGAAAGGTTCACCCAGGCCGGGGACTGAGCAGGAACACACAGAAGCGGACTGGCAGTGAGATCCAGGGTCTGGACACTGCAGACGCCAGGGGAGTGGATTGGTCTGAGGATGGGGGTGGGGGCTGGGGTGGGGGGGCAGCTAATATCTCCTCCTTTCTACGGGCCTGGTGTTTGCTGTTCTCTCTCAGGATCAACGCAGGACATTGGACCTCCTCCTGCATCATGCCTTCTTTGTTCATTCTAAACCCTCTATCTCCCAGGGAGGGTCCTTTACAACTCACCTCTATCAGCCTATGCACAGGCCTTCCTGCAAGTGTTGCCCCCAAATTTAGAACTCCCCTGTCCTCTGCCCCTAACATTGTGCAATCTATATCTCCCCATCAACCTCTAACTCTGGACCGTAGCACCTAGTAGAAGACCTAAGAGATAAATTTTGCCACCACGGTTAATGTGGGCTACCTCACTGTTTTTAATAACTAAAGATTTGAAATGACAACTCCATAAAGACTAATACAGCCTTCCCTGGCGGTAGCCTCTGATATCAGTGGGCAGCCACGTGTGTAGTGGGTCCCTGACATTTTGAAGTAGCTCTTTTGATGCAGCTTTAAAAAGACAACAATCTGATTAAATTGTTCTGACACAGCCTCAGGGAAGTCTGGCCTATGAGCACTGTTTTATTTTTACCAAGAATGTGTGAATTAGAAGCACCCATCGTGCACTAATCAAGAGGGAAGGAAGGGCTGATAAGCCCTCTGGGGGCAAACTGCTTGAGTTCAAATTCTGGTTCTGCCTCTGTCTGGCTGTAACTTTGGGGAAATTAGTTCCTTCATCAGTAAAACGGAAATACAATATTACCCTTTAGGGTTGTGAGGAACAAATGAGATAATGAGTATAGGGTACTTGGACAGGGTAAATGCCCAATAAGGGTTAGTTATTCTTGTCAGCATTAGCTATTCTCTTCACCATTATCAGTCTATGAGATGGAGTCTACTGTACTTAGCACTTGGAAATAAACCACATTTATAGATTTTTGTGTGTCATATTTTTAAGCACCACCATATATCCTGCTCTATGCATAATCCTTATAATTTAGAGTAAATTTTATAGGGCAAGAGGGCAGTGAGAAATAAAATATAATGAGCATTCACTGAACAAATAAACTACATCTACTTTTTAAGTGCACTTTGCATACAGTTTAAAGTTAGAAATACTGAAGTTATATGATTTAAAATATGCTTGAGAAAGGAGATGGGCTGCCCAAAATGATGCTTTTATTTTAAGAAATACTTTCATATATGGAAAATCTGTATCTTTGTATTTACTGATGCAGAGCTGCTTTTACACTTTGATCCCTTCCCATCAACATACAGAAAATAACATTTATTCACACATTAAATAAGAGTTAGCCAAATGGCAAGTGCCTGGCCTCACCTCTATCCACACAAACTCATATACCTATGAGCATCTTACCTTTGGGTTTGGGTGCACACCTAAATAGTAATTTGTTTTTAAAATCCATGGATTCAATATTCTGTTTTACTTAACCTGGGTTTTCCTCATTCTAGACATCTTAAGTCTGGTGTTAAAACACAGTTCTTCCCATTATATGAAACTCATGGTACTTTAAAGGTATCTGACTTCTCAGGTTAGCATGCTTTATCTCATCATTTATCTGGATCACTATGAGCTTTCCTTCACATCAGAGTTCTAATCAATTCTATATCCTTGTTCAAAGGATGTTTCTTATTTTCCACCTCTAGTTGGGCGTTCATTCCCTTGTTCTTTGTTCTTGTTCATTTCATACACAACTAGTCCCATCATATGAAACACATCCTTATCCAATCTGTTATGTTTCACAAGTGAATCTTCCAAACAGAAAGCCATTGTGTCCTTCCAAGTTCAGAAATATTAACTGCAGGCACTTGAAGCTAAGTTAAAGGCTAATCATTGTCTAACATTTTGGACCATTTCAGATACAAAACCAAACTGTGATATAGCTGGAGAGGTGCTGAGAGTCTGAGGATAACTCAGAAGTTATATGACTTCTTGGGCATATTTCTCCACCTATGAGGCTCTAAGCTCTCTATTGAAGAGACAAGGGAGACTTCACAGGATGTTGATTTCAAACTCAATTATTCTTCAGCCCACGAGGGTATTAATCAGAGCTGTAGTTTCAAGGAACAGAAACCATCTCTGGCTATGTTATGTCACGTGGGAAATTACGTTGGTGCAATGGTAGCCTTTAAGTCTACCTCCAGGCAAGTTATCCCAGAGGTCACAGAGCAGACTCTCAGACCAAATTAAAATGCTTGAATCACATGGTTTTTAAAATCGATTTAAAACATAGTTTGAGAAGCAAAGGGAAAGATATAAACACACACACACACACACACACACACACACACACACATACACACGTTTAGGATAGGATGCAAACAGGATGGGACCCACAGGCAGAAGGTGCCCTGGGCCAAAGGCACACACTTGCTCTATAGAGAGACAAAGGGACAAGGTACATCTGAATACAGATTTAGCCTGTTAATTAGCCTGATGAACAACCATGGATCCTGTGTTTTCTCGGCAGGGGAAACATGGGTCCAGAATGGACATCATCAATGGGTGACCAATTTAGACTTCCTGACCATTAAGTGTTGATGTCTATTTAGTGCTTCTGAACATTTAGTGCCTCACATTTTTTGTCTCACATATATTTAGGACCCATATGCCTCATAAATATTGGGTATCTCCTGGTCCATCCACCCCTCTCCATGTTGAATACACGCATGCTCCACTTGCTAACTGCACATTATGTACTCAACACGTGCCGTGAATTCTGTCTTCTAGTTACTTAAAACCCCCTAAAAGTTTTTACCTATGTTCTACAAACTTATTTATGTAATAGAATTGAATACCCAGAAAAGCAACTGCCTATTACTCGCTGCATAAAGGAAACACAGTGAAAGGATGTTGAGAATCCACAGAATCTCTGAGAAACTGGAGAACGGGGAACACAGAAGACTAGGCAGTAAGAACCAAGGGAAAAGTCACGCTTGAGAAGGAGCCTGGTATCTCTACCAATGCCACTGCAGAGGCAAAAGACGTCAGTGTCCCCATGTTGCCGTATCAATCACTGAAGATTCAAGTTCCAGGAGTAACCTTTAAACAAGAGTCCCAGTTTCATTCCCGCTCCTGGATGTACCAACACTGAGAGGAGAAGAATCTGGCCCAGCGGATTCCACAATGGGGGATGGCCAGGGCCTCTCAAGGCTACACAAACCAGAGCATTTTCAAAGGGAGATGCAGACACCAGAAAAATGATAAATTTCCCAAACAGAGAGCACTTAACCGTGATTCCTGTTTAATATCTCATAGAGGCTAATGACTTTAAAAACCATCTACATGCTGATGAATTGAAATTTATCTCAGTTTATATCATATGTATCAGCCAACCGAAAATATATTAGGCTTCTGTAAAGTAAATATTCACAGCAGTTTCAATTCCCCACACACAAAGAAATCTGCTATTCTTCCAGTCTTCCTAATCCTAGTAAGAGACACAACTATCTACCCACTCAGGCAAAAATAAATAATTAAATACATTACAAAACTATGCATCTTTGGCATCATGTTTATATCTCTCTTTATCTCATATGCCACATCAAGTCCTTGGGCAAATCTTAATCACTCTACTTCAAAACATATCCCATAACCAAGTTCTCCCGCCCTATCTAACGCTGCACTCCCATCGCACTCTTTCCCTTTCCCTTTATCAAGCGTTTTCCCGAACCACTTATTGCTGTTATCCATTATATATCTTTTGGTTTATTTTCTATATTCCCCACGCAATAATTTAAAAGCCATGAGAACAGGTGGTTTTGTTTATTGTCTTTTTTTTTTTAATCTATTATATACCTGGCAACTAGACAGGCACATAGTAGATGCTTTATAAAATGTATTGTGTGAATACAGGATATAGTTGTACAATTCCGTTGTATCTATTGTAAAACAATGCCTTGGCAATCATAGGTAAAAAAAAAAAAAAAAAAAAAAAAATCAAACTAAAGAACGTTAGCCTCATAGTCTATGGTTGTGGAAAACACTTCCATGTAGGTGTATTCAATGGGATTGGGATTGGTGGATTTTTTCCAAGTACAGTTCAGCATACAGGCAACCCATGACCTGCAGAGACCCAAGGCAACTGGGCATCTAGGACTTAAGCTCATCAGTTGGGATAGAGTGGAGATGAAGGGTCAGGGTGGTAGGCCTCTGGTCCACCGTGCCATGCTGCTAGAACAGCAAGATTGGCCCCTCACCTCTGCTTACTTATACCTGGGAAGGAACTGGCACTTCTCCAATCATAACTTCCCCAAGGGCTGGGGTCTGATATCCAGTCTCACTAAATAGCTATGCTGCCCTAGCTCCATGAATTGTCCCCAATAAAGGATGTTCCAGAAGCTAAGCTGCATGTGCTGTCTCTCATTCACCCTTTACTGACAGGTATCTGCTGAATCTTTAAATGTAGAGATAGGTTATAGGTGTTACACTATTTTATAAGTAGTTGTAGGAAGGCTCCTCCTGGAAGGTGGCAGTTAGAACACATCTTTGCCACTGTTACTTCTCAATTAAATATCCAACTCTTATCTTCTGAGCAGAGGAGCAGCTGCAGCGAAGAGAGCCTGGGGTATGTGACAGAGCCTTTAAGTACTGAAAAGTTTCCAAGGGAGGGGACAGCTATTATTTTGGAGGCAGTTGGAATGGGCAAATCATATTAAAACTCAAGCCAAAGAATAAATGTCCATGAAAAGCCAAGAAAAGTATGCAAGATGAGTCAGTTGAGGCTAGGCTTGCCTTTTCACAAACCGAAAGATACTTTGAAGTCTCTGTGCTCAAAATAGTATGAAGGGCCATGCATTTGCATAGGTAATACCAAGTAAGAGAAAGACTATAAATCAATCTTCTAATATATGGGACTTTATTATGACAAAGGTAATATTTCTATACAATGGGAAAAATGATTATTTAATAAATAGTAATATCATAGAAAACCACCCATTCAAAAGAAATAAACTCGGGCCCTTTTATCACACCACATGCAAGGAGAAATATCAGACCAACTAAAAGTTTTAAATGTAGTCAATTAAAAAAATAGGAGATGCTTGTAAACTATACAGGTTTAGGAGAATTTTCTATCCAAAAATAGGAAAAAATATAGAAATATGTGACTACATGAAAAATATTTCAGTGAGTTTAACAAAGGACACCATAAATAAAAACAATAGACAACAAAAACTGATAGATTAGAAAATATATATGCAACTTGTATAGTAGATAAAAGGTTACTATGCCATATAAAGACATACATATATATGACTTACAGTGTCATTAAAAAACTACAGAGGAGCATATTTAAATGTTCAATAAACAGATAAAATGAAAATTAAATTATAAGAATATTTCATTTAGGTTAATAAGACTGGGAACATAAATAATGAAAATTTTTTTAGGGGAATAAGTGCACTTAAATACTCACGGCAAATGTGCATTGTTACAGCTTTTTTTTTTTTTTTAAACACAATCTTGCAGCATTTATTCAGATTGAAAATACACATCCCCTTCAACCCAGAGATCCATCTTTTTGGAATCAGCTGTTTAAAAATACCAGAACTTAAGGATATAAGTATAAGGATACACATTATACACGCACACACATACACATAAATACATGCACACACACACATTCCTATTCATTGCATCATAGTAGTTTCGCTCTCTCTCATTCCCTTCCTCACACACATCATCTGGAAATGAAATATATACTATCAATAGACCAATAGGGAAATGCTTATAGCATTATAGAATTATGCCACCATTATAGCAAAGCATAGAATATTATGCAACTATAAAAAATACAAATAGACAACTATAAAAATTAACTTTGAGTGGATTGTTATCAATTGTCGTCAAATGAGAGAAACAAATCTAGAAAAACACCTGCATCTGCAGGTGAGATGATGCATGCATTCAAAGGTTCAAAGATTCCAGTAGGGACAGTCACTAAAATGTTAGCGACGATTAGATCCATGTTTTATGCCTCGTACTTTTCCATATCCTTTGAGTGCTATATAATGAGAATTGCATCATTCATATAATGAAAATTAATAAAGCTACTTGCAATACTAAGAGGCACTGGTGTAACTATACCTTATTTTTCTTATTTAAAAATATATTTCAAAATAACTTACTGTTTCCATCAGCTGCTAGTCAAAGAAAAAAGAAAAAATTACTTACAGCCCATTATTTAAAAGAACTTTGATATAATTTAGCAAAACTGAAAGCAAGGCACACATTCTCTTTGTGCCTTCCAACTATTCCAAGAATAGAACAAAGAAGACAGAACTTTGGCTGTACATTTAATAAAGAAAACAAATTAAAGGAGAGTGCTCTGCATTGGGACATTTGAATCTCAGTGGCAGCTGCCAAATTAAAAAAATACATAAAGTGCCATAGATCATGGTGCAGCGGCGTCCCTCTGCATTGGCTCCACAGGCCTGCAGCCGTCCTCACTGCTGCCCACGCTGTGGGTGTCCTTCACTTCTCTTTGAATGTGACCAGGCCTCTTGAATGAGAACACTAGGTGGCATGCCTGCCAAGCTCTGAAACGCCATTAAACACCAGGAAGAAATGCCATTATGACTCTATTTGAAGATCCTGTTTTCCCCCTCTAGGCTAAGGAGGCATTCTCTAACACACACTGCCTCTGAGTCTCTCTACCAAGATCGAAAAGTGTCTGTGAGGCCACTAGGAAGGAAGGACTCTTAGAAATAGAGGTGCCTGGGAAAGAACATGTAATCTGATTCTCCTTGTGGGTCATCTGCAAAATGTTGATTGTGAATTCTCAAACCCTCACTGCAGAGAGGAATTTCATAAAAAGAATTCTATTTCTGATAAACCAATTTTAGCAGGTGAGTCTCTCCCAGCATGGCTAATTCTGTGGGAAAGATGGTAACTGGTCACCCCTGCAAGTAGCTGTCCTCGTGTGTCTGGGCTGCTTACTCAGCAGCAATTTTAGACCTGACTCTGGGGAATGCCCAAGTGACAAGCCAGGACTCAGATCAGCCCCCATCACTGGCTGTGTTCCTGTGGGCTGAGCAGGCATCACATGTGACTTCCCTAAAGTTTGGAGGAACTTAATATTCCTCAAGTTCTACTCTCAGCCTACTTATCTGAAGACTAATTTGGCTGTTTATAATCGGTAGAACATTGCCAAGTTCTGTCAAAGTATTGCATGTGGATATGGCTATGTCTTCAAAAGGACCTACATAATCCTTCAATAACCAGTATTATGAGACAAGAAATGAGTCATCGCTCAGGTTTTGGGGCCTCACTGGGGTGAAAGTGTCAGCCTCTGATCAAGAAGCATTTTCTTTTTTTGAGTTACCAAATGTAGCATTTACTTACAAGGAATGTATCCTGAATAGCTTTTCAGTTTTCATTGTATCTGGGTGTTTGGTTTCACTGAGTTGCATAATCTCTTCCTCTTCTGTCTTAAATGCAGTTTGAAAACTCAGCCTGCAAGTTCAGTGGTGCCTGATTGGATGACATAGGTTTTCTATTTGAATCTGTATTCTCTGCCAGCCAGGCTTTTTAGCAGCCTAGACCAATGTTTTTTTTCATCTTTAGTCTTTAGCCCAAACTCTGCCATGCCTTCCCCAGGACACCTCCTCCTTGTACACCTTTGCCATGACAGATGGAGCCCATCCACCAGGCTGTGAACAGCAGGGTTTGGACTGGCAGCTCTCCGCGAGTGTCTAGCAGCTGCTGCCTATCCTCGGACCCCAGCCCGAGGGTCTTGCCCTCCAGCCTGCTGTGGAGCTCTGGTGGAGCATCCAGCCCTCTGATCACACTGTAAGTGTTCTTGCTAGAAAAAGCCAATCTTGCTGATAGAAGTCAGAAGAGTGGGTGCCTTAGGGGGTGTGAACAATCGAGCGGCAGACAGCATCAGAGAACTTTCTGGAAAAGGTCTAAAACTGTATCTAGACGGGAGTTATACTAGTGAATAAGTAAAAATGTCACTGAAGATGTTTGCCTCTTATTGTATATGAACAACAAGCACAGACAGTATCACCTGCCGAAGTCTATCATTATTTGCCCATTCGGCTCATCTCCACGGTTGCCGTTGCCTCAATTCACTGATTTAACACATGCAGGAAGCATGCTCTCCTTTGCAGAGCTTTTGACATTGTAAACAACGTCAATGTAGCAAACAGATATAGCCCCTGAGGGGAACTAATGGCTTTGCATTTAACGTTTGCTCCCCTCTTTCTTCCTTTTTTTTTCAGCAAGATAGTTTCAGTGAGGAGATAGTTCTCTTTGTCATATTATTGCTGTGTGTGTGTGTGTGTGTGTGTGTGTGTGTGTGTGTGCGGGTGTATGTGTGTGTGTGTGTTTAGCAAAGCCTATTTCGTAGGATGCACACTGGATGCCACAGCTGGAAGCCTTTGTGTTACATGTGAGATTCATTGCAACGGCATATTTGAAGTGATTTTTCTTTATTGTGATTCTCTGTGAATTTGGGGCTGTACTGAGAAAGTGACAGGAGAGAAGGATTGTTACTATGATCAGCGTGTTCTCCCCAAATAAATATTTTCACTTTTGAAAGTTATCAGAGGTCTCGAAGGTAACATAAACATACAGTCACACACCACAAACCTCATTTAAATGCCACCAAATAACATGGTCAGCCCCAAAACAGGCTTGAGAAACGACCTGTGCCCTGTGATAATCAGACAATCCTAAATGAATATTTTTTCCTCCTTTTTTAATCTTTCCCCCTTCCCCACACTAACCAGATTGATATATGGTCTTTTTAATTTGTTCCAATCAACTAGTTTTCAAACTTTATAGCAGGAAGCTAACTTGACCAACATATTAGTAGCCTAATTAACTGTAACTTAGCTTTTGGGGTGAAAGAGCAAATGTATTATGCAACTAAGGACACTAGACTCCCTTCCCCCTCCTATATCTCAATGAGTCAATTCATCCATTCATTCATTCCACATACATTAACCAAGTGCATAGGAAGTGCATAGCAGCCCTAACAAAAGCAGAAAAGATAGAGACCAAGGAAACAACAGATAACATATAAAATAAATTAATTCCAGTTTAGACTGAATAGGCTTCATTCTCAGGTGAAAATATGTTTAACCAAATGAATCCCTTCAACCATCTAGAAGCTTGTTTATAGATTTACACAGTTCGATTCAAGAAAGGATATAAAAATGTATAGCTGAATCATTATGCTGTGCAGCTGAAACTAACACAATACTATTAACCAACTATACTCCAATATAAAAATTAAAAAAAAAATAGAATGGAACATTAAGAAAAAAATAAAAAGAAATATTTTAAGCAATAAGTTAAATATTCTTGATTAAACTGAAGAATCTGTGAAAGACACAAATCACCAAAAATGACTCAAGAAGAGATAAAAATAATAACACACAGAATAGCACAATATCTACTAAAGAAATTAAATAATACCACTAAAGTTAGAAACCATCTTCTTATTTGATATTCATTTAAATCAGTCTCACATTTAGTGAATCTAATTTAATCTTTTAAATTCACATGAAATAGCCTCACATAGTATTTTTAATGTTTTATCACTAAGAAATTCTTATCTCATGGTACTTACCATTCAGTCACTCAACATCAGCAGTTTTAAAAATATGAAAATAGCATTTAATAATAAAAATCCACTCACATAAAAAAAGAAAGGATATGAAGTAGCCTATAACAATACACCTAAGTGAAGATAATCTGTGGGGATGGGGAGCTGACCCAGGGAAATACGAGCGGAAAATGTTTGATGAAAGCTGGTGGTGACGTTCCTAAACCAGGTCAAGCAGCCAAGTTTTATATGTTTGCTAGAGGAGGGTACTTATTTTTTTTTTCTAAGCTTTCAAGCAATCATAGCAGAGGGGGAAATGGTATTAGCTACATAAAACACATAAACCATTTCCTTATTTTATTGCTATTTCTGATGCTGAAACTAGAGAATAATTCTCATAAATAAGTGGATGCTTCTTCCACAGTGTGTTAAACAACCCCTCAGTGGGTGTTGGGTAGGTAGTAGGTTTTAAATATTTCTTGAATTAAAGGGGCTAGGGAAGTTAAACAAAAAATGGAGAAAGAAAGAAACATAAGTAATTAAATAGGGGGTCAAGCTTGGACTAATGTTGATGGTGTGTTGTGAATGGACCACAGAATCCAAACTGGTACACCTGAGAGACAAAATGCCAATAATAATAACAATAACAATAATAATAATAATAGCAATAATAGAAACATGGGAAGGGGAGGGGAAGGAAATAAGAACCCTGATCAACCACTAGGCGTCAGGCCCTGAACACACCGTCTTATGTACATTTAAGTATTTATTCCAGTATTACTTAGCAGCCTTCACTGCCCCTGCCCAGGAGGGAAGCCACAGACACACAGAGTTTTAGACATAGGAGAGATGCTAAAATAATGTAGGCAAGGGCCCTCATTTCAAACGTGAGAAAAGACTCTCAAAAAGATTAAGGGTCTTGTTAAAGGTCACAAATCTAGGGAGAAGCATTTGGTTATGTTGCTATCAAAAACAGAAAATAAATTCTCACTTTGGCAATGAGTCAGATATAAGTGAGATATTAATCCCAGAATATGCATAAACAGAGTATCAGTGGTCTGAGTTCTCAGCTTTTCTCCTCTTGTTTTTACCAAACCCCACAAATAATGTATGTAGAAAGAAAGGAATTACGTACAAAATCAGTTATCTTTACACATTTACTCTGCATCCCCCAGTTTCCACCCTGGAGAAGAACAGGGGTCGGCATGTTCCCTGCTGCGCTCCTGGTATACTAGTTCTCTGCTTGGTTGTTGAAATATCCTAAACTGTAGTTATTAAACACAGACGTTGCTTGGAGTTCAAACATCACGCTTAACATTGACTCCATAGTTAGAATGGAATAAACTTGATGAGAAGTGCTATATTCAGAGATGTCCAATATAAACTTATATAATTGAAATGCTGTTTCACTTGTAGCCGAGGTCTCAGCCTGAGGACACACAGCACCTGCCCTAGTTTCAGTCATGCCCATGAGGCCTGCCTGGAGGGCGGGAGGGGCTGATATAACAGAAGTCAACTTGCAAAAGACAGTCACCTGGGAAAGACCTCCTTGTAAGTGAGGAGGGTGTCCAGGCACCCAAGCATGAGGCAAATACACCACTTGAATTTAAAAGATGGTATGGCCAGTTATTACCCCTCAGTCAGCTGCCACGGCTCATACTGACTTTCTAGCAAGAATCTGTGAGAAGCACCAAAGGACTTTCTTTTTCGTACTAAAACACACACATAAAGCTTATAAGAGTGCATTTTGGGACAAATGTCAAAGATTGTACCAGGTCTGAATATCCAACTGCTTACTTTGCATCTCTACCCGGATTTCCAAAAGGCAGATGGAACTCAGAATGTCCAAAACCATACTCAGTGATTGTTTAACTCAAACCTATTGATTTCTCAGTGTTTCGTGTCTTAATGAATGACATCAACATCAATCTGGTTTCCCAAGCCACCTCTGCTACCTTCATATTTTCTATAACAAAACTACATTTCTATTACTCTTTGCTTCCCTTCTCCTCTCCTCCACTCTCTACAGCCCCTATCTTTCTTAGTTTCTCTTTTTCGCTCTGGGTCACTGCTTGTGATGCTTCTCCTGACCAGAAAGCTCTGCCAATACCTGCATCTCCCAGCAAGATTTTGGCCATTTTCTCAAACCTGGCAGACTCCACCCAGGTAGAGGGTGTTATCGCAGGTGCACACTCCCTTTGGGAACCCATGGGCACAGGCAAAATCTCAGCGGCAGCCCTGTCGAGCCGCTTTGTACCTGCTAAGATTCTGAATCGCTGGCTAATCAAATCAGTAGTTTGTGGTGCATACCTGTGGCCAGATAGCTTCTCTTTATTCCTCTAGACCTACTCGCTACACTTCTCCATATCGCTGTCTGCCTAGAGAGGTCACTCCCCTACCCCCGCAGAGGTGGTGACAGATTATGGCTCGATGAGATTTTGGATTCTTGATATGTGAGTTGTAAAAGTTCCAGCGTCCTTCTCCCAAGGCAGCTGTGGTGAAGCCCATCTATTGGAGGGTCCCCACTGCTTTGCTACTGGACGGTCCCTGATGTAATTAGCCTCCCAACTTGATTGGGAGCCTTTAAAAGGAGAAGTGCCTTGGACCTCTTTTATTGTACCACATCCAATGTTGTGTTTTTATCATGGTGAATCTAACAATTGTTCCTTAAGATAACTTCAATCATTGTAATTCAAAATGTGTTTGTGTCTTAAATTTAATTTGCAGTTGAATAATTATTGTATTATTTGAGACACTCAAAGTAAGGTCCTGTGTAAACTACTTTTCATCTACTTCTAAAGCCCATTATTATTGGGTCATTTCTGCCAACTTTTACAACATATCTGACAGGTTACTACTGGCGCTTTTCTGCTTATTTGAAGAAATGATTATAAAAAGGATTTCTATAAATGCATGAGTACTAGAGTAATGTACATTTGCATTTCATTGAAAAAACTATTTTCCACAACACAGTGGTCTCGAATTGACCAGATTTCCTGCCCAGCAACGCTGCACTGCGTTTGGCTTTTGAACGTGGGGGGCACGATGTGTTCTCACATCGAGAATTATATGCACTGGAAGGTGGCTGCTATCTAGATGGGGAAACAAGGAGACGGAGAAGTAACAAGATTCTAAGGAGAAAGGTGTGGCTTTGAGGGGGTCTTCTGTCAGGGAACCTGGTCTACTGCTAAGAGTGACCTGAGACAAAGTTCCTAAGGACACATAACCCTCACAGGCCCGGGGCTAGCTCAGATCTGACAGCTAACCTTCTGGCCCAGTGTCCTCACTAACCCACACCGGGGATGTCCCTAAACTCACAGATGGCAGCCTATGAAATGGGTTCCTCAGTGAAAGAAATTCACCTCCCTTCCTGCCTCAGTATGGGATGGGAGAGACTGTAAGCTTCTCTGTCATAAAAACCAAATTTTCACATGCCACAGTACACATATCTGAAGGAATTCAACATGGTGACAAAACTGAACTGTGACGCATGCAGCCTCAGGCCTAGTCGCCGATTTGTCTTTACTGGCTGTGATCAAGGCAAGGCCACCTCATTTCTGGGCCTCCGGCTCATAAACCATCAAATATTTCTAAACTTTGACTCGGTCCAGTGTGACTTCCTCTGACCCCGGACCACACATCTCACTTCTGCAACAGCTGAGTAACCACTGCTCTCTCTCCTTTTATCCGCTCCTCCTTCTCCTTAGTTACAGAAAATACACTTAAAATATACAAATCCAAATAGGCCCATCTTGCTGACCCAACCAGAATCTGCTAAACCATTCCTGCCCAACAGGATTCTACGATAACAGGTATGCGCCATATTTATGTTACAATAAGATAATAAACACATACACTGCCCTTTCCTTCTCTTCATCACTCTTCCAAAATGTCCTTCTTTGAGCTTTCCCACCTCTGACTTTCCTTCCATCCTGATCCTCCAGTGCAGTTAAAGGTGCACATTTCACATGTACTTTAAAATGTCAGAAATGTGCATGTTTACAGTAAAATGGTCAGGGTGGAGAAATACTTGTCTGTAGATTTTTGAGAAATGTGAAGCCAACCATTGTGGCATTTATTTCAAAACTCTTGTACATAAGACTGTAATCTAAAACAAACAAACAAACTCAAAAAAACCATGCTTTTTCCACCTTGGGCTTCTCTTCTGACAAACCTTAAGAAAGCCTCATCTAATAAGACAAAATTGACATTGTTATGAAATTTATAGTGGGCTCTGTGTTTCTGAACATATAAATTGACATTTTCCTAGATTTTTGATGTTATTTAGTATGCATTTCACCTAAACTAACACCACAGCACATTTTCCAGTCTTACAGAGTTTCTTTTTCTAATCGGAATTTCCCAAGTTCAACATAATACATAGCCATTTGAAAGAAAATATTCCGTAAATTTCAAGTTGTAACAAGCAAATTTGCAATGTTTTCTTCCAGTTAATGACAGACCAGAATCAAATATAGAAACTAATATTTGTACCAACTTACTCTCCTGCCCATTCCCCTTCAAAATCATAGCTTCCCAAATAAGAGAAACAAAAATTCATTGCTGGAAATAATGCTCCAAATTAAAACTAAAATAATTTAAGTTCATATTAGAAGTCATTAATGTTGCCTAAGAAAACACTAGGAAGGACAAGATTTCAGGTTAAGAGTGTAAAATTCCAGTGTTCCCTGTGTCCTTCATTATAAGTGATTTGAAGATCTTTTTCTCCCCGGGAAAGACTGGTGAGCAATAGCTTAGTCTAAATGACAGCAGCCCTGTGGTATCAAGGGCCCACAGTTCAGCTAATCTGCAGTTCTTATGATCTTGATCCATGAGATGGAATTTAATAGATGGCTGGAATGTCTATAACATGAAATTTAGCGAAGAACATGTCAGCGGCATCTGTGGCCTCAACAAAGATGGAGCCTCCAAAATATAAATCAAAGAAAACATAAGAGCATCTCAGAAGAAAAGGGTGACAGTGATCCTGCACACTTAAAATATTTTAAAGGCCTTAGGGAACCCATGGAGCAAGCAGTGTTAAAAATAATGATGTACCGACTAAAGTTGTTCCTTTTTTTTTAACATCTTTATTGGATTATAATTGCTTTACAATGCTGTGTTAGTTTCTGCTGTATAACAAAGTGAATCAGCTATACGTACACACATATCCCCATATCCCCTCCCTCTTGCGCCTCCCACCCACCCTCCCTAACCAACCCCTTGAGGTGGTGACAAAGCACCGAGCTGATCTCCCTGTGCAATGGGGCTGCTTCCCACTAGCTATTTTACATTTGGTAGTGTATATATGTCAATGCCACTCTCTCATTTCAGCCCAGCTTACCCTTCCCCCTCCCCGTGTCCCCAAGTCCATTCTCTACATCTGCATCTTTAATCCTGTCCTGCCCCTAGGTTCTTCAGAAACTTTTATTTTTTTTTTTTAATTCCATAAATACGTGTTAGCATACAGTGTTTGTTTTTCTCTTTCTGACTTACTTCACGCTGTACAACAGACTAGGTCCATCCACCTCACTACAAATAACTCAATTTCGTTTCTTTTTACGGCTGAGTAATATTCCACTGTATATATGTTCCACATCTTTATCCATTCATCTGTCGATGGACACTTAGATTGCTTCCATGTCCTGGCTATTGTAAATAGTGCTGCAACGAACATTGTGGTACATGTCTCTTTTTGAATTATGGTTTTCTCAGGGTATATGCCCAGTAGTGGGATTGCTGGGTCATATGGTAGTTCTATTTTTAGGTTTTTAAGGAACTTCCATACTGTTCTTCATAGTGGCTGTATCAATTTACATTCCCACCAACAGAGCAAGAGGGTTCCCTTTTCTCCACACCCACTCCAGCATTTGTTGTTTGTAGATTTTTTGATGATGGCCATTCTGACCGGTGTGAGGTGATACCTCATTGTAGTTTTGATTTGCATTTCTCTAATGATTAGTGTTGGCAATCTGTATATCTTCTTTGGAGAAATGTCTATTTGGGTCTTCTGCCCATTTTTGGATTGGGTTGTTTGTTTTTTTGATATTGAGCTACATGCGCTGCTTGTATATTTTGGAGATTAATCCTTTGTCAGTTGCTTCGTTCGCAAATATGCTCTCCCATTCTGAGGGTTGTCTTTTCGTCTTCTTTATGGTTTCCTTTGCTGTGCAAAAGCTTTTAAGTTTCATTAGGTCCCATTTGTTTGTTTTTGTTTTTATCTCCATTTCTCTAGGACGTGGGTCACAAAGGATCTTGCTGTGATTTATGTCAAAGAGTGTTCTGCCTATGTTTTCCTCTAAGAGTTTTATAGTCTCTGGCCTTACATTTAGGTCTTTAATCCATTTTGAGTTTATTTTTGTGTATGGTGTTAGGGAGTGTTCTAATTTCATACTTTTACATGTAGCTGTCCACTTTTCCCAGCACCACTTATTGAAGAGGCTGTCTTTTCTCCATTGTATATTCTTGCCTCCTTTATCAAAGATAAGGTGACCATATGTGTGTGGGTTTACCTCTGGGCTTTCTATCCTGTTCCATCGATCTATCTTTCTGTTTTTGTGCCAGTACCCTACTGTCTTGATTCCTGTAGATTTGTAGTATAGTCTGAAGTCCGGGAGCCTGATTCCTCCAGCTCCATTTTTCTTTCTCAAGATTGCTTTGGCTATTCGGAGTCTTTTGTGTTTCCATACAAATTGTGAAATCTTTTGTTCTAGTTCTGTGAAAAATGCCATTGGTAGTTTGATAGGGATTGCCTTGAATCTGTAGATTGCTTTGGGTAGCATAGTCATTTTCACAATGTTGAATCTTCCAATCCAAGAACATGGTATATCTCTCCACCTGTTTGTATCATGTTTAATGTCTTTCATCAGTGTCTTATAGTTTTCTGCATACAGGTCTTTCGTCTCCTTAGGAAGGTTTATTCCTAGGTATTTTATTCTGTCTGTTGCAATGCTAAATGGGAGTGTTGCCTTAATATCTCTTTCAGATTTCTCATCATTAGTGTACAGGAATGCAAGAGATTTCTGTGCATTAATTTTGTATCCTGCTACTTTACCAAATTCATTGATTAGCTCTAGTAGTTTTCTGGTAGCATCCTCAGGATTCCGTATGTGTAGTATCATGTCATCTGCAAACAGTGACAGTTTTACTCCTTCTTTTCCGATTTGGATTCCTTTTATCTCTTTTTCGTCTCTGATTGCTGTGGCTAAGACTTCCAAAACTATGTTGAATAGTAGTGGTGAGAGTGGGCAACCTTGTCTTGTTCCTGATCTTAGTGGAAATGGTTTCAGTTGTTCACCATTGAGAATGATGTTGTACCAACTAAAGGTTTTTAACTCTCTGGTAAGAGAGGAGGCTATGTAGCAGAATGAGAAAATCCTCAGATTGTTTCCATACCATATGGGTTCAAGCTAGAGCCCCACTGCATACTAACTCTTGGTAATTCTCTTTTTCTCTGATGCTTGTAGGGTTTTCTCAGGTATAAACAGTGATAGTGATACCTATTTTTCCCAATTAACATGGTTGTCTTATAAATCAACATGATGTACATGGAAATACTTTTTAAACTGTTAAAGGCTCTACAGATTCAGCTTATGTAATACAGCAGTTCATCAGAGGTTTCAACTGGAGCACCAGATACAATAGAGGTGGTAAACCAAGAGAGGCGCTGATTCCATACACAGATTTAAGAATCTAAAAACTAGAGATAGAATTTTAAAAATAAACTTTATTATTTTGGAGAAATTTTAGGCTCGCTGCAAAACTAAGTGGAAAGTACAAAGTTTCCATAGACCTCTGACCAACACACGATACAGTTTTTGAAATTCGTCACCTACATTATATATGTAAAGATTGGTGTGTTGGAGACTGAGTGGAGATAATTTGTGAAGATGATTTCTGTGTTGAAATTTGCATTGCATCAACATCCCAACACAACGGGACACCCCCTTCACCTTAAGTCAAGAAAAGAAGGGCTTCAGTGCAATGACTCAGAGAGCTTGATACGGCTCTTCTACAATTAGGGGGAGACAGTGTGTCTGGGTCTGAGTCCCACCTGGTAAATCTAGAGGACTAGTTCCTTGTTGATACAGTTACGTTGGAGTCAGCCTGTGATCCCAAATTTTGTTAACGCAAAACATGTGTAAGTGTTCCCCTTGGAAAAAGAGAAAGAGCCTCACTAATATCATTTTACATTCTATTCTTCCCAGCAAGACCTCCTAGAAGGCTTAAGAGATTCAAACAGAGAAAACCTGGTAAACAACCAATGAGAAACCAGGGGCTGAGGGAGGAATCATTGCTGGAGGAGATGCATCAGCACATCACTGCAGGTGAAGCTGAAACTCCCCTCGGTGGCCTCTAAACAGCTGTACAGGAGCCAATGAGATAGAGTCTGCTTTCACACTTGACAGCTCCTGATAGCTCAAATCTACCCCAGGACAGTTATCAGTCAAGTGAGAACTTTCCCCATCTATTTTCCTTAGCTCTCTCGTCTGAATTCACCACTGAGACATAGAAACCAAAGGGAGCAAAATGGTAACTTTTTGCTAGAAGGGGTAAAAGCTCAGGATGGGAAAGAAAAGAAGGAGGCCCCCTCCCACCCCCCCTCCAGCAAGGGCCCCTCCTAGCACAGGCCCTAGCAGGAGTGCAGAGGAAGTTTTTGGTTTGTTTGATTGATTGTTTTTCATGAGACTGGACACGTATTTGCTGAATTGAAACTGAATTTGAAACTTAAAGGTATTCATTTGGCCCTGGTAGAAACCGTCACCTACTAGGAGGCTATGGCAGTGCCTTTAGCAAAAGACACAAAAGCATCAACAGCGAAAGGAAGTACCGGTGCTCAGATACAGCTTGATGGGTTGTGCAGTTTAAGTTGCAAAAGGCTTGTACTGGAACTGCCTGGAGCTGCTGTATGAAAATTACCACTGGGCATCAAGGCTCACATGCTCAACAAGCCCCATCATGAACAATCCTGTATTCTCAGCTCCTGACTGGTGGCTACCACACTTGCTCTCTCTGAATTGTCATTTCTAACCACACCTCTTGACTCTCCAAGCCTAACATCATCACTGTTCCATGAAGAAGTACCTATTTGCATTCCCCCTTTGACCTTTCTACAGTTCAGGCTTCTTCTCAAGAATATTTTGAATCAGACTTAGCCTGTCCACACAAGTCTATCCAAGTTCAAACAGTAGTTGCTGGTCTTGCTTCCCAATACATCCCAATTCTAATAATGATTTTTCTTTCATACTCTTACTCTACCACTTGTGACTCTGAAGCTGTTCATAGAAAAGTGAATTTCACTGAGGCAAGGAGATACTTTCTGCCTTTCTTACATTTGAAAGCCATGAATTTAGTAGAGAAAGGAAGACCTAGGAAGTGAATCATTTTAACTGCTTTAAACATATGAAGGGCTGACAGATGGAAGATTCCTAGGATTTTGTTTTATTTTCAGTGAGCAGAGCTACAATTTATGGGTGAAGATATAGATTTTAGGTCAAATAACTCTCTTCAATTAGAGTGCCATACAATGAAGAGAGCTAGCTAACTGGAAAAGCAATTGTTCCTCCATTACTAAAGGTCGTCTAGCAGAAGACAGATGACCAAACACCAAGTATGTATTATAAGAGAAAGTTTTTTTATCAGGAGGGAATTTAGATTGGATGACTACAAAGTTCATTCCTATTCTAAGATTACAGGTAGGTTAAGGCAAACAGTGACTATGATGCCATTTGTTCAGTTATTCATTTATTCCACCACAAAGGTATAAACATTTCCTATGCATCAGGCACGATGCTAAAGCACAAAGGTGGAAAAGCTATAGTCCCTGCCTTGGGGCACTGAGTCTAGAAATGGAGTAGAGTAAAGGGTACCCAATTAACAGAGTCCTTTATTTTTTTGGTCACACTCCATTCATTTTTGTGGTCACACACATATACCATCTTTACTATGTCTGTTTATTCAAAGCTTAAATCTTAACTTTATGGCAACATTACACAATTTACAGATTACATCACATTTGTTTACACTGACCTTCTACACAAACTACTTTAAACAGGATATCCTATTTAGTAAGAAAGAGAAAAAACACGGTTTTCCACTTAACTTTTACCAGAGCATGAAGGAAAAAGCTCATCTGTCCATGAGATGATAATGCCAGCTTTAAACGATGGCTGTATCTGATTATTTTAACTGTAGGTGATTTCCTAGGCAGTAGGGCAGTGGATGTTTATTAGGATGGCTTTCTAAATTAATATGAAATTCCCAAAGCACAACTGAAGATTTAAAGAAAATTCTGGGTCATTTTGACACTGGATAGAAATACAGTTCATGAAACTAGTTAGGAGAACCCTTAGTTTACTCATACTAACAAGTGACTGCAGGGTTATAACGGGGCTCAGAGAGGCAAGTGGCCCTTGCAGGACTCATGCCGAGGACTCTTACTTCATTAGTATTATGCCTCCAATGAGCCAGTAGAGCCAACTAGTCACAGAAAAACTGTCATAATCCCCGAGAGTCTCCTCTGTAATTTCATGATTTCCTATTTTCCAGGTGTACCGATGCTCTTCTGTTTTCTCCCCACTAAAGGAAAACACCTGTGTTTCACTGTTTATCTGTTTCCCAAATCTCCATTCCCACTTTAGGAAATGTAGTCTAATAAATTTGGTTCTTTTCTGGAAAAGGCTGCAGAGTAAGGCTCTACTTTCTCTCTGATGTAGTAAGAAAACAAATGTAACTTAATATGGATGGTTCAGTTAGAATGTAACTCTGGTCCCCCAGATTTAATTCTCAGTTTGGCTCATTTCTCACTGTGGACCCAAGTGAAGTCAATTAACCTCTCCATTTCTCATCTGGCTTCAATGATACATTTATGCAGGTAGCTTGATATTCCCAGATGGAAGATGGCATGCCTGCATAAGTACCAATGCTTCTGTAAAATTACTGAAAAAACATAGCACAGTCCTGATCTGCACTATCTTGCCTAATTCTGTAGGTCTCTCAACGTGACTCTTCTGCCCCTCACATTTTATTAGTGCTAGATAATATGCTCATTCTTTATAAAGCACTGACAAAGGATCTACTATAGAGTATGACAGAGCTACTAAATTCTGTTTATCTTTCCCCAGTGAGGTTTTTAGGCCATTTTCTTCTTAAGCAAAGAGCAAATAAATTAACCCACTGCCCTAAAGATCTTGTTTTTTCTTTCCACAATTCTTGATAACGCTTCTAAGTGGTCAAATGGATAATATATCAATATCATTCTGTAGAAAACCAGGGAGATACATTTATGTGTAGAAACAACCACTGAAACAACAGTGGCATTTCACACACAAAAACAAGTTCAAGGCTGGCCAAATCCCTTGTGTAGCCATAGTGATACAAATAGAGTATATAACAGTAAAATTTAGACTTAGTAAAGAAATTGATGAGTCCGTGAAAGTGATCTAAAATAATTATGCATTTACAAATACGGCAGCCATTAGTCATTTGCCCATCCAATGTCCATCTCATCTTCTCTCCTTATTTGCAGAACTATGATTTTGATTGGAGAAGCAATGGACCGAAACCCTCAGATAAACTGGCCTAAGCCAATTATGGCTATCCTGTTTGCCTTTGGGAAACACTTGCTTTTCAAGCTTCCTTTGTAATTATTAGCGGGTCTATGACCAAGTTATAAACAATGTGATGTAAGGGGAAGACTGAAAAGAGGCTTCTAAAAATTATCAACATTATTATTTCCTTTTACAAATAAACGAGACAGGCATGGCTGTTTCCCGTTGTCCTGCCCTGACTGCAGACTCAATACCACGATACCTGGTTCTGTGACATGAAGGATGGTGGATGGTAAAGGTACAAACAACCCAGTCAATGCTTAAGACAACACTTAAGTCCTTACGGAGTAAGCCGCTGATGAAAGAGTGTTCTATCACTGCCGGTGAACAGAACTGTTAACCAATAAACAAAGCAACCCTGTTTTAAAACATGATTCATTTAACTACAACTTAAAATGAAATAATAAAGTATATAATAGACTTTCTTTAAAAAATCTTATCTTTTCCTTTATGTTTTATAAATGTATTTAGGCTGTGATTTTTGTCAAATGTCCTATGTAGTCCCAATAAATACTTCTCTTGTAATTGTTTTAACGCTATCATTCTGAACAATGAATAAAATTCTATGTCGCACAACCAAATTCCAATTAAATAGATTAATGACCACATGTCAGTATTGACTGACAGACCTTGGAAAACTTTATCGTATTTTCCATATGAAGTAAATAACAATATGTACCTCACTGCCATAACAATACATATATATGAAACTTAGAACACTATTCAAACAACATAACAATCAAATGGGATATTTAAGTAAAGTGCTGAGCTTAGATCTTGGTTTCTGGTAAACATTCAATAATAGCTATTAATAATACTCATTCCTCATGATATATATAAATATATATATTTATATACACACAAATACATATACACACAATAAACCAAAGTTCTTTGGGAATAAGGAAATAAAGAATTCAACACACTTTTTAAAATATATATGCATACATCTCAGAAGGGCACGATTTAAATTTCCTGCCCACAGTTTTGAGATTTTCACACTAGCATCATAGGTCAGGAGTAAGGCTGGGTATCAAAGGACAAACAGTGAGACACTACAGCACGACCAGGGTACATGCCTGGTAAGTGCCCATCTTTCCAGGGACTTCTGATGCTACTGGGTGTTCTAAAAATATGCTCTGGGGATATGCATCTGCAAGATTATTTTCTTTTTCCTCTTTCTTAAAGATTTGTAAAGTAAAATCATTATTTAAAAAAAGTCAGCTACTAAAATAGTACAGAGGGTCACCAAAAAAGAAGCAGTGAAAGGCTTCCTCCACTGGAGTCCAACTGAAAATTATTAGCCTGATTGAAATGTCAATGTGTTACCAACACTGACCAACATTTATACTGGCTTCAATTTATTGAAATCACTCCAACTAATAACATATGACCAAAGAAAATTTTAGTCCTGAAATATTAAGCATATGATAAAGGTTCTCAATATAGGAATTTCTACAGTTGAAATAACAACATAGTGAATAGTGAACATAACATAGTGACTAGCTGTTGGCTAAAGTTGCCTGCAGCTCAGCTGGATAGCATTTTACTTATTTCATGCACAGTTTTATACGTATATATAGCGTTTTATCTATTTCAATAGGCAACCTTATATTTTTTCACTTTTTGTTTGTAAACTCTTTATTAAATGTTTATATCATTGTAATATAGCAAAAATGAACTGTTTTCCAATCCACAAGAACATATTTATTGTTTTTGTTTGCTTGTTTTGCTAATGAGAAGTTCCCTTGGTTTACTAATAACTGTCTATAGTTCTTCAGAAACAAACACTACCATCTATGACTGTGACTCGAATAACTGCTGGCTGATTACTCTCACTCAAGGATGTTGGCATTACCCCTCAGAGGCCCCCAGTTATTGCTAGAACCCCCAGGTGAGTGCTCCCCACACGTGGCCACCGCCGAGTCTGCCGGCTCCGGCTGTTCTGTTTGACATTCTTGCTGTTCACCTCTTCCTCCAGCTGCTGCTTGCCTCCGCAGCTTGACCAAGAGCCAACTGAGGGGCCTCCCTGGCGTCAGCACCAATAGTCGTTACACATATGGCCCGGCAAAGAGGGAGGGGCATAGCCAGATAAAGAATGGGATGCCAATTTGAATCTCAGATTTAAAAAATTAATATACTTATGTTCCATGCAATGTTTGGGACATACTTATGCATAAACAAAATATTCATTGTCTATCTGAAATCAAATTTAGGTGACCACCCTGTATATTTGTGTGCTAATCTGGCAGTCCTACCCAGCATCTTCCTGGTGCCAGAATGATGCTGGGCTCTGTTCTCTTCCCCAAGCCTGCCTGGCTCTGGCTTTTGCCCTGATTCTCACACAGGCTCTGATGAAAAACCTCTTTTGTCCACTCTTTGCTCTCACTCTCCCCTGAACCATGGGACTCAAGCCAAGTCCAAGGAGCCATTCTGTCCATTCTCCTTTTCTCTCATCTATGACTTTATTACATATGTGACTTTATTATGTAAGTAAGAGTAGGTTTTGATACTAAGGGAAGTAAGCAGACTCCTGGTCAACAATTAATCTCTAACAAATATTAAGTTTAGGAACAGTTATACATTTAGAGTATATTTCTTAATAAATCTCCTCACATAAATTGTCCTTAATCTATAAACCAATTTTAAATAAAATCCATCATGTCAGGCATTTGTACATCTTACTCTATTTATTTCACCATTTCTCATCAGAAACCTTTTAGCTTTAATGCTATTCCGCGGCAGAGTATCTTATTAGAGTGGCAAAGATAGAGTTCTTTTTGAGATAAAGTAATTACAGTGATTGTAGGGGGAAAAAAATCATCCACAGTTTGTGGCTGC
The DNA here is from genome assembly GCF_028021215.1 of Eschrichtius robustus. Taxonomy (NCBI): domain Eukaryota; kingdom Metazoa; phylum Chordata; class Mammalia; order Artiodactyla; family Eschrichtiidae; genus Eschrichtius; species Eschrichtius robustus. The sequence continues at coordinate 6,377,865 of NC_090832.1, read as the reverse complement.
AGTAATCTCCTGGCTTCTGATTCATTTTAAGACTAATAAACTGGGTGCAAACAAAAAGATGTTAATAGCGGATAACTCAGGTTACCTAGAGTTTGTGCTGGAGGGATTAACAATTTGTAACTTAATCAGAACTGAAGTGTCCTAGAGGTGTAAGTTTACAATGTGAGTTCAGCAGTTGCTTCAATGTGTTTTTGGTAGAGAATCAAAAGTTTTCTTCACTTGAAGAAATGACAATAAGAGCTAATGGTTTCTAGATGTTTATTACGTGCCAGGCACTGTTCTAAATACTTTAATGAGTTAAGTCATTTAACCCTCACAACTTTAATGAAATGTTTACTTCCAATTGATGACAAGGAAACTGAGACATAAAGAAGTTAAGCAACTTGCCCCAAGTCACACAGCCAGTAAGTGACAGAACCAGAATTCAAATCCAGAACATCAGATGGACAAAAGGACCAGCAGAGAACAGAGGCCATTCTCTCCAGGTCTTTGTTCCCAGGCAATTCAGAGCCCCATACAGTATTACAAGGCAGAACACGATGTCTGTGTGTTCTCTCATCTCACTTCTACATCCTTTCTATCTTGTAATTATTTTTAGAGTCAATAAATGATTTTACTCATAAACATCCTTACCATATTTTAAGCCTGTTTCCTTTTAGAAAAAGTAGTTTCTTCCTATCACAGAAGCTCTGTTTTCCACAGGAGGTACAACCCATCTAGACTGTGGGCAACGGCTGGAGCGTGATGGGAGAAGGGACAGGACATCTCATCCCAGCGTAGGAGAGAACACTGCTGGGACTCAGGGAGCAGAAGCCTGCAGGGCTCAGGAGGAGGAACCCTCTTAAGGTGATTCCCTGGGACAGAATGCTCATCATCAACATCACATCTACCTAAATTTCACCAGCCCACGCAAATTTTTTAACAGGACACACAGTCTCTGGTAGTCTTGTGTTTATATACGTTGGTGCTGGGACATCTTTGAGAGCTTGAGCTAAGAGCTCTCTTCCTTACCAGAAGGCTCACTCTTCACCCCACACACTTATAATTTAACAACAGGACAGACAGTGGAAGGAACCATGCCTATTGACGTTCTAACCTTGAATTTGGCAGGATTCCAGGAGAAAGGGAGAGGGAAAAGAATATTTAAGTCTCTCAGTGCTGTTTCTTTTTCCAATATGAATTCCTTCTTTAATTTCTAGTTATTCTAAAAACAGTGTATAGTCTACACATCTTGGAAAACCTTATTTTTTCTGCCCACTTTTCTGAATTAAAAAAAAAAAAAAGGCTCTGAGCATATGATTTACACATCATTTGATTTTCCACACTAATGAGGGAAACAGTGATGACACAGGTTATTTTAAATCATTCATTTTATTATTCAGGAAGGCAATCAGAAATGTATACGCATGGATAAAGCCACCTCCCTCTGTGGTCAACCCCGTGTCATTTCTGTGTGGACCTACGTGGACCATCTTTGAATAGGCAATTGAAAACTGGCTGCCTGCCGTGTTTTTCCAATCAGTTGTTGTTCGATGTTTTCCAGTGAGTGTTCATTTTTCTAAAGGCTATTTCAGTTAATGGAAACCCTGGTCAAGGTCACCATGAATTAAAGAAGATCATTTGACTTGGAGAAAGAAGAAAACCTGGTGTTTTCTGTAAGCGAATTCTCAACTTACCCTCAAGGTCAGGCCGAAACTTCAGACCTCAGTTTCCCCATCCTTAACACTGTGACAGAAATGGTTGTCCTTCTTTCTTGCCAATTTATTACGAGTTTCACATTAAATATGAAACATTTCAACAAGTCAACCTTAGAGCATTACATATGAGAGGCGGCTCATTCTCTCGCATGTAAAACTTAAATAGTGTTGAGGAAATGTTGGAATTATGAATAAATCCCCAACGACAGCAAAAAATAATTAGGAGGTTACTATTAAGACTCATGAAGGGCACGGGGCTTATTGCAGACAGATTTCTTCTAACCAGAAAAAATAAAATTATGATTTAGAAAAATAAACCAGGTGGCTAAGTAGGTTCCAATTTTCCTCATTGTGTATAAAAAGCTCCTTGCAGAAGCTCAGGTAAACCACAATCTGTTCCCTATAACTAGTCAGCTACGCATGATCCTGTTTCTTTTTTCCTTTTTTTCCTGACCAGAGGAAACTGTGTACGTTGTAGATCTTTATAAATTTTGGGCAAATGAAACCTAACAGTTTTCTATTCTCTGCTTAGAAACCCTTCCTCTTAGCAAAGTCCCGCACCTGCTCCATCATTTCCAAGACTAAACTTGCAGACCAACTGCCAGTGTGATTAGTCAGCTGCTCACAGAGATATTGTTTGAAGGTATTACTGAGTGTGTATCTTTTGTTATTAATAAAAAAACGAAATGCCTGGTCTATTTATTTGTTGGGTACCAGTTATGCTACATCTAGTAACTGTACGGAAACTCTGGATTAAATAAATAATCTTCAAATCATCTTTGATTCTATTTTCTTAATCCTTAAGCGTATTTTTTCTAAGAGCATTTTTGAACGATATTTTAAATACAAGGGAAGTAGCTGAATAATAGAACATTTATTAGCAGATTTGTATAGCAAGCAATCTATCCTAAAAAAGGGCCAGGGCTTTGGAGAAACACAGAAAAGACTTTCCACTCCTGGCACCAACATTTGTTAACCATGTAACTTTGAACTCATTACTTAACTTTGTGGAGTCTCTTTATTAAAAACATTGGATAATGATATCTACTTTTCAGGTCTGTGGTGAGAATTAGAGAAAAATACAAGTACCAGAATATAAATGTAAGGAAGGAAGTCAGTAAATTGTGGCAAGACAATCATACTTACTATGATTAATATGATTATAAAATGCCAAATAGAATTTCTAAAGTTTGTGGATCTCTTGAATCAATGTGTGAAAGTTCAAATGCAGATGCCATCCGCTACGGGCAACACACCATGTTGGAAATAAGACAGGGACCCAAACCGACAAGTTATCTGATCTTATGAGGCTTACAGACTCTTGGAATATAGACAGATAGACAATTGCATAGAATGTAGGACAGAAGTTTAATGATATCTGAATTACATTTTTGAGCAATTCCGCCATTTCCCCAGGCTTGAGTCAGAGATCCACGCTCTCCCCTTGACTCGGTACATCCTTCAGGTTCTTTGACAGTGCTCCCTTACCTTCAGTCTGCCAGTCCCCCCCCATCTCCCCCTTTCTGGGCCCACAGCTCCTCACCTGTGAGCCCTATAAATAGATGATTAATTAACCTCTTTGCCTTCGATCTGTCACCAGCCTCAATCCCAGTGACAAACTGTTACAGCACCAAGAGATAGTCTTAAAACATCATTTTATACACGGTCTTTGCTTGTGACGCTTTGCCTTTGTTCCCATTGCCTGCAGAATAAAATCTAAATGCTCTAGCCATCACTGGGGCCCGATGTGCTCACGGGGGTGCTGCCCTACACTTCAGCCCCTAATCACCTGTAAAAGTCTTTGTCCTTCTGCACCTCCTGGGCTGTGCTCTCAGCACTGAGCTGACCAGAATGCCCTCTGCTCCCCTACACACATTGGCACCCACATCACATTTAGCCAAATCCTACACAACTATCACGCTAAAGCCATGAATTACTGTGCCTATGTTTTATATCAGGGGCCAGTTGGCAAACCTTTTCTCTAAAGGGCCAGAGGGTAAACATGTCCGGCGTTGTAGGCCATCCAGTCAACTCTGATGTAGGGCACAAGAAAGGTACAGACAACGTGCACAGATGTGGGCGGGGCTGTGTTCTGACAGAACTTTATCACGACACTGGAATTTAAATTTCATGTCCTGTTCACGAGTCACACAATACTACTCTTCCGATGTTTCCCAACCACTTAAAAATATAAAAAACATTCTCAGGTTGTGGACTGCACAAAACAAGCAGAGGCTGCAACACATCGTGCTTTCCAACCCTGTTTTATATGCATACTGGTCCTTGATCCACAACTTTCCTTTTCATTTTTTTTTTATTGAGGGTCCCTTACCTCAAGTGCACCAACCTTAAATGAAGAGTCCAAAAAATTTTGACATATGCATACACCCATGTTCCTATCACACAGATCGAGATATGAAACATTTCCAGGATCTTAGAAGGATCCTTCTTGGCAGCTTCTAAAAGACACCCCCAACCTCTTTTTGATATACAATCAGCCTCTATATTCCCTTTCAATAGGCCTGGATTAAAGAAATGGGGCCAATGGCCCCGTAGTACCTGAAATTTACAGAGCAGTATATTTTTAAATGAAACTTCAGATACCATTAACCATTACAACCACATAGAAGTCAATTTTTCAGTAATGGGTGATATCTGATTAGAAACCCCGAAAGGCAACTCTGGAAATACACATTCATTTTTCAGGGCAGCCTGCTCACGCCACATCTCCTTACCTGGGCCAAGGTGAGCGTCGCTTGTTGGCAGGTGCTGCACCGCACCCTGAGCTTTCCTGGCTGCACTCCTTGACAGGGGCCTTTGCAGTAGACATAAAAGCTGCTGTAGGTTGGTCTACCTGCTGGGAAAAAAAGAAAGCAGAGGAAGTAGCCAATCAGTGCTGAATCCAAATTTAGACAAATTTTAAAACTAACACCTCAGGAACATTTTGAAACATTACTGGGATAAATATTATAATGAAGATACAACAATTTAATTTATTACGTTGGCCAAAAAGTGCCTTAGGTTTTTAAGTAAAAATAAAAGACACATTTTTCACTTTCACCAAGAACTTTATTGAACAATGTATTCACCCTTTTGTTCCACTACCTTCTGCCATTTTTCAGGCAACTTCATAATTCCAACTTCCCAAAACTTTTTATCTTTTTGAGCAAAGAACTGCTCCCGGTGCCTTTTATAGTCTTCCAGGGAATTGAAATTTTTTCCATTAAGAGAATTTTGTAAAGACCTAAATAAATGGAAATCCAAAGGTGGAATGCCTGGTGTATACGGTGGATGAATCAGAACTTCCCAGCCAAGCTGTTACAGTTTTTGCCTGGTCATCAAAGAAACATGCAGTCTTGTGTTATCCTGATGGAAGATTATGTGTTTTCTGTTGAATAATTCTGGACGCTTTTCGTCGAGTGCTGCTTTCAGTTGGTGTAAATTGGAGCAGTACTTGTTGGAATTAATCGTTTGGGTTCTGGAAGGAGCTCATAATAGAGGACTCCCTTCCAATCCCACTACATACACAACGTACACAACATCATTCTTTGGATGAAGACCGGCCTTTGGCGTGGTTGGTGGTGGTTCATTTCACTTGCCCCACAATCTCTTCCATTCCATATTATTGTACAGTATCCACTTTTCATCGCCCATCACAATTCGTTTGAAAAACGGAACATTTTCATTACGTTTAAGTAGAGAACCGCATGCGGAAATGTGGTCAAGAAGGTTTTTTTCGCTTAACTTATGTGGAACCCAAACATCAAAGCGATGAACATAATCGAGCTGGTGCAAATGATTTTCAATGCTTGAGTTGGATATTTTGAGTCTGTCGGCTATCTCCTGCGTGGTATAATGTTGACTGTTCTCAATTAATGTCTCAATTTGATCGCTATCAACGTCAACTGATCTAACCAACCGTGGCGCATCATCCAGCAAGAAATCTCCAGCACGGAACTTCGCAAACCACTTTTGGCACGTTCAATCAGTCACAGCACCTTCTCCATATACCGCACAAATCTTTGTTTGCATTTCAGTTGCGTCTTTACCTTTCTTGAAATAAAAAAAGCATAATATGCCAAAAATGTTGCTTTTTTCTTCCATCTTCAATACTAAAATGGCTACACAAAACTTTGCCAATTTTGATAAATCTTTTTTTAAATGCACGCTGATTTGACAGCTGTCACATACAATCTAACAATTCGAATTAAGTTAAAGACAACTAAGTACTACTAGAGCCACCTTACGGAAAAAACCGAACAAACCTTTTGGCCAACCCCAATGGAAAATCTAGTTTTATGCTCAAAAGAGGGACAATCTTTTCTTCTTCTTGCCAACAGCCCTGTGACTTATTCAGCAAAGTAGCAGCCTGCCGCCCGAAGAGCTGGCCAAGGGTATTTGCAACACAGGGAAATTAAACGCACACTTTGCTGTTGAAATTTTTTAAAGGACAAGAATCTAAGAGCATTGGAAATTTAGGGACCACTGCTCTTGAATTTTATTTCATGTGTCTGTACCCAGTTTTGAAGGCTCCAGATTTTTTCTCTTAAAATCTTATCTATAGGTACAAACTACCCCTTTTCTCATGATATGAATGATAATGATCACAGTTTGCTGAGTTTCCAATGAAACTTTCCAACACAGAGTCACACATAAAATAAAACAGCCCTGAGCGGCTTAGCAGACTCAGCGATTGTGTGCAGAAATGGGTTCTTTGCATTTCATGAGTGTCCTCTACCTAGACAAATGCCATTCAAATAATACATTTTCAAGAGCAAAAGCTGCACAAAAAAAATAGATAGTTAAACGTCTCTGATCATTTTTCTCAAATGTCACCATACAGGAAAATATTATTCCTGTCACCATACAGGAAAAAATTAGGGGAATATTTTTGAACTGTTCCACACTTCTACATCTACAAAGAACTAACTTTATTCAGACACACTTACCAGTGAAACAACTAACTTCCAAATTTCTAAAATTATCAAATAGTTCTTTTAATCCTTACTTTACTTCTTAATGGGTGGGGCTAACATGAAAGGTCACGGCATAAAGATTTGTTTAAAATTTTACTAGTATCATCAAGAACATTTAGAAATAATATATAGTAAGTGCGTTTGATCATTATGAGCAAAAACTTTCAGACTTTCAAATGCATATGGTTTACTGAAAACAATTAGTAAAAAAATAATGAGAAAACAAAAAAGATCCTCAAGTCCTATGTAGCTCCATTTGCTTTACTAATTTACAAAAAGTGCCTCTGTAGACATATTTAAGTGTCATTTGTTTAGCCATCTTTACTAACACTATAGGTGACAATACTTTGTAAAATGTAAAGCACAATAAAGACATAAAGTTTTATAATTTTATTATTTACTGGTAATATATTTGTAATTATTAATTTCCAGAGATTAATATTTAGTTTCAGTGTGAAAAGGAAGATGAATTATAAATATATATTTGTATTGATAAGAAACTATGATTTTCTGACACTTTTTTGCAGCTTTAGTGCTTTAATGTGCAAGATATTCAAGTCTATAAATATCACATTCTTATTAGCAAATATAATAATTAGATAAAATATATTCTTAAGGTTTTATGTATATCATAAACGCAACAGATAGAACCATATATTAAAGCTATAGAAATACCACCACAACTGACAGAAGATCACAAGAACTCTGACAATTTTAATGTGTACCATGACAAGCTTAGTGAAGAAGGTAGGAGCCTTTATCATTAAAACTTGTATCAGCAATATGAACAAAGCCAATTCACAATTTTTATAACCTATTGTAAAGGTTAAACAAAAAAAGAGGGGGGAGGAAGAGAAAGACTGGAAAAAGAAACGCTTACAAAGGGGAGTCGGGGTTGCAGAGACACTAGCATTGTTGAAAGAGCATATTAGCAACGACTTGACAATAGTAAACGAAGCATCTCAGAAACTGCAGGAAACTAAATGACTTTTCTCTCTCCCTTAGGGCAACAGCAACGTTGGCAATATTGTTTCAGCTAATGATAGAGCCAGGCAGAATATGAAGATTGGGATAACCACCTCTGTGTGCCACAATCTTCACTAAAGTCCTTGAGAAGTTAGTCAGAAAATACTGCATGCCCATGCCCTTGCCCTAGAAGCATACAAGATGACATGCAATCTATTACATAGTGCTTCCCAGAGCCAGCGCAAGCTGGGGATTAATAGCCAGTCTAAGGAAGATCAAGGTCAGGCCAGTCTTGGCTACAGCACATTTCAAGCTGTTGGCTCTACTTGGTCAAGCAGTTGGGGCTTCCAGCAAATCTTGGGAGCCCCTTTTCAGGAAGCCTTCCCCACCTCGTTGGCTACATCACACTGTTTCAAGTTGGCAAGCTTCTCTGTGCCATGCTGAGGTCTGGAGTGCACAGGACAGGAATAAGCACAAACAACATCCTGACCATCTTCTGGGCAATGTTCCCATTAGCCTGATGGAAGGGTCTAAGGTACAGACTCTTAAAAACGGAGCCGTAACTCCTAAAGGAACAAGCAAGGCAATGGGAAGAATGACCCCCAAAACTTTTCTCTATGTATATAGCTGTCTCCAGTCAATAATATGAATCTTCCCATTCTTAAACTTCTGTCTGGATCTTAAAATTATTTTTCTCTCCTAATCAACTCTTCCATATTGCAACCCCTTCACTGCCCAAAATAATCAAAGCAGCTTGTGTTTGTGTTATAGATTTCCCTTTTTTTATATAATAAGTTTTCAAACCTAGAGAAATATTTCAAAAATCTTACAAATGATAACCTTCCCTGTAATTCACTGATTGTGAACATTTTGCCATATTTTGTGTGCACCCTCTGTGTGTGTCTGTGTACATTTACATATATACACATATATACTTTTTTGGCTGAATGATTTTTAATTAAGTTGCAGACATGATGCTACTTCACCCCTAAATCCTCCAACACCCTAAAAAGAAGAACTTTTTCACCTAAAACAAGAGTTTTTGAGTGATTTGGTTGTTTCAGCTGTTCTATTCATGGTCTGATGGGGATATTTTAAGTATACCTTACAGAACACTACAGTGGCTTGCAAGCTGTTGAAAGGTGTCAAGCCAAACTATCGGGGAATCTTTAGTCAGACCATTTTATTACTTTAAATTTAATTTAACTTATTTTTTTATACAGCAGGTTCTTATTAGTTATCCATTTTACACATATTAGTGTACATATGTCAATCCCAATCTCCCAATTCATCACACCACCACCACCCCCCTGCCACTTCCCCCCCCCCCCTTGGTGTCCATACGTTTGTTCTCTACATCTGTGTAGTCAGAACATTTTAGGTGATGCCAAGTTAAGCACGTGCTCTCGCTGCAGGACTTTGCAGACTCCGTGACGACAGGAAGTATGGCGCATAGCACGTCCCTAACTTGATCAGACTTCAGAAGTCTTCCTTCTATGGAGCATCTTGTGTAAATGTATTTCTCAGAAACAATTTGGAAAAAAATTTGGAGGAAGGATACAACCCACTGTGTAGGGCTTCATCTACAGCAAGCCCAACTGCTAAAGTTTATAAACGCAGATTTATTAGACACCCTGCTGAAGATCCTGCTTACAATTAAGTTCTCCCCTCCACCCCAAGCCATCAATAAACTTACATAATTATTTTATCATGAACCAGAAGGATTAGTCTACAATGTAATGATTTTACAGTGTATTCATTCCATTCAGACGTTCATTTTTTTTTTCCTGGATAGAAGTTAAAAAGCACAGTTAGTGTGCAGGGCCCTGTTAAAGTGTGAGTTCTTGTGTCCCTTGAAAGCATCCATAAGGCTTCCTTAGCTTTATCATTTTATCATTAGCTTTAGGTTTTCTCTCCCACTTTGTCTGATTAACACAATCCTTCCTCAAGTCTTTTCTTTTCTCTCATTCTCTTTTCTTGTTGTCTTGGTCCAAAAAATTGCCAAAAGCATTAACAATATTCACCACTTATCGAGTAAAGCCCCTATTCAAAAAGAATATACTATTTGCGTTGTCTTTTTGAAAAACGAGCATAACGTGCACAGTTTCCATTTTTAATGTATTTTAGATAATGGGCTAACGGCCTGAAGACGTTGTTTTAATAAGATAAATGAATACTTAAGAAAACTCATTCTGACTCTGATGAAAACTTTTCATTCACCTCGGAAGTTTCCATCACTGTTTGTCAGAGAATCAAGAGTTTAATTGCCTGGATAATTTGTTTTCTAGGGGAGAAGACAGTGAGATTTAACATATTTTATACCTAGGTAAAATAATGTTCAGTATCAATACACTACAAAGCAACAGGAACACAACTGATTTAAAATTATTGTATCACATATGAGCTTATTAAAATATTAAGTAGAACAAGCTGCCCAAGAGAACTTTCTGTGGCCATGGAAATGTCCTCCATCTGCATTCTCCCGTACGGTAGCCATTAGCTACAAGGGCCTATTGAGAATTTGGCTAGGAACTACTAAGAAATGACTCTTTTTAAAAAAAAAATTAAGTAATTTATATTAGCACAGCCATATGTGGGTAGAAGCTACTAAATTGGACAGCACGGAAGAGAATAAATAAAAATGATGTGTCTTGTCTCCTCTCTCCCTGCCTTGTCAGACACACAGTTAACAATACTAAGAAGATTCTTCTGTCCCACTGAGAAGTCCAGTAGCCGGCTGTTAAGTGTACTGATATGCAAACAATGTTGGCTGGAGAGAAGGGGAAGGGGGAAGGTTTGAACTTGAGGCACTGTGAGGGAGGACAGAGATGGGTGGAGACCTGGGTACTTTCTAGTGTCAGAGGTAGAGCAGGGCTTCTCTCCACCCCTTCCCCTACCACGTCCCATTCCCGACACCAACCGGGCTACTGCTCACCCTCCAACCATCTCCACTGCCACCACCATCTTTGAAATCTGACCCACATATTCAAGGTCCAGTTGGAATGGCACTTCCTATAAAAATTCTTCCCTTGATTTCCCTGAAAGTCAGAGACATTTCCCTAAATAATTACATCTAAGAGTAGGAAAGGATACAGCTTGGTCTTGTCACCTTTAAGCAGTAGACTTCTCCTAACATCAGGAAACCAGCATCTAATAAGGAGTCCCTGGAATGAAGCATCTTTCACAGCCTTCATCCACCTCCTCCCCACCGCCCAGCCTGGCACTTAGTATTCTCATCTTTTGCCCTCCTGCCTCCTTCTGACTATAGCTCAGTTCTGTATTTTAAATGCTGAGGATGTTATCACTGTCTGCACCACGTAGCTCCACTGATCAGCTCTAACTGGCCATGTTCCCTCAGTTTACCCGTTCCCCTAGCTGCTGAGGGAGTAACCTCAGTCCTGTTTGATTCCTACGAGCCCACTATGGAACAGACCCATGGCCAGAGTTTCTGAACTTGCGAACTTGACCCTGTGATAAGGAACTACGGCACAGAGAATCTTCTCCTCCAGCATTTACCAGAATTCTTGCTTTTGTATTTCTGGATGGTGGTCCTTCAGCCTGCGCATTTGCTGAAATATATGACTCATGAAAAAAATGAACATACATTGAATGAACAAAATCAATACCATCTCTGAAGGCCAGCAAGCTCATCTCTGCACAACCCATTTTTCCTTATATCGGCCTGATAGTATCCATTAGTTCTAGTTGGAACAATGCGTATTGAATTAATTAGTCTAAGGCAGTTCCACATGAAATCCATTCAATGCATACTCCTGGAATCATCTCTTCTGTATGAAACCTGCTTTGGATCATTAAAAACATGGAGATCGTGTCCACTCCAACCTAACGTAACCTGGAAAAAGAATTTCGCCCCACATTCACTATGTACTTGTCCCACCTTTCCTATTGTTACAACCCCCCCGTATGCAACACTGCACCCTTTTTCATATGTTCCAAATGACTAGGGCAGTTCCTTGAACTTAGTAAACATTCGATAAATATTTGCCAGGTCAATAAATTCTCCCATATTTTAAATGATCTGAAAGTTGTAGCAGGTATGATAGTATGAGATCAAAATTCATATTAAATAGAATGTAGTCATGATTACCAAATATTTAGAACATCCTTCCACCAGCCAAAATACTGGATTAACTTCACATATCCTTCAAAATATTAGCATATCATATTTTAAATATAATATTATCTTAAAATATTACCTTAAATATCATCTTAAGATCACAAATGACTAGTATGATAAATAAAAGTAAAACAAAAAAGAATACTTAAAAAGTTCAGGTAGAAATTAGTATAAGTGAAAAAAATTGCGTTATGAAAATTTATAAGTGGAATTACTTTAAAGGAGGACAGTTATTACACATAAACACTTTTATTTCAGTCCTTATACAACGGGTTACTACACTCACTGAATAAAGCTACACCAGTCCATGCTTTTATTTTATTTTTTTTAAACGTCTTTATTGGAGTATAATTGATTTACAATGCTGTGTTACTTTCTGCTGTATAACAAGGTGAATCAGCTATATGTATACATATATCCCCATGTCCCCTCCCTCTTGCGTCTCCCTCCCACCTTCCCTATCCCAGCCCTCTAGGTGGTCACAAAGCACTGAGCTGATCTCCCTGTGCTATGCTGCTGCTTCTCACTAGCTATCTATTTTACATTTGGTAGTGTATATATGTCAATGCTATTCTCTCACTTCGTCCCAGCTTCCCCTTCCCCTTCCCCATGTCCTCAAGTCCATTCTCCACGTCTGCATCTTTATTCCTGTCCTGACCCTAAGTTCATCAGAACCATTTTTTTTTTAGATTCCATATATATGTGTTAGCATACGGTATTTGTTTTTCTCTTTCTGACTTACTTCACTCTGTATGACAGACTCTAGGTCCATCCACCTCACTACAAACAACTCGATTTCGTTTCTCTTTATGGTTGAGTAATATTCCATTGTACATATGTGCCACATCTTCTTTATCCATTCATCTGTCAATGGACACTTAGGTTGCTTCCATGTCCTGGCTATTGTAAATAGAGCTGCAATGAACATTGTGGTTCATTTTTGAATTATGGTTTTCCCAGGGTATACGCCCAGTAGTGGGATTGCTGGGTCATATGGTAGTCCTAGTTTTAGTTTTTTAAGGAACCTCCATACTGTTCTCCAGAGTGGCTGTATCAATTTACATTCCCACCAACAGTGCAAGAGGGTTCCCTTTTCTCCACATCCTCTCCAGTATTTATTGTTTGTAGATATTTTGATGATGGCCATTCTGACCTGTGTGAGGTGATACCTCATTGTGGTTTTGATTTGCACAGCAAAGGAAACCATAAACAAGACGAAAAGACAACCCTCAGAATGGGAGAAAATATTTGCAAATGAAGCAACTGACAAAGGATTAATTTCCAAAATATACAAGCAGCTCAATATCAAAAAAACAAACAGTCCAATCCAAAAATGGGCAGAAGACCTAAATAGACATTTCTCCAAAGAAAACATACAGATTGCCAACAAATATATGAAAGGATGTTCAACATCACTAATCATTAGCGCATGCTTTTAACATGCCTCATTTTACCTCCTGCAGAGTAACCAAGGTAATGTTGTATTATAAACAACTTCCAATTATATAACCATCCACCCAGTGTATGCACTTTGAAAACATGTTTAGCAATCTCTAAGGAGACTCTACCCTTAAAGTTATAACTTAATTCTCAATTTTTGTGCTAGGGTTTTTTAAATTAATGTATCTGCAACATAGTTTCATCTGGTGAGGCAAAAACTGCTGATTAAAGCTAATGCCTTTGCCTGGTTTTTGTTGTTGTTGTTGCCAGTTTATTTTTTCATTATTCATCATTATTCATTTTAAAAGTAATAACCAAACCTCCGCTGCCAAGACAAAAATGTAGAGTGAAGCATAATTTAAGGAGTAGGTTTAAATAAATAACCAGGTTTGAAGCCAACTGGGGGAAATCTAGTCACTTATTCTTTCCAGAAATGGACTCAGGCAGGGGATGGTTAGGTGTATGCTAGAAAAGTCTCAGCTCTTCAAAATGTTGAGTGAACGTTCATAACTCATATTTAGATGGAAGAAACAATTGATGCTGCAGATGACGGTGTACAATTTCCTCGGGATATAATCTCTATACCCCAGGACGTGTCCATCTAGGTCCAGCCCAAGCCTTGCCTTGTCACCTTCGGCAAACCAATTGACCCTAAATGCTGTTTTCTTATCTGCAAAATGGAGATGATAATAGTACCTAACTCTTAGGCTTTTGTGAGAATCTTAAAAAGAATAATACAGGTGCAGCACTCAGCACAGTGTCTGATACACATTAGCTCTTCTTATTTGTTGTCAAAAAATATGGAACTCGAGTTATTCCCAGGTGCTCATACCTGTGAGCACTTCATCTTCCTGCTTCCTTAGGTGACCATTTTCCTGCTTTTATAAATGTTGATTCTTATACACTATCTCCATCATAAACCTACCTCTAAATATTTAGAAATATCTGAGGTATAGTTCTTTTTAAAACTGCTTCAAAACCAACCAAGTCCTTTACGATGAAATATTTAATAATATTATGGAATATAAACCATAATGGAAAGTCTTTAAATTGATTTAAAGTTACTAGAGTCACATTTTTCCGTGAATCACTATTATTATGCAAGCAATACAGGTGGATTGTAGAAAAATTAGGAATGACAGTAGTAAACAGTGATATGGATCCCATCTAGCGGATAATATTTTCAAGCTGGCTAATGCATTTAAAAAAAAATAAAGTATTTCCAAAATAAAAACTGTTATTGATTGCATGGTTTGTAAAATGCTACTGAAGGAGATTCAAAATGGATTCCAAAATGTCACCTTAACGGCAGACTTGCTTATGTTAGCGCTTATTCTTCTTTGAAAGATAAGCATGATCATCTCCACTTTATAAATGAGGAAACACAAGTGCAAAGAGATTGAGTGCCATCCCCAAGACAGCCACGGGGTAGTCAGAGATTTGAATATAAGTGTTCCTGATTACAAAGCCTATGCTTTCTCCTCGACCACATGATAATAACCTTGACCAGGGTGCTAATTATTACTAAATACTGTAGGGATTGATTCAATGGCTGTAAAAAGTGGCACTTGAACACAGGTTGGCAATTAAGCACCGTTGCCAGCAATCACTGACTGCTTCAGCATCAGTCTCACCACCCCACTTCCCTCATTCAATCAGCACTAAAGGTTTCATGGAAATTTCCAGTAATATTTTACAGCACTGGCATTCAGCAAGAATATGCAGGTACAGCAATTATCAATAAAGAAAGGTAAATCTCATTTTTCAGAGGTAGCACATATTCTAAAATTGTAAGTTATACCAAATGGTAGTCTATGGCATAACACAGTAGAATCAATAGAATTTCTTATTTATTTTTATAGAAGGGATACCTTTCTTGATATTTAAAAAATGATTTTAAAATCTCCTGATTTTAAATGTTCTAAGTGTTAGTGAAACCTGTGAAGAAAATGAACACTCAGAGGAATGGCATCGATTAGAGAATAACAAGCAAGGTATGACCCTCCCCACTCCCACATTCTGGATCTTATTTCATTTACAATAGCCAATATCAGCAGTTTGATATAATTATTTCATTTAAGTATAATATTTCCAATCTTCACTACTACCATTAAATATCCTCTTACAAATCCCAATGTTTTACATATCCTATTTTGCCCGTACCACATGATAAGACCAAATATGTAATGTTAATAAATCCGATCTTTCCCAGTACTGATTTCAAAAAGTCTTTGGTGGCAATTGAGATTCATAAAGTCTCTACTATTCCTTAAAATATTAGAAAAATTAGTTTTCTTCAGGGACATGGTGATTAGTTAGAAATGTAAGATGATGTCATCATGCTGAGGGAAAACTACAAAATTACTGTCTTCTCTTGATCAAGGCTGATAATACTGTGCATTATGTAGGCTTCTAAAAGTACACATTAAAATCACTCTGGCCAAAACACTCTTCACAGCTACTCTAGGACCCTAGGACCACAACAGTCTACTTCATGGGTTCCCAACTGAAAGGGCCTCTGAGGACCCATCTAAGTCCTGGTCATACGGCCCAGCTCAGGGGCCACCTCTCTCCTACAAGCTTCCTGTATCACATGGAAGCACCTCATCTTCTGTAGTGGCTTCATATGTTTAAATCAGAACCTAAGGGCAGGGTTTATGTAAAGTAGTTTCACTTCTATTACCCATCCCCACTTTCGACCTAGAATAGTGTCCTCCATGGAGATACTACTCCTATTCATTGATCAAATACTTGAGAAACTAGTGAGATTAGTTTAACTAATTTTAACTCAATATTGTAAAAGTACAGGAGGGTCACTTGGCTTGTGCCACAGGTTACAGTAATGGCTGTGCTACCTTCTGGCATTGCCTCATCCCAGAGAAGAAAAAAATCTTGCTTTCAGAATGCTACAGAAGCCAGCCCATGCTTCTCACCGCCTCTGTAAAAGAAAAACTAAACTTAGAAGAGAAAAAAAATTACTTATTAGCCATCTATAGAGAAAATGAAGAAATAAATGTATAATTTCCTAGGAAAGATCTAGCTTTCTAAACTTATTTAAATCTTGTCTGCCTAAGAAGCCAGGTTGCTTGGGGGAGGGGAAGAATAGTGAAAAGGAAGCAGAATGTAGGTTATAAGGAAACAAAAGAATATTACGAACCTATCAAGAATCCTTCCATCAATGACATTAACAACAAATAAAAAACCAAAAATACCACTATGTGCTTGACATTCTAGTAACATGTGAGACAGTCATAAAACATAACCAAGACAATCTTCACCTTAACAGTTTTACAATCTAAGAATAACTCTTATGTGGATTCACACAGGCTAAGGGGTATCTAACAACTGTGTACACAGCAGGGAAGAATCCTATTATTCTGAGAATAGTGAAGAATAAACCCAAAGAGTGGGGATAAAAATATACACTTCTAATATAGAGCCTTTTATCTTGCAAGTTCTTTGATTTTCAACTTCTGAAATGATCCAGCTGCACATTCCCACGATTCTGCATTCTGTCCAGGTGCATCTTCTCACACGTCCTTGGAGACAGAAGAAGACATCTGCCTGGATCCGTGCTGTTAGGCAGCAACCCCCCAGACAGCCCCTAACATCTCTGATTAGAGCTTCCTTCAGGTCTCAGGGATCACAGCACACATATACTTCATGGAAGTCAAGGTCCCAGGAGAAGCCTCAGAAACCCCTTAAAAACGGTGTGGATGAAACAAATAGCCTATTAACTAAGAGAAGGCAAGTTCAGAGGTGGAGACAATTCAAAACGCAGAGTCTGTGACTTCCAGCTCTATTCACAATGTGTTTCTAGCTTTATTGTCTGGAACCTTGGTACGTTGGGTATCCTAGGTGTCACCTGGCTTGATTCGCCGAATCTTGGTTCCCCTAGGCAGCCAAGGCAGAGACTTGGTTTGCCTCTTCTCAGCTGTGCCTTCCAATCCCCCACTAAATCTCAGGAGGCAACACAAGAAATGCTTCCAAGGTTTTTCTCTCATCTCCTTCCAAGGGTCCTGTGCTGACTCAGGCCCTTTTTAGTATCCAAGAGCCTCCCAAGAATCCTCCCTTCCTCTATCTTCTTCTCTTCCCGAGCGAGAAACTCCCAAACTGGTAAGAAAATTCTCTTTAAAAACACACTGTGCCACCTACTTAGACAAAACAAAGCAAAGGATGGTACTAGCCTTTGTTCACCTACAGCAGCATTGTTACCAGAGGGTAAGGATGTACCATCCAGGGTCCCCAGGTTGGAAGCCAAACAGCGTCAGGCAAGTGACTTTTTATTGAAGTATTGGTTCTATCTTTACAAAAAAAATCATTTACACTTTGTATCTTGCTACAAAATATATTCCTATTATTTTCTATAGAAATATTTAAAATGACTAAGCATTATCGAAAATGTTAGTCCTAGAATTTGTACTCTATTCAGGTACTAAAACTAATCACAAAAATTGCTATTCATAGCTGAAATTCTTTATCATAGCCCCTCAAGATTTTTTCTCCCAGCCAAGCTATTCAAACTTAATTACACTGTCCTCTCAAGTATCGGAACCAAAACACTTGTGATTTCCACACCGCACATCCGCAGCCTCCACACCTGCCTTTGGCCTGGGACCAACTCCCTTCAGGAGGACGTCCCAGTCACCTTGAAAGTCTGTATCAAGTGTCAAACGTTACCAAGTCCTTGAGAAGCCTTGCTTCGCCGTCCACCCACAATAGGCAGAGTGCATGTTCCTCCCTCACAGTTTCAGCACTTGGTTCATTTGGCTTGTACATTTGTAATTAGCTTTATGTTAAGTATATGTCTACTTGCTTGTGGAATCCAGTTTTCTAATGATGAGGATCCTACCTTTCTCATCTTTGTATCTTAGAGCTTGGCAAGCCATTAAGGAATCAATAGTACTTAGCCTAGTGACTGGTTCATAGGAGGGGCATGAAAGAAACATATTAAATTACTTGATGAAATCTTTTTATTTCCCTCAAACGTTTAGTTTTTGGGCTCTACTATTCCCCCTGATCTGGTCACTGATGGCTGACTTGCCCACATTAGTGTGTGCCCCTCCCTCTACATTCTTAACATCTCTGAACTTCATGATCATTTCTTCCTTTTGTATAAAAGCCCTCGATACCTAAATTACATCTGCATACCAATGGCCAGAAATTAAACATCTTGATTTACAATTAATTCTATATATTAGAAATACCCAAGAAAATTATGTCATAAAAACTTGTTTTAGTGTTTTCATTCTATTATTATAAATGAAATTTCACCAAGAATCATAAGCACAGATAAAATCTTTTTAAAGCAGCACCAGTTTCACTCACAGTACAGTTCAACCAACTCCTTGAGACTTCTTATATGATCCTCTGACACCAACATTTTCTAAAATAGTTATTCATACAAGAAACTATTTTCTCTGCCTTTTGAAATGTAGGTAAATATACAATGTCATCATGTGCACCAGGTAATAACAATACGTCAGGTGTGTCTAAATGCAGATGTGTCATCTACCGTCCTTGTGAGTTTCCCTCTCCTTTCTTTCCCCTCTTCTCCTCTGGACTTAAGTAATTTCCTAGTAGGTCATCCTGCCTGTATACTCTCCAGAACCTATCAATTCTCCAAATTGCTTTCATATTAATTTTCCTAAAGTAAATCTTTGATCATACCATTCTCCTTAAATGTCTACACATTGCCTCATGGATGAGATTTAAATACCTTTGCTTAATAAACTTAGCCCCTCCATTGTTTGCATGAAACTTGACTACACTATCCTCACCTTCCCCTACTCCTCTCTACTTCAAGCTAAACTGGGCCCTCACAAGACACACCCTTTCCCACCTCTATCAGAATAGTTGTCTGAAAGTTGGAAATGAGGCAAAAAATGTGGGCAGCAAATCCTTTCGATATCATGGAGGGAAAAGCCATCCAAAGGCTTTCTGGAGCAGTGCTGTACAATAGAACCTTCTGCAATGTTGGAAGCATTCTACCTGTGCTGTCCACTGGGGCAGCTGCTGCCCTACATGTGGTGACTGAGCACAGGAAGTGTGGCTGGTACAACTGAGAAGCCAATATTTTTAATGTTATGTACATTTATTTACTTAAATGTAAATAGCCAGTTGTGGCCACATGGGGGATGCATTCATTGTTTCATATTGATTGAAGGTCCCAGACTTAGTAAAGTTACTTGTCATTGATCAATTTTTGTCCAGTAGATATGCAAATAATTTTTGTTCTGAGAAACAGATAACCTCAAATATGTATGGTCTGTTGGACATTTCTATAGACATATAGATAGGTAAATAGATGGACCCCTGATTTCTAAAGTGCTCTTTGAACTGGTTGTAATATTTTATTATGTCCCTCATTAATTAATGAATTAAATAATATTTTTTACATGTGTTCATCTTATATTTGAGGGGGGGGGTCATGATATTACCTTTTGTAAACTGTACACCTTCTTATTTTTAGGGAGAGAGAAGATTGTAAAAGTCCTAACAGTTCAGTCCTAACCTGAACTGAACAAGTACACAGTAAATATTCACTTCTATTTCTTCCCCTTTGCCCCTAAAAACATATAAAAATGCATCATTTCTCTCTATTTCTACATGCCCCGGTTCTCCTCTCCCCCCAGTCTTTTGGGGCCCAGATGTACTACCACCTCCTCCAAGAAGACTTAATGATTCATCCATCAAATGTAAATCCTCTGCCCCTATGTTCCCATTACATTTTATTTACATTTTTCTCTGGATACTTAAATCACTTTCTATCTCACCATTTCCCATAGATATTTTTATCAACTTTATTACACTTCAGATTTTTGAGGGTGGAGACTACATTTCACTGCATTCTCCCTGTGTCAGTGAATAAATAATGGCAAGGATGTGGAGGAAGTCAAGCAACTAGACTTGAGACTAACACTGTGATAGGAGAAAATCCTTTAGCTTGCAGAAGACAACGTCACAATACACTGACCCTCAGATAACTTAATCTCTATGATAACGCAAGGGGGAATGTTCTTCCAGACCCACTAAAATGACATGCAGGTTGACGACTGTTTTTACGGCAACGGGGTTCTAAAACGAAATGTTTCCCAGCTTCTGTTATTTGGCAATGCTAAATGAATGTTGCTTAAAGGTTAAATATAAATTGGTTATAAATCTTCATTTCACTGCATCATGTAGGGAAGGCTACATTACAACAGCCATGTTTGTGTCAGCATTAAGAAAATAGTCTTATTTTAATAGTAGTAACACTATTGAAATTATTGTTTATTCTACATAATAGGCTTCAGATTTGAGGATGATGCCGTTGATGGTCATCACTAAATATGTGAGTAAGGCTGAAAAAAAACTGAGGACAATGAACTAGCCCTTCTGGACTCCCAATGGACAGAATGGCCTCTTCCCAATGGCTGTAGTCACCATTTGCAGGTGCACTGTCCTTGGCTGAAAGGTCTGCATTTTGCTAACCAGGCTTTGCAAACTGATTGAAGAATCTCATTTCAGAACAGTCCTTTTTACACCCAATTTGCCTGACTTTACAGGCAATGACCCGTGGTTTGATCACCTGTCCAAACCACCTGGTGGTTTGGATGTCATCTTGTTATAATCTTGTAAACAGTCTCTCTGAAGCTCTGTAGTCACCCTTTAATTTTGAAGTCTCGCTGTCAAGCAGCCAGAAAAGCTTGATGAATATCCTCCTTGACACACTGAGCTAGTCTTTACTGATGACGAGACCAGGATGCATTGCTATAACTGTAAGAGGTAGCAAAATCCTACTTAAAAATAAAACTCTTCTCTTGGTTACGTATTTCAACTTTGGGAAGATCATTTTGGGGAATAAAATACGGGCTTTGGAAGAAATTAATGCTTTGATGATTAAAAAAAATTTATTAGGTTAAATTCTAATTGCAGTAATAATCATGACCTAAGAATTCAAGAAGCCTGTGATACAGATAGATAGATAGATAGATAGATAGATAGATAGATAGATAGATTTCCCTTTAGCCGCTAAAAGGAGAAAGGCCAAGGATTTGGCAGGAAGAGAATAAAAACTGAAAGATCAGAAAGATTTACACAGGCAAAAATGATAGCAGAGAGGAAGCTGTAACGAAAAAGAAAGACAAAGAGAACTGTGTAGAAGAAAAAGCACATACACTAATAGCCAGAGAGCCATGGAAAAGAAAGACAAACATTAAGAGAGAACATGCTGTTTCGTTTCACAGAATACCATTCTCAATCTCATGACCTCTTGGAATATTTTTATGCAATGTCCACGCTCTAGTTTCACTACTGTAATGTAAATGGGGCTACTACCTCTTGACATGTCCTGCACGTGGTGCACAAACCAAGGCCGATGGCCCGTCATTAGCTCCCCTTCCAGCTCTTCTCTTGTATCCATTGCTCCCTCTCCCTCTTCCTACTGCCTTTGTGTGTGGGAGGTGCCGAAAACACTCATATAGCAACATATTCTCCTTCCCTCCCCTCAATTTACATGCTGTGATTTCTCAGACCTGGTTCCCTAACTTAAAAAATAGACTATCAATAAATATGATACATCAGTTAGAGAAGTATCTACATTTCCATGGAGAAGAATAATTACTTTTAGCTCAAGAAAAAATGCTATCACGGTGTGAAAATGTCCACTAAGGAGGAGACAGAGGAATGTGGGATGAAATTCCAGCACAACCTCCTGGCAGCAGAAACAGGTGGCTTAGTGTACACCTGAAATGCAAACAGCACCCACACAGCTCAAACACAGTATTCACCTGGGGGGGGGGGACCCACAGCATCAACTGCCACAGCTGCCCAGACAAAGGACCGTGGTACAGAAACTTTGTAAAATCCTTAACGCCCTTCCTGGAGGGCAGCAGGACCATGACTGGAGGTGCTTCCAGAACACAGAGCTGCTCCCCTCACTCCCTGCTGTAGACACCCCACTGCGGGGAGCCCGTCCCCAGTGGGAGTGTGAAGCTAGGTGGCATGTGGAGCTCCCACAGGGAACGTAAGGCTGGAGTGACTTGAGCTCACTAAGCAGGGGATGGGAGCTCCTGAGTAGGGTTTGTTGTCTTCTCGCTGAAAGGGGCCTCGGAACACAGAGTTACCCAAATCAGGATGCTGTTGGGACCCGTTTCTCTGTTCCGTGGTCCAGGGCAGGAGGCAGTGGGAGGGCCACTGGAGTGAGTGGCAGTCAGGAGCCCTGGGGAGGACTGCAGCTGGCGACAGGGTGAACCTGTTCTGGAGAGACTCCTCGCAAATCTGCATATCTGGGGTTGGGGCTTGGAAATCGGTTATTTATTCAGTTTTAGTTGGTTGTTATTTTCGAAGCTCACTCGGTAATTCTAATGCACAAGAAAGTATGGAAAACATTCACAAAAACATGCATGAGATTCAGATGTCAGCTGAGTGGACAGAAAACAGTCACTCCAGGAGGAGAAAGCACCCTACTGCTTTCAGTGGGACTTACGGGGTCCCACTGAGCCGGTGCTGAGACCCTAAGGACAAAGGCCCGGTGGGGACACCCGGCGCAGCAGGCGGGCACTGTGACGCCGAGTCCTCCACTTGTGCTCGTCCCAGGCAGTGATTTAAAGAAAGGTCATCTTTTTATCTCCTGTCTGTCTCCCTGCTGCCAGCACATATGCTTCTCTGTTCAGACAACTCTTCCTTAAAAATCAGTGAAGGACTCAGCTTATCTTTATAGAAACTTGCCCATAAAACCTACTAAAACCTAGTTGACTCAAAGATCTGTAAAATATTTCTTTATCTAAGAACTGTATAAGCCACAACCACAATATTTAGTAAAGATAATAAGAATTGACAAGCCATTCAATTTTTAGCTCTTCAGTTTCCTCCACTGTTCATTACTGGTTTTATTTCATTTCTAAATTGAACTGCATATTGCAAAATCTGGCCAAATGGATCTTTGTGTAGATATGTGTCTTGTTTCTGCCAGGGCTAATTTTCATTCAGAATGAACAAGAAAAGGCAATACTGGATACAAAAATGCATTCAAGTTTTAAAATAAAGATGAAAAACATGTGCATCATTCAACTGTCCTCCATTTCATGGAGAGAAAAAGCACACTTCACAGAGATAATGTCTTTCTTACTCCATCTCACAAATGAAGATCTACAATTGAACCGCTTTTATTTAGGTTGCGAGTGTTTCCCCGCTTTGATTCTTCGGTCAGGAAGTAATTACATTTTAGAGATTAAATAATGCTTGTATTGGGAGTGTGCCATGAAAACAGCAATAAATGTCACTGACCTGCAAGAAATACACACCACTGTGGTCACTGTTTTATAACTGATTCTTCTTTGCATGAAAATTAATTATAAACGTCTTCTGTTCCGAGTTGTATGACTTTGAGATCTTGGCTTATAACAAAACTATGAGAGTAGAATATTTATATGTTCTTTAGCTTATATTACTTAATAATTTTTATGGCACCTTCCATTACTATCAGATACCATTTACTGAGTGTCTACTATTGTGCCTCCCTGACGTTAAGATTCTGTTGAAGATCCCTGAGAAGTTTATATATCTATTTCATGAGTTTTACAGGTGTAACCTCTGAGTTGCAGAAATGTAGTCTGCCCAGAGTCATGTGGCTTTATAAATGTCATCTGTGGGATTTAAACCCAACTCAGTATGACTTGAGTGCCCTTGCTCTTTTGGCCATAGAATGCTTCAGCCTTATTTGATACTTGAAAGGTAGTCTCTCTAAGAAAATAAAATCAAAGTTAAAAACTACAAGCGGGGCAGAGGTTGCATTTAACATAATATTGGATTCAGAAATAACTGGATTCAAATACCAGGTAGGCTATTAACAGCTTTATGATTTAAGACAAGTATTCAAAACTTTCTGAGCCTCAGTATCTTTATCGATAAAATGGGGATAATAATATATGCCTCATTTGTATCATTTTTTTTAGATTCCACATGTAAGTGATATCACATGATATTTGTCTTTTTCTGTCTGACTTACTTCGCTTAGTATGATAATCTCTAGATCCATTCATGTTGCCACAAATGGCATTAAAAAATAATCTAAAAAATGATACAAATGAACCTATTTACAAAACAGAAACAGATTCACAGAGTTCAAAAACAAACTTACGGTTACCAAAGGGGAAAGGTGGGGGGAGGGATAAATTAGGAGTTTGGGATTAACATATACACACTACTATATATAAAACAGATAATCAACAAGGACCTACTGTATAGCACAGGGAACTCTACTCAACATTCTGTAATAACCTACATGGGAAAAGAATCTGAAAAATAATGGATCTATGTATATGTATAGCTGAATCACTTTGCTGTACACCTGAAACTAACACAATATTGTAAATCAACTGTACTCTAATATAAAATAAAAATTAAATTAAAAAATAATCACAGCAAAAAAAAAAAATATATATATATATATATATTCCTCAAATGATGGCTGAGAGCAATAAATGAAAGAAAATATTTAATGCCTGGCATGTATTTCCAAATCTCCAGAGTGAAAATGGTCAGGGATGAGCGCAGCTAGGCCAGAATGCACGGAGAAAAAAATCTCTGCATAAACACAAAAGACTGAGGAAATCAGTCAAAGGTAAAAAGTCAAGATTCAACTACAAGGAGGTCTGCAACAGAGAGTCCTGATGGTCCCAGATGGGCCACTTGCAGCAAGGCAGGGGAAGAGCAGACAGTCCTTAGGGGAGAATAATTCAAAAGGCAACATTCACCAAATACCTCAGCCTGCTCCAGGGCACGGGCCTGGGTAGGGACTTGTCATGAAAGGATCAGAAACAGGCACATACTGTCCCCAGTAAAAGCTCAATGCCTTGTTTCACACTTGTCTTGAAATGGGATGTATTGTGAACGAACGTATTTATAGGTAGCATCTACTCCTAAATGATCCTGTGTTGCTTTGGTTAACAGTCTCATTCTCTTGTTAATGTTTATTTCCAAGGAGTTAAATGAGTTAATAAAGAAGAGAATGGTAACCTAACCCAACCTGAAAATCTTCTCTCCTTATGTCAGTATGTGTTTGTGTGAAAGATTTGTTCCTGCTGGCCTACTTTCTTTTTAAAGAATTTAATGTACAAATAATGCATAATCTGCCTATGTTTCTTTGCAAGATGTTTATTTATGCAGTGAGTAAGGAATTCTTTACTTTCTTCTTCATCATCTCCAGTGCCCAGCTGAGTACCTTGCATATACTGCTAGTTGAGGACATTGGCAGCAAAACAAAACAGATCTCCTTCAATTTGACTATTTATCATTTTGCATCTGTATATTTCTTTGACAGTAACTTGGCTGATGAACAAAATTTGTTGAACTACAAAAGATGATAAGACCCCCCCTGAAGCCTTGGTTTCTGACTTTGACTGCTACCTTAAACCAAAGCCTGAACTTTTCAAATAAGTGCACCTTACTCAGTAGTTCTGGGTATACTCAAATTGGAAATGGCAATGAAAACTCTGAATGTGGACTGTGGCACAAGGTGCCATTAGTGTGACAGCACAGTGGCCTGGCCAGGGCTTTGTAAAACTGCTCCAAATTTTTCAGTTAAATATCTTAGTCTCACAAATTGACACAGTGTATGCTTGACTGGCATTATTTCATTACTAAAAATAAGATGATTGAAAAATATATGAAGCTTACAATACAATACTAATAGGATAGAAGAGGGGAAATGCCAAGGTATTTCTGCACTGGTTTTGAAAGGTAAATATTCAGGTGACGGTAAAAAAAAAAAGTTCTGAAAGCCATTTTAACGAATGCAAATTAAGGGGAAATTGTAAGATGACAGGTATTTTGCTTTATCATTTTGAGATTTCAGCTTGACAATGACATAATCCCTAAAAAGAAAGCATTTTCAAAACAATTAACATAATGTTAAAGGTGTAGAGAATTCAGACACTGACTCAATTACACCGTCTCTAACTCTGTGCTAACATGAGACATACGTCGTGTCTGAAGATGAGATCGTGTCTGAAGATGAGATACACGTGCTAGTTAAGATAAGAGTAGATTTTATAGGGGTGTTTCAGAGTCAAAGAGGCTTTTAGTTTTATAACCTTGAGCGATTTGGGAAGCAGAATTCTATGATGATCCCCAAGGTTCCAACCCCTGGTATCTACGTCCTGTATAGTCATCGCCCCTGGAGTGTGGGTGGGAACTATGAAAAGAATCAGATGTCCCTTCCATTATTGGCAATTACGTGGCAAAGGTGAAGGGATTCTGCTGATGTACAGAATGTCCCAATCGGTTGATTCTGAGTTAATCAAAAAGGAGATAGTCTGAGTAAGCTTGACCTAATCAGCCGACTCCCTTAAAAATGACCCAGGTCTTCTCTGAAAAAAGAGATGAAGGAGAGTCTCCTGCTGTTTGAATAAGTGAGCTGCCTGTGGAGAGAGCACCCATGAGAGGGCCATGGCCACTAGATGCTGAGTGAAGCCCTGGCTGGCTGCCAGCAAAAGAGCAGGGACCTCAGTCCTACAACTGCAGAGCCTGAATTATGCCAACAACTCCTAGAGCCTGGGAAGGATCCAGACTCCAGAAAAGAATACCTTGATTGCAGCCCGCGAGACCCCGAGCAGCGGAGCCAGTGAACTGTGTGCAGGTACCTGGCCTATAGAAAACTGTGAGATCTTCAATGCGTGTTGTCTGAAGCCCCTAAGTGCGGTCACTTGCTACGCAGCACAACGGACTAACAGAGGCGAGCTGCTCTCTTAGCCCACCGGACATCGGTTTCATACGTGTAAGTGGAGATCATAACAGAAGGTCACTCTAAGAATTCACTGGGATTAAGTAATATTCTCAGCACACGCCTGGCACGTAATAAGAGCTCAGTCACGGCAGTTAGAAATAGTAGGGCTACTAGTAGCACTCGTAGTAGTAGCAGTAGTATAAACTGCAGTAAGGGTGTTAGGTTGGGCTACCTAGCTATGCTCAGATACAAAAGAGAGAAATTGGGATAGGCAATATATCTGTGTCCCACAGGTTGACATTTGGCTAAATTAAATCAAGATATCATTAAATCTATCAACATGCACACATTTGTGTATACTGGCTTGCCCCAAGCAGACACACACACACATACACACACACACACACCCACTCCAAGAGCACCAAATTATTCCCAGTCTGCAAAAACACTACATTCTTTGCCTTTGTGTCTTTTCTCCACGTGCGGCTCATCCCCACTGAAATGTCATTCCCGAATCTCTACCGGTAAAATCTATTTATTCTTCAATGCCAGGCTCAGATTATATGGCATTTACAATGTTCAAGAACTGTTCCAGTCACTTTAGAAACATTATGTCATTCAGTAACAACTGCATGAAATAAATATCACTATTGCTCTTTCTTATCCATTTCTTAAAGGATAGGGAAGAAGACCCAGAGAGCCTAGTCTGCCCGCGTTCACAGGGCACAGCAGGATTTGAACTCAGGCAGCTGTGCTCCAGATTCTGCTCTCAACCACGATAACAAGCCTCACGCTGATGGCCTCCTGCATAAGCGTTTCTACATCCAGTTGGAATTGAGGACATTTTCCCCTTTTCTGGGTTCCTATTATATATATTTTTTGACGAGTAAGGTTTAAGCTGAGCCCAGTTTGAACTATATCTGGATCACGGAGTTTGAAATCAAATTTTAATATATTTGCATCCATTTGGGAAAGGACACATTTAACCCAAACCCTCATTTACATTTGCCCAGCTAGAGGAAAGAAGCCAACAGGAGGCAATAATAGGGAGGGTTCAGGGCTTCTACAGGAATCTATGAAGGGAAGAAGACTTGGGAACTGGATAGGGCATCCTCTTCCTGGGCTCAGGCCTGCCCTAAGCCTCTCCTCTGGTATTATATGCTCCAGGGAAGAAATGAGGGCCAGAAGCTAAAAGAGCTCTCACTGCCACACCCCGGGCACAAGCCGCCCTGCTGTGAGGTGCTCTGCGAGTCTCACATGGAGGCAGTGCTGTTTCTGGGCAGTTCTATGAAAAAGCACACTCACCAGTGGCCTAGAGTGGTGGTGCTGGCCTGAAGTCCTTCTGTGCTATGCAGGAGGCCTGCTAACTTGCGGAAGTCAAAGCTACATGTTATTGTGCTCTATTTTAAAGCTGAGAGATGGGAACATCTTCTCTCATCTCTCTTGTGTCTCTCATATTTTGAAAAAAAAGCCCATGTGACTTTATTTTGCATAACAGCTTTACACCAAGGGAGCCAGAGAGACTTGGAGAACCTGAGGCCCTACAGAGCAGGTGCCTGTCTCCCCTCACCCTCCTGAACATTGTGGGCTCCCAGGGAGCAGGACCCATGGGCCCCAGATCTCTGCACACTCCAGGGGGCCTGCCCTAATGCCTTACACACAGGAGAGGCTTAATAAATGTGCACTGGTTAAAGGATAAAATAATCATATTAATCCACAATAGCCAACTTGCCAGTAGATGTAGCTAATGTGTTTAACTTCAGAAAACATGTACAGGAGAATCTAAAATAGAAGAACAGCTGGGATTAACTTGGGAAATAGGTACTAACTAATCTAAAAATCAACTACTGGCTACAGAAAATGATTGCTGATAATGTTGAGGTGTCTTGGGAATCTAGGTTTATTTTTTGCCCCTGTGAAGAAAAGTAACTGTAAAGTCAAAATCTGGCTAATGAGAAGACACTGCTTTAAAGAAAACGAATAAATCTGAACAGTGTTCAGGGTTGATAGCTACTAGATTAAGCAAACCTGATCTTACAGCCCATGTTATTCAATAGGAAAATATCTGAGTGTAATAGATAGCAACAGCATTTTAGATGCGTTGTTTTCTTTAACTTTTAGGAATGGCTCGCTCCTCCTTCCTCTCATGACCCCAGGTCCTCTGTACTGATTTCTAACCCGTATCTTATAGGCCTGCCTCATGTCTGACTCCTCTACCGAACCGCCGCCTCCTTGCTGACTGCAGTAAGTCTTATTCATCCTTTTGTCTCCAGTGCCTAAACACATATGTGACAATGGCAGGATCTCATTAAGTGTATACCGAGTGAATGAAACACCTTAATATTTTTACAAAACTAGAAATTAATAAAACTTTCAGAGTAGTTGACTTGGCTGAAATTATTCTTGATACACAAAATGAAATATGGCTCTATCTGATTATTTTGATATGAAGCAAAAAGGCAGGTGTTGGGAAGAGAGAGGGCACTTGACTGACACAGCAGCAGCAGATCTTGGCCTGAGGCTTGGCTTCGCACCTACTGCTAAGCTCTGAATGACTGTCAATGATGACTGTCTTCATTTCTTGACCTCTAAGGTCCTGCAAGGCTCACATTCTAAGAATACAGGCACCATGAGGGCAGGAAGCTGTCTACCCTGTTCATGGCTGCGTCCCCATGGCACAGCTCACTAAATGCACACTTGTGAATAAGTGAACAACAAAGACCCTGCAACAACTTCTCACGTCCAGCTCCTATGCAGAAGGTTTTTTTTTAAAAAACGATGCTGAATTTTCTATGCCAATATAAAAGACAGCTACACAATGTTTCCTCATGAAATAGTTTCCCCATGATTTAAAATTCTGTGTTTTCTATGTCTGCATGCTTCAACAACATGAACTATGCCTGTAACATTAACAATTTGGGACAGAATTCAATAGAGTATTTACACAATTGTTAAAATGAACATTATAATAAATTATCATCATTCGTCATAGACGGCCCAGTAGAACTTCACCTATTTCTTACGAGATCTGCAATAGTCTTTGTTGGTTTTTAAATAATAAAATCTGGTGAGTCTTCATGTTTTGTTTATGTGTTTGCTTGTTTGTTTTTTCTTTTTTTAAGAATTAACCTTTGGTTGGTCTTACAAGTCACATATCTAAAAACAGTAACGTATCATTACTCATATTAATGAGCATCTATTTTTTTAAAAGCAGTATTTGAATGTGTTGCCACTCAGCAGTGTATGAAACAAAGGGATTTTTCACTCATTCATTTAGAACTTATTTCTGGAAGGAAAGGAGAATATCTAATCATAATGTAGATGAATTGTAAAATGAATGAAAATGTTTAAGTTAATATAAATATAAGCAATATAAAAATTCAAATGATTTTTAAAAATACATTATTACAACATATCAGTTAAAGAATTAATTTTCTATAACACCATTGAATAGTTACATTTTCATAACACAGGCTTTATTCCATGTACATTAAAGAGTTTAAGCAGTTAGAATCTGTGGCTTTTCAAATGAACCTCTGATTCCACAAAATTAAATTAATAAATTTAAAATAGTATTTTTAACCAGAAAAAGCATAAATGCATATTGAAGGGTATTATGGGTGAAGAACATACTTAAATTTTGGAAGGACTGAAGGAGAAGTTTACTTAGAAAGCATGAGCCTTGGTGTAGAGAGAACAGTCTTCAGGCCCTGGCTCTGTGTGATCTGTGGCAAGTGTACCCAATCTCCCCGAGCCTCAATTTCCTCATCTTAAGTGGAAATACTGACCCCATAGGTTGGTGAAAACTGAAAAAGAAAAGAATATGTATATACATGTATTAATGTATATTCATACATATAATTTCAGGTCAAATACAGAGATACATATGCCAGTTTTAAATTACATTTAGAAGATATATATTTAGGAAACTGCATATGTGCATACAAATAAAGAGAGTGGGAAGCATTGATCCTGAAAGAAATCTATTTTATAGGAATTGGGAGAAGGAATTAAGAAATGGGAAAAAAATAAAATCAGGAAAAACTATGCAGTTAGAAAGAACTTAAAGAAAAAAGAATTGGCAATCCAATTCTTCAGAGGAAGAATACGAGGGCGGCGGGGAGAGACGTGCAGTACACCAGAGGCGTGAGAAACCTCCTTCCATGCTGTGCTGAGCCCTTCCAGGGTACCTCTTGTCAGGGTGAGGAGCCCAGACCTTCTCTGATGGTGTTATAATGTGGAAAGACACTGCAAATGATGAAAACAGTCATCAGCAACAGGGTCACTTGGGTCAAGTGACAGGAACTTGGGGGAATTTCTGGGATGAAGTTTGGGAGGGTTTTTATTTATTGCAGAAAGGGAAAAAAAAAGAATGAAATGAAGAGAGAGATGGAAGACTAACAAGTATAACAAGATTAACTTGAGCCTGCTAGTTCCTGGGCAAGGCTGACTCACCGCTTCTCCCATGGGCTCTAGCGAAATCAGAACTTCAAAATCAAGCCCAGCCTCGTTCCCCACAAGGGCACACGCTGCTGCTTATGAGGAAGACCCCAAGCTGACAGGACACTCAGTCCCCTGGTGCCTAATGAAAGGTCCGAGGGGACCAGCTGCCTGCATCGCTTCCCCTGCTCTCCTAGCCTTTCCCGCCTAGACAGGAGGAGTAGAACAGTGAGTAAACAGGTTACTTGTCTGTATTTAGCTTTACTCGATCATTACAATCCATGTATGACATAGACAGATGGCCTTCTACATATACAGATATTTAAGTAGCCAGCACAGTTCTTCTACATAAGAGTCTGAATTTCAGTGCATATTAGTTCTCTTTCCATCCACTCTCTTCAGACACTGACTAGTTTGCTCATTTTGAGCTATGTCACGTTCTGAAAATATGATTTTTCCCTCCTAATGCAGTGCACCAAACCACTGCATATTTTCTCTTGGTTTTCATTATCTGGAATCACTTAGTACTTTTTTTTTTCTAACCCTTCCTACATCTTTCCTGAAAATCATGGGTTTTCAAAACCCAAAACATATCCAATTATAGTTGTAATGTAAGGCACTCTGTAAATGATCAATAAATCTAAAACCCACAAACAGTTTCACTTTACAAGTAGTTCAAATATGTGAGTGCCAAATGATGAAATCATAGTGTTGATCTTCACTTTGTACTTGACCTCTACATTAAAGCAGAAAGGACTAATGTCAGATTTTACATTACTTTATCTTACTCTCTTCTTGATCTTTAACTGGAAAACATGGTAGGAAAAAACTGTGGATTTCTATCATTCTCATTCCTAAAATGACATATAAAAGCAAAAGCGAAATTAGCTACTTAGTCAGATATAGTGGGAGCATCATCACAATCCCTGGTGTCCCTGCAGGAAGCCCTAAAAGACTTCACACTGTGTGTCTATAGGGAAATTTGCAGCAGGAATACATCAGTGTGGCAGGACTGCATCAATGAAATCCAGAAAAATAGGGTTGGGGGCTACTCTTTTAAAAACAAGTAGTTCCACTGCAAACAAAATACTTAGTAACTTGATTGACATAAATGTTTTATTATGAGGGCTATTTTCCCGCATCTGATAGTGAATAAGCAAAGTCCAATATATTAGTGTGGACAGGATTCTCCGAATCAAAGCTGGGGAAACCTCCCTACTGAGATCATCCAAGGAGTTGAACATGAAGCAAAATTTCAGGGCAAGAGGGGCTGACCATAACACAAATTAGATGTCTTTCATCTTTATTTCTATTTAAGAAAGTATATTTGTTGGTAGACGTATTTTAACTGACATATTTTAACTGCAAAAATCACAAAGTCCCTAAATTCAAATCAAATTATCCATAAAACTCATCATAAGGGCAGTGGAATTGATTCCATAAAACATATTTTGCTGGAAATAGAAATTTAGAGGACTACATTTGAGATCTAAAGTATAAATGAGTCACTATTATTACAACTTATCATCCACATGTACAGATGGGGGCTGGTCACTGCTCTTGACCTCCTCATAAATGATGAATATTGGTAATGATGGCCACGGAACAAATTCTCTGCATGAATGTGGATTTTCATTTGAAATTTTGACACAAATTTATGACTCATTAAAATGGAAAACAAGAAATTCACGGAAAAATCTTTTAGTCCATTGATCTCTCACTTTGCTGAAAGATAGTTAAATGGTTTGAAATTAATGCCTGATAAACATGTGAACTGATTGAAGGTATAAATACCTTCAAAGACCTATTCAAAGCTTATGAAAATCATTTTTTTAAATGAGCCAAAAACATGAAAATTAGCTCTACTTAAATGCCTAGGATAGCCCAGTAGTGTACTTTACTTACTGGTTTACAAACATCATTTCCAGTCTTCTTGAAGAAGAACTCCAGTCTTGCATTGTTCTGTTTTTTCAAATCCTTCTAGATTTTACAGAGTCAGGCATAGTCACTAAGGAAAGATCCTCCAGTCACATAAGCCAGGTAGCAGGGTTCTGTGTGCACCCCCAGCGGCTCCTTCGCAATGTTTCACGCCACATCCTTTGTTGATCTCTAAATGTTGGCAGGCACTATGGTGCAGTCTATGGGCCTCTTTTTTCTATCATTATTCACTCATTAGTTGATCTTCTCCAGTGCCATGGTTTGAAATATCTACAATATGATTTCTGCCAAATTTACATTTCCAGCTTTGAGCTCCAGATTCACACAACAAATTACCTCTGTGGCTCATCTGCATTCATTGGAATCTCAATTTTAATATGTCCTAAGTAGCACTCATGATTATTCTCCACAAAGCCTGCTTCTGCCCAGTCTTCCCCATCTTAAAAAAGAACACCACCATCACCCAGGTGTTTAAGATAAATACCTATGACATCCTTAATTCCTCTATCTATCTCCATCATACTCTACATCCAGTCCAAGACAGATACAGTCTATTTTCAAAATCTCTCCAGAATTGGACCACTTCTCACCAACCCCAAAGCTATATCACCCTGATCCAAGCTACCGCACTGGTTATACGTGGATCCTCATAACTGCTTCCGCTACTTCCATTTCTCCCAGACCAGGCCATTTCTCCATCTGAGGATAGAGTTGTCTTTCAGAAACATAAATTAGACCCCATTACTCCTTAGCTCAATATCTTCTGATGGCTTCAGGTCCACACTCTTTACACACACGTCCAAGATACTACCTTTTCCTGCCTCGCCTCTCCAAGCTCATCACCTCATGCCCGATCCAGCCACATTATCCTTCTTTCTGTGCTCACATACACCAAGCTCAGTGCTTCCACTCAGCCTTTGCGCTTGGCATTCCCTCTCTCTTTGCTATTCCTCTCAATACTGTATGTTGGTTCCCTAAATCCATTCAGGGCTCTGCTTAGAGAGACCACCCTTTTTGAAGGAGTTCATTTCGACCTTACTCTCTAGTCTTCCAATCTAGTTTACATTTCTTTACGGCACTCACCACCACCTCAAATTATACATATAACAAATTAATTAATTTATTTGTTTTGAATGTCTCTCTACTAACAGGGTCAGCTTCTTACAGTAGGAGTCCTGTTTGTGTTGTTTACCATTATGTCTGAGCACCTAGATCCATGCTGGCACAGACAAGGCACTCAATGATTATGGCTTTATTGAAGGAAACATTAGTGAATGTACATACTTTTTCATAGGCTATGCTATAAACAATTCTGAAAATCTATTATTATAATATAAAGTGATGTACCAATAAATATGGCTTCGAATAGCAAAGTTGGTAGTTTTAATCAAGTATGTACATGCGTATATCTTACTTAAGCAATTAACTATTATATCCTTAGTAAATATGGGACCAGTGAATACATGAATCAACTGTAGATGTGTGTGTCTGTTGATCGTAAGCCTAGAAGTAGTTTTGACAACAGCAAACGTTCAGAAAGCAGGATGTGCCCGGATGGATTTGGTTTATTCCAATTCGTCTCCTTAGCTAGAAATATCTGCTGAAACAAGTAGGAAGAAAGACATCCTCTTTGAAGAGGATGCTTCTGTTATCTTCCTGCTCTGCAGAGGATGCCTCGTCAGTTTTAACTCTTTGAACCCTGCAACAATCTTGGAAGATGGACAAAAGTCATGAAAGACTGCTGGGAATCAGCTGGGTGCAGTTTGGTAGGAGCCAGGGAAAGAGACAAGGGAAAAGCACTTGGCTGATAACCAACTTCCTAAATTGCTCCACTTCCATTGAGTGACTGTGATTATCACAATTTTAATCATGCTCATTAGGGACTGTTAGTCTGAACAACATATCCCCTAGGACTGCTCTACTGACGTCAACTTTAATTTGATCATATTTTAATACAGAACAGTGTATATAGCTTGAAGACAGGGATCTACACAACTGTTGATAATAGAGGAGGGTCACAGAAATCTAATAACAACCTGTAGAGAATCACATTCTTGCTTTGCTACCATGACAGTCAATTGCATTCCACAAGAAACCTTCCTGTTAATTTGCTGCTCCTATCTTGTACCAGGCAGACCAATTCACAGTGAATAAGAAGGTTTCTATGGCTCTTTGAAGCAGTACTTTATGAAAATTCTATACATTCACCTGAAAATAATTTTAAATCTCTACTGTTTAACTTTCTGGTTTTCTTCCCCTCCCATTAAAAAAAAAAATTGAAAATAAAATAGTGAATTCACACATCTGTCTTTCCAATATGATATAAATCCACAGATTGACCATTCCTATACTACTATAATGCTGTAGATGGTGGAGTATTTCCAGAGACAGTTTATCAGCTTTCTCAATAAATAAAGGAAAATTCACTCTTCTCTGGAAAAATCAGACAAAGTATTCTCCCTCCCTTTTTCCCTCTTTCCCTCTTTCTACTATAAGCCAAATTAGCTTCCAAATAAAATATTTTAAGAGTGCTAAGAGGGACTTCCCTGGTGGCACACTGGTTAAGAATCTATCTGCCAATGCAGGGGACATGGGTTCAAGCCCTGGTCCGGGAAGATCCCACATGCCGCGGAGCAACTAAGCCCGTGTGCCAAAACTACTGAGCTTGTGCTCTAGAGCCCACGAGCCACAACTACTGAGACCGTGTGCCACAACTACTGTAGCTTGCGTGCCAAGAGCCTGTGCTCTGCAACAAAGAGAAGCCACCACAATGAGAAGCCTGCACACGGCATCAGAGAGTAGCCCCCACTCGCCACAACTAGAGAAAGCCCGCGCACAGCAATGAAGACCTAGTGCAGCCCCACCACGAAATTAATTAATTAAAAAAAAAAGAGTGCTAAAAAATCATCCACAGATACAGACACCAACACCCACCCCAGTCGCCCTCCATGCAGGTTTTCTTATTGACCATAAATTCCCAGTGAAATAGTAACATCTCTGATTGTTTATGGAGAAAACTTATACTTAAAATCGGAAAACCTAATTCATTGCCCCCGTTTTCTAAAGAATATTTGTATTACAAATGGATCTCAAAAAGTACAGCTAAGTCTTAATAGACAAACATACATTTTTATCAAATGGGGGAAGAAATCCTTGAGAAGGAACTTAGCAGCAGTGTTAGACATTTTCTCTAACTCCCCAAAGTCTTCGGAGATGAGGAAATGCTTTTTATTTATGCCCAGAACTGCAAAAAAGTGATATGGTATGGGAGTTAATCCTAGAAACATAGAGCAGACAACAACTGCCTCTGGATCTGTATCCAGAACAACTGAATACTGTTTTCATTCATTTGGGAAAATAACAGTCCTGCACATAGTATGGTCCTAGAAAAAATTAAATCTTGTGCGGCAATTCCATTCAATCAATTAATATTAAACATGCCAATGTATCTGTATTGTGAAGTTAAGGTATTACCTCTTCATTCATAAATCAGAGAACTTTAATCATATTAACCATTATCCCAAGTGATTAAATACATCTCAGAGACAGAAAAAAATTAAAAGTCAAACAAGGCAATCTCTCCCAGAGAGACAGGAGGACAGAACAAGACATTCCTTCGCACAAAGTACTGGTGCTCTGGGATTTCACTGGTCCCACCAACAATGAGGGGCATGGGCATGGTCGGGACTAGGCTGTTGTGTGGATACCTGTCATATCATCTTACTATCCAGTACCATGTGTCACTCCCTGTCACACAGAGTTCCGTGGAGATGGAGGTTGTCACCTTGACTACTTTGATACCCCTTCACCTCCCAGGCAGGTTATGTTCATGGCCCTTGAAAAACCATTTCTAGTTTGGTTTCAGAATAAGCTATCACTCTCATAGTAAGGGGAAAGAGGACTCATCTCAGGATCAAGAGAAATAAGGAGTGGGCAAGTGGCTATTCATGGATTTAGTTAATCTAACAAGCTCTCCGTCCTTTGTCAGAATATTCCTGACCCTGAGTCACAGCCTTTGTACTGAATTTTAAGTGCCCGTTCAGGGGCTGTGTGTGGTGTCTCTGTGCAGCCCCTCCCCGTGCCTGGCCCAGCTCCTTTCCTCTTCAGTGACTGCCTTGCCTTGGGAGCGGGGCTGGGGACCCAGAGAGGCAGCTCTGCTGCTCACTGCCCCATCCCTTGGCTCCCGCCCATCCTCCTCACTAAATACAGCAAAGCTTAGAGAAGGGACCGTGAGTGTCAGAGAAAAGTGACCCTTTCCCTCAGAATCAGTGGATTAATTGCCTTTCCTTTCACATCCCTGTACACAGGCATATAATGGAGCAGTAATTTGGTAAGAAATCATCAATTTGCCTCCAGGTTGAGATTAAACCAGTCACTTTAAACATTTTAATATTAACAAAAGGCTTTGTATGATTTCTTTTTCTCTCTGCTGTGACTTTATTAGAGGTTGCCAGACCACAGTGGCTTTGACAAGTTTGTCAGTGGTCAGGGGTCCCACAATCAAGTAAGAAAACACCCCACCAAGACCTAGCATGCCCGTAGACATTACAGGACATTTTCAATGTCAGTGTCTACACAGAATGTGTGGTGTAAACTATAGTCTTTGAAGAATATTAATCAATTCAGATCAGAGAATTTATGATGCAGCTCATTATCAGGGAGATCAATGTTAGAGTTTAAATTTAAAAACCTATGCTTAGGTCAAAAAGTAAAATCATGGTAAATAATTGAGTAAAAGAGAAAATACATACCAGCACAAAAATGTGATTTATTTTTCTTCTACATAAATATCACCATGTTCATTAGTGCTAATGAGCAACTAACTAGATTTCCTTCCAAAATATTGATACAGGAATAAAATAATTTACCACCACAAGGAGACGTCTAACAGAAAGCCTTTGATGGAGTAATATAGTCATCCTATGTACAGATAGTCATGTAAATATTGCAAAAATACTGAAATACATCTTATTATTTCAACATTAACTCTCTAAGGAAAGACGTTTTTAATGTCTTCAATAGCTATGTTAAAATGGTTATTCACTAATATTGGCTAATATTTGGATGTGACATTTAGAAAAATCTAAGCTTCTCTTTAAGGTGAAGTGTATGCATTTATTCTTTTTTTTTTTTAATTTTTGGCTGTGTTGGGTCTTCGTTTCTGTGCGTGGGCTTTCTCTAGTCACAGCGAGTGGGGGCCACTCTTCATCGCGGTGCGCGGGCCTCTCACTGTCGAGGCCTCTCTTGTTGCGGAGCACAGGCTCCAGACGCGCAGGCTCAGGAGCTGTGGCTCACGGGCCCAGCTGCTCCGCGGCATGTGGGATCTTCCCAGACCAGGGCTCGAACCCGTGTCCTCTGCATTGGCAGGCAGATTCTCAACCACTGCGCCACCAGGGAAGCCCCCTGCATTTATTCTTATAATTAATTACTTTAAGTAATGTATTTCACTGACAATATATAAAAATAAAAACTGATCCAGTGATACCATTTCAAGGACCTTATCCTAAGGAAATAATTAGTCAAAGGGCACAAACAGCATGGATGAGATGTTTCCTGGAACCCTGCTATAAAAGCAGAAACACAAATAAATCCATATATATGGGATGAATTCAATGAATTATGTTATATCCATATGGAAAATGGAATACTATGCAATCATAAAAATCCAACATTTAATAAGAAAAACGTACTTTCCACTGCAGGGACAAAAATGGTCAATTTTAATAATTGAACATAGGATTATTCAACTTTTTTGGCAGCCATTGAATACATTCATTTATGTATACATATAACAAATATTTACTATATGTTTAATCAAATACTATGTGCCAGATGTATGTACTGATAAAGAAAACAGACTCAGGCTTACAAACATTAAAGAGTTAATTGTAAAAATAAATATGTAATTGTGGTAAGTTTTATGAGAGAAAAGAGTAAAATGAAACAAGAGATTATAATAATATTAGACCAAATATAGGTTGAGGGATGGGAACAGAGAATGTATTTTCTAAGACATGATAGGGAGGCCAAGTAGTTCAGGAGAGCTAGTAGGTGGGAATGCTTTCAAACCAGAGGGAGGGCACCCTTGGCATCACCCAGGGACTGATATGCGGTGGGTCTGGGGCTTGACTGGAGTGACTGAGGGCAGAGCGGTGGGGATGGGACCTAGAGCAAGTGGCAGCTGGGTCCCGGGGGGCCTTGTCAGCCTGGTCTAGGATCTTGAATTTTGATTCATTGACTTCATTTGATTCATTGAAAGGTCTGACTCATTTGATTCATTGAAAGGATTTACCATGGGGAAAATGGCATGAGTCACATTTTTAAATTAAGTTCAATGGAGATCTTCAAGATAGCGGAGGAGAAAGACATGGAGATCACCTTCCTCCCCATAAACACATCAAAACTACATTTACATGTGGAACAACTCCTACAGATACCTATTGAATGCGGGCAGAAGACCTCAGACTTCCCAAAAGGCAAGAAACTCCCCACGTACCTGAGTAGGGCAAAAGAAAAAAGAAAAAACAGAGACAAAAGAATAGGGACAGGACCCGCACCTCTGGGAGGGAGCTCTGAAGGAGGAAAAGTTTCCACACACCAGGCCCCTTCACTGGCGGGGTTGGGGGTTGGGTGGGAGGGAAGCTTTGGAGCCACGGAGGAGAGTGCAGCAACAGGGGTGCGGAGGGCAAAGCGGATAGATTCCCGCACAGAGGATCGGTGCTGACCAGCACCCGCCAGCCTGAGAGGCTTGTTTGCTCACCCGCTGGGGCGGGTTGGGGCTGTGAGCTGAGGCTCGGGCTTCAGAGGTCAGACCCCAGGGAGAGGACTGGGGTTGGCTGCGTGAACACAGCCTGAAGGGGGCTAGTGTGCCACAGCTAGCCGGGAGGGAGTCTGGGAAAAAGTCTGGACCTGCCACAGAGGCAAGAGACCTTTGTTTCGGGGTGTGAGAGGAGAGGGGATTCCTTCCCAGTGTGCCCACAGAAGGCAGAGCACAGCCTAAACGAGCTCCAGAACGGGTATGAGCCATGGCTATCAGCTCGGACCCCAGAGACAGGCGTGAACCGCTAAGGCTGCTGCCGCTGCCACCAAGAGTCCTGTGTGCAAGCACAGGTCACTATCCACACCTCCCTTCCTGGGAGCCTGTGCAGCACGCAACTGCCAGGGTCCCAAGATCCAGGGACACCTTCCCCAGGAGAACACATGGCGTGCCCCAGGCTGTTGCAATGTCACACCAGCCTCTGCTGCCACAGGCTCCCCCGCTTTCCGATCATGACTACAGTACCCCTCCCTCCCCACGGCCTGAGGGCAACCTAAACGCACAGGTGGGGCTAAAACCAAAGCTGAACCCCAGGAGCAGTGCGAACAAACAAGAGACAGGGAAATCTCTCCCAGCAGCCTCAGGAGCAGCAGATTAAATCTGCACAATCAACTTGATAAACCCTGCAAATGAAGAATACCTGAACAGAAAAGGAAGTTCCCCAAATTGAAGCAGTGGACTTTGGGAGCAACTGTAGACTTGGGGTTTCCTTTATGCATCTAATTTGTTTCTGGTTTTATCTTTATCTTAGTTTAGTATTTAGTGCTTATCATCATTGGTGGATTTGTTTATTGGTTTGGTTGCTCTCTTCCTTTTTGTTTTTTAAAATATATATATATATATATCCTTTTTTTCTTTCTCCTTTTTCTCTTTTTGTGAGAAAAGAGAAACAACACCCTTTGACATAAATCACAGCAAGATCCTTTTTGTGTATATGTATGCTTCTTTATCTGATTTTGTCTGTGTAGGTTTGTTTTTACCATTTGTCTGAGGGTTTGGTGGTCACTTCGTTTTTGGTTTTTTTTTTTTCCTTTCCTCCTTTTCTTCTGAGCCATGCAGCTGGCAGGGTCTTGGTGTTCCAGCTGGGTGTCGGGCCTGCGCTTCCGAGGTGGGAGGGCCGAGTTCAGGACGTTGAACCACCAGAAACCTCCCGGCCTAACGTAATATCAATCGGTGAGTGCTCTCCCAAAGATCTTTGTCTCAAAACTAACACCCAGCTCCACCCAACGGCCAGCAAGCTCCAGTACTGGATGCCCAATGCCACACAACTAGCCAGAGATGAACACAACCCCACCCATTAGCAGAGAGGCTGCCTAAAGTCATACTAAGTTCACAAACACTGCAAAACACACCACCAGATGTGGCCCTGCCCCTCAGAAGGAAAAGATATAGTCCTACCCACCAGAACACAGGCACCAGTCCCCTCCACCAAGAAGCCTACACAAGCCACTGAACCAACCTCACCCACTGGGGGCAGACACCAAAAATAATGGGAACTACAAACCTGCAGCCTGCGAAAGGAGACCCCAAACAGAGTAACTTAAACAAAATGAGAAGACAGGAAAATATGCAGCACTTAAAGGAGCAAGGTAAAAACCCACAAGACCAAACAAATGAAGAGGAAATAGGCAGTCTACCTGAAAAATAATTCAGAGTAATGATAGTAAACATGATCCAACATCTTGGAAATAGAGTGGAGAAAATACAAGAAACGTTTAACAAGGACCTAGAAGAATTAAGGAGCAAACAAACAATGAGAAACAACACAATAAATGAAATTTAAAATGCTCTAGAAGGAATCAATAGCAGAATAACTGAGGCAGAAGAACGGATAAGTGACCTGGAAGATAAAATAGTGGAAATAACTACTGCAGAGCAGAAAAAAGAAAAAAGAATGAAAAGAATTGCGGACAGTCTCAGACACCACTGGGACAACATTAAACACACCAATATTCGAATTATAGGGGTCCCAGAAGAAGAGAAAAAGAAAGTGTCTGCGAAAATATTTAAAGAGATTATAGTTGAAAACTTCCCTTACATGGGAAAGGAAATAGTCAATCAAGTCCAGGAAGCACAGAGAGTCCCATACAGGATATATCCAGAGAGAAACACACCAACACATATTAATCAAACTATCAAAAATTAAATTCTAAAAAAAATATTAAAAGCAGCAAGGGAAAAGCAACAAATAACATACAACGGATACCCCATAAGGTTAACAGCTGATCTTTCAGCAGAAACTCTGCAAGCCAGAGGGAGTGGCAGGACATATTTAAAGTGATGAAAGGGAAAAGCCTACAACCAAGATTACTCTACCCAGCAAGGATCTCATTCAGATTCAATGGAGAAATTAAAATCTTTACAGACAAGCAGAAGTTAAGAGAATTCAGCACCACCAAACCAGCCTTAAAACAAATGCTAAAGGAACTTCTCTAGGCAGAAAACACAAGAGAAAGGAAAGACATAAAATAACAAAACCAAAACAATTAAGAAAATGGTAATAGGAACATACATATTGATAACTACCTTAAATGTAAATGGATTAAATGCTCCAACCAAACGACACAGACTGGCTGAATGGATACCAAAAAAAGACCCATACATATGCTGTCTACAAGAGACCCACTTCAGACCTAGGAATACATACAGACTGAAAGTGAGGGGATGGAAAAAGATATTCCATGCAGATGCAAATCAAAAGAAAGCTAGAGTAGCAATACTCATATCAGACAAAATAGACTTTAAAATAAAGACTATTACAAGACACAAACAAGGACACTACATAATAATCAAGGGATCAATCCAAGAAGAAGATATAACAATTGTAAATATTTATGCACCCAACATAGGAGCACCTCAATACATAAGGCAAATGCTAACAGCCATAAAAGGGGAAACTGACAGTAACACATTCATAGTAGAGGACTTTAACACCCCACTTTCACCAATGGACAGATCATCCAAAATGAAAATAAATAAGGAAACACAAGCTTTAAATGATACATTAAACAAGATGGACTTAATTGATATTTATAGGACATTCCATCCAAAAACAACAGAATACACTTTCTTCTCAATGCTCATGGAACATTCTCCAGGATAGATCATATCATGGGTCACAAATGAAGCCTTGGTAAACTTGAGAAAATTGAAATTATATCAAGTATCTTTTCCGAACACAATGCTATGATACTAGATAGCAATTACAGGAAAAAATCTGTAAAAAATAAACACATGGAGGCTAAACAATACACTACTAAATAACCAAGAGATCACTGAAGAAATCAAAGAGGAAATCAAAAAATACCTAGAAAAAAATGACAATGAAAACATGACGACCCATAACCCATGGGATTCAGCAAAAGCAGTTCTAAGAGGGAAATTTATAGCAATACAATCCTACCTCAAGAAACAAGAAAAATCTCAAATAAACAACCTAACCTTAAACTTAAAGCAATTAGAGAAAGAACAAAAAAACCACAAAGTTAGCAGAAGGAAAGAAATCATTAAGCTCAGATCAGAAATAAATGAAAACTAAATGAAGGAAATGATAGCAAAGATCAATAAAACTAAAAGCTGGTTCTTTGAGAAGATAAACCAAATTGATAAACCACTAGCCAGACTCATCAAGAAAAAAAGGGAAAAGACTCAAATCAATAGAATTAGAACTGAAAAAGGAGAAGTAACAACTGATACTGCAGAAATACAAAGGATCATGAGAGATTACTACAAGCAACTATATGCCAATAAAATAGACAACCTGGAAGAAATGGACAAATTCTTAGAAAAGCACAACCTTTCAAGACTGACCCGGGAAGAAATAGAAAATATAAACAGACCAATCACAAGCATTGAAATTGAAACTGTGATTAAAAATCTTCCAACAAACAAACGCCCAGGACCAGATGCTTCACAGGCGAACTCTATCAAACATTTAGTGAAGAGCTAACACCTATCCTTCTCAAACTCTTCCAAAATATAGTGGAGGGAGGAACACTCCCAAACTCATCCTACGAGACCACCATCACCCTCATACCAAAACCAGACAGAGATGTCACACACACACAAGAAAAACCTATAGACCAATATCACTGATGAACAAAGATGCAAAAATCCTCAACAAAATACTAGCAAACCAAATCCAACACCACATTAATAGGATCACACACCATGATCAAGTGGAGGTTATCCCAGGAATGCAAGGATTCGTCAATACACGCAAATCAATCAATATGATACACCATATTAACAAACTGAAGGATAAAAACCATATGATCATCTCAATACATGCAGAAAAAGGTATCTACAAAATTCAACACCCATTTATGATAAAAACTCTCCAGAAAGTGGGCATAGAGGGAACCTACCTCAACATAATAAAGGTCATATATGAAAACCCCAAAGCCAACATCATTCTCAATGGTGAAAA
The DNA here is from genome assembly GCF_028021215.1 of Eschrichtius robustus. Lineage (NCBI taxonomy): Eukaryota > Metazoa > Chordata > Mammalia > Artiodactyla > Eschrichtiidae > Eschrichtius > Eschrichtius robustus. The sequence continues at coordinate 6,333,316 of NC_090832.1, read as the reverse complement.
ACTGAAACCATTTCCTCTAAGATCAGGAAGAAGACAAGGTTGCCCACCCTCACCATTATTATTCAACATAGTTTGGGAAGTTTTAGCCACAGGAATCAGAGAAGACAAAGAAATAAAAGGAATCCAAATCGGAAAAGAAGTACAGCTGTCACTGTTTGCAGATGATGTGATACTATACATAGATAATCCTAAAGATGCTACCAGAAAACTACTAGAGATAATCAATGAATTTAGTAAAGTAACAGGATACAAAATTAATGCACAGAAATCTCTTGAATTCCCATACACTAATGATGAAAAATCTGATAGAGAAATTAAGGAAACAATCCCATTTACCACTGCAACAAAAAGAATAAAATACCTAGGAATAAACCTTCCTAAGGAGAGAAAAGACCTGTATGCAGAAAACTATGGCACTGATGAAAGAAATTAAAGACGATACAAACAGATGGAGAAAAATACCATGTTCTTGGATTGGAAGAATCAACATTGTGAAAATGACTATACTTCCCAAAGCAATCTACAGATTCAATGCAATCCGTATCAAGCTACCAATGTTTCTTCTACCTTCACAGAACTAGAACAAAAAATTTTACAATTTGTATGGAAACTCCGAATAGCCAAAGCAATCTTGAGAAAGAAACATGGAGCTGGAGGAATCAGGCTCCTGGACTTCAGACTATACTACAAAGCTACAGTAATCAAGACAGTATGGTACTGGAACAAAAACAGAAATATAGATCGATGGAACAGGATAGAAAGCCCAGAGAAAAACCTACACACGTATGGTCACCTTATCTTTGGCAAAGGGGGCAGGAATATACAGTGGAGAAAAGACAGCCTCTTCAATAAGTGGTGCTGGGAAAACTGGATAGCTACATGTAAAAGAATGAAATTAGCACACTTCCTAACAGCATACACAAAAATAAACTCAAAATGGATTAAAGACCTAAATGTAAGGCCAGACACTATAAAACTCTTAGAGGAAAACATAAGAACAACACCCTTTGACATAAATCACAGCAAGATCCTTTTTGACTCACCTCTTAGAGAAATGGAAATAAAAACAAAAACAAACAAATGGGACCTAATGAAACTTAAAAGCTTTTGCACAGCAAAGGAAACCATAAACAAGATGAAAAGACAACCCTCAGAATGGGAGAAAACACCTGCAAACGAAGCAACTGACAAAGGATTAATCTCCAAAATATACAAGCAGCGCATGCAGCTCATTATCAAAAAAACAAACAACTCAATTCAAAAATGGGCAGAAGACCTAAATAGACATTTCTCCAATGAAGATATACAGATTGCCAACAAACACATGAAAGGATGCTCAACATCACTAATCATTAGAGAAATACAAATCAAAACCACAACGAGGTATCACCTCACATCGGGTCAGAATGGCCATCATTAAAAAATCTGCAAACAATAAATGCTGGAGAGGGTGTGGAGAAAAGGGAACCCTCTGGTGGGAATGTTAATTGATACAACCACTATGGAGAACAGTATGGAGGTTCCTTAAAAACCTAAAACTAGAACTACCATATGACCCAGCAATCCCACTACTGGCCATAATACCCTGAGAAAACCACAATTCAAAAAGTGACATGTATCACAATGTTCACTGCAGCTCTATTTACAGTAGAAAGGACATGGAAGCAACCTAAGTGTCTACCGACAAATGAATAGATAAAGAAGATGTGGCACATATATACATTGGAATATTACTTGGCCATATAAAGAAACGAAATTGCGTTATTTGTACTGAGGTGGATGGCCGTAGAGTTTGTCATACAGAGTGAAGTAAGTCAGAAAGAGGAAAACAAATACTGTATGCTAACACATACATATGGAATCTAAAAAAAAAAAAAAAAAAAAAAAGGTTCTGATGAACTTAGGGTCAGGACAGGAATCACTAACTGATTATGTGATGTGATATACTGACCAGCTATCCTGTTGCAGTAACTGTGGCATCACAGTCACACCCAGGCCTCAGTTTTCTCATCTGTGAAAACATCTGGCTAGGCAAGCAACATCAATATCCTTTCAGTTCTTCATAAGACCTAGCACTGTGGGAACATTATTTAGGGATTCTGCTGCAGCACTTATATCTTTACCAGTGTTAAGTCAATAAAATAGAGCTTTATAAAAAAATGGTATAAAAGGATAGGTGTGTTTTTGTGTGTGTGATAAACAAGAAAATAGCTGAATTAGAGGTTTAAGGGATATTTGGCATTTGATTTAGTTTTCAAATACGAAATGCCAAAACATACTGCCAAATCCTACCCTCCAGGATGCTTTTAAAAGTTCTACTACTAGGGGTAAATTGGGAACCAGAATGTATTCCCAGCTGCATAACTATGAGGTTGCCTGTTTCTTTTTAGTCAATAAATATTCTTATCTGATGGCAATGTTTGACACTGCCTGAATGTCTGTGTGGTTTGGAGTGCTACCATAAAAAAGCATGACATGCCCCCCTCATTCTGCTATTATGGACAAATGACATAACTTGCCATGAGTAACACATATTAGGAACACACTTCGACAAGGCTGAATTTTACCTGAGCTTTGTGCTCCTGGAAACGGGGAAGGTTAAAGGAGTTTTCCTCATCCCTTTGTGTTCCAGAAAACAGCTTACTGAGGGTAACCACCCTTCCCCATAAAAGTCATGATGCATCCCCACTTGTTTATCTATGACAAGGACAGACACGGACCCTCCAAATTCCTATTCTTTGCCTCATACATGATTAGCTGAACTGCTGGTCCCCACTTATCAACCAGAGTACAATGCTTGGTAACCAACTTTGGTTAAGCTTCTTCCTCCACACTTTGGCCCATGCTCAGCCCAAGACAGCAGAGAGCCCCTCCTGAGGATAAGCTGGCCTAAGGTAACACAGTGTCTGATCTACTCCCCTGTAACGTTACCCCCTCACCTCACGTCCCCACCTGGTTCTTTCTAGCCTTGTCTGCTCCTCTCTACATAAGAAAACCCCTTCTTCCGAGTTCTTGAGAGGCTTGTGGAGCTTCTAGTCAGAACGTTCACCCAACTGCAACAGTCCCCTTGATCGACTGCAATAGTCCATCCCCACCCCCATGTCCCACAGCAACCCTTTCAAATAAAGCCTCTCCTTACTAAATGGGCATTTATTTTTTATTTGACAACATTTACAAGGAATGCTTTCGTAAGAGGTTAAAATAGTTTTGATTGTTTCTTAATCTCACCTAACTTTCCCTCCAGACCCTGGGAAAAAAATTGTGCTCAGCATGGAAAAATCATATACAAGCAAGTTGGCAAATTATTAGACAACGAAAAATTAAATCACTGAAGAAATTTATACAAATCATAGGACAAGACCTAGTACATTAAAAAAAGTCAGTGAAACAATAACAACAACAACAAAACTACATAGCCACAAAGGAAATATGACTCACATAATCATTTCATGCTTTTTTTTTTCCCTTCACATTATGGAAGTTGCTTTGTTCACATTATCTCCAGCGGTCTGTTAAATGTTTGCAATGCTTCAGTACTTTCTGAACAACATTTTGTTAGGAATGAAAAGTGACTTACCTATCAATAAGAAAGGCAGCTGAAAGATTAGAATAAAGAAATGAGTTTGTCTGAAATACTTACTTGGTTTCTGCCTTAGCTCCTGATCTGCCAGCCAGCACAAAACAGAGCCAGGGTCCCATCCGTCTCCCAACTACAATGGATCTCTAGTTCTGTGGGAGTCAACAAGTGGTTTTCAATTCTGTGAACCTTGACTACACAACAAAAGAACCCAGGCCCAGGGGGTGAGAGTTTCCAAGACTGTGTTCAGGGTATGAGCAGAAGCTACTTGAGGACTCCAGCCCTCTCAGGGGCCTCATTCTGCAAACCTGTTGCAGTGAATAGGGTAGGAGACCATCAGTAGAGACGGGCATGTTAATGTCTTCCTGGACTCTTCCATTTAACAGTTTGAACGCATCACTAGTCTATGCGATTCAGCTGTTCAAAGACGATAAAGTTAAAAGCAAAAAAACCAAAAAACAAAACAAAAAGCAAAGCAAAACAAAACCTTGGGCCTCCCAGATGTTAAGTTTCAATCTGTTTTCACAACTTCTCTTACCAAGGCCACATCATGGGAACTACTTCCCCAAATCTGGCCTCAAGGGACCTCAAGGCAGGTCGGAGGATTGCAATGAGTATTCATCACAGCATGTATTTGTGGAGGATAAGAAGTTTACAATAAGATTTGTATTTGCCAATTAGTCTAATTAATCCTAATTGTCCTGTTTTAAGGGTCTGGTTGGAATAAGGCTTTGCTAACCAAGGCTATGAAGTTTGTTTTTATAAGTCAGAGGGAATCTTCCCCAGCAGTTCTTTTAAATCAAGAGCCAGAGGACAAAAACAAAATTATGAAAAAAAAAAAAAAATTGGAACTATTGACAGTACACTATATCTGCTTTTATGAATTCCTGAGTCTGGAATAACTGATACACATATACAAGCAATTCCTTCAGTAAATATTCTTTGAATAGTATGCAAATAACACCTTGAAGTATAAAAACTGATATGGAACAGATCTTCAAAGACATTACACTCCTTTTCTTTCCTTCTATACCTTACTCGTGGGTTGGCAGCAAAGTTTTTACTTTAAGAAGAATTTTATCTTTTGGAAAAACTTTGGAAGAATTAACGAATAATTGCTATATTTCTCATGGCTACCCACTGATTAGAAGTAATTAACTTATTTCTATTACAATCAGAGAAATCTGAAGAAGAGCAAAACACATCCTAATATATCAACAAAAAGAGAAACAATAACCAGAGGCAATGACAATAACATCTTGCAAAGCAGTAAAGTATTTTGAAAAATCATATGACCTCCTTATTCTCAGGAAAGCAACCATGCCCCTGAAGGTCACCAGGTAGTCGTGTAAATTGTGTCCAACTATCAGTGAAGGGTAAATACTAAAGATTAGGATGAGTCCCGTTAAAAATAAGACAAGAATGGGAAAAAAAAATCAGTATTCAAAAGCACAGTTTCTTCCCTAGAATGTCATTCAATTAGTCATACATTGAGGCTCATATATGAGAGTTATCACTAATATAAACCAATATAAAAGGTTACACTCTAGAATGATGTTTTGAGGAAAGTGATAGAATCACTGACACTAGAGATTTTAAAGAACTGGACTGACATCCATCTCTTACTCTCAAGCAGAGAATTTTATGTGTTGACTTCCTGAATTTCCTTCCAATGTTTGAAATTTAAAGTAGATAACGTATGTTAAAGTTAAAAAGCTTAAAAAATTATTCTGCTCTATCTTACCCTTTTACTACAGTTTTTTCAATTGTCCTTTATTATGCCCTTAAAATTACTGTTACCATTATCATCATCATTATTTTAGTCAAACATGAAGGGAAATATAACTGGATTTGAATTTTGTTAAGAGGTTTTCAACATTACTTAGAATGGTGTAAGAATTTTATTGTAAGTATATTGCGCCAAACTTTAAAGATATAATTTAAAACTGCAAAAGCAAACAATATACAAGAAATGCATCCAGACTTTCATTACTTTATTCCAACAGCTGTAGAATTAGCGTAATGAATTGACAGATAGTGACTGAATCAGAAGTACAAAGAATTCAGGTAAAGACGAGATCGTTTTACAGAGATAAGTTTATTAGAGAAGTAGTGACAAAAGAGTGAGAAGTGATTTAAGTGTAGGATATTAGGGCAGATTTTAATATCTATTTATTACCTCTACTTCTATTGCTAGGTATGGTTTAGTAAAAAATAAAAAAAAAGTATGAAAGTTTCACCCAAGATTTATAAGCTGTCACTTCAAGTATTTCCTCATTCTAAATGAGAGCTACTTCACGAGAGCGTATATAAGCTCTTGTAACATGCTTTGCTTTAAACTTTGAATACTTCAGCACCAAAAAGCTTATATTGTAATAAAAACATGTTGTGTCTGATAGTATCAAACACATAACCACACAGATGATTCAACTTTACAGGTAGCAATGATCTTGAAATCCAGCACATTGCCAATGACACCAGCAAATTTTATAACACGGATATATCAGGTTTTCTTCAATTTAGATGGTGACATTTTACTTAGTTTCAGTAAAGTATTGTAGAATTCTTCCTAGAAGGAATAATAAAGAAGCTGAATTCCCTGGACATTTTTCCCCACAAGTACCTGCATAATTTATCAGTCTACACTCCAAAATAATTTATTTATTCATTTATAGTATAGCCCTTGGATGTTTCTAAAATGGACTTCCACATTTAAAATTAAGACGCTACAAAAGAAATTTTTAAACTAAGATAAGAAATTGCATAAAAGAGGACAACCTAAGTAGATACCCAAACTACAACCAAGTTTTAAATTTACCTTTGACTCTCCCAGGATTTTCAGAGCAAAATGTGCACACAAACACACCAGGTCAGATTATCTCATTGCTGGATGGTTTTTCCTCATTCTTTGTATAGAATCCAAGAGGTACGAGTTTCTTTTGTCTTTACCATGAAAATGCAGTTTTCCACAATATTAATGATTGTTATATGTTTGCACCCAAAAGAGAAAATTCAACGATGAAACTAAGAACGTTGCTCAGTACTTACTGAAAGCAGATGGTCTAGAGGGACCCTCCCAACAGCAGAGCAAAATCTGTTAATTTTGATAAAGTATCTCTTTATTTTCTAATCAGTTTTCTCCTATATAAAATCCAGCTAGGTATTTACCATTTATGAGGCATATTTAAAAAACTGTTTTGTCTCCTAGATACAATCCCTTCTTAAACAACAATCAACTATTAATTTATACAGAAATGTTTTCTGGTAATAAATTCACAATGCTTTGCTAAATTAAAAGAACATACTCACATCTACAAATGCCTTCCCTATTTGGCTGTGAAAAAACTTTGAGTTACATACAGACAAAAGTAACTCATGTATGCTCTCACCTCCTTGCCACCCACCCCATATATTAGAGAATCACAATCAACTTCAATTTACATGAAAGAGACTTAAAAACAGGAAAGTAATTAGATACACTCATGAGAGATAACTATGTCACGTAATGATGACTATTCCCCAAAGTGCTGCTGGCTCCATTAAAGAAGCACTTCTCTTCCCAGTGAATCTTGTAAACTTGTGGGGTATAAGGGAAGGCGACATTCTCATCAGAGTTAAAGGCATATGATATGAATGGGGTCCTCCACACGGCAATGACTGCAATCAATTACCAAGTGTGTGTTCTGTTTTCTGAGGTGGGTTCAATTCATCATTTTATTGAAAAGGTTCCATTATGCTAATGTCTTACAAAATCATATTCTGCCATTGCTGGAAGGTCATGAGGGGATATAAATTTTTACATTTAGAACCAAGCGGTTGTATAGCAGTCACAGTTTCCAAGGGTTAATAAGAAGCCATCCAAGTACATTCAAGGACTTATCAATGGCAACTCGGATGCTCGTCTAGTTAACAGAAGGGAAAAAAGGAGAATATTCTAAGTTAGACATTAAAAAAAACCCTAATGCTACAAGAATAGGGGTATTAAAACTTGACTTCAAGTATGAGGGTGGTTATTTGGAAAAAAAAAATTCTTCAGCTAAATTTTGATTTACCTATCAATTTGAAGTATCAGTAGAACAGGTGCATATTATATTAAATAGGTCTCTGTTACACAGTATCTAGGCTGTCTCAATTATCTACCACCTTCAACCACCATCTTCAAATACTTTCAAAAATAAGTCTTCTAAAGATCTAAAATATGTGCAAAATTAATATGCATATTTTTGTGTAACTTTATTGTGTGAGTGCTTAGGTTTTTGACTAGCCCTAAATCCCACATCTGAGTCTCAGAAAAAGAAGTATGATGAGCTATTCAACTCAAATTAGATATTATTCCCTAGAGTAATGTTTTGTTTCCATCTTTCTAAGAATTATTGATTCCCTCCAATAATTCACCAAGGACTGTGAACATAATTCATGAATATATTGTATCATCAATCCATCAATAATCTGTAGTTATGGGCAATGACTGTCAAACAGCGGAGTAAAAACACATTACAAGCAGATAGCTCCCTTTGGGCCAATTACTGTAAATCAAAGCAACGCTGAGCAAAAACAGTTGCTCTTTAGAAATACTTGTCTTGTATATTCTAATGCAGCCTGAAAAGCAGGCTGTGAACTACAGTAACTTCTTGCTGGATTTGGCATTCTGTTATGTCTGGTTCAGTTGCTGAGCGGCCACAGAGGTTCATATTCTACAATATGAGAATATGAGGATAGGAGGGCTCCCAATCTGGGAGGCCGTTTTAAATGGATCACTGATCACATTGTGGTGCTGTTCCCAAGGAGGTGATTTCTAAGGAGCCAGGTATGGTCCATGGCTAGGCATGTGCAATCTTATACTGTGTTAAACTACAGACATGGAGTTATACAACATGTTTCTTCATGACCTGGAGTTAATTTGACAGAAAGAAAGTTTTAGAAACATGTCTAAAATAGTTTGGAAGCCCAGTTCACAAAATTGTGTTTGAAAAAAAATGAAAAGATTATGTAACTCCTTGACAAATTCAAATCATAAAGTTTTTCATTAACTAACTACAAATATATTAAAAGTGGTTTTCCTATGGCTGTTATGTATTTCCTGTCAACTGCTACATGTATTCACATCAAAGGAAAAGCTATGGAAAACCGACATTCCTTAAGCTGGGAAACTATTACTCAGATATTTTACAAAAATGGAGATACTTGTTGAAGGCTTCCGAATGGGGTGGCTGTTCTTGCATCAGAGGGTATACCATTAGTGCTGATTTTACAGACCAGGCCAAAGCTAAGCAATTACTCATGAACACTTTGATCTAATTCAAAGAGAACGGAATTTTGAACCAGATGACTTTGTTTCAAATCTTAGCTTCAACATCTTTTAGCTGTGCGATCTTGGACAAGACATTTAGTCTTTACTCTCAGTTTTTGTGTAAAAGAAGGGATAATAATTATGTTTCTAGTAAAAATCAAGTAAGATAGTGTAAGTGTACAAGTTTCATAAATCAAGTGTTAGAAAAATACTAGTTATTCTATTGAGAGTAAAAAACAAAGTCTCTCCAATGGATTTAAGGCAATGGTTGGCAGGAGAAAAATATTATTCTCTGTAACAGTTCACACATTAAATAGAACTACTTCAGCATCATTCTCTCAATATTAAAAAAAAAAAAAAATCTGAAACTTGGAATTAAGCCAAAGAGATTATTATTGTTTCTTAAGTGCTAAGGAGATCTGTTATTTAGACTATTTTACAACTTTGTAGGGGCAGGAGTTAACTTTATTTCTATTAGAGATGCAAAGAATTTCTGTCCAGTGGAACAGATGGGCCCAAATGTTATCTATTGCCCAGTAAGAACTTAACAAATTTTGTATCTAGCTTAGCAATCTTATCCTAACTTCTCTTTATTAAATTGTACCTATCATTTATATCAATCGATTATCTATATATCATCTATCTATCTATCCTCTCTAAATTTTTTGAATCAAATTACACAGCTCCTTGTTTCCCTATTAAATAATTAGTGGAATAAAATTTTGACATCTGTTCCTTTTATATTTGCATAACAGTCGTGATTTTACCTATTTGAAAATCAAACTTTCGCAGTTTTGGAGGAGCCAAGTAAACTGCATTACCAGAGACCTCATGGGCTATCAAGCCAAGGCACATCTTTTCTTGGTTCTTAAAGTGAATCCTGACCAAAAAAGAATTTTAGCTCTATCAATCCTGTTTCTGTGTGTCTTCCCTTTTCCTCTCTGCTGATTTCATGTTCTAGTTTCTGCTGCTGGTTTCTGCGCCCCTTGGTGGTCACAATGAACGGGAAATGGGTTTTACATTCATATCGTGAGATATGAAGATGGACTTGACTCTTCTCTGTTGAGTAAGAGACAACAAATGTTCAGGTCGTTTTTGCTTATTTTTCTATCTGTGACCTCAACTCAATTAAAAACTTTCAGCTTCCTGGGAAAGAAAAGACCTCTCTGAAATCTGGACTAGTAAATTTCATGCTTCTTTGTTTACTTCTGACCTGTGACTGAAGTTGTGGGATTGAAGCCATAAATCCTCTCTATGGCTGTCTGTCTACATATCTGCAATTCAGAAAGGTCTCTGCCTCTTGTGTGTGTAATGTTTTCCTACCACCAAAGGTTATTAATAAATTAAATTATTATGTCTCATGAATTAAAGAAGCTCTGGTTTGACTGGTTTCTGGAAATAAATAAGCACTTATATGAACGGAATATTCACAATATTCACAAAAAATAAAGAAACTGAACTTTAAATGTTCTAGACATTTAAGAAAAAAATCCTTCTTATAGAAAGTACTAGGTGAGGAATATTTGAAGAATTCAAATTCGCACAATTAAGGTGAGTCTGTGGACACTTGGATTGTTTTAATAATTTGGATTTAAGAAAAAAAAAGCTGTATATCTTTTCTCTGATATATCAGTGTCAAATATGTGATAAGATTTTTATTTTATATTTTATAAAAGGCTAAGGTTTGATTTTCTATGAAGAGAGTATTGATTAATTAATCTAACATTACACTTACATGATACCTAAGTTTATTAAAAATATACTTTTCTACATTTGTATTTTACTAGATTGTGTCATAATTCTGACAAATGTGTTATAGTAACTATGTTTTGTAGTTTGTCAGCCAAAATATAAATTCTTAGATCCTTATATAACTTAAAAATCTGGATTAATATTAAATCAGGCTATTTAATGAATAATCTTTAGATAGTTGGATAATTTCTATTAAGGTTGAATACAAAAGCATCAATAAATAAGCATAATTTTAAGTTTATATACTTGTGGTTCTTTAGTTTTATATGATATAGAATGCCTATATCTTTGGTTTATGTTAATGGAGTGTTTTATTTTTGTTAATTCAAAAAACTGTGCCTGTAGAAAATTATGTAACGTGTATCTATGAGTTTGCTAGTCTGCTAAAATTATTGTGTGCAACAGACAGTTCTCAGTAACCTACCTCCCAGTTTTCTCTGTAGCACAGAAGTTGTTATTTTGGTTAAAAGTTATAATTAGTTTGGGTGGTTGAGACTACATCAGAAGCAACACAGCAACAGAAAAATATAGCTGTTTACCCAAGGAAGTGGGGTGAGTTTCTCTTTTTAAAGGAAGAAGAGAGTAGTTTTTTTCCCTAAAACAAAATGTCAGTTTGTTTCAGAATATGAAAGAATACAATAAAAGACAAAACTTAAGAGAATATAGCAAGTTATAGAAAGCTGGAGAAAAGTGAATTTTACTTGCCTTTGTTTATAATACCCAAGTATGAAAAGAAGTTATAAAATGTGTTAAAATTAGTGCAAAGTTTACCTAGTTTTGATGGATTCATTCCTAGGATAATTTAAGAGGGAAAAAAGGAGCTCATAAAACCTATGTTGTCAAATATTATATTAATGCAAAATTAGTGTAATAGGGAAGAACGTTTGTCTTCTATTACAAGTTACTCACTAAAGGGATATTGCCTATAAGTTTAAATTATACACAATGGCCCATCTCTGGGAACCCTGCCTCCCAGGTGATGAGCATTAAGTTAAAATACCTTTGTTTAGCTCACAGGAAGCATCCTGACCAGGCCCACCTGTGAATGACTGCAGGAAGGAGGAAATTAACACATCCCCTCTGGAGGCTGACAGGAACCAGGAAATGTTTGACTTAATCCCTCCCCTTCTAGTATAAAAGAACCATCTTGCTTGAGTTAGGATGGTCACCACCTTCTCCGTCTGCCTGCTTTCTGAACAAAGTCGCTATTCCTTTGCCCCAACAACTTGTCTCTCGATTTACTGGTCTGTTGTGCAGCGAGCAGTGTGAGGTTGGGCTCAGTAATATTAGAATTACACTTTTTCTTTGTTGAGTTAATAAGTTCACCTTAGAACACTTAGTAAAGCACAGAAAATATTATTTGTCCCATCTGTGTAAACTGTCCAGGAAATGGAGATTCTATATCCCACCAGAATAATATCTGCTTTGTGTTGATTTTATCTTTGATAGATAATTTTTAAGTTTCCTCACTCGTGAATGAACTAAGGTTTGTTTTAATCATGTTGCCTTGTACAATTATTTTAAAATATTTTATTGTTACTTTGATTAACTAGATAACAAAAGTATTGTTTCTCAGGAGCCTAGGACTTTATTATAACCAATGATCAAACCTCCTCTGATCATTCCTTTGATCTTGCCTACTAAAATTCAGATCTAAAATTTAATTTTGATAAACAATTAAAGTAATAATTTCAGAATATACTATACTTACAAATGTCTTTGAATTTCCCAGAGGGCCCCTGGAGAGAGGGGTTAGAAATCACTGGATTTGTGTGGTAGGCTTCATATTTTCTTAATGCCTCAACATTACTGGAAGAGCTAAGGAATGAGCTATCAAGTAAGAAGAGACTCTCAGCCTTCCCTAGGTTTGGTCTGTATAGATAAAATGTCATTCATATAAATCTTTCATTAACTGAACCCTTTACAGGGAGCCATGAAGATTCCCTTGCTTCCCATTACATGGTCTTACCCTCAAAGGAAACATTGATCAAACCCTTATGAAACCGTTACGGTCTGTATCACAAAGGGAAATGTTACTCTCCTCATTCTGATATTGGTCACTGTCATAATCAACCTAGCCTTTCCTTATTATGAAACTGGTTTCTGATTCCATCTGAGGCTCCCCTGAAAGCACTCTATAAACCACAGGCTCTAGCTTGTGTATTCGTCACAGAAGGGCAGTCTCAGGCCTCAGAGAAAGGACTGTGCCAGGTGCTCTGAACTACAGTCAAAAAACAGACTCTCAGTTACAGGCTTTGAGTTGACATCAGCTTGACAGCTTTCAGACTGTACCAGTGGAATAAATCAGGAATTCCAGAACTCATGAAAAAACCACTAACCCAAGATCCAACAAAACAAGAGTTAATTACATGAGAATAACTAAATTGATGAGGGAAATTTACTTATGGTTATTTGTTTTGAGTATTACTTGTGTTGCTTTTAAGGTTCTTTTTTTATGGGAATATTAAGATCATTTTCTTCATTTATCTCACCTTAAATTTAGCAGACTATGATTTTGTTTACTGAACTGCAACATTTATAAATAGTATCTGATTTTCACTGGCCCTCAAAATTCATAAAACAATACTTTGACTGAACCTTACCAGGATATAATTGAACAAATTAATTGTGTAACAAAGGATACACGGAGAGTCATATTTGAGAAGAATTCTCACTTCCTCACACTACGGCATGACAGCACGTTGTTAAGGGATGGTAATTGGCTTTACGCTTGTAGCCGATGCCTACAAAGACCTCACAAGAAAACAAGTTCCACACCTGGCCAACAGAGTACCATTCACATGGGTCATATTTCCTGTCCAGTGTAATAGATAACTCCAGAGAGAAAGGTTTATTGCCCTGTAAGACCAGTGTTGTATCTAATCCAGCAATCTCATCCTAACATTTCTTCATTACACACACAGACACACACACACACACACATACACACACTTAAATGCTAGAAGGGATTTTCCTTTAGTTGGTACTTTGAAAAATTTACACAAAAGTAAAGATAATAGTAAATAGTATAAGAATGTATGAAGAGGAAGGAAACGTTATTTTGTTTTTTAGGACTGTCATAAATTGAATTTTAATTTATGGGAAAAGTGAGCAATGTGTAGGATATTGTGATTCAAAGATGGTGGCACTAAGTGATGTCACTGCAACAAAACAAATTGAGGAAGGTGCATCATAATGCTTGCATGTATTTGTGAGGTGGAGGAGTTGGGAATAAGATTTAACTATTTGTATATAGAATTTTGAAGTCAGAGTACCTTGTAATGTTGATTGCAATGATTAAGATACCTGTTTGTCTCTGACAAAAGAACTGGACCTTGCTTCAGAAATCTAAACTTCTCCCACAATTTAGAATCTTGTATCCAAATGAATTACATTTCTCAGTCTCAAAGAGCTGTCAAATGATGGACGAATAAATGTTGTTTTTATTCATTTAACACATTTATTAAGCATCTAGCAGTGGTCCCCAACCTTTTTGGCACCAGGGGCCGGTTTCGTGGAAGACAATTCTTCCATGGACGGGGGGCCGGGGGATGGTGGGATGGTTCAGGCAGTAATGCCAGCGATGCGGAGCAGCAGATGAAGCTTTGCTCGCTCTACCGCCGCTCACCTCCTGCTCTGCGGCCAGGTTCCTAACAGGCCGAGGACGTGTACTGGTCCGAGGCCTGGGGGTTGGGGACCCCTGATCTACTGCATGTCAAGCACTGTGTTAGGGACTGTGGACAGCCTAGAAAACTTGAAATCCTCTCTCTTGAAATTTACTTCCTACTGGGGCTTGTATACCTGTGTGAGCCACTCTGCTGTTTATAATCTTATTTGTATGTGGTAAATCTATTAGATTAACTATGTTAGAAGAGCAAATTTCTTCACACAAACAAGAAAAATTATTTGCCATGAAGTCCAGAAGAAAAAAGATACCTATGAAAATTATAAACAGAAGCCAGGAAAAGAGCAGGTCTGAAAAATACTGGATTGTTCTGTTAATGAAAAATTACAAAAGGCTCTAATGTTTCTCCATAATAAGTAGCAAGTGGTAGAAATGTGCAATCATACAATAGCCCTAAATTAGTATCACTGAAGACGTGCAACATTTTTTTGAGATGTAATATTTCTTATTGACAAAGAGATTAGATTAAACAAAGGAATTAAAGCTATGGTTATTACTTTATCAGAATAAGGTGACACATCTGAAGTATGGCAGCTATGCCAGCAGTATTAATTAAAGCATAAAATACTTAGTAATAGATATAATCTTTCTCATTTTCCTGAAGGAAAATCCTATACAGTCAATTTGAATTATGTTGCCTCACTACCCATGGAACAATTCTAGTTCCTAGTACTCTTGGTCTATCTTTCCCCAAGGTTGTATTTACTTGTTAAATAAAATAAAATAATAGTATCAAATGATTCAACGATTTTTAAAGAAAGGTGTCACAGCCATCAGCTACAATCAAAGAATTCTGGCTGGCTCTTTATCATCAAAATGCTCATATTGGCATCAGAAATCCACACAACAAGCAGCTTTTATAAATAACTCCTCAGGCAGAAGTCTCACTCACTAAGCTGTGTCTTTACATTCTTAGTGACAATAAAAAAATTGCATGGCAAACAGCAGCAATCTGTGCAGATTGGCAAATCACACTTGCCTAAGCCATCTCTCTAGGTTAAAATGTTTGCCTTGGTTTGTCAGTAGGTTAGTGAAAAGTACCTTGTCTTTGAAAAGCAGAACATCATGAAAATGCATGCACCTCTTTTTATTGCAGTTATGTAAGGATGAATACTTTTAGACCCATATCAGGATCCATATATTAGATTCATGTAAACATCAAAAAGACATCAGCAGCATTCAGTGCCCAGTGTGTTGTTTCGCACAATGACTCTAGTCTGAAACATGTGCCCAGTTGATCAAATCTGAATCCATGTGTGCCATATTCTTGCTCACCCAGAACCAAAGCTCCGTCTGAGTCACTATGCTCAACACTAATTTGTCTCTATACTGCTCTCATCTGTCACTGGCTGTCAGGGTCAGGTTGATAAAGTCCCCTGTGGTCCGCATCTGTGATCAGTCCCCAGGTAATCTGCTCTTTCAAAATACTGCATGGAGAAAAAGGGTCCTTTGAGCAAGTTCCAGTAGAAAAAAATTAAAACAACTTCATCTTTTTATTTTTTGCCTTATTGAAACTTCATTTCTGTCCATGTGGTTCCCAATGACCAAATACAGATGTCAAAAGCCAAAAACTAATTGTATTTTCTGATGGAATATTCTAAAAGGAGCAGTACATTGCCTAACAGAATATGAGGGAAAAAAGCCAACAACACCATACATGATTTAAGGCTGGAAGGCAATGAAAACACGAAATTCTCGGAGAACAGCCAGAGGAAGTTTTGTTCTTGATGTCATTCCTCATTATCTTAGAATACCCACTGTTCTAATTTGCTCCTAAATATGTGGTGGAAGTGACAACACTTACAAACAAATAAATAAATGAATAAAATAAAATAAAATAAAACCCCTACTCCAAAAGCAGAATAAGCAGAAAGAAGGTAGTCTCATGAGTAGGAAGTCTCCGGAATGTGGAATGGGGGATCTACCTTCTGCTTTTTTTAATGAATTGATGCAGGTAGCCCTGGATCTATAAACTTAGATTGATTTTAGAGCCCAGGCCCAATATCAGGCCTTTTGATCATGTGAGCTAGAAAAAGGAAGAGTTACAAAAATGGCTAAAAGTTACTAAATATACAGTATATGCCAGGCACTGGTGTAAGCTCTGGTCGTGAAGTAGCTGGAGTCAACTCTATGAGGTAGGTAATTCAGTATCTCTATATTATAAATGGGGAAACTGAGGCCCAGCATGTTAAGAAAACCAGTGCTTTTCGAACTGTGCATGATTCGCCTGAAGACCTTATTAAAACGCAGTTCCTGATTCAGCGGGTCTGGGATGGAGCCTCAGGTTCTGCACGTTTGACAAGCTCCCAAGTGACGCTGATTCTGCTGGCCCACAAGCCACACTCTGAGCAGCAAAAAGTAAGTTGTCCAAGGTCACAGAGCTGGTAAGAAGCAGAGCCAGGATGAGACTCAGTCAGCTCTGCCACTAAGCGTAGTCTCTGTGTCACAGACCCATCGCACCTGGGGTACTTGTGCATTGGCTCAAGGACTAGAAACAAACGCCTACCACCTTTTCTGACAGTATTTTCCAGCAACAGCAAACATTTATTAAGGGCCTACCAAGAGACAGTTACTGTGGAAAACACTTAGGATATAAAAAATATTCCAGGCTCCAAGGATTTTCATTTAATCCACTAGCCAAACAATTGGCCATTTGATTCCCAAGCAAATTACAACTCCACTGGACTGCATGTTCTGGTGAGTTCAGTTATCATACACAGAGAAGACAGAGCACTAACTCTCAAAGAATCAGAGCCTAATATCACACCTCTAACACCAAAGGTAGTAAATTTAACTTAATCTTTGGGGATTGAGGAAGAACTTTTAAGATCTTACAGAGGTTTAGGAGTATCATTAGGAAAATTAATTATAGTTCAATAGATTTAGAAGGTATAGGAGTTTGGGCTTGATTCTATGGTATCACCTAAAAAAGTGAATTAAAAAAAGAAGGTCCTGATAGTTTGTTAACTTGTCATGAGAGTTTCAATTTCTTTTATTAAAAGGACATTTTACTAATTCCCATAGGTGGAACAAACATTCCTGAATTAGGTGTAAAATTTTTGGAAGCTCCAGGTCATACAAAACAATACCTTCAATAAATGTTTCACAAAACTTAGGAAGTTTTAAAAGAGTTTGTTATAAGCAGTCAATGTTTACCACTTAATTTGTAATTTTTTTCTTTCTCTTCCTTCTAACCAAATTTTTTAAAAAAATGGAATCCAGCTGCCTGCCTGCATTTCTGGCACATTCTGCAATAATTAGAATGCTCCAACGAGTCCCAAGACAGACTTCACCGGCTGAAAATATCCTGCCTCAGCTCCCACTCTCTTGTCAAGTGCAAATCTTACCATCTTGGCACTTGTCCAACATCCTCCGAAAGTCCCCTAGGCTCCAAGAGCAAAACTGTAAAGGCTCTACCTTACGGAGCATTGGAGGCCCCCAGGAGAGGGAGAGGCGTGCACCGCACAGCCCTAGAGGCCTTGCATGAAAGGAGCACACGGTCAGGTCAGACCTCATTTAGTCTAGGGGCAACTTCTCCTCTCCCCTTTTTATCACACTATTACTCTGCAGAGGGGACTTCAGGAGAATTGAAACATCCCGAGGCCCCCAGCAAGTCAGTACCACACTGAACCTTAAAAGCTTTTAACACCGTCATTTCCCACCACTCTCCCCTACAGCTCATTTTTAACTGCTTATGTTCTAAAAGAGACAACAACCAAGAACACGTCCAACAGAGTCACGTGCGCCGAAAACGGGCATAAAAGAGGCGCAGAGTAAGAAGGCCGGCCTCAGTCTGTCTTCCCCATTTTGGGCAGTGAGCTCACCCCACCCAGCCGGCATGGAGTCCTCGCTGAGGTCAACCGCTCACCCATGCAGCGGCTGGAGTTTCCTCTCTGTATTCTCTGACACCCAGAAAAGGACACACTGGCACTTCTTCCAGCTTTACTTGACTGCATCTCTCTTATGTATTTAAAAAAAAAAATTCATCACGTGTGGAACGCTTTCTTAAACACCAGCAGAGAAAGAAAGATGTGACTGAAAGCTATCAAGTCCGTCTGTGGTCACTGAAAGTGTTGGCACTCAGAGCTCTCCACCACAGGAATCACTCCTCTGCCACCCCCCAGCCCCAGACAACTTTCTGTTACCATCAATCCTCTGAAGCCATAATAGAACCCAGCTATGGCCGTCACTGTCTGAAAACTACCCAAGCTCATCCCCTTCTCTGAGTGCAACTAACCTCTTCCCCCATCCTCCAAAGCCCCCCACCACTGGCAAATTCTTCTTGTTTTTCAAAGCCCACCTAGGATGCCTGTCTTAGCCTCTCCCTCCTCAACATCCCCATATTACTTTGATTTACCTCTTTTTCAGAACTCACTTCATTTTAATTTACATACATACACATTCTAAGATGTGAGCTACTTGAGGATCTTGGTCTTCTCATTAACCCTTGGATCTCCTGTTGCCAGTTTATTATACACAAGAAGTTCTTTGCAGTTCTGACACATGCTAAAAACAGGTGGATCATCATGCTAAGTGAAATAAGCCAGTCACAAAAAGACAGACAGAGTAAGATTCCACTTATATAAGGTATCTGGAGTAGTCAAATTCATAGAGATAGAAAGTAGAATGGTGGTTGCCAGGGGCTGCAGGGATGGGGAAACAGGGAGTTGTTGTTTAATGGGTACAGAGTTTCAGTTTTGCAAAATGGAAATGTTTTGAGATTGGTTGCACAACAACGTGAATATCCTCAACACTACTGAACTGTAGGCTTAGAAATGGTTAAGATGGTAAATTTCATGTTATGTGTTCTTTGCCACAGTAATGACGATGATGATGATGGTAATAATAAAAGAAGTACTCAGAAGATGGCTGAAAACAGCAAATGAGGGAACTATTTGGTTGACACCTACACTGTTGTGTGTGGAGTGCTTGATGATCTCTAACCTCCCCCTTAACGCGTTTTGATTTCCTCAGGCTTAGAACTGTTACTTGCACTCTGGATACCCCACGGCACATCACACCATGCTACCCACATGCAGTTATTCACCATTTTCCCCTGCCATATGCGATGAGCAAGAATTGAAGAGCTGTAAGAGTCACCTTATATGTTGAATAAAACTTTTTGGCAGTATGACAGTATATCCAGTACCATCCATATTCCAGGCAATGAAGGTACAAAGCGTTATGAGACTTACCTGAATCTGACAAGCGTACCTTCAAAGTGGAAAGCAAAAATGTGACAAGTAATTAATTACACTGAACGAAGTCATCCCTCGGTATCCATGAGGCATTTGTTCCAGGAACCCCTTCAGACACCAAAACCCGTGGATGCTCAAGTCCCTTATATAAAACAGTGTAGTATTTGCATATAACCTACACTTATCCTCTGTGTACTTTAAATCATATCCAAATTACTTATAATAACTAATACAATGCAAATGCTATGTAAATAGTTGTAAATACAATGTAAATGTTATGTAAATAGTTGCCAGGTGATTGGCATATTCAAGTTTTGCTTTTTGGAACTTTCTGGAATTTTTTATTTCTAAATATTTTTCATCTCCAGTTGGTTGAATCCATGGATGTGGAACCTGGGGATACGGAGGGCCAACCGTATATATAAAGTACAATAAAGAGGAAAGAGCAACTCATTCTGCTTTTGCAATGGTGTTCATACTTCTTGGAAAGGAATATAGGACTATTTTCCTTACCCCAAAAACCCACCCAAAAATATGTCAGGTTGGCAAAACTCCCACTACACTGAAACATCATTTTCTGTGTTTTCACTTATAATATTGAAAGAGTATATAATAGTAAAATTTTCTTTGTGGAGAAAAAATCAAGTACTTGCAGAATCATAATGTATTTTTAATAATTTGATGTGATAGCAACTTTAAGTTGCTCTAGTATGACTGCCAAACTTTTGTTGTTTCAGGGAAGGTTTAAAGCTGTCCAATGCACCAAGAATTTCACACCCTCTGGCTTAAAGTCATTAGTATATATAATACACATTTTCAAGTACTTGAGATTTGATTTTTGGATAAAATGAGAATTAAGTCTGAAGTTCATCACTTTATTCCATTAGGAGGCTTCCATTACTGATTTGTATTTGGCAGGTGCTAACTCATTCATAATCCCAGAATAACTTCCGTCTTGTAATACATTCAACCACTGGCAAAAAAATTGCTGATAAGAACATACTCTCTAGTAATCATGATGTATCTACAGTATGTATCCAGGGCTCAAGTCTTAAAAGCAATTTAACTTATTTTTTAATAGACTTTATCTCTTAGAGCAATTTTAGGTTCACAGCAAAACTGATCAAAAAGTACAGAGAGTTTCCATATACCCCCTTCCCCAACACATGCCAGCTTGCCCCACTATCAACATCCCTCACCGGAGTAGTGCACTTGTTACAACTAATTAACCTACATTGACACAGCATTATGACTCAAAGTCCACCATTTGCTTTAGGGTTCACTCTTAGTATTTTATATTCTATGGGTTTTATAATGACATGGTATCTACCATTTTATCATACAGAATAGTTACTCTGTCCTAAAACTCCTCTGTACTCTGACTATTCATCCCTCCCCACACACACCCCTGGCAAGTTCTGATGTTTTTACTGTCTCCATAGTTTTCTCTTTTCCAGAACGTCATATAGTTGGAATCATACAGTATTAGGCTTCTCAACTTGATTTCACTTAGTAACATGCATTTAAGGTTCCTCCATGTCTTTTCATGGCTCGATAGCTTATTTCTTTTTAGCACTAAGTAATATTGTCTGGATATATCACAGTTTATCTATTTACCTATTTAAGAACATCTTGATTGCTACCAAATTTTGCCAATTATGAATAAAGCTGCTATAAACATCTGTGTGCAGATTATTGTGTGGACGTATGTTTTCAGCTCATTGGCGTAGACACCAAGGAGCACAATCACTGGATGGTGTGGTGTGTTTAGTTTCGTGAGAAACTGTCAAACCGTCTTCCCAAGTGGTTGCACCATTTTACGTCCCCACCGGCAGGAATGAGAGTTGGTGTTGCTCCACATTCCAGCCAGTGTTCGGTGCTGTCAGTGTTTTGGATTTTAGTCATTCTAATAGGTGTGTAATGGTATCTCATTGTTGTTTTAATTTGCAATTCCCTGATGACATGATATTGATCATCTTTTCATATGGTTATTTGTCGTCTGTATATCTTCTTTGGTGAGGTGTCTACTCAGGTCTTTTGCCAATTTTTTACAGGTTGTTCATTTTCTTATTGTTGAGTTGTAAGAGATTTTGTACATTTTGAATAACAGTCCTTTATGAAATATGTCTTTTTTGCAAATATTTTCTCCCCATCTGTGGCTCGTCTTTTCATTCTCTTGCCGCTGTCTTCCACAGAGCGGACAATTTTAAGTTTAATGAAGTCCAGCTTATCATTTATTTATTTCATGGATCATGCCTTTGGTGTTGTATCAAAAAAGTCATTACCACATTCAAGATCATCTAAATTTTCTCCTATGTTATCTTCCAGGTGTTTTAGTTTCATGTCTTACATTCAGGTCTCTGATCCATTTTGAGTCATTTTGTTTTGTGTGACAAGTGTAAAATCTTTGTGTATTTTTTTTTTTTTTTTTTGCATGTGGATGTCCGGTTCTTCGAGCACATTTGTTGAAAAGACTATTTGTTCTCCATCATATTGCCTTCTCCCCTTGTCAAAGATCAGCTGACCATGTTTATGTGGGTCTATTTCTGGGCTCTCTGTTCTGTAGAACTATTTGTGTATTCTTTCACCACTACTACACTCTCTTAATTGTTGTAGTTTTATAGGAACTCCTAACTTCAGAGACCATCAAGCTTCTGACTTTTTTCTTCTCCTTCAATACTGTGTTGGCTATACTGGGTCTTTTGCCTCTCCATTTAAACTTCAGAATAAGTTTGCTGATATCCACAGAATAACTTGCTAAGATTTTGACTGTAATTGTGTATGTCAAGCTGGGAAGCTGACGTCTTGACAATATTGAGTCTTCTTATCCATGAACATGGAAGGTCACTCCACTTACTTAGTTCGTTGATTTCTTTCAGCAAAGTTGTGTGATTTTCCTCATACAGATCCTGTACATATTTTGTTAGGTTTATATATAAGTACTTCATTTTAGGCGGTGCTAATGTAAATGGTACTGTGTTTTTAATTTCTAATTACATTTTTTCATTGTTGGTATACAGGATAGCAACTGACTCTTTTATATTAACCTTGTATCCTGCAATCTTGATATAATCACTTATTAGATCCAAAAGCTTTTTTTTGTCAAATCCTTTAGATTTTCTGCATTGACAATCACATCATCTATGAACAAAGTCAGTTTTATGATTCCTCCCAATCTGCATACCTTTTGTTTCCTTTTATTGACTTATTGCATTAGCTAGGACTTTCAGTATAATGTTGACAAGGAGTGGCAGAGGTAATTTATTCTTAATTTTTTTAAACATTTGTCTATTTTTAATTTTTTCTATTTTACGTTTTCAAGTTCTATTTCAATAATTCATTCCAGGGACTTCCCTGGTGGTCCAGTGGTTAAACTCCAAGCTTCCACTGCAGGGGACACGGGTTCGATCCCTGGTCAGGAACTAAGATCCCACATGCGGCGTGGGGCAGCCAAAACAAACAAACAAAAATTCATTCCAGCATGTAATGCTTCATCGAAAGTAGTCTCTTTCATTTAGTAAAAAGATGTATAATTATTGTAAAGGAAAATGTTCTTCAAAACTAATGAAATGCGGGCTTCTCTGGTGGCGCAGTGGTTGAGAATCTGCCTGCCAATGCAGGGGACACGGGTTCGAGCCCTGGTCTGGGAAGATCCCACGTGACGCGGAGCAGCTGGGCCCGTGAGCCACAATTACTGAGCCTGCGCGTCTGGAGCCTGTGCTCCGCAACAAGAGAGGCCGTGATAGTGAGAGGCCCGTGCACCGCGATGAAGAGTGGCCCCCGCTTGCCGCAACTAGAGAAAGCCCTCGCACAGAAGCGAAGACCCAACACAGCCATAAATAAATAAATAAATAAACAAATAAAAACAAAACAAAACTAATGAAATGCTTTGTTAGTAAACTGGGGCAATGAGACTTAGAAAGAACTGGATAAAATTAATGAAAGTTTTCTTTTTAAAGACCCAAAAATTATGAAAAAATAGTACACCTTGTGATATAAAAGTTGAGTTTTAAAATTTGACTACTTGGCTAAAAGTAACAATTAACATGATTCTTCAACCTTTATAACCAAAATATCTAGAAGAAAAGCAAAAACTCATTCATTCCTTCTGATATGTATATTTAAATGAATACAGACTAGTGGATATGTTGAACACAAGGTTTGGAGTAAGACAGTCCTTAATAGAGTCTTTCTTTGGATTCGTTCCTCAAATGATCTGATACTACTTTCCATCTATTAGGAGGATATTAATATATTCTACCTGATGGGGTTTCTGAAGAATTAAACAAGACATTTCATGGAAGCAGGGCTTAGGACAGTGCCAGGTTCAGGATAAGCCTTCATAGATGTTGACTATCATTACCACCAGTTCCTGATGCCATGGGTAGTATTACGGTATTTTGATGATTTGAAACACTGATCCTGTTGCTTCTACCTTGGCATCCTGAAGTTTATTTACAAGCAGCCAAGGTGAACATTCCCTAAGTCACATCATGTCACTCCAACTCTCAAAACTCCTCCAGTGGCTCCCTTCTCACCAGGGTAAAATCTAGGGCCTACAAGACCCTACACAGCCTACAGTTTTCTGAGGCCTGTGAGGACATGGCTGCCCTGGAGAAGGATTACGAGGAGGTTGGTGTGGATTCTGTTGAAGGAGAGGGAGAGGAAGAAGGAGAGGAATACTAATTACCATTCCTTTCAGCCCTGCAGCATGTCGTCCTCAGAATTTCAGCTTCAGCATTAGCTGACAAGAGTAAAACTTTCTGATTAGACTGTCTTCACTTTCAACTGTGATCATGTATTACTGTCTTCCTTTCTGACTTCCTGTCTCCTACTGTTTCACTTCCTTTGCCCCAGCCATGCTGTCCTCCTTGCTTTCCAATCATGGTCCTGCCTTGGGTCCATACACTCGCTGTCCCCTCTACCTGAGATTCCTGAATCGATGCTCCCTGAAATGCTCTCCTCAATTGTCACTTCATGAGAGAGGCCTCTGACCACCTTATACAAAAGAGCACCCTTTCCAACACTCTGTATTCCCTTTACTATGCTAATTTTTTCACCAGAGAACATATACTTACTAGCTATTTGGCTTTTTGTTTGTTTGCTTGTTTATTATCTTCTTCCCAACTAGAATGAGATCCAATTGGGTTGGTAATTTTGCTGTTACTATTTCCTGCTACATTCCAGCACCTAGAATTGTGCCTGGCACAGAGTAGGGATTCTCTAATTATTTGTTTAAGTAGTTAGCTAACTGCATGACAAATATTGGAGAATATTCCTATTTTTTCCTAGATTCAATAGCTTCTTTCATCTGATTATCAGGAGGGGATGAATGGTGTTTCTTTAAGGAAACACAAACATAATATGTGAACTTAGTTCATGCATGGGTTCCTTGGAGTCCAGGAATAGCTTACTCGATGTTCTTATTCAAATGTTTATAAAATAATATACAATAACAATATTTTAAAACAATACAAATTCTTACTGTGTAGGACAGTGTTACTCAAAGCTTGGCTCCTGGAACCATACTTTCAGCAAGACCTGGGAACTTGTTAGAAATGCAGATTATCAGTCACCACTCCCGGAAGACTGAGCTGGACCCAGCCCTCAGGTGACACCAATGAGTATTGAACCTTGAGAACCACTGCTTTAAGGAATTCTTAAATGACTCATTTCAGTTCTTTGACTTTCTCTTAAAAATCATAATCTAACATGTCCTAGCTTCTAAATACAAATAGTATAAACTGACTATTAATGTAGATCATGACAATGCCTCTTACATTGACCAATTATCTTTTGCACCTATAAACACCTGAAAGACATGCTCTCAAGTTGCAGTTCTTATTTGTTGCATCTACTTTTGTGGCTACAGCCCAGCTCTCCACCTTTTAGAGCCCTCTCACGTTTGGCGAGCACCTAAATTCTTCCTTGTCTAATTCAAATACCCTGGAAACATGCAGAAAATTGGGTTTATTCCTCTTAAGTTTCTTTCTTAAAGGCAGAAGTTTTCAAACATTTTTCAACCAGGGACCTTTTTTCTTTTTTTTCCCCAAATGAAATGCACTGTAGATGCTTCGTGTATAAAACTGGTAATTATGAGCCTGCTCTTGCTACTATGGATTGACTTGGTTTGTCCACCTGTCTTTCCCAACCTTCCTCCCACCTGGTTGAAGACTCTAGGTAGGACTCACAGTTGAAAGGTGGGAAAATATTTGCTATAGGGCAGCATTTCTTGGAGTGTGCTCAGCACCAGGATTTCTGAATCTCTGTCCTCAGCTAATGGAATCAGACCTTCTGGCCCTGGAATAAGCATTGAACAAACATTCCCACTAGAGTTTGTGAGTCACTGCTCTAGGAACTCTAAAATGTCATTTTTATTAAAAAAAAAAAAATTGTATAAGCACGTCGTTTGCCCACAGTCATTTCAAATAATCCCATTCAAGGTATTCCATTCATTCAAGCAGTAAAATTAACAAGATACTTTAAGAGGTGAAGTTTCATTTTTCTCTGTATACTGCTGAACAAATCATTAGTTCTAAAAGTTAAATACACAGAAAATTCTGATGAATGGCTTATTACATTTACAGTTTTACATAATTTAGGAAACATTGATCACCGTTTTTTCTTAGAGATTTTGTGGGAAACTACAGTAAATTGAACAAATATCCTGTCCTCAAAGAGATAAAGTATATACAGAAGGAACTAGAGTACAAAATAGAAAATAATAAGAGGTATGAAAGTTCTGAAAAGGAGATGATTCTTTCCACTTCAGAAGATTAAGGGATGACTCCTTGCAGTTCACAGTTTCAGTTCAATGCAGAATAAAGTCCTAAAGTTGACCTGGAATAACCCATATTTTTTTGCCTGATTCTTTCCAGATGCAACATAACTTACACCACCCCTTCAGCACAGGAAAGGTAACAGGAGAGCTCACTCCTGATCTGTGGTGATGGAAGGAGAAGCACAATAGGATGCTGGTCACCTGGCATGCCAGCAAGTGTTGACAACGCCAGTCCCCAGCCAGCAAAATACACGCAGCTAACAGGCCACCACTGGTCAGTGGGTAAATGAGAAACAGGGTGATTAGAGGTCAGACTACGTGAGGTCTGTGTGGAAAGTTAAGGTTAAACAGTCCAATAACCAAGCATACAGTAGCCTGCAAGCTCTTGCAACAGTGCTACTGTACTATGTAAATTTATGAGAGTTTCTTTAATCTATTGTTTGGGTTGAAACAATTACATATTTCACTTAAAATCTAAGTAGAATATTAGACATTTAGCAGAATTTTCTGAGAGTGTACCGGTATCTCAATCACTGTAGAAAGAGAGTATTTTCTTCAGTAGAAGTATTATGATCTAGCAAGAGAAACAATGGAAGGTGCCAATAATTCCAAATTTATTAATCATAAAATAAAACTCTCAAGAAGACTGAAGGCAATTTTATAATAAAATAAAATAATAAGATTCTACTTTTTAAATCTTCAGATAAATACCAGTGACAAGATAGTAGAATCACAAACATTAGGAAACATTAAAATATGTGAATACCTATAAATAATAATTATTCTGCTTATATTATTATTAATGTTCAGATAATGCACATAAGGATTTAATTTTGCTCTAAACCAACAGTCCCCACCCGTTTTGGCACCAGGGACCGGTTTCGTGGAAGACAATTTTTCCACGGACAGGGAGTGGGGGGGTGGTTCAGGTGGTAACGCGAGCGATGGGGAGCGACGGGGAGTGGCAGATGAAGCTTCGCTCGCTTGCCCACCGCTCACCTCCTGCTGTGCGGCCCGGGCTCCTAACAGGCCACGACCGGTACGGGTCCGCGGCCCACGGGTTGGGGACCCCTGCTCTAAAGATTTCCTATCAGATATAAGTTAGGCCATCTAAGTCCAAACTCCTAGTCTTTAAAACCACTTTTTTTACATTTTAACCTGTGTCACATTATGGGCGATTCCCTCATACATATCTTCCAATTCATTAATTGTCTCTTTGGCATTGACAAATTGCTCTTTTCACCAATCTGTTGAGGATTTTTTTTCATTCTAATAGTTAAATTTACACTCTATTCAATAGCTATCTTTTTCTATTACGTCTGTTTTGTGTTTTGATTTCAATTTTTTATTTTATGTCCTAATTAACATAAAACATTTTTGTTTTGTATTCTGTTTCAAATTTTCATTTTATTTTCTCATGTTTTGTGGGAAACCAATCTTCTAGTTTATGGTGTATGCTCTCCTCCACTCAGGGTAGAATATCCCTTTGTTCGATTTATAATGGGTATCATGAGGACCCCTTCAGTAGGGCTTGTTCATCTCTGGAGGCCATGACCCCCAAGCGTTCTCTGGAATGCTTTTACATACATTCTGCTTGAAACATCAGATGTGCCAAAGCTTGGGTCTGATATTTATATTAATTCCTCCTTGTGGACAACATAGGTATTGAGAGGTTTAGGTTTATCTCATTTTCCCCATTTCTCAGTTAGTTTTTCAGTCCCCTAGGTGCCCAGTCCATGTAAAGGACATGAAGCCTTCATTCCTTCCACAACCACCTCAGGGCCACCAGAGCACCATGCACTTAAATTCTTGGTTTATTCATTCCTTTATTTAAGGACAGCTGTGTTGTTTCTACTTCTTCACTTACCCCTGGAAAATTTCCTTTTTCTTTTTTTTTTCAATCTCATCTATGATTTTAAAAATATTAATTAAATTTTATTTAGTAATTTTAACAAGAGGCCTCCATCTTGCTGGTTCCAGAAGTCTCTGACACTGTGAAAGCCATACCAGTCCAGGGCTGCTTACGTCTTCACCTATTGCACGTGGGAGAGAAATAAACTTCTACCTTGCCAAGTCATTGTTATTATTTTGTGTTTTCTGTCACACACACAGTCAAAAATAATCCTGTTGTACCTTTGACTATTTAGACTGGAGAATAAAAGACTAAGGGAAACATACTAATATTGTCAAAATAATAAAGCGATTGTCATTCATGCCAAAACAAACTTTTGAAATGGGCTGTAGCATAAAGAAGGAAGAATTCTTTCACACAAAGGATATTATTGACGTTGTCATTTGTTTTTAGAACATGCGAATGACTAAAATTACCTCTGAAGTTCTCTTTCTCCTTTTTTAAAATTTCTCTATATCATCAGAAACATAATCAACCAAAATGTATTTTAAGAAAATAAGAAACAGAAGAAAACAAAGGCAAAAGTTGAGAGGGACATATAGGTACCTTAATCATATATTGTGAGCCTAGCGCAATGTACCACATGTCCCCACCACCCCTACTCCCTCCAGAAGTAAACCCAAGATACTATCACCATGGTCCTGACACCTTCCCCGTCCCTTATGTTCATTCTTAATATGATAGCTCTGTTTCGTTGTACGTATTAAATGTGTCACCTCAAATTTTACATCCACGTACTCTCCTTCTAGTCGTGTCTCCTTCTGGTGATTTAGAACTTGTCATGAACTAAATACACACATAGTGAGGCCATTCTTTGTGGAGATTTTACCACACAAAATGCTTTACTAGCCATAGCCAGTCAATTACCTGGCCTTTCAGCTGGTGGGCCACCATTCTCGTTGTCATCCTTCAGAATAATAGCCAGACCCACTGAGTCGGCTGGGAGGACGGAGCTGCTGAGGTCCACACGAGTTAGGCTCTCAGGCTCCCTCTCAGAGCCCCCCGCAGTGCTCTGTGGACTCTCCCCTCCAGCTGTGCTCCTTTCTGGGACTTTTCTCTGGGGTCTCAGCACAATGTGAACGATGCTCTGCTGATCCAGGTCACAGCTCTGTGGGAGAGTGAAACAAAAACACCGCAAGAAAGGGCAGACATTAAAACACCAGGAGGAGCTGAATTTGTCATCAGTTCTAGAGTGTGTAAAAGACATTGGTTTATGTCCAATGTCTGCATGCAGTCATGGAACTTAAAGAAAAGTGACACGTGTGATTGATTGATCAGGAGAGGCACACTCAGCCCTGCAGCAGGGGCCAACACCTACACATGTGTGTGTTAATGTTGAACTGGGGCCAGAAACTGAAATGTGGGGATAAATGGAACACGACAACAGATGAAAACTGAAGTAATATTCAGAGGGACATGAAATTTAGCGGGAAAGGAACATGTATCACACTGCATACATAACCATACTGAAAAGTAGTATGCTTTTAAAACTGACTTCCTGGAAATACGTCCTTATAATTTTCAAATTTAAATACTAGCACTCATTTCTGTTTTAAAAAGCACAGAGAGTTGGTTAGTACCAACTACAGGGCAATTTTCTCTAGAATTTACAAAACACTTGTTTACAGTAGGCTCCACGTATACCCAGACATCACTAGCAATCACGCCACCAGGCCAGTGAAGCAAGAGGACAGGGTACCAGTGCCATCTCGGATCATTCACTGTTTTATCCAATCTCACAATTAAAATCAGTGGACGTCTACAAAAATGCTTTGCATCTATATATTAATGTGTAGGAACAGGAGACTTTAAAATTTAGTAGAATTAGTAGAAACTAACACAATATTGTAAAGCAACTATACTCCAATAAAAATTAAAATAAAATAAAAGCATAAAAAAAAGAAAAGAAAGTTAGACATCAGGTAATTTATTTGGACAGAAACTATACTAACTTAAGTTGAATCTCTGTGTCAGAATATCTACTGGGTAGAAACAGTCGTTCATCTGTCTGTCCCTCCTCCCACAGAGCGAGGACCCTCCTCTCTCTACAACACCCCCCACTGCCATTCTCCCTCATCTTAGGAAGTTTAAGTAACACCCACGCAGAACACAACAACACTGGGAACAATCATAACCCCCCAAGTGCTGTGTTATCACTATCAAACTTTTAAGAATGGTGCCTGACACTCATCGGCACTCCTTGCCCACACACCACTGCTTGGTGTCAGCCTCGCCCCCTCAGGAAGGTCACCAGCATGCCCTCCGGTCCCAAATCCCACTCTGATCTCTTCCGGTCCCGTGTCTCGGGTCTCGGTCACATCAACACACTTTCTCTTCCTGCCGCCTGTCCCCGCAGCTTCTGCTCTCCACAGGACTGCTCCTACTCAGCAGTGGTCACTCTGTGTCAATCTCTGTCTCCTCAGTCCGCCCCTACCTGAATTCCCTATTTCTGTCAAGGCACGACCATCACCCATGTTATCCAAGTGTCAAGGCTTCCCCTCCCACCTAAAACTCCAATTATTCTCCTATGTTTTCTAAGGAGGGCTTCACCACCTTGGAACCTTCCTCCCTACTGTTACATCCAGCAAGGTGTCAAGAGTAACTAATTCTGACTCAGAAATTCCCTTCACTTCTTCAGCTCCTTTACATCCCAATTGTCACCTCCCCATTTTAGGCCTTCATCATTACAAGAGCTTTGTAATTACTTCCTTACCTCCTGTCTTTCCCCACAAACCTTTGTAGAAGAATCTCTGGTGTGTTCTACATAGTCTTTCTAAAGTGTCTCACTATTACTGGTTAAATATCGTCTAACATCTTACTATCTTCTTCAAGTGTGTTTAGACTCTTCTTTCTAGACCAACTATCTTATGATTTTTATCTTCTTTTCCCCTCCATTATATATGTAGATTATATTATTCTTCAAAAAATATTCACTCTCATCTCCCTTCATCCTGCCCTTGATTTTGGGCTAAGCCATGTGATCAGCTTTGGCTAATAGGACATTTCAGATGTGATTGAACCACGGCTTTAGAGTATATTTGCACCACTGCCCTGGCTATCAAAAAAGAATCCCTGGAAGTTTCCACCTCTTCAGCCTGGGCCCCAGAACTGCACACATGGCACAGACCTGAGCCCAAGCCATGGAGAGGATCAAGTGCAACCCCACCTATAGCTTGAGCAGAGTCTTCCAGATAAATGCAGGCTCGGGCTGCAGACCCCCAGCTGACCTGAAGATGCATGGGAAAGAGACGGTTATTAATGTATGGCACTGAGATCTTGTGGTTGTTCATTAAGCAGTAATCGCTGACAATACACTATTTTCCATTCCAATTGGACTAATAGACGTTCTACCACCATTTATCATCACCTCAGTGCTCGGCCAGCTCTCTAGGAACTGTACATAGCCTTTAGCCTAAGTCATATCAAACAAACCAACATCAAGATCTGAGTACACTCAAAAGTGGGCATGTGAGGACATGTGCTTTGCAACAAGGAGAAACAATTGAGAATTAGCATCCTAACATATCCTGAGATTTTCATCCATATTGTGTTCTTTTCAAAAGGTTCAAAAAATCAGTCAGGTAAAATTCCTCTCTCCACAGTCATAACTTACATGCTTCATGTGATCCTCCCAGATAAAAATAATGTCTTTCTCTCTCATCTGAATCCCGGTAATCTTTGCCTGCTATGCTCTTCTATTGCAGTGATCAGAGCTTGGACATTGTGTGTGTGTGTGTGTGTGTGTGTGTGTGTGTGTGTGTGTGTGTGTGTGTGTGTCTGATCCTCCAACTTAATTTAGAATTCCTTGAGAGCAGCGACTGGGTTACACTTCTACTTTTATTTACCAGAAAGCCTCACACAGCACTTTGAACCTAGCAGATGTAGAAAATTCGTCTATGAATTGAAAAGGTAAATGACTGAGAGGAAATAAGAATGAATGAATGAACAAATATAAGTAGCTATAGACGCATAGACACAATACCTAAAGTGTTCTTCAGGGAGCGAGAAGACTGCAGAGAAAGAACATGGAATTTAAAGTCAAATAGATGTAATTTATTAGCTGCGTGATTTTTGGCAAATTACTTTCCCTGCATAAGCTTCAGTTTCTACATATGTCATCA
Source organism: Eschrichtius robustus (assembly GCF_028021215.1). NCBI lineage: Eukaryota > Metazoa > Chordata > Mammalia > Artiodactyla > Eschrichtiidae > Eschrichtius > Eschrichtius robustus. The sequence continues at coordinate 6,301,000 of NC_090832.1, read as the reverse complement.
GCAATAATATTACCAACTTTAATGATTGCTCTGAGATGTAAGGAAATATACAGAGTGCAGACCCAATCCAGTCACAACTCAATACATAATTGTCAGTATCACTATCATCATTTACAAGTTTTGAAAACTAAAGAGGGTGGGTCCTTATCTTGTATAAAGATAAAACCTCAGAATAAAACCTCAGAATCCTTTTTGGCTGCTCCACTCACACAATCTTATTCGGAAAATGTATAAAGAAGGTGGAATAAGCAGAATCCACAGATGTGATAGTTATTCTGGTAACTTTCCAGCCTTTCTGTGAACTAAAAGTTGATACAAAAAATATCCTATATGCTCAGATGCCAGGAAACACATGAAGAACCTGAGCAAATTCTCAGGGGCTGCTAAAATTGGACAAATATGGAAAAAATTAAAAAACTGAGATTTTCCTTTCAAATCCAGATTTTCCTAATGCTCAGAGTAGAGCTGCAAAGGGGAGTAGGAAGACCCCAAACAGATTTCAGTAGTCATATTGATATTTATAGAACATATTTCCCTGAGACTCCATCCATGGTTCAGAGACCATTAACTGCTTAATTCTTTGACTCACTTGTAGAAAACGTTGTTGATTTCGGAAGCAGTCGCTTTGCCAGATGGTGCAAGTGCACCACCATGCTAGTTCAGTTCAAAGCCACATTAATAACATGCCCCATGGGCAATAAATTAGATAAAGTTTAGTTGTCTAGCCACTCCAAAGCCCAAAATAATATTTAGTTCTCTTGGTATATGAATGATCCCTCAGCTTTGGGAGGTAGAGATTTTCACGGGAAGACAGCAGAGTTTTCCAACATTGTTTTAAGCCTCTTCAGGGCAAAAACAATGCCTTATTTATCTTTGTTTCCTCAATAACCAGAATATTGCTTGGCAAAGAGGAAACACTTAGTACACTTGTGTTTTCCTTATAACAAGTCATTAATTCAACAAGTAAGGCAGTGACATAAGTCATTTGGTGTGGACAAAACAAGTGGGTATTCACCCAGCTGGGCTTGGTCTTGTGCCGTCAAGCAGAGATGTTGTCCCACCAGGGACTGAGAGCTCAGTACCATGGGCTCTCTCTCTCCAGGACTTCAGACTTGGAGATACCCCAGGATTAAGAAAACATCTACAGGAGTTGTCAGCCAACCAATGACCACCTCTCATCCAACTGGCCATTATTCCACGATATACAAGAAATTGATGTAGTTTTCTTTTTCCAAAAAGGAGTCCTTCTGAGGACATGTAGTTAGAATTCAAATATCTGACAGCCTGGTAATATAATTAGAACACTGAAAATAAGCAAAACTTGAAAAACCTGATAATGCTTTTCAAGATATTCTTAACCTTTTTAAACATTGTAAAAATAAGTAATGTTACTCTAACAAGAAAAATTAACAAGGATTGAAAAGTTATTGGAATGTTGTCCAAGCACTTAAAGAAGGGTTACACAGATAATCTCTAAAATGATTAATAATGAGTTTCAAAAATAGTTAATAATGTCACATATTAACAAAATGCTTTCCCGTGCTATGCCGATAACAATGCCATTAATAATAAAAGTAAAATAAATACATAATATGCTTAAGCTTTGTACTATTCTCCAGATTGTGTTACAAGGTCTTCAGATGTAGTAAGTTGTTTAATATCCCCATAGTGATCTGAGGGAGCTGCTCTTACAATCCAGAAGTGAGTTGTATGTAAAGCCAGGAGAACTGTGCCTGGAACAAATTAAGCTCTTTAAACATTACTTGTCTCTGTTGTTCATTTCTATTCCACTTCACAGAAGTTAAAGGTGAGCCACAGAGAAATTCATAACAGGCTTAACATAATCCAGCTCTTAAGTATGAAACCAGGATGGGAACCCAGGCCAAGGACTCCCGATAACCTTCTCTGACTCTCCCGAGCTCCACTATGTGGCTGCAGAGAGGCAGTGAGGTAGTGGGTGGGACAGACAGAGGAGGACAAGTCTATAGGGGCCATGGTGAAGAGTGGGGTTTGGAAGCTGCAATGGATCTGCTTCAGGTACAAAGGAATGATTCGAAGAGCCAGATACGTTAAAAACTAGAGAAGACAGCCACTGGGACCGGGGCAACCTGGAGGCCACGGAAGAAAGTTTGTGTGGGTCTGATAAAAAACAAAACCAAACAGGACAACAAGACAATGAAATAAGAATCAGTGCCAGTCATAGATGCATCAGTCAAACCATGCAAAGTAAGAAGAGGGTAGAGGTGGCTTGGCAACAAGGCTGGCAGCCCCCAAAGGTTGGTGCCAGCTTCAGCTGTTTTTAAGTCGGCTCCCCTGCAGATCCCAAACCCCAAGAAGACAGCACTTGTCACATGGGGTTGCACTGCCTATTTATGTGTTTCTCTGTTACCAGACAATCCCATCTTCAAGAAAAGATACTAAATCTTCCTAATGCTGCATCTACAGTATCTACTGTAGTGACCCGGTGGTCACAGTACACACTCCCTGGGTTTGTTGAACGACTCCATGATCCTGTGAAGCACATGCCAATTGCTGCAGCCATTGCAGAGGTAAGGAAATGTGTCAGATGGCTTTAGTGAGTCGCCTAAATATGACACATAATTAGGAAATGAAAGAGCCAGCTCCACGGCCCATGTTTTCTGGCTCTCAGCCCAATGCTCTTTCAAATATCCCACTTTGGAATCCCCACATTTCTGAGTTCATCATACAAGGATACATGTTAGACAGAACCTCTAACGAGTTTATATTTTAATTTTGTTTTTAAAGATTTTTTTTTTTTTTTTTTGATGTGGACCATTTTCAAAGTCTTTATTGAATTTGTTACAATATTGCTTCTGTTTTATGTTTTGGTTTTTTGGCTCCGAGGCATGTGAGATCTTAGCTCCCCGACCAGGGATCGAACCCATATCTCTTGCATTGGAAGGCGAAGTCTTAACCTATGGACCACCTGAGAAGTCACCAGTTTATTTTATAAGCACACTGATCAATCTACGTTCATCACTATACTTGCCATACAAATTTCCATGGTCTTTAAATTAGACTGGCTGCCTTCAATCTCTTCGATATTATTCATTCATTTTCATTCTCTCCAACTCCGTTAAACTCTTGTTTATCATAAAACATGGTTAAAATAATTACAGTTGGAAGGTTGCCCTACTTCCTATTGTGTCCCAACTTTACGTTTTAAGGCCTGAAAATCTTGGATTTTCATTTGGATTTTTAATAGCACACATTTTTTTCCCCCAGAAAAGCAATAATATAATCAGCCAAGAATTATCAGATAAAAGATTTCCTAACTTAATAGTCAATGATGTTATCAGATTCTAATTTTAAAAATGATTTTGGCATTAAGGAGCTCTTTCTTAGATAATTTTAAAGAAACACTTTAACACAGCTTAAATTTTCTTTTATTTTCTTCTTCTTTTTTTTTTGGTTATTAAAGATTCAGAACGTTCATTACTTGCTTCTTCTAAAAAGAACATCTAACAGATGTTTGTGTAGGCGCACCAGAGTTTTTTTTTATTTCACCTGAGTTTTTAATACAGTACTACTGTACTTTTCAAGGTACTGTACTGTTAGATTAAAAATGTTTTCTTTACTTTTTGTGTTTGTTTTTTTGTGTTATTTGTGTGAAAGTATTATAAACCTATTACAGTACAGTAATATATAACCAATTGTGTTAGTGGGTAACCTAGGCTAACTTTGTTGGACTTAACGAACAAATTGGAGTTATGAACACACTCTCGGGACAGATCTTGTTCGTATGTAGCGGACTTACTGTAGTATATTTCCTGTGTCAAAGAAAGACAATGTGGCAATTATTTAGGGAGCTATTTAAAGGTATTTTTAAATGTAATGGTTCAGAAATGTTTTGTATGGTTATTGCTAACAATGAGATAATGTGGTTAAAGACAACATGAGCTAAGGGCGTTCGGTGAGAGTCAGAATAACCAAAAAGAAACTATTCCCACTGATTTCTTTCTCTTGTGCTCTAGTTTACCTCCACAGTGGTGAACAAACACTAAATGCCAGTTTATATTAATTGGATGAGAATAAAAACTGTTCCTTCAACTTGATCTTTCATTTAAAAAAAATAGAGACTTTGAAGAGACATATACTTTGTGATTTATGCTTTGAATTTATTTCACATTTCTTACGGCTAGTTTTTATTATGATCAAAGGTATTATGCTACACAGAGATCCTGAAAGGCCCCCTCTCTGGTTGCCAAAGGCTGAGTAATACAATTACTGGGAAAGGTCAATTAGCCCCACACAAATTAGCCAGTGTGGGTCTGAGCCATGTCACCCTCAAGTCCCTCCCATGGCAGGCCTGGGGCCATTTCACTGCTCATTAGGACCTGTACAGAGGGAGCTCAGTGGGGAGGGGAAGGAGACAAAGCAAGAATCAACTGACTGCTCTCCTTAGCTATGGGGTAAGTGATTTACTGTGAGAAGAGGTTAGCACCATTGCGCAGGTGAGGTCTGGGATTCCATTCATCCATGCCCACCCTTTCCTAAACACAAAGGATAACAGGGAATCAATCCTATGCCTAAAACCAAGTTAAAATTGTGTTTTATGTTGTAAACTTTACAAAAAATGCCCCCCCCAGTGTCGTTTCTCTAAACATTACTTTATCACAAGTTATGATATATTGTTATAAATAATTTAAATATATATGGAATTTTAACATAATTAAACTAATTTTTTACAAATCATTACATACAATGAATGGTATTGCTTGTGGGGGAGTGTCAGGGTTAACAAACAGACCCTCCTTCTTGTGCATACAGGAAAAAACAGGAATCTTGAATAATAATCTCTATTATGTCTTCCTCCTAAAGATATTTTACCTTCAAATGATTCAACCCTGGGGAAAAAAACATGAAGCAGACAAACTGTCACCCAAACTGTCATTTCACATACCACCTCTCTCTCACTGTGTTCTCCCTTTCCCCAACTCAACAAGAACATCTGTATTGCTAAAGAGATTTTGCTAATAATGTGCAAAAACGATATTTTGTAGCTTTGGGGCCATTTCCAAAAACAACAAACAAACAAACAAACTGGAAAAAAAAAACCTTTAAAGGATAAAAACCCCTTTATATTCTTGTTTAAAGCCTATTCCTTTCTAGGCCCGAAAAATCAGCCTCCCTGTTTGCTTCTGGTTTTCTTCTCTTCATCCCTCCTATAATTCCACTTTCTAAAAGAATGTGACGGTCTTTGGATGATCTCCACTCCTCCCCCCTTCCCTTTGGTTCTCTCTCTCTCTCTCTCTCCCTCCCCTGCCCGTTCCTTTTACCCATCTCTCCTATGTTATAATTCTAATCCATGCTTTCTCTTGGGTGAACACACAGCATGTGGTCCTGTCCCCTCATTCAGAACCAAAAAGAAGCAGGTGTGCCCCTTGCTTGGTTTCAGCCCAATGCTGGTCACTGTAGAACTGGGAACTAACTAACTAAGCACAGGGAAGGAAGTACATTCATTGCTTCAAGGTTGCAATAAGTCAGTAGCCAACTGGAACAGAATAAGTTTATTTTATTTCATGACTTTAAAACAAACTCTTAGACAACAAAAAAAAATGTTTATCTGGAATCAGTGGAAAGCCAGAGTGGTCATTTTGAACTACTGACTACTTTAAATTAGATCCCTCCCCAGGAAAAAAAAAAAAAAAGTCATGAAAAACAAACAAAAAATCTCTTAGGAGAAGAAGCAATGGATATTTCCTTATCCAGTCACACACCTAACCCAGAGCTATAAGAAAAGAGATGAGTGTAGACTCTTGAGGGGAAAAACGTAATCCGGGATCACTTACTCTCAGATACTAAACGTTTCTCACTAAGTCAGGGAGATGCCCTACTGCCATGTAAGACAATGCAGCCAAGCGCCACCCTCCTCACCTGGGTCATACAGTAAATCTGGGGTGTTGCATGTCCTTTGGGCCCTGGCCAGAGCTTGAGTGACTTACAGAGGGATGGAAATATTCAGTCAGGCTCTTCAACAGCAAGGAAGAAACGAGAACTGACGGGCATTCATGTTTATTTTTTTAAACAACTGACACAGAGATAAACAGTTTCACACCTTGGCTATAAATTCCTTAAGTTTCCAGCCTCAGGTTTAAATTTTAGATATAAATACAACACATAGTTACTTATGTCAGCTCCTGCTTCACAATCTGGATATCTTATGTCATATGCAACAATTCTTTTGCGTGGGATTAATAAAACATGAAACTGCTACCCTCTTCCACACCTGTACTCTAAGTAGATGCCTGCTTGAGTTGCCCTCCAGACACTGGCTGGTATGATGGCATTGAAAGTCTGAGCAACTCGGGACAAATTCCTAGACTCTGTCATCTGACTACAAGAAAGGATAAATGGTATTCTTTCCTTCTGTTTCAGCAGCTGGTCCTAACTAATTCTTTCTTGTAATCATTTGTTCAGGGGAAAGAACGTGTTAAGGCCAAAGGCCCTCTGAAGTACATCCCTGAGGGCCACAGCTCTTGCAGGGGAGCGGGGTGCCGCTGCAAGCGCTGCACCGTCACCTGCAGGTGACTGAGAAAGTTGTATGCGCTGGGGCCATGACCAAGCACTCTCAGCTCTGGGCCTTTACTCTGACTGAGATAAATGGTAAATATTGCCTTTGACAAAATTTTTTTTTCTAAATTTATATAGCAGAACTTATCTATAATGAATTTCCTTTACAATTGTTGACTGAGTTTCTTGTTTGTTTTCTTTTTGTTTGTTTGGGTTTTTTTACATTTTCATAATATAAACGTTCTCAGGGTATAAGAGGAGAAGAAAAGCTCAGAGGCCCATGCTGTCTTCCCCCGGGATAAATCGATTGAATAAATTTACAAAAATCCATTGTGGATATTAAAACTTTGAGGGCTAAAAGAAAGTGCCTTGAAGTTTGCAGCCAGCATTTTGCGTCTGTCTCTAACAGAAGCTAATGAAAACCCACATGTGACAGGTCAGGTCATGGATTTAAAGATAACACGTTTTACTTGCACCTATGTTACTCAAGCTACTTCCGCCACCCTGGTAGAGAGAGAGGAAAGGCGAGGTGGGAGTCCAATTATAAGTGAGCTTCTGCGGGAATCTGGACTCACCGCCTTAGCCAGTCAAGACAAAGGCATGGCTTCAGGAAGACTGGGCTCAGCCTAAGCGCCTTGATTTAAAAGAAGGCACTAACCTCTCTTTCATTTTCGTTTTCTTCCAACTAAAGGAAGTATAGTATCTACTTAAAATCCATATCTATCAAGAACCTCAGAATGTGAACTTATTTGGAAATAGGGTTTATGTAGACGTAATTATTTAAGGATCTCAAGAGGAAATCCTCCTGGACTTAAGGCCCACTCTAAATCCAATAATTGGTGTCTTTATAAGAAGAAGAGAGGACACAGAGTCACACAGGACAACTCGAAGTGAAAATGGAGGCAGGGATTGGAGTGATGCCTGCTACAAGCCAAGGGATGCTAAGAGCCACCAGAACTGGAAGAGGCCAGGAAATGCTCTTCCCTAGAGCCTTTAGAAGAAGCATCACCCTGTAAACACCTTGATTTCAGACTTGTGACTCCAGAACTCTGAGCAACAAATGTGTGTTGTTTGAGGTCACCATGTTTGTGGTCCTTTGTTATAATAGCCCTAGAAAACTCAAAAATGAGGGAAAGGCATTCTGGGCAAAAGGGAACAGGATGTGCAAAGTCAGAGTTGAGAGACCTGAGTTGGGAAGAAGAAAAGCTGGAATACATTATGGCTGGGAGCAGAATGCTTTTAGGTAGAGTCAAATATACATGGGGCTCCCCAGGAGGAACCCTAATTTGGCACTCCATAAAGTCAATAACCCTTAAGTATTTTTTCAACATTTATTTAGAGGAGACTTTAACATCTTTAAGGGGTAGAGGTGAGGAGAACTGCTGGTAGCAGCCCCCTTCACAAACCTTCTCATCTTTGGTTCATTTTGATTAGGTGACATGCACCCTGGTCTACCCGGGATCATTGAGTTTACACGTCTTATCCCAGTATGATTATTAACAGCGCTCCTTTAACTATCAAAGTCTCCCAGTCTGAAAGATAAATCGTATGATCACCCTACTCATGGTTGCCTATTCATGGCACACAATAGATGCTCAAAAGTAAATTCTGCAGTACTTAATAAAAGAGTTATAACAGCAATAATATCTACCATTTTATGAATTACCTACGTGCTAGGCACCCTTAGTATTTTCTCATTTTACTCTGCACAATGCCATGGTGAGATGGGTACTATTAATATCCTCATTTCATAGATGAGATAACTGAAGTACAAAGACATTAAGTTGTTGCCAAAGGTCATACATAACTACTAAGTAGCTGAGTCAGAATAATAACTAATATTTATGTGGCACAATATTCACTGTTTACAGGTCCCTGTTATCAACACTTTTAATCTTGCCTAATACTTTCACCAACCCCTTCTCAAGTATTATGTTCAGTGTTTTAACAAAGTCACTTAGAGTTCAGGAAGACAATGAATTAGCCAGGATTACACAGAAGTTTCTAAGCAGGTGGGCTTCTATCCAGGTAAAAATCTGCATAAAAAACACCTGAGGTGCCAAGGAGAAGAACAGATTTTCACATTGAATCCTAGACCTACAGAATCAGAATCTGCAGGGGTGGGTCCCAGCAATCTGCACTTTGAATCATCTCCCCCAACTCACAATGTGCAGTCAAGTTGAGAATCTCCGCCAAGGGCCAGAGCTGGACTGGTGTTTGATGCCCGGCCTCTCAGTCTCAACTTACCCTCACCCACATGAAATCTTCCGTTCTGGCCACACGGGCACCCTGTACTCAAGACCTGCACCCTCCTCAGCCTCTGCTCCAGTGGGCCATTAGTTATGGCAGAGAGCCAAGGGGCAACACAAGGATGTCCTAAGCTAGGAGGGCTTTGGGGTCCCAAGGAGTGTAAAAGAACCACGAGTGCTTCCTATGCTCAGGACCACACTCCCAGAACCACCTAGGGAGACACTAGATAAAACTAGCACTAAAGGCCGTGAAGGAGAACAAGCTTACTCATAAGTGGACAGGGAAAATGTTTAATCTGTCATGTAAACTTTTCTAATGGGTTATATTGACTATAAAAGAAAGCATATTGCGCAATGCATATGTAGAGAGAACATCTAGCCAGTTTGTTTGTGTCAGACACCTAAAGACTACCAACAACAAACATGACATTAATTACACCTTACAGGGCAGATCCCAGGATTAATATACAAATAGTAATATTTCTGTGTGCCCATAGGCATATGATATCTATAAGCCTTGCCTGTTTTGAGTCTTTTTGTAAAAAGCTATAAAATGTCTGGAGTAGCACAAAAGCAAGCCAATGACAGAAAATGGGTTTTAAGTCAAGTGGAGACTTAACGAATGACTTGACTTTTCCTGGTTTTATAATCTAGCACACCAGCTCTTTTGAAATATGTCTCAAAAGAAAGAGGGCTAAAGAAGACAAGCTTCTTGTCCTGGCTTCAGGTGGAAAGAATCTGAAATAAGAGCATGATTTGGCAAATATAATTAATTGTTTTCAATACACTGACTTTATCAAGTTTCTATAAGATGTGGGAGAAGCCAAAAACAGACTCTGTTAGGCTACAGAACAATTTGTAGGACACTCAGGCTTTAAGATAAAAATGTTTTAAAAGTAGTATGTACGGGAAGAAAACAGCAAATGGATAAATATCCATAGATCTGAGGCCAAATATATATGTGGACACTACATGCATATACATACTTACATATTCACACACACATGTCTGTACACACATACATATGTGTGTGTGAACATGCATGTGCATATGTATGTACACATACACATACAAACTGGCATGTTTGCTTTTAAATTGGAACACATTATGGAGAATTTGTTATCTCTTAATTACTTGCTAAAAATTCAAAGACTGCAAACTGCTATAAAAATTAAGAAAGATTAAAGAGGGCAATATGTATAATTCTATAACTAAATACAAGTGTTAAATGAAATATTCATTCAACAAGTGTTTCGTGATCATCTATTATTTAACAGGTTCTACGCTATTCTTTTTAGATAAAACAGTGAGCAGAACAGTCACAAAAACAAACTAATGTGATTCCCTCCCAATATCAATGCACTGTTTTTGTTTCCTGAAACTAGATAAATTGATTCTAAAGTTCATATAGAAAACTAAATGTGCAAGCATATCTGGAAGCATTCTGTAAAGAAGAGCAATGAGAGGTATAGCCATAGGAGGCATTAAATATAACATAATGTTTCTATTTTCAACCTTATGATACAGGAACATGAAGAGAGGCTCAATTAACGCAACAAAATAAGAAGTCCAGAAAAATACTCAATGTTTTGGAAATTTGATATAGGCTAAAGGTGGAATTTCAAATCACTGGGAGAAGACAAACTTTTCATTAACGAATAGTCATTTTGAGAACGATAACATTGGATCTGTATTGAACGATACATGAAAAAAAAAAATTCCTACACACATACGTTATTTATATCTATATATAATTATATAATACATATCACATAATATATCATATTTATATATATCACCATACTATAAGTCCTAGAAGCAAATAAGGATGCATTCTTTATGGGACAGCCTTTAAAACTATGACTCGAAATTATGATGCAATAAAATGTTAATAAATTTAACTACAGCAAAATTTTAAAAATAGTCTTTCATGGCAAAACACACTACAGACAAAGACAAATGAAAAATTGCAAGAAAATATTTTTAACTTAGGAAACAGATACAGAACTCTTAAAAACTGAAAAAAAAAGTTTGAAAGTCTGATAGAAGAATGTGTAAAAAGACATGAAACATTACAAAAATATGTACAAAAATATTAAAGTAAGAAAAGATGTTGAGTTGTACTTATAATGAGATAAACACAAATTGAAACTATGTCCCTTTACACCAGTCAGATTAGCAACATTTGGAAAGCTTGACAACACTATTGGTGAATCTGTCGCAGAAACTCACGCACACCACCGGTGGGAGAGGTTGGCATGATCTTACAGAATTACATGTAAGTTCACCTCATGATCCCCAAATCCCAGTTTTGGGAATTTTTCTTAAAGCTCATATACCTCCACAATTATGAAATGCATAAGGTTATTTAATGTGGAACTTTTTATAACAGTAAAATATCAGAAACAACCTAATTGCCCATCCATAGAGAACAAGTAAAATTCTGTAAATAAAATGAGGCATATCATTATCAACTAATTTGAAGTGAGAATTTTCATCAAAGGAAAGGAAAGCATAACACAAAATAGTATAGATTGTACGATATTTTCTATGTAAGTAGCAAATGGGAAAATGAACATATGGTCGTGTGGGTACCTGTTTATTCTGCAAAATGAAGCATAAAAAAGGATAAAATAAAAACTAATAAAAATGGTTATTTTGAGGGTGTAGCAAGAGTGAGGTGAAGGGCTAGGGCTAGGAGCCCTCTGTTCCCAAGTATATCTTTATATACAGTTTGACTTTTGAACCATAAAGTGTTACATATCATCAAAAATAAAATAAAAGGAGGAAAAAAGCAAATTCTAAAATTAATTACAAACAGAAACAAATGACCATAACTACATATCAAGTTGATACTATAACTATACATAACTATAATTAATTCAAGTAACTTTTGAGCACAGAGTTCTGTACACCCTTTTACATGAATAAAAGAAAGGAAGAGAAAATGTGTACTTTATTTAGTAAGTTTACCAGTGGTAGTGATACAGAGGTAGAAGTGAGACTATCTGTATGCTAAGATTGAAAAAATTATTAAACTTACTGATAATTTTGGAAAGCAGGTTCTCACAGTGACAGAGGTATAGAAGAAGGTGAGAAAAAACCTCGTGGTGTTGGATTTGAAACTGAGGTAACACAAAGTACTTATGAATTAAACAAAACACCTGTCATTAGGGAAAAGTTCATACACATCCAAAGTAACTGAACAACATAAGGAATACCTATGCACTTATTCATCACCCTTCTCAATACTTACCAACTTGAGTCCAAACTTTTCATCCCTCTCTCTACCCACTTCCACTTCCTCTATTAGTCTGAAGCAAATCTCAGACATCATATCACTCATTCAACAAATATTTTCAGTATGTATCTCTAAGAGACAGGAGTCTTTCTTTAAAACATAACCGGAATACCACTGTAAGGTCTAAAAAATAACTACAAGTAAGACTTGAATGCCATCACACATCCCTGGGTTCACATTCCAAATGAGCTCATAAATGCAATTGTTTTTAAGTTTGTTTGAATCAGGATCCTAATAGGGTCCACATTTTGTTATTGGATAAGATGTCTCTTACATGTCTTTTTTATTGCAATATTTTTTTAAAGATATAAATCGTGAAATTCACCCTTTTAAAGTGTACAGTTCAGTGGCTTTTAGTATATTCACAAGGATGTGCAACATTACTACTATCTAATTCCAGGACATTTTCTCTTATGTCCCTTCTAATTTATAGGTTCCCTCCTCTCCGTCTCTCTGGGTGTCTCTCATTTTGTGATGTTAGCAATTATTGATCCTCCATGCAAGATCCATTAATTCATTAAGATTGTAAAATGGTTGTATTTTCATCTTATCATTTCTTCTCCAACTACTAGATGGAATACTTCTACCAAGATAAAATTTCCAGGGCTTCCCTGGTGGCGCAGTGGTTGAGAATCTGCCTGCCAATGCAGGGGACACGGGTTCGAGCCCTGGTGTGGGAAGATCCCACATGCCACGGAGCAACTAGGCCCGTGAGCCACAACTACTGAGCCTGCGCGTCTGGAGCCTGTGCTCCGCAACAAGAGAGGCCACGACAGTGAGAGGCCCGTGCACCGCGATGAAGAGTGGCCCCCACTTGCCGCAACTGGAGAAAGCCCTGGCACAGAAACAAAGACCCAACACAGCCAAAAGTAAATAATAAATAAATAATAAATAAATTAAAAAAAAAAAAAAAAAAGATAAAATTTCCAACTACTATTTGGTTACCCACAGGCAAACTTCGTATAGGTAGGCAAAATAAATGTTTTATTCTTGGTTTACAAATTTTCAAAATGAGTCCTTTCTAGCAATGAAAACAAGTGAAATTTTTGAAAACATCCTTAAGAAATCATGGATGTAAATGTATTAATGACCTCAATCCATTGCAGTTATTACTTTTGTTGATTCTCATCTTTAGCTAATGGGACCTTCTTAGAATGAGCTCCTGAATCTTGATAGAGGTTTAGTAGTTTGGGATAGTTTCCTCCTTATCTGGTATGATAAATGAGGTTCCAGTCTCATTTCAATATCATTTTGTCCTAGACATGGAATCAGCCATTTCTCCAAAGAAAAAATGGTATTTAAAGACCACATCTGGATGGTAGAAAAACTCATTGCTTCAGGTTTCTTAGCCTTCTCGACGACCAGAGACAGGGTTTTCACTTCTGTTTTGGTTTTCTTTAAGATAAAATACATCACAAATTCAATTTGATATTTCCAATTCAAATTCAGCAGTAGAGGGTTTTTACATAATCTCATCTTATATCTTATTCTTCTTTTCTCTTGCTGAGAATCGTAAAAATGATATTCTTAGAATGCCACATAATTAATCATTTGTTTTACCTTACATTATAAACACAACACTTTCAGACCATTATCAATTTGATTACTAAAAATAGTTTAAGCTTTTCTTAACTTTGTTGTAGTTTTTTTTGCCTTGGGATATATTCCACTAAAAATGTAGAGTCAAACTACTGTGTTCTAAAACCATGTGGAATAGTATGGCTCTGACTGCAACTGGAGATGCCTTTATATTAATTTGTTTAATTTTATTTTTGATTCTTAGGAGTGCTTTTTAAAATATTAATTATGTTTCATACCAGTATGCCTCGGAGATATAGCAGGTTCAGTACCAGACCACAGCAATAAAGCAAATATTGCATTAAATCAAGTCACGAAATTTTTCTGGTTTCCTAGTGCATATAAAAGTTAATATGGGGGACCTGCAAGATGGCAGAGGAGCAAGGCGTGGAGATCACCTTCCTCACCACAAATACATCAGAAATACATCTACATGTGGAACAACTCCTACAGAACACCTACTGAACGCAGGCGGAAAACCTCAGACTTCCCAAAAGGCAAGAAACTCCCCACATACCTGGGTAGGGCAAAAGAAAAAAGAAAAAATAGACACAAAAGAATAGGGACAGGGCCTGCACCTCTGGGAGGGAGCTGTGAAGGACGGAACGTTTCCATACACTAGGAAGCCCCTGCACTGGTGGAAATGGTGGGAAGGGAGGGGGGGAAGCTTCAGAGCCACGGAGGAGAGCGCAGCAACAGGGGTGCGGAGGGAAAAGCAGAGAGATTCCCGCAGAGAGGATCGGTGCTGACCAGCACTTACCAGCCCAAGAGCCTTGTCTGCTCACCCGCCGGGGCAGGCGGGGGCTGGGAGCTGAGGCTCGGGCTTCGGAGTTCATATCCCAGGGAGAGGACTGGGGTTGGCTGCGTGAACACAGCCTGAAGGGTGCTAGTGCACCACAGCTAGCCAGGAGGGAGTCCGGGAAAAAGTCTGGAGCTGCCGAGGAGGCAAGAGACCATTGTTCTTGGGTGCGCGAGGAGAGGGGATTCAGAGCTCCGCCTAAACAAGGTTCAGAGAAGGGCGGAAGCTGCGGTTATCAGAGCGGACACCAGAGACGACGGGAATGAAACGCTAACACTGCTGCTGCAGCCACTAAGAATCCTGCGTGCAAGCACAGGTCACTATCCACACCTCCCCTCCCAGAAGCCTGGGCAGCCCGCCACTGCCAGGGTCCTGTGATCTGGGGACAATTTCTCTGAGAGAACACATGGCACGCCGCGGGCTGTTGCAGGGTCATGCTGGCCTCTGCCGCCGCATGCCTGCCCAGCACTAGGTTCCCCTCCCTCCCCCGAGCCTGAGTGAGCCACAGCCCCAGAATCAGCTGCTACTTTAACCCCCTCCCATCTGGGGGAAGAACAGACGCCAGACGCTGACCTACATGCAGAGGTGAGGCCAAATCCAAAGCTGAAACCCAGGAGCTGTGCGAACAAAGAAGAGAAAGGGAAATTTCTCCGTGAAGCCTCAGGAGCAGTGGATTAAATCTTAACATTCAACTTGATGTACCCTGCATCTGTGGAATACCTGAATAGACAACAAATCACCCCAAAATTGAGGCGGTGGACTTTGGGAGCAACTGTAGACTTGGGGTTTGCTGTATGCGACTGACTAGTTTCTGATTTTTATATCTATCTTAGTTTTTAGCACTTTTTACCATTGGTGGATTCGTTTATTGGCTTGGTTGCTCTCTTCTTTTTTTTTTAATCATCTTTTTTATTTTAATAATTTTTTTATTTCTTATTTTAATAGCTTTATTTTATTTTATTTATTTTGTTCTTTCTTTCTTTTTTTCCTCCCTTTTCTTTTGAGCTGTGTGGCTGACAGGGTCTTGGTGCACCAGCTGGGTGTCAAGCCTGAGCCTCTGAGGTGAGAGAGCTGAGTTCAGGACATTGCCCCACCAGAGACCTCCTGGACCC
The DNA here is from genome assembly GCF_028021215.1 of Eschrichtius robustus. Classification (NCBI taxonomy): domain Eukaryota; kingdom Metazoa; phylum Chordata; class Mammalia; order Artiodactyla; family Eschrichtiidae; genus Eschrichtius; species Eschrichtius robustus. Next base: position 6,285,427 of record NC_090832.1, on the reverse strand, counting down.
ATGTAATATTTAATTGGTGAGAGCTCTCCAAGAGATCTCTGTCTCAACGTTTAAGACCCAGCTCCACTCAACGACAAGCAAGCTCCAGTGCTGGACACCCTATGCCAAACAACTAGCAAGACAGGAACACAACCCCACCTATTACCAGAGAGGCTGTCTAAAATCATAATAAGGCCACAGACACCCCAAAACACACCACCAGCTGTGGTCTTGCCCACAATCAATCCAAGAAGAAGATATAACAATTGTAAACATTTAGGCACCCAACATAGGAGCACCTCAATACATAAGGAAAACACTAACGGCCATAAGAGGGGAATTCGACAGTAACACAATCATAGTAGGAGACTTTAACACCCCACTTTCATGAATGGACAGATCATCCAAAATGAAAATAAAAAAGGAAAGACAAGCTAAATGACACATTAAACAAGATGGACTTAATTGATATTTATAGGACATTCCATCCAAAAAACAACAGAACACACTTTCTTCTCAAGTGCTCATGGAACATTCTCCAGGATAGGTCATATCTTGGCTCATAAATCAACCCTTGGTAAATTTAAGAAATTTGAAATCGTGTCAAGTATCTTTTCCAACCACAAGGCTAAGAGACTAGTATCAATTCCAGGAAAAAAAAAACTGTAAAAAATACAAACACATGGAGGCTAAACAATACTCTACTAAATAATCAAGAGGTCACTGAAGAACTCAAAGAGGAAATCAAAAATACCTATAAACAAATGGCAATGAAAACACGACCACCCAAAACCTTTGGGATACAGTAAAAGCAATTCTAAGAGGGAAGTTTAGAGCAATACAATTCTACCTCAAGAAACAAGAAAATCTCAAATAAACAACCTAATCTTACACCTAAAGCAATGAGAGAAAGAAGAACAAAAAAACCCCAAAAATAGCAGAAGGAAAGAAATCATAAAGATCAGATCAGAAATAAATGAAAAAGAAATGAAGGAAATGATAGCAAAGATCAATTAAACCAACAGCTGGCTCTCTGAGAAGATAGACAAAATTGATAAACCATTAGCCAGACTCATCAAGAAAAAAAGGGAGAGGACTCAATTCAACAGAAATAGAAATGAAAGAGGAGAAGTAACAACTGACACTGCAGATATACAAAGGATCATGAGAGATTACTACAAGCAACTATATGCCAATAAAATGGACAACCTGGAAGAAATGGACACATTAATAGAAAAGCACAACCTCCTGAGACTGAACCAGGAAGAAATAGAAAATATAAACAGACCAATCACAAGCACTGAAATTGAAACTGTGATTAAAAATCTTCCAACAAACAAAAGCCCAGGACCAGATGGCTTCACAGGCGAATTCTATCAAACATTTAGAGAAGAGCTAGCACCTATCCTTCTCAAAATCTTCCAAAATATAGCAGAGGGAGGAACACTCCCAAACTCATTCTATGAGGCCACCATCACCCTGCTACCAAAACCAGACAAAGATGTCACAAAAAAAGAAAACTACAGGCCAGTATCACTGATGAACACAGATGCAAAAATCCTCAACAAAATGCTTGTAAACAGAATCCAACAGCAGATTAAAAGGATCATACACCATGATCAAGTGGGGTTTATCCCCAGAAGGCAAGGATTCTTCAATATATGCAAATCAATCAATGTGATACACCATATTAACAAACTGAAAGATAAAAACCATATGATAATCTCAACAGATGCAGAAAAGCTTTCAACAAAATTCAGCACCCATTTATGATAAAAACTCTCCAGAAAGCAGGCATAGAGGGAACTTACCTCAACTTAATAAAAGCCATATATGACAAACCCACAGCCAACATCATTCTCAATGGTGAAAAACTGAGACCGTTTCAACTAAGATCAGGAAGAATACAAGGCTGCCCACCCTCACCACTATTATTCAACATAGTTTTGGAAGTTTTAGCCACAGCAATCAGAGAAGAAAAAGAAATAAAAGGAATCCAAATCGGAAAAGAAGAAGTAAAACTGTCACTGTTTGCAGATGACGTGACACTACACATACAGAATCCTAAAGATGACACCAGAAAACTACTAGAGCTAATCAATGAATTTGGCAAAGTAGCAGGATACAAAATTAATGCACAGAAATCTCTTGCATTCCTATACACTAATGATGAAAAATCTGAAAGAGAAATTAAGAAACACACCCATTTACCATTGCAAAAAAAATAATAAAATACCTAGGAGTAAACCTACCTAAGGAGACAAAAGACCTGTATGCAGAAAATTATAAGACACTGATGAAAGAAATTAAAGATGATACCAACAGATGGAGAGATATACCATGTTCTTGGATTGGAAGATTCAACATTGTGAAAATGACTATACTACCCAAAGCAATCTACAGATTCAAGGCAATCCCTATCAAACTACCAATGGCATTTTTCACAGAACTAGAATAAAATATTTCACAATCTGTATGGAAACACAAAAGACTCCGAGTAGCCAAAAAATCTTGAGAAAGAAAAACGGAGCTGGAGGAATCTGGCTCCCTGACTTCAGACTATACTACAAAGCTGCAGTAATCAAGACAATATAGTACTGGCACAAAATCAGAAATATAGATCAATGGAACAGGATAGAAAGTCCAAAGATAAACCCAGGCACATATGGTCACCTTATCTTTGAAAAAGGAGGTAAGAATATACAATGGAGAAAAGACAGACTCTTCAATAAGTGGTGCTGGGAAAACTGTACAGCTACATGTAAAAGAATGAAATTAGAACACTCCTTAACACCATACACAAAAATAAACTCAAAATGGATTAAAGACCTAAATGTAAGGCTAGACACTATAAAACTCTTAGAGGAAAACATAGGCAGAACACTCTTTGACATAAATCACAGCAAGATCTTTTTTGACCCACCTCCTAGAGAAATGGAAATAAAAACAAAAATAAACAAATGGGACCTTATGAAACTTAAAAGCTTTTGCACAGCAAAGGATACCATAAACAAGACGAAAAGACAACCCTCAGAATGGGAGAAAATATTTGCAATGAAGCAACTGACACAGGATCAATCTCCAAAATATATAAGGAGCTCATGTAGCTTAATATCAAAAAAAAAAAAACAACCCAATCCAAAAATGGGCACAAGACCTAAACAGACATTTCTCCAAATAAGATATACAGATTGCCAACAAACACATGAAAGGATGCTCAACATCACTAATCATTAGAGAAATGCAAATCAAAACTACAATGAGGTATAATCTGACATCAGTCAGAATGGCCATCACCAAAAAATCTACAAACTGTAAATGCTGGAGAGGGTGTGGAGAAAAGGGAACTCTCTTGCACTGTTGGTGGGAATGTAAATTGATACAGCCACTATGGAGAACAGTATGGAAGTTCCTTAAAAAACTACAAATAGAACTACCATATGACCCAGCAATCCCACTACTGGGCATATACCCTGAGAAAACCACAATTCAAAAAGAGTCATGTACCACAATGTTCACTGCAGCACTATTTACAATAGCCAGGACATGGAAGCAACCTAAGTGTCCATCGACAGATGAATGGATGAAGAAGATGTGGCACATATATACAATGGGATATTACTCAGCCATAAAATGAAACGAAATTGAGTTATTTGTAGTGAGGTGGATGGACCTAGAGTCTGTCATACAGAGTGAAGTGAGTTGAAAAACAAACACTGTATGCTAACACATATATATGGAATCTACAAAAAAAAAAAAAAAAAGTGGTTCTAACAAACCTAGGGGCAGTACAGGAATAAAGATGCAGATGTAGAGAATGGACTTGAGGACACGGGGATGGGGAAGGGTAAGCTGGGACGAAGTGAGAGAGTGGCATGGACATATGCACACTACCAAATGTAAAACAGATAGCTAGTGGGAAGCAGCCGCATAGCACAGGGAGATCAGCTCGGTGCTCTGTGACCACCTAGAGGGGTGGGATAGGGAGGGTGGGAGGGAGACGCAAGAGGGAGGAGATACGGGGATATATGTATGCGTATAGCTGATTCACTTTGTTATACAGCAGAAACTAACACAACAATGTAAAGCAATTATACTCCAATAAAGATGTTAAAAAAAAGTTAATATGGTAGTTTATTACGTGTGCAATAGAATTATGTCTAAAAATGTATATAAGTTAATTATAAATACTTTAGTGCTAAAAAATGCTAACCATCATCTGAGACTTCAGGTAGTAGTAATCTTTTGGCTGGTGGAGGGTCTTGCCTCCGTGTGGACGGCTGCTGGCTGATCAGGGTGGTGGCTGCTGAAGGCTGGGGTGGCCGTGGCAATGTCTTAAAGTGAGACAGCAGTGACGTCTGCCCCATCGACTGACTCTTCCTTTATGAACCTTTTCTCTGTACCATGCAGTGCTGTTTGATAGCATTTTACCCACAGTGGAACTGCTTTCAAAATTGGAGTCAATCCTCTCAAAACCTGCTGCTGCTTTTTCAACTAAGTTTAGGTACTATTCTAAATCTTCTATTATCATTTCAGCCATCTTCACAGCATCTTCACCAGGAGTAAATTCCATCTCAAGAAACAACTTTATTTCTTCATACGCAAGAAGCCACTCCTTATCCATAAAGATTTATCATGAGACTGCAGCAATTCAGTCCCACCTTCAGGCTCCACTTCTAATTCTAGTTCTCTTGCTGTTTCTACCACATCTGCAGTTATCTTCTTCACTGACTCTTAAACACCTCAAAGTCACCCATGAGGGTTGGAATCAACTTCTTCCAAACTCCTGTGAATGCTCATATTTTGAGCTCTTCCCATGAATCATGAATGTTCTTCATGGCATCCTGAATGGTGAATCCTTTCCAGAAAGTTTTCAATCAACTTTACCCAGATCCATCAGAGGAATCACTATCTATGTCTTAAATAAGACTTGAAAGTTGAAATTATTCCTTGATCCATGGACGGCAGACTGGATGTTGTGTTAGCAGGCATGAAAACAACATTAATACAACATTATCTTGTTGTACATCTCCATCAGAGCTCTTGGGTGACCAGGTGCATTGTCAATGAGCAGTAATATTTTGAAATGTATCTTTTTTTCTGAGTGTAGGTCTCCGTCATGGACTTAAAATAGTCCGTAAACCACAATGTAAACACATGTGCTGTTATCCAGGCTTTGTTGTGCCGTTTATAGAGCACAGACAGAGTAGATCAAGCATAATTCTTAACAGCCCTACAAGTTTAGGAATGGCAAATGAGCACTTGCTTCAACTTAAAGTCACCAGGTGCATTAGACCCTAACAAGAGAATGAGACTGTCCTTTGAAGCTTTGAAGTCAGGCATTGACTTCTCCTCCCTAACTATGAGGTCCTAGATGGCATCTTCTTCCAAGATAAGACTGTTCTGTCTACATTGAAAATCTGTTGTTTAGTGTAGCCACCACCATAAATTTCTTAACTGGATCTTCTCGATAACTTGCTGCAGCTTCTATATCAGCACTTTTTTTTACTTTTTCAGCAAAATTCTTTTTTCACTTAATAATTCACCGTAGAATTCATTCCATAATTTTATATTGAGATTTTCTTTATTCTTTTTCATCTCATGTGTGGATAAATCATAGTTTACTCAAGCATTACCCTACTGGTGGACATTCGGGTTGATTAGAGGTTTTTTAAATTACAAACAATGCTTCTATGAGTAGCTTTGTGTATACATCTCTAACTTTTTTTTTTAGCACATCAGTATCAGTGCTGGTTCACGGAAGGGGCCTGGGAAGATCAGTACTTCCACAGCAATGAGTCCACCTAACACCCAAACCTTGGTTTCTAAATATATGTTCTTGCTAAAGTGAACCAGGTTTCCTGATACCAAGTTCAAGACAGAGAAAGTACAGTGTGAGCCCAGAACATCGTGTGTGTGTGTGTGTGTGTTAGCACATCATCAAAATCTGCTTTCCCCCTTTCCTGGGCACCTAGCTGACTACATCTCTCAGCTTCCTTTGCATTTGCGGTTGTCCTCAGGAATCATTTTTACCAGTGGAGTATAAGCGGACATGTGGGTGCCACTTCTAAACCAAAGCATGCTTACTGAGGTTGTAGAGAAACATAGACAGAAAGAGAAAGAGACAGATACATGATAAAACGGTTGATCAGTGGGTGGGTGGGTAAAATATAAATATACGGGAGGGAGCTCCCATCCCCTGGTTTGAAGCACACAACCAAAGACTGCACAAGTGTAGCCTGGCAGCACACACCCGTCACATCATCAGGCTTTGGGAGTGAAAACAAGCTTCCGAGGGATTACTCTGCACAGCTAAAGGTTAAAAATGACATGTATTAAAGTTAAGTTAGGCAGTTGAAGGGGAAGTTTCCTTTTTAAACAAGACTGTAAATTTATAGACTGCCACTTCTGGGGATAGATTTCACTACATTTACTTGCTGGCTAATTGTTGAACCCACTGCCTTTCAAAACTTTTTTTGATGTTCTTTTTAATATTTTTGTTTTTAGTTTTCTTTATGACTGTCAGCCTACTTCTTCATGTTTCCTTTGTTAGAAATCAGTCATTCCCCTGTGCCACTTACCACCTCCAGATTCCTTACCATGTGTTTTTCATCTTCATATTGCCTAAAACTTAACTAACATTTTGAACCTATTTTCATACAATCTTAAGCCCACTGACATTATGCATACAATACTGCTCCAATAAAATTTATCATTTAGAATTATCATAACTCATAAGCAAAGACTGTAAACTTCTAACCCATTTCTCCTGGAAACAAAATACTAGATCTTCCTGAAAGTAAGAAGACACTTTTAATAAGTATGATAGTGTGATTTGACTGGTTGCTGTGACATCCCCTCTTTTAGAAAGACTATGATAAGGCATTAATTAGTAAAGTCAGTTCCTAGGCAGCAGAGTCCTTTGTTTGTTTGTTTGTTTTAACATCTGGCCAAGTAGCTGGCCTTTAAACTGATCAAGCATTTTACCCACATTCTTTCATCTTTAACTTCATAACAACTCTGTGAAATAAGCATTCGAGATGAGAAAACCGAAGCTCAAAGAGTTGCAGAATTTACCCAAAGATAAATAACTGGATTCGAAACCAGGTTTCTCTTATTCTAAAACCACTACTTGTGACTATTTTCCTTCCCTTACTAAACAAAGAATGAGTGACAATAACTACAACGATTAACACATACAAATCTCGCTTCACTGTATAATCAAAGCAGTTACAAAGGTAGAACTTGGATGCATTTAAGATGAACTCTCAAATTGTTCTAGATCATCTCAGAGGTTGTTTTATCTAATGGTCCAGATTTTTGAAACTCTGAGAAATGATGACAGAATGTATATGAGACACAAAAGAGTGTTGTATATAAAGGATTCTGTCCTGGGAGATGAGCCAGGGAGACTGAGAAACCCATAAACTTCTAGAGGGACATAATTCTGATGTATCTTTGTGGTAAAGGTAGCATGTCTCCATAGTTAAAAAATCACTGCATATAATGGAGATAATTTTTGAGAAGAATGTTTGTTTTTTTTTTTTGCTAATGGAATATATTGATGAAAATGATTATAAAATGCTATGGCTTTTCTGATAAGTCATAATTTAGGTAGGTGATATTATTTGTTTAGCAGAGACTTTGAAATGCAAGCACAACATATTCAAGCAGACCCGGACTTGAACATAATAAAAGGCTTGATTTGAGGGTTATTTTCCTATAATTCCCATCATTAGCATCATTCTTTTGTGTTTCATATTGTTTATTCCAGGAAACCTCTATTCAAATCTAAATCATTAACTGGGAGGGATAAATTGATAGCAAATTACTACATGTTTGGCTATCATAAATAGAAATTTTGTGAAGGAATGGAACACTGGAAAATTAGCTTTCATTATGAAAAATGAAAGAGAAATGGTTGATGCAGAATATGTGGCTAAGTTGGGGTAACTCATGCTGATCATTTCAAAGGCTGGCAACCTCAGAGAAGCCGAGTGGGATCTAGGAGCTTGGGGTAAGCCCAGCATTCCATGACTCACAGTTTTCCCACCACATTTTCCAGGTCAAATATCTCAGGTTTTGTCTGACTTGAACTGTGCTCAGGTCTCCTGGTATAACTAGAATCTTTCCCTCAACTCAGGCCCAATTCACTCAGGCACTGAAAATATGCCTCACCCTCACAGTTCCCCTCTGTGCCTGGGGGTGGGCTCTACTCCAAACCAGGTAACACAGAACTACTGTGCTGCCCACATCCTACCCTCAACCTAATGGCAATTAACAACCACAGGAGGAAAACTTCTACTACTGCCAGTGTTAAGCAGAATGCTAAGATGACCTCAAGATTCTTACTCCCTGGTCTGCACACTCTGTATAATCAATCCTTCTCTGTGAGTATGAGCAGGACCTGTGAATACAATGGATGACACTCCCATGATTAGGATATGTCATATGGAAAAGGGATGCAACTAAATTACTTCAGGTGTAATTAAAGTCCCTAATCAGTTGACTTGTTAAGCAAAAGGGAGTTTTACCCTGGGTGGGCCTGACCTACAAAAGAAGACCTATAGTTGAGCTCTATGAAAGAAGGTCTACAGATCAGAGACTAGAAGAGAGAGTGTGACACTCTTGCTGGGCTGGAAGAAGGAATCACCACGATTTCTACAGCCACAAAGAAATGAATTGCTCCAATAACCATGCGAGCTTGGAAGAGGATCCAGTCCTCACAGGAGGCCCCAGATGACCCTTGATCACAGCCTCCTGGGACCCTAATCAGAGGACCCAACTAAGCCATGCCCAGACTTGTGGAAACCATGAGAAAATCATATCCTTACACCATGATTCTGTTTACATACATCCGCTGTGTTTATCATTCCCGGGATTCTTGCCATTGCCTATATCTATGTACTTCTGCTAAGGTATCAGCTACTTCAGAGGAAAGCAAAGCCCACTGAGGACAAAGGAACAAGGCTTTGTTGTTGTTGTTTTTAACTTTCAGAACAGGCTCCTGAAGCTCATTTCCATGGTACTATTGTGAACTCCAATGTTTTTCACTTTCAAGGCCATGTTAGATGGAGACAGAAGGGGATTGTTGTCCACAAGGTTTACTACAAGCGAGGGTATAGGATGTGGCAAAGGGAAGTTCCCCACAGTATTAGTTTGCTAGGGCTGCTGTAACAAAATAGCACAAACTGGGTGGTTTCAACAACAGAAATTTGTTGTCTCACAATTCTGGAGGCCAAATCCAAAATTAAAGTGTAGGCAGGGTTGGTTCCTTCTGAAGGCTGTGAGGGAAATTTTGTTCCATGCCTCTTTCCTTGGCTTGTAGATGGCTGTCTCCTCGCTGTATCTTCACATCAGCTTCCTTCTGTGTCTGTTTCTGGGCCCAATTTTCCCCTTTTTATAAGAACACAGGTCATATTGCATTGGGACTAACCCTAATGACCTCTTTTTAACTTGATTACCTCTGTAAAGACCCTATCACCAAACAAGGTCACCCTCTGAGGTAATTTGGGGCACACAATTTAGCCCATTACACCCACTACAGAGTAAAGAGAAAAGCATCCAGGGACCATGCATCTCACCTGGAGGGCAAGCAAGGCCAGCCACCTCTGTGTGGGTGCAGGACACTAAGGTGACCCCTCCCAGTTTAAATAACTTTGAAGGAGGAGGACAGAATAAAGGAAAAGCAGCAACCCTGAATTTGACTGCATATTTATTTAAGTTCTTCAATTAAAACAGAATAAGCTACCTGGATTTAGGAAGATTATGATTTATTTTTTCCTCCTTCTGAGGCTGGAAATTAGGGCTTTGAGAAAGTTTCATTTCAGATTAGATGAGCTGTGGTGTGTAAATATTTTTTAGTGCCATGTGTCCTAGCAAGATTCTTGAGCACCTGAAACATGTGCCATGTGGCTTTCAGAGGAAGAATCTAAGATTCTTTCACTTTGTCCTCAAATCCATATCAACAGACCATCCTTCTCTCTCATTATACATGCAAGAATTGTGCATGTTGAAAAATTGCTTTATGTCTAAGCAAACTTGGATCAAGTCAAATAAAGTTGTTTGCTTGCTTGCTTGTTTGAACACAAGATATCAGATTACTAAGACTTTATTGAATAGGTTTATTAAACAGAAGGGCCCATCAGCTTTTCCACTGTTGACTGGCTTCTTATTGAGTCAATCATTTTGTGGAAACAAAAATAAATCCAACATAAAGTATCAGAATTTTCTCCTTCTGAATATAACTTAAGTCCTTGATTTAAAACATTACATTGTATTCCTATTTTAAGTTTGATTTTTCAAATAATACCTTTATATCCTACCATGTTGAATTAAGTGATACAAATGTTTAACGCCTCATTTATTTTTCAGCTGAGTTACTAATATTATGACAATATTAATGCCATAGATTTTCAGATTAAAGCAGATCTCATATTTTCAAAATGAAAAATTAATGCTTAAAACAAAACAAAAAGTATTATACTTAAAGCATTAAAGGTAATTTCCTCCTTGCAAACTGCCTCAATTTTTTTTTTTCAACTATGCCCTAACAGGAAAAGAAAAAGGCAGTGGAAACTTCTGACAAAGAAATAACAGAATGACAGGCTGTAAGTTCCCCAGAAAGGACATTAACAACTTCTTAGGAATATCACAAAAGGGAGGGGAAAAATCTAAAAATGAACATAAAACTAATCTGGTCAGTTGGATGAGTTAAATGCTCATTTGCAAAGCTTCTGGTGAAAATAAAGTTGATAGAATTAGACATTAAATATGCTCTTATAAATTCAGAGATGTTAGGATGACTTTATACACTTAAAGGAAAGGAGGTACACCATGGATGATTCCCCTAAACTTAACAGAAAGCCAGCAAAACAGCTGAGTATCTGCTAAGACATCGACACAGAAAACATGAATCTGAGAATTCAAGGGTAGAAAAATATGAAGGGTTGTTACCATACCTTACGTTAAAAACTAAGCCAAGAAAGTCATGGTGATTTTTGAAAACTGAAATGCAGTTTAAGGTATACAAGGGGACCATAATTATGTCTGAAAGACCCTCTTCCTACCCAGTTTGTCAGCATCTTCTATCTGCCACGCCCAGCACCTGTCAGCAAAAGGGACTTGCCCCAAAGGAGCCTCTCACTGGTATTTGTCACTGACACCTACAAACCAGCTCTGATGGTCTAGATGCAAACAGAACACATCACAAAAGGGGTGGGGAAGGGGGTACAGCAGGGACTGTGATGTTCTCCAACCCTACAACTCTTTGCTCACCCCTGCCCCCCATTCCCAGCCCACTATCCCTCTGACCTTTAGGCAGAAGGTGTCAAAAATCACTAGGAAACAAACACAACCCCACACGTTCCTGTACAGTTAATCTCCTGTTTGAAAGACAGGTGAAGGAGCCTTGTTGAGTCAAAGATGAAAGATGTTTTTGAAAGTTAGACTGACAGAGGAATGCCCTGTAAAAAGATAAAAGACCCTGCTTTAAGAGAGCTACTTTTCATCTTTACCTTCAAAAAGGCTTGCCTTTTATGTTTCCCTGAGTTTATTCAATAAGAGGGCAGCAATCTCCAATGGCATGTCTTCTGTTACAAAAGAAAAAAATGGTTTGGCATTGGGGTTTGGTAAGAAAAGAAAAAAACTGAAGATAAACAAGATGTTCTGATATTGAACAAACTTGATGACTCATTTTGTAATTAAGTGAGCAGTCACTCTCAGATAAAATTCATTTTATCATGCTAGTTATTTTGTCATTTGTCAACTTACCCATCTTTCAGACATTCGACTACTCAACCGAGAAGCAATGCAGTAATGGAGCAGAATATTTTGAAATATTATCTGATAATATTCTTCTCTCACTGTTATCCCTCTCATGCCCTGCAGTACTCTACCTTAAAAACTAGACCCTCAGGCAGAGTCTCTGTATGGAATGGAGAACATAAAGAAAATCCCAGGAAAAGAAAGGGTCAAGTGATTGGACTTTGAATTCCTAAGATGTTGCTGGGTCTATAGCAGCCTTAATAGTCTGGTACAGAATTTACTCCATGAAACCTCGGAGGTGGGAAGAATGGAGAATCATATCGAAGCCCTTAAGAGGATCAGTCTGATGTGTTCAACCAAGGTGGATAATTGGAGGGCGCGTGGTGAGAGCTTATGCTCAGTGGGTAGATGAGAAGCACCATCACTGCCTTCCACATACCCACAAGGATCAACTCCCTAGTTAGACACAGAGATAGGGAAGGTGGTAAATAGATACGCCCAGATAGGTTTGGTTAAAGGAAAGTACACTGACGAATGCCTTGATTCCTTCTGGGAACTCCTGGAGGGAAGAGCTTCCAAAGCAACTGCCTTCCCACAGTGGGCAGCAGCACCACAGGTGTGGTCATGTGGAGTGTCTACGCAGACACTCCTGAGGTACCTGTGGACCCAAGGGTGCAAGAAAGAAGCTGATAGATGAGCCAGGAGAAGGGCAAACAGGCTGAGAGTCAGCCAGCGTCTCCCAGGGCCCTTGGCTGGAAAAACTAAGAATGTTTAAACCAGGTGCCTGGAAGGCCGGGTGAGATATTCATGAGCTTCAACAACAGATGCACAAGGAAGGAAACTGATCCACAAGATCAGGGCTGCCCACCCTCACTTCAGTGGAGGCCAGTGAGGCAGAGGACCCCAGGAAATCAGACTTCTCTCCTTGAGGTCTGAGCAATATGTGAGGCCCTCTGGCCTCATCATCCCTACGAAAAAGGGGAAAAGGATAAAAAGCGAGAGAGAGCCCTGAATTTAAGAGTATTTAATCAAAAAGGCCAGAGTTTTAATTCATAAGATGAAAAGAATGAGTGTTAAAATTGAAGTTTAAATGAAGACACCAAAATACAAAAAATTAAATTTGGAATTCCAAAGTCAGATCTCCATATTCATAATTTACCAAAGAAATGAAAACTTCTGGACAACTCTTGGACCACTCAGCCAAGTCAAAGCTATACAAGGAGACCTAGAGTAAAGGGAACAGGCGATTTACAAACATTTATTTATGAAGGACAAGGCTGCTGTCGCACTGAGAGGTTGCACCCTCCTTCCGGCTGTTCCTCCTCCACCACCAGCCTGGTGGGAACTGGCTCCACACAGGACCAGTCAGAGAGCTGGGCCACGGAGGGCCCGCCTCCCAGCCTGATTCACACCCGAGGAAGCTATCCCAGGCTGGGTCAGCAGGATTCAGGACCGCACTGGGGTGGACCCATATGCCGGGGCTGGGGAAGACACGGGAAGGTTAAGTTATCTGGGGACCAGATGAGGGCCAGGTGGAGAGACAGAGGGATTGATGGAACAGTCTTAGGTCCTCGACATTAGGGCCACCTAGAAGGTGGCAGGAGCCCAGCAGTCAGAGGCCAAACGTCACCTCTTTTGGTAGGTAGGTAAGATCCCAAGTGGCCACCCAGCCAGCCAGATGCTTCCACTGGGAGCCAGGGGGAATGCAGAAGACAGCTCCCCAGAGGTGCAGATCTCTGGAGAGACCATGAAAAAACCCTGAGAAGGAGAATCAGTTGACACCATCTGTCAAGTTCAGAGAGCCTGAGGCCTAAGTTCTGTCTCACCTCCTCATCTCTCCTCCCTCCTAGACCCCTTTGAGCTTCTTCAAATTCCCTCTAACCCTCAAACTCCTCTGGAGACTGGACTGAGAGAAGAAAGAGGGTGAACAAAGGGAGAGGGCAGAGGCTGATAACATCACCTTCCTCAAGGTCAGGCAGAGTACGACCTCTGGCCTGAACTGGGCAAGAAATAAAAATTATGGACTTGATTAAAATCTTGGCCTGAATATCAACATTACTAAATTGAGGCTGTGTTTGCTTCTTCAAGTGCCCACAGGACTGTCTATTACCTAAGAGTGAAAAAAAGGTCATAGAGTCTGTTGAGATTTCATATAGATGTGCGGGAATGACTTTAACCCCTGAACAAAGTTAGAAGAAACACAAGGTTGTGATTTGATTTTATCATAAGATGCGCTTGCTCAGTGTAGTTACTGCATTAAGTTTTCTCTAAAAGCAGTGGAGTAAGAAAAGGAAGAAAGGAAGTAAGTAAGCTAGCTGCAGGTGCAGGGAGAAAACCAGTCACATCCTGTCACACCTGCCCTTGTGACTATGGAAGTAGGGAGATCGCTGAGGTGCGTGGAAAGCATTGGACGAGGCCTGGCTCTGCCTGTAGCGCTTTCTCTATCACAAACTGTAGTAGGCTCACCTATTCCCTCAAAACCTCTGCCCCTACTTTTAAATTTGTAACACAAGTTTATTAATACACAGTCCTACATAGGTTGAGTTAATGTGCAACTAACTGAAATAGAAGCATCGTTAAATTAAGATGAAAACAATATCTTAAACAAGACATGTTAGTTTCCCTCTCTGTGTGAGAATCAGCGAGCAAGCGGCCTCCTATCATGAAGCTATGCCAGGGCATGTGCACCTCAGCATCAGCGAGCTTTTCCAAATCACCCTCTCTGCCGGCATCCCCGGGGGCATTCTGCCCCCAGATCATGAAGCTTTCCAGACGAAGATACAGGCTGTGTCCACTTAGGGCCAAACTAATGAATCAGTTCAGATATTATAATCACACCATTTGTACTGGGTTTGACAGAATTTTAAACACGTTAATCAACTGTCTTGATATCACAGAATAACTGATACTATTTAGTCTGTATTTATGCAAAAAGCATAACACGGCAGAAAGCGGGTCCTATGATCTGATACATGAAACATACCCATCATCTTCCCCATCAGTGAGATCAGATTTACTGACACCTTCACTGCCCCTCCAGATGGAATGGAACTTATCTGACTTTTGATCTTTTCTCATTTGGTCTAATGCTCTTAACTAACCATCCAACAACTTCGGTTAAATGAAAGTTATAAAGTGCAAATACTATACTAGTCCCACTGGGGCAGCTCCAGGGGGTGGGGCTATGGGCAATCAAATCATTTCCTGCTTTTCTCTTCTTGCTCTTCCCATCCCAGGAATGCAGATCCACTAAATCCATATTTTCCTGGAGCAAGGTGGGGCCATTTACCCAACCACATATTTGTCCCTGGATTTAATTCTGACTTCTACACAGATGGATGCCAAAGCAGTTGCCAGAATCTGAAAATCAGGGGCTCCACATAAACATGTTTTCTTTTATCTTACGTTTCCCTGTGAAATGCTCTATGGTAAGCAGGAATGATATAGGATGGAGGAGTGAAGTGACAGATTATTACATAGCAGGGCTTTATAATAAGGGTTGGGTACCCATACATTAATTCCCTCATGTGCCAATGCTACTAGACAGAATCATGAATTAAAAGGATATAGCCCATTAAACTACAATTTCAGAAGAATGAAAGACATTGTCAATAGAACAAGCTTCTGTCTGGGACTTTTATCATGAAAAATAAAATAAAAAACAAAAATAAATAAAGCAAAACGAAACAAAATAAAAAACCAAGGAAGGGAGACAGAAGGAGTACTTGAGCAAAGGAAAGGAAAAGATGTAAGAAAGAAAGACCAAAAACTGTTAAGGCCTGTAGTGCCCTTAAGACAGAATCAGGCTACCCCTACCCTGTCCATGTCAGTGGACAGTGAACCAGTTCCTAGTTCCCTGCATCTCCTCTGCATCCCAGCCAGTGGCCCGCACTCTCCCAGGAAGCACATGAACAGCGCCTTCTAAGGGTAAATGGAGCCAGGCTCCGTTCCTGCTGCTGGCTCCACAGTCTGCTGGTCATACCACACAGCTCCCACCTGGACACTGTGGGCTGTAAGGACCTCTGCCAGCCTCCTTTCGCCCTAACTTCTGAAATCTCTTGGTGCTGTCTGACTGCCCACACTCTAGACCCTTCAGAAAGACTTACAAAGCAGTTGAGGCCTGTTACTTCTTACTGCACAACTGGCTTCAGAACATACATGTATACACATCCTCCTGCAAACCAGGTTATTATGAGCCAATGACACTGAGGCAAAGCAAAACTGAGTTAACTTAAAAGAGATTAAAATGTGTTCAAGTTGCAAACATTTATGCACCTACTGCAACCAACAGAAAGGCCATTAGTTTATGTATTTTAGAAATTTGTCTAACTTGAGGGCTAAAAGAAAAATTAAAAAGGAAAAGAAAACTAGTATTTTCTTACCTAGAAAAGTAAAAAGTGAAAATTCTCAGAGCATCTTTGACTATCCAAGGATTTACTGTAATTAGGCAGAAAGCATCCTTTACCATCCGGCTTAAACTTTCCAAATCCATAATGCTCACACTTAAAAAACAAACAAACAAAAACTTAATCTGGAAAATAAAGCAGATCTCCAGACCTCGGAAATGACTTGTCTAAACATGCTTTCAACAGGGAAGAAACCGATGGCAAAGGAAGCCATGAGTTAATTGCTGTGACAGTTAACTAGAAAAGGCCCAGTCCAAATTAATCCTCATGGTTTTATATAAACTTCATATCCACAGCTTAATCATCTATGTGAGCTGCAATAGGAACTACTCAGCTCTGTTAGTCATTTGCTTTCTGAGGATTTTTTTAGCATCTTAGTTTCTCATAAGCAGTTGGCCATGTTTGTATTGGCCACTCTCTGCTAACGAATATACATGAGACATAAAATAGATTTGAGTCCTTTTCAATTGCGGCAATTACATCAACATACGTTACAAGATCCTGGCAGTAATATTAATATAACAAAGTACCAACTAAACCATCTGCACGAGGGTATTAATCCAGCTGTATCTGTATACTTTTCACATCTGGCACCAAGGGGGGAAAAAAATAGATACAATTCTACAGGACCAGATTTTGAAAAAAGCTTCTGTTTGAAAAGCGAGCAGAACAGGATGTGGCATATGAATGAATAAATGAATCGTGAGAATATAATGTAATAACACACAGAAATTAGTGCAAGGCTCATATCTACCAAGGACATTAGAGAATATACCCATATATTTTGCACCAGGAGGATATATCAATTCACACTGGTTCTTTGCAGGGTAGCTAGAAAAATTGATTCTTATCAATTTTAAGCTTTTAAGTTCATTTTCAGAAAAAAAAAATCTATATATATAATTTTAAACCACATAAGACAGAGAGAGACAACAAAGTTTCCTCAAATCATTTAAAAATAAATTTATCAACATGGTAGTGTTCCAGGTGGGCTCTTTATCCTTCCTGCTTCATTTATTTCACTCTACTGCCCCCTCTGTCTCCAGCCCTACTCCCAAAACTAAATATCAAGCCTCAGATTCTGGCAGTGTGTTTATGTCAGTGAGTACAACAAACAGCATACAGTACTTGAAATCAGGAGTGTACTTGGGGGAGCTCTAATCATATTCTCTGCCCTGATCGTATTTTCCATTTTCATCCCCTTACCCACCCCATTCATCCCCCAGCCTTCTCTGCCTGTTCTGTGCCCTGGAAGCTGATGCCTAAGGACCACCTCCCCTGGGCTCCCTTGTCGTCTGACCTCCAGTTGGGTTTAGACAATGGGAGGTATCAGTAGTAGGTCAGCGGGCCCCGGAAGGGGGTGGGTGAGGCTTCCCTCCACCCAGAACAGTTTCTATTCCTCTTGCCCCTACAGAAAAAAGGAGAGCAACAGTTTCTCACTAAGACTAGGTCAGGTGCCCTGAAGGCTCCATTGGTTTTCTTCAAGTTATTCTGTAAGCAGTCCCTTCATTCAATCCCTTCAGCCTCCTACCTGAGTACGTTTTCTGTTCCTTTCTGGAACCTGAAGGGACATGCAGAGGGATCACAGGACTATTTTCCCTGGGATGATAAGGGAAATATTAACAGAAATGTTTCCCCCCCACACAATGACCTATGTCCTTGAACCCCAGGACCCTCCTCCATTGAGGTCAGCAGGAGGCACCAGAGAACAGACTTGCAATTCTTGGCCTTGAAGCTGGTGACAGCGGAAGTGCGAGTGTGGGGCAGGGCCCTAAGGAAGGACACCCGACGAGCAGGTTGCTCGCACACCAGGCCCACTAGGCTCTCTGAGCTCACGGAAAGGAAACAAGAGCCAGGGCGGGGCTGCGGGGGGTGGCGGGGACAACGCTAGACCCTGCCCCGTTTCTGTCTGGGTGATGCTCACTGAGGGCCTGGAGTGGGGAACAGCAGAAATCGCTGCGGGGGGTCAGAGGCGGTGCGGCTGTGATGTCAGCCCCACCCTCCCTGGCCCCAGCAGGAACCGCCATATCCTCCTGCACAGGGTAGAGAGCTGGCCATAGAAAAAGGCAAGCGGCCCCCAGGGGCTATCCTGGTCACGGAAGGAATGTTCTTGGGGAAAGCTGTGTGGCCGTGTAAACAGGAAGCAGAACTGATGGATCGTATCTCCAAAAATACAGAACTCTGAAGTGAAGACATTGGATAGAAGAGACAGCACGAGACACCTGGTGGACTGCTCCTCAGGACAGGTCAGGACTAACAGTAGGTGGGGCACCGACACTGCAGCTCCTCCTACAGCCCCAGAGCTCACGCTGAACCCAAGAACGAGGGGCAGAGGGGCAAATGCTGAGCTGACAGAGCTTAATATCTGAAATAAAAAATTGTAAGTTTGAAAATTGTGGTTTTAAGATTGTGGTTTTTGTCATTGGTGGATGACAATGACAATGACGATGGGATGCACCTGCCAGAAAATTATTCTTTTTTTTTCTCTTTGTGAGCAGCTAGTTAAATAAAAGCACTTTTTTCAGATGCACCAAACTCTTAATGGCTTGAATTAATCCAAAATCACTGGAAAATATAGGTTTCTTTCTACTTAATTAGATATAACTTTAATTAATTTATTGTGAAATTGGCTCTTAATTATATATATTAGCCTATCCACCACTTCCCTCATTTGTTTTTTCCAACACAGCCGTCTGTATAAGTCTGTGTTCTCATGGCTGCTCAGTGGGCTGAAGGCTACTTGGAGAGAATTCCTCCTGCCTGCCATGCTTAGTCCTTTGCACACAGGTGTTCAAAAGATATCTGTAACAAATAAATAAATACCTACACTTCTTTTTTATTATAAATTTACGTACAGCTAGGTAAAGCCCTGGCAGGTATTCTTTTCTAGGATAAGAAGCAAAAATGAAATAAAATCTGCATCAATGTTTCTATGCAGAAAATCTGAACTTTCATTTTAGCTTATTTATTTGAGGTGGGGTTTGCTTGACACATAAAAAAAAAAAAATTCATGGTATTCTTCAGCCTATTTAGTGTTGAGTAACATTCATGTTTGCTTTACATTCTCTGCTAGTTCTTTTTTTCTTATACAGACATTTTAAAACCAAAATAAACTGAGCATGTGTACTAGCATTATAGAAACACGTCAGTAGGCAGTAAATGATTTATGAAACTATCTTCTCTGGATAATACAATAGTGTTATACATACACAATTACTTTCATAGGGTTTGGAAGGCAAACATGAATAGGAATGCCTACTACATTCAATATGCTATGTCAGTTTTTTAAAAAAAAATATTTCTGTGTAGAGTAGTTTTTCTCCCTTTTAAAAATTCCCATTCTATCAGAATCCATCTAACCCATTCCAAAGATGTGAAAAGCTGTCACATTCTTAAAGACCAACAGAGAAAAAATTTGACAGTTATCATTCAAATTCTTTATGTCAGTTAAATATTTTTTAGAGCTAATCTAGATCTCTAAGAATGAAGATCATACAGAAAGCATATTTTAGCTCTCCTTAGTGGAGAGACTGAAGAAGGCTATTCAGCTTTCTTCAT
Source organism: Eschrichtius robustus (assembly GCF_028021215.1). NCBI lineage: Eukaryota > Metazoa > Chordata > Mammalia > Artiodactyla > Eschrichtiidae > Eschrichtius > Eschrichtius robustus. The sequence continues at coordinate 6,265,718 of NC_090832.1, read as the reverse complement.
GGTGTTTTCTTTCTAAAGCTACATTATTTGACTTCTTTAAACCTTTCACCTGAATATTTTCCAGGTTTTCCACATGCATCTTTAATAGAGGAGCCCTGGAATAAAACCAAACACAGAATAATACCTCACTTCCATAAAGCTAACTTTTGCCCAGGCAGCTAAGCCACTCATGAAACAGTCAATAAGTAGAGACAGCTGCACACACTGGGTACTCTAATCCAGGCTGACACTCCTCAGGCTGCACCTTGGAATTGGCTTACTCTTGTTGTAGACAAAATTCTAACATCCCTAACTACCTGGTTTCCAGCCTACACATTAACGTAAAATAAATGGCTGAACAGGATAATACCTGGACAGCAGTAGGAAGTGAGAGCTAATGGTGTGGCTACAAACACAGATGAGCTTAAAAGAAGCAGTATCATTTAATATTGACGTTATCAGAACTCTACAGCTTTATACTTCTGGAGGCCACTAATACTCATGTACATCTACATAGTGCTTCATAGCTTAGGAACGAGCTTTTAGTTGTTTATGTACATATCAAAGTAAATATAGCTACAGAAATATAGAAACTTATTTAAACCTTCCTATAATCAGGGAGATGTACACTATCATGCCCACTTTATGAATCTAGGGCTTTGAGAGCTTAAGAGGTCTGCCCAAAGTTATATAATGCCATCCACTGCAGAGTGAAGGCTGGATTCCAGATCCTCTGACCCAGGTCACTGACCCTCATAGCTCACCACAATGCAGACTCAGCATTCTCAGACTTCTGGTTGCTTTTCACTCACTCTGCCTCCTCAAAATATGTCTCTTCTTAGAAACTGTACTTGGGCTTTGTATGAGTCAGCTTGGGTAGTCATGATAAAATGCCACAGACTTGGTGGCTTAAACAGCAGACATTTATCTTCCTACAGCTTTGGAGGCTGGACGTCTAAAATAAAAGTGCCCACAGGGCTGCTTTCTCCTGAGGCCTCTCTCCTCGGCTTGCAGACAGCCACTTTCTCACTGTGTCCTCTATGTCCTCTGTGGACATAGGACACCTCTGTGTCCTCTGCATGTGTCCTTTGCATGCAGTCCTGCTATCTCTTCCTCTTCATATGAGGCATCAGTCCTACTAGACCAGGGCCCCACCCTCATGACCTCATTTAACCTAGTTACCTCTTTAAAGGACCCATCTCCAAACACAGTCACATTTGGGGGCGGAAGTGGGGGGGCTTCATCATTTGAATTGAGGGAGAGGGGAATACAGTTCAGTCCATAATAAGCTTCTAAGCCATTTTCCTTGAAAAGCATATTTATTCACAAAACTTCAGCTACACCTCTGATGTGATGTATGCCAAATCTGTTTCCACAGGCCTGAGCTCTTGCTTATGCTACAGTAATACATTTATTTACACCTGCCTCATACATGTTCTCTTTCTGATGCCCTGTTAACTGAGACTCACCTTGTCTCAATCCAAACTCAATGGGACCTCCTGGTCAAAGATAGTTTCTTTTCTCATGTCTTTGCCTCAATCAATGGCTTGATTTGGTTTGAAATATCTTGACTATTCACCTTTTTCTTCATTCTCAGGTCAATCAGCAAGTCTTATTGACCCTCCACTTAAAGTGTGTTTGCCTCTCTTCCTTTTATGCCCCCTCTCCCTGCACACTCACCTGAATAAAGGCTTCTACAGCCCCAACCCTGGATGAATACAGTAACCTCCTAACTACATCATCTCTGCACCTTGGTGTGGTAGGTAGTATTCTAAGTTGACCCACCAATGACCCACACCCTTCTTTAACTCCCTCCTATGGACTGCAGAAGGAACCTATGAATATGATATGTCACCTCCAGGTGACAGGTAGCCTGTAGGGGCTGAGAGGGGCCCTTGATTGACAGCCAGCATGGAAACAGAGTCCTTAATCCTGCTACTGCTAGGAACTGAATTCTGTTCAGCCACCTTAGCTTGGAGACTGTCCCCACACTCCGGATGAGACCCCCAACCCCAGGCAATACGAGAACCATGAGATCATAAATAATTATAAGCCCCTAAATTTGTGGTAACTTGTTGCATAACAGTAGAAAACTAGTATTACTTGTCTACCCCCTCTAATTCATCTGTCACTGCCAGATTAACAGTCCTGATTCAGTTAGTTCACTATGAACTCACTAAAAACTTATTTTGGTGCCCCTTTGGTAGCTCATTGAGCATCATGATAATGTTGAAGGCCTATTGCTCCAGCACACACACACACACACACACACACACACACACACACACATACACCTCCTACAGAAAATAAATAGTTAGGTAGCTTTTGGAAACATGACCAAGCTGTCAAGAGTACAAGAAACCAGTTATATATATATATTTTGAAAGGTAAGTCAGTTCCATTTATTCTGCTACACTGTAAAAAAAAAAAAAAAAACACAAAAAAAACCAGAAATGGTTAATAACACAGAAAATGTAGCATCATTTACACCACCTAGGGTTAAGTTCTACCACTATGCCCAAATACTATTTTGTCTCAACCATTTTCATTCATGCCATTGAAACTTAAATCTCAATGAAATGTAACATTGAAACCAGTTTTCAAAGAACTTTAGTTTTGGTTCCACCTGAGACAGCAGATCTATTCCCCACCATATGGCAACAAAACATCCCATTTCAGGCAGCTCAGTCTTCTCCACTGTGCGTCTCTGCTCAGCATCCTTCCTCTTCAGAACCCTCATTCGCTTCCCCTCTATCCAAATTCCACATATCCTTCAATACTCATCTAAAACAGTATCCTATCCATTAGGATGCGGACTTATCAAACACGTATTGAGTACCTTCAAGGTATACTAGAAATGGTGGGATGAGGGAGATTAAAAGTGATGTTTTTCCATAGGAAATTGGTTGAGTAAAGTATAGTAATATGTGCAACACGCTATTATGCAGCTACAAAAAGTGCATGAGGAATATCTCTATGACCAATGTGAAGTGATACTGTTCGAAGGTGATCTCTATTGCTACAAAAGGTCTCTATAAACATGAGGGACATATTGTTTAAAAAAAAAACACAAAGTACATATGTATAGCTGGCTGTCTTTTGCTTAAGGAAATAAGAAAGCATACATATCTGCTCATCTTTACAAAACAAACTCAGGAAGGATAAATCAGAAACATGGAGTTGACTGCACACAAGACGTAACATGGAGGTGGACAACAGGATGAGAGCGATGCGGGGTGAGGGGAAGTGACCCTTTTCTGAGGGCACCTTTTTATTTTATATAGGCTTTACTTTGGGAAACATGTTAATGTTCCACACATTCCCAAAATAAAAGATAATCAGAAAAGATGGGAAGATGGGAAAATTCTGTAACTGAAAGCAAATTAAAACAAATATTCCCAATTTTATTTCAAATAAATGTTACTACCTCATTGAAGGGAGAAAAAGGAGATGTAGTCCAAGGAATCTATAACTATAGTATTTTACTGTAACCCAGTTTGAACTGGCCTTTCCCACCTCTAAATTTTGTTTGGGTTCTTGGTATTTAAGTGATTTAGGGTCATTTCTTAAATGATTCTGATCCCCTCAGAACCAACCTAAACAGTTTCCATCTTTATTTAATTAGTTTGTTTTTTCTGCCTAAAGTACCCACTATAGACTTCACTATACTGAACTTTCCCCTCTTAGTTCATGATCACTTGCCTAGTATAAAAATGTCTCCTTTTTTCTTAATGTGGTTGAATATGGTTATTAAAGGAAGTTGTTTTAAACTTGGTGTACTACTAGTAATCACAAAATGCATATCTAGAACTCGTTTCTCTCTCTCTGAATGTATACAGAGGTGTCCAGCACACTATGCTAGCTGGGTTTGTGAGTTCTGAGTTAATCAGAACATGGAAAGACAATGATGATGCAGGTGGCTCATCCAGAAAGATATAGGATAGGATGACTTTGTAATTTGATTTCCTCATTCTACCTATTTTTCTCTTAAATTTTCATCACTGCATTTTTTTAGTTGTTAATATCTGCTTTATATAATGTTTCTGGTCCTTCCTCAGTGTCCAGCTGTTTTCACTTCTTACTGGGTCAGCTTTGTAAGCTTCAAGCAAGCTTCACCCTTATATCAAAGTGGTTTTGAGTCATGGGTCCAAAGGTCATGTTACCTAGAATTTTGTATAAACTAAATATAAGAAAACTATGAGTATATGACACTCTCTTATGAGAAAAAAATCTGTGGTTTTATTTTCCTAATCAGGCTTTGTGAAAACAATGTTGCCTGCTCTAAGTTTTTTATTTACTTCTTGATTCTCTGTGTCACTAATATTTGATTGCTGAATAAATGTTATTTTGTGTATTTTCAATTATAACCTATAAAAAAGTATACATAGATCTTCTAAGTATTTCTCAGATTTTCCACTATTTCTAAGTATGTTGAAACAGCAAGATCCAAATTCATATTTTATATGTGTATTTACTTCTATATGTTTGTATGTTAATATTATATCTTTTCTTGCTTAAATTCTTGAATAGTTCAAAATGGAAATTAAAAAGAAGAGAAATCTAAGATGCTAAGAACCAATTCTTCTAAGACATTATTAAATAATTGGGGTATTTTCATTAGTTTTCAAAAATACATATGGAAAACAACCTTAATAACTCCCCTTACTCCCAAGTGGTTTATTTGAAATATTTTTATACAACTAAATACAGAGGCAGAAAAAGAATTCTGGGACAGGTTATTCTGATGAACCCTAGTCTGGATAACTATGAAATCAGTAAGCTGGTGAGAGATGCTGGCCAAAGCACTCAGGTGATTTGGAAATTCTTTCTCACAGTGAATGATGGTTCTAGAAGGCTGCAAGGCTGGAGGGTGACCAGAGCCCCCTTCTCTGGAGAGGCCATGGCACTTTCTAGTAAAAGATTGGCTGGTGCTTACCCCTGTAGGGCGATTTTCAATATAGGTAATTATTTTTTGTGTATCTAAATCTTCCCTGAAAGTTCAGTTGGGAATAGTTTCATTAAAGGTTATTCTTTCCGCACCATAAATTAATCCCCATACTGTATACCCTTTGTGAATCTCAAAATGGAGTTGTGAAGATTAATCATTTAATTTGTGTGAACTGTTTGGAGACTGTTTTCCCCTAGCTCTTCAGGAAGCTCCATATATGCCTAGCTGCACACAATAGGTATTTTTTAACAAATTAATTTATCAAACAACTACTATGTGTCTATTACTATGCTAGGCAGTGTGAGGACAGAGAAAAAAAATAACAGCAATCTCTGGCTTCAAGGAATTTATAACCTAGTTCAGTAAACAAAAATTTGAAAAGGCAAGTTCACACAGACCATGATCTCAAATGTCTACAAGCCTGGGAAGGAAAGTGAAATAAAAGTAAATTGCCTGGAGGGACCCTGGTAACCAGGAGACCCTGCTGCCTATTCAGGGACACCCAGGCCTCAGTTCCAGACAACTGCTAACTCAAGAGACGAGTGCCAGCCTTGCCAGACCCGTTGTTTGACTTGGTTGAAACTGGAAGTGCAGATTTTTATGTGTAATTAACCAGTTTTCAAATATTGGCACCAATTCAAAATTTTTATTTTTAAAACTCTTGGTGAGTCAATACAAACCCATCTGTAGGTCACCTTTAGCTGGTGAGCTGACATTGTGAAACCTCAGATATGAAACAACAACAAAACCAACTAGATAAAATTAAGCACCAAAAGAGATGTGACAAATAGTATATGCACAAAAGAGAAAAATGAAACTGGGTGTCAGAGTGGAGGATGCCATACGAAATGGAAGCCCTGTACTGAATTCTGAAGGGAAATGCTAAATCTTAAGACTGTAGGGAACGTAAAAAATAAAAGTTTGCTGACATGTCAAGGCTAATTGTGTTCTATTTTAAGGAAATGTATCCTAAACGATGGTGACATGTCCTTAACAGAAAAATCTAGAAAGTGTTGTAAACATTAAAGGAAACAATGAATAATTTTCAAATAAACTCAGTTGTGAACCACATCCAATATTACTAATGGAATATTTCTCCATTCCTAATAATAGAAGATGATTATGAAAATGAAAATCCTGTTTTCAGAAATAGAGACACAGATGTAGAGAACAAACATATGGACACGAAGGGGGGAAAGGGGGTGGTGCTGGTGGGATGAATTGGGAGATTGGGATTGACATATATACGCTAATTAATATGTGTAAAATGGATAACTAGTAAGAACCTGCTGTATAAAAAAATAAATAAAATCCAAAATTTCAAAAAAAAAGAATTTATGATGAAAAAATTTTTAAAAAAAAGAAAATCCTTGTTGCCTTCAGCTTTTAAGATATAAAAAGTAGTTATTAGGAGATTCAGGGGGTTATACAGACAAGAATGATGACCCTACCATTTGCTTTTAGGACATTTTGAAATATTTGTCAAGCTGGAAATTGTGTGCAGGTGACATTTAAGAATTAAACGCTCTTTGGAAGCTCCCTTCTCCTGGAAATGCCTGGATCGGTTATAACAAGAAAGGATGCAGGCTCATTTGTGCAAAACTACCCACAGCCTTTGTGTCAGCTGCTGCTACCAGGAGCCAGGGAATCATTACACACATCTCTGTTGTTTGTAGCCCTGCAGGGTCACGACACATCCTTCAGACTCACTTTTTATTTCTTGATCGATGGAGATGCAGCCACAGTGGAGTGTAAAATAATATTCATGCACCTCTGCTAAGAAAGAAAAGTCAAAAACAGAAGGGGAAAAGCAAGTGCTTTTTGTGGGGAGAGAGAAACTGGAACAAGATTGGTTGGAATAAAAGACTGATCAAGAGGTATTCAAAGCTTGCAGGAAAAAAAATTGTGAAAACAACTGATGTCAGGAAGCTTTTGATAAGACACTCAAAAATTTAATTTTAATATTTATTGCTTGTAGTGAAATTGATCAGTATGTCGGGCATGATGAGGTCATGAAAGAAGAGATGGATGCAGGCAAATTTATTATTTCTGCTTCTGTTCTTTCTATTTTGATATTAGTCTATTTTCCCCCAATAAACTATCCTATTGGATACCTCCCCACATCTGCTATTTTTTGGTAATGTAATTTTCCTGTCATCTTTTATAAAATACTAAGGTACCCGTTTGTTGTAAGGGCAGGGATAAAAATAACCTCCTCTAGAAGAAAGCACTGACTCTAACCAGCTAAGTATCTGCATTGTGAACCGTAGGGAAGACAAGTCAGTCCTCTAGTGGACCTTGATCAAATTATATGCTCTGGTGCTGGGGCAACCCACCCTCCTTGACCTTTTTTATTTGTGTGCATGAGACAGACCTGGGAATGTTAATTAACATGGATATTGACTGTCATACAATAATATTCTGTTGTTTTCCTCTTTTTTTGCATTTTTATCTAACTAGGATAGTTTGATAAATACACTTCAATTTCATTTTATTCAAATCAAGAAAATAAATATGCAAAAAATCAGAATAAATGATGCAATTTAGTCAAAGATCTTGAAAGACCTCTTGAAAGACTGAGCCTCATGTCTTAAGAATTGAATCCAAATGTGAGCCTGTGCCGTCCAGTAGGTGTACCACCTACTGCTAAAACTCAGATCCCTCAACCATAAAGTGAAGATGATAATGATACCTCCTTCCTCACAGAGCATAGTAAATCAGGTCTCTTTATCCAGAAAACGTTTCTGGATCTATACACAGAAGAGTGGAGGCAGTCGTCTCACTGAATGTGGTGAAGGGATCCTCCTCTTGGTGGTTTTCCAAAGAAGCACAGCACTTATTTAGATGGTGCATAGCAGACCTCTAAAGATGTTTGCACTTACACTGTAGGAAAGGCTTGAGAAAACATCCCACACCTGTATTATAGAAGTTGTTATTGTTGAAATTATTTTTAATGTTATCACGATATTACTATTATTTTGAGAGCTTTGGGTGAAAGCAAATAGAGAATATTGGAAGATAAGAGATAAAGCCTCACCAAAACATTTAAATGTTGCCACTAGTTTAGGATGCATCCTGCATCCCACCATCTCCACCAAAATCACCCTGGTCCAGCCACCACCCTCTCACTCTCATGCTACTGCCACGGCCCCCTCTCTGGACCCCTAGTTTGCCTCTTCCAGTCCAGTCTCCCCACAGCAGCCAGAGGGGTTTTATTGTAATATACATCAGATTTATAGCCTTACCCATACCAAAACCTCTGGTTACTTCCCACTTCCCTTAGAATAAAATCCAAACTCCATACAGCCATGAAGGCCGGCATGCCTGGCTCCTGCCCGCTTCTTAGGACTCCTCTGGGCTCACCCTCCACATCTTGTACCAACCTCCTGCCCCCACCAGCATTCAGTCTGTTCCTCAACTAGTCAGTCTCGCTCCTACAGCTACCCCTTCTGCACCTAGGGCATTCACCACTCAGGTGTCTGCAAGGCTGTCTCCTCCTTCTTCTTGACTTCTATGCCTCCTTAGAGAGCCCTCCACCCATGGCCCCTTGCAAAGTAGCTGCCTCTACACCTTCACTCTCTGGCCCATGGCCCTGCTTTACTTTAATCTTTTTACTAGTCACCATAAACGTTTTTTGTTTATTTATTTGATTCCTTCTCTGATTTCCCTCACTCTCATCCTCTTTGAATGAAACAACCATTAAGGCAAGGACTTAGTTGCATGTAACAGACCTCAGTTGCCTAGGTCTGTTCTTAGGTTAGTAGGGAATCCATACCTGTCTTTAGTTGAATGTACAAATACGTGACCAGTAAAGTCCTTGTGATGGGCTGAGTAATGGCTTCCTCAAAGACATCCACATCCTAATCCCTGGAACCTGTGAATATGTGGTTTCATGTGGCAAAGGGACTTTGCAGATACAATTAAGTTAAGTTAAGGATCTTGAGTTGGGCGATTGGATTTTCTGGGTGGGACCACTGTAATCACAAACATCCTTATAAGAGGAGGCAGGAGGGTCAGGGTCAGGGAAGGCTATGTGATGATGGAAGCAGAGGTCTGAGTGATGCAAGGCCATGAGCCAAGGTGGCCTCTAGACGTTGGAAAAGGCAAGGAAATGGATTCTCCTCTAGAACCCCCAGAAAGAATGCAGGCCTGTTAACACCTTGATTTTAACTTTCTGAGACTGACTTTGGAATTCTGACTTTCAGAACTGTAAGAGAATAAATTTGCCGTATTTTAAGTTGCCAAGTTTGGGGTAATTTTTAAAGCAGCAGTAGGAAACTCTACAGTAATGGATATATGAAAATGTTATACATAATTCAAAGGGAATAGTGAATTCAAAACACCTGACAGACGTTTATGGTCAATGTAGTTTGAAACATCATAGCAAATATTTTGACTAAATATAGCATCCATATTATATATTATTATCTATTTATCAATAAAAATAAGTATATCATCCTTAAGTTTTCAGTATTAAAAGAAAAAATTTAAATTGTTGCAATCAGAAAGGTTCTCTGGCAATCATCTAGCTCTTTTTCTGTCTCCTGACAATTTTTTACCTAAAATATGTGAAAACAGAAAATTACAAATGCCATATTTTTCAAAAAAGTCTTGGCTGTAAATGAATAACAAGGTCATAGATGGTAACCTTAAAGTTCATGGTTGAAATGAAGACTATGAAAGAATAAAAGACTCTTAGACCAGAGGCCAAGACAAGAAAAGCTTTCTGCTATCAATTAACTAGCAGGCGTAGGTTGATGGATATTTAATACCAGCTACTAAGTTTAAGTTAAAACTATATTTATTTGGTATCTTATCATAAAGATAGCTTTTATTTAAGTCTCTTTGCTAACAAGGGTGACTAATTTTCCTGTAACACTTGAAATTTTGTTATATTAGTTTGACAGACTATTGATTTAGAATTTTGAGATTTAAAATTTTTATAAAAATAGATTTGTTACAATGTTAGCTGCAGAAACTTTTACTGAAAATTATCAGTGATGCTTCATGGGAGATGGTTTGTACCTGGCAACTAATGGTAATTAATTTACAACAACTTCATTGATTCGGATCTAATTAACTGATGTTGTCAAAGGACTATGAAGAGTCTCCTAAATTCAGGAACATAGCTAATGTACCCTCCTTGTAAAATCTATTTTACACATGAAAATAAAAGTGACTCTAACAATGCATAATTCTAATTTGTTTGGATAATTATTGTATGTAGTGCTATTCTTAAAATTTTCCATTGCTTATGGTGAGAAAACTCCACATGATCTAAACCCTTCCCATGGGAGGGGAAGGAAGCTCTGTTCCCCTCAGCATGATCACAGGACATAGCCACTTGCCATGCTCTCTTCATCACATCTTCACACATTTTTGATTCGAGATAATTAACTTTCAAATTCCAATACTCCTTTTCCTTTCAATGTCTGCTCTCCTTTCCTGAATACTTTTCCAAAATTTCCCCAAGTATCCTTTCTAAGCATCGGAGACCCAAACAACAAAGCAAACAATCAAGATTCTTGGTAAGGCAGACACACGTCCCAACCCCCCAAAACAGACGTGCACACACACACATAACACTTATATACTATGCTTATATGTGCAAGTATGTTTGTGTACATTTTGCTTCAAAAATTAGAATAATGTATGCAGATAACTACTTAGAAATAATCAGCATTCAACCAAATAAGGACATCTCAATTATTCAAGATAACCTCTGAGAAAGAAAGTACCTGTTTCTCTTGTTATGGCTCCTCTGCAGTGGCAGGTTTCATCATAAGAGTTTTACCTTTCTCTTAGCCCTCAGCCTGTAATTCATCATGAGCCTTGGGATTCTTGTTATTTGTCTTTTTCTCAGCCAGTTCTTTCCATTAGACCTCTGGCTCATGTTCCCTCCCTGATTCTTATTATTCTGCTCTTGTTGACCTCATTGTCACTGGCTTGTATTCATTTCTCCAACCTGTCAAGAGCATTTGGAATTCTGATCCTATCCCCCCAGGTTCTGCTACCTCATCTGACTTTACGATATCCTCATACGAGGTGAGCATGCATCTATTCCATCATCCAGTCACTGATGGAGATGTTTAACAGTCCTGGACACAGGTTGACCCTGGCGACACACCACCTGTGTCTGCCAAGTTAATGGCATGCCATTATTAACTACCCCTCAGGAGAAGTGTAGAGGATGACAGGGGATAACATACCTCTAACAGTCCCAAACAGTGAAACAACTATCTCATGGGCTTCTGTGAATTTCATTTACATAAGTGGTTCTTGATCTTTTAGCAGTCACAGAGCCTTTGAGGATCAGAAAAAAGTTATGGATGCTCCTTCCTGATGTACACACACATTTTGCGTACAATTTCAGAGGATTCAAGGACTTCCCCTGAAGTGCATCTCTGGAGCTCCTAAAGGTCTGGGATGTTTAGATTAGGAATACTAATTCAGATATCTTTAAATACTGCAGCATCTACATTATGTCCAAAATTAATGTTACATTTCGTAAATGCCAGAAGAAATTAAATTTGAAGGATATTCTTTAGCATGGATACCTTAAAATTCTCTTGATTGACATATACTACCAGACAAAAGAGAGAATTATTCATGCATTTAAATGAAAATGATTTGTTTGAAATGAGGTGAAGTTAATTTTTCTAATTGCAGTAAAATACATGTAATATAAAATTGAGCACCTTAACACTTTTAAGTATACAGTTCATTATTGCCAAGTATATTCACACTGTTGTGCAACCAATCTCTAGAACCTTTTCATCTTGCAAAGTTGAAACTCTATACCCATTAAACAACAACTTCCCATTTTCCCCTGACCCCAACCCCTAGCAACCACTATTTTATGTTCTCTTTCTACAATTGGCTATTCTAGATACCTCATATAAGTGGAATCACACAGTATTTGTCTTGTTGTGTCTGACTTATTTTACTTAGCATAACCTCCTCCAGGTTCATCCATGTTGCAGCATGTGTCAGAATTTCACTCTTTTTTAAGGCTGAATAATATGCCATTGTATGTATAGACCACATTCTGTTTATCCATTCATCCAACAATGGACACAAGGGTTGCTTACACTTTTTAGCTACTGCAAATAATGCTGCTATGAACATGGGTGCTGCAAAATTAAACGTTCAACAAAGAAATCTTACTGCTTAGATAAAGGCTATTGCGCTCAGTGTTTTCAGGTTTGTTTTAAGTTTTTAAAATACTCTATTATTTTTATTGCTAAACATAACGGACATGAAGAAAGCTACACAAAAATAACTCAATGGATTATCACAATGTGAACAGTCAAATAACTACCATCCAAATCAAGACACAGAAAAAAGTCCTATGTGGAACTTACTTTCTAAAGTATATCTACTACATGCTAGATATTCCTCATACACAATTTATTTGGTCTCCCTAAGAATGCCACCAAGTGGGAATGTAAATTGATACAGCCACTATGGAGAACAGTATGGTGGCTCCTAAAAAAACTAAAAATAGAATTACCATATGACCCAGCAATCCCACTACTGGGCATATACCCTGAGAAAACCATAATTCAAAAAGACTCATGTACTACAATGTTCATTGCAGCACTACTTACAATAGCCAGGTCATGGAAGCAACCTAAGTGTCCGTTGACAGACAAATGGATAAAGAAGATGTGGTACATATAAACAATGGAATATGACTCAGCCATAAAAAGGAACGAAATTGGGTCATTTGTAGAGACGTGAATAGACCTAGAGACTGTCATACAGAGTGAAGTAAGTCAGAAAGAGAAAAACAAATGTCGTATATTAAAGCATATATGTGGAATCTAGAAAAATGGTACAGATGAACCGGTTTGCAAGGCAGAAAAAGAGACACAGATGCAGAGAACAAATGTATGGACACCAATGGCGGAAAAGCGTGGGGTGGGGTGGCGGGATGAATTGGGAGATTGGGATTGATATGTATACACTAATATGTATAAAATAGATAACTAATAAGAACCTGTTGTATAAAAAAAATAAAGTGTTTAGAAAAAAAAAAAAGAATGCCGCCAAGTAGGTATTATTATCCCCATTTTTTAAGTTGAGTAAAGGAAAGATGAACAAAGAAAGTACAATGTCACATAGCTAATAAGTAACAGAAGTGGGATTCGAAAGATCAGTCTCTTTCTACCACACATCCACATCTGGTTAGACTAGGCAGAGGCCAGTGGGCTCAATTAAGCCCATCAACTATATTAAAAATTACCAGAGGAATAAATCTGAGTGATATTTGGTTAATGACCACATTGTTTATCCTTCTGATGTTCTTCGCAGTAACTTCTACCCACTCTTCTCATTCTGCCCTCTGGAGTCATTTAAATAGACACATTAACATGTCTACTTAAGAACAAACCCTAAGTAGCTGAGCACATCCCCATGAAAACTCATTCCAGGGATTCTCTGGAGGTTCCCTCACTGAGACTGGGTCTCCAGACCCTTTACTTTCCTGATAGTCCTCTTGTGGTCACTCTCTACTTTGTCAATGCACCTTGTAAACTGAGGTTCTCTCCAGAACTGACATGGTATTTTAGACATTCACTACTCAATGCAAAGAACAATTCATACATTCACTCATTCAAAAAATATTTACTTAGAGCTTTCCATGTACCCAGCATTGCTCCAGACTATACCTTCTCTGGCAATACTTTGATTAATGCTGGGAAGGCTGCAGGCACATTTTTATAGTCTTGTCACACTGTTGTCTCATACTGAACTTGGCATCAACTAAAACCCTAGATGCTTTTCACATGAAATACTACCAAGGCAGGTCTTCGTCATCCTATATTTATGTAACTGGTTTTTTGAAACTAAATCCTTATGCTATCTTCACAGTAGATCTCCAGGTTTTACTGCGGTAATCTTCTAAAATTGATGTTTTGGTTTGTTATCAGAATACAATGATATTTTAAAATGCTTTTTGTAGGCTTTAAAGTGTAAAACTTTATCTGTTTAAAGAGAATTGTTTCCTCCTTTATACACCTCTCTTTTTCCTTAAAAGCAATCAAACAAACTCTTTGTAATTGTTCTCTTTTGTCAAGGTTTGCACCTTACAGTCATTATCACGTCTCTGCTTTACAAACCAGAGTACATGGACACCAAGAGAGAGCAAAAAGAAAATGCAAGTAGAGAACAGTGTTTCTTTAAACTGAAATCTTTTATTTCCTATGTGCCAAAAATGGAAATTGATCTGACTGCAGTACAATTTTTCAAAACTAAAAATTAGTTCTTAAAGTGGCTAAATGTAGCTAGGAAATGCCTGAACAGTCCATGGGAAGTTTTTATTCCATTAGCTCAATGAATACAGCTAATGACTGAGAAAGTTTAAAGTTTACTTAAGAAGTTTACTACTTTAAACTTTAAAGTAGCTTAGAGAAGTTATTATGATTAGGACTTAGGGGAAAGCACCAAGAGCCTCAAGAGTAGGGCAGCCAGATTTGGCAAATAAAAATACAAGGCACTCAATTAAATTTGAATTTCAGATTTGTTGTCCATCTGTAATTCAAATTTAACTGGGTATCCTATATTTTATCTGCCAACTCTATACAACAGCCTTGGAAATGGTAATTATTAATTAACAGAAACATTAATACCAGAATTACTTATTTCTTTACCAGAACTCATTACCCACAAAAAAGGGTAGCTAATGTAATTTGGTACATGAGAGCAAATTGTTTCATTCATGAAAAATTATGACAACTCTGTCTCACATTATAGGACACCTGTAAATGGAGAAGTTATTTTTTTGTTTTAAGATGAGAAATATAAACTATTCCCATATAAAGCAATAGAAAAGTAAATAAAATTTGCATTTCTGGTGGCTTAACGTTAAAAAGTAAATTAGGAATGGCATAGTGACAGTACTTAGAGAAATTAAACATACAGACATTCTACGACTCAGCAACCCTATCGTTAACTATGTGTCAGAGAAATTAAACAGTGGCATAGAGTAGAGGACCACACATATGTGGGCAATAGATTTCAGATAAAGGTGAAATGGCAATTCTGTAGAGAAAAAAAAATACTCTTCTCTACAAATGGTGCTGGAACAATTGGACATCTATATGCAAACAAAAAAACACCAATCAAATTTTGATACATACTAATCATCATATACAAAAATTAATTAAAAATGAATCTTCATCCTCAATGTAATATGTAAAACAGTAAAATATCTAAAAGAAAATATAGAAGAAATTATTTTTAACCTTGGGATAGGTAAACAGTTCTGAGATATGACATCAGAAGTATTATCCATAAAAGAACAGACATATATTTAATTTCATAAAAAAAAATTCTTCCCTTTGAAAGATACTATTAAGAGAACGAAAAGATAAAACAGCTTTGTAGAAAATACTGTAAAAAATATATCTGATAAAGAACTTGCATCTAGAATATATAAACTCTGAAAAACTCAATAATAAACATGCAAATACCAAAAAATGTGTGCAAAACATTTCAAAAGATATTTCACCAAAGAAGACATATGGATGGCAAGTAGGTACGTGAAAATGTGCACCATCACTAGCCATTAAGAAAATGAAAATTAAAACCATGAGACACCACTACACACAGATGAGAATTGCTAAAAATGAATACTGATCATCCCAAGAGTTGGCCAAGATATACTGCTAACTGGAAATGTAAAATTGTATAGACACTTTGCAAAAAGCTTTAGCACCTCTAGGTATTACCCAAGAGAAATCAAAACACATTCTGAAATATTAGGAAACTGAATAATATATCCCTAAATAACCCATGGGTGAAAGAAGAAATCAAAAGGGAAATTCTGAAATGAATGAAAATAAAGACAAAGATATCAAAATCTGTAAGATGCAGCTAAAGCAGTATTTTATATATATATGGGACTTAACATCTATAGAGAAAAGATGAAGTTTTAAATGAATGACTTCAGTTTCCACTTAAAAAAAAAAAGTAGCAAATGAAAAGCAAAGCAAGAAGGAAAAAGGAAACAATAAAGATCAGAGTAAAAAACAATGCCTGAGGAAACAGAAAAACAATAGGGAAAAGTCAATGAAACCAGAACCTTGCTCTTTGAGAAGATCGATAAATGTATACATGTCTTGTAAGACTGATCAAGAAAAAAGAGAGAAGACACAAATTATTGATATCAGGAACATGAGAAGTGACACAACAGATTCTACAGATATTAAAAGTATAATAACAGAATATTATGAACAACTTTATACCCATAAATTTGGCAACTTAGATGAACAAATTTCTTGAAGGGGGGCTTCCCTGGTGGTGCAGTGGTTAAGAATCTGCCTGCCAATGCAGGGGACATGGGTTCGAGCCCTGGTCTGGGAAGATCCCACATGCCGCGGACTGACTAAGCCCGTGAGCCAAAACTACTGAGCCTGTGCGTCTGGAGCCTGTGCTCCACAACGGGAGAGGCCACAACGGTGAGAGGCCCGCGCACCGCGATGAAGAGTGGCCCCCACTCGCTGCAACTGGAGAAAGCCCTCGCACAGAAACGAAGACCCAACACAGCCAAAAATAAATATAAATAAATTTATTAAAAAAAAAAAATTCTTGAAGGACAAAGAAAAACTATTAAATCTCAAGCAACATAAAATAGAAAACCTGAATAGTCATTTCTCTATTGAAAAAAGAAATCCTGAATTTGCAGTAAAAACACACAAAGAAAACTCCAGGTGAATTCAAATACTTAAGGAAGAAACAGTACCAATTCTACAAAAATTCTTGATAAAATTGAAGACAAGAAAATTCTTTGCAACTCATTATTTTCAGTCACTATTTCTATGATACAAAAACAAGACAAAGATATCATAAGAAAACCAATCAATGTAACTCACAATATTAACAGACTGATAAAAGAGAAACCACATGATCATCTCTACAGATTTAAAATAAAAGCATTTGACAAAATCCAACATCCATTCCTCAAAATACATCCATTCTTAACAGAATGCAGTCTCTGGCACTAACACTTCAAGAGATTAGAAATATCCTCCTTTTAAAAAGAGTTCTCTTTTGCCCATAGAAATCAAACAAGATTTGTTAAACATTGAGGGAGAAAAGGGGTTGCTATAAATCAGTGATATTCCCCTTAATTGCCCAAGTTTCTTATCACAGATTAAAAACCAATCTCAGAAATGAAAAGGTTACATGGCCACATGTTGTCACAACACTAATTCACTGAACTTGAGGATGAAGTCATGTTAGCGGTCGAAGCAGTTTTGTATGAAAGCCTAATGACTGGATTACTGAGTTGCTTTGGTTCCATGAGGACAGTAGCTGGCTATGAATATAATCCCATGCCAAGAGAGGAGAAGTGGTTAAAAAGCAGCTGACTACATAATTTTCACATTTCCTAGAATAATATTACATGAAAACGTTCCTGTAACTCCATCCCATCATCATAAATTTTCCTTGCATTCCTCTTAGGGATACTATTATTTCTCCACTATAAATAATCTTTCCATAGTTAAAGTATTCGACTATTTTATGATCTAACAAGCCACAGGTCTTAAATTATAGTCATCTACCATGAAACACTGCCCTTCCATTCTAGCCTTTATATGCTTTTGTTTCCTTCTTCTTCCTCTGAACATGGAAAATTAGGGCCATTTATATGCTGAATATTGATCATAAGAGAAAAATACATGAGTTATGAGTTATATTCTGACTAGTGATTTTCCATTTACTCAGTATTACGTATTACATCAATCACTTAATCCTGCACCATAAGCTATTTTTTCTTTATGATGAAATTTTTGTTTAAAGGAATAAATAATTTAATTTTCTTCAGAGTTCACAAAATTCAAGAGAGAAGACTTACTGTAAGTTCACGGCTTAAAAGTTTTAGGGCTTCAGTAATGGTTTCCTTGCTGGTTTTAATGTTAGGTTTTAGTAAACTCTGAATGTGTACAATGGGAATGGGAACTTTTTTTGGAAGATGAGACAGTTATGAGTTTTGGAATATTTTATGTCAAACACAAGGCATGATCTCTAAGGGCGTATCTCCTTTCTGATTGGTGGGCGGGGCCAAGAACATCACGCAGCAGAATGGAATTCTGTCCAGGAAGATTACTAGATTCTGCCCTAGAGTTTCTGAATGGAGTGGAGATGCTTGTGGGTCCTTTGAGTTGCCACAATCACTGGGAACACTCACTGCCATTTTAGTGGGTGGGGCCAAGGGTGCTAAACACGCTGCAATGCCCTCAATGATCCCATGTGAAAAATAGAAAAATAGGTGTCTTTCAAATAGCCCCCCTAGAACACATGAGAAACACTGTTTATTTTATGCACATAGTCCCCTCTGCCCTTCCTTCAAAGTAATTCAAAATATTAATTGAACAACTACAGTGCACTAGGTCTAGAGAGACATGGGTGAATAAAAACAACTCCACCCTTCAATTACCTCTCAACCTAGAGGAGAAAAGAAACTGGTGAATAAAGGACTTTGATGTGTTTTTAAAGCACTGAGCCAGCAGCAGGAACACAGGAATAAAGGAACATGTGGGAGCTCTGACGTTACATCTGTTAGTTCCTGTTGGGAATAAAACGGAACCTGGAAAGAGCTTCACAGAAGAGGTGACAGTTGAACTTGGCCTTGGAGGATGAGAAGAATGCGCCGGGTGGAGGAGGGGGAGTGAGAAACTGGCAGTGGAGGCTAGGTGTGCATCCCAAGCACAGAGAAAAGCATGAACAAAGGCACAGGCCATGGACATGCCCAGCCCACCCACCAAAGAGCAGAGGGCGTATCACCGGACCCCTCCTCTTTGTCGGGGGTTTCTTTTCTCTTTCAGTGCCTTATTCTCCATCCTCTTGTCCATAGCTAATCACACTGCCTACAGGTGGTAGGACCAAGACAATTAAAAGGTCCTGATCAAAAAAGCCAATATCTGGTAAAATGTTACTCCCTCTATTAATATATATGTGGGTATGTATATATTTGTGAACTTGTATAGAATCTGCCATCTCTTACCTTCCAAAGTATGGAGGCTAACTCCTTTGTTATTGGTAAAGTAACTAAATGATTACACTGACACAACCAAACATAATGTGTTTGATTTTCGTAAGGGTAAAACAACTCCAGCTTGGATAAAGCTAATATGTGAGTAAAAAATGAGGGTGAGAGGGATGGCACAGTTGGGACCATAGCAGGCCTTAGGCCAGGCCTGGAAGAGAAGGCCTAGGCGTGAGCCTCAGGTACCGACTCACAAAAGCAGCTGAAGTGGGAGATGAGCTTTGACAGTGAGTGGGCACCACGTATAAAGAGCTCCCGTCTCGTGCCCCAACCCGTCCATACATGTCTCCTTTGAAGACTGCAGAAACTTAGGGAGAGATATACAAATGTTTCACACCAATATGGCACGACCCTGCTGGAAGGGACTCTAAGCAATTCTTGCCTGCTGAGCACCAGCCTGGCCCTGGAGATATGAAATATTTTTCCAAGGTGATTTGAAATACCTATATTTAAATATTTCCAAGGTGATTTTAAATATTTATATTAACTTAACTTTACCTATTAAACAGATCTTCATTTACTGTTGCTTTGTCTATTTTTGAGGAGGAATATAAGAGGAGCTAAGAACAAACTTTTACTCTAGATCCGTCTCTGTATAAGAAAGAACCCTAGAGTAACAGTCTCCAAAATTCGAAAGAATCAAAGAAAATTAAAAAGAAAAACTCAGTGATTTTTTTATGTTTTACATATTCCTAGGCAGAATAAAATAAAACAAATGCTGTAAAACAATTTAAAGGTAATTTCAGCACTTGAGAATCTATACCAATATGACCAAGACACTGGAGGTAAACTCACTTGATCAGAGGCAGCAATAGCTAGAAAAGCTCTCAGGAGTCATCTTGTCCACCTGTCAGATACAGGAACCCCTTCCACAGCACTTAGGCAGGTAGACAACCAGTTCCTTCTTAAACCCTTACAGAGACAGGGACCTTACCATCCTGTAACATAGACCATCCTATCGTTGAACATCTCTAGCCCTTAGAAAGGAAATCTGCCTCTATCTATAGCTTCCAACCATCAATCTGAATTGTGCCGCCTGGAGTCTCAGAACAAGTCAGCTCTTTTAAAATTGATGTGTTTTCCCATATTGAAAATGTTCCTCTATCATTCTCTTTGTCGCGTTCTGTAACCATATTCCCCACGTGATGTGGGAGGTACCTGGGCTTTATTCTTGGCATTATCTTTGGAAGTGGTACAGTATGAAAATATCCTTTGACGTAGCAGAGTTCAGACCTGAATGGGTGGTGGTAATCTTTCTATACATATACAATGGCTTTATCCCATCTTATATCAGTGCAACAGCCTTTTATACAATAAAGAGCTTCACCATTGTCCTTGCTAAATAAACCTGTTTTTTGAGCCCATAATTCCAAGTGCGCAGGTTCATCTGGATTCTAAATACTGAGTCTGTTACTCAGTGGATCCATTGTTCCTCCAATCTCAAAGTCAGGTCTGCTAAGCTTTCTTTCAGTGTTTTCCTAAAAGCAGACAGAATATTTGAAACAAAGAATAGCTAAACAGGTAGTCTTCTGACATGCCACTAGAGACTTGCCTCTATTTCAGCTGTGCAGTTGTATTTAAGTGAAGTTGTTCCAGGAGCTATAAACCCACCTAACACTACTCTATTGCTCTATGAAAGACGGGAAAGAGGGTAACTGCGTGCTGTCAGCTACTCTCTCATCTAGATAGCCCAAGTAAGGGGTTTTTAATCCCACTTTCCACATAAAGAATCTGGATTGTGGAGGACTTCGGTATCTTACCTAAAGCCACAAATCCAGGTGGTAAGTAGGGGAGTGACTGCAAGAAAGGCTTGAATAATCTCCAGGTTAATATTCCAGTTCGTGGGTCTTCACTTATTCACCAAACATCAAGATAAAACAAATAGTAAAGCCCAGATACACCACTTCAGGCTTTCTTTTATCACTCTATTAGCATTTAAATTTATAATTTTAATATCCAAATTATTATTAGACAATTGATCATTCTTTCCATTGATCATCACTGCCCTTCTCAGCACTCAAAAACCATTTACTTAATACTTTTACAATTTGCCAGGCAAATTCACCAGTTGATAGTCTCCATGAAAATAGGAACAACATTCATTCATGCCCAGCCTTTAACCATCCTTCTCAACATCTGGGGTGTCATCAAAGAAGACACAGAAGTGCCCTTTCCCTTCAGCAATCCTCTCAAGACCCTGCTATGTAAACAATTCACTCCTATAGATCTGAGCTCCTTGGGAGACAGTTTAACTTGTCTATGAAACATGTAAGCTCTGAAGAAAGTCTGGAATTCTGGTTTCACAAACCACTAGCCATGCAAACTAGGACCAAGTCTTAGACCTCCTTAAACGTCAATTTTTCTAACTATGAAATGGGACTATTTCTAGTAATTATAGCATAGGTCTATTGTGAAAAATAAATGGGATCATATTTGTGAAACACTTAACCTAGCTCCTGGCACACTGTAAGCACACAGTACAAGTATCAGCTATCATTTCAAGCAGCTAAATGTTCTTTTACTATCTCCTGACTTGAATTGAATCTGAAATGTTTGTTTGACTTCAATTTAATTATTTATTCCTCTTTAGAAACAACAAAAACAAAATCAGTTGAATAGCAGTGTTTTTCTTAACTATCCATTAACAGGACACCATCAATGCCAAACAGTGGATCTAATTTCTTTTCAGGTCTCATGAAAAGTGCAACGAACAATAAAATATGTTTGCTATATCATATCATCCATTTATTCACTCTTTTGTTCACTCATTCATTCATGCTATAAGCAATATAAACCACAGCTCATTTTCCACTTCAGCTCTATGAAAATATTTTTATAGCTTCCTGTTTTTCTTCATACTTGTCCTTGGCTACTTTCCATCTCCTTCAGCATTTGTACTTCCCTTTCAAAATGTGAACTCAGTAGGCAGCATCTAAGTTGGCTTTGTTAGATATCATGCCATCTTTCTTCCCTAATAGTATCACATGTGGGTGATACTTTCTTCCAGTTCCTTGAATCAAATTTCCTTCCTGGGCCCAACCTTTTCTCTGAACTTGTTCCTGAAAGCCATAGTATGTCTCTGGTTGTCATGGCATTTCCTTTCCCACTGGCTGAGACCTCCATAATGACCGGGTTACTGTTTCTAACACTGCACTCAGTCTAGAACAAGCAGTCCCTTGGAGTTTTCCCTGACTTTTTTTGAAAAGGCATGTCAACAAATTAAGCCAAAAACTTAACTATTTTTAGCAGGAAATGTTCAGACATTTGCTCATTTGGTTAATACTGATTGATCTCCTACAACATCCAAATATTGCTGTGCCAATCTTCTGACCTATGTCAGGAAAGTGTCACTCCAGCCCCCCGTCTACCTAGAAATTCTGCAGTCTGATCTTAAAGGTCACAAATGCTTGTCCAGCCCAGGTCAAATTAACCCAAGGATATGCTTTCTCTGGCCAACACATTGCATTAAAAAAAAAAAAAAAAAAAAAAGCCACCTTTCCAAAATTCAAAGACTTCACATAAAAATCCAACTTGAAAACTGATTATAGCAGTTTTGGGATTGCATTTCCATAGGGCAAAAGTCAACTAGAGACAAGTAGATGCTACCCCTTCAGGTGGGTTTAATTTCTTCAATGGAAACTTTTCCATATTTCCAGCATTCCACCTGGCCTGCTCCACACATTTAACTTCCTGAGTCCTGAGGGCACTCAAGTCGTGTCTCCTGTCCTATACTGTCACCTCAATTTTTCTATCCTTTAGGACTCTGATAAATTATCTCTGCGTGTTCCTGTTCCCTTAGATTTCTAAATTATAATGTAAACCCAGGCCACCACTAGCCCATATGGCCCTTTGTGAAAAATTGGATATCCATCTGTTGGAAAAATGTTGTGAAACTGATTTTATTAAATCAAGATATATGTCTACTTTATGCCAAAAAATTGTCATAAAAAAATCTGTGAAGTCCACTGTGTGAATGGTGTCCCTTTACACGTGACACTGTTGGGCAGGGCCCAGTCTGCACAAACTTCCATGCCCTGCCTTGCACCTACTTGTCTTCTACTGCAGCTTCTTCTAACACCTCAACCACCACCAATCCTTACACTGTCAGACACAAAGATTCATAAAGGCTGTTGCGCCTATGAGGTGTTTCTTTTTTCCCTTCTGACTACTATTCCTCTGAGATTTTTTCCCTACTAAAATTAGATCTCTAAATATTCTACCTTGTGTAGGGCTCTGCATGTTGCTATGTGAAAATTAGCAGCCGAAACTTTGCTAACCTCCCAATTGGTTATCTTGAGTTAATACTAAGGGAGTTCATTTCTCTAGTGTAAAAAAATAGTGAGTCCTGTTACCACAGTTTCTCCTTTTTATTCAGTTTCAGGTGGAGAAAGAGATTGGCATGTTCTTGAAGCAAAAGAGGATGAGTGACTTGTTACCCCCAAATCTCCCCTTTCTTTACTACTCTTTTCTTATAAAAAATAGAGCAAATAAAATACCACATTAAAAACACTTCTGAAGAGAAATATGTTTAATAAACTATAACAACTATTTGGTGATGGGGATAGAGGACAGCTCTTGTTCTTCTGGTGGAAGGGTAAAACATCACAGTGTTCCATCTTTTTTACATATAACATACCTCAAAGCACTATATTCATGCAAGTATGTCATCATCATCATTGAGAAAATAAGTCATGAAGTAGTTGTTTACGCCAGACCTTCTGACCCTAATTCCAGTGCTCTTTCCTCCCTACTGAGCTCCCCCCACCAACAGCAACAGCTGAGAGTTGGCAGCACAGAAGTTAGTGCCTAAGAAATGGTGAGAAAAATTGCAGACACTCATCTTTTAAGAGCCTAAGTTTTTTTGTGGGTCAAATG
This sequence comes from Eschrichtius robustus, assembly GCF_028021215.1. Classification (NCBI taxonomy): domain Eukaryota; kingdom Metazoa; phylum Chordata; class Mammalia; order Artiodactyla; family Eschrichtiidae; genus Eschrichtius; species Eschrichtius robustus. Next base: position 6,241,863 of record NC_090832.1, on the reverse strand, counting down.
GAAAAAGGAGGTCACAGAGCTATGGGGGACAGCCTTGCTGTAGGCCCACGAAAGGTTAGAAAGAGGTGCAGTTTGATCTGCAGCAGCTCCCTAATTCCATTGGGAAGAGGTCAGTGGTCTTCTCTGTCTCTACTGGGCTCGGCAGGTCCCGCTCCACCAGGACAGTGCCACAGTGAGCAGACGTCTCCCACCCCTAAACAGCTCCCTCAGAAGCCCTCTGCCAAACACATACCAATCCTAGTACAAGCACCACACATGGTGGCCAATCTTCAAATTGTAGCTGAAGGAATGAACAGAATCTACACATTGATTCACAGTAAAAGATAAGTTAAACGTTTAACATGTTAATCCTCACGAGAATGCATGATTAATGGTGTTTTTGTGTTTTCTCCAATTCTACATCATATATCAGTAGTTTGTGAATTTTTGAATTTCAAAGACAAATAAAATTACAAAAAAACTAAACAAGAAAAACCCATAAATGGGGGTAACATAATATTACCAGCTTTTCTTTTTACCAAATATATATATATTTAAAATCACCATCATTTTATTAAAAAATGATGCTTACACCCACAAAGACGAAAATATACAATCTCAGAATGAGACTTTTTATTTAAAACAAGACACCTTTTAAAACTGAATAAATGTAGTATATAATAATTTCATCACATCTATTTTACAACTCACTGGTGGTTTAGATAATACCTTTCTCCTCCTCCTCCAGCATACTTTAAAGCCAGCTCTGGCATCTAGCTGGCTTGCCACTCCTTCAGATGGAGAAAGCTACACAAATGAGAAATTCATGCAAGTGAAACTTGAGTAACGCAGGACTGTGGGGTCCTGGGACATGGACTTTGAATGCTAAAACGGAAAGGTCCTAGGTAAACTGCAGTGAGGGCAGCTAGATTCAACTAAGGACAGCAATTCAACCACATGTCTTGGCGTTTTCTGAGCAGAGCTGCCTGTCTCACACAGAGATTGTAGATGCACACAGGAGCTGAACAAGGGCAGTAACAACAACAGAATGGTAGCTCCCATTGTGAAATACCTGAGTAGCAAGCAGGAGGATAAGGAGTATTCAAAATAACCTATGAAACCTGATTATACCCTCTCCTAGTATCTAATTTCATGTTTTCATAAAACAACAGAAAATGTACATTAAAACTTTTTAAAAGTATAAAATGCTCATATTACCCTATCTCCAACAATTTTTTTTCTGGAAATATGTCTTCACATGCTCTCAATGCCAATTTCAGTATATATTCTGGCTACAGCTATCCCTCCTCTCTCTGGATGCCTCAGGGGAATGTTTGGGTAATGGAGAATACTGTATCCAAACAGCCTTTACAATTTTAAAGGTTAAAGCCACCCATCTGCTGCTTATGATGGTGCCAACTGCCAACGACTGAACTGATAAAGATTCACACCACGGTGCTAATTCTCTGCAGGAAGGAAGAATAAAAATATGTGTCAAAAATCTGGAAATGACTGATGCCTGCCATCTCATCAAGACTGTCTCTCACACTTAATTTCACTTGATGATTTCAGATTACATGCAGAATGGGCAGCAGGTGTTTGAGATTGCCTAACTAGCCCAACACTTGTTTTCAGCAAAGGTGAAACAGATGAATCTCTATCTCAGGATATTTTCCATGAAGTTCACTAGACCTCGGTGTGCCTAAGAAAGACTCGGGGTGCTCAGACTCATTCCAGAGATACTAAACCCCTAACCATGAGGTATGGCTTAAGAAAGCAGCCCTTTCAAAGGTACTTGTGGGTCCAAGGGACACCAAAGTTTGAGAACCACTGCTCTGGCCATTGCTAAGACATTGAATTGTTTCAAACAGTGATAGAAGAACTTATCCATACTTAGAAAAGATACCAGTGGATTTTCTGTCTGTCTAGTTGAGATTGCTAAAAACTAGGTCAGAGGTTTGTAATTAGAAGAACAACTCTTGGCTTAAATGATTACTTCCAAAGCACACAGTACTTTTTAAACATTGCTCTTGTAAATCTTGTTAGTACAAATATTTAAATTAGTAAAACCTTATCTCTAAAAAGGAACCCCAAATGTTGACTTGAAAATGACCTCTTTCAGCCACAAGACTGTAAAACTCAACCTGGCAAACCATTTAGTATGAACTGACCTAATTAGGCAAGAGCCTTTCTAACATTCAACCAAGTATTTCTATTACAAACACTACTGAACATGCCAGTTAGGAAGAGTCACCCGATCTCTCCCGTTCCACCCAAGGTATCTGAAACTGTATTAATGTTTGCATAAATATTTAAAATGTTTCATCTTCAACAGAACAGGTAACTAGACAATCTGTCATCTCTTCGCAGAGTTCAACACATTTGGGTCCATTCCTTAGACAAATAAGCTTACTTATAAAAATGTGCTATTAACGATGCTACATTAGCACATAATGAATAATCCAAGTTATTTTCAGACTTAACTGGCTTCAAATAAATTTTGAGGGATTTGAGAAGAATAGAGAGAGGGCTGGTGGCTCTGCAGCTTCTGCCCAGCACTTAAAATGAGCACCATTTACTGCAGAGCCTCCTGGCCTCACTGGCAGCTGCAGTATCAGCAGGTCTCGATCCGTCATCATTACTCCTTGGCACCACACTGGCTGTTGGGACACACGGGTCTAAGAACAGCGAACTAATAACTTAGCCTTCAGATAAGAAAAAAGACATAGGAACTGAAAGGAAATCAGGGAAAATGAACACAATTGATAGAAAAATACACTAAACAGATTTAAGTTAAAGGGCATGGGATTATAGAATATTTTAAGGAAATGTGGGTGTATTAACTTTTAGAACAAAGTAACAAACCGCCTCTTTTTTTAAGAGAAAATCTTTTAATTTAATGGTGGCTATAAAAGAACAACTAAGTACACACACACACACACCCCCCAAACTTCTCAAGTCCTTACAGGGGTTTTGAGCATAGAACATATTTATGTACAATTGACTGAGGGTTTTGATACCACCAGCAGTGAAATTTTATAATATGCATCAAACCAATACTAGTAACAGAATATTGTCATGCAAAAATGCATTATTAATGTATTACATAATACTTTTATATTACTCTCTATATAATTATAGATACATATATATAATATGTATATATAAAATACTGTAAATCCATATACATACTATAATTATAAATGCATTTTTAAGCATCTTTTAAGGTTTGGAGAGGATAAATGTAAAAAGTAATTTTAGTATAAGTTTTGAACATGCAAAGGGCATGGAGATTTATCTGTTATAAATAACAATGTACTGAGACAATGACCTGGAAGACAGAAAAGAAAATAAGGATTTTTCCCTGACTTGGAGGTTCTTGCAACCTTCTAGGAAAGACAAAGGAGCATACATAACCACAACAGGAGACAATAAGGCTAAGAGGAAAATCTCGAAAGAAGTGGTCTGTGATTTTTGTAATCCTATAATAATACATGGAACCAAGAACTCACTATTCTGTATTTTTAAATTCAAGTTACTTATATCAATACTTCCTCTATTTCAAGTAATTTAGATAGACAACACAGTGACACTACTTTTGGACCAGGTCATGTATATTGAAATTTGAGACTAGGTGAGCTATCTTTTTTTAAGATTCCTTATATTTGAGCAGATAGCATATAATTTTATGAATATGAACTTAGTAAGTATAATGCATGAATTGTTTGTATGCATTCATTTTCATGGAAGGTATGTGTGTGTGTGTGTGTGTGTGTGTGTGTGTGTGAATGTAGAAGACAGACACTGTAGAGGTTGAATATTAATATTGTGAGACATACACAAAATATAGACGATTGACATTTCAGGAAGTCTAAATGATCTCTAGAGCAGTTGCAAGACTAATACAAAGTTTCTGCTATTAAAACTAATGTATCCAAAACTATTATTTATGAAATATGTCCTTGGAAAACTATTGTAGAGAATTCACCTGTAAACAACACAAGAAAAGGAAAGCTATATTATAAAACTATTAGAAACCTGGTCTTACGGTCACTCACTTTTCTGGCATCTTTACAACAGTTATGACTCAGAACTGTGTGAAGTGAATTTCTGTGCCAGTTCAGCCATCTGCTGCCATCTCACAAATAGAATAATAGTCTAAAAGGAAAGTTTGTTTTGAGGTGCCATTCCCATATGCATACAATCCACAAACTGCCGTGTATAACTGTGGTTCAGCATTACACCAAGCAAGATTTGATTTTTTTGGAAGAGCATATTGCACAGCATTTTCTGGAAATCTCCCAATATTAGATACATGTCACATTTGCATTGAAACATATGGTCTTCAATGTGCTATCTCAAATTGTCTACAGAGACTCAGCAATCAGAGGTTCCTTGTTTTACCTTCCTTTTATGAGTTAATTTTCACTTAGCGAATTATCACACTGGTGATTTGGAGGCATTATCTTAATTCCTAATGTAAATTTATTTTCAACAGATGTTGTTCTATGAATAATACAAAAGTAAATGACATCTTATTAGTTATTAGCTGAAATTATGCCAAGGGGTGCTAGGTTTTAGATGCTAGAGCAAATGGGCAGAGCCAAGCTCATCATCCCTCACTGTCTTCCACCCCTGGGTAAGAGGGGGCCATGGCATTTCATCATTCTGAGAGTCAAGAGGGAAGTTGCCTCTTTGTGATTCCCCTCCCACTGATGCTCACCTTGTTTTAGGCATCCCTGCTCCTAGGAAAACTAGTTCTGATATTAGAGTGAAGGAAAGTATCCAAGGTGATGTCCCAGAGCGTTTTGTTTTTTCTGTTCCTCTACAATGAATGAAGCTTCAGGGAACTTGAGTACAGTGAGTTCACATACAAGTAGGAAAAAAGTGAGTTTGGTCTGGTTTTGGTTTGAGCAGTTGCTTAAACATAATAGAGATAGGAGGAAAGAATTTCACTGGGTTTTAACAAAATGTGTCCATGATAATCAATCTGTCCTTGTAAGTATCTTGAGTAGATTGTTCTGCTAAAATTTTAAACAAAAACACAAAATGGGCATAGAAAGATAAGTTATTTTCCTAGGATAAAACTACAGTTTCATTGAGAACGAAGGGAACTGACTGTTCAGAAACCTCATTCTCCGCGGCGCTTATACCCCTGGGTTCAATGAAACGGTCCCCAGGTTCCAGAGCCTTCCATTTCAAACTTGGAGAGCAAAGACCAAGCCCATCATGACTCAAAAACAACAAAATACCCCTCACATATCAGCTCCTTCTTTTCCCTGTCCACTACCTAGAAAACAGATAAATCACTGCCTTTTTTTTCCCTAGCAGCAAAAGAGGTCATTTCCAGAATCATAGCAGATGTTGGTTACACACAGAAAGCTGCCTAGGTGGAAGCTTGAACGTTGGTGGTTTACTCAAAGCAAAGAAATTAAGAAAACCACAATGCACTCTGGAGTGGGAGGAAACAAACTAATTATAGCAACAAGTATGCATCCTTTCCAAGTAATGAGATAATGAGTCAACTTACTGATTGCATATTGTGGTTACTGAATGCATTCTGGGATGGTTAACAAGAGGACTGATTGCTCATAATTCAAGGTGTATCTCTCCATTTACTGAAGTTTTATTTAACCTCTAGCAATTTTGTCACATTATTCACAAAGGCCTTATAAATCTTCTGTTGGATAATTCCAAGGTTCAACATATTTTTGACACATGCAATTATAAAGGGTAACTTAGAAAAATCACATTTTCTGTTGGTTGCAATTGATTTCTGTATGTTGAATTTTTATCCAGCGAAGAAACAAATTCTCTTGTGAATTTGTATGACATATCTTTATATTCTTTTAGGCGTTCTGCATAGTCACATCAACGGTGACTAGAGATGGTTTTGTTTCTTTGTATCCAACCATAATACTTTTTGTTCCTTTTTTCCAGCCTTACTATACTTTATTACATAGATTATATTGATATAGTTGTCTTTTTTCTCAGTCTTAAAGGGAAACTGACTATTTTGCCATATTTGCTACAATGTTTTTCTATAGAACCTTTTATGAGATTAAGAAAATTCCCTTCTATACCTAGTTTAATAAGTTCTTAAGCATAAATACATGTTTAATCTTATTAAATAATTTTGTAGCATCTATTGAGATCATATAATTGTGTTCTTCTTTTAATACAGTGAATTTCATTATTGATTATCTCATGTTAATCCAAACAAGTATATCTGAAATTAACTCTACTGGGTCATGATACGTTATCCCTTATATATACTCCTAAATTTGGTTTCCTAATATTTTATTTAAGATTTTTATATCTATGGTTGTAAATAAGACTGATCTATAGTTTGCTTTTCTTTACTAAGTTTATTAATTTTAAGAATTAAGGAAATCAAAATGCCAGTTGGAGAAGGATGTATCTTTTTTTGGTACTGAGGAAAAATGTACTCTTTTGAAGAAATATTTGGTTAGGAATTAGTTCCTTGACTGGTTGGTAAAACTCACCAATGCCTATAAAACTATCTAGGCCTGATGTTTCTAATATTTCTAATTAAAATGTAATTCCTTTAATGAGTATTCAAGATTTATTGAGTCAGCTTTGATAAGTTATATTTTTCTTGGAAGAATGTATTTTATACAAGTTTTCAGATTTACTGCATGAAATTGGTTATAGATTCTTTAATATTTTGATTTCTGAATTATCTTAATTTTATATACTTTTTTTATTCTTAGTATTGTTTACTGTGCCTTTACAATTCTTTTCTAAATCAATCTTCTGAGACTTTTATCCATTTTCTTTGTCTTTATCTTTGTTTTCTTATTCATTAATCTCTGACTTTATCTTTATTATTTTATTTATGTATTTTCTTTGGGTTTATTTGGTTGGTTTTTTCTGACATCTTATACTGAATGCTTAGCTCACTAATTTTCACCCTCTGTTCTTTTTCTAATTAAAAAGAAAACTTAAGGCAATAATTTTTTTTTGAAGAGCCATTATAGCCACACGTACCTGGATCAAGTTTTAATGTGTAGGATTTTTTTCTATTATTGTTCCATTCTTAACCTCCTGATTTTCTTTGTGATTTCATCTTTGATCCAGTAGTTATTTAGAAGTATATTTCTTAACTGCCAAGCATAGCATTGGCTAGTTACTATATCATCAATATAGTGTTGATTATTGTAGAAATCAGTATTTCTAACTTAGTTGCACTGTGGTCAGAGAATGCTGCCTATAAGAAACTAATATCTGATTTTGTTTAATCTTGCTTTATGGCTCAAATGTGATGAATTGTCATAAAGACATTTTTAAATGTATTATTTGGTTGCTGATTTTATGTGTCAAAACAGCATTTGTTAATTTTATTACTTAAATTTTATCTTTAGTTCCCTCTCATTTTATTGAGAGAAATAGGTTAATCAACCTTCTTTTAACTAGAGGTTTTAGCTCATTAACATTTTTGGTAATTATTTGACTTGAAACAATAGTTCCCAAGATACTGGCTATCAAGCATTGAAGAGAACAGTGGCCCTTAAGAGATGGAAACGAATGAGGTGAGCCCTATAATCACTCCAGCTTACTGTCTTTAGAGAGTTTTCAGGCTGGGATACAGAGAGAGAAACCTAGGCAAAATCTGAAAGATTCCCTAAATTGAGAAGATGGAACTCAGAGTTGAGGAAGACCGAGACAGCTAAAATTCACAAAGGAAAATGCTAGAGAGAGATGCTCAGCCACAGAGTACCAGAGATCTGCAGAGGCCCCCTTCATGTTCAGCATATGCATGTGAGGAAACTCTCCAAGGTACTGAAAAGAACCACTTGAAAGAACTAGAGATTAACAGTGACCAGGGCCCACACAGGGCCAGGGATAGTGCCTGTCCCCACCGGCTAGATTGGAAAATTTCCTGCCTCACACACAGGTTGCTGGGAAGAGTACATAGAACTTCCCTGCCTCAGTAGTGGGAATAATGAGCCCTAGGCCAAGCAATGTTCTGGTCCTTACCAACAAGTAAACAGGTGGCCTGCAAGGATCAAACTATTCCCAAGTAATGTAGCTGTGTCCAAAAACAAAGCTCAAAAATATTTATCGAAAAAAAAAAATCCAACACTTAACATAGTGTAAGTCACAATATCTGACACCCAGTAAAAAAATTACCAGGTATTCAAAAAAGCAGGAAATTAAGACCCTAATGAGGAGAAAAAATCAATCAAGAGAAACTGATCCAGAGCTGACATAGGCAAAGACATTAAAACAGTTACTATAACTCTACTCTGTATGTTCAATAAGTTAAGTAGAAACATAGAAGATATAAAAAAAATCTAACTTTGAGAGTTGAAAATTACAATGTGTGAGATAAAAAGAAAAACATGCACTGGATAGAAGTAAGGGCAGAAGAGCCACTGCAGAAGAAAAGATGGACAAACTTAAAGATGTAACAATAGGAACTCTCCAAAATGAAAGCAACAAAGATAAAATGGATTTTAAAAAATAATTAAACCAAAGGCAGACAAACAGGAAAAGGGAAATTAAAAAAAGAGGAGACAAATAGAAAACAGTATCTAGAGGGAAATTAATTTCAACAAATTACTATATCAGAAAAGACGAGCTCAAATCAGTGGCATTTTCTACAATAAAAAGCTAAATAAAGAAGAGTAAAGTGGTTGAGAGTAAGCAGGCTATAGCAGAAACTCATGAGATAGGCTAAAGATTGGCCAACTTCCCCTGTAAAGAACCAGATAAGAAATATTTTAGCCTTTGTGGCTCAAATATAGTCTCTGCTGCATATTCCTTTTCTTAGTTTTTTTTCAAGTAACTCTTTAAAAATGTAAAAGTCATTCATAGACACAAGGCCTTACAAAAACAGGGTTGGATTTGTCTACCAGCTGTAATTTGCTCCACAATGATATAAAAAGCAGAAAAACAACCAAGGAAAATCAGTAATATCAAAAGCTGATTCTTCAAGATCAACAAAATAGATAAACCTCTAGCAAGAGAGACAAGACATAACTTACAATATCAGCAATGCCAGAAGTGGCATCACTATAGTCATACAGATATTAAAAAGATAAAAAAGGAATATTATGGACAATTTTATGCCAGTAAATTTGATAACTCAGATGAAATGGGCAAATTCCTTGAAAGACACAGTCTACTAAAGCTCAGCCAAGAAGAAACAGATAACCTGAACAGACCTACTACCTTTCATTGGAGAAATTGAATTTGTAGTTAAAAACTTTCTAGCAAATTCTACCAAACATTTAGAGAAAAAAATAATATGGATTCTATACAAACTTTTCCAGAAAATTGAAAAGGAGTGACTTCTTCCCAACTTAATGAAGTCAGGATTGCTGTAGTACCAAAACCAGATAAAGACATTGCAAGAATCCTGCAGACTAATATCCCTCATAACCACAGATACAAAAATTATAACAAAACACTAGCAAATGTTCAGAAGTTAAAAACAAAATTGTTTATAAATTCAACAATATATAAAAAGGATAATACATTATGATCAAGTAGAGTTTATCACAGCAATGCAAGATTGATTTTATACTTAAAAAATCACTCACTGTTCAACCATACTAACAAAAGAAAAAAGAAAAAAATAATATTTTATATTAATAGACACAAAAAAGGCATTTGACAAGTATCTAACATCCGCTTCTGATAAAAACTCTCAGCAAACTAGAAATAGAAGTGAACTTCCTCAATCTGATAAAAGGCATGTACAAACAACCTACAATACCATACTTAAGGGTGAAAGACTAAAGGGTTTCATCCTAAAAACAGGAGTACTGTGAGGATGGTTGCTCTTGCTACTTCTGTTCAACATTGTACTGAATGTTTTAGCTGATGTGATAAGTCATAATAAAGAAATAAAAGAAATCCAGTTTGGGAAGAAAGAAGAAATCATATCTTTATTCAAAGACAGCATGATTATCTCTGTAAAAGATCCTATGGAATCTACAAAAAAGCTACTAGAAGTAATAAGTGAGTTTAACCAAGTCGGAAGATACAAGCTCAATATACAAAATTAATTCTTTCTATATGCTATGAACAAACAGTTGGGAATTAAAATTTTTAAAATACCATTTATGGTATCATTAAAAATATTAAATAGGGATAAATGTGACAAAAGATGTGAAAGATCAGTACACTGAAACCAAAAAAACACTGGTGAGAGAAAATAAAGAAGACTCAAATAAGTGGAGAGGGATATTTAGTTTATGGGTTAGAGGACTCAGTACTGTTAATTCAAGTCTCTCCAAGTAGGCTATAAATTCACTGCAATCCATATCTAAATCCCAGCGGGACTGACTGATTAGTTGGTGGGTTGATTTTTTTTTTTAGAAATTGACCAAGTGATTCTATAATTCGTATGGCAATACAAATGAGCTAGAATACCTAAGACAAACTTAGAGAAAAAAATCACCTGATTTCAAGATTAATCAAGTTACAGTAATGAAAAAAGTATGTTATTGGAGAAAAACAAATAGATCAATAGAACAGAAGAGTCCAGAAACAGCCACAAACATGTGGACAACTGATCTGGACAAAGGGGCAAAGGCAACTCAGTGGAGAATGGATAGTTTTTTTCAAGATATCATGCTATAAGCAACTGGAAATCCATACGCAAAAAAAAAAAAACAAACACAAATGGCTTTGATGCTTACTTCACACCGTGTCACCATATACAACTATTAACCCACAGGTGATCACAGTCCTAAATGTAAAAGTTATAACTACATAATTTCTGGAAGAAAACAAACTAACATCTTTATGACCTTGAGTTAAGGAAATATTCTCTAGCTATGATCTCAAAAGCATGATCATAAAAAACAAATTTAAAATTTACTATTGCATCAAATTTTACAGTATCTGCTTAGTGGAAGACATTACTAATTGTTAATTAACTGCTAGTATAACAAGAAGTCACAAACTTTGAGCAAACTTCTGTAAGTTATACATCTGATGAAGAGTTTTAGTCCAGAATATATAAAGCACAGTCAAAACATAATAGTAAGAAAACAACCCAATAAAAAGTGGGCAAAAGATTTGAACAGACATTGCATCAAATAAAATATATGGATTTTCTTATATAAGTACATGAGAATTTGAGGTCATTATCTATTAGGAAAATGCAACTTAAAATCACAATAAGGTATCCTTACACACTTATTAGAACAGCTAAAATTAAAAAGCTTGACCAAACCAAGCGTTGGCAACATTGTAAAACTACTGGAATTCCTCCACATCATTGGTGCAAATGTAAAATGGTACAACTACCTTGGAGAATTGTTTGGAAGCTTCTTAAAAATTTAAATATACACTTAATCATATTATCAGGCCATTTCATACCTAGTTATTTACACAAGAGAAAGAAAAACATATGACTACACAAAGACTTTGTATATGAATGTCTGTCACAGCTTTATGTGTAATAGCCAAAACCTGTAAACAACTCAAATATTTATCAACAGGAGAATGGATAAACAAATTGTGGTATATTCATGCAATGGAATATTAGTCAGCAACAAAATGAAGGAACTAGTAATATACACTATAGCATGGATGAATCTCAAACTCATTGTACTGTATGAAAGAATCAAGTCAAAATGCATATACTGTATGGCTCTAGAAAATGCAAGACAGAAAGCAAATCAGTGTTTGGGCATAACTGGGGACTGAGGTCATGGGAGAGCTGAGAAAGGGGGATTCTGAAGGGGCCGAGGAAACTTTTTGGGGTGATGGATATGTTATCTTGAAAGTGGTGATGGTTTATTTTATATAAATTACACCAAAATAGAGCTGTTAAAAATGCCATTTCTGTGGGATTTTTCTCTTCTCCTCCTTCTCCTCCTCCTCCTTTATCTTCCCCTAGACATGATTATTGCCAGGTAGTGAAATCCATTAGAGGTAAGTCAAGCGACTTTATAAATTAAACAAAGAACCAAGAGCAATATTTTATTTGCAAAATAACCATTATATCATGTCTATGATGTAAATATTGTGGGCACATATATATTTTAATGAATTGCTCATGGTTTCTATATTCTTTCAAAGTTGTACATAAAGTTAATTTTTACTAAACAAACTATATTTTGCCATTGCATCCATGGTCTCTGTGGTGGGAGACTGCTTACATTTCACTTCTGTTCTTGAAACATAACATGTCTAAGGTAAACACAAGTCACTGGAATGTTTCACTGGCCAAGGCACCACTGCCAAGAAGCTAGTCTGCAATGGACTGAGTCATTGACCACATAATACTATGACATAAATTTCCATGACATAAATCCTGGTCCAGTACTGTCCATGGCTGACCCAGGGTTTTATTTCAAATTTAGTTTCTAAAAATGCAGCAGGGACATACAAAAGACATCAGAGTGTCACTAGGATCACACAGGTGATTTGACATTGAGCAAGAATTAGCAAAAGCATCTTCAATATGATTTTTCAGGTCTAGGGAAAGTGTCAGTGATTCCTAAATTCACTAGATTTTTTTCCTGTGGGATAAAAACAAACGAGAAAATCAAGGCAGTTTTCCTATCACCTTTGAGCTTCTCAACACTAAATGACAAACCTAGATCCCAAAAAGGTTTTGAGAAACCTCCTGCTGACATGGGAGTGCTCTTTGTTATAGCACACCCCACTGGGCAAGACGCATATGAAAGGGAGATGGCAGATCAGTAATCAGGACGGGGTGATTCAAAAGTATTTGAGACTTGGACTCCACAAACAGCAGCGTCGTAAGATCTTCCTAAAACACAACTCCTAATGAATTTGTATGGATGGGGATATCTGTAAAACCCTTGCACCCAGGTTAAGCCTGCAGGTGGCATTGAGAACCAGAGCTATTCTTTATAAGCAGGCTTTACAAAGACTAAGAAGCAGAAAAGGCAGATTACAGAAAGCAGCCACAGCAAACAAGGTAGAATACTTTTACTCTTACCTACCACAGAAAGGACTGTTCTTCAAGCTTTCTTGACCCATTTATGTTTTGTAGACTGCCGAAGAGCTAATGATTTCAGTGTCTCTTAATCTGAACCACTATTTTAGGAAAAATAGTCTATATAGTAAAAAGTCTGGTCAGGCCAGTGTGAGTATGGATCCTGGTAACATCTTGATCCATGAAAAACTCAATGTTTGGGAGGAGTTAGATTTCCAGTCACAGGTGGAAAGTAACACTGTCAAAATGAAGGACATGGATAAAAGGATAATAGTGAAAGTAGGTTAAAACACAACAGTCATATTACTGTAAAAATCATTTTCATCTCATGAATGTCTAATTATTTTCTTTTCCATTGCTCTTCTAAAATTAGTACTTGCTTAGTAATAGAAACATCAAGAAAGGACACAGGGGGTATTATAATTCTAGCAATTAAAAGCTAGCCTCCTCATTTTCTAGGCTTGATTTCAGGTCTTGAAAAAATATATACTTTTTTTCCAAATTTACATGGCACCATTATAGCATAATTTAAAATTTAAGTAGATAAGATAAATAGATGGGCACTGAACACAGCATGTTTAATTTAAAACTAAAATGCTTTATTTTCCTACGAATGAGCAAAATTAAACTTGTTCCATAATTTAGAATGCTCTATTTTATTTTTATTATTTTTAGTTTCATGTTGGGTAAGAAGTTTTTCATACACTAATGTCCACTGTAAATGTTTTCAAAAGGCTTTACTAAATAAGTGGTGGTACTAGACCAACACCACCATATCACCAATCCAATAGTTTAGAATATTTTTCCAAAATGTTTATTTTTCACTTGTCATACTAAAAGTCATCCAGCATTATTCTTACTGCTCCTGCAGGCTCTCAAAATATTTTCACAATCTGATTCAATCAGCTTAGTATTTCACTATTGAAAGTCTTAGAATTATTTGCAGATTTAAAGTTTTTGTGTCTCCTTCCTTTTGAAAAATAAAAAAAAATAAAATGTTTAAAAAAGCATTTCTGGCTATGAACTTTTAAGTGCTACAGATTTACATTTCTCTGTTCATAAAAGGACCTGTTCATTTTTGGCGGTGGTGGTAGGGGCACCGGGGTTCCTACATTTAAGGCAATTCCTATCCATGATAAAAATATAGTTATTTTGAAATAGTTCCAGTATATACCACTAAAATTCATTAAAACTCTTGACTGGATGCTATTCAGTTCTCTAAATCTAGAGTATAACATCATCTAAAGTACCCCTCATCCCTGTTTCTCCCTATCTCATAATTTTGGATTTTTTTCATCAAAGTATTGATGACTCTCAGAAATCATCCTGTTTATGTATTTGTATACTTTTTGTCTAAATCATCTCTCCCCATTTCCCACCCCATGGACCCCATACAAACATATAAAGTTACGTGGAAGCTCCATTAAAGAGGATCACCAACAGGCAAATAGAAATTACCCAATAACACTGACTGCTTGAAAAAATTACTTAGATTTAGTTTGTCAAAGATGTTCATAATATTTGGTACGATTACATTGTTTGTTCTAGTTCTATGACCTCTCAGACATCTTTATGTAAATTAGGATTGGTGGGATTTTTGAGAGTCAATTCATTTTACAGAGCTAGAAATTAAAGTCAATGGCCGTTGAAGTCACTTTGTTCAGAAACTTAGTGATGGGACCAGAATAGAATCCAGTCACTTGACTTCTAATCCAATAATCTTTTTACTGGGTTAATTTGCTAGTGAAACTCCTCAGCATTTCCTCACAACAGAATAAAACGTTGAGCTCCATATCTCTGCCTTTTCTTTGCTATAACTAAGTATACCTTTTTAAATTTAAAAACCATGGTTATAAATGATCTCACTTCCTCCCTTTGAGTTATCTAAAGCAGTATTTCTCAAAACATGTCAACACCAGTTATTTGATGTACTCTAAGGAAAAACAGTGTTCCATGGCCAAACAGGTTTAAGAAGCATTGATTATTATGTGGACAATAGGTATTACCCAAATACTAGCATTGGAAAGGTCCTACTGTAAACATACATGCTTCATTAAGCGTTTCCTAAACTCACTTCACTATAGCATCCTCTTTTCACAGAACCCATCAATAGCCTACAGAACAAATATACCATAGAACATGCTTTGGGAAACAATGATTTAAGAATCTTTATAACTGCTTTAAAAATACATCATGAAGTATTGTTTTTCAGAATATGTTCTAAACTGTCAGATTTCTAGTTCCTTCTATGTCATACAGCACTTAATGACTTTCCCTATTTTCACTATTTAATTATGTTTTCACTTATTAAAATCTGGCTAAACATAACGCATATACATGGCATCTGGCATAAGTAGGAAATAAAGGTTGATTTCTTCTTTCTCTTTGCTCCATTACTTCAAAACTAAAACAAAACTAAAAACTGTTATTTCCAATAGTGCAAATTATGGTCACTTTATGTTTTCATTATTCTGACCTGCCATGCTCACTTTTTAGCTTTCCAATAAGGTATTCTTAAACAATTCCTAACATTCCTGTGGATCATTTACTTGGAAAAATACTTCATTTACATATGTATTCCCTAATATTTGCATTCATTCAGTTTCCTTTGAAAGTAAATGGTAAACAAATTAATGGCATTTAAAGGAGACAGGATTTCCTCTCAAAATAATTTTAACGTTTATGTAGTTGTGTTCTGTTATTTCCTATAAAGCATCTCTCCAGTCCTTAGTTCCAGGTAGATACCCTTTCCTCTTTTTTGAATCCTAAGAATAGCATTTAAAGGAAGAAGTTACTTGTTCTTTAAAAGAAATCCAATAGCATGACACCATGTAAACCAGAAATCTTTCACAGAGGCCAAGAAGCCAAAGGAAAACACTGCTCATGATCAGCCTCTCTCGAAGCCCTTGCTGCTCTTTCATCTTTGTACTTTCATGCTTCCTCAGCACACCATGAGCCAATGCTTAATGCTGGAACTCTGCTTAAAGTAAGTTACTGAGCTGAGTGGTTCTGTAACTTTGTTTTTGCTGGTTGTGGGGCATATTGGTGAAAAAAAGAAAGGGAAAAGGAACTAGCTTTTGAAAGATAGCACTGATAAATGATGATTTTCCAATTTAATTTTTTGACAGCTTTGAGATTTAGTGATAATTAGAATGGAAAATAAAACCAAAGTCCTAGCATTTTAGAAGTTTCTTTCATCTTAAGTGAAATATTCTCATCAGAAACTTTGGCACCTCATCCAGTGCCTTTGAGGCTGGCAGTAAAACAAGACAATCCATCTTATTAGCTGGGAAGAAATTCCCTTCACTAGTGAGGAAAATATAACTTATAAATATCAGTCAAGTTGATATGGTTACATTTTTACTTCATAAATTGGCTTTGTATTTAGAACTGATTAGGGATGAGAGAGTGGAGAGAGAGTTATGGACTAAATTATGTTCTCCCAAAATTCATATGTTGAAGCCCCGACCCCAATGTGATAGGGCCTTAGGGTAATTAGGGTTAGATAAAGTCATGAGGGGGTAGTCCTCGTGATGGAATTAATGGCTTTACAAGAAGAAGAAGGAGAGATTGCTCTTTCTCGGTGCCACGTGAGGACACAGCGAGAAGGTGGCTGTCTGCAAGTCAGGGCCCCTCACCAAGACCTGAGTCTGACAGCACCTTGATCTTGGACTTTCAACTTCCAGAACTGTGAGAAATAAATATCTGTTGTTTAAACCATCTGGCCCATGGCATTTTGTTATAGCAGCCTGAGCAGACTAATACAGACAGACAGATGGACAAAGACACAGGGAAATTTTCTTGCCTGTCTTTTCAATTGCCTGTTCTTTATTTGTCCAAAGCCATATTGATTTTGTAGCAGTGTGCATGGGTTTGATATTTTATTCAAATTAGGTTTAAGTTTTTTTATTAAAGAAAATCGGGGGAAATTTATAGTATTAATATGTCAAGAATCCTATTTGCTCACGTACTTCCAATCTCTGTGAGCAACTGTAGCCTGGTATCAAATTGAACCTCGAGGTCATTAAATATAACATTCTAGGGGAAACTGTTGAAGACCTAATAACAAATAAAGGCCAAATAATGAGAGCTGGAAACTACAATTCTATCCTGATAACATGGAAAGCGCTAATATGAATTATGAAAAAGGGGAACTGTGCAACTCACGAGTTTTCAGCGATGAATCACTCATATTCTACACTGCGTGTGATAAATGTTTAAAAGCAAAAGATCCAAAAACATTTTGCCAAATAAATCTTGCAGTGTTCCAAAGGGAAGCATCAAAAGGATATTCATTTATAAAATTACAGTTTGGTAGATAAATTATGAAGCCTCAAAGAACATGCTGTTTCTTCTGTCAGTTTATAAGTTGACTCAACAGGTCTAAGTTTAATTCATGAAAAATCAAATCATCTCTTGAATGTTTTCTTTCTTTTTTTTCCCCTGCACTACATAAGATGTATGCTTTAAAAGTTGCATGCTATAAACTTTAGAATTTACTATATGGTACTTATAAAACACATTTCCATAACTCAAAATATTATAATGCTTATTTACCTATCTTTAAGATAGTAATAGTAAAGCACTGAGATACTGGGGGGAGGGAGGAGTTTAACAATCAGAAACAAGTGTCATTTAAAATAACTGCAAAATAATTCTATTCAAGTTAAAATTTAATAAAAATAAAAATAAATTCTACCCAAACCTAAAATTTTTTTATCAATTTTATCTTTCTTCCTTTTAAGATAGAAGAAAGTACTGTCATGTATTAGACTATTTTGAAGTATATTTTAAGTAATGGGGAAAATAGTAGAAAGTGGCACATTCATATTCAAATGAGTGCTCAGGGTGGTCAAGCCCATGGGCAAGCCACCTCTAACCCTGTGTAAACATTATTCTATGAAAATTTTCCTTGCTCAGAATTAAAATGATTTTTCTACAAAAACAGTTTCCACTGACTTTAAGTACTCTAGCCAACCAGTACCTCACAGTGGCAGTCTGCTCCTTTGGATGCCCTGCCCACACACACACCCCTATCAGTGCCCTGCAGAGACAATTCAAAGTGTGTTGTGAAAAAGCCCCCTTCTGAAAGTCCTTTTATGCTGTTTTAATTCAATTAGGTTTCTACATTGAAGCTGAAATTCTGAGTTACCACCAACCCTCTTTTTATATGAAAAACTTGTCTTCTATATAAACCCATATATCTTCAAGGCAGACTATATTTTAATGTACCTCCAGTTAGTAGCTAATAAATATACCTATTTGGAAATTCTGTTTATTCTTCCATACTCAGCTGCAGTAAACTTGACAGCACAAGACAAATGACAATGGGATAGCAGCTTCTTTCATTTTTATGCTACATTCTATTTTTTTAGGAAACAGGAAAGGTATCACCATTGTTTACTGTTATCCCATGTATTTCTAAAAAATATTTTTAAAAGACTATCTAAAATGCATATGTATCATGCATATGTATATTAACATAATTATATGCTATTAAATATCATGATATAAAATTACATTCTTGTTGGGAAAGAGTCCTCTTAGCCTCTTGCTGGGTGTGTCAAGACTGCAAGGCCCTCTCCACTTTCTACCCAAGCCATTTATCAGGCTTTCTCATGTAAATGGTAATCTTAAAAGACAAGGCAATGTCTCCCGTGGAGAAAAAGCAGGCTTGCTTACTGTTTGTTCCATCAGCAGTGGATTCCCCCGGCTCAGTGTCTTCAGCTGTGGTACAAATCCACTCCATGTGTAGCATACACCTGAGCCCATCATCTCACTGCCATGGGACCTGGGTGTATGAGGCACTGACTCAGACCAGCGGCTGCTTGTGCTGAGTGCTATGTAGGCTTTGCCTTTGGCCCAAGGATCTCATGTCTTCTGCCAGCAGTCTGAAGCAGCAGCAGGCTAACTTATCAGTTTTTAAGTAGGGTAAAAGCAAATCCCAGCCTGACAATACTATGCATATGCAAACTTTCACAGGTGTGATTCAAGAATACAAACAACTGGAGCTGTATGTCTCCAAGAACAATCATGATGAACACTTTGCTAGAGCACTGCTCTGGAAAACAATATCAGAACAATTTCCTCTGTCATCTTCATCACTGACCTTTTAATTGGACTATTTTTTAAACTAAATTTCTAGAGTTGCCATCAGTTTCATAACATAGAAACCTGTCTTTTCAAATTTCACAGTAATGTTCAAACAAAAGAAATTCCAAATCTTTCTTGGGTTATAATTAACCCAAGAATAAAATGTTCCCAAAATTAGAAAGGCATGTACTTTGGCAAGTAGGAAGCCAGACAAAAAGGGGTTTCAAACATCAAAGAAGGCTCTCAAAATACTCTTTCAAATGAAGAAAGCCCCACTCTCAGGACCTTATCTTGAAAGCTCACATTGGTTAGAGAGCAACCTTTAAAGGATTACCTTAACATGCAAGGAATTGGGCCCTCTCTGATGTGTTCTGAAACTTATATGAAAAAATGGCTGCATGACTGACAAGGTTGGGGGATGCAAAGAGGGTCAGGAAGCTGGAGGAAAGGCTTAAATTCCAAAAATGAACAGGAGTTCAGACATGAAGTCATTTGTGGAAAACACACGCAACAAGAATATGGTAATTGGTCGTCAGTTTGCAGAACGCAATCTAATGTTTTTACTCCGTAAGGTAACCATACAAGGCAAAAGAAACTATAAGCCCAAAGGCATTTTTTAAGAATATAAATCTGTTTTCTTTGTCAATATATAAGTGTATAAAATAAAAATCAAAGTCCCCTTTCACCACCACTCAGTTCCACATTACCTTTACCAACTACTAATACAGAATTTCAGTGTAGCTTCCAGATCTTTCTCTGTGTGTATTTTGATATATTTTTAATGATGTATTATATTCAGTGTTCTGCAACATGCTTTTCCACTAAATAACATGATTTACATTGCTCAGTGTCAATAAACACAGAGCTTCCCCACTTATTAAACATCTAGATGGTATTTTACAGTGACTTTATTTAATAATTTAACCATTCCCCTATTGACGAATCTTGATTTTTTTTTCCCCCCTAATTGTTCAATGTTTCAAAATTAAACAATACACTTGAGCTTCAAAGTTTTTACTGCAGCCTCTGGGTCCTATGCAATCTGGAGTCCGTTTTCCTCCATAACCTCACATCAGTCCCAGGGACCTTCCCTCTGTTCTTGGTCTTGCCAGTGCTGTGCCTTCATGTGGAGTGCCCTGTCCCAAGGCCTGGCTGTGGTGCTCCTCCTGCCTCCTCACTTCTCAGCTCACAGGCCACTTTGTGAGGACTTCCTAGAACTCTTGATCTAAATAATCTAATTTATCCTTGGTCAGTTGTTATTATATCTTCTTTGTTTATTTCATTCCTAGTACTCATCACTCTCTGAAATGATCTCATTCATGCTTTTGTTCACGTCTGTTTACTGTCTCCCCTTGCTGTAAATAAGACCTTTCTCTGGCATCCTCCAGTGTATCCTTTATGAGAAAAGTGCTTGCCACATAGTGTATTCTCATTGTGTCCACTGAATAACTGGATAATGGGCATATCCTTTCACTTGCAAAATGACACATTTACACAAGTAAGTCCCTAGGAGAGGCACCTGGAAGTAAAATTGCTGTCCCAAGATGTATACACATAAAATTTTCACGGGTACTTTCCAAGTGTACTCCAAAAAAAAGCGTTAATTGCAATTTACATTCCTTCCAACACTATATGGGTGGCTCTTTCTCCTAAATGCAGAGCCAATTTTGTAATGCCAATCTGATAGATAAAAAATGATTTCATTTTGTAAATTTAAAAATTACCCTGACCTCAAGAATCATTTCACATGTTTATTATATTTGATCTTCAAATTCATTATCACTGGAACTCTTTCTACTCTTTTTTCCTTTGGGCTTATTAAAATATCATTCTTGTTTTTTTTTTTTTATTATACAACATTGGAGGTTTCGGGTTGGTTGGTTTAGTCTTAAATACACCTGGAATTATTTTTATGTATGGTAATGGTAAAGACTATTCTTCTTTTAAAATGCATATGTGTATTTTTCTTATTAGAAAATAGTCATGGTAGACATTTTAGAAAAATCACACACATGCAAAACCAGCACAGAAAACAGAAATCCCCCAGACAGAATCATCGTTACATACAGTACTGTCATAACAGCACTATCTTGTATATTCTCACATTTTCTGCTCGTAACTGCTTGAGCAGTGGCAGGAGAGCTTATACAAATGCAAGGTGACTTCTATCTGAAATTATATAACATCTAAAAACAGAAAGTCAAAAGACAGGCAAAAGTATTTCTCTTTAACCCAGAGAACCAGCAGCTGCTAGCTAGTCACCCACTCTTCACTTTTCAACATTAGTCAAATAGTTTCTCTAATTGAAAACACTGCTTGTTTTGACAACTACCAAGTGATTTTTCTCAATGATATTGAAAACCAATCCTGTTCCTCATTCAAGCTACTTGTATCACTAGCCTAATTCTATCAGTGGCCAGCACAATTACTTCACAATTAGAAAGAAAACATCAATATGAGTTTCTTCTTTAGCAGTTGGGTTACTGTTGCTTGGACACCAGCAATGGACACCAGTTCTTATCTACCTCAAATGTATTTGCAGGATCTATTCTATTTCTTTCTTTTTCACAGAAGCTTAAACCTTCATTGGAGTACACTTTCTGGTCGCAAAGGTAACTTATAGTAGGTTAAATCAACCTATAATAGTTAAATTTTATATTTCAGTTTAGCTTCAAAAGCTAACTTGAATGCATACACAAAAAATAGAACAATTTTTGGATTAAATTCTTGTGTTAATATATTTATATTTAATTGGCAAAGCCCCAATATATTTATATTTAATTGGCAAAGCCCCTTTAATTATCTCTGTGGTCAAGAGAACACACTGGAAAGACAGAATCAAAAAAGCTCTGGGTGCTATCCCTAGTATAGGAAATTCTAGTTCTATGAAATATTGTTCTGTTTGAGCAGATTTTCTGGATGATTAAAAGCTCTCAGTGCCATAATTTTACCCTTAAACATCAAGTGTGACTCTTATTATACTACCCATTACTTTCTTAAAATATTTGACTCTTTAGTTAATTGGTATAAGCAATAAAATTGTATACATTCCACAAAAACATTAACCATTTGTATAGTTCACCATCTGGTAAAGTCAGTTAAGGGTCTTATTTATTTACAGAGAAAAAATAGTAAATATATTTGTTACAAATTAAAACTGACAGTCTATTGGGTACATAATTTAAATGTACTTCAGGTCTTCCTCCCTACCCCCAACCAAGGGTAGAGATCACTAAGAGATATCAGGACATTGACATTCAGGAATTAAGGAACCTACAACAGGAAAGTTGATGATACTTAGGTAAACTCCCCTCACAGTAATTGTAAGATAATTTCTCTTCTCCTAGAAAGGCTGTCTATATTTTGCATAGAAAGCTCAGAGAATGGCAGAACTTGAGGCACTGAGTTAACCAACCTTGGAGGTGACCCAGCTCAGGACTCCTCATTGTCGTGTGAGAAAATAAATATCCTCGTTATTTAGGTCAACCGTTGTGGGGACTTTAAAGTGAAAGCTTCCTAACCAGGAAAACTTGTTCTTGACCTTCATAAACAATAAACACAGCCATAGCCTCTCTTTATCATCAAATGACCACCTACTCTTCTGGGGTTTTAACTCCTGAAATATATATATTTTTTTCTATTAAGAAGGCTTTTCTCTTCATATAAAAATCTTAACAGCAAATTTCACTGGAATTGGAACATTTTGTCTTTATTTCTTTCCTTTCTGACATGATCGTCAGCTCTTGACTGAATTCTCTTGTTCTTGTGCTTGATTTTACCTGCTGTCAGCGCTGATCTTTTGTGACAAGGGAAGTCTACCTGGCATGTGGTTTGGATACTGCCTCTCCTAGAGATGGATCTTGTTGACCTTTTCAAATTCACATTGTTGGTGGTGTTTTTTTTGTTTTTTAAATATAATGAAATGGGGGAATTACCTGGCGGTCCAGTAGTTAGGACACCACACTTCTACTGCAGAGGGCACGGGTTCAATCCCTGGTGGGGAACTAAGATCCCGCAAGCCACGTAGCGTGGCCAAAAAAATAAATAAATATAGTGAGATGGAAAAGTGGCATGTTATCTTAATATAAATATAACTAAAGACAAATGGTAAGGAATGGGATTAAGAAACCAAAGACAGTTTTAAAGGTCAATCTTCGTTTCATTACTTTATTGACTTGAGATCTCAGAGGCAATCTCAGTTCCCCAAGCTACATTTCATACAAAGCAGGAGGTGCCGAACGGTATTATTTATCTCGTTAAGATTTCATAATAGTTACTCTATTTTCTGGGGGGAGGGGGGAGCAGGTGAATTTATTTAGATTACTTGGAGAAATAAGCACATAAAAGGGAATGCCGGTGCCAAAGCCAGAGTGATAGTCACTTTTACTTATTCTGTACAATATTTCTGTCCAACCTATCAAAAGCAGTATAAATGAACATAATTATAGCATCTAATAGAGTTATCAGAATCTCCAGAATAGATGTTACAAGTTTTGGCATACTAGTGATAGCTGTTTGGGGTATCAGTAGTTCACAAAGAGTCCTATAGGACTTCTTGTCTCTGGAAAAATAGTGTAGTGAATGCTACTGAAAACCACGAGCGTTCAGCTTTCCAGCTCATGGGTATCATTGAGCAAATGGTTCTGAGCATGAAACACAGCCACTCTGAACTTATGAGCCTAATGGATACTTTACGCACATGGGCTTCTCCTCCAAACTGCTAGAGCTTTTGGCCCAATAGTCATGACTAGTTATCAGACATCCTGACCCAGTTCAATATCAGACCAACACAGACGGCCACCCAGGGAAGGTGAGTAATTTCATGCTTAGGGCAGGATAATAATCTGGTGTGCTTTCAAACCGTTTGTTCAACATTTGCTCCTCCGAGAGGCAGAACACTTCCTGGAGACAGTTCAGAGAAGAAGGGACGCCAGTACGCGCTGTTGCATTATTTCAAGCAGTTCTGCTCTGGGCCCAAAACCAAGTTCTCATTCAACAAACCAACACCCTGCAGGTAATGGGAACTGTCCACTTTAGAAAGCAGCTCAGTGACCAGGTGCTGTTATCACGGGTGTCCCTACGTGACTCGCAGCCCACTTCACGCATCTGTGTGCGTTCTGACTGCCAACACATACAGGGCTCTTCCTAAAAGAGTTAATGTGGCTGAACTCTGGGATCAGAATGGTGGCATTTGAATCCAGACTCTCCAACTTACTAACAGCGTGACCATCAAGACAAGTTTCTTACCTTCTCTGGCCTCAGTTTCCTCACTTATAAAAGTGAGAATATTTTTAACCACATAGGTTGCTATGAGGTCCAAATAAGACAGCACAATTAAAGTGTTATCTGGCATATAGTGAGCGTCCATTAAGGCTTGGCTGTTATTATCTGTAGCGTCCATTCCTCAGTGACACTCTGCACTGAACGGCCTCCCCTTTATTTTTGCTCTGACCATCATCTCTAGGTCCAGTTCTGCACCACCAACAGGTAGGGTAACTGAGCTTCAGCGTGTCATTAAAACTCCTCACTTTCCCTTCAGAATAATTCCTTCCCCTTCATCAAACATGGCAGCTCTACAGGCTCTTGAAACTCCCCGTTTTTAAATAAGTGAGCTTGCAGACGTGGAGACATGAAAATGGCATGATTAATGCTGGTGGATTATTTTGCTCTGGCACTTTCTCAACAGGGGTCTTATCCTGTTGCCAATAAAGCTCTTTGAGAATACGAAAAAAAGTCAGACACCCTCTATCCACCCCTCAACCCCCGAAGCCTGGGAAAACACTGGAACATACTTCATTCTTTTTGCCACCTTCCTGAAGGACATGTTAACTTCTTTAATTTGTTTTCCACTGTTTTGTCCTTCAGTATATTGACCTCGCCTGGCTATGAAGGAAAACTAGGATGACAGATTTCACATCTCTTTGCGGCCGGTGAAAATCTTTGGCTAAAGATTTGGCTGCAGCCAGTGCCAAGAGGCTATGAGCCTGCAAGCAGTTCATTATTTCTTAATTGCCTATTTGCATGCAAGCCACCAGGCCAGAGACATCAGTAAACATCCCAGAAATTTGTCCCTGTAGACTCTGGGACACTCACTTTATTGAGTGCCCACTGTGTTCCATTCATCGAGCTGAGTTTACTCACATATGTTATGCATTTAAGCCTCACGACTCTGTAAAATAGCTGCTACTATCCTTGTCTTCTAAAAATATAAATCACATTCAACGATGTTTAGGGAGGAGAAACTGAAATCTGGTCTCATTGACACTAAAGCCCATGATTCTTCTTGATCACACTGTTTTAAAAGATTCATCTTAGAAAGAAGAAATCTGAGCTGAAAAAATATATTATGTTAAACCAAAGACTCTAGATATGCTAATTTTCTTTATTTGGCTGCTAACTACTAGAAGAGTAGGCAATTATCTGGATGTATGTCATATACCTTTATCAGAATTATTTTCTTTTCAGGTCAATTCCCTTATCTACCATGAGGCATAATTAATAGATCTCTGAGAGACAAACAGCATCAGGAGGAAATACATTTACCAAGTGACAGCTAATGAGACTTGAATAACTTTAACAGTGTATTTTGAAATAACAGTATAAAAATTTTTGAAATAATAGTATATTTTGAAAAATAATGGTTCAAATGGTTAAACCATGTGTAAGCAGTGATATAATAGCTACTTCCACTGAACCTTTATTTATAACTGAATTTCATTGCAAAATTAGTTTTCTTTTGAGAAAAATTTGTCTGGTTAACTAAAGATAAATTTAGCCATTTAAAAAGTTTACAATATATTGGCCAACAATTAGCAAGTATTTTTTGTGTTTGCGAGTAGACAAACTCTGGTTCTTAGAACTGCATTTTCTTGTTGTGTGTTAATAAATAAACAGCACTTGTTTGACCTTTCAGATTTGACATCGCTAACCTCCCCTTTAACACTGACCAGATCCCAATTACCTTCTTTTTTAATATTGGCCATTGGTTGATTTTTTTTTTTTTTTTTCATTTGAAAACTATAGAACCTAATATGTATAATAGTTTTACTTCAGTAAATTAGGAGTTCTCATTGTGATTCAGGGGGAAAAAAGATTACGGGAAACAGAAGACTGACTACTCATGCAAAAGTTCCTTTATAGGAAGTGCTTATATAGTTTTAATTCCTTTGTTACATGTCCTTTGTTCTGGTGACAAAGGAGAAGGACCATCTAAAGAAAATTATTACATATTTGTAGTCACAAACCTCCGAGGATGAATAAAGTGCTGAGACAAATAGTTCAAAAAAGCCACTCAGGCTACTTTTGTACATGTTGAAGAGTTGGAGTTGGGGTGTGCAAGGGTAAGAAGATCCACTGATCAACTTCTAACTGGTTTTGTTCATTTCTCTGTGTATTCAGTGCCTACAAAAAAGCCTTGGCATGGTTTCATAAACATGTTCCATATGTTCCATATGTATATGTTCCATATACTCTGTTCCACAGAGTTATTTATTTTATTCCCTAATAAGTAGCTGTATGTGCAAGGAATTTATACAAGTTGTCTGGCCCAGCAGCACCAGAGATTGACCCGTTTCAAATGCTTTATCCTCTGATGCTGATGCATACAATTCTCATGATGGAGTTAAAACACAAGAAATGAACACCCAATATTTACAAAATGGTGTTAAAAATGTTTTGTATAAGAATTGAAAATCTGATATAAATTACAGACCTTCTACAGATACACACACACTACACATACAGACTTATAACATATATACACATAAATATAATTTTGCATTTAGTTTTGGGTAGATGTGGACTCAAAGTTCATATCTGCTCCATTAACCCCAAAATAGGAGCCCTAACTCTGTTCCCTGCATGTATGGAAATCTGCATTTATTCTTCAAAGCTCTAATTAAACATCATCGTCCCGGGGAAACTTCACTGCTACCCCAGCCCCACCTCTAAGCATCCAGATTACCTTCTTCGATTACCTTCTTCAAATCTCACATCTGAATACTCAGCACATATTGCACTATTTTGTTACTTAGCAGACTAGATTCTGTATCACCTATTTTTCTATTCTTAATGCCCAGCACAGTTGGAGGCACATGGAAGGCCTTGCTGAATGAGGCAATGACTCTAAGGATTCACCTATTTAAAAAATAGACATCATCCTCGTATTAACAAAGGAATTTTGTTTTTGCTGATCACTCTGACCATCCTAAGATATGATGAATTTAGCCATAAAAGAAGTGGGAATGTATAGTGCAATCTACTCACAAGGAAGAAAGGAAGAAAACTAGAGTAGCAAATAATGCTATGTCATCTGTGTTACAGATACACACAGATACTTACATTTTAGGGGCCACAGCCTTACCATGATCATCCTTGCCATAGGCAGGCTCCCACCCTCTTTAGAAAAGCAATCCACAATCCTACCCCAAGAAACAAGAAAAATCTCAAATAAACAACCTAAACTTACACCTAAAGCAATTAGAGAAAGAAGAACAAAAAAACCCCAAAGGGAGCAGAATAAAAGAAATCATAAAGATCAGATCAGAAATAAATGAAAAACAAATGAAGGAAACAGTAGCAAAGATCAATAAAACTAAAAGCTGGTTCTTTCAGAAGATACACAAAATTGATAAACCACTAGCCAGACTCATCACAAAAAAAAGGGAGAAGATTCAAATCAACAGAATTAGAAATGAAAAAGAAGTAACAACTGACACTGCAGAAATACAGAGGATCATGAGAGATTACTAAAAGCAACTATATGCCAATAAAATGGATAACCTGGAAGAAACAGACAAATTCTTAGAAAAGCACAACCTTCCAAGACTGAACCAGAAAGAAAAAGAAAACATAAACAGACCAATCACAAGCACTGAAATTGAAACTGTGATTAAAAATCTTCCAACAAACAAAAGCCCAGGACCAGATGGCTTCACAGGCGAATTCTATCAAACATTTGGAGAAGAGCTAACACTTATCCTTCTCAAACTCTTCCAGAATATACCAGAGGGAGGAACACTCCCAAACTCATGCTACAAGGCCACCATCATCCTGATACCAAAACCAGACAAAGATGCCACAAAAAAAAGAAAACTACAGACAGTATCACTAATGAACACAGATGCAAAAATCCTCAACAAAATACTAGCAAACAGAATCCAACAGCACATTAAAAGGATCATAAACCATGAGCAAGTGGGGTTTATCCCAGGAAGGCAAGGATTCTTCAATATACGCAAATCAATCAATGTGATACACCATATTAACAAAATGAAGGATAAAAAAAATGATCATTTCAATAGATGCAGAAAAAGCTTTCGACAAAATTCAACACCGATTTATGATAAAAACTCTCCAGAAAGTAGGCATAGAGGGAACTTACCTCAACAAAATAAAGGCCATATATAACAAACTCACAGCCAACATCGTTCTCAATGGTGAAAAACTGAAACCATTTCCCCTAAGATCAGGAACAAGACAAGGTTGCCCACTCTCACCACTATTATTCAACAAAGTTTTGGAAGTCTTAGCCACAGCAATCAGAGACGAAAAAGAAATAAAAGGAATCCAAATCAGAAAAGAGAAGTAATACTGCCGCTGTTTGCAGATGACAAGTTACTATACATATAGATTCCTAAAGATGCTACCAGAAAACTACTAGAGCTAATCAACGAATTTGGCAAAGTAGCAGGATACAAAATTAATGCACAGAAATCTCTTGCATTCCTATACACTAATGATGAAAATTTGAAAGAGAAATTAAGGAAACACTCCCATTTACCACTGCAACAAAAAGAATAAAATACCTAGGAATAAACCTACCTAAGGGGACCAAAGACCTGTGTGCAGAAAACTATAAGACACTGATGAAAGAAATTAAAGATGATACAAACAGATGGAGAGATATACCATGTTCTTGGATTGGAAGGATCAACATTGTGAAAATGACTATACTACCCAAAGCAATCTACAGATTCAATGCAATCCCTATAAAACTACCAATGGCATTTTTCACAGAACTAGAATAAAAATTTTACAGTTTGTATGGAAACACAAAAGATCCCAAAGAGCCAAATCAATCTTGAGAAAGAAAAATGGAGCTGGAGGAATCAGGCTCCCTGACTTCAGAGTATACTACAAAGCTACAATAGCCAAGACAGTATGGTACTGGCACAAAAACAGAAACGTAGATCAATGGAACAGGGTAGAAAGCCGAGAGATAAACCCACGCACATATGGTCACCTTATCTTTGACAAAGGAGGCAAGAATATACAATGGAGAAAAGACAGCCTCTTCAATAAGTGGTGTTGGGAAAACAGGACAGTTACATGTAAAGGAATGAAATTAGAACACTCCCTAACACCATACACTAAAATAAACTCAAAATGGATTAAAGACCTAAATGTAAGGCCTGACACTATCAAACTCTTAGAGGAAAACATAGGAAGAACACTCTATGACGTAAATCACAGCAAGATTCCTTTTGACCCACCTCATAGGGAAATGGAAATAAAAATAAACAAATGGGACCTAATGAAACTTAAACACTTTTGCACAGCAAAGGAAACCATAAACAAGACGAAAAGACAACCCTCAGAATGGGAGAAAATATTTGCAAACGAAGCAACTGACAAAGGATTAATCTGCAAAATATACAAGCAGCTCATGTCATGCAACTCAATATCAAAAAAACAAACAACCCAATCCAAAAATGGGCAGAAGACCTAAATAGACATTTCTCCAAAGAAGATATACAGATTGCCAACAAACACATGAAAGGATGCTCAACGTCACTAATCATTAGAGAAATGCAAATCAAAACCACAATGAGGTATCACCTCACACAGGTCAGAATGGCCATTATCAAAAACTCTACAAACAATAAATGCTGGAGAGGGTGTGGAGAAAAGGGAACCCTCTTGCACTGTTGGTGGGAATGTAAATTGATACAGCCACTATGGAGAACAGTATGGACGTTCCTTAAAAAACTAAAAATAGAACTACCATACGACCCAGCAATCCCATCACTGGGCACATACCCTGAGAAAACCATAATTCAAAAAGAGACATGTACCACAATGTTCACTGTGGCACTATTTACAATAGCCAGGACATGGAAGCAACTTAAGTGTCCATCAACAGATGAATGGATAAAGAAGTGGCACATATATACAATGGAATATTACTCAGCCATAAAAAGAAATGAAATTGAGTTACCTGTAGTGAGGTGGATGGACCTAGAGTCTGTCATACAGAGTGAAGTAAGTCAGAAAGAGAAAAACAAATACCGTATGCTAACACATATATATGGAATCTAAAAAAACAAACAAACAAACAAAAAGCAGTTCTGATGAACTTAGGGGAAGGACAGGAATAAAGATGCAGATGTAGAGAATGGACTTGAGGACACGGGGAGGGGAAAGGATAAGCTGGGACGAAGTGAGAGAATAGCATTGATATATATACAGTACCAAATGTAAAACAGATAGCTAGTGGCAAGCAGCTGTATAGCACAGGGAGATCAGCTCGGTGCTTTGTGATCACCTAGAGGGGTGGGATAGGGAGGGTGGGAGGGAGACGCAAGAGGGAGGGGATATGGGGATATATGTATACGTATAGCTGATTCACTTTGTTATACAGCAGAAACTAACACAACATTGTAAAGCAACTAAACTCCAATAAAGATGTTAAAAAAATAAAATAAAATGTAATAAAAATTAAAGTTTAAAAAAAAAGAAAAGCAATGCAGTGTATTCCTGCTGTACAGGTAGTCACTCTTTGTAGAGAGGACTCCACTCTCCTTGCCGCGTTGCTTAGACTAACCTGAGTCAAAGGCAGTCTGGGGACTGAAGACCCCACCCAGGAAGCAGATATTCTATGCTCCCTAGTAGAATGAAGGCCCTGACCTCGGCCACTCCCAGCGTTTACTTCCTCAGCTTCTGCAGGTGCAGACTGAAATTCTCTTTGAGCCTAGTTTAACTCTCCATGAGAGGGAATCCATTCGGTTCAATTAGTCACATTGGGCAGAGTTATTGCGCCAACGCATATGGCAGGTCAGATTGGAAGTTGGCTCCCTGGTCCCATACTTGTGGCAAGGGAAAAGTGACATGGCAAACTACTCATCGGAGAAGGAGCTAGCAGCATCAGAACAGGCATGCCTCTGCATCTTGAAGGCACATAAGTCATATTTGAACATTTACACTGGTAACCTAGACAGTAGTGTTAGGGGGATTGGGAGGATGGGGAAACCTGAAGTTTCCTAAATCCCAGTATGCACTGGAGTTGGTGTTTGGAATACCACATTTATTGGTTATTAATATTCCAAACTATGAATGCTTGACCCAAAGTGGAATTTCAAATTAAAGCTAGATGGTTCTTGAGCAAGAGGAGGGAAGAGGTTCACTGGAAACAAAGAGTCATGTGTTTGAAAACAACTCTTGGTAAAACAAGAAAATCCCCAGTCTCTCCTGGGCATAGTGTAGTAATCATCCATTCCCCTTTGGACAAAATTCATTCCTTTCTTCATCTGTACACATGTGGCACTTTCAAATGGAATGAGATAAAGCTATACTTATAAATGCAAGTTAAGGGAAAGTAATAGATGACCTATATGTAGGTTTTATTTTTCTTTTTACTTGTAGACTAAAGGACAGAAGAAGAGACAGAAATTTGAAGGAAAAAAAGGTAAATGCTGAAATAAATCTGTAGTCTCTTTTTGAGTGAAATAATCCATTTGGGTTGCCAGGTTCTGTCTCTCATTCTTTCTGGGTTCTAGATTATCAGTCTCAACAAAGATCATCAAGAAAGGTGGCAAAACAATTATCAAAGAGGAACTGCATTCAACTTACTGGCAACTACTGAGCGTGCACTTAATGTATTTTCAATGAGGCAGGCCTCCAAAGGCGTGAAAACCTACAGACCCACGAAAGTTTATTTGCAACAAGAGCCAACAGCATCAGCAAGAGTAATTTCCCATTCCTATCAACCCAGCTTATTTTAAGACACGATTATTCAAGCTTTCATCTGCTATAATTAGACTAGTGTTTTCAGGATAATAAGACTGGTGAAGCTAGCTATCAAGTGCCCAAGTACAGTGGTGTTCAAATGGTTTTTGTTCTACCTGGTAGGCTCAAAAACTGTTAAATGAGCTTAAACTCGATTGCAAGAAGGAACAGAACCCGCTGAGTGAAAGGTCTGCTTAATATAAAACCATAGTTGCTTAATATTCTTAGATTTTGCATATCCTATACCTGGAGGAGCTTCCCATAGGGCATTGAGACCACTTTTAGACAGTTCCTCAGAAATGCCAGCAAATCAGAGATGGAAGGAGACTCCAGCTCAGCTGTCTCTGCAGGACAAACACAGAGGAGGCATTATTCCTTTAATGGAAGCCTAGTAGCAAGCAGATGTGAAGGACTCACGGGAGAACCCACACTTCAAGTATCTGGAAAAAACTAACAGGGCATTTATTTAAGGAATCTAAACAAATCATAGCTCTTTGTTCTCTAATCTCCTCTACCAAAGTTTAAACCAAGTAGACGTTTTCCTTACACTTCTCTCAGAGGTCTGAATGTGGTGGTCTCTGGGCTATATTTGGCCTAGTTTTGCTTGACCACATGGTGTTTAAAAGATTCTGAACTTGAATGCCATTAGTGGGCGAGCGCTGAAGAGCGCTGGTGCCACCACTGCATGATACAATAACATTTAATTCTCAACATGGCTCCTATGGACACGGTCAGGAATCCTCAATTTACCGCACTTTGAAAGGCCCAGAGCTATGAACTGGGAGTCTACCTGTCCTCGGCAGTTACATTCCCCGCTGTAAGCAGGAATGGGTATTTGGCGTGATTTCTCTTTCTCTACCTCTCAAGGCTAAATAAATACTAATTCACGGATCTTGTTTATTTCCAGCCCCTAAAGAAATCCTCCACTCAGGGCCAGGCTCATCCCTTTAACCGTCCTCTCCAAAACCATTCTGATCCCCCTCCTTCTCCTCCCCGCGCAGCCCTGAACGTCTTTCCCTCAGGTCCCCACATCCTGCCTGTGAAGCCGTAAGTTCACTCAAGGGCTCTGCTGACCGGCTACAGGCAGGGCCCCTCAGCGCCTCCTGGGAAAGTCACACATTGCCTTCCATTAGGATTGCCACAGTGTAAGGTATGAGCAGAAAAAGGATTTTAAGGCAATTTGAAAAACAAGCTTGTGTAAAGTAAATGAACCATTTGGATTCCACACAGAGCCTTATACAAGATCTGTTTTCATTCCAGAAAGACATCTGAGCTGGCCAGACCTGCAGATTAACGTGCCCGGGCAAAGGAGCTTAATTCTGAAGTGAACCTGTTGTTCCAATCCAAGCAGGACAAGGTCTGGAAGCTTTAATTTAAACAGAAACCCTGCAGGACTCACTTGTGCATACAGCTGTCAAAACAATTCAATATCCAAAGATAAGTAGAGTATAAGATCCCCACGAGTGTACTGAACTGGAATGCAGCATCTTTTTAAATTATGCTGCCATATTCTGCACTTTATCGGGTACCCTCAATTTTAATATTTCATCTAATAGAATATGTAATTTGGCATTTTGTGTGGTAAATAGTAGAATAAATGCTTATGTAGCTTATTAGGGCAAGTAAATTCCAAACAAAGTATAATGATAACATTATAATATGACATGTCATCAGTTTACAGAAGAAATTTCTCTAAGGAGCACAAAGTTCTGAATACATGAGTACTGGTATTATAAGAGAAAAGCAAATATTCATTATTCATTTAGGAAAGGAAAGGTGTACCCTTGTAATAAGTTTAAAACAAGGGTAAGCAAAATAAATCTCAGAGACAGAATCTTTGTCCCCTGCCTTCTGCTAGGTCAACTCTGCCCCTCACCCACCCCTTCCCACCACACACACCTCTACTCAGACATATGCTTGGACAACATGACCCTCTTCCCACCCTCCCTTTACAACTCACACCTCATTTCACTACCTCGCCTCTTCCTTATATTCTCTTCTCCCTCCAACCACATCTGCCAGTCACCACATCTGGTCAAGTCTAACTCCTAAACATCTCCTGAGCCTGCCCCTTTCTCTCCACTGCACTGAATGCCTAGGTCCACCTCATCATCTCTTCCACAGTGATCACAACAACCCCCTAACTGGCCTCCCTGCCTCCACTCCCTCCTTCCATTTTCTCTCAAGTTAATCAGTGGCCAGAGTGATCTCACTGAAGCCTAAGTGTATCACTGTCAACAAGGCTGCATTACCTGCAAAGCTAGTACCTCTAACCATGGCATAAATAGCCCTTCATGACCTGCTCCCAAGCTTACGGCCTTCTATTCTCCGCTGAATCTTTTGCTCCTGCCGTTAAAAACACTTCCAAATTACCAATTTGCTTTGCACAAAAACACAGGAGATGCAGTGTAGTGCAGTGGTAAGAACAGTAGCTTTGGAGTTAAACATACCCATTCAAATCCTGTCTCTATCACTTGCTAGATGCAAACATTGAGAAATAGACTTCCCTGAGCTTCAGTTCTCTTTATTATAAAATAAGGACGATAAAATCTACCTTGCAGCACTGTTTTCAATTGTCAATAACTGAACACTGTTACCCTCAGTGAATGGGAGGTGTTGCAAGTGGAGATATTTATCACATAAGAAAGTACACTCGGTGTTTAGGAGTCTGTATCACCAGATCCGTGGGAAGTCTGCCTGGGCCACCCTCATAAGCCTCTCAGAGCAGCAGCAACGGCCAAACATGAGAGCCCAGCAACCAGAATTACCACCATGTTCCCATGAGGAAAACTCCCGTGGATGCAATCAGACGTGTTGGAGCAGTGGGTGAATGACTCCGCCTCCTCCTCCCATTTCTAGATTAGACTGCTTGTCTCTCTCGACTGCTGAGACTGTCTGCATCTTTGATTCCCTGACTTTAAGTCCTTCTGGGTCTTTCCTAGGCTTGCTCACTCCACTTCACTCCACTCATTTTGAAAGACAAAGTTTGTTTTTCACCTGCCTTGGAAAGTATTTCCTCATGCTTTTTTTTTTATTATTTTTTTTATTTTTTATGTTCTTCTTAAACCTTCCCCTGCACCACCCAACACCCTCATATCAGACAACAATAAATGGCAATTAACCTCCACTTCAGCTATATCTCTGTAACTATTGTTACCCTCCTCTCTCTCAATAATGTAAAAATTTCTCACAATTTCTTCCATATCCTAATTTTCCCCACCTAATTTCCATTTTTGAGATTAACTGGCAGCTGCCTATTACCTTATACTTCTCCCTCTAAGTGATACTTTTAGTAAGCAATTCACTGCTACCTCCAAGGTGAACTTGCCTGTAATATAATTGCATCCACTTATACACCCATTATAACTATAGTAACTTAAAATCCCATCTGTGGAACAAAAGATGTTTCCACTTATCGTGTTTCTATTGTATATAAGCTGTCCTTAAATATCATAAACCACAATACTTGCACAAGAGCCAATCCATGGTAAATGCCCCCATCCGCAGCTCTCCTTATATGCATGCCTTAGTTAAAAATGACATGTTTTTAACCAGTAAGCACTCCTGTTCTGATTCTTTTATTTTTATTAAAGTCACTAGGGTGGAATGAGCAGCGAGTCTATTAATACTCTATACTGATAATTAATACACAATTCTATTTCCAACAAGACATTCTTAAACTTCGGATATATACCCAAATTAAAACTCACAAGAATAAGAAGAACTACATCCATTAGCAGAACTTCTTCCTTTTTGCCTGACAACACAGCAGAAACAGAAGACCTATAAGGAGACACATGTGCGGACCTCCTTGGAGCTGCATGTCATGCTTAGGGTCTTACTGGTCAAAAAGTCCTGGATATCTGCTTTCTGAAAAAGTAGCAATATTTTGAAGATTTTAGCTGAATTTAATTTTTAGAATTAAACTGAGTTTTTATTTCATCCTATAATTAGCAATGTTTGCCCCCACCTTAGAGTTATAAGGTTAAATGATAAACAAGCACCCACTGATGCTAAGGATTGACTATCAACACCAGCAAAAACAAACAAATCCTTAAAGTCAGGTAAACTAATAACAGTCTCATAAAAGGATAGCTGTTAATCTGAAATATAAATCCAATTATATACATTTCCTGAAGAAACAGTTAATAATGAAATTTGGGGAAACATAA
Source organism: Eschrichtius robustus (assembly GCF_028021215.1). Classification (NCBI taxonomy): domain Eukaryota; kingdom Metazoa; phylum Chordata; class Mammalia; order Artiodactyla; family Eschrichtiidae; genus Eschrichtius; species Eschrichtius robustus. The sequence goes on along the minus strand of NC_090832.1, from coordinate 6,205,665 downwards.
TAAGGGCAGTAAATACTTGTTACATGCTGAATTTCTTAAAACTACCCTGCATGGTAATTATTACTTTTCTTCATTTTACAGATGAGAACAATGAGGTCAGAGAGGACAAATGACCTGTTTAGGAAAGTAGAGCAGGTGTCGGAAACAGGATTACAACACTGAACAGCTGCGAAGTCTTTACTTCCCACTGAAACACCCTCACCTCCCCTCGTTCCCACTACTTGGGCTCCAGCATTATTATCAAGGAATCCAGTTTAAATCATAGTTAGGTTACAAATATTTCTGCATATGGTATTTTTCCCCTCTGTCATGGGATTTAGTTCTCTCAGTCTATCCCACTTCTGTAATGAGAAAGCACAGCATCATGTTAATTGTCTGAAAAATGATTGAAAATGCCACAGAGATGCTTATGGAATTCACATGTAAGTGAAATATGATTACCTCTATATTCCCTTCTGGAATTGAGTAGTAAGCTAAATTTTTAACCTTCAATGCAATATGTTTTAAACCTTCAAGTGGCAAAACATTTGTACACCTCTTCTCTGAGGTTATAGAAACACGCCAGTTATCTGCAACTCAACTATGCCCTGCATTTTATACAGCCGAAAAGAGAACCATTTAACAACTTTTATATTAGCTAGTAATTCCAGTAATAAAAAAGGAAGACAATCATACATAAACAGAAGTGCAAAAAAAATGGTTGCTTATTAGTAATAACCAAACTGATAATATCATTAACGGCTTATAGAGCAAATTGCAGTAACCTTTCACTGCACACTTCGATAAGCTCTTTATCCTGAGGAGAACATCTGTTCGATCTAACTTATCCCAAATATCAAATGTGACACACAGTGTTTAAATAACTCTACTGTACACTTTTTCAGCAGGTTCTTCCCCCACTTCTCATCTTCACAAGACTGACTATAGGCACCAGCCTTCTCATGCTCATTACTGAGCTTCATGCAGACATGATGGGGAGGTAGGGAAGATTATTACTTGCTTTCTTGCAGGAGTCCCATCCCTGCCTTTCTGTCTTTCATAGATTGATCTGGGAAAATGTATCTTGTTTTCTGAACAGAAGGAATTATCTTTAACCTTTTAAAAACACATTTGAATTTTATTAAATTTTTTCTCACTAAAAAAAATAAGCTTCAGATTCAAAGTTTCTCAAAAAGTACCTTGAAATTTTATATAGATAAAAATAAGTAAAAAAGAAATAGTTCCCTGTGTCCTATTGAGAATGACATCCTCCATATAAACACTGGGAAAAGCAATTTCTGTAAATTACTACTTTAATCCACCAATCACATTTTGATTTTAAAAATGTGCCCACAAAGATGCAGTATACATATCAATATTAGGTAACTATTTCCTGATGACTCTCAAGCATTAAATACTTGCATGAATTACATAAATTAAACCTCAGTTTTGTTTTGTTTTTTAAACTCTACAGGTTTTTTTTTTTTAATCTGCAAATGTTACATGAACTGAATATATTCACCTAATGTTATACAGTCTCTGCTCCTGCCACAAAATGAAAACACCAGAAACTTCACTAGTGCTTTTGAGAAGTGGGTTCTCTTACTGTTAATTACTCTGGCACATCTCCTTCACCTCTTAAGACTGGACTAGGTGTCCTCTGTGCTTCTAGAACGTTTTGTATCTATTGCTATCCTGGCACCCATGAGACTGTTCTAACCCTTCCGTGCCTGGCCTACGTTCCTCCCCAGTCTGCTGGGCAAGTGTGTGTGTGTGTGTGTGTGTGTGTGTGTGTGTGTGTGTGTGTGTGTGTGTGTGTGTGTGTGTGTGTGCGCATGCAAGAGAGAGAGGGAAAGGAAGAAAGTTTGGTAGGTTGTATTGATATTCCAGTCAAATTCTACAGTTTTAAATTTAATCTAAACCTTTTTTGTGGGGTAACTCTGCTATTTAGCAGACACATACTAGATGAAATTACCCTCAAATAAATATAGAATATGTAAATACAGTACTATTATATTTAATTATTTCCCCCAGGCTGAAGTCATGATTTTCTAAATGATGTAAGCACCTTTTACTCTGTGTCCAGGATTGAGAATGCAACTAACAAGTCCATTTGAGCATGCATTCCCAGGATAGATTTGTTTGTCTATTTATTGGTAAGTTACACACAGGTATTACTACACTGGTACACACATTATAAAATATGTACAAAGAGTTTTAAAGGGATGATGTGAGTGAAATAAAAGAACCATTAAAAAATTCTTGTTGCATAAAGAGCAACAAGAATTGAAAATCCAGGAATCCTGAGCGAGAAAAATAAACAAAAACTTTGTTATGTACTTATTTCCCCAACCTAGTGTTTACTTGAAGGTTGTGATCATTTTTTATGCTGAGGGTTACTGTTCTGAATGAAAGATTTCTTTTTTTACTTAATGATATTTCTTGAGCTCAGTTTATAAACACAAATCCTCTAAAACTTTATTGATTAAGATTTTATAAACGTTACTGTGATTCATACAGAGAAACTGAGACACAACAGTATTTTCTCCTATTGATAGAGGTAAGAAGAAAATAAAATTAATGATCTAACGTTCCTATAACTTACCCCCAACACACACACACACACACAAACGTACCATTTCTATATGTCTTCAAATAGTCCCTAAGATTATGAGCCAAAGTGTATACCTCAAAGCCCAAGCATGAACTGAAGACTTAAAAGTTAAACAATAGAACGTTTTACCATGAAAGCTCTGAAATTGCATTCTAAATATTTTTGTGATGTTGCTTCTTAATTGAATTGCCAGTAAGAGAATAGAAGAATGATTCAGGTATAAATCTGCATGGGAGGAAAAGTGATTAATCAAGATTGGCCCTTGACTTAGTAGATGCATTCATTCATTCCTCCAACAAGTCCTGAGTTTGGGCCACTCCACGCTAGACTTTCTTCCAGTAGCAGGGACACGGCAGTGAATATGACAGACAAGCCCCTGTAAAACATTCAGTCCAGAGTGGGGGAGACAAAGTTACCAGCACAAGAATATTATTTTATATTCTATTCTCTGTATAGCAGAGAATTTAGGTAGATCTGTGTAATCAACAGTGGGTAGGGTGCCTAATTCTAGAATTAATCTGTGTAATTAACAGTGGCTAGGGTGCTTAATTCTAGAATTAAGATGTCCTTGAGCTGGCCCAGGGGAATATAGCAGTGATATGCTAGGTTTTGGTGTGATGGGAGCAAAGGAGAGGGGTGCAGGCAGTGACTCTGAGGAGCCCAGGCTAGCTCCAGGCTCCTGGATGAGGCACCCCAGGAAAATGCCAGACAGCCTACCTCTCCATCCCCTGCTGTTCAAGTTCAGGTTCTCAAGACCCCAGTACTAGGAAAGCTGCCGTAGTCATTTTTAGTTTCTATCACAAGTGACAATTATGAATCCCCAGCAATGGCTCTATGATGATGGAAAAGGCTGGAGGGCCCAGTAAGAAAATGAAAGGTGAATGCTGGACTTCACCTTGCACACAGCAAGGTTTAGGGCAGCTGCTCTGAGCCTGTCCCTAGAAACTTTGACTCTCAGTCCAAAGGTGACTCCTGAGCAGGGGGTCAACTGCATAAGCTAGATATTATTATTCAACATCTACATATTAGGAGACAGAACTTCAGAGAAGATAAGTAACTTGTCCAATGTTACCCTGGTAATTAGTGGTAAAGCAGGAATTCCCACATAGGCCTACCTAATTCCAAAGCTTTTCTCGCTCCTCAGTACAAAACTAAACAACTTAATTTTCTGAACTTCCTACACAGTTCTTTGTGCTAGGACAGCAGCCCATGCATGGCTTCATAGCAGTGTTTCTCTGTACTGGAATTCGGCCTTTTTTCGTCTTATATTTCTCCAGTCTCATGAGAGCCTCTCACTTACCACGGAAAGCCACATCCCTGCCAAAGTCTTATAACAAGTTAAAGAGGCATAGCATTATCCAGGATAACGACAGTCAGAGAATTTACCATCATTTCTTTTACTGACTTTTTTTGCCAAAGTTCTGGTGAAAGAATCAAATGAAACTACATGCTGTGGACCCAAATTGTTGGGCTGATGGTGCTTTCCTGCAGTGGGTTCTCTCCATAAGATTCCCTTTGTGGACCAGTTTCAGGAGGGAAACATAGAACTTACAGGACTGAGCCTCTGTTGGTTGAAAGAAATACCAGTGCTCCAAGGAAATATTGATTGTGCCAGCTTCTTTACTACAAAAATATATTGGCAGTGTTATGCAATCAAGGAGTCGATACAAGTATTCTTCTTTTCTTTCCTTTTCTCTCTTTTTTTTAAGGACCATTCTGTTATACGACATTCTAATTCAATGTAGGCCCAAGTTAAGACTATATTTATCCATTTTTCTTAGCTTTGTGTTCAGGAGCTACTAATGCTTTGCAAGTAGAGCAATACTATCATTAACCTAATAATGTTGGGTTAATTCAAGATCTGGATAATAGGAAGCAGACCTAATCTCATAAATATGTTTCCCATACATGCTAGAAACGTCTTTAATCTCATAAGATCCTGTATCACCTGTAGGAAAGAGTCCAATTCTGACTGCAAAATCTTAATAATTACTCTCTGTGCTTTGATAATTGCTTTCTTAAAAAAGAAATCTGTCACTTCAAATAGTGAAAAAAAATAGCAAAAATCTGCTTGTACCTAAATTTCTTAAATCTCATTTACATTTGTCCTTCTAAATGTTCTGACTTTTTCTAATGCAGATGTCAAATGCACTGCTAGGGTATACTAACTATCAGCTTAGCATTTTCTGACTGTGTATGAAAATAATTCTTCAGAGTAAAATTTAATGCTGTTTTTATGATAGAGATGTATAAAACAGTACAGTACAATGTATACAATTCTATGAAAAGCTGAAGTTAAACACGTAACTTTTGAGGAAGAAGAAATAAGACAGCATAGACTATTGTCAAAATAAGTCAAATATCTGATAGCACCACAGGCATCTCCTCTTAATTCTAAATATAGGATTTATTCATTCACTTTAAAAAAATGTCGTTAGAATTCCAAGGATATTTTGGTAAAACCTCACTACTAACTCATGTAAATGTTGTTTTATATGGGCATAGATGTGGAACAAAAAGAGTTTAAATAGTTATTTCAAGTGGATTTAGAAAATCTGCAACATAAGCTCATCCTGGAAGATAACTTTCTTACTATGTATACAGCCAGGCTGCAACACTGCACCACCTTCAGGTTCCATTCATATAGCGCTCCCAGCATCCTTCCTGGAAATATGTAATAGACCAAGGTTCCTGCTTTTTTACGTACTTATAAAAAATCTTAAGTTAGTGCTAACCTAAGATTAGTACATCGTTTTTAAAGGGCCAATACATTACCTTTTTCATGGAAATAAATATTGACAACTCTAGAATTTAAATAGTCCACTAGGCTAGGACACTATGGGTTTTAGGTATTCTGTGTATCTTTACAATATTGTTCTATGCATTTTAACATCTTTCACTTTTCTTAATGCTGCCATTTCATGATGCTGTGTTTTGGATGCTATTGATTAATACATGAATTTCTTTGTTGTATGATCTCTTTTCATTGCGGATCCAATGGAATAAAAGTAATATGCCTAACATCTGTTACCACGAATGCTTTCTTGCATTTGCTGTTTGCATTTTCATGGGCCACAGTTTCTTCTCTATGTCTAGTTATTGCTGGTATTCACAGATAACAGAGTCTGCTCAGGCCAGCGTGCCTCACAGCCTGGTCCTCGCTGAGACCATACACAGCCTTTCCAGTAGCTTAAAGAAGGCCCTTCTAATTTCAGCAGTTTGGGGTTCTTTCCACTTTTGTTCATCTCAGGTAATTAACCACATCTCTGTATACTGTAATCTATTAAAAGCAGGCGTAGCAATTCTTCTGCTCCAACTTTCCTGCCTTTGATGACTACATTATAGCCAATGGCATGTCTTAAACTTTCTCTCATTCACGTCTAGTCTAGTGGAATGGTCCTGTTCTAGCAAGATCATATATTGTTACACATTGCACTATAACTTATACTACCTTTATAGGCAAACCAGACAAATTGTTGATGCCAGTAAAGCACACAGATTTAGCAAGTCCAACATTTGCAGTCATGGGATAGGGTGGATACAGACACTATTTCTAAGTCTTTAGCTTGGTCTAATACCTAAAGCTACATTGATGTACCTCTAAGCTACTCTAAGCTCCTTGCAATACTTCGCTATATATTTTAGACTCAGTCCATCGTTGCCAAAATAGAAGAATTCTGAGGAAAATCTGCTCTGTATTTCTATTACCTGTGAAGTTATTTGTACTTAAGAATACACTTTTGAAGAGGGTTAAACATACCAACATGATGTTGGGCTTCAAAGGTCAGGATCATATCTGACCCAGAGTTACTGCTGAGCTTTCTCTGACTCTGCATGTGATCCAGAATCTTAAACACTTTTAGAGTAAAAGCTCCAACATGCAACAATTCCAAGAATGTGACTCAGGCTCTGATTGTGTATTTCACATTATCCTTCTTTCACTCAAGCTGGCTCCAGCGTCCAGGAGCGTATTCTAGCAGGATCACGTGCAACCACTTAAGGTAAACTAGACAACACGTTGATGCTAGGTGGGGCTAGGAGATTTTTAGAGGAAAGATATTCTAGGCTTTATATTAAATCTATAAACAGGAATCCATCAACAAGACAATAAAGATGAACTTTTTACACACACAATCTTACTTAATCCTACATGATACTATCAACTTCCGGCCCACTAAAATGGAAATGTCATAATGTAGAATCCAGACAATCTTTGTTAAATTCTAAGATTACCAAGAGGCATTCAACATGGCATTGTGGTAAGAATAAGTAACAGGGTTTTTACCTAGCAAATTTATTTTGCTATTGAAAATTGTTTTATAACACGAGGAACATCGTAAAAGCCATATTTTTTTCCTGAAACCAGTTAATAATCAACTTTACCGCTACTTAGAAAAATATCATTTAAAAACCCCATTAAAGGTATCCTATTAGAAAAGTTTAATATACTGGTAACTTATATTTAAAAATATTAGTTGCTCACTAAATTACATATATTTTCAGCTATGATTATACGGTAATTTTGATACTAACACATATCTAAACAGATATAAAACAAAGTTTACCTGGAAGCCTCTTAAAATTTTTCTATATAGTCAATATAGTGTTGAAAGGTATATTTTTATGCTTACTTCTTAGCAAAATCACTACATATTTCCAAAAGTTTCTATTATATTTTGTTTTCCTTCATTGTAGTAACTTTTAAAAAATTTTTGTATTGCTTTATGGAAGTATAGTTGATTTACAATGTTTCAGGTGTACAGCAAAATTATTCAGTCATATATATAATACATATGTACATAGATATATCAGATTCTTTTCCATTATAGGTTATTACAAGATATTAAATATAATTCCCTGTGTTATACAGTAGGTCCTTGTTTATCTCTTTTATATATAGTAGTGTGTATATGTTAATCCCAAATTCCAAATTTATCCCTCCCTCCCTTTCCCCTTTGGTAACCATAAGTTTGTTTTCTATGTTTGTGAGTCTATTTCTGTTTTGTAAATAAGTTCATTTGTATCATTTTTTTTTAGCTTCCACATATTTGTGATATCATATGATATTTGTCTTTCTGTCTGACTTACTTCACTTAGTATGATAATCTCTAGGTGCATCCATGTAGCTGCAAATGGCATTATTTCATTCTTTTTTATGGCTGAGTAACATTTCATAGTGTGTATATATATATATATATATATATATATATATATATATACACACACACACACACACACCACATCTTCTTTAACTATTCATCTGCCAATGGACATTTAGGTTGCTTCCATGTCTTGGCTATTGTAAATAGTGTTGCTATAAACACTGGGGTGCATGTATCTTTTTGAGTCAGAGTTTTGTCCAGATACATTGTAGTAACTTGAAATCATGCTTAAATATCCTATTATTCCACATTATTTTTAAAAATCTATGTATTTGTGGAATAATTCCTTGAAGCATAATGATGAGAATATACTTGCTCATGAATCTTTTTTTTTTTCTCATTTTAGGGCTATAACCATTATGTAGTTCATACGAGTATGTGCAAATCAAAAATGTTCTCTCTTACTTTAGGGAGTTACCTTCAAAGTGAGATAGATTAAAGACCTAAATGAAAGGCCAGACACTATAAAACTCTTAGAGGAAAACATAGGCAGAACACTCTATGACATAAATCACAGCAAGATCCCTTTTGACCCACCTCCTAGAGAAATGGAAATAAAAATAAACAAATGGGACCTAATGAAACTTCAAAGCTTTTGCACAGCAAAGGAAACCATAAACAAGACCAAACGACAACACTCAGAATGGGAGAAAATATTTGCAAACGAAGCAACTGACAAAGGATTAATCTGCAAAATATACAAGCAGCTCATGTCATGCAGCTCAATATCAAAAAAACAAACAACCCAATCCAAAAATGGGCAGAAGACCTAAATAGACATTTCTCCAAAGAAGATATACAGATTGCCAACAAACACATGAAAGGATGCTCAACATCACTAATCGTTAGAGAAATGCAAATCAAAACTACAATGAGGTATCACCTCGCACCAGTCAGAATGGCCATCATCAAAAAATCTACAAACAATAAATGCTGGAGAGGGTGTGGAGAAAAGGGAACCCTCTTGCACTGTTGGTGGGAATGTAAATTGATACAGCCACTATGGAGAACAGTATGGAAGTTCCTTAAGAAGCTAAAACTAGAACTGCCATACAACCCAGCAATCCCACTACTGGGCATATACCCTGAGAAAACCATAATTCAAAAAGAGACATGTACCACAGTGTTCACTGTGGCACTATTTACAATAGCCAGGACATGGAAGCAACCTAAGTGTCCATCGACAGATGAATGGATAAAGAAGATGTGGCACATATATACAATGGAATAACACTCAGCCATAAAAAGAAACGAAATTGAGTTGTTTGTAGTGAGGTGGATGGACCTAGAGTCTGTCTTACAGAGTGAAATAAGTCAGAAAGAGAAAAACAAATACCGTATGCTAACACATATATATGGAATCTAAAAAAAAAAAAAGCGGTTCTGATGAACCTAGGGCAAGGACAGTAATAAAGACACAGATGTAGAGAATGGACTTGAGGACACAGGGAGGGGGAAGGGTAAACTGGGATGAAGTGAGAGAGTGTCATTGACTTATATACACTACCAAATGTAAAATAGATAGCTAGTGGGAAGCAGCAGCATAGCACAGGGAGATCAGCTCAGTGCTTTGTGACCACCTAGAGGGGTGGGATAGGGAGGGTGGGAGGCAGACGCAAGAGGGAGGGGATATGGGGATAAATGTATACGTATAGCTGATTCACTTTGTTATACAGCAGAAACTAACACAACACTGTAAAGCAATTATGGTCCAATAAAGATGTTAAAAAAAAAAAAAAAGTGAGATAGAGATTTTCTTCCTCTTAGAAAGGTCCTGCCCAAAAATGAATAAGTAATTCTCATGAGCTGAGAGTGTGATACAGAAATATGTGTTCCTCTAAATTATCCTTACCATGGAGGAACCACCAGCTGAAACATTTTTAAGGTTTACTGAGTACTCAGTGGAATCGTAACAGATTTGCAATTGTGACTAGATAGTCACTAGTCCAAGACAGTCTATACAGCTGCAATCTGTGTAACAATGACTTTCTTTTTTTCTTCTTAGAAGTATCATTTGCGATACTCAAAATAAGCCATCATAGTGCCATTGTAGATAAACGGTTTCTCAGTAGAAATGATGGCATTTGTGATATATCCCAAAACCTTATCTCATGAAGTCCCAGTGAAATATATATTCATTTTGCTTTCACAAAACAAACACATTTCACTTTCACAAAATTAACTTACTGAAAACTCTCCAATGTAGTGTAAATTTTATAAGCAAGAAATAAAGCCAATCACTTAATGAGTAGAAAAGTAGCCTATAGATGTTACTATGGTTATGATAAAACACTTTTAAGTGATTTATATGTTTAAAGTTTAATAAAAAGCATTTGCATCCCTTTTTCCTGGGTAACTGATTGGACACCATATGCTATATACGGGGCCCTGTAATACATGAACAAATGTCAGTGGTTGCTCTATTTATTTGACTTAATCTCTGTTTACAGTGGAAAGTTAACAAAGAAGTATCAGAATTTGAGTGCTGAACCTTCATTTAATAGATGTGTATCTCAATCAGCTCACCTATGTAATTTCATGATTGTAGAAACTGTCTTGCCAGGAATCATCCAAAAGTTATTCTGTGATAGCCAGCCTTCAAGATGGTCCTCAATGAAGCACACCTCCTAGTATTCACTCCCTTTTATAATTCCCTCTCACACCGAATTATGGCTGGCCCTGTGTGAGAATTATATGGCAGCAGTAACAGTGTGTGTGACTTCTGAAGTTATATCATAAAAATCAATGCAGCTTCCCTCTTGGCATCTTGGATAGCTCACTCTGGGAGAAGCCAGCCACTGTGCCACGAGGACACTCAAACAGTCCTGTGGAGAGTCCCAAATACAGATGAACTGAGGCCCTGTGCCAACAGCCCATACTAACTTACCAGTCACATGATTAAACCACGCAGGAAGAGAATCTTCCAGCCTCAGTCAAGCCTTTAGCTGATTGCAGCCCACTAACATCTGTTATGGCATGAAATACCCAAATCAAGATCTGCCCAGCAATCCTTCCAAAATTCCTACGGCACAGAAACTGTGAAAGATAATACATAACTATTATTTTAAGCCATACATTTGGAATAACTTGTTGTACAGCCATAGTAACTGGTACAAATCTCAAAGTTACCATGAAATTTCCCTTTATTTGCTCATCTTTGTATATGGGGTAATGATGGAAGTTTGTGCAGCAGGTGTTCACTATCACCTGCGGTTGTTGTGAGGTAGAGCGGCTGAGATTTCATGCTGCGTATGCTTAGGTACATTCTCCTCACATCGGATCTGTCTAGCCAAGCATACACATTAGAAAACAATAATTTACGATCTGAGTTATTAACATTTTCTCAGCATTATCCAGTTTAATATCTGTCTTCCTCACTAGACTATAAGTTTTACTACTCAGGCACTGTGGTGTATCTTTTGCAGTAAGAACCATACCTGGCATACAGTGAGTGCTCAATAAATGTTGAACAAATGAATAAGTGGTTTATATATTTATCATTAAATAGAGACAATGTTAATCAAATCATTAGTTGAAGCCATATGAGTTTGGGGAAAGGCCTTGACTTCAGCCATGAGTTAACAATGCAAAGCTTTTCTTTACATTTCCAGGCAGTTCTCAGACTGTTATTGGGCTATTTTGTTTGTAAATGTACTGAACTGGTGGATGGTGGAGAAATTTAGGAAAGTTTCTCTCTAGATATACAGTCAGCTGGAAGACCAGTTAGAAGGGGTTTCAGGGTATTAGGATATTATTATGGTCTCTGAACTAGAGGTACAGTCATCACTGGTGGTGCCTTATCCTCTCCCGCAAGGCACACAGAATTTTGAACTTGCTAGCACCTTTTTGTCAGGCAGGACATGTCAGCAGTTCTGGCCAACAAGATAGGAGTGGAAACAGCAGGTGCTACTTCCTGATTAGAGCATGAGATGCCAATGCCAGAGCCTCCAGAGTTCCAATCTCCCTGCCTAGGAGACTGAGGAAACATGTTGAGGTGGAGTCTCTGTCGGCCTGGGTCCCTGAGTGACCACAGCAAGCAGATCCATGTCAGACTTGCAGCTTGTGTGAGAAGCTTTATTTATTTATTTATTGTGTGAAGTCACTGGGAATACTGGAATATTTATATATTACATCAATATTATTGTCTGTCCTGACTGATATAAAAATCACACTGTGCGATCTAGATAATAATCATCATCCTTGGGCTTCCCTGGTGGCGCAGTGGTCTGCCAATCTGCCTGCCAATGCAGGGGACACGGGTTCGAGCCCTGGTCTGGGAAGATCCCATATGCCGTGGAGCAACTAGGCCCGTGAGCCACAACTACTGAGCCTGCGCGTCTGGAGCCTGTGCCCCGCAACAAGAGAGGCTGCGATAGTGAGAGGCCCGCGCACCACGATGAAGAGTGGCCCCCACTTGCCACAACTAGAAGAAAGCCCTCGCATGAAACGAAGACCCAACACAGCCAAAAATAAATAAATAAATAAATAAAAAATCCTTCTTAAAAAAAAAAAATCATCATCACCCCTTCTCCTCCCCAAAATACACATACACCATATACATATATCTACATATATAATACATATACAGCTACAAGCATATATGTCTATATGTGTATACACAAACACACACATATGGGTAAGAGGCAATCATATTTAGTGTGCTTTTATCTGCCCAGAATTCTTCCTTCCTTTGGTAAGAACAACTTCACAGGCTTCAGAGAAATCACAGTTCTACTACATTTAAGCTAGGTGGCTCAACTGGGACTAAAATAACCCTTACACACATACACACACACCACACACACATATACACACTCTAGATGTAGGGTTTGTCTAGGGTTGGTCAATCCACATTACATCTCAGTGGTCAGAGTGGTGTTTAAGAACTGGTATATAACCTAAGAGAGTCCCATGAGAGTTATTCCTAAGACTTTTGGTGGAACTATTAAGAAAGTCGCTCTCTTTCCATTAGGCTTGCTAAGCTGGTAGAATGTGAGCCTGAAGCTTATGGTGGCTTTTCTGGCACCATGCAGATGCAGCCTGCTTAACAAAGTAAACTCAGGAAGAATTTCATAGAGATTGTTGAATAATTCAGTGAATTGTCTTCATTTAGTAATTGTTCAAAAAGGTAAGGAAAAGCAGCAAACTCAGGAAGATCAAGGGACAGATTCAAGATGTCTGAATCTAGTTTGAACACTTGTATTGAGTCATGTCTGAGGCCAAAGTTAACATCAGTAATTCTCAAATATTTGATCCAACAAATTACCTTTTTGCTTAAGCCAGTTTGAGTTGGATTTCTGCTTCCTGAAATTTAAAGAGCTCTGGCTAATACACTCTGTGTGCATATAGCTGTATTGGATATTTTGAGGTAGATGGAAATGAATAAGCAAAAGACAAGTAAACATAACATGCATGGTCCTTGCTTCTGGGAATTTAAGTTTTGATTAAAGAGATAAGCTCTCATATAGAAAAATCCAAAGACTTCAGTCTACGATATTTTCCTATTGTTGTTAAGGAGGTCTAGAAAAGCTATTGACTTCCTGCTAGTATTTGGATCTTATCACTGACACTCCATCTTGGTGAACCTTGCCCCTAACTTTTATTAAGGCAGCAAAGTAAACTCAGCAGTTGACAAGTAAAAGTTTTCTCAAATTTGAGGAAAACAAAGAATGATTCAACATGAATCAATCTACTATAAAAGTTACATTTAATGCCTAACTGCATAAATACTTTAAAAATAAAGGTCCCAGACTGCTAAGTAATACAAATATGAAAAGCATATAAATGGTTTCTAGTACAGTTTCCTAACATATGATTCACCAAGGTTTTTTTTTTTTTTTTTTTTCCCTCCATGTGATTAAAGCTTCAGAACATTGACTTCATTTTTCCAAATTTATTCTCAGATGGTAAGTAGTTGTAGTGATTTAAAAAACATACCTATATATATTTTCTGTCATTATAATTAAGATAGCATCAAACAGATCTTTTAACTTCATGAGGATGTTTTTTTCCTTGGTGTTCAGAGAAACCAATATGCAGATCTGTTTTTCTCTATCCACTAAACCAACCTAGCCTCTGATTATCTTAAATAATGAGGTAAATGCCCTTGTTCTGCCTGCTCTAACTAGTCCTTACTTATTTCTTCAGATGTTCTGTTTAGGTGGCCTATTCCCTAGTGACAATCTTTAAAAAAAAAGTGAAATAATTCATTGCACATAACTAAAAATAAATTAAAGAGACAATATGATTTTCTATTTAGGCAAAATACATTTCTTCTGGCAACATAAACGTGATTACCAGGAGGGAGCATGAAAAATGTGACAATAAAAATTCTCTAAGGGAACTTCTGTGGACAAGAGGGTATAAAACAGCATTTTCCCTCTCCAACAAACCATCCTAAAACAACCCAGGAGGAAGGGGAAACTAAACACAAGCAATTTGTTCTCATTTTGTTTGTGAAACTCAGGGACAGTTAAATCGCCAGCCTCCAAAATGAATGTAAAGGCCACAAAGCAGTAGGAATCAGGAAGGAGCCATGTAGAGGGAGTTAAAAATATTGCGAGAGATCTCCCCAGAAGTAAGGAAAACACTGGAGTCAACACCAAGAACGAGGCTAAAACCACAAGTGGCCCGGCCTCCCTGTACCTGGTTTCGTTTAGGCAAACAGAGAAGATAGGTGTAAATTAATAATCACAAATACAGGCCATAATGGAAAGAAGCAAAACAAGTTTAAATTTTTCAGGAAGAAAAGAAATAAAAGAAGACTTGATTCTGCATATTGAAAAGATACCTTGTAATCAAGGGGAACTGACCTAGAATCCTCAACAACAAAATATATCCGAATAAAATGATTGGATTCCAGAGCTAAAGAAGAATCTCTGGGGCAGCCAAGCAGAAAGATCAAGTCACTTATATGGGGAAATAAATCATACTGACCTCTGACTTCTCCACATCAACATGCAGTGTCAAAAATCTACTAGCATGACACCAATACGAACCTGGAGGAAAGAGTGATCCAAGAACTTTTTACCGAAACTGGCCTTCAGTTATAAAGGTAGCACAGTGTTATATGTAGACCCCATGAAATGTTCCCGAAGAAAATGATAGAGAAAAAACTTCTACCTAAGAGATTATTGGGGAAACAATGGCAAAAGGACTAAGGGTAAGAAATGAAGACATTTAATGATAGAACTAATAGTAAAATGATTGTGGATACTAGAGAAACCGGAAGCATTTAATATATTTTGTCCCGACAATGTAAAATGGTATTATTTCTTTAAAATAGGAGGCGAAAGGGGGGACATGGTTGAGCAGCAGAGGAAGCACATTTCTAAATAAAAGGAAAAAACCTCCTTTCCCAAGTACTTATGAAAGAGACCACATATTAGGTCATAATAAAAAATCAATGAATTTCAAAGATGGAAATACTATTACAACATTTTCTGATCACAATGCAATGCACCCAGAAATTGATATAACAAAAATAACCTACAGGCTCTTACTTTTAAATTATTCTTTTAAGGAAATCTTGCATCTAATAGAAAATACAAAGTGAAATCACAGAATATATTAAAAGCACTGATAATGAAAACACTACATATCACAACTGATGGTATGAAGGTAAAACAGTACTCAGGAAAAAAATAATAGCTTAAAAAACAAGTATTAATAAAAATAAGGAATAAAAATCATGTATTCATACCAAGTTATTATAAAATAACACAGAACTATGATTAAATACATGTAATGGATACAAAGCTCTATAAAAAAAAAGTGGAAGAAGAAATCTTAAGATAAAGTCAGAATTTACTGAGTTAGAAATGGGTAAAAACAGCAGAAACAGCAGATAAATTAAAAAGGTCTTTAGCAGGGAATAACCTATACTAAATAAACTTTAAGGTAAGATCATCAAGTAAAAGAAAGAAAATGCAAATATATAAAATTAAAATAAGGTCCAGAGACAGATTCAAAGAAAACAGAAACATTATTAGCAAATACTTTGCACAATTCTTTGTATGTAAATTTAGTACTTTGAACCAAATGGACAATTTCTTAAGAAAATAAAATACATCAAAACTGAATTAAGATACAAAATCTAAACAGACCAATTTCCATAGAAGGAAAGAGTCATTTTTGGTTTGATAATTCTATAACTAGTTTTAAGTAAACTTTAAAGATCATTCCAGAGTATTTCAAACAGTACACATTCCAGTGGGTACACAAACTTTTCCAACAATACGCAAGCACAGATAGTTAAGGAAATTAATATCCCTATGTACTCCTATGAAAAATAGATCCGCCTGAACACAAGCCCTCTCATTCCCCTCCCCCCATCTTTTACCCCATCTCCCTCCTGGTAAAACAAATGCAGACCTCTCACTTGTGTGGACTCTTACCATAATTCACTACCTTAGGGTATAAGACTCTCTAAGGTGACAAACAAACAAACAAAAAAGACAAAACATGGGTACCCACTCAGCCTCCTTGAATCAAAGCATGATAAATCCATAACAGGGTTTTGCATCTTACCCTGTTGTATATATAATTCTGTTAACAAGGTGTTAGAAAAGTATTTTGGCCAGTGTTGGGGTGTTCTGAATTCAAACACCCATGATGATCTCATCCAGTCTCAAGGATTTAAATACCAACTGTAACATAACTCCCAGATTTATATCATTTTCCCCCTTGCTCCTCTATTCTCCATGCAGCAGTGAGATTTCTCCTTTTCAACACTGAGATCAGGTAAGTAGAAGTAAATCATTTTAATTGCTCACAAGGTCCCACATCGCCTGGCCCTCTCACTTCTCAGAGCTCATCTGCATTGTCCTTACTCACTGTACCTGAATCTTTGTCTTGCTGTTCCTTTCACCTGACCACTCTCCTCCCAGGTAGTCACAGGCCTTACCTCCTCAATTCTGTCAGGCCCCTACTCAAATGCCTTATTTAAAATTGAACCCTCGGGGGAGACCTTCAAGATGGCGTAGGAGTAAGACGTGGAGATCACCTTCCTCTCCACAAATACATCAGAAATACATCTACATGTGGGACAACTCCTACAGACACCTAATGAACGCTGGCAGAAGACCTCAGACTTCCCCAAAGGCAAGAAACTCCCCACGTACCTGGGTAGGGCAAAAGAAAAAAGAAAAAACAGACACAAGAGAATCGGGACAGGACCTGTACCTCTGGGAGGGAGCTGTGAAGGAGGAAAAGTTTCCACACACTAGGAAGCCCCTTCACTAGCGGAGATGGGTGGGGGGGGGTTGCTGGAGGGGGTCGGGGGGGAAGCTTCGGAGCCATGGAGGAGAGCACAGCAATAGGGGTGTAGAGGGCAAAGCGGAGAGATTCCACGCATAGGATTGGTGCCAACCAGCACTCACCAGCCTGAGAGGCTTGTCTGCTCACCTGCCACGACGGGTGGGGGCTGGAAGCTGAGGCTCTGGCGTCGAGTTCAGATCCCAGGGAGAGGACTGGGGTTGGCTGCATGAACAAAGCCTAAATGGGGCTAGTGCACCACAGCTAGCAGGGAGGGAGTCCGGGAAAAAGTCTTCAACTGCCTAAGAGGCAAGAGACCATTGTTTCCAGGTGCGTGAGGAGAGGGGATTCAGAGCACCACCTAAACGAGCTCCAGAGGTGGGGGCGAGCCATGGCTAACAGTGCAGAACCCAGAGACGGGCATGAGACGCTAAGGCAGCTGCTGAAGCCACCAAGAAGCCTGTGTGCAAGCACAGGTCACTATCCACACCTCCCCTCCTGGGAGGTGCAGCCCGCCACTGCCAGGGTCCCGTGATAGAGGGACAACTTCGCTGGGAGAACACACAGTGCACCTCAGGCTGGTGCAACGTCACGCCGGCCTCTGCCAACGCATGCTCGCCCCGAGCGTTCGCATTCCGAACCCCTCCTTCCCGCCAACCTGAGTGACCCAGGGCCCCCTAATCAGCTGCTACATTAACCCCGTCCTATCTGAGCAAAGAACAGATGCCCTCAGGCGACCTACACACAGAGGCGGGGCCAAATCCAAAGCTGAACCCCAGGAGCTGTGCGAACAAAGAAGAGAAAGGGAAATCTCTCCCAGCAGCCTCAGGAGCAGCAGATTAAATCTCCACAATCAACGTGATGTACCCTGCAACTCTGGAATACCTGAACAGACAACGAATCATCCCAAAATTGAGGCGGTGGACTTTGTGTGATTTTGTCTGTATAGCTTTGTTTTTACCATTTGTTCTCGGGTTCTGTCTGTCCTTTTATTTATTTATTTTTTAGTATATTTTTAGCACTTGTTATCATTGGTGGATTTCTTTTTTGGTTTGGTTGCTCTCTTCTTTCTTTCTCTTTTTTTTTATTACATTTTAATTTTTTTATTTTTAATAATTTAAAAAAAATTTTTATAACTTCATTGTATTTTATTTTTTTCTTTATTTCTTTCTCTTTTTTTCTCCCTTTTCTTCTGAGCCATGTGGCTGACAGGGAATTGGTGCTCTGGCCAGGTGTCAGACCTGTGCCTCTGAGGTGGGACAGCAGAGTTCAGGACATTGGTCCACCAGAGACCTCCTGGCTCCACGTATATCTAACAGCGAAAGCTCTCCCAGACATCTCCATCTCAACACTAAGACCCAGCTCCATTCAACGACCAGTAAGCTACAGTGCTGGACACCCTATGCCAAACAACTAGCAAGACAGGAACACAACCCCACCCATTAGCAGTTAGGCTGCCTAAAATCATAATAAGGTCACAGACACCAGAAAACACACCACTGGACGTGGTCCTGCCCACCAGAAAGACAAGATCCAGCCTCATCAACCAGAACACAGGTACCAGTCCCCTCCACCAGGAAGCCTACACAACCCACTGAACCAACCTTAGCCACTGCGGACAGACACCAAAAACAACAGGAACTATGAACCTGCAGCCTGCGAAAAGAAGACCCCAAACACAGTAAGTTAAGCAAAATGAGAAGACAGAGAAACACACAGCAGATGAAGGAGCAAGGTAAAAACCCACCAGACCTAACAAATGAAGAGGAAACAGGCAGTCTACCTGAAAAAGAATTCAGAATAATGATAGTAAAGATGATCCAAAATCTTGGAAATAGAATGGAGAAAATACAAGAAACGTTTAAGAAGGACCTAGAAGAACTAAAGAGCAAACAAACAATGATGAACAACACAATAAATGAAATTTAAAATTCTCTAGAAGGAATCAAGAGCAGAATAACTGAGGCAGAAGAACGGATAAGTGACCTGGAAGATAAAATAGTGGAAATAACTACTGCAGAGCAGAATAAAGAAAAAAGAATGAAAAGAATTGAGGACAGTCTCAGAGACCTCTGGGACAACATTAAATGCACCAACATTCGAATTATAGGGGTCCCAGAAGAAGAAGAGAAAAAGAGAGGGACTGAGAAAATATTTGAAGGATTATAGTTGAAAACATCCCTAATGTGGGAAAGGAAATAGTCAATCAAGTCCAGGAAGCACAGAGAGTCCCATACAGGATAAACCCAAGGAGAAACACACCAAGACACATACTAATCAAACTATCAAAAATTAAATACAAACAAAAAATATTAAAAGCAGCAAGGAAAAAACAACAAATAACATACAAGGGAATCACCATAAGGTTAACAGCTGATCTTTCAGCAGAAATTCTGCAGGCCAGAAGGGAGTGGCAGGACATATTTAAAGTGATGAAACGGAAAAACCTCCAACCAAGATTGTTTTACCAAGTAAGGATCTCATTCAGATTCGACGGAAAAAGTAAAACCTTTACAGACAAGCAAAAGGTAAGAGAATTCAGCACCACCAAACCAGCTTTACAACAAATGCTAAAGGAACTTCTCTAGGCAGGAAACACAAGAGAAGGAAAATACCTACAATAACAAATACAGAACAATTAAGAAAATGGTAACAGGAACATACATATCGATACCTACCTTAAACGTAAATGGATTAAATATTTATGCACCCAACATAGGAGCACCTCAATACATAAGGCAAATGCTAACAGCCATAAAAGGGGATATCGACATTAACACAATCATACTAGGGGACTTCAACACCCCACAGTCACCAATGGACAGATCATCCAAGATGAAAATAAATAAGGAAACATAAGCTTTAAATGATACATTAAACAAAATGGACTTAATTGATATTTTTAGGACATTCCATCCAAAAACAACAGAATACACCTTCTCCTCAAGTGCTCATGGAACACTCTCCAGGATCGATCATATCTTGGGTCACAAATCAAGCCTTGGTAAATTTAAGAAAATTGAAATCATATCAAGTATCTTTTCTGACCACAATGCTATGAGACTACATATATCAATTACAGGAAAAAATCTGTAAAAAATACAAACACATGGAGGCTAAACATTACACTACTAAATAACCAAGAGATCACTGAAGAAATCAAAGTGGAAATCAAAAAATACCTAGAAACAAATGACAATGAAAGCACGATGACCCAAAACCTATGGAATGCAGCAAAAGCAGTTCTAAGAGGGAAGTTTATAGCAATACAATCCTACCCCAAGAAACAAGAAACATCTCAAATAAACAACCTAACCTTACACCTAAAGCAATTAGAGAAAGAAGAACAAAAAAAACCCAAAGTTAGCAGAAGGATAGAAATCATAAAGATCAGATCAGAAATAAATGAAAAAGAAATTAAGGAAACAATAGCAAAGATCAATAGAACGGAAAGTTGGTTCTTTGTGAAGATAAACAAAATTGATAAACCATTAGCCAGACTCATCAAAAAAAAAAAAAAAATGGGAGAAGACTCAAATCAATAGAGTTAGAAATGAAAAAGGAGAAGTAACAACTGACACTGCAGAAATACAAAGGATCATGAGAGATTAAGACAGGCAACTATATGCCAATAAAATGGACAGCCTGGAAGAAATGGACAAATTCTTAGAAAAGCACAACGTTTTCAAGACTGAACCAGGAAGAAATAGAACATATAAACAGACACAAGCACTGAAAAATATAAACAATCACAAGCACTGAAATTGAGACTGTGATTAAAAATCTTCCAACAAACAAAAGCCCAGGACCAGATGGCTTCACAGGCTAATTCTATCAAACATTTAGGGAAGAGCTAACACCTATCCTTCTCAAACTCTTCCAAAATATAGCAGAGGGAGGAACACTCCCAAACTCTTTCTAGGAGGCTACCATCACCCTCATACCAAAACCAGACAAAGAGGTCACAAAGAAAGAAAACTACAGGCCAATATCACTGATGAACATAGATGCAAAAATCCTCAACAAAATACTAGTAAACAGAATCCAACAGCACATTAAAAGGAACATACACCATGATCAAGTGGGGTTTATCTTAGGAAGGCAACGATTCTTCAATATATGCAAATCAATCAATGTGATAAACCATAGTAACAAATTGAAGGAGAAAAACCATATGATCATCTCAATAGACGCAGAAAAAGCTTTCAAAAAAATTCAGCACCCATTTATGATAAAAATCCTCCAGAAAGTAGGCATAGAAGGAACTTACCTCAACATAATAGAGGCCATATATGACAAACCCACAGCCAACATTGTCCTCAATGGTGAAAAACTGAAACCATTTCCACTAAGATCAGGAACAGCACAAGGTTGTCCACTCTCACTCCTATTATTCAACATAGTTTTGGAAGTATTAGCCACAGCAATCAGAGAAGAAAAAGAAATAAAAGGAATCCTAATCAGAAAAGAAGAAGTAAAGCTGTCACTGTTTGCAGATGACATGATATTATACATAGAGAATCCTAAAGATGCTACCAGAAAACTACTAGAACTAATCAATGAATTTGGTAAAGTAGCAGGATACAAAATTAATGCACAGAAATCTCTTTCATGCCTATACACTAATGATGAAAAATCTGAAAGAGAAATTAAGGAAACACTCCCATTTACCACTGCAACAAAAAGAATAAAATACCTAGGAATAAACCTACCTAAGGAGACAAAAGATCTGTATGCAGAAAATTATAAGACACTGATGAAAGAAATTAAAGATGATACAAACAGATGGAGAGATATACCATGTTCTTGGATTGGAAGAATCAATATTGTGAAAATGACTATACTACCCAAAGCAATCTACGGATTCAAGGTAATCCCTCTCAAGCTACCAATGGCATTTTTCACAGAACTAGAACAAAAAATATCACAATTTGTATGGAAACACAAAAGACCCCGAATAGCAAAAGCAATCTTGAGAAGGAAAAACGGAGCTGGAGGAATCAGGCTCCCAGACTTCGGACTATAGTACAAAGCTACAATAATCAAGACAGTATGGTATTGGCACAAAAAAAGAAATATAGATCAATGGAACAGGATAGAAAGCCCAGAGATAAACCCACGCACATATGGTCACCTTATTTTTGACAAAGGAGGTAAGGATATACAATGGAGAAAAGACAGCCTCTTCAATAATTGGTGCTGGGAAAACTGGACAGCTACATGTAAAACAATGAAATTAGAACATTCCTTAACACCATACACAAAAATAAACTCAAAATGGATTAAAGACCTAAATGTAAGGCCAGACACTATCAAACTCTTAGAGGAAAACATAGGAAGAACACTCTATGACATAAATCACAGCAAGATCCTTGTTGACCCACCTCCTAGAGAAATGGAAATAAAAACAAAAATAAACAAATGGGACCTAATGAAACTTAAAAGCTTTTGCACAGCAAAGGAAACCATAAAGAAGACGAAAGACAACCCTCAGAATGGGAGAAAATATTTGCAAATGAACCAAATGACAAAGGACTAATCTCCAAAATTTACAAGCACCTCATGCAGGTCACTATCAAAAACACAAACAACCCAATCCAAAAATGGGCAGAAGACCTAAACAGACATTTCTCCAGAGAAGATATACAGATGGCTAACAAACACATGAAAGAATGCTCAACATCACTAATCATTAGAGAAATACAAACCAAAACTACAATGAGGTATCACCTCACACCAATCAGAATGTCCATCATCAAAAAATCTACAAACAATAAACGCTGGAGAGGGTGTGGAGAAAAGGGAAGCCTCTTGCACTGTCGGTGGGAATGTAAATTGATATAGCCACTATGCAGAACAGTATGGAGGTTCCTTAAAAAACTAAAAATAAAACTACCATATGACCCAGCAATCCCACTACTGGGCATATACCCTGAGAAAACCTTAATTCAAAAAGAGTCATGTACCACAATGTTCACTGTAGCTCTATTTACAATAGCCAGGACATGGATGCAACCTAAGTGTCCATCGACAGATGAATGGATAAAGAAGATGTGGCACATATAGACAATGGAATATTACTCAGCCATAAAAAGCAACGAAATTGAGTTATTTGCAGTGAGGCGGATAGACCTAAAGTCCGTCATACAGAGTGAAATAAGTCAGAAAGAGAAAAACAAATACCGTATGCTAATACATATATATGGAATCTAAAACAGAAAAAAAAATGGTTATGAAGAACCTAGGGCAGGATAGGAATAAAGATGCAGATGTAGAGAATGGACTTGGGGAGGGGGAAGGGTAAGCTGGGACTAAGTGAGAGAGTGGCATGGACATATATACACTACCAAATGTAAAATAGATAGCTAGTGGGAAGCAGCCGCATAGCACAGGGAGATGCTTGTGACCACCTAGAAGGGTGGGATAGAGAGGGTGGGAGGGAGATGCAAGAGGGAGGAGTCATGGGGATATATGTATATGTATAGCTGATTCACTTTGTTATAAAGCAGAAACTAACCTAACATACCATTGTAAAGTAATTATACTCCAATAATGATGTTTAAAAAAAAAAATCTACACACATAAATGCTGGAGAGGGTGTGGAGGAAAGGGAACCCTCTTGCACTGTTGGTGGGAATGTAAATTGATATAGCCACTATGGAGAACAGTATGGAGGTTTCTTAAAAAAACTAAAAATAGGACCCAGCAATCCCACTACTGGGCATGTACCCTGAGAAAATCATAATTCAAAAAGAGTCATGTACCACAATGTTCAATGCAGCTGTATTTACAATAGCCAAGACATGGAAGCAACCTAAAGGTCCATCGACAGATGAATGGATAAAGAAGATGTGGCACATATATACAATGGAATAACACTCAGCCATAAAAAGAAATGAAATTGAGTTATTTGTAGTGAGGTGGATGGACCTAGAGTCTGTCATACAGAGTGAAGTAAGTCAGAAAGTGAAAAACAAATATCGTATGCTAAAACATAAATATGGAATCTAAAAAAAAAAAAATGGTTCTGTTGAACCTAGGGGCAGGACAGGAATAAAGATGCAGACGTAGAGAATGAACTTGAGGACATGGGGAAGGGGAAGGGGAAGCTGGGACGAAGTGAGAGAGCAGCATTGACATATATACACTACCAAATGTAACATAGATAGCTAGTGGGAAGCAGCTGCATAGCACAGGGAGACCAGCTCAGTGCTTTGTGACCACCTAGAGGGGTGGGGTAGGGAGGGTGGGAGGGAGACGCAAGAGGGAGGGGATATGTGGATATATGTATACATATAGCTGATTCACTTTGTTACACAGCAGAAACTAACTCAACATTGTAAAGCATTATACTCCAATAAAGAGGTTATAAGTAAATAAATAAATAGTCTTCTGTGTAACTGTCATAGTATTGCTATGTGAGAAAGAATTAGGTTCAATTATCACCTGATAATGATTATAATTAATAAAATGTGAGTGAATAGTTAATAAGTGCAACGTTAAGGCCATAAAATATACTAAAAATTACTTCTAGTATTTTGTGCATATGTTTGGAAGAATCCTTCTAATTTCAAAAATAGATGACATTACTATTAATAAAAAATATTCACAACTGTAAATAAGGAAAAAAGGCAATTTAGTGATTTGTTAATGTCGTGCTAGAGCATAAGCCCAATAAATGTCCTCTCACTCTCTAGCGAAATGTGACTGTGTTACCTTTACTTTGTTTTCTATTCATTAGAAATATGCCCAGACATTTTACATCTCTTAAAATTAGGGTTCCTATTTTTTAAAAAAAGATCAAATAAGATAATTTACATTTTTTTAGGTTGAAAAGATAACCCAATGTTTAATTTTATTACTCTGTAGGGTATTGGCCAGTACAGTATCTAACTTACCAACATTATTTCAGCATTCCTTTTTGATCTTTATATAACATTTCTATTTTCATATCCTGTTTTGAACTAGTTTTGTCATCCTGCTGATTCTCTCATTAATTAGTTATATTTTGATCTTATGAAAATGTATACAGTATTCCATTAGAAAACTATCTAAAACTAGTGAAGGAATTATGTAAAAATATAAGACAAAGTTGTAAATGTTTTCAGCAAAAGATAATATGCAATTCTCCCTGAAAGTATCTATACTGAGAAAACAGTTTAAGTAAAAACAGCTTAAAATAAAATTTTGAAAGAATGTCTGTCAAAAGTTGTACCATTAAGATCTTAAAAATATGGATTATTTCAAAGAGGCATCTGCAAAATGCCCTCGATATGATACTAAGATTAATTATTGATAGTGGTGAAAGCCAGGTTTAACATACATCTTTAATGCCGAATAAACACTTTTCAAATTGGTAGGTCATTTTAGGCCTTTGAACAACGCTGTTCTATCCATAATTTGTACCACTGTCCTGGACGAAAGGGATAAGAAACAAGTCTAATTGAAGTAATTGTTGAGTGAAGAGTTAGACTATGAAGTCTTGAACAGGTTGGTAAACATACTTCAGAATGGAAAGTTTAATTTTCTGTAAAGATCCTGTAGATTACTGTTTATATTTGAACACGATCGAAATAGTTTGGAATTATCTGAAGTTCACTTCTCTTCTTGTACATAACCAAGTACATAACCATATACATGTACATACCATATATTCTTGCTTTAAGCATCTCTCATATTCACTTTACTTGATCCTCACATCATAGATGAATTATTACAGTAAATTCTCATTCTCTCTCCCTCTCCCGCCCCCTTCTGACATTCTGTTTTATCTCACCAAATAGGTTCCCTTAAATTTATTTCACAGATAAAGGTAATAATCTGCATTGATGGGGGTAATGCACATCACTTTTGTGGTCTACTTGCCATTCCTCCCTTCTTCTGGAAACCAGTAGTGTCTTCCCTTTTTGGTGGCACACTCCCATCCCTGGCCCATTCTGTCTTAGTGTGACTATCAACAATGGTTTAACCAGATGAAACTGCCAATTCTGTAGGTCCAACTAGGTGGAATATTAGCAAATTCATGAGGTTCAACACATATTATTCTTTTAAGAACACTAATTTAATCCAATCTTTTATCAAGTATATTATTTAAAGTTTTATTACTAGTTATATATTTAAGTCTTTCAAGTCAGAGCATAAAACATTTGGTTCCTTGAAACTGCACATGTAGGACAAAGTTAACAGGTAAACAGGGATTCTCAGCATACTGACTGCAAACAGTTCTTAGAGAAGATAATTCAAAGAAGAATTTAAAATCAATCCCATAGCAAGTAAAATCAACTTTTTCCCAAGTTGTAAATGTTTTCATCAAAAGATAATATGCAATTCTCAGTCACAGGGGAGCAAAAGAAGCAGTGTGGCATTTTCTTTTTATAGGATATGTGCAACCACACTGCTTTAAGGGGAAGAAATAAGATAAGCTGATTTTATTTTCACCAGTGAAAAAGTTTTCAATAGAGCAGCTTTCATCGACTCAGCATGGCTAACAAAATAACATTACCATTGGAAAAAAAAATAATAGATTAGCTGCACAATCTAGGCATTTTGTTTTCAGAAAGAACTTCTCTTAACACTTGTCTCTTTAGAGAACCCTGAATGCATGCTTCCTGTGAAAGAAAACCTCCCTGCTGGTTTTCCTGCTCCTACAGAGACAATCTGCCAAGAATAAAGTCTTTTTCTTTCTTTCTTTCTTTTTTTTTTTTCCAGCTGGATATCCACTGGTGTGGGAAATGCCTTAGACCAGGCCACCAGGAAGTCTTTTGCCCCGTCATCTGGAAGTGGTCCTCAGTACCACTCCTTGGCCAGTTTGCCCCAACTGGACAGCTTTCAAAGCTGAATTCAGAAACTGACTTAAAAAAATATGTCTGAAAAAGGTGCAACTGAACTGCAACTCACTTTTCAAATGGAAAGTCCATTCCCTCGGTCTAGCATGCCCTTTCCAATTTTGTTCATGATTGAAAGCTAGGGCTGTGGCTGTCCCCTTTGCTAAAAACTCTCTTTTTGTTTTTCTTTTTCACTGTCAGAAAGCCTGCCTCAGAGGAGTGCACAGTGCATATCAATGAAGAAAAAAATAGAGGTAATTAAAACAGAAGGTTTTTTTCCTGTAATTTAAAGGGTATTCAGTCAATCATGCCCTTTATTGTTCCATTCCCAAACACATTCTTTGCCAAATCCAAGCCAAGAGACCTATCCTTGGTGATCTATTCAGCTATCTTGGTGCCTGGCTCTGTCCTCCCCTGCAGAACTGAGACCGGTAAAGATTCAAGGCAACCTGTTCTCTGCTCAAACCAGTAGAATTTAAGGCTCATGAGGAGAGGGACAGGGAAGAGAAGAGGAGATGAGAGAAGAAATGACACTCTGTCTGAAGTAAAGTTGAAAACAACGATTCTGGTGTATGTCCTTAAATAGGGGGGCTATAGATACAGTCATAGAAAAATGAAAAAGAGAGAAATGAACATATTTATATAGCCCTTTGAGGTTTTTCTTATAATGATCTACCTGAAACCACGTATTTTAAATTATAATCCTCTATCTTAAGAGAAATATTGTGAAATTTGTTTTTAAAAACAAAATTTTCAGGGATGTTTTAAAAGGTAAAAATTGAATGCCAATTGAAAAAAAAATCCGTTACGCGTTTAAAAATGTGTTTCAAAACAAATATGAATCCTACTTTAAAAGACGCAATTAGGTTAATTAGGAAAACAAAATATCTTAACAAAATAGTAAATCTTGAGGTGTGTGTGGCTCTTATATGAGAATGACTATTAGTTAATCACTAACAAGTATACTTTCTACACAAAAGATGGACTGCTTAAATAGAACTGTATAAGAAACAAGGATTTTTTAAATTAAGCTTAACATCATGTAACAGATGTTAGGTTTTTTTCTCTACCCCAAGGAGGACTGTTATACTGTTTCAGATGACAACTGTCAACTGTGCAATGTGTGTGATAAATTATAGAAGCTAAAACATAGCATTATTATTTAATAATCCATTTTAAATATCCATTTTAAATACCACCTACAAGAAAAATGGTATACATTTGGCAATAAAAAATATAAAATCAAGAAAAAAATATACAACCAAGGCTCAGAATTTTTTTTTTACTTTAAATACAGTTAAAATTTAAAAGAAAATTCCCTGCCACCTTCATTAACTATAATTAGGGCCAAATGTAATCAACGATGCAAATTTCAAAGACCATCATCTTTTTCCTCCAGCCTTTTCAGGTCTACTTCCTCAGCCTCATTCCACCACATTTAAATTACTTTAAAAACACAAAAATTGTTTTCTATATTGGTAGTTTGAATCTGTTAACCCTGACAATCATTTAGACAATGGAATTCCCTTTGCTTTAAACTGAATGTTTGACTATTGAGAAAGAATTTCCTGTGAAGAAAATTGTTATTCTTTTGTTCACAGCTGAGATGCATATTTTTCTGATTTGGAAGTGAACAATCACAGAAAGGATGTTGCTTATGAAATGAGATCTTAATTTTGTTAAAAACAGAATAGTAAGCTGAACTTACTAATAATGACACTATAGAACTGGCTACAAATGACCATCAGTTCTTAAAATCAATGTCGGAACAGTCAAACAGTAAATTACATGTTAAAAGACTCAAAGAAAATTTTGGAGCTGAACTTCTTGAAGCAAATTGCTGACCAGTCCAATGTCCTGCTTCAAGGAGAGTATGGCCAGAGCAAGACTCAGTCCAGAGGATACCCTGTGTTGAGGGTTCTGGGAAATAATTTAAAAAATATTATTAGAACAGGAAGGAGGGATTGTGGCACTCCTGTGAGGCCATAGACCACCATGTCCCTGTGAAATAGAAATATGTATCCCTTCATGAAAATGAAATGTGTATATATAAATAAATAAATAAATAAATAAATAAATATATATATATATATACACACACACACACACATATAAACAACAACAATCAAAGGAACAAAGTGGGATGGAAACTGCCTAACTCACTCTCCTACTTTCCATAGAATCCTACCAGTAATGAGCAGAGGATCCACCCTGTTGGTCTTGAGTGTCTTAAATTAAGAAAATAAAAGGGAGCCTTTCCCACCACTACAAATGTTCACAGTGACCACAATGACATGTTAAGTACAGCTGTGCTTTCCAGAGGCTAATACTTGATAGAGAACCCTTTTCCAAAGCTGAGTTACAAATTAAATTTTATTGCCTATATTTTTTTATGCCCAACAAGGAAAAACTTGAGAACAGTAAGCTTACAACTGAGTAACTAATTATTGGACAGGAAATATAGATATCCATATTTAGGTTATATTTGCACAAATGGAATGCACAAACCTGCAGACATTATGAAACTGAAGAAAGGGTCAGCTTGTTTTGGGTCAGAACATTTAAAAAAATCCCTGAGGGGATAACGGTCTGATAGTTTCTTAATCAGTGTTTTAATATATTTATTGCTGGCAATGCATTTTGATGTCTTTATGTAGTAAAACCTGATACCATGAAAACATGGAAAGAATGTCTAGACTGTTTCATTTCTTAAGCACAAGTTTCTCAAATATGCAAAATTGGGGATTCTTGTACAAGGAATAGGAAAAACTGGTCTGGTCTGCAGCTCATGTCAAAATAAATATTTCAACATTTCTTTGCTATAAAATTGGCTAAAAAAAGACTGAAGAATCTCTGTTCAGTTTGTTTATGTCATTTTTTTAGTCCTTGATATCTGGGAGTCAGAACAAACGAAGAAGCCCCATCAGCTTCAGAGAGCAGGACACACAGCTTGCAAGAGTAAATGATTTATAGAGCCACAAGCGTGAGTTATGAACAGTCTACATATTTGAGCTATCTAGCTTTGGGGGGGAAAGAGACAAATGATTCTTGAAAGGTTTGTGAAATACAGAGAGGAAGAAAACAGACCAAAGTTAATAAGCTGTCTCAGATTGTAACTAATTAGACAGCAAGGTATCACTGACAAAATGAAACAAAAATAAAAAGGCAACAAAAGTTGGCTCATGGCAACTTTATATTTTGACTTGCTTTATTTCCACCCAGTTTCTTTTTCCATTTCATTCAAAAGACTATTGACTAAATCATCATCCTACTGCCTCATTACAGTTATTGCTTTTTACCTTGGCTTAAGTTCAAATTTTAATATTTCCATTCAAGCCACCTTTCCATGTTTTTTGCCTAAAGGAGTAGATCTTAGACATCACCTATCACCTACTGTAATAGCCTCATTTAGTCCAGAGTTGGAACATAGAGCTTCAAGCAGGGTAGGGGAACAAGCAGAGACACATTCAGGACACTATGCTGGGCACCTCACATTAGGGGACAGATCCAACCCGAGATTTCAGATACAGGTAGTTGATGGCTTTAGGAAATGGGCAGAGCTTGTTGCTCCATAAGATGAACTTAAAATTTTAAAACATGACAATCGGTCTCTCATCAATCTAATTTCTATGATGGTAAGGGCAAGCAGGTTTGCACTACTGTCAGGGCAAAACTAGTACAATTGTCATAAAGATTAGATTCCCTGGTGAACCTTAGATTTTTAAAAATAATGCTACTTTATGGAATAAGACAGAGTGAAATAATCAGAATAGAAAGCTTAAAGATTATATATATAGTGAGCATTCTTAAAACATTATCATTGATGCCCATCTATGCATTAGGTTTTATTTTCTATTACTTTATTTAAGAAGATAAAGCATATCTGATTCTATGGAATAATTTAAAGTATTCACTTATTTCTGAGAGATGAAAAATGCTGGTCAATAGCACCTCTGTAAAAATAATAGCATTCTACTTTCTTCTCTTAGAGTTTCTGATATTGAGGATGCAGCAAAACAATCAAGGTGAGGAAAACCTTGCTGGTCATTCTACAGAAGAATAGATTTAATGTAGCTGCCATTGCATGTGCCTATAGGAAAACAGCCAAATGAGGAGAGTTTGTTGGATAAGCAGCACTACAAATATTTAAATTTTAACATAAGGGTAATCTCACTTCAAAAAATGTATTACACTAGTGCAATAACAATGACAACAAAATTTCTGAGGGTTAGTATTTGTTTGCACCTTCCATTCTATTTTCCTAAATTCTATTTTTCAAAAAAACTCATTTAAATACTACACATTTTTCCCACCATGCGATTCCCCCAGGTGTCCTCCCCACCCCTACCCAGAGATATTCAAGGTTATCATAGCAGAGCGGCCCCAGCTCTGAAAGAGCCTGTCCTTTGCTAAGAGGTAGTAGGTTGGTTAACTACTTGATCAAGTCTTCTCTTTCTGTGCCAAGAAGAAAATTATGTTTCTGGCTGTAGTTGGAAGCAATATCCCTAAATTATTTACTTCATTTTCCTTTACTCATGCCTTAAAAGTAGAAGAGTAAGTGTAGGTTTTTGGAAGCATTTTGATAAATTCAATTAAACCTGCTGCCAGGTAGTAAGATTTTTTGTGTGTAGTTTGTGGGCAGTACATCAATCAATTTTTCCATTTTTCCGAAATTTTGGTTTCCAGACTTTTCCTTTAGGTAGATAAAAAGTTTCCTTACCACATTCTTAAATGTACTTAAGTTCTTTCTTTCTGGTATTATTCCTAACAATTTGCCTACTTACTCAGACCAGGTTGAGGATATATTTTACATTTCTGCAAAGCATCTCAGGTATACTTCCTACTTCCAAAATGGCAATTTGAGTAAAGATGTACTATCCTTAGGTTGTGTACACAGAACACTGAAAAGCTTTAAAATACACTTAAATGAATCAACTTAATAATCAATGAAAGAAATTATTATTTAACTGGATGGTAGTCTGTCTGAAAATGTATGGTCCAGTTTTAGGAGCTAAACACAAAGCAGTCCTCCAAGTTAAATAGCTGCTTTAAATATACAGATCTTCCACTCTACTTTCTTAACAGCTGGAGGAAATTACAGTCCAGAGAGACATGTGCGTAATTTGAATTAAACAGATGCAGGCTGTGAAGAAAATCAAACATCTCAGGGTAATAGATGCAAACAATATTACTGCAACTCCAAGGAATTTTTTATTTGTTTTTTCATAATCATGGCAAATGTTGCCATTCATGTGATACAAACTACCTACAGTAGCATAAAGTAATGATTCTTTCCCTTTTTCCCCCTTTTAAAAGTCCAAAAAAATAACATGCCAACTTCTAAAGTGAAGCCAAAACATAGTCATCTCTGTACTTTTCCATTTTAAAACACTCTTTGATGTAATATATTGATTTAGTGCTGGCATTGGGTGCCTTTACCCCTATCAGCTGCCATGCGTTCTCCGACAGACAGACCCACACTGTGCAAAACACTCAAACCATTCACATTGTCCCACGCTGTGGGGGAATACGAAGGACAAGGAGTGAGAAATAACAAAAAGGTGAAGAGAAATATTTGTTCAGTAGAAAAGGAATGACTTAAATGTCCTTTTTCTAATTCCAAATGTGTTTGACCCATTTTAATGAGCACAAGCCTACACTTAAAGACATAAGTTGCTTAAGACATAGGGCCAAGATGGTGCCCTTTGGAATAAAAGCACTCTCGAACGGAATATACCAGGAACCTCAGTGTGCCCTGATGGTAACAGCATTTCCACCAGATTATGCCCTTTACTTTTATGGCTTTTGGTTTCCAGCTCTGTTTATGAAAGTGCTTACAGATCTTCCATTTGAAACCAAGAGTTAGGATTCACACACCAGGTAATCCAAGTCCAAGTATGAAAGTGACAATCGTATTTTTATACATCATCACCTTAATGGCAGACTTCTCAAAATGCTCTGTGAACTCTTGTTCTTGATATGAAACAAAATAAATACAAATGTCAACAGGCATTTAGAAAACAGTCTGGCAGTTCCTCAAGCTGTTAAATATGTTACCATATGTTACCTTATGACCCATTAATTCTACTCCCAGGTATATTCCCAAGAGGAAGGGAAATATATGTTCATATAAAAACTGGTACACAAATATTTAGAACAGCATTATTCACAATATCTAAAATAAAAAGTAAACATAAAAATAATAGCAAAATTGATGGAGACTTACTATGTACCAGGAACTTAGGAAACATTTTACATGTATTTTTTCAGTTTTTACAAAAATACAATGAGGTTGCATAAATAAACAAATGTAGAGTAAATACGCCTTTATTATTCTCATTTTACAGATGAGGAAACTGAGGAACAGAAAGTTTAAGCAAATTCCTCAGCTGCATAACCTTCAAGTGACAGAGTCAGGAGTCTGAACCTGACGGTGAGGCCTCAGAGCCCAGCTCTTAAGTCTAGAACCCCACACAGAAAAGATACTCCCCACAACGTCAAAACATGTGATGGATCATCTTTGGGAGGCGAGGTTATAGGTGATGTTAATTTTAATGATTTTTGGTATTTTCAAGCTCACAACTATGATCTCTATAAGAGAAAAAAAAAAAAGAGAGGGAGAGAAAGAAAGAAAGGGAGACAAAGAGGGAAAGGGAGATGGTGATGGAGAGGGACAGGGAGAAAGTATCATTTTTAAAAGCTGTTGCTGGACCAGGAGTATTTTGCACAATAGAAAGAAATAAGAAATAATTGCTTATTATCCTCCTCATTTTGAAAAATTTTAGGAGATTATAGTATAAAGCATTATAGTTAAAATACCACAGTGTGAGATCAAAATTTTAAGCATAAATTTAAATCGCATAGAATCCTTTAACTTTTATTTAAAATGTTTTGGTGCTGAGAAATTGTCATCTTAGAATGGCTGCAAGTTGGAAAATTTAGATCTATGAGTTCCAAACTGATTATGAGCCCGTCACCTGGAGGGTCACCTCGACAGCCTGTTAAAAA
This sequence comes from Eschrichtius robustus, assembly GCF_028021215.1. Taxonomy (NCBI): domain Eukaryota; kingdom Metazoa; phylum Chordata; class Mammalia; order Artiodactyla; family Eschrichtiidae; genus Eschrichtius; species Eschrichtius robustus. Next base: position 6,171,823 of record NC_090832.1, on the reverse strand, counting down.
TTCAGGTACCTTCATGCAACTACCAGAGATTCAGGTAGATTGTGGGAGGACCGCCCATCCTCCACAGGCTCAAAAAACTGCATTTATAGCAATCTTCCCCACCTTCATTCAAGGAGATTCTGATAAAGGGAGCCTACGGAAAATATTGAGAAATAATACGGTGTCTCCGTTATTTTTAAAAGAAAACATCAAAAATACTATACTAAAATTTAGTAAAAATTAAAGAGAATAAACCCCTGTACTTTGAGTCATGAAAAGCATAAGCAAAATTATCACCAAGAGATTAGCAGAGGAAAATGAGAACACTTAAAAATGAAGTTTTACCTGTTTAGCACTTTTCCAGTGCCAGAAAGATCAGCCATGGCTGAAATTCTGGTGATAATATAGTTTAAACCTTAACCCTATGTACTTTTCTTTCCTGTTATTAAACTTAAAACAGAACTGCAAACTTAAGTCAAACAATGTGACTGTGCTCACCTTAAAACTGAGGTCAAATCCATTACTTTGGTCCTAATGGAAACAAGCATGCCTTTCACCCCCATCCCTGTGAGGACATATTTGCAAACAAGATGCAAACCACCAGCATTCTTACAGCCTAAACTGAGGACCAGTGAGAATCTGCTTACTATACCTCCAGGTAATTTTTTAAAACTTTGAGAGGAAAGATACTCACTTGGAAAGTTTATTACACACAATGTGTAATGACACATTATGTACTAGGAAGGAAGGAAGAAGCATTTAACTGCCTGCCTTGTGCCAGGCACTGTGCTAGGTGCTTTACAAGCATTATTTTTAATCCTCACAACAACATCAAGGTCAGATACTATTATCCCTGTCTTCTCAAGTAAAGAAACTAAGCTATAGGGACATTAACTAATTTGCCTGCCATCCCATGATAGATGATGGAGTTAAGACTCAGTGCCAGAAATGTCTGTCATCTTTTGACTACTCCCACCAGATCGTCTTACCCTTGACGGAAAGGTGTGGTCTTGAATGTACATAAGCAATAACAGACCCAGATATGTGCCGTTATCCATGACATAAGAAGATATGGCAACACTGATCAAGTAAATTAAATGATGATACCAGGTGAGATGTAAGAAAATTGTGAAATGCCTTTGATTTACTATATACAAAGGATCCCCAAAGACCCTGATATACACACTTCACATGCAAAAGTTCTTGACCTTCATTAGAGAGTACCTAGTATGCTCTGATAAAAACTGAACCTGGACCTAAAATTTCATTACCTTCTCAAGCATATTCCCTAAAGAGGAATACCTAAAATCAAAATGGTAGCTGGCAAGCATTGAAACACAAAAGTATTTGATGATTAATTTTAGAGGAGAACTTTACATATTTTTTACTAGATTAATGTTTAATCTCAACAATACTCATCCAGAAAAAAATCCAATCACAAATTAGTAAAATCTTACATATTCTAAATAAACAACAAATAACCAAGGAATGTTTTTCAGGGAAGACACATTATACTTGGTGATTTAAGCAATACCATAAATAATTACGCCTTATTCATATTTGAAAAAAATGTGGAAAATGCTTCAGCTCATAGTCCTGGTTTTTTCATGTGTTTATTTATATAGTTGTTAATTCTCAGTAACTGAAAATAGTCAGGGGAGGGGGCAATCCTCGTTAACTGGGTGCATTCATGAACCCCAATTTGAGATAGTTATAATGTTATGTAGTCAAATTTAGTTTCAATATAGATTAAATACAGATTATATATATTTTAATTTCATATTTTGATCAAGTTGTAGACACATTTTAAAATGAATTCTTAAGAGGAATTACTGCATCATCAGAATGCTATAAAATGAAAAAAAAAATGCTTTGCAAATAAACACATGATAAATGAAGGGCTACTCTTACTTACTTACAATGATTAAACAAAACTCCAGATAACAGTAGGCACCATCCCATTAGTGTCCCTATGAAGAAAGATGACATCATCATAGCACCCATACAGTACACTAGGGGAAGGGTTATGAGATAACAACATGGGTTTCCTCTTCTTTTTCACTTTGTGGAGGAGTTAGCTAACAAAATAAGTATAATAAACTGCTTCCTTTTGGAACTCTAGCTCATGACATGGCCAAGAGATCTGGTTTAACCTTGGTTTCATGAGATAGTGTAACCATTTATAAGCCATCATTTTCTTTGCAGTATGTTTACATTTGGGCACCAGAGGACAACTACTCCTAGACGGCTCTCAATGGTATTTAGAAGTTGACAGTGGTTTCCTTGTGACTTTCAACTTTCCCTTTGATGTTTCTGTTCCACCTTAACTTAGCTCCATAAAATTTTACTTATTACGCACTCTTAATTTTTTTTTTTTGGTTTGTTTTTATTTTAGTTATTTTTGTGTGTATGATCAGAAATGATACAATATGACAGCTTCTACATTAACCCACCTATTCCAATCATTGTGTGTTAAATATAGGACACCTAGTTACTCATTAACAAATGTCTATTACATCACTACCCCATGGATTTGCTAGGTACTGCAAATAAACAAGAGAAGAATGATATAATTTAGTCACACAGAGAAGACCCATTGTAGACAAGGAGAACAGAGTAAGGAAGGCAAACATACTGAAGAACACATAGGTATAAGTAGATAATGTTGGCCTGTAAGTATTAAGTAATACGAAGTAAAAGGTAATAACTTAAGAGCTACAAAATTAGAAGACGTTATAATGAACAAGGACCTAAGTAATATTTCATTTCATTCAGGAAGGCTTATTCTTCAGGTTTAGGTAAAATCCTTCACTGAGACTAACAAATATGGCTGTTTTAAGCCTCACACTTGGAGCCGTGAAGCAAATTCTGATGTGTGTCACTCAGAATTTTTCAATCTTGTGCAGTAGAAATTCTTAGTCTACGTAACTGAAGTAGTTATAAAGGAGACATTATATGTGTGTGTTTTCTTGTTGACTTACAGAGTTCTGGAGTTCTGTTTTTATAGTTTCTAAGTTAGGTAGTATTGGTATGCATGTACATGGAGAAAGGAGGGTTTCTTTAATCAAATCCACTAGCTCTGAACCTTTGGTTAAAATGGCATTTCTGTCATTTCTGAGCCTAGTATACAAAAGAAAAATTACTGTCAAGTAGGCAGTATATCATTGATAGAAGGCATAGGCTACAGCATGAAATATCATAATTCAGTGCATTTTATGTGGGTGCAAATGAACAGATAGCCTTATTGGGGTACTTTATGTGGAGATCATGATGAGACAGGAAAGGTCAAGAATACAGTAGGTTTGTCTGCACATCACAATTCCAGTGGTACTTTTAAAAAATAGAAACATCAGAGTCAGATGCAGACTCTTCTAAGTAAGAGATGTCCAAAAATAGGGCATTATGAGTCATAAAAAGGATTGAGGATCACTACAGAAAGTACATAGCAAGTGAGGTAGAAATCATTATTCTTCTAGTCCTTTCCTGATTCTTTGCCTTTTCTTACTTCCATAATATAGTCATTCCTCATAATGTGGAGCATTGGTTCCAGGAACCCTCCAACCCTGGCCACACACACACATTCACCAAAATATGCACATGCTCAAGTCCCTCGTAGAAAATGTCATAGCATTTGCAAACAACCCACACACAACCTCCTGCATACTTCAAGTCATCTCTAGATTACTTATAATGCCAAACACTATGCAAACACTAGGTAAATAGCTGTTGGTGCATGGCAAATTCAAGTTTTGCTTTTTGGAACTTTCCGGGATTTTTTTTTCCGAGTATTTTTAACCTGTGGTTGATTGAATCTGCAGCTGAGGAACCTGTGGATATGGAGGACTGACCGTACATCTTAATACTACAAAGAAGTCTCAAGTGGAACCGTCTTTCTCTCATAGACATCAGACTAACTGAATATGGACATTGCCCAGCCACCGCGGGGTTACATTCCTGCATACCCCAGGTGACTTGACTTCAATCTGTACTTTCTCAGTTAGGTGCTTACAGTTATCTGGCTTTATATATATCAATCACTAGAGCTAAGTTTTGAGGTAATGGGAAAACCGGGCAGATTACAGAGAGTGATTAACTCCGGCCATCTGAAAATGACAGATCAAAGATAGAATCCTGCTAGAAAGAAAGAGAAATTTTGCTAGAAATTCACCAATCCTGGAAAAACAGTAGTCCTTCCCTCTCTCCCTCCCTCCCCTGTTCCCTCCTCCCCTTCTCCTTTCCTTTCCATTGTTTCTTTCTTTTGCAAGATACCTAGACAAAGTTCAGTCACTATATAGCTCAAGGACTTCTTTTAACTAATTGTGTAAGATTTTCTTCGTGACTTTGCCTTATCACACCCAATGACAAGCAGTATGAGAACACATTTTGGTATGTAATTTACTATGAGTGTGATGCAAATGCCTGTTAACTATAGTCAAACTAACTGTAGCTACAAACTAGTAGTTGCCTCTATTTGCAGATACTCTGTAGAGATGAATCATTAATTCTAGGGACCACTTGTTATTAGAAATGTATGAAGGGTTTGAGATGTTACATTAATTCAGCAAATGTTATGTGGCACCTAACAGAAGAGACCATTAACTGTACTTAATAACATCTATTCATTTAGTCAAAAAATATTTATCAAGTACTAGACATGAATACAAATCATCATTCTGGATGTGTGGATGAATTTCTAATAACCAAAAATGATGCTGATGCCATTCTAGAAGTAGATGAATTTGAGATAATAAATAGTTGTGTGATTTTGTTATTCTCAGTATAAAATGTAGACTCATTTTGGGTAAGACTGTAAACTAGATGAACAAAAAAAAACCCCCTCATGCTATAAAACACCAAGAAGTTCCAAATTACATATAATAAATATGCTTATAAATGCAAAGCTCATCTATCAAAAAAAAAAAAAAAGTCAAAAAACTCCAGGGTGGCAGAGAACAAAAATTACCTAAAAGGCGAAGTGTGACCACCACATGGCTTTTAGAAGGATCAGAACCCCAAACTCCACAACATCAAACGCTGGTAATTGTGTGGAGCAGTAGTAACTCTCATTCTTTGTTGGCGGGAATGCAAAATGGTACAGTCACTTTGGAAAACAGTCTGGCAGTTTCTTTTTAATAAAGCTAAACATACTCTCATACTTCTACTATACAATCCAAAAATCACACTCCTCGGTATTGACCCAAATGAAATGAAACTATGTCCACACAAAAACCTGCACATGAAGGTTTATAACAGCTTTATTTGTAATTTCCAAAACATGGAAGCAACCAACGTGTCCTTCATTAGGTTAATAGACAAATAAACTGTGTACTTCCAGACAATGAAATATAATTCAGTTGTAAACGGAAATGAGCTATCAAGCCATGAAAAGACATGGTGGAAACTTAAATGCATATTACTAAATGAAACAAGCCGACCTGAAAAGGCTACATACTACATGATTCCAGCTATACGACACTGTGGAAAAGACAAAACTATGGAGACAGTAAAAAGATGAGTGATTGCCATGGGTTAGGGGTGGGGAAGGGATGAAAAGGTGGAGCACAGAGGATTTTTAATGCAGTGAAAATACTCTGTATGATTCTGTAATGATGGATACATGTCATTATACATTTGTCCAAACCCACAGAATGTTCAACACCAAACATTAATCCTAGTGTAAACTATGGACTCTGGGTGATAATGATGCGTCAGTACAGGACAGAAGGATGAAAAGGAAGCTTATCACTCTTATACAAGGTTCTGGGTAGCAAAGGGGAAAAAGAAATCTCTTGAAGGTTTATAACCATTGTTCTGTTCTTTCTTAGACAGAGGAGTCAAATTTATACTACTTGCATAGTCCATTTCCCACATAGTTGAGAAATAAACATAAAAAGTTTTTTGCAAATTGCTGAATAAACTTTGGGTGTTTAAAACTATGGTGAAGAGACGCACTGCCAATAACTGCAGTTTAGGAATCTCACAGATTAAGCCAGTCTGAAAAAGAGCTCACAGTCTAATGCAATAAAACCTATGAAAATCTAGCCTTCCATGGGAGGCAATCAGTACACCCAATAACCACCACAATTGCGTACCAAGAACTTTAGACGTAGAATTTTGTATAGAAACCATTAGATAAGTATGTTTCAAATGATCCAAGACTTAATGGAAAAACTCTGAAATGCAAAACAAGAACAGGACTCTATTAAAGAAAGAGTGGAAAAAAAATCAAATGGATATCATTAAACAATATAAAATTAATTTCTTTGAAATTAAAAAAAATCAACTAAGGAGAAAAGATATGTATGATCAAATTACATGTAATACCACTTAGAGAAATAATAAAGAAATAGAAAATAAGAAAAAGAAGGAAAGGGACATAGAAAATAAAATCAAAAGTTCAACATACAACAAATATTCCAGAATTAGAGGATGAAGAGAAGGGAAGAGACCTACTGGTGGATAATTTCACAGAACCGACAAACCACTGAATGTTCTGATACAGTGATCACAGTGGAATAATAAAGTCAAAGCTGGGCACATGGGTGAGATAATTACCACCATCAAAGACAAAGAAAAGATTTTTAAGACAACAAAAGGGAAACAGATTACCTACAAAAGAACTAAAATTAGACTGAGAGCATTCTTATCAATAGCACACATTTATAAGTTATATTCAATGTTTTCAAAATACAGCAAGAAAATAATTTTTACCTAGAATTGTCATCCACATAAATTTGTAAAATCAGACATGATACTCCTGAAGAATAACAAGGGGGATGGTGTGAAATACCCTGTCAGATATCAAGGACAATAAAGCTGTGGTAATTAATGTAGTATGGGTAAGGGACAAACAGACAAATGGAACATAGTTGAAGGTCTGGAAACAGATCCAGTCATACATGGAAGTTTGATATATGTCAAAGACACTATATATAACATGAATATTCAATAAATGGGAATGGGTAACAGGTTATTCCTGTGGAAAACAAAAGTAGATCTTTCTCATACAAGATATACAAGGATAAATTACAGTCATTAAAGACCTATATTTGAGAACTAAAGCTTTAAAACTTCTAAAAAAATTTTTTTTTAATTCATGGCCACAACATAGGAAAGATTTCTGAAATTAGATGCAGAGAGTACAAATCATAAAACAAATGGATTAAGAAGTCTTCTATATTAAAATGGAAAATGTTATACATCCAATAACAATATCAAAGTTAAAAGACAAACTGTAGTCTGGAAGATTATTTGTAATTTATGCAACCCCCAAACATTAGTATTCACTATGTATTAAAATTATCCACATTAAAAAATACAACAGATCCATTAGAAAGTGGGCAAAAGTAAATTTATTCTTTAGAAGAGGAAATACAAGCAGCCAGTAAATGTGCAAAGAGACTCGTTCAACTATAATCAGGAAATGCAAGTTAAATCTCCGATGATGTAAAATGTCACACCAAACAGACTCAAAATTTAAAAGTCTGAAAATATTGAAGAGGATGTGAAACAACTGGAACTCTTTACCACAGCTGGTGGTATTTTAAATCATTACACTCACTTAGCAGAACAATTACTCAATATCTAGTAAAGTTAAAGATGCACATCCCTTTGACCCAGAAATTCTACTCCTAGGATTTGATTAAGAGAAACTCATGCACATGTGCACAAGGAGACTTACATAGGAATGTTCAAGGGACCTCCCTGGTGGCGCAGTGGTTAAGAATCCACCTTCCAATTCAGGGGACACGGGTTCGAGCCCTGGTCCAGGAAGATCCCACATGGCTCAGAGCAACTAAGCCCATGCGCCACAACTACTGAGTCTGTGCTCTACAGCCCACGAGCCACAACTACTGAGACGGCATGCCACAACTACTGAAGCCCACATACCTAGAGCCCATGCTCCACAACAAGAGAAGCCACCGCAACAAGAAGCCCGTGCACCGCAACAAAGACTAGCCCCCGCTCTCTGCATCTAGAGAAAGCCCGCGCGCAGCAGCAATTAATTAATTAATTAAAAAAAGAATGTTCAACATAGCATCATCTGTGACACAAAAAATTAGAACCAATTTAAATTCCCAACAGCATAAGAGTGAATACACTGTGATATATTCATACAGGAGAATGCTATTCATTAATGAACATGGATGATCTAGTACTACATGCACCAACATGGATTAATTTCGAAAGATGGCCAAATTAGAAAGTTGGGTTGCATAAGAAAAGTGTAATACAGTATTATCATTTATTTAAAGTTTATAAAAATGCAAATTATGTAACATGGAATACAGTAAATACATATATTAAAAGGGTGTTAAAAACATGGATGACAGTGACAAATTCCAAATTGAGGATAATAGTTACCTCTATGGGGAAGTAAGGAGGGGAACAGAATCAGAGATAAATACATTCAGGGCTTTAATTTTAGTTGTAGTTTTTTTTCTTAAACTGAATGGTGGACATATTGGTATTTGTTATACTATTCCCATACTCCTCTACACTTCTGAGGTACTTTGCAATAACAATTACAAATGTACATCCTCTCTGAATTGTATATAATTGTTTACATATAAACCATTCATTTATCTTTGACTTGTAATCGAAATTTGACTTGTACAGAAAATCAAGATTGCTAATGTCAGGCACTGTAAAAGAATAAGCATATTAATCAAATTGGAAGCCACTGATACAATTTTCATGTATTTCTATTACAGTTCTCTGTTTAGATTCTACATCTAACCTCATCTTGACTGGGAGCATAGGTGTATATTCTCAAATAAACTTTAATTGAAGAATGTGTCTTACTATATATTATATGCTAGCACTGTCAAACACTGAGTCCTCAGTTTATGTTTCTGGTCTATTCTCTACCCTCAGCAACTCATATAAGCAAAATGTCTCATATAAAACCCATATAAGCTAAATGCCTACTAGATATCTCCACTTAAAATTTATTTGAAACCTTAAAGCCCTTAAATAAAATTTATTTGAACCCCTTACCACCAAAACATCCCTCTTTTTCCTTTATTCTTCCCTGTCCCTGGTGGCATCAACAGCTAGCATGTGTTCAAGCGAAATATCTGCATGTCATATTTAAATCTTCACTTTCTCTCATGTCCCACAATCAGGTAGTTCATCAGCAAGTCCTACTGGAACAACTTTTAAAACATCACAAATCTATACACACCCCTCCAGTTCAACTCTAGCACTCAAGTCCCATCATCTCTCCCCAAAACAGCCGCATTAGCCTCCTAATCAATCTCCTTATCTCCACCAAGTTCCAGCCACATTTACCTTCTTTATGGCCCTCAAATATGCTTAGCTAATTCCCACTCCAGGTCCTTCACACTAGCTGCTCCCTCTCTCTGGAATGTTTTTCTCCGGATATCCCCAGGGCTAGCGAGCTCCTTTACAACTCAGCTCAAACATCACCATCCAAGAAATGTCTTTCCTTAATTTTCCATAACTATTGGTTACGGAAATATAAGAAATATCAGGTAGTATCACGGCTTGTGAGCCCATTTTCTTTTATTCTAAGCATTTATCATTATCTGAAATTTACCACTGTTGTTAGGTTAAACAGTTATGATTGAGTCTGGGTGCATGTAGCAAAACACTGCCTACAGAAGCATAACCAAACTGGGTTTATTTTTCACATGTAACAAGAAGTCTTGACAAAAGCTGTCCAGGGCTGGTTCAAGGACTCCATGACCCATTAAGCACCTGGGTCCCTTACAACTTTTTGCATTGTCTTTTTTAACACGTGCCTTGCACCTTCATGATGTTCTGACAAAAAGCTTTAATAACTCCTTATTGCTCATGGAATGGAGGCTCCATGAGAACACAGACCTTGTCTGACCTGCCCACCACCGGAAGAATGACAAATCATGTCTTAACAGCTCAACCAATATTTGTTTAATTATTATAAGCCGGTGAAACAGGAATTCAGCAACCCTACATTTCGGGATCGCTCCTTCATCCTAGGAGTCATGCACAACAGCCGCGCCCTCCAACGTAACTGATCTGATAGATTCCACCTCAAGTTTCTCTTCGGACCCCTTGCCTCTGTGTCCTTCTTTCCCATCACTGCCTGAGTTCAGGGCTTAGTACTGCTCACACTGCAGTGGTCTCCTAAGTGGCCTGGCCACCTCCTTCTTGTTTCTCCCTGCACCATATCACACCTGCCACACACACTGATCATATAACTCCCTAAAACCTATCTGTGTCTTTTTGTTGTTTGCTCGAAAACAGAAAGCTCCCTACAAGCAGGGGTGTGTGTGTCCTGTTTACCACTGCTCTTCCAGGCTATCAACCTGGAGCATATGTACAGAGTAGACACTCAGGAAACATTCCTTAAAAGAATCAAAGATCACATCTAAGTTCCCGACTGTTATGTGCAAGGCCCCTCAGCCTTTGGCCCAGTCCATCCTCCTAGTGATACTGCCTTCTGCATTCTTCCTTCTACCCTGTGTTCAGTCACAGCAAATGACTGAATTTCTAAACTGTTCAGACCTTAGTGTCGTTTTCATATTTTATTATCTCTGCATAAAATGTCTTTATCCCTTTTTCATACAGGAAACTTGTATTTATCTCTCTAAGTCTCAGCTTCTGATTCTGCTCAGCTTAGACACCATTCCTGGCTCCTCCTGGCAAAACAGACGGCTCCCTCCTTAGGGCAGCATTTTAATGACAGTGATGATGATGACGATGATGTAACTGCAATCCCAGCAACTGAGTGTAAGCAGTGCTTGCAATGCGCCAGGAACGCTTACATATCCTTCACATATATTAATGCATCTCATACTTGTAACAACCCTCTGGGGTAGGAATACTATTTTTCTCATTTAAGGGAAAGAAATTGAGGCGTAGAAAGGTTAACTAATATGGTAAAGTTCACAAAGCTAGTGAAGAGCAGAACCTGCATTCAAACCCAGATGGGCTACCTCTGTAAGTTGTACACATATTCGTCCAGCCAGGTTGTAAGGCTGTTGGAAGGAGGGTCCATGTCTTACTCATGACACTTAATGGGGTCTCAATAAAATGATGCTAAGTAAATGTTTAAAAAAATCAGTTGCACAAATATGGAATGTGAGAACTGGCTAAAATATAGAACTTGTAAAGAAGAGCTAGAGGTTTGAATCGACTATGCAGCTATTAATATACAAGCCGTATCACAATCCTAGAATAAGATGTTGGGCCACATTCATTGGCACATCATACTAGGGGACAGGTAGTTGCTCCCACATGGTCAGGCCAGCTCCAGGGTCTAGCGCTCTCTTCACTCTTAAAAATGACCAAATGGAGTTTGTCTAAAGATGTAAGTAAAATATACAGATGCTAAGACAGGGGAAGAAAAGTTTAACGGCATATCAATTGTCTTCAAACATTTGAAAAGGTTTTTCGAACAAAGGTTTCTTACAGTTTAAAAGGGGAGAACAAATCCAAAGGTGGAAGCACAAAGAGAGGAGATAAAGAATCCGGGTGTTGTGCTGAACCAGCACAGGTCTATTCCTAAGAAGGGACTGGGAGCATCTTTTTCCAACTCTGCATTCAGTGTTATCACGTCAGAACCTTGGAAAAAAACCAGGGTGGGAGGATTTATAACACAGAACCACCAAAGCTACAGTCAGGCCTTTTTGTTATGGAGAGACAGTTTGCCAGCAAACAGCCGTACTTAACCCAATTAGAGCTGCTGAAAGAACCTAGGAGGTTACCTTGTGGAGGATAGATGGTGATTAAGAATGCTGTAGAGGGTGAGAGGTGGAACTTGTAGGCAGAATATATATCATGAATGCACAAATTTAATGAGAAGCCAGAATGTAAAATATAAACAATTGTCAACCCTTCGTGTTATTTTTTATTTATTTTCTATTACCTATAAAAACACTTTGTAGATAAAACACATTCATTCGAAGATAGGGTCTGATACTTAAAGTTCTCCCATCAATCTCCTATGTCAAAAAAATAAATAAAATAAAAACAAAATAATACCCAAAAATTTCTAAAAATCCAATACTTCTGAATAGGAGGTGGTCCACTGCAACATTCTTCCTCCTGAGGCAAGAATACCAAGTAAAATGCAAACCCTAAAAGGCTACTAAAAAGTGTATTGTATTTTTCAAATCCTTACAAAATCTATGTTTTCTATCAAATCAAGCCTTAAAAGTAATTCGTAAATTTATTGCTATTTTCAAAAAGTAATATCCCTTGATATTTGTCTTCTATATGTTCAAATTCTTTTTATAAACTTTCAATGACACATTTTTAATAAATTGAAATCAATCATAGGAAGAATTTCTACTTCATCATAATTAGTCTTTTAGTGGCTCGTATACCTATTTACAGGAAAATGGAACAAATTATGTTTTAAATTGTTTACTATCAGTGAACAGGATTGAATAACTGACATATGATTATAGGTATGTATATATATAAAACATATTTTTAAATAATGCTATGGAGTTAAAGGTAAAGGATAGAAATGAACTCAACAATTATATATAATATGCAATATAAGCGATATATGAAGATTGACCTATAAGAAATCAATCTTTTCCTTTTAAAGCACTCAAAACAGATACAAAATATACCAATTTAATCTAGCTTTAAATGGACTACAAAATGATAGGTTATGTAAATTTAGTGTTTCCACTCTGCTTATAAATCACAAAGACAACAAATGGATCATTTAAGTAAGTCAAATAATGTATTTTCTCTTCAGAATGCCTCCTGATCCTCTTGCCCTCTGTTTTATATTCGAGTAACTCACAGACTGTTAGGAGCAACCTCAAATTATTGTGTGCCCCTTGTTAAACAGATTTTGAACAGTAAATACACTTGTAAAATTGTTCCCAAAATAAAATAGTTCAGATATATCCAACACATTAAAAAAAAAAAAAAGGTAACCTCCACTAGAACAAGATATGTTCCTTTCTTAAAGTTACAATTTATCATTAAGACTTAAATCAAAGGAGCTCCCACAAATAATACATATGATGCCATTCTGAGGTTACCCTGAGTGTAGAATAGGAATTTGGAATGGGGTAAATGTGTTCCTTTTTGGAGTGCTTTGAGACAAAATAATTTTCAGGATGAATCTATTGTATATCAGGAAAGATATTTTCTTTTTGTGAACTATTCATCAAAGTAAATTAATAATAGTTTAAAATTTGCTTATGTGTCTGTCCTTTGGAGGTATAATTTCATTTAATACTCAAAACAACCCTATAAAACTACAGGCACTATTACTATCTCCATTTTATAGATGAGAAAAATAGAGACTTGAGACTTTAAATGACTTGCCCATCCTAGAAAGTCTGCCTTTAGAATGATTCATATCCACTTCATTATAACCATGTATCAGAAAGTTGAGCAGAATTCTAACTAAATGATTTTGCTTAGTATATGACAGTCTTGAAGTTTTAACTCCTCTGTTATATATGGAAAAGGAGTGTATATTGGAGATGACATCATAAAACTCCCCTGGATTAAAATATATATATAAAAGGTATTTAGGCTAAAAAGGAACGAAATTGGGTCACTTGTAGAGATGTGGATGGACCTAGAGAGTGTCATACAGAGTGAAGTAAGTCAGAAAGAGAAAAACAAATATGGTACATTAACGCATATATGGGGAATCTAGAAAAATGGTATAGATGATCTTATTTGCCAAGCAGAAATAGAGACAGAGACATAGAGAACAAATGTATGGATACCAAGGGGGAAAGGGGTGGGGTGGGAGGAATTTGGAGATTGGGATTGACACATATACACTATTGATACTATGTATAAAATAGACAACTGATGGGAACATACCAAATACCATAGGGAACTCTACTTAATGCACTGTGGTGTCCTAAATGGGAGGGAAACACAAAAGGGAGGGGATATATGTATATATATGGCTGATTCATTTTGCTGGGCAGTAGAAGCTAACACAACACTGTAAAGCAACTATACTGCAAAAAAAACACACAGCATGTATCTTAATGTTGCTCAAAATGAAAAGAACTGACTGGGAGGCAAAACAGGTAAACTGAGGAAGCAGGTGTTATCTACTTTTACAGGTTCTGAAATTCTTAGTGTCCAAGTGTTAAGCAACACTAGAAATATCTTAGGTAAGTTTTTGTTTTTATTTTCTCTCCTTTCAGAACAATGTTTGATGAATTATGCATAAATGGCATGCAAACACACAGATTCAATTCACTTTGAAATACTTAAGGATATAAAAACGAACAGAAAATATCCTTGGAAAAACCTGTACTGAATTTTCAAAAGCCCACACCTTTGAAACAAAGTTTGTGATGTACTCCAAAACATAAACATCAGTGGGTTCTCATATTCCTCACTTCTCCCTCTAATCTCAGAATATTTCCAACAATTTAAAAAGCAGAGCTCTACACCATGATTAGTCTACATATTAAATCATACAGGAGTGGTGACTCTGAATCCAAATAGACCAAGCCCAAGTACAGAAGAGAAAACATTTAATGGCAAAATAAAATCCAATAACAGAATAAAACCGTCAAAGAAATGTAGTTTACACAAATTCACTCACAAAATTTATAACTTTCTTCCCAAAGAACTGCATTGCCTAAATGAATGTGTGCTTGTCAGTGTGAAGGTACATATGCAAAAAAGGCTAAAACAAATAATTTTTAAATCTGCAAGTAATAATGACTAGAGCACTCTACTGACACTAATTTTATAAATCATGACTTGCATCACAGATCAAGAATACTTGAGGTTTTGCTTCCACTAAGTGAGTCTGTATGTCCTCTGTTTTAACACATGGGCAAAAAAATGATCTCTTACCACATTCTTCAGTGCCTTAGAAGGGTTAGTGCGGCAACCCTGAACAATCCAATGTTAATTTAATTTAAGTAAAATTCTGCTGATAAATGGTTTCAGAGAATTGTATTCCTAAAAAGATTAAATTTAACAGTTGAAGAAAAAAAGGAAAACTCTACCTGTCCTATTTAATTTTGTTTTCTCTGTCTTATGAGCATCACTGAAGTTACAACAAAAATAAACTATTTTTTACACATTTAACTTTATCTCTTATTTAATTCATATCTAAAAAATAAAAGATAGCAGAGTGAATACTTACCATTAATCTATTCATTAATTTAAGTTGTGATTCAAGCACATTTACAAACAAAAAATGAAGGAGAATACATATTCTCGTACTGATCAGTCATAAGTGAGGTTGGTATATAAGCTTTTTTTTGAGTTTCACCTGCTCCTCCAGGAAGTGGCTCTCCAGGAAGTGAGAGACGTGGGAATCTGCACGGGCAGAACCCAGGACACGCAGATCCAACAGTGCCTGGTTCAGGTTCTTCTCCGTAAGAATGGCAGCTTCCACAGCGCCCTAGGTTTTACCCCACTCATCTTGAGAAGGCTTCCGTGCATCGTGGAAGAGGGAATGGCAGCAGCACTGGCTTGGCATTTTGAAGAGACGCTGGGGGCTGTCACACTTCTCCTCGGCCAACTGGCAAAAGAAGTGGCCCACACCATCCAGAGTCACATTGTTGCTGGTGAAATAGAAGCCCAGAGACAGCCGTGTGGCTGACAGGGTCTTGGTGTTCCGGCTGGGTGTCAGGCCTGTGCCTCTGAGGTGGGAGGGCCGAGTTCAGGACATTGGTCTACCAGAGACCTCCCGGCTCCACGTAATATCAAAGGGTGGAAGCTCTCCCAGAGCTCTCCATCTCAATGCTAAGACCCAGCTCCACTCAACGATCAGCAAGCTACAGTGCTGGACACCCTAGGCCAAACAACTAGCAAGACAAGAACACAAGCCCACCCATTAACAGAGAGGCTGCATAAAAACATAATAAAGTCACAGACCCCCCAAAACACACCACCGGACGTGGTCCTGCCCACCAGAAAGACAACATCCAGCCTCATCCACCAGAACACAGCCACTAATCCCCTCCACCAGGAAGCTTACACAAACAACTGAACGAACCTTAGCCACTGGGGGCAAACACCCAAAACACCAGGAACTATGAACCTGCAGCCTGAAAAAAGAAGACCCCAAGCACAGTAAGTTAAGCAAAATGAGAAGACAGAGAGACACACAGCAGATGAAGGAGCAAGGTAAAAACCTACCAGACGAAAAAAAGGAAGAGGAAATAGGCAGTCAACCTGAAAAAGAATTCAGAGTAATGATGGTAAAGATGATCCAAAATCTTGGAAATAGAATGGAGAAAATACAAGAAACGTTCAACAAGGACCTAGAAGAACGAAAGAGCAAACAAACAATGATGAACAACACAATAAATGAAATTAAAATCACTCTAGAATGAATAAATAGCAGAAAAACTGAGGCAGAAGAACGGATAAGTGACCTGGAAGATAAAACAGTGGAAATAACTACTGCACAGCAGAATAAAGAAAAAAGAATGAAAAGAATTGACGGGCTTCCCTGGTGGCGCAGTGGTTGACAGTCTGCCTGCCAATGCAGGGGACGCAGGTTCGAGCCCTGGTCTGGGAAGATCCCACATGCCGCGGAGCGGCTAGGCCCGTGAGCCACAATTACTGAGCCTGCGTGTCTGGAGCCTGTGCTCCGCAACAAGAGAGGCCGCGATGAGAGGCCCGTGCACCGCGATGGAGAGTGGCCCCTACCTGCCGCAACTGGAGAAAGCCCTAGCACAGAAACGAAGACCCAACACAGCCATAAATAATAAATAAATAAATAAATAACCCAAAGTTAAATAAATAAATAGAATTGAGGACAGTCTCAGAGACCTCTGGGACAACATTAAATGCACCAACATTCGAATTATAGGGGTCCCAGAAGAAGAAGAGAAAAAGAAAGGGATTGAGAAAATATCTGAGGAGATTATATTTGAAAACTTCGCTAATATGGGATAGGAAATAGTCAATCAAGTCCAGGTAGCGCAGAGAGTCCCATACACGATAAATCCAAGGAGAAACACACCAAGACACATAATAATCAAACTATTAAAGTAAATACAAAGAAAAAATTTTAAAAGCAGCAAGGGATGGTGGCGGGATGAACTGGAAGATTGGGATTGACATGTATACACTGGTGTGTATAAAATGGATGACTAATAAGAAAAAAATAAATAAATAGACATTAAAAAACAAAAAACAAAAAAACCAGCAAGTGAAAAACAACAAATAACATACAAGGGAATCCCCATAAGGTTACCAGCTGATGTTTCAGCAGAAACTCTGAAAGCCAGAGGGAGTGACAGGACATATTTAAAGTGATGAAAGGGAAAAACCTACAACCAAGATTACTCTACCCAGCAAGGATTTCATTCAGATTTGACAGAGAAATTTAAAAATTTACAGACAAGCAAAAGATAAGACAATTCAGCACCACCAAACCAGCTTTACAACAAATGCTAAAGGAACTTCCCTAGGCAGGAAACATAAGACAAGGAAAAGACCTAAAAGAACAAACCCAAAACAATTAAGAAAATGGCAAGAGGAACATACATATTGATAACTACCTTAATTATAAATGGATTAAATGCTCCAATCAAAAGGCACAGACAGGCTGAATGGATATGAAAACAAGACCCATATATATGCTATCTACAAGAGACCCACTTCAGACCTAGGGACACATACAGACTGAAAGTGAGGGGATGGAAAAAGATATTCCATGCAAATGGAAATCAAAAGAAAGCTGGAGTAGCAATTCTCACATCAGACAAAATAGACTTTAAAATAAAGACTATTACAAGAGACAAGAATAACACTACATAATGATCAAGGGATCAATCGGAGAAAAAGATATAACAATTGTAAATATTTCAGCACCCAACAGAGGAGCATCTCAATACATAAGGCAAATGCTAACAGCCATAAAAGGGGAAATCAACAGTAAAACAATCACAGTAGGGGACTTCAACACCCTACTTTCACCAATGGACAGATCAACCAAAATGAAAATAACTAAGGAAACACAAGCTTTAGATGATACATTAAACAAGATGGACTTAATTGATATTTATAGGACATTCCATCCAAAAACAACAGAATACACTTTCTTCTCAAGTGCTCATGGAACATTCTCCAGGATAGACCACATCTTGGGTCACAAATCAAGCCTTGGTAAATTTAAGAAAACTGAACTTGTATCAAGTATCTTTTCCGACCACAATGCTATGAGACTAGATATCAATTACAGGAAAAAAATCTGTAAAAAAATACAAACACATGGAGGCTAAACAATACACTACTAAATAACCAAGAGATCACTCAAAAAATCAAAGTGGGAATCAAAAAATACCTAGAAACAAATGACAATGAAAACATGACGACCCAAAACCTATGGGATGCAGCAAAAGCAGTTCTAAGAGGGAAGTTTATAGCAATACAAGCCTACCTCAAGAAACAAGAATCATCTCAATAAACAACCTAACCTTACACCTAAAGCAACTAGAGAAAGAAGAACAAAAACCCCCAAAGTTAGCAGAAGAAAAGAAATCATAAAGTTCAGATCAGAAATAAATGAAAAAGAAATGAAGAAAACAATAGGAAAAATCAATAAAACTAAAAGCTGGTTCTTTGAGAAGATAAATGAAATTGATAAACCATGAGCCAGACTCATCAAGGAAAAAGGGAGAAGACTCAAATCAATAGAATTAGAAATGAAAAAGGAGAAGTGACAGCTGACACTGCAGAAATACAAAGGATCCTGAGAGATTACTACAAGCAACTATATGCCAATAAAATGGACAGCCTGGAAGAAATGGACAAATTCTTAGAAAAGCACAACCTTTCAAGACTGAACCAGGAAGAAATAGAAAATATAAACAGACCAATCACAACCACTGAAATTGAGATTGTGATTTAAAATCTTCCAACAAACAAAAGTCCAGGACCAAATGGCTTCACAGGAGAATTCTATCAAACATTTAGAGAAGAGCTAAATACCCTTCTACCTATCCTTCTCAAACTCTTCCAAAATATAGCAGAGAGAGGAACACTCCCAAACTTATTCTACGAGGTCACCATCACCCTGATACCAAAACCAGAAAAGATGTCACAAAGAAAGAAAACTACAGGCCATTACCACTGATGAACATAGATGCAAAAATCCTCAACAAAATACTAGCAAACAGAATCCAACAGCACATTAAAAGGATCATGCACCATGATCAAGTGGGGTTTATCCCAGGAAGGCAAGGATTCTTCAATATACGGAAATCAAATAATGTGATACACCATATTAACAAATTGAAGGAGAAAAACCATATGATCATCTCAATAGATGCAGAAAAACCTTTTGACAAAATTCAACACCCATTTATGGTAAAAACTCTCCAGAAAGTAGGCATAGAGGGAACTAACCTCAACATAATAAAGGTAATATATGACAAACCGACAGCCAACATCGTTCTCAATGGTGAAAAACTGAAACCATTTCTGCTTAGACCAGGAACAAAAGAACGTTGTCCACTGTCACCACTATTATTCAACATAATTTTGGAAGTCCTAGCCACAGCAGTCAGAGAATAAAACGAAATAAAAGGAATCCCAATCAGAAAAGAAGAACTAAAGCTGTCACTGTTTGCAGATGACATGATACTATACATAGAGAATCCTAAAGACTCTACCAGAAAACTACTAGAGCTAATCAATGAATTTCGTAAAGTAGCAGGATAAAAAATTAATGCACAGAAATCTCTTGCATTCCTATACACTAATGATGAAAAATCTGAAAGAGAAATTAAGGAAATACTCCCATTTACCACTGCAACAAAAAGAATAAAATACCTAGGAATAAACCTACCTAAGGAGACAAAAGACCTGTATGCAGAAAAGTATAAGACACTGATGAAAGAAATTAAAGATGATACAAACAGATGGAGAGATATACCATGTTCTTGGATTGGAAGAAGCAACATTGTGAAAATGACTATACTACCCAAAGCAATCTACAGATTCGATGCAATCCCTATCAAACTATCAATGGCATCTTTCACAGAACTAGAACAAAAAATTGCACAATTTGTATGGAAACAGAAAAGACCCCAAATAGCCAAAGCAATATTCAGAAAGAAAAATGGAACTGGAGGAATCAGGCTCCCAGACTTCAGACTGTACTACAAAGCTACAGTAATCAAGACAATATGGTACTGGCACAAAAACAGAAATATAGATCAATGGAACAGGATAGAGAGCCCAGAGATAAGCCCACGCACATATGGTCACCTTATTTTTGATAAAGAAGGCAAGAATATACAATGGAGAAAAGGCAGCCTCTTCAGGAAGCGTTGCTGGGAAAACTGGACAGCTACATGTAAAAGGATGAAATTAAAACACTCCCTAACACAATACACAAAAATAAACTCAAAATGAATTAAAGACCTAAATGTAAGGCCAGACACTATCAAACTCCTAGAGGAAAATATAGGCAGAACACTCTATGACAAAAATCACAGCAAGATCCTTTTTGACCCACCTCCTAGAGAAATGAAAATAAAAACAAAAACAAATAAATGGAACCTAATGAAACTTAAAAGCTTTTGCACAGCAAAGGAAACCATAAACAAGACGAAAAGACAACCCTCAGAATGGGAGAAAATATTTGCGAATGAACCAAATGACAAAGGACTAATCTCTAAAACTTACAAGCAGCTCATGCAGCTCAATAACAAAAAAAACAAACAACCCAATCCAAAAATGGGTAGAAGACCTAAATAGACATTTCTCCAAAGAAGATATACAGACTGCCAACAAACACATGAAAGAATGCTCAGTATCACTAATCATTAGAGAAATACAAACAAAAACTACAGTGAGGTATCAACTCATACCAGTCAGAATGGCCATCATCAAAAAATCTACAAACAATAAATGCTGGAGAGGGTGTGGAGAAACGGGAAGCCTCTTGCACTGTTGGTGGGAATGTAAATTGATACAGCCACTATGGAGAACAGTATGGACGTTCCTTAAAAAACTAAAACCAGAACTACCATACAACCCAGCAATCCCACTACTGGGCATATACCCTGAGAAAATCATAATTCAAAAAGAGTCATGTACCACAATATTCATTGCAGCTCTATTTACAATACCAGGACATGGAAGCAACCTAAGTGTCCATCAACAGACGAATGCATAAAGAAGCTGTGGCACATATATACAATGGTATATTACTCAGCCATAAAAAGAAACGAAATTGAGTTATTTGTAGTGAGATGGACGGACCTAGAGTCTGTCATACAGAGTGAAGTAAGTGAGAAAGAGAAAAACAAATACTGTATGCTAACACATATATATGGAATCTCAAGAAAAAAAATGGTTATGAAGAACCTAAGGGCAGGACAGGAATAAAGACGCAGATGTGGAGAATGGACTCGAGGACACAGGGAGGGGGAAGGGTCAGCTGGGACAAAGGGAGATAGGTGCATGGACTTACATATACTACCAAAATAGATAGCTAGTGGGAAGCACCGCATAGCACAGGGAGATCAGCTCGGTGCTTTGTGACCACCTAGAGGGGTGGGATAGGGAGGGTGGGAGGGAGGCACAAGAGGGAGGAGATATGGGGATATATGTATATGTATAGCTGATTCACTTTGTTATAACGCAGAAACTAACACACCATTGTAAAGCAATTATACTCCAATAACGATGTTTAAAATTAATTAATTAATTTATTTATTTATTAATATATAAAATAAAATATAATGAAATAAATTTTAAAAAGCTTATTTTTTCCCCCTTAGAGTACTGAGTTTTATTATTTTTTTAAATTTTATTTCATTTATTTTTTTTGTACAGGATGTTCTTATTAGTTTTCTATTTTATACATATTAGTGTATATATGTCAATCCCAATCTCCCAATTCATCCCACCCCACCCCCCTGCTTTCCCCTCTTGGTGTCCATACGTTTCTTCTCTACATCTGTGTCTGTATTTCTGCCCTGCAAACCGGTTCATCTGTACCATTTTTCTAGGTTCCACATACATGCGTTAATATATGATATTTGTTTTTCTCTTTCTTACTTACTTCACTCTGTATGACAGTCTCTAGATCCATTCACGACTCTACAAATGACCCAATTTCATTCCTTTTTAAGGTTGAGTAATATTCCATTGTATATATGTACCGCAACTTCTTTATCCATTCATCGGTCGATGGGCATTTCGGTTGCTTCCATGACCTGGCTATTGTAAACAGTGCTGAAATGAATATGGGGGTGCATGTGTCTTTTTGAATTATGGTTTTCTCTGGGTATATACCCAGGAGTGGGACTGTTCAGTCATATGGTAATTCTATGTTTAGTTTTTTAAGGCTCCTCCATACTGTTCTCCATACTGGCTGTATCAATTTACATTTTCACCAACAGTACAAGAGGGTTCCGTTTTCTCCACACCCTCTCCAGCATTTGTTGTTTGTAGATTTTCTGATGATGCCCATTCTAACTGGTGTGAGGCGATAACCTCATTGTAGTTTTGATTTGCATTTCTCTAATAATTAGTGATGTTGAGCAGCTATTCATGTGCCTCTTGGCCATCTGTGTATCTTCTTTGGAGAAATGTCTAGTTAGGTCTTCTGCCCATTTTTTAATTGGGTTGTTTGTTTTTTTTTTAATATTGAGCTGCATGAGCTGTTTATATATTTTGGAGATCAATCCTTTGTCCGTTGATTTCTTTGTAAATATTTTCTCCCATTCTGAGGGTTGTCTTTTCATCTTGTTTATAGTTTCCTTTGCTGTGCAAAAGCTTTTAAGTTTCATTAGGTCCCATTTGTTTGTTTTTGATTTTATTTCCGTTACTCTAGGAGGTGGGTCAAAAAAGATCTTGCTGTGATTTATGTCAAAGAATGTTCTGCCTATGTTTTCCTCTGAGAGTTTTATAGTGTCTAGCCTTACATTTACGTCTTTAATCCATTCTGAGTTTATTTTTGTGTATTGTGTTAGGGAGTGTTTTAATTTCATCCTTTTACATGTAGCTGTCCAGTTTTCCCAGCACCACTTATTGAAGAGACTGTCTTTTCTCCATTGTTGCCTCCTCTGTCATAGGTAGTTGACCATAGGTGTGTGGGTTTATCTCTGGGCTTTCTATCCTGCTCCATTGATCTATGTTTCTGCTTTTGTGCCAGTACCATATTGTCTTGGTTACTGTAGCTTTGTAGTATAGTCTGAAGTCAGGGAGTCTGATTCCTCCAGCCCCGTTTTTTTACCTCAAGATTGCTTTGACTATTTGGGGTCTTTTGTGTCTCCATAAAAATTTTAAGATTTTTTATTCTAGTTCTGTGAAAAATGCCATTGGTAGTTTGATAGGGATTGCACTGAATCTGTAGATTGCTTTGGGTAGTACAGTCATTTTCACAAAGTTGGTTCTTCCAGTCCAAGAACATGGTAAATCTCTTTGTGTCATCTGTGCAATCTGTTTGTGTCATCTTTGATTTCTTTCATCAGTGTCTTATAGTTTTCTGAGTACAGGTCTTTTACCCTCCTTAGGTAGGTTCATTCCTAGGTATTTTATTCTTTTTGTTGCAATGGTAAAGGGGATTGGTTCCTTAATTTCTCTTTCTGATCTTTCATTGTTAGTGTATAGTAATGCAAGCGATTTCTGTTCATTAATTTTGTATCCTGCAACTTTACCAAATTCTTGATTAGCTCTAGTAGTTTTCCGGGGGCATCTTTAGGATTATCTATGTATAGTATCATGTCATCTGCAAACAGTGACAGTTTTACTTCTTCTTTTCCAGAGTTTGGTATATAAGCTTTAAAGAGTGCTTTCATATAAAATTTTTCATTGTACTGTGACAATAATTTCAGGCTTGTTACAATGGCTTAGTAAGACGAAAGAAGAAAAAGGTAGAATTGGGGTGAGCAATCTTTTGGTGTAGAAGCTTTAGGGTGAATGGTATAGAGACATTCTTGTGTCTTAGATTTTTCTGTAAAGGATGATGACTATATTAAATAAAGTCTTAAACAAAGTCAGGTCAATTGGATGATGGAGTTTGAGTTCCAAAAAAGAGAAAACAGAACAGAATAGTTGAAATGAGGACTTCAGTGATGAGTAACAAAATTTCATAGTGTGGAATCTCTCCTCTTTCATTTGTCAGGTTTCCAGGTGAACGTTTTCTCTTAACCGTGAGACAGGCTTTGCTTTTTATACTCTAATGAAATATGTCCTAGGTTAAGATCTGGGGGATTGGTGTGTTCCAGAGTTTCACTCCCCCACAGATTTTCTACCTTGCAATTTTAGCACAATAAGGGCAATGGAATTGTCTGTGAGACATAAGCCTGTTAAATAAATCCACAGACTGTATATCCTCAGCCTCTTATAAGCTAAAAGAATCTTTTTTTTTTTTTCTTCAAGTCTGCATTTATGCATGGCAATCCTCAAAGATGTTTCATGAGTCCGCAGGGGCACACAAAAGTCAAGACTACTTTTCAACAGAAAAATAATATTTCTGAGGGTTCTGAATTATGTAAAGAGGTAAGTAATTCAGAGATTTTTTCTGACACATATAAACAGCCAGACACAAACAGATAAAATAAGGGTCTTTCTGAAATGAGCACTTGCTCTGTACAGATTATCATCCTTTGATTCTAGACCTTGACACTTTGCAGTACTTACCAGCTGCCACAATAACATACCAGTTCTTTGGAGGAACTCACGTGGATATCTACATTTTACCTACATGAATTGGGCGAGCAGCCAGTTCCATTAGCAAGTCAACCCTTTGGGAAAAATTCTTGTATTCTTCCTGAAGTGTTTGAGAGTCTTATTTACACAATTGTACTCTTAGATACAATGAAATCATGGTACGATTGCTCTTAGTATAATGGTGTCTAACCTGGCTTCCTTTTGTCTTACAGTCAGAGAAAAATAGAATTTTAAGTAAAACCTATTAGCCATTTATACCGTCATCTGCAGAATTCTTCTTTTATGTACAAACAAAAAATCATGATGGAACTGCATTCTATGTTCTAATCTAGTCTCTTTTTGTCTTATATTCAAGAGAGAAAGTAAAAAGAATTTAAATAAATTTAGTTTATAACTGAAACCATTTCATCCCTAAATTCCGTCTACTGTATAAATGAATGGTACCAATCAAAGGGGAGCAATATTTATGTGAATGTTTTCTCTAACCATTGTAACCACAATGGTTACATGAGGTGCTCATTTATTGCCTAAAATTATAGTATATTATTCTCAAATCAATTTGGAAAATGTACAGTTAGAGTACACAATTGTTATGAACTGTTTATTTTTGTTTATTTGAAATATTTGGTAAAGGCCTTGAAAATAAATACTAATCATGTCTATTCAGACCCATAAGGTGCTAAGGAGTCTGTTTAAGAATTCAAAAAAAATGCCTTAATACTTCTAAAAGTTTTATTAACTTATTGACTCATTATGAACTAATCTTTGTCTCTGAGAATCAGCTAAACTATTTTCTAATTTCTTATGTTGAAAATCACATTAATAAATACTGTTCCTTTAAAATAGATGCAAATAACAAGCTTGTTTATTTTCTATAGGAAGAGAGAGTTTCTATTCCTCTGTAAAAGAGGGTAGAAGTTATGTTTTTCTGTGTTTTTTTTAAATTAAACTTTATCTTGAGATGCTTGTCGATTCACATGTTGTTGTCAGAAATAAGACAGAGATATCCCAGGAACTCTTTTCCCAGTTTCCCCCATGACAACATCTTATGAAAATATAGTAAATCAGCACGATCATACTATCAGCATTGGTATAGTCAAGATACAGAACATTCATCACCACAAGGGTCCCTCCTGTTGTCCTTTTTACTGCCGCACACTGTTTTCTTCTCCCACACCCTCCTTAACCTCTAGTGACCATTCATCTCTCCTCCATTTCTACAATTTTGTCATGTGAAAAATGTTCTAATAGTGGAATCATTTGGAATGTGACATTTTGGTATTGGCTTTTTTTCACTCAGCATAATTCTCTTGAGGGACTTCCCTGGTGGTGCAGTGGTTAAGACCCCGCAGTCCCAATGCAGGGGGCCCGGGTTTGATCCCTGGTCAGGGAACTAGATACCACATGCATGCCGCAACTAAGAGTTTGCATGCCGCAACTAAGGAACCTGCCTACCGCAACTAAGGAGCTGGCTAGCCACAACTGAGGAGCCTGCCTGCCGCAACTAAAACCCTGTGCAACCAAATTAATTAAGTAATTAAGTAATTAATTAAATATAAAAAAATGATAATTCTCTTGAGATCCATCCAAAATGTTGTGTGTATCAACAGTTGTTGGGTTTTTTTTATCACTGAGTATGGTATGGATGGACCACAGTTTGTGCAATCATTCACCTGTTGAAGGACATCAGGATTGTTTTCATTTTTTGGCTAATATGAATGAAGCTGCTATAAACGTTCGTGTATTGGTTTTTGTGTCATATGGTAAATGCAAGTTTAGCTTTTTAAGAAACCATCACACTCTCCTCCAGAGTGGCTGTACAGTTTTATATTCCCACTAGCAATATATCAATGACTCAGTTTCTCCACATCCTCACCAGCATTTAGTGTTGTCACTATTTTATATTTTAATCTTTTACCTATCTTAGTGGTTGCTCTAGTGCTTATACATTCATAACTTGTCACACTTTGCTGGGGTTGTCATTTTATACGTTCAAGTAAAGTATAGAAACCTACTCTCTTTATGTCTCTTTATCTCTCTGTTTATATTTGTCTTAAATAGTTCCTCTACATACATGTAGAACCACATAAGACATTGTTATAATTTTTTCTATAATCCTCAAACATAATTTAGAAAACTAAAGAGGAGAAGGAAAGTCAGTTGTATTTAACGATACTTTTGCTTACTGTGTTCTTCCTTCCTGATGTTCCACAGTTCATTCTTCTATCATTCTCTTTTGTATTAAAGAACTTCCTTCCTTGATTCACTCTTTTAGGGTAGTTTTGCTGGTGACAATTTCTACTAGTATTTCTTCATCCAAAAATATATTAACTTCTCCTTTATTCCTTAAAGATATTTTTGCTGGGTATAGGTTTCTGGATTAAAAGTTTTTTTTTTTTTCTTTTTTTTTTTTTTTCAGCACTTGAAGAATATTGTGCCACTTCCTTTTGACCTTCATAGTTGCTCACGAGAAATCCACTGTCATTCAAATTGTTTTTTCCATTATGGGTAAATTGTACACTTTCTCTAGCTGCTTTCAAGACTTTTGCCTTGTATTTAGTTTTCAGAAGTTTAATTATGATGTGTGGATTTCTTTGAATATATCCAATTTTGGATTCTCTCAGCTTCATTAATCTGTAAGTTTATGTCTCTTAAAAAATTTGGCAAGTTTTCAGCCATTATTTCTTTAAGCACTTTTCCCTACCTTCTTTTGTCCTCTCCTTCCAGGACTCTGATGACACAATTTTAAGTGTAGTTTTATAGACCCATATGTTTCTGAGGCTCTTTTTTTCTCTTTCTTTTTTTAGTCTATTTCCTCTCTGTTCAGATTGTGCAATCTGTATTGTTCTATCTTCCAGTCCACTAACATTTTCCTCCGCCTCCTCCATTCTGCTGCTGAGCCCATCCAGTGAGCTTTCTATTTGTTACTAAATTCTTCAGTTCTACGGTTTCCATTTGATTCTTCTTTATATATCTTCTATTTCTTTCTCAGACTTTTTTTTCATATTTCAAGCATGTTCATAACTGCTCATTGAAGCATTTTATCGCGGCTGCTTAAAATACCTGTCAGTTAATTCTAACATCTCTGCCATCTTAGTATTAGCAACTATTCATTGTTTTTTCATTCAGTTGGAGAGCTTCCTGGTTCTTGGTGACTTTCTTTTGATATCTGGCCATTTTCTCATTACATTATGAGACTGTGGCTTTTATTTAAACTTTCTATTTTAGCTTTTTATGACACTGCTCCAGCTGCAAAAGGGGGGTACCACTTATTACTGCCAGTGGAAACAGAAGTCCAAGTTCTCCACTTGGTATCTGTTGACACCTGACATGAAGTAGGGACTCCTCATTATTGCTGTGTGGTAGTGATTTCTAGTCCCACACACAGTCTCCACTGGCACTGTGGTAGAAGTGGCCTGATGGTGGAACTCTACTCAATACTCTGTAAGGGCCTATATGGGAAAAGAACCTAAAAAAGAGTGGATATATGTGTGTGTATAACTGATTCACTTTGCTGTACACTTGAAACTAACACAACATTGTAAATCTACTGTACTCCAATAAAAATTTAAAAAATTTAAAAAACGTACACATGAGTAGAGTTAGGGGTCTGCTGGTATGCTTCTCCCTATCATTTGAATTTTTATAACATATATTAATTCTATAATCAGAAATATATAGCCTAAGTATACTAAAAGGGAAATAATAATGTTGGAAAAAATTTAAAGGACATTAAGAAAATATCAACTTTCAAAAATTTAGTTAAGCAATACTTACTTATCTTAGAGGAAGTTCAAGGAACATTCAGGGTATTCATAACACCCTTGTGAAGTTTTTAAAATTTCAAAATTTAGCAGGTTAATTAGAGATATGAGCAAAACAATGTATAATATGTTTTTGAAATAGGTAAATATTCTTACAGATTTCCAAAACTTGAATTTGTTAGTCATTGGACATAGTTTACGTTGTCAGTGAAAGCTGGTTTTCACTACTCTCAAATTTTGAAATGTATATGGTGTATATCGCTAAAAACATAGCCAATTAAATAATTTGGCTTTTAGGGTCATTGATTTTTCTTTAGTATTTACAACCTAAGCTATTAAAGTCTTAATGTCTCTGGTCTTCCAAGCTCAGATATTGTTATATCACAAAGATTAACAGGGGTAATAAACTGATGTCCTTTAATACTTATTGCAAAAATGAGCTAGTTCATGAAAAGATGGTCTCCAAATGTGTATATACATTTTAAAGATCATAAAATTGAATATTTAATGAAAGGAATTTTTGACCATCCACCTGAATGAATCCTTTTATAAAGCAAACATTTCTATGTAAAACAAACAGTCACATTTTATATTCTACTTTGAAAGTCTAATTCATTATTACAAAGATAATAAAATAGAATAACTTTCCTCTAACACTAATTAAATATAATGAGGTTTCTCATATCCTGGTTGTGATGGTGAATTTTATGTGTCAACTTGACTGGGCCATGGAGTGCCCAGACATTTGGTCAGATATTAGTCTAGGTGTGTCTGTGAGGGTGTGCCCAGATGAGATTATTATTGGAATCAGTAGACTGAGTAAATCAGATACCTCTTCTCCCCCAGATAAGTGGGCCCCATCCAGTCAGTTTAACGCCTGAACAAAAAGGTTGACCCTCCCACGAGTAAGAAAGAATTCCTCCTGCCCAACAGCCATCTAGCTGGGACACTGTTTTTTTTTTTGCAGTCTTGGACCTGAGCTGAAGCATCAGCTCTTCCTGGGTCTCAAGCCTACCAGCCTTCAGATTGGAAGGACACCGTCACTTCTTCCAGTTTACAAGCCTTCAGACTCAGACTGAAACTAAGCTTGTTGACTGCAGATCTTGGGACTTGTCAGCCTCCATAATATGTGACCAATTCTTCGTTATCTATCTATCTATCTATTGGTTCTGTTTCTCTGGAGAACTCTGACTAATACACAGTCTAATAACCTATACTGACATTAATAATATTAATAATAATACAACTCATGTGAATACAGTGAATTCTGCTCAAACAAAATCTTACAGAAATTCTCAAGTCCCTGTAATTTTAAGTTAGTCTAATTGCAAAGTTCATCAGTTTTAATATACACAACTACATTAGAACCTTATTTTCCTTGTATAAATTTGAATAATAAATTGAAAACTATGTAGAGGTGATTTCAGGGACTCTTGATATGCAGTGTGTCAGAACTGGAGGATAGGAGAAAGCGTGACCCATCATTTGAATAGGCCCTGAATACTCTGTTGCAAGAGCTGACAAAAACTCTTTACAAAGAAAAAATATCAATTCACTGTGAATAATATGTCAAAGACTAATATTTTATATTGCATACTTGTAAGTATAAGGAAAATAATAACATGCACAGAAACATTGTTTATGAAGTAGAAAAAAATGTATAGCTCTTTCCAATTCGCTTCTAACAAGTATAGTGTGTGGCAGACATCTACTTTATAAAAATATATTTTAAAAGGAATAATACCATGATGAAACTTTGCTGAACAGTACAGCCATAGGTGTCTATTTTTACTAAATATTAGAGGAATAGTAAAGTCTTTTTAAGCTTGCTAAATTCAAATTGTACTATTCTTAAGTAAAACCAGTATATATAAGGTTCAAACATTTATTTATAAACTCCACAAAGTTCTTTTTAGTTAAAATGTATAAATATTACATACACACACACACACACACACACACACTTTACTGCCCCAGTAAAACATGCATCCTATTATCATTGCCTTAACTGTTTAAATTATTGCAGATATACCTCATCATAATTCATAATGGAAAGTTGTCATATTATTTAAGGTGATCACTTAGACCCTGAAGTAACTGCCTAATAATAATGATGACAATCATGATAGTGATGATGTTAATAAATGCTAACATTTAGATAGTGTTTACTATATGTTGTGCTCTGTTCTAAGAGTTTTACATAAATTAACTTAGTCCTCACAAAATCCCAATGAGATGGGTATTATTATTATTCCCATTTTACAAATGAGCAAACTGAAACACAGAGAGGCCATATTCTCTAAGTACATAACATACCTTTTAAAAACTTGTTTTGCCTTAATTTGTAAGATTAAAAACTAGATACTCCCTAAATATAATATGAACACTCTTATTACAGAGAATTATCTAGATACTTAGAAATGAAGATTATACAACAACATGGAAAATGCCTATGATATAATATTAAGTGAAAGAATTCAGAATATAAAATTGCATTTTCACACTGATTACAACTGTATAAAAGTCAGCCATGCACACAGTCGAGGGCTAGGAAATGTACAACACACTGCAGGACCTGCTGCTCCTCCAGGAACTCCTTCTGTCTCTCCTTCCCCTCAATGACCAGCCGGGCCATGCTCATTACATAGTCCCATGATTCACACTGAACCCCTGCAATCTGGCTTTTTCCAACTACAGTCTTGGCCTGGAGTCCTGAAGGTCCCTAATTCACCACCACAGTCACCAAGTCCAAAGGCTCTTTTCTTCATCATCCTCCATCTTCTCACAGCACATATATTCTTTACCAGTAATTTTCTTTTCCAAATTATCTTCAGAAGTGTCAGTTGGATGGATGATGCCTCTTTTACTGGCTCCTCCCCTGCTACCCAACAGATTTCCTGTGCCACTGTCCTCTGCACCTTGGCAACTGCATCTGCTCCAGTAACCGCAATATTTACCTCCATGTAGGTAGTCCTCAAATATAAAGCAAGCCCTAAGCTCCACACCTCAGTTCAGCTGCCTGCCAGCATCTCCCACTGGCATTAACTCTTGTCATGGATGAAACTCCTCATCCTGCCCATGATCAAACTGCATCTCCAGACTCCTATTTCTCTCCAGGGCACCCTATTTTGCTCTAGATCTCCATACATGAAACCTCAATGTCACATCAGTCAAAGCTCTGTAAAATACAGCTCCAAACTCCCTTCTTACCCCATCTTCAGCATCTCCTCTAGGTTCTAAAAGAATAGGAACCTATGCTTGTTCCCAAGCACACCCTATGCTCATTCTCCATCTCCAGAACCCTATTCGAGTTTCAATTCATCCATTAAGTCTTTCTTGGTGACTTTCACTCAGATGTGTTTTCTCCACCTTTAAAATTTCATAATACTTTTATTTCAGTTTTCATATGGCAGTTATCATGTTTGACATCCTTATGTTATAGCTATTTGGTTGAGCTACATGAAATTGCTGATAGTTTTAACCTATATGGTTCAACCTAATATTTCTGTTGATTTTAGAGGCCCTAAGTAAACAGCAGTCTCTACAAGAGCAGTGATGAGTTTTGCCTTTCTTTGGGATCCCCTGAGAAGCCCAGAACATTGGAAGTGTTTGTCAAAATAAAGAATCTTAATCAATCTATCTATATATCTACATTTATATCTATATCTTATCCATATCTATCTACCTATCTATCTATAAAAATCAATTGTCTGTAGCAATTAGTGTAACCTATCAGCTCCAGTGGTAGAGGTGAGAAGCTTTAGAACCTGAAACTTCAAAACTTCTGGTAACATAAAATACTTTGGTTCAAGAAGCTGTTTTAAAATACTTTATGAAGGAAACATTCTTGGATTTAGAGTTTGGCAGGTACAGTAAAAAAGCTTTTTAGTTGACTGAAATAAAAAAAAAATCAAAACCCTCTTTAGCACGGGCACTTCCCTTATAAAAACAAATCGCCCCAAAGCAAAGCACAGCAGTTTGTGCACAGTGAGCGCGTGCCTCCTGCCGTCACAGGAGGGGCGCTGGAGAAGGAGGGGACAATTTGCACTTCTATAGCTTCGTTTGTACGCCCAGATTCGAAAGCATTTCACAAAGCAGTAAACATCATCACCAAGAAGAGACAGTGACAGGATGCCCATAAAGTAGGGACTCTGAGTAGAGACACAGCAGCGCCCGCACAGCTGTAAACAGAAGCACGATTCATCTGTGCCGGCTAAGAAAGGGGGAAAATGCATCCACAGGGTTCTTCAGCATCACCTGAACCATCCACAGAAAGCAACTGGTTTCTTATACTTTCTCAAAGAATGACTTCAATCCATATTGAGTCCTATTTGCTGGCGTCCTCAACAAATTACAGGTCTCCACTTCTAGGTGACGGCACTGCTCATCAATCGCCTACCCAATTCTCCCCTTCTCCTACAGAAATCACTGTTGTGAATGAAACACCCAGATGAAAAGGATATAGCCCTTTGATGGTATTAGGAGCCGTGCGGTGCGGTGCCCTGAAAGCATTAGGGACAGGAGAGAAAACACACACTGCTCCCTCTCTAATGTTTCAGCGGCCCATTCTAGGGAAAATGTTACTAAAGCTTGGAGAAATTGAATACAAAGGCGGACTTTTAACGTGCGTCAGTCTTCCTTCACCACAGCTTGGGCACTGCGATTCTGACGGGGCAGGGAGCTCTCAATGCTGCTGTGAACGGCCCTGAGCGCTGCACCTCCCCTACTGAGGCCCGGCAGCAGACCCAGGACCATCCTCCAGGGGTCACAATTGGGTTACACATTCCTCACAGCACAGTGACTGAGCAACCTGATTTGGAACAATTTCTTTGAATCCTTCTTCATTAAGATTCAAATGGAATAAGTAAGGTAGAAATTGAACAGACAGAGAAATTGTGCCTTGCTTCTCCTGTAGTCAGTAAACATTTATTCACTAAGCCCCGTTTGTGTGCTCTCTCTCTTTTCCCTCTCTCGCTCACAGTTATTCTTCCAATCCTTCGGGCTTGCTGTTTTAATGCATAATTAAGAAGGTCAGAATTAATGAAGCGGTATGGAGTAAAGTTCAAGGAATCCCCAGGCACTATTTATTCTATTAGATCTCAGGCATGAATGTCAGCTTGGCAGCAGAAGCAGCAGAAGCAATGGGGTTGGCTGCATCCCAGGAACGATCCACTAAGGGAGACTCACCCGCACTGTCAAGTCATTCCTAAGCTCCTTCCCTGCGAAAATCACACGCAACTGGTCAGCTGGAACCCCCTGTCGCTTAGCAACCACCTCCTTGAGCTGGAAGATGCTGGTGTCAGAATCGACCTCCACTGGGAAACCATGGCTGGAGTTGAACCTGACAAACACTGACCAAGAAAATTGGAGGGGAAGAAAAAAAAAGTAAGCATTACTCAAAGCCCTTAAATGGCAATAGCAACATTTCTAAACTGATTTACCCATCACCCACCCTTTGATGAATAGCATACATTTTCTTTCACTTAGAACATAAAACTGAATGCTATGGAGTAACATTTGGAGAAAAATGTAATTTCCCTGTGGGACTTTCCTTTCATATATTAGTCAGTGACCCGCAAACAAAATTGCATGCTCCCTTTGACATCCATCCTGGGAAACAGAGGGACTCGAGCAGAACACTTGCTTGATTGGAATTGTAAGATTCCCATGAGTTTATCAAAGAGATTCAGCTCTGACAGCCTGTACAAACTCACACTGCCTCTACAGTGCCCCTCTTAATAAAAAATCAAATGCATTGTGTTAGCACCCATGGTATAGCAATGGAACAAAATCAAGCCACTTTATAGATCAGAGTGAAGACCCAGCAGAGCCCTAGGCACTGGTGGTCCCAGCCAAAAGGCTTCACTGGGTCTTATGGAAATATATATTTGCCCTTTCTTTTGAAACTAGTGATATACCCTTTCTCTTTCTGGAGCCATCGTTCCCCTCAAGACCCAGGCTGGAACCTCACAGTCTTCTAACATGCCTTCTCACTGCCAACTGCCCTGCCACCTCAATGGCTCTCGCATCTGCCCTTTCCTTCCACTCCTTCTGTCACTACGCTCATTCAATCACGTCTAGATTCCTGCAACAGACTCCCAGCTGGAGTCTTTTTTTTTTTTTTTTTTTAAATAAATTTATTTATTTATTTATTTATTTTTGGCTGTGTTGGGTCTTCGTTTCTGTGCACAGGCTTTCTCTAGTTGCGGCGAGCGGGGGCTACTCTTCATCGTGGTGCGCGGGCTTCTCATTGTCGTGGCTTCTCTTGTTGTGGAGCACAGGCTCTACATGCGCAGGCTCAGTAGTTGTGGCTCATGGGCTTAGTTGCTCTGCGGCATGTGGGATCTTCCCAGACCAGGGCTTGAACCCGTGTCCTCTGCATTGGCAGGCAGATTCTTAACCACTGCACCACCAGGGAAGCCCTCAGCTGGAGTCTTAATATACTCTCTTCACCTCCGAAATGTCCTACACTGTTCTGCAAAGTAAACCGTGTTAATCTAGAGCCCTCGGCTGTGTCGTAGCCCTCAAACCCTTTAAAGGCGCAAATCTTTCAAACTAAATGCTCCCAAAAAACATGTAACAGAAAACGCCTGCCCCCACCTCTTGCCTCTGTTCACGTCACTCCCTTCCTCACCTCTGCCTTTTGAAAGCCTGTTCACCTCCACGATCCATCTCAAATGTGACCTCCTCCAAGAGGCCTCTCACTATCAGCCCCTCAAGACTGAGCTCACCTCTTCAGGGCTCCAGTGGCTTTTCCTGTGTACGTCTTACAAGACTTGCCACATTTTCTCATGGAAGCAGTATAGCAGAGGTGACAAATACATCCTCCAAAGTGAGAGGACCTATTCACCAATTCCTGTAGGTCCCTTATCAGCTCAGGAGACTGGGGTAAACACATTAACCTTCACTCTTTAACTCTCAGTTCCCTAATCTTCAAAATATAAATAAACCACAGAGGGTGTTCTATGATACATTAATTAACATTTATAGTGCTTATAACTATCACATAATTACTTTCAAAAATAACGAATATTTGTATATGTCTTAGATGTTTTTGGTATATATTGTACCTCCTTAAAAGATTATACACTCCTCAAGGTCAGGCACTATAGTTTTATTTTCTGCTGTATCTCCTTTATTTAATTTTTTAAATTAATTAATTAATTAATTAATTTTTTATTTTTGGCTGCGTTGCGTCTTCATTGCTGCGTGCGGCCTTTCTCTAGTTGCAGCGAGCAGGGGCTACTCTTCAATGTGGTGCGCGAGCTTCTCATCGCAGTGGCTTCTCTTGTTGCGGGGCACAGGCTCTAGGAGCGTGGGCTTCAGTAGTTGTGGCTCGCGGGCTCTAGAGAGCAGGCTCAGTGGTTGTGGCACGTGGGCTTAGTTGCTCTGCGGCATGTGGGATCTTCCCGGACCAGGGCTCAAGCCCGTGCCTCCTGCATTGGCAGGTGGATTCTTAACCACTGTGCCACTAGGGAAGTCCCTGTATCTCCTTTAAATGTAGCATTTTCACTTACTAGTTCTAAATTCAAATGTGAGATGGCCCACCAAATAATAATTATAATAAAATAATAATTACAATGTCAATAATATTCAAGCAGTTACTATGTGGTAGAAGTTGCACATTACATATGCTATTTTAAGCTTTCTGATGATCTGGTAAGGTCAGTATTATTATCCTTATTTAATAGAAAGTAAATGAAGGCCTTGAGAATTGTAATCACTTTTTTAAGGACATCAGCTACTTTGTAATGGAATCACAATTTAAACTCAGTTCAATCTACCCCTAAACCCCATTCCATTTACTATAACATGCTGCCTAAAATCGTCTCAAAAGAAAAGTTCACATTCCTTTTCCTTATGATAAAAAAAATTACAAAACACAACAGGAAAAAAGTCTTTATAACATAATTCACATAGCCTATATACAGGTTAGCAGTAGAAAATGAGATTAAAAAAATAGAAGCTCCAGTGAAGAGCTAAGAGCAAACCACAATGAACAATATTTACAAGACACAATGAGATAAAAATGACACCAAACTGAGAGTAGATGCCAGAGATGACACCACAGGAGCAAAAACCTGACATATTTTACCAGCACAGAAAATATTTAGAAAGAGTAAGAACTGGAAGTGACAAAAGTGTTCCAAATAAAGAAAACTGATTGGAAAAAAAAAGAAAAAAACAATTACAGAGGAAAAGGTGCTTTTGATATATACTTTTAAGTAGATGCCATGTGACACTGTTGAAAGTAGAGGAGGAGAAATAAAAATGTATTGGAATCCCTTGAGGTATACTCCTGGCATCCTCTGATCAGAGACCATAAGACAAGCAATTCATCAGATAAGACATGACGACAAGTGAGTGGCTGTAAGGGACAAAAGGTATGGTCCCAGTTGCAAACTGGATTTTCTAGTAGTGTGAATAGACTTTTTTTTAGAAAAGTAAAACACCATTGGGGAAGAAGCAGTTGAAAACTATACAAAGGCTACTAAAAAAAGGAATAAATATTCCAGGAGATCTGAAGTTGCTGATCTTCTCCAGGGGTTCAAATCACGGGAATTCCACCTTAAGGACAAGAATTATAAAGAAAACTAAAGGGAAAAAAATCTGCAAAAATCATTCTAGATAACTCTGTACCACTAATGAAATAATTACTATCTAAGAGCCTTTTTTTCCTTATAAATAGAAAAACGTTTGTGAGCTTAAGTTCAATTTGGATAAACTGTACCAATACTTTATAAATGAATATATATATATTTTTTTTAAAGAAGATCTTTTTTTTTTTTTAATTTATTTATTTATTTATGGCTGTGTTGGGTCTTCGTTTCTGTGCGAGGGCTTTCTTCTAGCTGCGGCAAGTGGGGGCCACTCCTCATCACGGTGCGCGGGGCCTCTCACCATCGCGGCCTCTCTTGTTGCGGAGCACAG
Source organism: Eschrichtius robustus (assembly GCF_028021215.1). Taxonomy (NCBI): domain Eukaryota; kingdom Metazoa; phylum Chordata; class Mammalia; order Artiodactyla; family Eschrichtiidae; genus Eschrichtius; species Eschrichtius robustus. Next base: position 6,134,534 of record NC_090832.1, on the reverse strand, counting down.
GCTCCAGACGCGCAGGCTCAGCAATCGTGGCTCACGGGCCCAGTTGCTCCGCGGCATGTGGGATCTTCCCAGACCAGGGCTCGAACCCGTGTCCCCTGCATTGGCAGGCAGACTCTCAACCACTGCGCCACCAGGGAAGCCCTAAATGAATATTGTTGAGCACCAAATCAGAAATATAGTATGAATTTTCTGATGGAAAGATTGATCAAATACATAGCAGATATTTGGCCAACTAAAATATTGGTATGGATAAGAACAAACATCTTAAAGTGACCTGATAAATAACCAAATGCCATTATGTGGAAAACAGCTAGTGTTTAATGGCAGTAGCATAATTTGCAGTGGGTCTCCATCTTTTTCTGACCCATGTGAGAAATGTGTATGTTCCATCTGTTCAGTCCTGTCATTTCAGCCATGATTCCTAAAAGAGAGGAGGAGAGAAGCACCCAACCCTCCTCCTCTACTACCTCTTTAAGAGTCATAGAAAGCAGAATGCCCTTAGAGCCAGGAAAAAAGAAATTGGAATCCTGGTTGTGCCACTTGCTAATTTTATGACTTAGGACAAATTATCTGTTCACCTGGATTCTTAGCTTCCTTATATGCTAAACTGGAGATAATGTATACAACATCAAGTGCCAGTTACAAAAGATTTGCTGAGATTATGGATGTATTAGGAAAGTTTGAAAAGAGTCCTTAGTACATTACCTTGTACTCTTGGTACAAGGTAAGTTTGTTTTGCAAAACTAGTTTCCTAATTTTAGTCACCTAGAGGAGGAGCACTCATTAAAGCAGCTTCCACTGTTTGTATTATAACTAAGATAGATTAAATAGGAGGTGAGAAGAGCTAAATTAAGTAGCTTATTTTTTTTATTTCTGCTCCTCTTCATGATACAGACAACTTCCAAGAACAGAGACACGATAAAGAATTTAGCTTATCTCCATGTTCTGAGATTTAATTATAAATTAAAAGTTTGGGAATGCTTGTTCTGATGACACCTATTATAGCACCAGAAATAAACACCATATCACGAAACATTATCCATTATGTGTATTATCAATAAGCACCATAATACAATGATAAGAAAAAGATGATGAGTCACATTCACACTTACTTTTTATGTTATCCTTGACCAGGGTTCAGAAGATCCAGAGGATAAGAAAGTAACTGGGAGGAAGGAGGGGAAGGAGTCATAGGTTCATGGCCACTTATATTTTTCTCAAGGCTATTCTACTTGTCCTGTCTGATTGGGGCTTAATTTTTTAGTTATAACTATAATAGTTTCATCAATGATTATGGTCCTTGTAGGATTCTGACTGCCTTGAAAGCAGCCATTCTACTCCTCCTACACTGAGACTAGTCACAGGATTGAGGTGGGGTGATTCACCCTCCCCCCCCAACTCCAGGTGTGAGCTCTCATTAATCAGCACAACCTCATCCTCTTTGTCAGTGACTGGCTCAAAGATGGACATGAACCAGTCAGTGCCTGGTGTTCCCCAGGTCATAGTGATTGATTCCCTAGAATAGAGATGATCCAAGGTAGGCCAATCCAGAGAAATCCAGAACTTATCAAAGGCTTAGTGAAGAAGTGATTTTAGATGGTATGGAATATCATGTGAGCTTAGACATTTTCGCTGAGAGAATCAAATAAAAACAGAGCCCAAGATAGACCATTGCCATCAGAGTATAAACGATCCCATTGCTTTTCGAGGAAGACAATTCCTCCTCAAGAGAGAATGCCCTAAGCTCTACAGGATGTTTAGCTCCAGCTGCAGCCCAGTAAATATCAGGAGCACACTCTAATAACCGTGGCAACAAAAAAGTAACCCTACGTATCTCTGGTGAGGTAGTTTCTTTACCTTTGAGAAATATCACTCTAGTAGCTTCTACCCCAAACAGACAAATCTTGTCCTCACATTCCCCTCCATTCACTATCCCACTTCTCTGCACAGAATATTCTACTGTGAATTTCTTACAGTTCAAGCTTTCCATTTCTTTACTTTCCGTTCTTTTATGAACTACTCTTGAAGACTGCTCTTGGTATGACCTCCACGTTTCCAGTCAATGGTTGCTTTTCTATTCTTCTCATATTTGGCCATTCAGGGACATTCAGTAAGGATCTTGTTCTAATAAAACTTTTTTTCTCTTGGCATACACCACCAAGCCCTCCCAGTTTCCCTCCTACAACACAGGATATACTTTCTTAGCTTCATCTATCAGATTCTCTTTTTTTGTTCGACCTACTGATTTTAGAGCGCCCAGAGGTCTGCTTGAACTCTCTTCTTTTCTGAGTGTCCTCCCAGGGTTGTATTATCCAAGCTGCATGTTTTATAATTCTTGGGCCATTTAATGTATTTCAATGGGGAATTTTCATTCACCATGATTTTTACTTTATATTCTTATTTTAAAATCCAACTCTCTCACAACTTTCAACCTCAGACCATCCTCAGAACAATGTGAGTCCATGGAATTATCTAATCCTTAGAACCAATTCCTACATTCTTCAAGTTATAGATTTTGCTCACAAGAACTACGCTGAACATGTACTTAACAACTTTCATATAGAAATCTCAAAATCCTTATATAAAGGTGAAATTAACCTCCCACAAATCAGACAGTATATCTTCAGTATTCAGAAAGTAAAATTTGTTTTAATCCTAATTTCTTGCATTCATAATTTAAACCATTTGTTAAAGGACTGCAGCATATTAGGCATTTTTCATAGGACTCTGCTAGTAAAAAAATTTAATATATTTCAAATCATTAAAAATTAGTTTAAAAAATAATTACAAAAGAATATGTATGTGTATTCATATATAGGTACATATGCATGTATACATATGTGTGTATATCCAAATTAATAAAACTACTGTGTGTGTATATACTTTATATGTATAAGTATATAATATATACACATATAATATATATACATATACATATTAGTCCATAACATCTTAATATTAGTCTAAGAAACAATTATAAAGAAAAGATGTGTGTGTGTATATATATATATATATATATAAATATAATATATTACATATATGTGTATATCCACACACATATATTTTACACAAACACACACACACATACAGTACTTTGTAAACCTAGGTAAATGAATGACCAAATTGGGTACTTTATTGTATGTTTTAAACTTGAACTTTAATGACTTTTTTCTTAAACTGAGAAAAGCACAAACTATGATTCAGCAAGAACATCTACCATGTAGGATTAAAGTAAGTAGGGGGTGAAGGTGTGACCAGCACTTAAAAATTACTAATATTAATATTTTAAGAAAATCAAACACTTGTTTTGAGAGAGAACCATTATTATATTCTGATTATTGCAGAAAAATAACAAATGCAAAATCACCAATTAAGGAATAACAGGCACTTGCTATCTGGTCATATAAGTAACTTCTAAGTTCAGAGGAAAAAGTTAGAAGAAAGGTAATTGCAACATCTAGTAAAGTTACCCTTCCTATACAACAGATATAAAGAATAACAACAAAAAATGTATCCAGGTAATGGTCTTGTGTAGGTGCATCAAATATCCTTAAAAGGACAAACTGTGAATATATTCTCTGGCCCTTAAGGGTTACCTTCAACTGACAACGTAAAGCACAGGCCTCTGCTTGAGAATGCAGCCTCAAACTGTGATGTCGAACTCCCACCAAGCAGAGGAGAGAACTCTGGTAACAACGGAGCCCATCCAGGTTTGAGTCAGGGATCAAGCTCAACCGGTAGAAATTCCATATCTCAGCCATGTTTACCTCCCCCTGCCCCCTTATTTTGTATCCTGTCGTTCAAAGTGTTGCACATGAGCGTAATGAATATGGTTTTTCTTGAGTGAAGCTATTAACCATCAGGATGAGAAGATTGTGAAATGATCCTCTGGCAGCAGAGAATAGATAGATTTTGACTTCTACAATTTCTTTTCTAGAATAAAGTCAAATGATGTCATTGCTTTGAGTCCTACTTCATTTCTAATATAATCTAGTCTATACTAATCTATTCCTCCACCCAATGAATAATAGTGAAGAACAAAGCTCTAGAATTAATCAGCATTTTTGTAATCACAGCTCAACATTTAGCGACCTTGCGTATACAATCTAACCTTTATTGGGTTGTTGCAGGACCCAGGTCACTATTAGCTATTACTGTTTTTTTAAAAAACTATTATTTATAACACATAACTTAATGTTTGATTATATGCTATCTGATATCATTCTTTATTAGTTTCTTACATAATTCTTGATTTCTAACTATCTTTTAAGTTCTTTCTAATCAGAAACTTCATTTAGTCTCCTCACCCTCACTATCACAGTGTTAAACAGATAGATGCCAGGATTTTTGCTTTTTGTAATGACTGAGTAACATGTCAGATCAACTCCCTGCAGAAAATGGAGATTATAAAAAAGAATCAACTGGAAATTCTAGAACTAAAACTACAATATCTGAAATAAATATTTATTAATAGATTTAATAACAAAATGGAGATAAAAGAGGGAAATGTTAATGAAGAATAGAGAGAAGGGAGTTTTTTAAAAAATGAACAGACCTCAGGGACTTGGTAGGTAATAGCAAATGGTTTAACATATATATAATTGTAGTGACAAAAAGAAAGAAGAGAAAATGGGGCAGAAAAATTATTTGAGACATAATGCCCAGAATTTTTAAATGTATGATGAAATAAATAAATGTACATATTCAAAATGCTCAACAACGAAAAGCAACATAAATTTGAATAAGACTGTGTCAAGACACATCAGTCAAACTATTGAAACCCAAAGATAAGGAACAAGTTTTGAAAGCAACAGGAAAAGAGATTCCCTCACATAGCTTAAACTCATCATCAAAAGCAATGGAGGCCAGAAGTAAAAGTATAACATCTTTAAGGTATTCAAATTAAAAACAAAAACAGAAGCACTGTTAAACACAGAATTTTACATCCAGTAAGAATATCCTTCAGGAATAAAGGCAAAATAAAGATATTTTAAGATGTAAGAAAACTAAGAAACTTTGTCACAAGCACACTCACCCTATAAGAAATGCTAAAGAAAATTCTTCATACTAAAGAGAAATGACAACAGATGGAAATGTAGATCCTCAGAAAGGGATAAGAACATCAGAAATGCTAAATGCCTGAGTAAATACAGAAGACAATTATGTGGGGATTTTTTGCTTTATTCATCTTAATTTCTGTAATAATGTAATTGCTTATATGGACTGAATTTAGTACCCTCCCCCCAGCCAAATTCATACGTTAAAGCCTTAACCCCCAATGCAATGGTATATGGAGATGGGAGCTTGGGGAGATGGTTAGTTTTAGATAAGGGCATGAGGGTGGGGCACTCATGAAGAGATTAGTATCCTTATACCAGAAGAGACACCACAGAGTTTGCTGTCTCTCCTTCTGCCATGTGAGGATGCAGTAAAAAGGAGGCTGTCTATAAGCCAGGAAGAGGGCCCTCCCCAGAACCTGACCATGCTAGAACTCTGATCTCAGACTGCCAGCCTCCAGAACTGTGAGAAAATAAATTTCTATTGTTTAAACCACCCAGTCTAGTGATAGTTCATTATGGTGCTGAGCTAAGAAAACATTCAACGCAAAAATTAAAAAGTTTCATGAGGAGTCCAAAATACATACAAATATAATAAATATGACAACTATAGCATAAAGAATGGGGGATGGATATCAACCATTTTTCCACATTTTGGGTGGAAACTGGTGCATTATTAACAATATTGGCTGTCAAAATTTAAGAATATACATTATAATTCCTAGAGTAAAAATTGAAATGAATAAAAATGTTGAGCCAAAAAGCAAATAAAAATTACAAGGGAATTCTACAAACTACTGAATCCTCCAGAATCAGTAAATGAGTACAGAGGAGCAAAACTGGAAAAGTAAATAGAAAACATATAATAAAATGATAAACTCAAATTCAATCATTTCAATAATTACATTAAATTTTAATGAAATAACACTTCAATTAAAAGGTAGAGACTGTCAGGACAGAACAAGGTTGACACAACTATGTACTTTCTACAAGAGCCACATTTTACATACAAAGACAGAAACAGTCTGAAAATAAATGAATAAAAAAATGCTGAGCAAAATAAGTATGAGAAGGCAGGATGACAATATTAATTATCACATGGATTCAAATACAAAATTGTTACGAAAAAAAAAAAAAAAAAGAGGTACTGAACTGTGTTGCCACCATTTGAGGTGGGAGAAAAGGCTCAAATATCACACTCTGCATCCTCCATTCCTTCCTTTCTTTGAGTTGGGAGATGTACCTGGTACCTCATTTAGCCAGGCTTGGAATGTATGGGTCTCCCACTGCTCCCAGCCTCCCTGGATAGAGACAGACAACAATGAGCCCTTCCTACCCTCCTCAGTGGGTAACAGACCTGGAGGTCTGGAGGTGTAGACAAAAGAAACTGTAGGCAAAGACATTATCTATGGCCTCAAGGCAACTGCTCTGATTCTTTGATAAAGGCATACCCAGTGGATTTTGCATTGGTTCTTCTCTTTCTCTCTCTCTGCCCCCCTCCCAACTATTTTTTTCTCTTTGATTAATTCTTCCATTTTCTTCTTTAATTACTTAACAGCAGTAACATTATGGGAGGTGGAGAATGGGACAAAGGAAAAATGTAATTAAGAATCCACAAAACAAGAGGTGTGTATTATGGCTAAGGCCATGAACTCTGGAACTACCTGCTGAGATTCAAAGACTACAACTGTCCCTTATCAACTATGTAATCATGTCACACAGTTTCTGGTCCTCAGTTTATTCTCTATAAAATAGGAGCTAGCAATAGTATCTGCCTCAATTGGTTGTGAGAATTCAATGAATTAATATATGCAAAGTATTTAGAAAAGTGCCTAGCACATTATAAGTTTTAACAATTATTAGCTCTTACCTAAGGCCCAACATATGGCTTAAAAATTGTGGTTACTATGTCAGTTGTACAATATTAATGTTTAGGTAACTAAAAAATCTACCTTTTATTTTCTTTCAATAAGAAAGATTTTCCTGAATGGAGTTCTATTTCACTATGCTTTAGAGTACACTGTAACTGATCTAAAGTGACTTCAGGATACTGATACTGATATCTCATGTTTAGATAGAGCTTTCAGTTTTCAAAGTGCTTTTACAGACATTATCTCAGTTAATCTTCACAACAGCTCTAAAAGATGATTGTGACAGCATTCACTACTCCTACTTTTAAAATGAATAAACAGATGTATAAGAAGGAAAAGTGGTTTACCCAAGATTTACAAGGAAAGGAGCAGGAACTAGCAGCTGTGTCCTGAAGCCCTCTCCTTTAGATCAGTGACTTCACACAAACACTATATGTTACCCGAGGGTGTAAGAGGGTAATTCTTACACCTCCTAATTCTCACATATGCTTCCTTAAGACTAATATGTCAGAAAACGTGTCTATGGCTGAGGTGTCATAATAGATCTTTTTGTGCAACCTTCTCTTCAAAATCAACATTTTCCTATTTTACAAAGAAAGGCGTATCACTCTTCCCCAATTTCACTCTGTTGCATTACCACAGGGTGTCAAAAAAGGACAACCTGAATTATTGGTGACTGAGAAGCCTCTTTTAACCAAGGTCCCATTAACCTGCAGTAGAGCTTGACTTCTTACACAGTAGGGTGAAAGTTGGTATTAGGAACAGTGTATTTTAGTCATTTCAGACCATTATCAGCGCTGGGTTAGGTTGCGTTGTTAGGAATTCAGCTAGAGTAAAGAGGGACAAAAGGGATGCCAATGTATTTAACTATCCCAGCTCTTCCACACCCTCAGTCTTGCCAAAGAAGCAATTCCTCCTCAGGTTGAGTCTCAGGAGAGTAGAGATAAGACTGTTGTCTGTAATACAAGGTGAGAGTGCCTTATTTCATTTAGGAAATGAACTGCAGGCAAAGTTCTATTCCTTACTTAACCATCCACCCTTCTATCCATCCAACTAGCCATTCAACCAGCCGTCCCCCCTTCCACTCACCCACCCAGCCATCTAGCCAGCTAGACAGCCACTCACCCTTATCCTGAGGTATCAGAATTAAATAATAACAAAATGGCTACGTGGGCCCATTTTTTTTTCTGATAAATTAACTCTTATTCACTGACTAATATGATAAAGACTTGTCTTGCCAATCATGCCAAAAGGCAGGCATTTTCCACAAATCGAAAAAGTTATATATGCACCTCCAAGGCTTTGATAAAAACATACTTAAAGTAAGAAAAAAGCATTAAATCATAAACACCGCACTGGCAAAGGTGTATTGAAATTAACAATATTTCAAATTTCCCAACCTTTTCTAAATTTACTGGATTGAACAAAATGCCTCTAAATGAAAGAAAAGTCAGTAAAATTAATAGTGAGTTAAAAAATCTTGGTATAATCTATATGATACACTTCCCAGAAACTGAAAAAGTGAATGACTATATATTGTTTTCTAAGTAGATAGCTGCAAATTCTTTCCTTTCAGCAAAATTGCAGATGGATTCAATTGAGTTATAAATTGATAGATCACTGAAATAACTGTAATGAAGACTTACTAAGCAATTTTTCTCATTTTATAATCTTGAAGGCATTAAAAGAATAAAGTAATATTGCTATAATAAAATCCCTTCTATTCCCATATACTTATTTATTAGAACATGGGCTTACAACTATAAAAATAAAAGGAAAGAACAAAATAATGTTGAACTTATTTCATTCTAGCAATAAGTAATTCTTATCCACAGATACATGTTACCAATTAGAAAAATAACCTAATCCATCTAATTAAGAGATGCATTTCTAATATAATTTTTGCTTAATAATTATTTGTCAAAAACACCAACAAATTATTCATCCTAATATATAAGATATTTAGATTGGTTTAATAATTTTTATACTAAAAAAGAGAATTAATGATATTGCAATCCATTAGAAATTGTTAATAGCAAGGTTTACAATACTAGGAAATTTCAAAATATATCTTAAATTTCAATTTTTATACATGCTTTTGTTGCAGAGATGTGTTTCAAAGAGATGCGTAAAGAAATTTAAAACAAAAAAAAAATCATTTTTCTCACACTGCATCATTTCCTCCCAGCAAAAGTCCTACAGTCCAAGGAAAGCCAGGTTAATTCCATGTCTATAACTTGAAGAATAAAATATTGCCTTATTCCTCCTGCAACTCACCATGATTTTGCATAGAATGCTTCTTAGACTCTAATGCTATGGACTATTTTGCTTTATCAATAAATGATGAGAACTTGAATTGTGAAAAAAAAAATAAAATCCATTTTTTGTTATTTATGGTAGTTAGGTTCTATAAAGTCATGACAAACACTGAACTAGTGAATACTGAACCATTGCTCCTAGGAAAAATACAGGGTTAGGTTCCTGTGAGCCTCTGGTCACAACATTTTCATCAACCAATCAATACATAGCCTTGTTTTATGTGTGTGTCTGTTTAAAGACACCATATTTAATATACACAGTTGATTCATTAACAATGAACTCATGGCCAGCAGCAATCAAACTCATATCTGAACGAAGCTTCTTTAACACACATATTCTCTCCATAAGGCACGTCACGGCCTTCTTGTACTTAGGACACTAGACAGCATTTCAACATTAGCCTTGGGGGTCATTTTAAAGAGCAAAATCACCAAGAAAAAGCACAAAAATGTGAAAACACAGCACTAAATAGAGCACAAAAAGGACACTTGTTGACAGTATGAGAACTGAAACAAGAAAGCAGAGCACAGCCTTGTTCTATCTCAGCTAGGAATCTGCACAGGGAGCCGCTCAAATTTCCTCACCATTCTGTATTTTTCTGTCAATGACCAAGAAAGTGCCACAAGCATTGATTTTGAGGTTAGAATACAATACATTTTACCATGTAGATGAATTTGCAAATATGGAATCCATGAATAAGGAAGACTGATTTATTACAATAGTATAAAGTTCTGTGGGGGAATGGAAAAGAAAAACAAGTTTGAGAAAAATAAATATAAAATTTCTTACTACTAAAGATGGGCTTTTTGTGTATTATTAAACTGAAGATAGAGAAAAGCAAATCATGAAAGTTTTAAAATCCCACTGAAAATATTTTTTAAAAATGCAATTGTTTTATTATTTAAACCTTAACATAAGCAGTATGACAATACTGCGAATATTAAAGCCTACAATAAATTTTATACCAACTTAAAAATGTGCAAGATTTGAGCAAAATAGAAGATTACTGACTCTAATATAATAACATTAATATGAAATCACAATGAAATTGATTAATACAAAGAAATGAAAACTGCACCAACTCCAAACTGAAAAGTCATCCTACTTAGAGTCAATTGGTGGAAACAAGCAGCAATTTAGTGATGCGGACACAAACTTGAGATCACACTGTACTGCTGTTCCAGGGTTTTGTTTCTTTGTATTTTTGTTTGCTCAATCACTAATAAAATATTTTTTTAATATTTTATTTGCTCTTTTTTATAGAAACAATTTTCAAACAATTTTGCATTCTCAGTTGCTTCCATCAAAAAGAGGTTTATAAAGATATCCAAGAAATACAGTTCTTCCGATAGGAGGGGCATTTTAGGGAAAGCTAGTATTATATAAACATATAATGATATTAAATGTTCCCAGTTTATGTCTTTCCCTCCCAGAGATGGGATAGCTTGCTATCTTTGTGAATAAAATTAATTTGCCCCAGCTTTTTGCTGTTGTTGTTTTTAATGGCAACTTATAGGCCTTTATCTTTAATTCTTTTCTTGCTATTGAGAAATTTTCCATGTGACACTAAGGCAAATTTATTTCACTAATATTTTGTATTGAAGTATAGATGACTTACAACGTTGTGTTAGTTTCAAGTGTACAGCATAGTGATTCATTATTTTTGCAGATTATACTCCATTATAGGTTATTACAAGATAATGGGTATTAAATTCCCTGTGCTATACAGTATATCTTTGTTGCTCATCTAGCTTATGTATAGTAGTTTGTATTTGTTAATTCCATACTTCTGATTCGCTCCCCCCATATGGTAACCACAAGTTTGTTTTCTATGTCTATGAGTCTGTTTCTGTTTTGCATATACATTCATTTGTATTATTTTTTAGACTTCATGTATAAGTGATATACAGTATTTGTCTTTCTCTGTCTTACTTATTTCACTAAGCATAATATTCTCTAGGTCCATCCACATTGTTGCAAATGGTAGTATTTCCTTCTTTTTACGGCCAAATAAAATTCACATATATATAAATTCATGTATATATTCATATCTACAGATATATCACTTTTTTAATCCAATAGTCTGTTGATATATTAAAATATCTATTTGTGGATTGCTTCCATGTCTAGGCTATTGTAAATAGCGCTGCTGTGAACACTGGGGTGCATGTTTTTGAATTAGTGTTTTCAATTTTTCTGGATATATACCCAGGAGTGGAATTGCTGGATCATATGGTAGTTCTATTTTTAGTTTTTTGAGGAACCTCCATACTATTTTCCATAGTGGCTGCACCAATTTACATTCCCATCAACAGTATACAAGGGTTCCCTTTTCTCCACATCCTCTCCAACATTTGTTATTTGTAGATTTTTTCATGATAGTCATTCCGACAGGTATGAGGTAGCACCTCACTGCGGTTTCAATTTGCATTTCTCCAATAATTCGCGATGTTAAACATATTTTCATATGTCCATTAGCCACTAATTTTCAAGATGAAGAAAATGAATATAATTAAATTATTTGAATTGAGTAAAAGAAAGGAAGAAGTAAATGTTTTCATTGTGAGCTAATATACATTATTGATTCATGCATTAAAGACATTTAAGCTAATCTCTTCTAAAGTCAGCATCACACTACTGTTGAGTGAATGAAGAAACACACTTGAAAGAGTGTCTGGCACACAGTAAACATTCACTAAATGATAGTACTAATTGTGTATAAGAAATGTCTTCCATTGACCTAATACAATTCATAATTAATGGTTAACAAAATGGTCAGTGAGTCTTTGTCCCATAGACCAAAATTTACACTATAGTTTCACTCTTAAACTTTAAATACAAAATTCCACTTGCGAATATATTTTCTAACTTCCCAGCAAAGACTTAAACTTGTGGCAGCACCACTCAACATGTGCCAGGGCTGAGTGTGAATTCAGATACAGAGCTCTCAAGCCAGGCCACCTAGGTGAACTCTCTTCTCAACCTTCCTGATGTGTCACTTAACCTTTCCATGCTTTAACACCCTCAAAAGTAAAAACAGCATTGATGCCTACTTTCTAGGGTTGTTACAAGGATTAAATGGCTGACCACATGTATATTGTGGACACTCAGTAAATGTTAGCAGCTATAACTAAACAATAAAAATTAACCACATTTTCCAAAATAAATTGGAAAATGGCTTTCTGGTAGTCATCAAAATAATGTTACATTCTTAAGCTCCACTTAGATATATTTGTTAAAATCGTCTCTTAAAATCTCTATAGATGTGAGGAAACTGGAACTTCATACATTGCTGGTGGGAATGTAAAATGGTGCAGTCACTTTGGAAAACAGTCTGGCAGTTCCTCAGACAGTTAAACATATAGAGTTACCATATAACCCAGCAATTCTACTCCTAGGCATATACTCAAGAGAAATGAAAACATATGTCCATGTAAAACCTTATACATGAATGTTCATATCAGCCTCCTTTTTAACAGCCAAAAGATGGATTAATTAATAAATGGATATATGCACACATGTGGTATATTCATACAATGAAATATTTTGTGGTAATTAAAAAGGGATGAAGTACTGATTCATACTACAACATTAATGAAACTTAAGTATTAAGTATTATAAAAGAAGCCAGTTACAAAAGACCACAAGTTATATTATTCCATTCATATTAAATGTCCAGAACAGGCAAATCTTTAGACACAGAAAGTATATTAGTGGTTGACTGGGGCGGTAGTGGAGAGCGTTTGGGGAGAAATGAGTTACTGCTAAAGGGTAGGGGTTGCTCTTCGGGGTGATGAAATCTTCTAAAACTGATAGTGGTGATAGTTGCAGAACTCTGAATATACCAAAAAACAATGAATTTACACTTTAAATGGGTGAAACTTTTAGTATGTGAATTATATCTCAGTATAGCTTTCTACCCACAACTCCTCCCGAAACATCTCTAGATAGTCATCACTTGTTAAAGTACTTGGCAAAAGACAGTTACTTAGTACTTTGGGAATAAGCAAATAAATCAATGTGCATTCACTTAATCTTAAATGGCTTTCTTTCCTATTTTTATTCATCAGTGAAGCCTGCAATTACAGGAAGAAACTTAAAAAATTCATAAATGTCATCTTTTGCATTTAGATGTTTGTTTTTATAATGTGGTAAAGTTTTGTTGTTAAATATCTCACAGTTGCTGTACTTAGAAGTGCTTTTAGGACCCAGACTAGTGCTAATGGTATGAAAAAAAGGCAACATATATTTCAATGTTAATACAGAAACTCTAATTTGCTCAAATTATTAACACTGTTCTAATTTCCATATGCTCTAAAGTCAGTATGAATAAGATTTAGAACAAATTGCTGGTGACATTAAAATTCATTCGTTCGTACTTTCAACAAATATTTACTGAATAAGTATCTATGTGCTAGGCACAGTGCTAGAAACTGATGCCACAAAAATGAATCACAGCCTGGGGGCAGAGATGATAAAACAGAATTATGCACTACAACGTGCTGTATGTTAATATTAGGGTTTGTACCATGTGCAATACACCGAATGCGTTGAGAACAGAGAAGAGGGAGTGGCTAAAGGCTGGAGGAGTTCAAAATATCTCAGAGATAAAGGAAAATTTATGGCAGATACAGAAAAATCAGTAATGGATTTTCAAGTGGATATTTTTTTTATTGCGACAGAAGAAAAGTCATAGTATACTAATTTCTCTTTTAGGAAAAAACAAGGGGTTTTCATTAGCCATGAGTGTATCAGTATTAATAATGGATGGATATATTTGCAGTAGCGAGTGACCAGATAGCACTAAGTGTCTTAAATAATTTTGAGAACTCTAAAGGTGTCTCTTAAAACTTTTAAAAGGCTAAGTTTTCTATTGCACAAAAGAACAATCTTTCAATATTCAGACAATATGTTAACTCATCTGGGTATCCCACATTTAAAAAGGAATATGTTAAAATATCTACATGTTTATATTCTGAACTGTATGATATTCTAAAAGTTGTATCATGATTATGAACTTCACACCTGAGGCCAATATTTGGTTAACAAATGTCTACTGTTAATTAAATTGGGCATCAGTTGTGTGATTGTGCATGGTTTCTCACAAAGGCATCTCTAGTTCTACTATGTAGATTAATACAAAGTTGACCCTTGAACAACTCGGGAGTTAGGGGTGCCAACCCTCTGAGCAGTCGAAAATCCACATGTAACTTATGGTTGGCCTCCATATATGTAGTTTCTCAACATCCATGGTTCCTTGGTATCCGAGGTTCTGCATCTACAGATTTAACCAACTGCAAATCATGTAGTATTATAGTATTTACTATTGAAGAAAAATCCACATTATAAGTGGGCCCACCCAATTCAAATCCATGTTTTCAAGGGTCAACTGTAACTATCAAAAACATCATGCCATTTCACTTCAACTTGATGTTTACAACAAATTTATGTGTGTGTATACATATAAATACATAGACACACACACATAGCCTCCTCCAATATAAGCTTTAAGGGTTACATGTGAGTATTTGCTTTGACGCAAAGTCTCTGCAAGAGTTTGTAATAAATCATTTAACTCTTCATTATTAAATGTGGGCAATGCTCTGAACCTACTTCAAATGATCACTCTTGAGGAGCTACAACAAACATTATGGTAAAGATTATTTAAAGCAAAAAGTTTTCCATTAAATCAGTATAATGTTAATATTTGCCACGAAAAAGGAAGAATTCAACTCAAATCTTTCTATCAGGATATCATTCTCCATTGGGTCTTTGGTGTTTCTACAATTTTGCTTCACTACCCTCCATGCTGCACAGTCTTTTCATGGGTGTTTGTATAGCAAACATCTGGACCAAAGGGCAGGCATGCTTACTGTCTTTTATAAAAGATTTAGGTTCCCTAACTTTCGGGTTCCTCTACCTTAATGCCACCCACTGTGAGTGCAGGTGTCACCTGGCCCTCTTCACATTGCCCTATGGGGACTGGGGCTGGGGGATGCTGATAGCATGGCTAGTGATGTTGCTGTGAGTAATAAATGATCCTATTCTCTGACCCAGAAGTCTCATGTCTTCTACCAGCATCCACGCAACTGTGGCAGGCTGAATTTAGCTTACAAAGAGGGTGAAATCATAGACCCTTCATGGTTTTTGCCACTGCCTATCAATTCCCTGCCTTAGGCATTATATTCTCACTCTCTAGGGTGTTTTCTGTTTTTATTTTTTGGGCACTCCATAAAACATATTTTGAAAATAAAATAAAAATGCACTCTGGGCTGAAATAAAATACAAGTCTTTATTTTAATCAAGGACACTCCCTACCTTGTTTTTCTCTTTTTGTTTTTTTGGGGTTTTTTTGTTCATTTGTTTTGTTCTGTTTTGTTTGAGATGAGATCACTAAGTAATGCTTAAGCTTCAAAAACACTTTCTTTAACTAGTATAAGTACTTTCAAGTTAAAGAATCCTAACAATCTAACAATCTGGTACAGCACATGCTAACTTAGAAAAATGACATAGTCGTTTTCCTTTTCACTTTGAGAACTTGCTCGTGCTGACTAAAAGGTAATTACTTATTTTTGATCTTTCACACTTAAGTCTTCAATCCCAATTGAATGTATCTCATAAATGGGTATCAGGAATCCAGTATTACATAGATATATAGATATATTGACTAACTAAATAAATAACCTTCGCAAATCACTCATAATTAAATGACAAAGTATTTCATTCACCTTTTCCAAGATTTTAATCATTTATCATAAGCTTTTTTATTTTCTTAAAGGAAAATTGAGGTTTGATTTTTAAAAATCTAGAATTTTCCCAAATAATACAGCACTCATATGCAGGTAGAGCAAACTTTCAAAGTCATGTCCCATTTCATTACAGATTTATCTACAAATGTGTGTTTTAAAAGCTCTCCTCAGCCCTTGTAATAAATGTTAACACCTTGTCACTACAGTAAACACCCTGAGACGATCAACAGGCCAATCTTCGACCCAGGTATTCTCATGGCTGCTGAGATGCTCAGAGGCCTTCACATTGACCATGGTCCTCCAACTGTGTAACATACCCATATTCAGCACTCCTCACTCCAGTGGAGAGGATGCTTGCCTAAAAACTCCCAGAGTATGTGAAAATCTTCTCCTCCAAATATTATCATCCAGATCTTTGCATATTAAGCTGCCTTCCCAGATATCACCTCTATAAATATAGCAGAGAAAAGCCAGTGGAATAGTCAAATCCTCTGTGTCCAACCTTTCATGCAACTCCAAGAAGTGGGCTAGCTTCTCTCTCAACTAGTCCTTCTTTGACATCTCTAAATCTATCCCCTGATTTCTGTTGCTATTTATAGAACTACCCTTTGTTTTCCTTCAATTTTAGATCCCCAGTTTGGGGACCACCTACAGGTTGGATTTCAAGCTTTGTTAAATTGTCTTTTCCCACGAAAGGATCATCTTCCATAACAGTAATTCTATACCTGACGTTGAAGGAGGCTTCCAGAAATTTTACTATGCTTTTCATTATATTTCAACAGTATGAGTTCACATTATTGTTTCACAAAGCTTCTGATTTTCTTTCAGAAGTAGAAAGATTGATCTCTTTTTAATTGAGATGTAATTCATATACCATAACATTCACTTTTTTTTAAACTTCTCTCGAGGGCCAGCAGCTGCGTACCCCGCCTTGAGATGGGGCAAGTGGGGACACCTGGGCCCTTTCCTCCAGAAGCTTGGGGAGAGGGGCTACCCAACCCTCCAAGGTATGTTTCCAGGTCCTCGGCCACTCTCAGCACCCACCACTCCGCCCCTCATGTGTGCCAAAACTCACCCTTTTAAAGTGCACAATTATTGGTTTTCAGTATATTCACAGAGTTACACAACCACTCTAGTTGTTCATCTCTACCTAGTTCCAAAATCTTTTCATTATCCCCCCCAGAAAAGCTATAGCTTTGTAATATAGTTTGAAATCACTGAATACAAGAAAGAGTCTGATTTGGCTAATAAAAGTCCTGAATATTTTACAAAATGAATTTGGATTAAGAATTCAGTCTAGCACCTAAAAGAACTATAATGTTATATATCAATTATGTCTCAGTTAAAAAAAAAAAAAAAATCAGTCCTGGGGAGAGAATGCTGTGATGTGTGCCAACTTTATGGCTTTGAAGAAGTACTAACTACATAACATAAAAGAGGTGAAAATCCATCTTTAAAAGACAGGAGGAAGCTGCCTGTGAAATCTGAAGTGGAGACATAAAAGCCCTGTTTACGGAGAGGAAGCAAAAATTGCTATTCCAATGTGAGAAGGCATGCCCGCATTTATCCCTTAATGCCCCCTCCCAAATCAGTCCTTTGGCACTGGACACCCAGTAAAACAGGGTGTTCTTAGGACCAAGTGGAAGGACATGCAAATACTACTAATGACAGGCTGAGGCTTGATGGGCATCACGGGTTGGGATTTACTGAAACTACTGAAAAAGAGCTAAGCCCCATAACAGTTTAAAAAGATTTCTGAATGTAATGGCAACAAAATATCCCTGTATGTGATTATATTTGACTCCTTCTCCAAGCTGGATACATGAAGATCAATGAGATTACAGATGAGTTTATTTGCTTTCCCTCATTCTTCTGTATTTCTTGTTATACTTTAAAATTGGGGAAATGCCTCTAAATTAACTTAATTTTAAACTTTAAAAAGTTACTTAGTTTCCTGATAACAGAAAAATTGCATTCATTAAATAAAACAAAAATTCTGTGATTCCTTATTTTTATGATGAGAAAACCCAAACAGGAGATTGCCTGACTTAGACAAGCCATGTGCCCCTGTTTTAGCTCAATCGTGTATGTGTCAGAGCATTTTCAGGTGGCACAATGTCAAAAATCAAGTAATTCATGGTTTTCAGTTCTTTATGATCAGAGGAGAAAGAAAAGATTTCTAGTTTAGGAAACTATGTGAAAGGTAAAATGGTAAATTGTGACGGATGACACAGGAGTGGGGCAATCTGGCTTGCGTGGCCATGTGTTTGCGTGGGCCGTGGGCAACAGGGCGACAAGGGAACTAGTGCATTAACTAGAATGACCACCCAATATCGACCCAATACTTAGAAGAGACACCTTTTTAATACCATGAGACTTTTTAAATATCTCCACTTCACCCCATATGATCACTTTAGACACCCGTCTTACTAATTTATGGTTCTTATAAATACTTAGGTCGAATGTAATTTGAAAGTAGTGATGGAATTAGATTTTAGGATTATATTTTTATGGCCTTTTCTTCATATAAAGGAATGATCACTCATTTCGGTGTAAAGAGTACAGATACATATCACTAATAAGTGAATATTATTTTCAAGCTGCAATATATCTGCTGTATTTTCATGTTTGGCATAAATAATGTCAATAAAAATGGTGATCAAAGAAACGGAATTCTAATATTATGTTAGAAGAGACAGATTAAACAAATGACTTCAGTGTTCCAAAGACACCAAAATGCAAACAAGTTTTTTTCTGGAGGTATTATTTAGCTAAATGGTCGTATTTCTTTACAAATTTCAAGATAGAATAAGAAATATTAATGTTATATTAATAAATAACGCCAAGTGCTAATGGCAAGTAAAAAATACAACGTTGACTTCACCTGCACACACTGATATGGAAATTTTGTCCCATATAACATATAATATGAAAATTTAATCATGGCTAAATTCTTCCATATGTTTTATATGCCCTGGAAAATCCACTAAAATTGAGTTAGGAGGAGGGTATGACAATATTTAAGAATTTAACAAAGTTATCACAAGAACATCACACTCAAATTTTATTCTCTCTCTCTCTGCCTATCTGCAACCTCTAGTTATATGGTGACTAATATATCTTAATGTATTTCAGTATATCAGTATTTTTATTATATTATTCCTTAAGATGACAACTCCAAATAACTAGTACTGAAAGAAAATACCAGAACCACCAATATTTTTCTTTTCTTGACATACTTGCAGGTATATATTTTTATGTTTATAACAGAAGCTAATAAAGAAACATGCCCAGCTTATTATTTCTAGATTGATTGCAGAAATAGCTACTACCCTTTTTGATGATGTGGAAGTTTATACATGTACTGATGAAGCAACAGCTGTGATAAATCACTTCAAGAAAGTAACACTTCTCATTGCTTTTCTCTTTGTTCCCTTACACCCTGTGTTATGAAGTGAAATGTGCCTGGACTTGTCTTTAGGACGTATAAGTGATAATCTGCAGAATGGGCTGTGCGTGCTAACACTTAATATTCACCTATGCCCCAGGTATTATGCTATTGTTAATTTTGAATAAAAGCTGGCACCTTATTTTTTTTATATGCCATTGTTGCATCTGCTTCTATTGCAGAATAAAATAAAGACCACTATTCTCTGATTTTCACTTTTTGTCCTTTTAAACTCTATTAATTTATTTAAAGGTTAGATGGATTTGGCTAACTTCTCAACTTTAAGCAAGGTAATAAGAACTATTCCTGTGTATTGCACATAACAGTTACCTCGTTCAAGAAATTAGCAGCAAAGAAGCCATCTCCTACTTTTATCCCCAAGTTCTAGCAGAATAGTAGGTGACATAAATAAGCAAATACGGTAAATAAAAATATACTGAGCTCAATTATCATGAATTATTCCTATGATTCTATGATTACATTTATTTATTAATATTACAAGTCTTGGGAGGATTAACCAAGATGGTGGAGTAGAAGGACGTGCTCTCACTCCCTCTTGTGAGAACACCAGAATCACAAATGGCTGCTGGACAATCATCGACAGGAAAACACTGGACTTCACCAAGGAGGATACCCCACGTCCAAGGACAGAGGAGAAGCCACAGTGAGACGGTAGGAGGGGCGCAATCAGAGTAAAATCAAATCCCATAACTGCTGGTGGGTGACTCACAGACTGGCGAACACTTATACCACAGAAGTCCACCCACTGGAGTGAAGGTTCTGAGCCCCACGTCAGTCTTCCTAACCTGGGGGTCCGGCAACGGGAGGAGGAATTCATAGAGAATCAGACTTTGAAGCCTAGTGGGAATTGATTGCAGGACTTTGACAGGACTGGGGGAAACAGAGACTCCACTCTTGGAGGGCACACACAAAGTAGTGTGCGCATCGGGACCCAGAGGAAGGAGCAGTGACCCTGGGGGAGACTGAACCAGACCTACCTGCTAGTGTTGGGGGGTCTCCTGCAGAGGCGGGGGGTGGCTCTGTTTCACCGTGGGGACAAGGACACTGGCAGCGGAGGTTCTGGGAAGTACTCCTTGGCTCGAGCCCTCCCAGAGTCTGCCATTAGCCCCACCAAAGAGCCCAGGTAGGCTCCAGTGTTGGGTTGCCTCAGGCAAAACAACCAACAGGGAGGGAACCCAGCCCCACCCATCAACAGTCAAGTGAATTAAAGTTTTACGGAGCTCTGACCGCCACAGCAACGGTCAGCTCTACCCACCACCAGAGCCTCCCATCAAGCCTCTTAGATAGCCTCAACCACCAGAGGGCAGACAGCAGAAGCAAGAAGAACAACAATCCTGCAGCCTGTGGAAAAAAAACCACATTTACAGAATGATAGACAAGATGAAAAGGCAGAGGGCTATGTACCAGATGAAGGAACAAGAAAAAACCCCAGAAAAACAACTAAATGAAGTGGAGATAGGCAACCTTCCAGAAAAAGATTTCAGAATAATGATAGTGAAGATGATCCAGGACCTCGGAATAAGAATGGAGGCAAAGATTGAGAAGATGCAGGAAATGATTAACAAAGACCTAGGAGAATTAAAGAACAAACAAACAGAGATGACCAATACAATAACTGAAATGAAAACTACACTAGAAGGAATCAATAGCAGAATAACTGAGGCAGAAGATCGGATAAGTGACCTGGAAGACAGAATGGTGGAATTCACTGCTGCGGAACAGACTAAAGAAAAAAGAATGAAAAGAAATGAAGACAGCCTAAGAGACCTCTGGGACAACACTAAACGCAACAACATTCACATTATAGGGGTCCCAGAAGGAGAAGAGAGAGAGAAAGGACCCAAGAAAATATTTGAAGAGATTACAGTCGAAAACTTCCCTAACATGGGAAAGGAAAGAGCCACCCAAGTCCAGGAAGCACAGAGAGTCCCATACAGGATAAACCCAAGGGGAAACACGCCGAGACACATAGTAATCAAAGTGGCAAAAATTAAAGACAAAGAAAAATTATTGAAAGCAGCAAGGGAAAAACGACAAATAACGTACAAGGGAACCCCCATAAGGTTAACAGCTGATTTCTTAGCAGAAACTCTACAAGCCAGAAGGGAGTGGCATGATATACTTAAAGTGATGAAAGGGAAGAACCTACAACCAAGATTACTCTACCCGGCAAGGATCTCATTTAGATTTGATGGAGAAATCAACAGCTTTACAGACAAGCAAAAGCTAAGAGAATTCAGCACCACCAAACCAGCTCTACAACAAATGCTAAAGGAACTTCTCTAAGTGGGAAACACAAGAGAAGAAAAGGACCTACAAAAACAAACCCAAAACAATTAAGAAAATGGTCATAGGAACATACATATCGATAATTACCTTAAACGTGAATGGATTAAATGCTCCAACCAAAAGACACAGACTTGCTGAATGGATACAAAAACAAGACCCATATATATGCTGTCTACAAGAGACCCACTTTAGAGCTAGGGACACATACAGACTGAAAGTGAGGGGATGGAAAAAGATATTCCATGCAAATGGAAATCAAAAGAAAGCTGGAGTAGCTATACTCATATCAGATAAAACAGACTTTAAAATAAAGAATGTTACAAGAGACAAGGAAGGACACTACATAATGATCAAGGGATCAATCCAAGAAGAAGATATAACAATTATAAATATATATGCACCCAACATAGGAGCACCTCAATACATAAGGCAACTGCTAACAGCTCTAAAAGAGGAAATTGACAGTAACACAATAATAGTGGGGGACTTTAACGCCTCACTTACACCAATGGACAGATCATCCAAACAGAAAATTAATAAGGAAACACAAGCTTTAAATGACACAATAGACCAGATAGATTTAATTGATATTTATAGGACATTCCATCCCAAAACAGCAGATTACACGTTCTTCTCAAGTGCGCACGGAACATTCTCCAGGATAGATCACATCTTGGGTCACAAATCAAGCCTCAGTAAATTTAAGAAAATTGAAACCATATCAAGCATCTTTTCTGACCACAACGCTATGAGATTAGAAATGAATTACAGGGAAAAAAAACGTAAAAAACACAAACACATGGAGGCTAAACAAAACATTACTAAATAACCAGGAGATCACTGAAGAAATCAAAGAGGAAATAAAAAAATACCTAGAGACAAATGACAATGAAAACACGACGACCCAAAACCTATGGGATGCAGCAAAAGCAGTTCTAAGAGGGAAGTTTACAGCTATACAAGCCTACCTAAGGAAACAAGAAAAATCTCAAGTAAACAATCTAACCTTACACCTAAAGAAATTAGACAAAGAAGAACAAACAAAACCCAAAGTTAGCAGAAGGAAAGAAATCATAAAGATCAGAGCGGAAATAAATGAAATAGAAACAAAGAAAACAATAACAAAGATCAATAAAACTAAAAGCTGGTTCTTTGAGAAGATAAACAAAATTGATAAGCCATTAGCCAGACTCATCAAGAAAAAGAGCGAGAGGACTCAAATCAATAAAATTAGAAATGAAAAAGAAGTTACAACAGACACTGCAGAAATACAAAGCATCCTAAGAGACTACTACAAGCAACTTTATGCCAATAAAATGGACAACCTGGAAGAAATGGACAAATTCTTAGAAAGGTATAACCTTCCAAGACTGAACCAGGAAGAAACAGAAAATATGAACAGACCAATCACAAGTAATGAAATTGAAACTGTGATTAAAAATCTTCCAACAAACAAAAGTCAAGGACCAGATGGCTTCACAGGTGAATTCTATCAAACATTTAGAGAAGAGCTAACACCCATCCTTCTCAAACTCTTCCAAAAAATTGCAGAGGAAGGAACACTCCCAAACTCACTCTATGAGGCCACCATCACCCTGATACCAAAACCAGACAAAGACACTACAAAAAAAGAAAATTACAGACCAATATCACTGATGAATATAGATGCAAAAATCCTCAACAAAATCCTAGCAAACAGAATCCAACAACACGTTAAAAGGATCATGCACCACGATCAAGTGGGATTTATCCCAGGGATGCAAGGATTCTTCAATATACGCAAATCAATCAATGTGATACACCATATTAACAAATTGAAGAATAAAAACCATATGATCATCTCAATAGATGCAGAAAAAGCTTTTGACAAAATTCAACACCCATTTATGATAAAAACTCTCCAGAAAGTGGGCATAGAGGGAACCTACCTCAACATAATAAAGGCTATATACGACAAACCCACAGCAAACATCATTCTCAATGGTGAAAAACTGAAAGCATTTCCTCTAAGATCAGGAACAAGACAAGGATGTCCACTCTCACCACTATTATTCAACATAGTTCTGGAAGTCTTAGCCATGGCAATCAGAGAAGAAAAAGAAATAAAAGGAACACAAATTGGAAAAGAAGAAGTAAAACTGTCACTGTTTGCAGATGACATGATACTATACATAGAGAATCCTAAAACTGCCACCGGAAAACTGCTAGAGCTAATGAATGAATTTGGTAAAGTTGCAGGATACAAAATTAATGCACAGAAATCTCTTGCATTCCTATACACTAATGATGAAAAATCTGAAAGAGAAATTATGGAAACACTCCCATTTACCATTGCAACCAAAAGAATAAAATACCTAGGAATAAACCTACCTAGGGAGACAAAAGACCTGTATGCAGAAAACTATAAGACACTGATGGAAGAAATTAAAGATGATACCAACAGATGGAGAGATATACCATGTTCTTGGATTGGAAGAATCAACATTGTGAAAATGAGTATACTACCCAAAGCAATCTACAGATTCAATGCAATCCCTATCAAATTACCAATGGCATTTTTTACAGAGCTAGAACAAATCATGTTAAAATTTGTATGGAGACACAAAAGACCGCGAATAGCCAAAGCAGTCTTGAGGGAAAAAAACGGAGCTGGAGGAATCAGACTCCCTGACTTCAGACTATACTACAAAGCTACAGTAATCAAGACAATATGGTACTGGCACAAAAACAGAAACATAGATCAATGGAACAAGATAGAAAGCCCAGAGATAAACCCACGCACCTATGGTCAACTAATCTATGACAAAGGAGGCAAAGATATACAATGGAGAAAAGACAGTCTCTTCAATAAGTGGTGATAGGAAAACTGGACAGCTACATGTAAAAGAATGAAATTAGAATACTCCCTAACACCATACACAAAAATAAACTCAAAATGGATTAGAGACCTAAATGTAAGACTGGACACTATAAAACTCTTAGAGGAAAACATAGGAAGAACACTCTTTGACATAAATCACAGCAAGATCTTTTTTGATCCACCTCCTAGAGTAATGGAAATAAAAACAAAAATAAACACATGGGACCTCATGAAACTTCAAAGCTTTTGCACAGCAAAGGAAACCATAAACAAGACGAAAAGACAACCCTCAGAATGGGAGAAAATATTTGCAAACGAATCAACGGACAAAGGATTAATCTCCAAAATATATAAACAGCTCATGCAGCTCAATATTAAAGAAACAAACACCCCAATCCACAAATGGGCAGAAGACCTAAATAGACATTTCTCCAAAGAAGACATACAGACGACCACGAAGCACATGAAAAGATGCTCAACATCACTAATTATTAGAGAAATGCAAATCAAAACCACAATGAGGTATCACCTCACACCAGTTAGAATGGGCATCATCAGAAAATCTACAAACAACAAATGCTGGAGAGGGTGTGGAGAAAAGGGAACCCTCTTGCACTGTTGGTGGGAATGTAAATTGATACAGCCACTATGGAGAACAATATGGAGGTTCCTTAAAAAACTAAAAATAGAATTATCATATGACCCAGCAATCCCACTACTGGGCATATACCCAGAGAAAACCATAATTCAAAAAGACACATGCACCCCAATGTTCATTGCAGCACTATTTACAATAGCCAGGTCATGGAAGCAACCTAAATGCCCATCGACAGACGAATGGAGAAAGAAGTTGTGGTACATATATACAATGGAATATTACTCAGCCATAAAAAGGAACGAAATTGAGTCATTTGTTGAGAAGTGGATGGATCTAGAGACTGTCATACAGAGTGAAGTAAGTCAGAAAGAGAAAAACAAATATCGTATATTAACGCATGTATATGGAACATAGAAAAATGGTACAGATGAGCCGGTTTGCAGGGCAGAAGTTGAGACACAGATGTAGAGAACGGACATATGGACATCAAGGGGGGAAAACTGCGGTGGGGTGGGGATGGTGGTGTGCTGAATTTGGCGACTGGGATTGACATGTATACACTGATTTGTATAAAATTGATGCCTAATAAGAACCTGCAGTATAAACAAACAAACAAACAAAACAACTAATACTAAACTTTCATTGGGTTATTTGTATGGAAACATGTCAATATAAATGTTTCAGACATTACATGAAATTTCTAAAAATCTTATATGTTCTGGTATAATGTTATAAGTCATAATCCTAGTTATTACTTTAAAATGTATATCTCAGAAATAACTAATTTTCTTGTCAACTGCATTATTATGAACTTTCATCAAATCTTTAACCGTGGTCATTTTTAAGTCTTTTGTCATTTACAGACAGTTCTGGGTGTACTCTGATGCTTTTGCAAATATGTTCCTATAAAAGGGTCTCATCTTCAAGAAATTCATGGAAAAGACTCTGACAAGTACAGGTTTCTGGTAACTGACTGTACTGCTGAACTGAATGAATAAGCATTTTCAGAACTCTAATGAAAAACTGATGAACTCATAAAAATGCTAACAAAAGATTAAGATGAAAAAAAATTAATTACATGGGACTGAGTGAACTGATGAGGATGAGTATAACTTTTGTGACTTTCTGTTTGAATTAAAAAAAAAAAAAATCCCACAAGGACTCAGAGGCAAAGAATATAGAAATCAATTTTCATTGCAAAGTAAAGGAGCTGTTACAGTGGAGGATTACTGGACTGAATGTCAATATTATGACATAGTATGAGTGTGTTTCATGTTTGGTAATTGCAATCGTTGCTTTTGTTGTGGTCATCCATGTACAATGCTTGGTGTCAGTCTATTTATCTCTTGTAAAAATAAAATACAGTGTGTGTGTGTGAAAAAAAAATAAAATAAAAAAAAATAAAAGTCAAAAAAAAAATATTACAAGTCTTTGCTAAAACGTCAATTCTGGGGGGAAGCCCTCTCGACTATGCTCTTTAAAACCACAAATAATCCCCTCACTTGGCACACCTAACCCTTACTCCCTTCTTTCTTTTCCTCCACAGTATTTATCAATACCAGACATACTTCATCATGAAGACCAGGATTTGTGTCTGTATTGTTCACTACTTTATCCCCAATGTCTGGCACATACTAGCTGCTCAATAAAAATAGGATGAATACTATAAACATGTATGAAGTACAGTAGGTATTCGTTAGAGCACTTACCACAATTTATCTTATTTGTCATCAAACATTCCTTCCACACCACCAGCTCCTCTCTTAGTCTTCGCTGTAGTGCCAACAATAAATGGCTTAACGCCAAAAACATAGCAGCCATCATCAACGTATTCCTTTCCCTCACCTTTCTTATCATTAAGCCCTTGGTTCTATCTCCAAAATATATCTTGGATTTTTCTACTTCTATCTCCACTGTCTCCACCATTATCTCTCTCTTGAACAAGAGCAATACCCTTTTAACAGGTCTTTCTCCTGTATACCTGTCCCTCCCAAAAGCATTCAGATGAATCTCTTGACCCAAGAATGAAGTCATGTTGTTTCCTACTTCAAACCTCTCAATTACTTCCTGTTGTTCACAAAAGAAAATCCATGCTCCTTATTACAACCTGTAGGGCTACATCACCTGGCTCCTTCTCTCCTCGAAACTTCAACGCACCATGCTCAGATACATTGTTCACCATGCTGCAGCCATGCTGGCTTTTTCTTTGTGTCTCTGAAATAAGCCAAACTCTTTCTGAATTTTATGTCTTGGTGTTTGCTATTCCCTCTTCCTGAAACACTCTTCCCATATCTTTACAAAGCCCACATTCATCCTTTGGATAGTACCTCAAATGCCATCTTCATATAAGATCTTCTCATGACCACCCTAATTAAGACCTTCTCACGACCACCCAGATTCAGATCTTCTCATGACCACCCTAATTAATTAAGTGGTCTCCCCCGTCATTCTCTCATCACCTTGTTTATTACTGCCATGGTTCTTACTATCAGATTTCTCGTTTGCTTGCTATTTATTAAAACGTAAGCAGGGCAGGGACTTAGCCTCTTTGAATTGGCAAGAACTAATAAAATGCCTTGCATATACGGATTGCTCCATATATAGCAACTGAATCAATAAATGTAACATTCTCTTCACCAGCGCGTGCAACCCTCATGTTTGTAATTCCAATACCTAGCACTTACAAGGTGTGCTAAGAATGTTGAAGTGAATTACAAACTTTAAATCTGTTACTTCTATCATGAGTGCCTCCCAGAAATGCATTTGTTCATAAAGATTTGCATACAGTAGCTGGACTGAGAGAAAATGCTGAATTCATTCAATTGACATTTACTCAGTGTTCGTCAAGTGCTGGAAACTTGGTAACATGGTAACTTGGCTTGTGAGTGTAGAACAGGAGATATCACTTCTTAATTATTTGATAATTTCATAAATGCAGGGCACACATTTCACCAAGGCATTTGGCAATATTTTTCATTATATCTCTGTTTTCAAATGCAGAAATGTGGGTTGGATAGTAGCCCTGCTAACAGATTAGGTACCACAAAATGGCTGGATGAAGAGTTCCACTCCAAGAGTGTGCAGCGTGTTCAACAGCTCATTCAGGGCAGCAAATATTTGCTGAGCAGCTCCTACCATCCAAGTGCTGAGCTTGATGTGAGAACAATACAAGTATTACGTGTCATCTCTTACCTGGAAGGGTGCATACGTTTTCTGGCAACTTAGCACAGATCTATCCCCTGTACTATTAACATCATTTTAAAAGTAATAGACTGGATGAATACATAAAGAGTGTGCTACTATCAACATCATACAAAAATCAAAGGAAAAGAAAACAAAAGCAATAAATTAATCAAAATCCAAGAGATGATAACTGTCTAGAAGGCTGGGATGAATTTTTTTAATGAAATTTAACTCAGATAAATATATGGTTCTACTCTCAAGTTCAAAATACCAACCACATATCTACAAAACGGAGGTGATACAGAATATGACTACTCATAAAAATCACATAGGGATTTTAACTTACAGTACTCTGTAAAAACTATTGTGACACAGCTGTCATAGAAACTCGTTTCATCTTCAGTGCATTTACAAAGCAGTAATCAGTCCGGTGCCAGACAGACCACTCAGAACTCAGACTAGTATGTTCAGAAGTGGGTACCACACTATAAAAAAATTCAGAGGAATCAGCCAAGATGATAATGAGGACTCTTGCTGCTACAGAACTTGGGATTGCTAAAAGTCTTATACTACTGAAGAATCTGCACAGGAAGGTGGAATATATGAAGAGAGGGTGAGTGAATGGTGGGGAAGGAAGGAGCTGATAAATGTCTTCAAATATTCAAAGGGCAGTTATGTGGAAGAAATACTAGACCCCTTATTTATGATCCCAGGGCAAAGAACTAGAAAACTATAGGAAGAGGGATTTTGATTCACTATAAATAAGGGCTAACTAACAGCACTGTCCTGAGAAAGCCTGAACCATCTCACAAGAAAAAGAGTTCTCCACCAATGGCAGGTTTCCCATGGCTGCTGGGATGTCCTGTTGGCAAAGGTATCATGTGAGAGATGTGAACACTGAATGGGTAATTGGATCAAATGATTGCTAGATTCTAAGATCTTTATATTCTATGATAAAATGAAAAGTGATATAAAAATTGGGAAGGATAACTTTTCATTCATTCATTCATTTACCTAATACTGCTTTTGTTAGGCACTGTTACAGCTGCCATGGTTGCAAAAGTGAACTTAAATAGGCAAAAATCGCTATACTTGTGAAGCTTACATTCTAAATGGCTTGGAACAATAAGGCTACTTAGTGCTAGTCTGAGGCAAAGCTATGCTAGAGAAACTCATTCATCTCTTCTTTTTAAGTTAGAAGTTATGATGGATACAGCCATTTGTTTCAGTCACAAAAACTGTCAGCACCTTTTGCCTTTATCACTGCTGTATCTTCTCCCTTCCACTCTAATCTATTGCTTTGCTCATCACCATTGCAAAACAATGACTTATAATTAATTATTTGTACTTTGCAACCATTAATAAAATATATTTTGCCATTTACTAATGTATTAGATATTAATGCGTTCTCTTGGGTCTGAGCTTCTACACATTAAAAATGTCCATTTTAAAAATTATAAAATACAAGGTTCATTATTAAAATTTATAAATTATGAATAAGGATAAAAATTAAAAGACGTATATATTTCTGATCTTTTAATAGCATGATATATGCATATATACAAATGCAGATTTAGGCTTATTTTTCCCAAACTTGTGGCATTTCTGTGGTTTCATATTTTACCGCACTATTAAAATTATTAGAACACTAGTCTTTTTGGAATTGATAAAACAAATCCCTTAATTGGAACGGCAGACATCTATCATCGTCTTTGTGGGCTGTCTTTAGATTTAAGAAGATATAAAAAGCTATCATCATCAAATGACACTTAGTAAACACCCTGTGTTGGCTAAGTACATAAGAACATTAAATATGAAGAATTTCCATTTTAGTTAGATCAATTGATCCACATCAAGTCAATGATACTAGAGAATTTTGCCTTCTACATGATGACAGAACAGCTCTAAAAATATACATTTAATCCTTATTGATTTAAACATATGTAGAACTTATTTATACTTTTGACCTCTGTCACATCATGGAGTAAGACATTTCCTTATATTTTCCGAATAACTTAGTGGAATTTGAGAAAATATTCCAAAGGTGTTTGGAACAAATAATTCAACATAATACTGAGTTGTACAGTCCCTCACTTGTGGGCTGAAAACCCACATGACAGCCTCAATATTAAATAATTGCACTTGCAAGGCAGTGCCACAGTATATACCTGAATGTTGTAGCCAGCTACTCCAGAAACCTATAGTTGTGATGTTTTGGATTTTGCTGGGCTAAACTTATTCAACTGAGGTATAAGTTCTTGTACTTTTTTAATAGCAGTTATTTCTGTTCAGGTCCTTGAAAGAAAGCACTAAGTAAAATTGCTAAACCTACTATCTGCCTTTCATAATTGCTTAATTTTATCTTTTTTAACACAGGAAGACCTAACTTTTCCACATGTGCCATCATAAAATATGAATTCCTTGATCATTTTATCTCTCCTGAAACTCTTTTAGCCTTTCTGCATCTTTGTTAGGGTGCTTACCAGAATTGGATATTTCAAGTAGGAAAGTACCATAATTTTAAGTACAGATTGGAAAGTAATTTTTTGTCTTTTGCAAGTAAATACTGTCTTGCATTTTGGTCTTTTAGGTAAAAGCATTATACTAAACTACTACCTTCAAAGAATGGGACATAATGACTCTAAGCCTTGTTATCAAGTAAGCACAATTTGAATTAATTTTCTCCAAATGCATTTCTTTACTTTTGCCAACATTAAGCCTGACATTAGATATAATCATTTTTCAATGCTTACCTGCAAAGGGCATGGCATTTGTACACCACCCACTTAATCTTCCTAGTATAATACAAGTTATAAATGTGAGCCACATACGTAATTTTTAGTCTTCTAGTGGCAAAATTTTAAAAAGTAAAAAGAAAAGGATGAAATTAATTATATTTTATGTATATCCAAAATATTATCACTTCAACATTTAATCAATATAGAAAGTATAAGAAAATAATTTTAAATTCTACTTTTTCATACTGCTTTTGAAATGTGGTGTGTGTTTTCAATTACAGCACAATTCATTTCAGACTAGCCACGTGTGGCTAATGGCTACCATATTGGAAGGCACAGTTCTACAAACAAGCTGTCAGGCCATATGCTGATGGGAAGTTTAGAAATAGCACAGTTTGCATTCTCAGGTTACTATATTAACACGACTCTACCCGTAACACTGAATATGAATTAATCTATTAAAAGTGTTGCAATTATAGACTTTAAACAATTTAGGTTAGTCTTTGTTTTAAAATGATGCAAAAAACATAGCTGGTTTCCCACCAGCCTTTCAGCTGCAACAACCATTTAATGAAGAAGAGTTCCAATCTTTTCAATTAGTTTAATTAAAACATGGCATTTTAAAGGTAATATGGATGACTCCAGGACTGCAGATTTGTTTGTTTTATTAGTAATAGAAGGGCCTTTCCCCACTCATATGAAGCTGGAAAATAGTATTCAAATGATTTAATATCTTTGAAAGAACAAAGTACAGAAATATTTATATAACATAATACCATAGGTGGAATATCCATCTTAACCTAATGTTAAGAATGACAAAGTGAAGATAAACCAGCATAATACATCTTATTTATTTTCCAATAATACAGCTGGGACATTCCATATACCTAACTTCTTTAACCTGTCAGGAAGAGTAACTTATCTGTATTTAATTTTCTCCTGCATATATTGAATGAATAAATTGTGAAAATATGTTTGAACACTTCTTTTAGAAACAACTATACTTCTTTTAAGGTTATTCAGTTTTTAGTGAGAAACCATCAAATCCTATTTCAACTAAAAAAAGGTAAATAATTAAAGAAAAAAATGAATATGGGAGACTACTTACTATTATGTTATAAACATGATCTTCAAGCCTATAATATAAATTCAAAGCTTTTCAGCAAATCACAGGAAGTCAATGTAAAAAGTATTAAAATTTTTTGCAATAAATTCTATTTGTTTTAAAATAGTCTATTAAATCTAAATGTTGACAGTAATATTAGTAAAAAAAAAAAAGCTATGTTCAAAGAAAGTTTTCAGGGAAAATGTAAAACAAGTTAATCATGAAGCAACATTACAAGATCCAAAGATTAAAATTTGTTAGATTGAGGATATGATGACTGATACCATATAACAAGCAGACCAGGGTGAAGTCCAGAGAGATCATCTAAGGCAAGAAGAATCAGCCAGCTCCTGGAGGTCTCCAGCCCAAGGGGATTGGGCAGGAGGGTTCTAAGCACTGATCTGATGATCAGATGATTAGAAACTCTTAATATCAAGAGATCAGATATTAAGACAGGAATAATGCCACCAGAGGCAGGATATTTCCTACGTTGGGCCAGAGCTGGGCTTCAGAGTATGGGCAGGCCTGATACCATAGGCCCAATGTAGCAAAAGGAAAAAGGAAAAGCATGAAGGCTCAAGAACATACTGATACTGTCATTATTAAAAACAGCATGTGAAAATTGAATTTAAAATGAAATAGATTTTTTTAAATTCTAGAAATTCCTCTGAGAATTCATTTTCCCCTCCAGAAAAAACGTAAACTCAAGATAATGAATCATATCTACCTTCTTATATGCTTTACATCTATTTGCTACCTTTTATCAACACTATTAATAACAATAATCTGAGGAATAGCTTTCATGCTAGACTCCCTAAGACCAGGAAAAATATTAAAAACTCATCACCATTTAACAAAAAAACAGTCTCTGAAAATGCACAGTCAAATAATCTTGGTCCACAGGGCTAAGGCTCCCATTCACTCCGTCCTTATTGAGGGCTCACTAGATGCAAGGGCTCCTAGGATTATGGTGTCTAGTGTGAAGAGTCAAAAGCCGACTTAAGCAGAGCAAAATGCTAACTTCAAAGTCTAGCCCTGTAATACCAAGGTTGAGAAGAATGGGAGAAATAACAGAAGAGGGAATAAAGAGAGAAACTGAGAGGGAAGATCAGAATAAAACAGGAACAAGTAAGCAGCAGACATACTGTTAGCAGAGAAGACAAGAAATGCAGAGAGAAGAAAGAGGTAAAAACTGTGTGTGCGTGTGTGTGTGTGCACATGCGCATGTGTATATACTTGGAGTGGGCAGGGACAGGGCTGCCTGCATCACATCTCTGAAAGCTTAAGACATCACACTTTTTAAGGGCAGGGTTCACAACTATAAACCTCTAAAATTTTAGTCCTGAGACTTCTCTAAAGTGGCATACAATAATACTGCAGACTCATAAAT
Source organism: Eschrichtius robustus (assembly GCF_028021215.1). Classification (NCBI taxonomy): domain Eukaryota; kingdom Metazoa; phylum Chordata; class Mammalia; order Artiodactyla; family Eschrichtiidae; genus Eschrichtius; species Eschrichtius robustus. The sequence continues at coordinate 6,100,906 of NC_090832.1, read as the reverse complement.
TATATAAGTTTAAAAAAAAGTTTAGCAAATCTTATTAAGTGCATTATGAATACGCTATCTTCCTCAAGGAAAACAAATGGGTGAAACAAAAGCTATAGGCTTGCTAACTGTAAGAGAGAAAAGAAGCAGTGCAGAACATGGAAATGGCAAGCACAGGCCAACTTGATGGGTCAGAATGATGTCCAGTCTTGGAAGAGGCAGCAATTTAAATTCTTCACTGATCAACCCCCTAAGCAAGGGAAAATTAGCAAACATGATAATCCAGCCATAAGAATAATGATGATAAAGATAATTACAATTCTATTTCTATCATTCATGTGTGGGTCCTATGCCAGGTGCTTTTGAATCATTAGCCACAGGAAGCCTGCAAACCTGTCATTGTCATCCTTATTATGTGCACAAGCAAAAAGAAGGTAGAGAGACTCCCTAAGTTGCCCAAGATTATACAGATAAATGGAGGAGCTCAGGATAAGCACAAAGGTGTCTGGTTCCAAAACTGTGTCTCTCACCTACATTGGAATCTAACCTGGGACCAAAGTTTCAACAGCTCTGAAGGAAAGACAGTGGATACTCTACCTCCAGTCTAATGCTCAATGAAGAGGTAAGTCACTGAGCAAATGCATCTGACTCTCTGAGGTGGTTAAAAAAATTAAAATAAAATAAAGCCAGAATACACACTAGAGAAAATTTGATGTCTTTTTCCTGAAAACTCATTTAAGAGCACAATCTGTCCCCTTAATATTTTTACAATGCTGATCTAAGGTACTTCATCAAGTCCTACCAACATCTATACTAGTAGGTACCAGTAAATTAAGGTGAGTCCCTTGGACTTCAAACAAAGCAGGACAGATTGGCTATTCTTGCTCATGATGATATTGTAGGCAGTCACAAAATAAAGTCTCTGATGAATATGTCACCTCCTAGGCCTTTCAAGCATGTGATTAACACACTAATTCATGAATGTGCACAGGCATTTTGCATCTATGATCCCTAACTAATATCAATAGAACGTTTCCAGAACCACTGGCTTACTAGAGAAAAAGCAATTGCCAGATAGATCTCATTATGCCCCTTCTCTTTTTAAAAACTCTTTCACTGAGAATGATATTCAAAGTCCTTCATTAGGTATTTAAAGCCCTTCACAATTTCTTTTTCAAGCCGTTTCCCACTATACTTTCTCCTTTCGATATCCATTCTTCTCATCCTACTCCTCTTAGCCATGGCCTCCCTCTACTCCCTAAACACCAGCCACAATGAGCTTGTTTCCAGATTATGCTTTATATTCTTATGCCATAATTAATATATTTTTTTTCCAAACCGTACATTTTCTCTGGAATAATCTTCCCACCATGTTTCATTAACCATGAAGAAGCTAACCTTTGAGGAGCTCTTTCCAAACTATACCCCTTTATAAGCATTCCTATATCCTCCTCCATTGTTTGGTAACCCTAAGAACATTTACTGTACCCCACTTACCCTCGCCTTAGGGTTCCTAGCTTATGTATCTGTACTTTCAGTAGAGTGCAAATTCCTAGATCACCCTAGAGGGTAAATATGTTATTTATTCACTGTGAGATTTTCTTCCCATACAACTTGCCACAGCCTCTCATATGAGAAGCACTGACACATATTTGTTTAGTTTTATGAACAACTGTAGAGCTTACTCTGAGAAATAGGATTTAAAATTGACTCATAATTAGATATTACTTTTCTGCTCTTGAATATCACTTCCTTGATTCAGTCTGTGGATCAGGGTTCTCTAAAAAAAAAGTAAAATTATTCATGATGAAAGTGACTGACAATAATGTCAAAAATGTGATTTCCAATGTTGCTAGTACCTGAGATTCTGCTTGAAGTCAAACACTATGAAGAACATCAATCCCACAGAAGTCATATATCTGTTCGTGAAAAACACATTAAGAGGGACTTCCCTGGTGGTCCAGGGGTTGGGACTTCGCCTTCCAGTGCCGGGGGTGCGGGTTCGATCCCTGGTCAGGGAGCTAAGATCTCACATGCCTCACAGCCAAAAAACCAGAACACGAAACAGAAGCAATATTGTAACAAATTCAATAAAGACTTAAAGCAAAAAACACATGAACACTTTGGAATAAAACCTTCACAAAATATGTTGGCCCAAATCTCGGGATGGTGAGGAGCATCTCCTCCTGCACAACCTAGGAAACAAACTTGAAGCTTGCAGAAAGAGAGAAGAGCAAGAACAAGCAAATAAAAAGATGTGTGTGGTAACCAATGGAGGAACTAGGAGATAAGTATTTGAATGATACAGACCATTACTGACCACTAGAAAAAAATAAGAGGAAGAAGATGATGGCAACACTGAAGGAGGAAACGTGGATGTAAAAGCTATTTCTGAAGGAGAAAAGAATGCTTGAGGAAATGACTCTTCGCTCTGTGGAATCACAGACTAACATGACTGAAAAGTAGTCACCCAACAATGACCGTTACAAAATCAGGAACACACAGCAGCACGATAAAAGTCCCTGAAGACTATGGCATGAGAAGGCAGAGAATGTTAGCCAAGGGACAACTGGGTAAGAACATGTTTCGGTCCACCGCCACCCCAGATATAAGGGCTTCCTTGACTCTAATAATAATCACAATAATCAAAACACACAAATAATGATGCCACCGAGTCACCAAGAAAAGACTAAGTTGCATCTAGTACACTCTGAGTAAGATCGTTTGGAAGAATACAGTACATTTAAACTGATTTTCAGCCTATCAGAAATAAAATTTAAAGATCTAACTTAAAGGATTAAGCAGATAGCTGCATGGCAAAATGAAACTGTCAAAAATAATTGATTCTCTATTGATCTAGCCAGCTTTAGATTTATAATAGCAAATGGGTTACTAAACTATGAGACCACAAATTCCTGTCTACAGATGTCCTAGCTATATTTGTAACTACATTGTTCTGATGCCCAAGGAGAGCTAAACTTATAACTCTTCAAAATCTGTAAATGCTATTATCTCAATATTCTAAAACTAGTATATTTTAAGGTTTCCTTTTAAAACTCTACCACTGTTGGTGAAAACACACAACAGATGTAATTTTTTTACCTATAATTTTTCCATTGAATAGAAAGTCAAGGGTAGGCTGATTCTACCTCTTGAGAGTGTGTGTGTCATATTCATAATAACTAGCATGGTATTTGGCGTCTCACTGGGGTGCAAAAGGGGCACTATGTGCTACTGGGCACCACTATTGCCCAACACATTTTTCATAAAGGGAAGAGAGCAGCTCCATTAATTTATTATTTTCTAAACTCTTTTAGAAAATAGATCTGATTAAATAAAATTTTTTTTTCAAATGAGGGCACAATAAGCTAATGACCAGCACACTACCTTAAAAGTCAAGTCAAAAAATGTGCACTATAGACCAATCAGGTAATGATTTTCCTATGAAAAAAACAAATGCATTCTTTTGTGTGTGCTCTTCATAGGGGTCAATACAAACTGTTCGCCTTATTTCTGGAAGTATCTGGATTCACTAGCACACAGAATCCTCAGACTAAAATTATTAAAACATTTATTCCAGGCTGAACATATAAAAGGAACAATCTTCAGTGGTGTGGCATTTCATGGTGCCCTCCATTTAGTTTTGGTTTTGCCCCTTTTCTTCTTCTTTGGGTCTTACCTTTTCAGCATGTTTAAACTTTAGTTTTGTAATCCATGGCAATACTCACTCACTCAGATAATGAAAAGCAGTGTGATAATCTTTTCTCTTGAGATACTGAGGTTAAATCCCAAAAGGAGATTTAAGCACCTTAAAGATTCTTTTTAAATATCTCCACATTTTATACAAGGCACTGACTTTACTATAAAAATATTTAATAGGATGTATGGACAGGCTTTCCACTACTTTTTATACTTTCACAACTTTATATTTTATGTCCATCTAGTATCCAAAAAATTAATTTTCTACAGTATTCTGACCAATATAACATCATATAAATATTCCATCTTTCACCCACTCAAGTGCACTTGAAGAAAATCCATTTGAAAGCATATAAGTACCATGGTGGTTACCTAGGAAACCTATTATGACAAGTTATGTATATGTCAAAACACATGAGACTACAACTTCATAAAATTGTGTGACTGACAGTACACCAGGGGATGAGCTGCATAACAACAGCAACAACAAAAAACAGCAATAATAGCAACAGTAATACTAATAATGTGGAATCGAAAGTAATTATTGTGGCATCTAGTATTGATTGGTTATCCATAGTTTTTTAAAAGACTTCATATAAAAGACAATAAAGGAATAATACATGAATTGGGTACACTTTGTAAAATGAATAAATGAAAGCAGAGAAGGAACAAAAATCTACTCCAAAACCCAACACTAGAAGGAAATGGATAGACTCTTAGAATCACAAAATCTCTGCAGCTTATCAGTGGAAGGATCCTTAGGGTTCATCTTGTCCAATCCACATTCCAATGTAAAAATTTCTTATACATCGCCCTTGATACCAAAGTGATACAATCCCTAGCTGAAGCACTGTTGGGATCATGGTGCCCACAGATTTCACTATTGCACAACTCTATTTTTTAGAATTCAACCTTTAACTGATATGTAAGGTCTCAAGCCATTATGACCCAGAAATGAATGACTATAACTCATTATTATAATCACTATATACTCCACAAATATTATGCATAAAAAAATAAAATGTAAAAAGTCACATCACCAAAATACAAACACAATGTGATCTCCTGCCCCAAGGACAATTCACCTGCCACATACATTAAACCATGATACGTTAGTCTGGGTCCTCTGAGAAACAGACACCAAGATCTGATTAGATGTGCAGAAGATTTATCTAGGGAACACCTGGAGGGAAAACAGGGATGGATTCTTTGGGGAGTTAGAATTGTTCTGTGTTCTGTGTGTGAAGGTTAACACAATCTATACATGTGTAAAAACTCACAAAACCGTGCACCAAAAAAGTGAATTTAACTGTATGTAAACGTAATTATTTTAAAATATATTTAAAAATTGGGAGGGAGGCATAGGAGGCTGGGAGAGACATCAGACTGTAATGCAGATCCAATCCTGATCAGAAAAAAGGAAGGAAGGAAGGGTAGAAAGGAGGGAAGGAGGGAGGGAGGGAAGGAGGGAGAGGACAGAGTGTGTGGGTGAGAGAGGGAAAGAAGGAAAGAAATCTTAGACTTCCATGCAGTCCTAAGAATGTTTGGTAAGGCCATTGGGGAGCCCGTGAGCCACAGTCATCTGTCAGAGCGTCCTGAATCTCCCTGGAATGGGCCTGCCTTCGGATCCCTGCTGTGCCCACTCTGATGATGCTCATCCTTTGTGTGAATGCAGGGTCTTCCATGATCTCTTGTCTAGGTATTGTTTATATATGGGAAAGCAACTGAATTTTCATAAATTGATTTTTTTCCAGCATCCCTAATTAATTCTCCCTTATTGTTTGCAATAGCTTCTTGGCTTTTCTAAGCTAAAATCATGTATCTGCAAATACTGAGAATTTCTCCTCATGGTTTTGAATTTTTACACATCTAGTTACTTTCTTTTCTCTAATTGCATTGGCTAGTATTTCCAAAACAATGTCAAATAATACTCTGACGATGGACAGCCTTGTCAAGGATTTTCAGGGGAACACATCTAGTTTTTCCACATTAAACTTTAACCATAGTGGATAGTAGGTGGGAAAGTCTGGTTAAATGAGACTTAAATGCCGTGGACTTTGGGAAGGAGGGAGCAAGAATGATTTGATTGAAGCTATGAGAATCTAGGAGGTCAATTACCACATCCCCAGTGATAAAAGGACCTGGGAGAAAAGAGATATAATCTCTCTTCAAGTACTATCATCAAGGATTCAGCTTTCAGTTAGAGTAAGAAGGTGAAAGGGGCATATATTGTTTTACTTGTCAAAACATTAAAGATCAAAAAGTTGGAACGGATGTAGGGAAACAAGCAATCTCATAGATTGCTGGAGGGAGTCTAAATTGGTATGGCTTCCAAGAAGAATACGGCCATATCTTTCAAAATTACAAAGGCACACACTCTTTGACCCAGTAATTCTATTTCTGTATATATATAGTTGTATATGTACAAAATATATCTGAAAGAGTCACAAAAAAGTGATGATAACATCAGATGCTGTATGGGTAAAAGGGGTGGGCGGGAAATGTTTCACTGTATATCCTTTGGCAAATTTTGAATTTTGAACCATGTGAATATATTACCTATTTTGAAAAATAAAGACTAAATTTTAATTAAGAAAAAAATATTCTATATGTTAGGTGAAGATTATGGCTTATGTGAGATAAGAGTAACTCAGGGAGACCTCTTCTGGAGGAGTTGTGGGTAAAGTAGGATGGCATTGGTGGAGTTGACATATCCAGAGTATGCTCTGAAAGTACAGCTTACAGGACGTGACAATAACTAGATATAAAGGATGAGAGGGGAAAGGGGACTCATGGAAGACATCTGCACCTTTGGCTCAAGCCTTTGGGTTAATGACGTTTGTTGGGATGAGTATGACTGGGTAACAAGCCAGTTAACAGGGGTAAAAAGACACAAACAAGAATTCTGTTTTGGTTCCATTAAAGTAAAGACTCCATTAGATTTTCGAGTCAAGATGATATTGGGGTAGGATGATAGAAAAGTACAAACTATTAGGTATAAAATAAGCTATAAGGATATATTGTACAGCACAGAAAATATAGCCAATATTTTATAATAACTATAAATGGAGTACAACCTTTAAAAATTGTGAATCAGCATATTGTACACCTATAGCTTATACAATATGGTACATCGGCTATACTTAAAAAAAAAGAATTTTAAAAAGTAAAATATAAATTTACCATAAGACTCAGGGGCATTATTCATAACAGCAAAAAACTCAGAACAGGGGCTTCCCTGGTGGCGCAGTGGTTGAGAATCTGCCTGCCAATGCAGGGGACACAGGTTTGAGCCCTGGTCTGGGAAGATCCCAGATGCCGCGGAGCAACTGGGCCCGTGAGCCACAACTACTGAGCCTGCGCGTCTGGAGCCTGTGCTCCGCAACGAGAGGCCGCGATAGTGAGAGGCCCGCGCACCGCGATGAAGAGTGGCCCGCGCTCGCTGCAACTAGAGAAAGCCCTTGCACAGAAACAAAGACCCAACACAGCCAAAAATTATTAATTAATTAATTAATTAATTAATTAAAAAAAAAAAAACTCAGAACAATCCAAACATCCACCAACTGGTGAATGGATAAACAGAATGTGGTATGTCCACACAACGCACGACTATTCAGAAACAAAAGGAAATTTACTATTGATACATGATAAAGCATGGATGCATCTTGAAAACATTCTGTTAATTGAAAGAAGTCAGATGCAACAGATGCATGTTTTATAATCTCATTTATATGAAATATCCAGAAAAGGGAAATTATTATAGAGACATAAAGCAAATCTGCAGTTCCCTAGGAATGGGCATGGGAATGGTCATTAACTGAAAATGGATACAAAGAAACTTTTGGGGGTGGTAGAAATGTTCTAAAACTGAATTCTGGTGGTGCCTGGCCTAACTGTTGACTTTTTTTTTTTTAATCATTGAATTTTACATTTTTTTTTTTTATAGCTACTTTATTTATTTTTGGCTGTGTTGGGTCCCCGGTTCGCGCGAGGGCTTTCTCCAGTCGCGGCAAGTGGGGGCCACTCTTCATCGCGGTGCGCGGGCCTCTCACCATCGCGGCCCCTCCCGCCGCGGGGCACAGGCTCCAGACGCGCAGGCTCAGCAGTCGTGGCTCATGGGCCCAGCCGCTCCGCGGCACGCGGGATCCTCCCAGACCAGGGCCCGAACCCGCGTCCCCCGCATTAGCAGGCAGACTCCCAACCACTGCGCCACCAGGGAAGCCCTGAATTTTACATTTTAAATAGGGAATTTTATGGTATATAAAGTGTGGACCCAATAAAACTTTTAAAACCTTAAAAAAATAGCTTTTGAAGGTGTCTCCTGATACCTAACTTTTAATTTGCAGTTTTTCAATTGTCACTGAGACTAGGCATCCTTCTTATAATTACTGGTCATTTTCGTTTCTTTCGTTGTGACTATCTGTTCATAGTCTTTGCTCATCTGCATATTAGGCATATTTTTCTCATTAATTTGTAAGGACTGTTTGTATATTAAAAGAAATTAGCTCTTTTATCATATATACTAAAAGGTTTTTTTTTAACTTTTTAAACTGTTTTGTTAGAACAGTTCATCACTTTTACATTGTTTATAATATTTTTCTTAGAGGAATTCTTAATTTTATGTAGTTATTATGTTTACTAATTTTTTTCTACGTTCTGTCATATATTCCTTTCACAATCAGAAAAAAACTTACTTAAAAACAAATCTCATTACTGATTGTTAATGTTAATGTAAGTTCTACAACAGAGAAAATACGTTTTATATAATTGCAGAGGGTTTACAAAAATTAGGTTTTGAGGGCATACATTTGTCATTTTCATAGTTAAACCACTGGAATATCTTTTATAAAGTTATATAGCATTGCTTTATTTCTTAAAAAAATGGATATTTAGGGACATTCTCCAATTCAAAGCCCAAGATGAACTAAGATTCCTTAAAGGAATGGTAGTTATTATTTTTGCTTACCAGCGTTAAAACTCAGCTAGAGATAATAACTGTGCTTGTATAGCATATTTTTAAAACATGTTGGCACAGTGATTTTCTTCAATTATTTTTAAAAACACCAGAGTAGTATAAAAGACATTGCTATTTTTTTAAATGCTGCTCAGTAAAACCAATGACTTTATAAAACAGGTAATTATTTCCCTTGAGGTCAGGAGTAGGTTTAATGTTAGAGTAGAAAATCAAAATAAATGTGATGGGCTTTTCTCAAAATAGTAAATTAGCACTTGATTCCCACCTGCACACTGGCATTTATCTTTGTCTCCAGAGCTAGTAACTAAATTTGATGCAGCAGCAGGGTACAGAGATGCCACTCGCTGTTTAACTCACCAAGGAAACAGCTGCTTTGTACTGACATCCACTGCACTTGTCTTTAGACCCAACGACTGTTCACATTAATTTGGGTTGACTGCCTGTTGAAGTAACCTGTTCAACCTCAGTTACTCACCTCAGTTAGTTCTTCATTAGATGTGAGCAACCACAAGGTGACCGATATCTGAGGGAACCACAGCTATGGGCTGACAAGAATGGAATCTCATCACTAAGTCTACAGGCTTGCTGGAGGAGCCCAAAGAACCACAATCTTCTACTGCATATGCAAAGCACGTCTTACTTCAAATGATTATCAGCAGCTAAGCTGCAATGACACAAATCTCTAATAAATTAATATCTGACATTAAAGAGAGCTTTATTTCAGCCTTTATTTTGTTTAGTATTTTTTCTTAAATTATAAATTGATTGCTTTTTATTTTTTTAAGTGCATAAATTTTTAAAGTGGAAGTGCCTACTCACCCTATCAATACCTACCTAATTCTGCTCTCCAGGGGTTAGCACTATTAACAATTTGGTGCGCATCTTTCCAGACCTTTCAATGTGCATACATACATATCATATATTGCATACTTATCTATTTGTATATATGTATATATACCAAATATGCCAAATAGATAAGATGGATATACACATATCCATCTATACTTCTTTTTAAAAAAATGGTATCATACTAAAAGTTCTATAATTCTATTTTGTACTCAATAATATATCAATAATAATAATAATAATAATAATAATAATAATAATAATAAATCAACATACTCCTTCCATTAAAGTAACTACAGTTCTGCTCCACTCTTTCTTTTAGTGTCATGGTGTACCATACTATGCATGTATCATAATTTATGTAAACGTTCTTCCTTTAGGGGACATTCCAACTGCCTCTGGTTTTCATGATTAAAAAGAATTCTTTAATGAAGATATACTCTTGTTCATATATATCTGTGGGACAGAATATGAGCGGTGGAATTCTGGGTCAGCGGATATGTGCATTTAAATTTTTTGTAGTAATTATCAAAATGCCTTTCCAAATGGTTGTTGTTCTTTACACTTCCACCAACAAGGACTATTTTAAGAACCTAGTTACATGTAACACACTATGGAATATGTCACAGGATAAATACATTAGCACCAATTTAAAAACACTTCAAGGAGAAACTTCACAATCAACCCCCAAGAACATTTGGAAAATGGGCGGAGGGGAAGAAATGTTTTCAGCCAATGAATGGCATAGACTCTGGTAATGCCACCACTTGACCCTCAGCAGTTATGGCAATCACCCAATTTTTAACAACCTAGTAACATATGAATGCTAATCCCCTGGCCACAAGCTTAAAGCTTTATTCCAGGAGGTCAACTTTGTTTTACAAAAGGATGCTTCATTGTAGAATACTTATTAGTTATCTTCACCAGATAGCTTTTGTCACATTTCCACTTTCTAATACAGGCTGATAAGACTTTTTGTGGATATAAAAAAAGAAGGAAAAAAAGTAGTGTTTCCATTTGTTCTTACAGAAAGGTTAAGTGTTTCTGCTGTTTCTTTTTTTTCCTTAAAAAAAGCAAACACTAATTTCTACTTTGTTCCTTCAGTAAAAAGACCATAGTGATAACTCTCAGATGTGAGTTTGTCCCAGGCGGAGCCTTCACAAGCAGCAGAACACAACTCGTGGGTAGCGGTCCTTTTAACACTCCCTGTCATTCTTTCTATGCTGCTTCCATGCTTTCTCATTAATTCATTTTCTTTATCAGGGAAATGAACACATATAAAACTGGAAAAACAAACAAACAAAAAACTGCATAAATCTATACAGAGATTTCCTTTAAAAAGTTTCACTGACTTTAAATTCTTAGGATCAGTGGTTCCCAAACTGTGGGATTTCATGGAGGAGAAAATGGAGACAGAAGTGGGAAATTCAACATGGGGTCACCAATTATTTATTTTTTCAAATACATGAAAAATAAAAACAAACGAAACAAAATAAAATAACCAACCAACCCTGAATCCACTAGCAAAACTGCTTTTATAAAATAACGACTATTTTAACACCAAAAAGGACAGTCTTGCCAATGCTGCCTCCCATGACTAAAGTACAGACACTACCTACCATTTCCTTTCCTCATCTTTGAGGCTGAGGGTAAAGACTTGCTGACTAATACTTTGGAACCACTGCTCTGTGATAGCTCACTGGTGCTGTTAAAACCCAGATTTCCAAAGTTTAAATAGTTCAAAAATAACTATGATGAAGATTTCCTATTAATTTTAGCTGAATATTTCAGATATTTCTTTGCCTTTCCTTCTTTGTCTCATTAAACCAATGAGGATCTCCAGGCATGCATGGTTTGCATCAAATTCAAGAACCACTCCTATGCTTCATCCTATGTAGAATTTCCATTTTTACCCAAATGTGTCCCATGAAAACAAAATTATTGAGAAGCAAGTTCCAACAGTGTAGGTGTTAAGCCATTCTCCACTGATGAGCTTTCTCTGCATCTACTAGGTGTGGATCATCTTCAACTCCAGCCCACATATCATAAAATCAACAGAGCTCAGACCGAATATGTTTATTACTCTTTTCCTCCCTTTGATAGTCCCAAAATATTTGATGGGCCCATCAAATATTTGAGCCAGACAGCAGTTATGAATGCCAGCTCTGCCACTTATTAAGTCTGTCACCCTGGACAGGTGACTTACCTCTCTGACCATCATTTTCTTCTCTAGAAATGGGAATAATACCCGCTGTATAGGGTTGGGGTGATGATTAAATAAGTGAATCCACGTTGTGTTGGAACAGGACCTGACACACAGTAAGCATGCCACAGCGTTGGTGATTATGACCAGCCCCTGCCATGTTCCTAGGCGTTGAGAATCCATTATTGAGCAATAAAATGTCCTGCCCTGATGGTGTTTACATTCTAATGGGAAAGACAGGTATTAAATAACGAGGGAAATTGAAAACTGCATCTAGGGTGCACTATATTAAGAGGAGGGCAAAGGTGCTACTGAAGTCTGTGGTGTCTGCACCTGCCTGCAGGTGTCCCCACGACAGACCTTCCCTGAGATCTGAAGGATGAGTAGGAGCTAACAATTAGGCACAGAAGAAACGGAACAGGGTTCCAGGGAGAAGAAACTTACCCTTCTTTCCTTCTTTTTTCCCTATATTATAAATGTCAACTATTTGAAATAAGGTAATGTCTTCAAGAACAGACTAATAATCCTTAAACAAAGTTAGCATTTACTGCAATGCACATAAATTCCACTGATCTCTCTAAAACAATCAATGATGGCATTATATTCTAGAATTCATCTGCTAGCCCTCCTCCAATGCCATGTAAGAGCTGAAAGAGCATACCCTTAGCTTGTCTCACAGAAAAATACTTATTTTCTAAAGTGTGCCAAGTAAAACATTAGAAGGACATTCAGGGGAGAATATTAAAAATCTATATTTTCCAATTGCCTGCATTGAGGAAAGACAGAAAATTCATCCCACAGAAAACTGGACCAGATCTGCTTTTAATCCACGGCTAATGAATCAATCTTTGTTTTGAGTCCATATTTTATGGCAAAACCGTATTTTGTTTTACAGCATGGCTGAACTTGTTAAATAAATATTTCAAGCCCCAAATTTCAAAGGACTCATAAGTATGTCTGGGGCAGCAATCCCGGAATTACTTTCCCAAGCTCCGTCACTCCCTGCTTGTAGGAAAACAGTTTCCAATTTGCTTTCTACTTTGGTCCCTTGTGGCATTTCAGATCTCACAGCTCCTGTTCGGCGTGTTCACCTGCACCTGCTCCAAATACCTGATGCTGGCTGTCTCCACTTCCCTACAGGTAACTGCCTCTTTACCTTCAGTAACTCTTCTCTATACTCTAGGGCCACAGCCCTTCCTCATCACCAGCCTCCAATTGCTTGGAGCAGATTTTAATAAGTATGTTAAAACTTAAATTCTCATTCCGTCTTAAAGCAATAGAATACTGGTAAGGAAACAGATTCAAATAATGCTGCATTCCCCTAACAATTAAATACCATTCCTTTGTACGTAGCGGTGAATGCCTTTGCCACCATGACAGCACACTCTCTCCAGGTTCCCTGCAGTGCTGGGGCCTCAGCCTGTCCCTGTGGGCAATGTGGTGATTTTCACAAAGAAAGGAGCAAGACAGAAAAAGACAAATACTGTATGATATCACTTATATGTGGAATATATTTTTTAAAAAAGCTGATTTCATAGAAACAGAGAATAGAATGGTGGTTGCCAGGGGCTGGGGAGAGAGGAAAATGGGAAGATGCAGGTCACAGGGTACAAACTTTCTTTTATAAGAAGAAGAAGTTCTGAGGATCTATTGATTACTATAGTTAATAATACAATATTGTATACTTGAAAGTGGCTGAGAGTAGATCTTAGGCATTCTTAGCACACGCGTGCACGTGCACGCATGCACACACACACACACACACACACACAAAGAGTTAGCTATGTGAGGTGATGGATGTGTTAATTATCTTGATCTTGGTAACCATTCCACAATGTACGCGCATATCAAATCATCACATTGTACACTTTAACTATATACAGTTATATTTGTCAATTATTTCTCAGTAAAGATGGGGAATTTTTTTAAATAAATTAAAAGAGGAAGAGAAAAGAACAGAAAATAGTGCATGCAGGGTCTAAACACTACTTTGGGGGCAATTCCTCATGACGAACAAGAAAGCCATGCGCTTTTGTTTCTGAAGTCTACCCCTCTGTGACATATTACAAAAACATTTATTTACTTCCAAACTACAAAGAAAACAACCAACATTTAACTTCCTAATGGAAACACATATTTTACTAAATCTTATAGCATTAAATTTGTTTGATGCCCATAAAATCATGAATATCTTCATCTATACTTTTCCAAGTCAGTGCAATAAAAAAAAAAAAACAAAAAAACCCACTAGTAAGTCAGAAAACCGAGATGGCAATAACTAAGTCCAGAACCCAAGATTTTCTTAGCTCAGATTTTTCTGTAATCCCTGTAAATCTACAGAGGTTTTCTACCTTTTGCTTTAAGAAAACAAAGTTAACTTGACCATTATCTAGTATTTCTAATAAGATTCTATAATGATAGATGAGGCCAAAAAGGAAGAGAGTCAATATTCACCAAGAAAAATGCAGCCATAATCCTATCCCTACAAACTTCAAGTGCAAGGGTGCACGATTTGGTGAAAGCTTTAAGAGTACTATCCGAGCCTTGAAGTTGTCTTCACTCATACATGGTCCCAAAAGATGACACCAGAGACCAACTGGATGGAAGGTATAGACAACAAATTGCTTGGCATTAAGAAGCATTTCAAGAACAGGATGAAGGAAAACCTAAGGTGACCACATTTCACTGGGTGGCCAGATCCCCACGGAGGCAGCAGCACAGTGTGCTGCAATGTCACCGCCACACAGCCTCGGGCCGCCTTCTCACTGCAGCCATCACTACCGCAGCCAGTCCAGCAGCTGACCTGACAGTACCATAGTTCCATTCGCCACGGCTCCCTCACTTTCCGCCCGGAACCGCGTCTGCTTCCAGCTTGTGGGATGTACGTGGGGATGCACTCAATCAATCTGGCATATGCACAAACCCGGAAGAGCAGGCAGCTGACCTCTTAGGGTGACCTTGACCTGAGATAGCTGAAGCCAGTCTCTCAAGGAGATATACCTGAGGCCCCCTTTACACAGTTCCTCAGAGGGTCCCAGCGGACGGAGGCCCAGGTGCTCATTGTGGTGACCAGCCTCACAACGGGTTAGGGTCAGGGTCTGGGTTGGACTGACTTTCCCTCCTTCCCTGGGTCACTCTCCCAGTTACTCCTGTCCTGGAAGCACTTGCCAAAGTGAAGTAGCTACAAGGAAACTTTTGCCATAGACTCTGCTTTTGTGGGTGGGAGTGGGGGCTGCAGGGGTGAGGACAGCGGGAGCGGATTCAGGCTAAGGAAAAGCCTAAAAACAAAACGGGGTGTAGAAGGAGAATTCTACAAGAGCTCATTCCTGCAAATAGCATGCAAGGGCACTCCAACTCTAATTGTTCATTTCTACCCTTTCCGGTAACAACTGTCACTGCGCCCTTAAAGGTTAACGTTTATCATTTCAGTCACTTAGGCATCTGGCCTTTGTTACTGCAGGCTAACTGTTAAGAGGCCAATGTGAGGTTCGAGAAGCAAGAAGGAGAGAGGAAGAGAATAGCAATTGCAGGCAGGGGCCATGGCAAAGTTCTGAAGCCCTGATGGGAAGAAACAGCACCATCTTCATTTCCTCTGCACCTAAGGCACCTCCGCAACAGTTATGCTTTGAAATCCAGATGATCCAGAGACAGATCTGGGGTATCCCAGCATTTATTCCATGGCTTTTGGCAGATAGTTGGCCACCCTATATGCTTTTAGCCAGAGCAATTTCTCAATAGCAGTTCATTTCCCAAGAACATAAGCTCTGCTGACTGGACACTTTTGCTCAGAAGTGTTCTAGTAATTGGCATGTTATCAGTGGACAAACAGCCAAGCCCTCTGGTCCCTGGTTCCTTTCCCCTTGGCTCATCCAAGAGTCAGAGGAGAGCTAGGGCAGCATGAGGTTTCCAGTGGTGGCTGCTGGCCAAGTTCCAGGACTGCAGCCTCCAGGAGCAGAACTCGGAGGTGCTGAGCCCCACCTCTCTCTTACCTCAAGGGCTCCTTCTCTGGGCTGAGGCTCTTTATTAGAGGGAAGAGTTGTACTCGGAGGCCCTCACATCATACATTTTGGAAGTCAGGAAACAGAAGAACATGGTACCAACATATATTATCATTTTGTGTTTTCCTGCCTTCCACCCATACCTGGGGGGAAGGGGAAGGGGTTAACAGGAGAAATGAATTCTCCTCTTCCAAGTTTTGCTGTTTTTATGCCATCCGATCTCTTACCTCCCTTGCTCAGCCAGCAGGGTCAGGTCAAAGACATGCTTATCTCCAACCTGATGCTGCTTGAAACCACCAACCTTTTATGTAGAGAAAGAGAGAGGCAATTTAAAATGGAAAAGGGAGAGCGTGTGAAGAGAGAACGATCAAAGATTATTTCTCCCTTTATCTTTCCTCATGGCCGAAAATTAAAGCAGTTAAAAGAGAATTTTGCCAGATTTGTAGGGGAAAAAGAGATACACTATACCTGAAAAAAACTTTTCAGATGGAGTTTGTGACAAGAAGAATGAAAATCAGGCAGAAATGTGCCAAGGACATCTAGAAATGATATGAATGGTACTTAATTCCACAAATAGATATCAGGTGACTATAAGGTACTCAGAGAAGAGGTTCATATTTTAGATTTAAAAGATTTATCTCTTGGGTCTAAGAAACTACATATATCAAAGAAAAGAAAGAATGATCAGCTTATGACTAAAAAAGACAGAGCTAAGAAATATTATGAGCCAAATGGGAAATACTGAAAGTTATTTTGAATTTGAATATTTAAGAGTGGTAAGTAAATAATAAAAGAATCCCCTCCCTTTGATTAAAGATTCCCTGTATGAGACCACCTTTCTTTCAATAATGAAACCCTGATATGTGACACCAAGTCCACATTACTGATTGACTACTCTATACCATCTAAACCTGGAAAATGAAAGATGAGGGAAGAGGGCATTTCAACCTCATATCAGCTTGCCTCTCTCAGTGTCTTTGAGAAAATTACTTCACATCTTGCCTTAGTCTGTTTGGATTGCTGTAACAATACTGTAGACTGTGTGGCTTATAAACAACAGAAATTTATTTCTCATAGTTCTGGAGGCTGGGAAGTCCACGATTAAGGCGCCAAGAGATTCGGCATCTTGTGAGGTCCTGCTTCCTGGTTCACAGATGGCCATCTTCTTGCTGTGTCCTCACCTGGTGGAAGGGATGAGGAAGCTCTCTGGGGTCTCTTTAATAAGGGCACTAATCCCATTGATGAGGGCTCTGCCCTCACGACCTAATCACCTCCCAAAGGCCCCAACTCCAAATACCATCACAATGGGGGGATAGAATTTCAACATATGAATTTGGGGGGACACAAACATTCAGTGCATAATACCTCTTAAATTTTGACTAGACTTTCACATTCATGATATGAAGGTGAAAACTCAATGACATCTATGTCCCCTTCTCACTCTGAAATGTTACATATAAACTGGATGTTGGATGGTCACATTGTCCATATTTAATACACTCCTTACTTTAAGACTTCCCACCAAACTCTTCTTCCTGGTTGTGGAGATTCTGCAATATGGCAACTTGGTTGGCTGCACTATACTTCCCAGAATTCCATTCCCCAAATGTCTCTGATTGGGGTGGGCCACAGACAGACTGTTAGGTGGGAAGATTTGGAAGGTGGAAGGGAAGTAGCTTACACACACTCTTGCTCATTTGGTGGCCCTGGTGATGGCATGAGGCCTCAGATGGGCCTGCAACTACTCTTCTTTCCCCAGTCCTTCTTCAGCCTCTCAGACTCCTGGGCTAGGGGTGCTTGTTCAGCTCCTTAATGGAAGGGCCCTGGCCTTCGCAGGACATCATCAAGGTCATAGAAATGAAAACTGGCACAAGGGTTCCAATATTGTGCTTGTGACTTACAGCTTTTTCCTTGCTCTCCCCTATTTTATATTCCATTTGTCTTCCCCAGTGCCTGTCCTATGGACTTCAAACACCAGCATGGGGTGTGAAAAGAACAACCTAACAGAGACTGTTTGACCAGCTCTCATAATTGCGTAAGGTCAAATCCCTGTTCCTCTTATGCATATAATCAGACATGTATGGGTTGGAGTCTTGAATCCATCATTTACTAGCCATATGACCGCAGGCAAGTTACTTACCTTTTCTAAATCTCTTAAATAGGTTAAGTGACATAGTGAATGTAAAGCTGGCACAGAATGCCCAATAAACAATGTTATTGATTAACTAAAAATCCCAATTATACTGCAAAGGAAGTCTCTCTCATTATTCGATAGATAGAACTAACAGAAGTAGGCATCTTGCCCTTGACCTATCAGGGACCGAAATAACAGAGCTCTGGCTCCCCTGAAAAATGCAATAGCTTCTCAACCTGTTTTTATGAGAGAAGAGAATAGAGTAGCTAATATAGGTAAGCATTTAACTTTTGTTCCAAGCAAATGATGGCAAAGCCAGAAAGAATGGTACCAAAGTAGCACTGATTACGTTAAGATATTTGAACGGCACTTAATGAAAATATAATTTTAATGGAGGAATTTAATATCTATATTAAAGGATAGTTCATTGTAAGGCATCATATAATGGGACTATTCTGGTGTATGGAATACTCTGGTTAACTGAAAGCCAAGTGAAATAATCCTTCCTTTTTCAGCTCTTACTAATGAAAAATTTATTCAAAGTAGAATTATTTGAGATGGACTTAAATATAAAAAACATACTTCTTACTTATTTAAATCACGTATACCATATCTTGTTCCAAAAATACGTAATTATATAAAGCTGGTTTTCCTTCAGTGCATTAGAATTTAAGCCCTTCAAAGAATCTAAGATTTCTGATCTGTAAGGCACCTTTCAGTCTTTTTAATTTCAGTATCACATGTTTTAAAATAAGGTTAAATGTTTTGCCCATGGTTGCACAGTGAGCCAGTGAAGTGTGGGGTGAGTGGTTAGGATCCAAAAGTCAAGAGGTCAGGAAACCATTTTTTTCACTTCACTACAACTTTCAAACTGACACCCATATCCCACTGATTCATCTCAGATCCAGTTTCAGAGTACCATCCACCATTGAGCATACACACTTCCATAAAATATCATCATTGTCCTCAGACCCATACACCTTTACCAAATTCTCTGCTCGTGTCATCTTTCTCATAATCTCACAAGTTTAAAAAGCTAGTGCCAAATTTTCCTCTTCTTTCTCTTACGACCTGTGTTTATAGTTAATCACCGACTTCTATGAGTCCCTCCTAGAAACATCTCCATTATGCTGCCGCCCCCCTCATCAACGTTCTCTCCATCCCTCTCCTGGGCAACCGCACCGCTGGCCAGTGGCCCCATCACTCCTGCTCCTCCCTTTCCATACATTCACATACTATTTACTCCCAAACCAAGCTCCCTCCTTTGTAACTCTGACTATGAAATCTTTTCTAAATAAACCTTTAATGTCGCCTGGTTTCTGGATACAATCTAAACTCTACCAGTTAAGATAAAACAAGCTGATGTTTACAGAGGCTGGGTTATTGTTTTGAACAGTAGCCTTTAACTGCTGTTGTACGATTCATCCCCCTCCTTCATGTACAGGCATGATGCTGCTTAAAATGGTCATTGTCCAGGTATGACTGAAAAAACCAGTGTGTTCATTCATTCGTTTACTCATTCATGTATTAAACAAATATTGTAATTATTTCAGTAGAGTATATTTATTACTGCCAAAGAGAAATTTGCTTTGAACATGCCCAACTTAAAAATACTTCAATGGCTCCCTAATGTCTCTCAGCATAAATCCCATGCAACACAAGTCCCTTCATGGTCTGATCCCTCCCTATCTCTAGTCTCATTTCACTATTTCCCTACTTACACCCTTTATTCCTGTTTTACTGTTTCACTCCCTTTATCCCTCTTGTAGATATTATTTTCTCTGAAAGGAAGATTTTCCCCTTCTCTCCTAACTCCTATATGACCTTAATGACTTACCTGAGGCAACACCTTGCCCTGGGAAGTCTTCCATATATCCTAGTCTAAGTTAAGTTCTAGATTAGCTGTTCCTCCTTTGGGTACTCTCAGCAACCTGTCCTCATCTTTGTCATAGCATTTATCACATCTCTTCAAATTTGTTTCTTTTCATCTTGTCAGCTAGACTGTGACAGGCAGTATGATACTCACATCTGTATACAGATCCCAGCATAGGGGCTGGCAAATTGTAGGCATCCAATACACATTTATAGATGTTTATTGACGCAATACATGTTACTGGTTACTGATTACTGAAAAACGTGGAGACTGGGGCAACCAAGACAAAGAGAAGAAACAATTAACTAGAATTCAAGAGACCCGGACTCTGTTGTCAAGATTGAAAGACCTTTGGAAAATTATTTAACCTTTTCTGCACTCTTAGAGTTAGCTAAAGCTTTAAAAGTCTGCCTTAGTTCCATGGCTGTGTGACATTTTCTAGAAGTGACAAAGTTCTAATGTGTCTCTAGCCAAAGGGAACAGTTGGCAACTTCAAAGAAGATTGTTTGTTTGCTTAAGGAGACATTCTCTATCTTAATTCCAGATTGCTTATGACAGGTCTCTGATAAAATGTATGAGGTGTCAAATATATCATCTTTTCCAAAAGATTTTAATCAAAATAAAATCTTACAAAAAAAGATTGCCCTTGACAATACATCTATAAACAGTATCTGAATTAATAAAGAGATGACTTATTTTCTTTCCTAGTTAATGACGTTATCTAGTACTAAGCTTTGTCATGGCAACTCTAAAGCCTATCCAATGAGCCGCATTCCTGATATTTGCAGAGATGGGCAGTGTTTCATGCCTGTCCTGCCTCCTTTCACTTCAGATACATATCTCTTCCTTGTCAAACCAAACAGTTATCCCTATGGCCTTTCTGAGTATCAAGTGTGGCTACACTCCATCTCTCAGAAAGGTATGATGAATGAGGATTCTTAACAGATGTTCACATACTGTAAAACCTTAGCAATCTGAATTATAAAGGAAAAACTACTGAATCAGTCCAGAGCCTGTGTTCTTCAAATAACTGAAATGCCTTCAAACACGAAAAATTAAATAAGGTATTTGCCTTTGAAGTCTTATCTTAATTAAGTCTAATCTCAATTAACAAAACAATATGCAATTAATATATTGTCTGTATAAAATTTGAACATATCAAAATAAGGGCCTTAAAAGTGCTTAAAAATTATGCTTCTCTGGACATATTTAATATTGTTAATATTATTAAATAAATACATTAATTAAATAAATACATTAAATATTGTTAATATCATTACTTTACTCTGTAAAGATTTTTTTTTTCACACACACACTGTATTTTATTTTTACAAGAGATAAATAGACTGACACCAAGCATTGTACATGGATGACCACAACAAAAGCAACAATGATTGCAATTACCAAACATGAAACACACTCATACTATGTCATAATATTGACATTCAGTCCAGTAATCCTCCACTGTAACAGCTCCTTTACTTTGCAGTGAAAATTGATTTCTATATTCTTTGCCTCTGAGTCCTTGTGGGATTTTTTTTTTTTTAATTCAGACAGAAAGTCACAAAAATTATACTCATCCTCATCAGTTCACTCAGTCCCATGTAATTAATTTTTTTTCTTTTTTTTTATCTTGATCTTTTGTTAGCACTTTTATGAGTTCATCAGTTTTTCATTAGAGTTCTGAAAATGCTTATTCATTCAGTTCAGCAGTACAGTCAGTTACCAGAAACCTGTACTTGTCAGAGTCTTTTCCATGAATTTCTTGAAGAGGAAAGCCTTTTATAGCCTTTTTTAATACTTTTCCTCCCACGTTCTAAAAGATAAATTCTGAATTAGTGGAGATGGGATTAATAATGTTTAAATGGAATAAAAACAATCAAACATAGTACAACAAAACATTTCCACTAGTCCCTTCACTTCAAGTCAGACCTCATGAACTCAGTATCTTTAAACTTAATTAAGCTCCTAAAACTCTTATCTGTGAATTTGGAAATACGTTTTCATGGAAGTTCAAGATGGAGGACGACACACAGTGCCGTCTCAAAATGATGCCAGAAGGCAAAACCAAGACTTATATTAATAGAATTGCTAGGGCACCAACAGTCTTGTCAGAGTGACACCCTTTGAAGATAAGAAATAATTGACAGCTGACACCAAGTATTCGCCTACAGGCAACGCAGATAAATGTGCTGCAGCCCTCTCCAAGCTCCACTTGTTGTCTGAGGACTGAGATACGTGATATACTGTTGCAGTGTAGGAAAAATAGGAATAAAACAATTTTAGAAATTCTTTTAATAGACCAACGGGCTAGAAAGAATGGTAAGGAAAAAGACCATGGGGGGCGGGGGGGAATGCACCATTCTGTTTTTCAAGCAACAGATTAACTAGGTCCCTTAAAATATATTAACTGTTGTTCAAGTTAAGCAAACATCATCACTAGGATATTTTAGATAGTAGAAACTGATGAACTATCCTCCTTGAGATGAAGATGTCATGGGGAAGCTTCACTAAAGTGTAGCATTCCAAAGTGGAAATATTCATAAAATTGGTATACAGCAAATTAGCATGACTAATAAATTTTCTTTTACTTGAATAATTATAATTTAATTATGGCACATTTATTGTCATTAATATTTCCATTTAAAAATTGTAACTGAAATGATTTAAGTAAAATGAAAAACTGACTTCTAAGTGAAAACAATATATATATTTTCAGGAAAGGGATTATCACAGCATTTTATGGAATTGGAAAATACCTGGGTAATGATCAATTCTAAATTCCTCATTTCATAAAAACACAAGATACTCAAGAAGTTAAATAATTACTCAATTTTATCCAACTTGCATGGGGTAAATTCAATAAAATCTGTTTTTGGACTCCCAACCCAGTGTTTTTTCCAGCATAATATTCTATGTTACATAATTTTATATTTATTTATATTTATTCTTTTAAATTAAACGAATCTATATATAGAAATAGCTTCAGGGACTTCCTGGGTGGCCCAGTGGTTAAGAATACGCCTGCCAATGTAGGGGACACAGGTTCATGGCCTGGTCTGGGAAGATCCCACATGTCGCGGAGCAACTAAGCCAGTGTGCCACAAGTACTGAGCCTGCGCTCTAGAGCCTGCGAGCCACAACTACTGAGCCCGCGTGCCTACAGCCTGTGCTACGCAACAAGAGAAGCCACTGCAATGAGAAGCCCACACACTGCAATGAAGAGTAGCCCCCGTTCGCACAACTAGAGAAAGCCCGCAGGCAGCAACGAAGACCCAACACAGCCAAAAATTAATTAATTAATTAATTTTTAAAAAAGAAATAGTTTCATGTATTACCTTTCTTGACAGAAAAATAAAATATAATAATCTTGCATAATATTTAATAGGTAACTTCTAAAATATAAAAGTAATGCATTAATAACTATAGATCATGCATTACTATTTCTCAGTGCAGAATACTGGTATCCTACAGAGAATGATATACATTCTTCTTTCATTTAAATGAAACATTTGCAATAATAGAATGTGTATTTGACCTCATAGAAAAAAATTAATAAATTCCAAATGTAAGAAAATTACAGACCACAATTTTTAAACATAAGCCAAAGAAGTATAACCAAACAATAAGAAGACAAGTATTTTAACCACTGGACTAAAAAGTAAGTCTTCTAAACTTTGAACAAAAGAGAAAAGCAAAATTATGCATACAATTATCTACAAGTAAATTAAGTGAAAAAATACTTAAAATATGAATATCGAAAAGGCTGAGCTCAGAGGAATTGACCAGCTGTCATACACTGAGAGAAGATATAGCCTAAGGGAAGCCAATATGGGTGGAAAGAGGGTGATAGAGGAAAGTGGGCAAGGACAAAGCTGCAACACTAAGTCCGAGTATGAAGACTGCAAATACCATACCAAAAAAAAAAAAAAAAAATCTGAATTACTTTCAGATTTAAAAACAACAAATAAGAAATTTTTAAGAAGCACAGAGAATGACTTTTTAGCAACACAGTTGATTGAACTGAGGGGAAATAAGTCCTTCCTCCTGCTCCAATCCTGTGGAATTGCTAAAGAGATTTAGACAGAAAGAGAAAGAGAGGCAGAGAGAGAGGGGTGGAGGAGAGAGAGAAGGGGGGAAATAGAGTGGGAGGGGGAGAGAGAGATCAAGAAGGAAGGGAGGGAAGGAGTGAGAAAGGGAATCTCCAGGGGTTAGAAATGATGAAAGGCCAATCCAGAGTGGTAGGAACACCAGCTGCCTCAGTGCCAGCCCAGGATCCTGGACCCAGACCCTGCTGTCAGGGTTGAAGGATGGAGATGAACACACTCACACCAATACTAGACATTATTTTAGAGACCACAAGAGGCAGAAAGCTAGATCTGAGAATAGTGCTTAAATTCAGGACCCTGCATGAGATCCATGGAAATGGGGTTTACAAAATTTCACCCAAATAAGTGGCAATGAAGCCCAATGTGAAAAGCACAATGTCAACATTTTAGACAGAAATATAGGAGGATTTCTTTATAATGTTAGTTTAGGGAAGGTTTTATATAAAAAGGCCATGAAAGATAGGACTGATATGTTTGTCTTCATTAAATTTAAAACATCTGTATGTTCAAACAAACACACAATAGGCCAAGTGAAGACAAGCCATAAACTGAAAGAAAACACCCCTGATAAAAGCATACAAAATAAGGCAATCCTAGAAAGCAATATGGAAATTAAAAAAAAAAAAAAATAGAAAACTTGAGAAAGGATGAGCCAGGCGATGCACAGAGGGTGTAAAGAGAATAGCCACTGGCCATGAAAAGATGTTCCACCTCACTAGTAATCTGGAAAACACTAATTAATGCATCAATGATATCCCAATTCATACCCATCTCACTGGTGAAAAATGTATAATTCTGCAAATACTAAGTGAGTGTGAAAATGAGGAGCAATGAAAGCTTTCATAAACTGCTGGTGGGAATGTGGGAATACATACGTACAACCAGCTTGGAGAGAAATTTGAAAATATCTAATAAAGTTTAGCATTCACAATCCATTGGACCCTGTAACTCCGCACCTAAAAATATGTTCTAGGGGTATTCTTTTTATGTACAAGTAAATATATACAAGAATGTTTATTCCAGCTTTTTTTTGTGATTGCAAAAATCTGGCAACACTTGAAATGCTTATCAAAAGAACTATGATCACGTAATTTGTGGTGATATCATAAAAAGGCATGCCATACCATGGTTACAACGAGTCTATAAGAGCAATGTTTCTCAAAGCATGGTCCAGGAAGCAGCATTAGTATCACCTGAAAACTCGGTAAAATGCAAACTCTTGGGCCCCACCCCACATTTACTGAATCAAACCCTGGAAGGGCCTGAGCATCCTGTGTTTCAACAGGCCCTTGTGGTTCCAGCTTGAGAACTGCTCTACCAAAGTTACATGTGTCCACATGGATAAGTGTCAAAGTCAAAATCTGAGCCAAAAAGGGCAAGCATATAATATACAGACGTACCTCATTTTACTGTGCTTCGCTTTATTACGCTTCAAAGATACTGCATTTTTTACAAATTGAAGGTTTGTGGCAACCCTGCGTCTAGCACGTCTATCGGCACCATTTTTCCAACAACATTTGCTTACTTCCTGTCTGTGTGTCACATTTTGATAATTCTCGCAATATTTCAAACTTTTTCATTATTATTATATAAGATGGTTACATCTCTTTTCCTTAATTATATTATGGGATAGACACATTTCAATGGGGATGATTCCACTGCCTGGTATTGTAGGATAGGGCATATGAATCTGCCCCTCAGGAAATAGTAATTAAACATACTAAAGGAAACAAATAGGATTACCTGAGCCCATACAATATAAAGGAAAACTGGGAACTAATATTCAGGGGCTAGTAAAAATAGTAATAGAATTATGCTAAATTCTGTGCTCTGCCTGTGCTCCAAAAGTGGAACAACAAAGCCTGGATGACAGCACATCTATTTACAACATGATTTACTGAATATTTTAAGCCCACTATGGAGGCCTACACCCAGAAGATTCCTTTCAAAATATATTATATATATATATATATATATATATATATATATATATATCTCTCAAAATATATTATTGCTCATTGACAATGCAGCTGGTCACCCAAGAGCTCTGATGGAGATGTACTAGGTTAACGTTCTGTTCATGCCTGCTAACACAACTTCCATTCTATAGTCCATGGATCAGGAGTCATTTCCACTTTTAAGTCTTATTATTTAAGAAATACATTGTGCAAGGCTATAGATTCCATAGTTACTGATTCTTCTGATGGATTTGGGCAAAGTAAATTGAAAACCTGCTGGAAAGGATTCATCACTCTAGGTGCCACTAATGATTCATGGGAAAAGGTCCAAACATCAACAGTAACAAGAGTTTGGAAAAAGGTGATTCCAACCCTCATGGGTGACCTTGTGGGGTTCAATCCTTCAGCGGAAGAAACAACTGCAGATGTGGTGGAAATAGCAAGAGCACTAGAATTAGAAGTGAAGCCTGAAGATGTAACTGAATTGTTGCAATTTCTTGATAAAACTTTAACAGGTGAGGAGTTGCTTCTTATGGATGAGCAAAGGAAGTGGTTTCTTGAGATGGAATCTAATCCTGGTGAAGATGCTGTGAAGATGGGTGAAATGACAGCAAAGGATTTAGAATACTACCTAAACTTCGTTGATAAAGTAGCAGCAGGTTTTGAGAGGACTGACTCCAGGTTTGAAAGCAGTTCCACTGTGGGTAAAATGCTATCAAACAGCACTGCATGCTACAGAGAAAAGGTTCATGAAGGAAGAGTCAAGCAGATGGGGCAGACGTCACTGCTGCCTCGTTTAAGACATTGCCACGGCCACCCCAGCCTTCAGCAGCCACCACCCTGATCAGCCAGCAGCCGTCCACACGGAGGCAAGACCCTCCACCAGCAAAAAGATTACTACCACCTGAAGGCTCAGATGATGGTTAGCATTTTTTAGCACTAAAGTATTTATAATTAAGGTATGTACTTTTTTTTTTTAGATATAATGTTATTGCACAATTAACAGACTACAGTATAGTGTAAACATAACTTTTACATGCACTGGGAAACCAAAATTTTGTGTGACCCACTTTATCGTGATATTCACTTTATTGCAGTGGTCTGGAACCAAAACTGCAATATCTCCAAGGCAGGCCTATAATACAGTGAATATAAATCTTAAGAATATAAATAACATATTATATAGACAGCAAGAATATACACTGACCTGAGGAGGGAGGGAGGGTAGTAGGAATGGAAAGGAGAGGATTCCAAATGTACCTGTAATATTTGATTTACTTGGCAAAAATATTTGAAGCAAATTTGAAAAAAAAAGGTTAATATTTATCAAATCTGGGTGATAAATATAGGAATGTCTGTTAAATTATTCTCTCTACTTTTCAGGTCCTTTTACATATTGCAGAAGTACAGTGACATGACCAAGTCCGTGGTTTTGTAAGATGACCATGGTGTAGAGAAACTTGTAAGGAGAGAGACTAGAGGCAGGCAGAGAAGTAAGTTAACATGCTGTTTCAATGACCCAGTTAGGTGAAATGGCTTTAACTACAAAAGGGGAAACAGGGGATTCACTAAAAAAAACTATTTCAGATGTCAAATATATAGGAATTGATAACCTATTATATGCTGGAAGGAAAGGGGAAGTCAAAGAACTTTCCAAAATGTATAGTTTGGTTGAATAACTAGTGCATGGAGACTGAGAACAAAGTTTCTACTTGGAGGTGGAAAATAATAAAATTCTTCTGACAAAATATAAAACAGAAAATCTGAATCTAGAGAGAAATTGAATGTATTCATTGTACAGTTAGTATATGATATAGGGATGGTAAACAATGTGTAAAGCAAGAAGAAAAGAGTGTTGAGGACAGAATCCTGGGGAAAATAAAGAGAAAACAAAAAATACAGGAGTGCCTTTCAGGTAGGAGTAGAAACAAAAGCAAAACAATGTCTAGTAAGGTCAAGGGAGTTGCACAATGGAAATGTTAGTTTTCAGCCGGTGTTCTGTGAGAATTGTTGCGTCTATAGATGTATTCCTGATGCATCTGTGGAGAGAGATGAACTCCACCTCCACCTACTCCTCCACCATCTTGAATCTCCCCAGCAGATTTCTGCACAATGGAAATGAACACGTGGTAGAGTTGTCTAGAAAGCTAAAGACTGAGAAGAGAATTGTAATCCAAGAAGAGAATTTGATCACTTGAAAGTCCTTCTCCCTCTTGAAACACCTATTTAATTAGAGGCCTTGAAGAAAAAGTCATATTATACTGTCTGGAAGATCAAATGTGTGATATGGACTTGGTAACAGCAAGCATGGACTTATCTTTTAAAATGTTCTCAGGCAAAAATATAAGTAAGGGAAGTGATAATTGATGGATTTAAGTTTAGGAAGAGGTGGGATAAAATGGAATTATGAGCCTGGTGAAAGGGTCAGATTTGGAAAAGATGAGGGACTCCTTTCTTTAAGAGAGGGCAGAAGATAAAGAAGAGTTAAGATACACATAAGCTGGGAGGGGGTATAGATAAGTTAAGAAAAGTTCAAGGGGAAAATAAATTCCATCAAGTGTGAACTTGGAGGCAAGATCATATAACATGTACCAAAAGTGGATTTAAAGGGTTGAGAAGGAGAAACCAGGTTGGGATAGCTGCCAAGGAGAATGGAAAATAGAGTTTACCAAGGAAAGTGGTCAAAAAATTACCATCCAGCATCTTGAGAGCATCAAGGATGAAAAAATATATATATATATTTTTACATAATAAGTCCAATGAGCAGAGTTATGTGATTAAAAAAAAAAATGACTTGATAGCAGAAGAACAGGAGGGGGGTAAAAGAAATTAGAATTTCTCTAACAGTGAAGACTGACAAAGCAACTACTCCAATATTTGTGTTATCCAAATATCCAGTGATCGGAAAGATGTGCTACAGCCACCTCCAAAATATATTGAATTTCCATCCATTCTTTTTTTCTCTCTAGCTCAAAACACCATGACTTATCCCCCAGAACAGTACAATATCAGTAACTAGTCTCTCTTCTACTACTCTATTTACTTCCTATCCTCTATGACCCATTCTTCCCAGAAGCCGGGGTAACATTCTAAAAATGTAAATCACATGATTTCACTTCCCTGCTTAAAACCATCCAACGGCTTCCCACTGTGCTCAGAATTAAATCTAGACATAGACATTGACTCTGAGAAATGGGAAAGGCAATGGTGAGCTCTCTCCATTAAAAAAAAAAAAAATTCCCTTAAATATAATATTAAAAACATCCAGTTCATTCTTTTTGCCAGTACCATACAGACAAGCCTCAAGTTCTATTCAGTGATTTTGACGAATAAATATACTTGTTAAATTTAAGTTACCGTAACACCTACTAGATAATTCATAATTATTGCTTTGTGTGACTTTAGGTGAATTAACTGAACTAATAATAAGAACACATTCACATGGTATGTACAAGAAAAAAAACATACACTGTACTTTTTTTTTCCTAAAGGGCTTTCTTTGTAATTATATATTTGAATGATTATTTGATTAGTATCTATCTTCCCTGTTAAATTATAAGCTTCAAGAAGTCAGGGACTATATCTACTTTATTCATAGGTGTGTTCTCTATGCTAGCATAGATCCAGCATGTTGTAGGTACTCTATACATATTGGTTGAATTACTGAATACATATTGAGTAAATGTTAGTTGAATTCTTGAATACACTAAGAAGTACAATAGAAAAGGCTTGTTCTGGATCCCAGACAGGATGAAAGGTCCAAGGCCAAGCTCTGTGATTAAGCACATGTGCAACTTGCCTAAGTCACTTTACTTTCCTAAGCCTTGGTTTTCCCATCTGTGGAATACCATAAAATGATCTGCATTATAAGCAAATTAAAAGACTGAGTGTCCTATTATCAAAATCTGTGATAACTAGCCAGTGCATAGAATGCAGGAAGAGTCAGTTTGTTTCCTGACACACTATAAATCCTGACGGTTTAAATATGCAACGGAATCTGCCATTCCATTTTCTGAGAGGCATCCTTCATAAAACATACGATGGCAGTTGTGACCGATTTTTCAAAAGACCAGAGTGCACTCAGGGTAAGATTCTCACACACTTTATACATTTTCTCTTTAAGACCCTTCAAGCCTAAAAAATTTTACCTATAAGAATCTCAGAATCCTAGAGTTAGAACTAGAAGAGAGAAGCTGTAGGTTCTTTACAAAAAAGAGGCAGAGTGGACATCACAGGGACACATATTCACTAGAATCATTACCAAAAAATTATGGGGGCTTCCCTGGCGGCGCAGTGGTTGAGAATCTGCCTGCCAATGCAGGGGACACAGGTTCAAGCCCTGGTTTGGGAGGATCCCACATGCCGCGGAGCAACTAGGCCTGTGAGCCACAACTACTGAGCCTGCGCGTCTGGAGCCTGTGCTCCGCAACAGGAGAGGCCGCGATATAGTGAGAGGCCCACGCACCGCGATGAAGAGTGGCCCCCACTTGCCACAACTAGAGAAAGCCCTCGCACAGAAACGAAGACCCAACACAACCAAATATAAATAAATAAATAAGCCTACACCTTTAAAAAAAAAAATTATGAATGAGGAAAAGCCAGTGACATTCACTGATGTCATTACACTTCAAATAAATCCCTATAATGCCTTGCAAGTATCCTTGTTATGGACCACAATAAATACATCTATCATTTATAAAAATAAATAGTTTTAACATCATAGTCCTTCTGCTTTTTAATGAGTGTTTGTATACACACATCCATTAAGCCTCCTGCAAACATACAGTCAACCTGTATTTGCTTCCAATTTTAAAATATAATTTTAAAGCATGTATTACCATCACTGACTTGTTTCTTTACAACCAGAAACCTCCTCTCCATTAGGAGCCCTTTGAGTTTAGTTTGGCACAGAGAATCCATCCCGTACACGTTGGCAAAATCTTTACTGACCATTTCCTATAGGTAATTCAGGATATATGGCCAAGTTTATTTATATTATATTGTCATTTTTCCTGAATATTTAAATGTAAAGGATCAACAGAAGAGAATTTGATCAAATATCCACATGTTGACATTAGTTGATCTTAAAAACAAGATTAGGACATTCTCTCAGGTAAATCATACATAATTCATACATTTTTTTCTTAAAACATTTTATATGCATAGCTATATATCACAAATCATTAAAAATAAATTATTTTGAAAGTGATAATAGTAAAATATGAGCCCATGATGGAAGAGTTACTGAGACAGCAAATGTCTTACATCACAGAAGATGTACCTTTGCTATCCCTTGGGCAGTATTTTACACAGTCACTGCTGTATTTAAAAAGTCATTAGTTGTTTTATTACACAGTTCTATTTATTTATTTTAATAAAAGTGATGTAAATCATTAGATTTCTTTGAATTTGAAAGACAATTTCTCACTTCTGCTAGAACCTAGCTGGGGATAAGCAGACCTGCTGGTACTGCTTATGTGGACTATTCCTCCAGGTAAATTAAACAACCCCTTATTACACAAAAGAAAATAGGAACTTTCATTTGGCATGTTATTCTTTTATGCTGGAGACCTCATTTCACGTGCAACAAATCTCTACAGCAGTACTAAAAGGGCATTATGAAGCATAACAAAGAAACACAAGGATTAGGTCAGGCCCAAAAGGCTTTGATTTCTTCAAGGAAGAGTATTTTCATGCAAAGTATTTTGTCCCTTGTAACATTAAAGATTGAAATCTGCCAAAACAACTGTCAGTACCAAACACTGCAGCATTATATGTTAAAGAAATATACATTTTTATTTACTCAATCCAAAAACAGAGTGGTCCAAGCAGTTAGATACATTTGAGCATTCTATTTTTTTTTAATTGTAACTGATATTCTGTTGGTTGAATAAAAATTGGAACATGCTTTTTCTATGAATGGATTCATGCCACAGAACCTGTTTAGAATTTGGAATGCATTTTCCATACAAGGATGGCAGACGCTCTCCCTCAAGTAAGAGGGAGGTACTTACTCCTAGACAAGTCTAGTAACTGTCAGATCTCTGAATTTTCTTAAAAGCAGGCACTCATCTCTACCAAATGCTCCTCAGGCAAGCTGCACTGGGGAACAAGGGCAGCCACTCTGGGGAGGCAAGTGAAAACATCCACCTTCTGACTTCCCCACTGCCTATTCACGACTGAAAAGCTGCCTGTGCTCCCTTTTCAATGTTAAGTACTTTTTCACCTCCTTAAAAATTATTTATATGGAATATTGAAATTTTCCTTCATTTGAAAGGAAGAGTAATTTCATAAAGACCAATACCTTTATTGTTTTCCACTAAAAGTTTTTTCATGATTTTGCCTTTGAAGTTTTTCTATAGAAAGAAACAGTAACTTTACATTTTAATTGTGTACTCTTTCTTTTTGTCTGCTTAATTTAATATCATTTTTTGTTTTCTTTGAAGGACTGAAAGCTACCACTCTTTTGTATCACTTACTAATTGTATTTCTAGGGCTTATTGAGATACTCTAGCACAAATCCAAATGAAAGCATGAAATGCAACTGTGCCTACTTACACACATTCCAGATACACATTTACTACAGTCCTTTAAAGTATAGCTTCTTTATTTTACTTGCTGGAAAAGTTATGATGCTAGGATTGCAGACATGCATACCGACTATACACACTGCACTGAAGAAAGTCTACATAAGATGCAATCTGTTTCCCTCTCTCACAGTTTTCAAATGATTTAGACATTAAAGTTCTTATATATAAAAGTTTCTAACATAGAAAATGTAGATAATTAAGAGTGAATAGGAAATCAGACTCTAAGCCATTGTTGAGGTTCTCCATATTATTCATGGACTAACGTATGTATAAAACTAAAGAGATCATACAAACAAAGCCCATAATCTGGGGTGTATAAAGGGACTGTTATTAACTCCAGACCACTCTAGAGACCATCATCTACCCCTCTGGCAGTGGTATTAAGTTCTAAATTGGTGGTCCTGAGTTTGAAGATAACCAGCCTTCAGTGATACCTGACCCACAGCTTTGCATGGAAAAATGACACAACTCTAGTGAGTACTGTCTCTTGAGAAATGCGTTTCACAGAAAGACATGTAATTTCTAATAATTTAAAAGTAATGGAGATTAGAACACGTTGATTTCTCAAAGAAAATAAGCCTCAGTTAATGCAATGTACATGCGATTGGAGACTTATTTGAAGGGGACCACTTTATATTTATGCTGTGTTAGGGAAACAGCACAGAAAGGCTGAGGAAAAGTGTTCACTGCATGTCAATATGCTAAACATCACAGGAAGTGTGTAAATGGATTAGGATTCTTAGATGAATCTATCTAGCACAGCAGTATGTAACAAATTAAACTGGAAGAATGAAAATGTCACTATCATCACTTTCCTTACAGCTTCCCTTACTAAAATGGGTTATGTCATTTCTTATTATAACCCAAGTTTCCCGAGATGAGAATATTGTTAGTAAGGTTGGAGGAGGGATGGAAATCAAGCATAAGCATAAGAATTTAGTTGCACAAGGTATACCTACCTTTACTTAAAAAAAAAAAGTTGAAAACATTTTAGCTTGAAGATTTCTTGGAGCTTATGTTACACTGCTGATTGCATATTCTAGAAATAACTAATGCTAGTCTCAATCACCAGCATGCGATTCACATTTTCAGGTAAGTCACATTTTCAGCTAAAATGACAACAGAAGAGAATTTCCCTTATAATATTCAGAGGTTCCCATACTTAAGTGTCAGAACACCTGGAGCCACAATGCTCTCTGCAGTTATTGTTATATCTAATGTCATCATAGGTATTAATAATTTTGCTAAGCATAAATGATAACAGTATTATTACAAAATTCACAATTACAAGCATGCACATCAAGAAAAGCAGTGAGAAATCCATCTAAGGACAACTGACTGTTTCAGCGCTTTCCTGCAATATTTGTTTGTATTTGTTTCCCCGTTTATTCCTAACTAATTCTCATTAGGAGACAAAGGTAAGTTTAAGAACAATTACAGGATAAAATCTTTAGAATATACTCTTCATTTATTCATTTTTCCTGTAAAACTGGGGAAACACTGCAATTATTCAGTTCTAATGGTAAAGATCAGCCCAGTTCATGGTGCTGTGCACAGGTGTTTGAAACATGGGTAAGACATAGTCTTTGCCCTTGAGGTATTTATAGTTTGGTAGGAGTGACAGAGACACTAAATTTATAAATATGCTTCTCAGTCCAAGCAACAGTGCACCGTGAGTTTGAAAGGAAAAATGGAAATGTTACTCTAGGAAGCAGCACAACCAAGGCACAGAGGCATTAAAGGGGACACTGTGGGAAGGAGGACAACTGATGGCTTTTCATTCCTAGACTCTTAAAGTTCAAGGCTGGGAGTGATGAAAAGAAGCTGGACATAAATGGATGTAGATGATGGTAACGATTATGAAAGGAGAGTTAAGGCAAACACTTATGACTTTAGGCATTACATGGTGAGACTGTTCTTATTCTTTTGAAACTTAACCTAAAAATTAAAATACCAGAG
Organism: Eschrichtius robustus; assembly: GCF_028021215.1. Classification (NCBI taxonomy): domain Eukaryota; kingdom Metazoa; phylum Chordata; class Mammalia; order Artiodactyla; family Eschrichtiidae; genus Eschrichtius; species Eschrichtius robustus. The sequence continues at coordinate 6,066,583 of NC_090832.1, read as the reverse complement.
AACACGCGTATTTACAGTAATCCTCCAAGCCAAATTTAGATGAATTTTTAGTTTTGTTTTGTTTTTTGTTTTTTGGATTTTTTTGGCCACACTGTGCGGCTTGTGGGATCTCAGTTCCCCGACCAGGGATCAAACCTGAGCCCCCAGCAATGAGAGCATGGAGTCCTAACCACTGGACTGCCAGGGAATTCCCTAAATGAATTTTTAAATGGACAAAACAAAATACAAGAATAAGTAAAATAAGGAGACCTTCTCAAGGCTAGTTATTTATTTTCTTCTCTTTTGAGCCCCATTGGTTGGTTGGTCCCAACATGCTTCTTCATAGCATTTCACTTTTCATCTTGCCGAAATGGACTTTCAATTTTTATTTATTTATTTTTCTTAGTAATAAAGTAAACTAAATCAAATTCAGGGTAAGTTTGCTGCTCCTAACTGATTTTCAAACAAAGATGTGAAGTCAAGTGGGGCGGCTGTAGGGGAAGGCTAGAGAAAGTGAGCCATCTCATTTAACAAGTGACAGGGCCAGGGGTCTAGTACTTTCAGGGCCCTCCATCACAATGCCTAGCTTTAAGACAATCAAAAATGCATCTAAACTATTTTACCTTTCTCTCCTCACCTCTTCTTCATAATTCTGAGACATAAAAGTCCTGTCACGATGGCTGAAGTTTCTCCGAACATCGCACAAAACTATAAATGCCAGGATTCTATAAGAATAGAATCTAGAGAGAATCACTGTTTTTAGTTCTGACTAATAAAACTATTAAAATTAGAGAAAATAATTTTTATTTCATTAAATCCATTTAGGAAGTATATGCAGTTAGTAAAACACATTTCCTATTTGCAATATAGTATTAAAGACATATTTGTTAGACTGATTTTATTTAACAAGCAAAACTGAAGAAGTGATAATGGACAAAAAAAAGATGAATTCTTCTTCTAGACAACTAGAAATGTTTCTATATTAAGAGACAAAAAAAAGCATTGAACACCATATTTAGGAGGCTTTGACAATTTAATTTTGCTTCTAATGGTTTGGGAGAACTCCAATAATTTTAGAAAGTGTCACAGGAATTAAAAAAACACCTAAACTTCCCAAGTCATAACAATATACTTATAAAATCTGAAGAAGTATAGTCAGGAAAGAAGTATAAATATTGGTAAAGCAAATTACTAACTTCAGTGTGAAGAGAAAGCAACAGTTTTTGGAGTGAACTTTTTATGGAATAAATTATAGGTTGCAGTCATCCAAAATTTTTTAATATATATATATTTTTTACTTTAATCAATTTTCTCCTCCTAGCCCCATCTCTAATTGCAGGTCTTCAGCTTTTTGCTATTTTCTGTTATGGAGTTATTAAACAAATAAGAACCCAAGAAACTGGGAGCCCTTGACCTTAGGGGTAAATGAAGATAAGGAGTTCTGCTTCCTACCTAAAAAGGACTCAGAAAACACCTAGACTAAAGGAGCCGTCTGTCCCCACTGAACTGGCACTGCTTGCTAATAGGTTAGGCCACATATGACCGTCAAGAAGGATCCTCAAGAGGGGAGGTCCAAGGATATTCTGAACTGCTGTAAAATGGAGCCATTTGGTACCACTTGTTCCTATGGGAACTTATGGTGGAAGCTGTTTCTTACCCCAATAAGCTGCTTCTTTGTACTAATGGGGTTGAGGGCTACGCCAGAGACTAGCCCTACCTCCCAGTCACTGATTCCCCTTTATCTGCTCTACATGGTTCTCTGATCCTTCTAAGCTCTCGAAATCTAATTGCTATGTCCAGTCATCAGACTTCTGACTTGTGGTCCCTTGACTCAAAGTAACCCTCTGTGAGATTTCAACATCTGTAGCCTGGCCAAGTGACAGCTTATCCCACTACAAGAACTCCCAGACCCTCTTCCTTCCTGCTCTGGTGAGTGCCTGCACCCTGCATTTGCGTGCCTATAAGAAGATAAGGTCCCATCCACCTCCACTGGACAGAACAGTGGTCTCTTACCTCAGACTCAACTCAACTCCTACATCAGTACTAAAAGTTATATTATTTAAAAACGTTTCTTACTTGAACATTTCTCACTCGTATTCAATAAATTACATTCTCTAGTGCCTACTATATACCAGGAATTCTAACAAGAGTTGAAAATATTGGTCAGATATACACTGGTCTTCAAAGACTAAGGCACATACAAGCTAAAAAGTGAGACACAAATGTAAATAAGAGGATAAAAGAAAATGTCATATAGCGGAAATACATATGGGATTACAGTGGAGAAAGGAGTCAATTCCTACTGAGGGCGCAGGGTGAGAGGTGAGGGGTTCTGAAAGCTCTCAATTATCTTTATAGATCTACCTTAAGTCCTAGCCACACTGATGGTTCCCAAATGTTGTACCTATTATGATCTTGTGGGGAGCTTTAAAAATCCTGATGCCCAGGCTGTAGCCCAAAGCAATTAAACCAGAATCTCTGGAGGTAGAACCCAAGCATTAATATATATATTTTAAAATCCCCAAACAATTCCAATGTGTAGCAATGTCTGAGAACCAGTGAACTAGATCATTGCTTCCTTGATAAGATAATCTCACACTAATTTTAACTCTAGAGAGTCTAGTATAGCACAATGTTCACTGTAGAGTCTTAATATGGATTTGGTAGTTGAATAGATAATTGAATGAAGGAATAATTTTACTAAACTAAAAGACACAAAGCAGTATTTCATGTTATCTGAGAAGCTGTTTATATATTAATTCAGATATTATATTAACCAATAATCTTTTAGGCTTGAAAATTAGAAACTGTATTTGTGAATAGATATATGTATATCAGGGAAAAAAATTCATAACAGATAAATCTTGTCTTATTCCTATGTTGATATTTTAAACAGACCTATTTATTTATTAGATGTTGTAAATGCATACAAATAGTAAAAGTGATCAAACTGAGTTAAGGCACAGTTGTGCAAATTGTTTTTTTTAACATGTTTTCATGTGCCTAGAGCCTCTTTTGCAGTCCCAGTGAAACAAACTACCCATTAGTTTGAGATAAGTCAATACACCTATAGAACTACTTGCATAATGAACTAATCACTCACTTACTATATAAAAATTACTAGAATTTTCATTAAAAATATAGAAAATAAAAATTTAATATTAGTATGGGCATTTATGTTTAAATTAAATGTGTATATATACACATATATACATACATGTATACACACATATGCATACATATACCTCATTGCAGATTGCTTGGAATTATTTCACAGTAGCTTAACAAATTTAAATAATAAGAAATCTAATAATTCTCTGGGAATTCCCTGGCAGTACAGTGGTTAGGACTCTGCACTTCCACTGCAGGGGGCACGGGTTCCATCCCTGGTCAGAGAACTAAGATCCTGCAAATGCCGTACGGTGTGGCCAAAAAAAAAAAAAAGAAATCTAATAATTCTCTCTTTAATAGTAACTACTGCATTTAGCACGGGTTTTGTTCTAACTTTAAACTCACTAGTAAATATATATAAGTTTAGTGCTTTAGAAAACACACCTACATAATTTGGATAATTCACAATAGTTCGTCACAAGCAAAGAGCAATCAAACATTGGCTAAATTGTCTGCCACTTTAAATGGATAATACATACAGAGTAGTTCCTTAATACACTATTATTACGCATGTTAATTCATGTTTTAAATTCTGCCTTCAAAACATGGGCTTTTAGCTACTGAACATTTAAAACCTCCTGGGAATACTCCAATAAAGATGTTAAAAAAAAATGCAAAAAAAACACAAAAAACCTCCTGGGAATAAGAGAGACACAATATTTACAAAGTGGCTCATTTCCAGTAAAGAATAATGTGAACTGGCATGAGACAAGCACTGTGTCCCAGGGTGGACACCAGTGAATTAGGTTTGGTGGCACTCAGTTGTCTTCCAGATTCCAAAGGTAGCTCAAGCAAATGACCTTAGCCTTCTCAGTTCCTTACTGCGTAACATTGGTTTAACTTTCATGGCTCTAGGCCAGTTACTACCATCAGTCTAGTTGAGGGGCTCCTATATGTTTATTTTTGGTTTTGTGTGGCCAGAATGTGCCCCCTCGCGCCGTGTAAATTCTGTTAACACCAACTCTTCTCATCTTCCCTGACTGCATTTCTTTGATATGCACCTACTTTTCCTCTTCTCATGGATGCTTAGATGAAGTGATAACATATATAGAGAAATTACAAAGATAACATTATATGTATATATTTATACAGAAAATAACTATATATAGCTAGCTATAGATAACATAGATACAGATAGATAGCTAAATGTAGATATAGATGTAGATAGAAATAGAGATCTCCAGTTTAAACTGGCATAATAGTGACTTTTGCTTGAGATGATGGAATTATAAACAAGCTCACATAATATAAGCCCATTTCATTTATTCTGATTCCTAGTGAATAAATGGCCCTTTAGTCCAAATGCATTTACTTTTAATATACATTTGTCACTTAATCCACGACTCCATGGACTCAAGAAATAAATTGTCTTCCTTGGGTAAGAAGAGGAGTTCATATGTTTTACATTGTTTTTGCTGTCATCTGACATATGAAGGAAATCTTCATACATCAAATATATTGCACTTCTGTGAATCAATAACATAATCAAAGAAATCAAAGCACACTCAATCATGTTAAAAATTATGGCAGTGCAGAAGAACATATTTTTGGAGTTACAAATTAATTAAAGGAAGCTATTGATCATTTACCTTCCCAAGAAGAATTCAGACTTTCCTAAGATATCTACACTGTGGTACACCTTACTGGCTACAATTTTGGTTAAAAAAAAAAAAAAAGCAAATTCTATTTTATTAGCTGATGTTTTAATATAAACAAGAACCAGTTTCATTAAAAAATAACAGCAGTTATAAAAACTGTAAGCATCATATTAGTACCTATCACCTCCAAATTAATTTCAAATATAATGTTGAAATTCAGAGAGGCCAAGAGTGATTGACCTAAGGTTACACTGAGGTCCATTGAGGGAAACATCTTTCTGTTGCATTTGTTTGTATCATCTCAGACCTCCCTCTCACCTCCTCTCTGTCCACCAGTTCCTGGGATTTCTCCCCATGTGCTGGTATTCTTTTGGTCACATAATCATTTAACCTATGAAATCCATTCTTTATGTACAACTGGCTTCTCAGTAACTACTTCTGAATCTCTTGTCAATTATTACTATAAACTAATGCATTTAAAAACTGTTCAAACACAAAGAAGGGATAGAGTGTATTGTCTTACAATTGCTATGTTCCCTGGTTAAAATTTAGTGTATTTTCCCCCTCCATACAAATTTGTTCTTTACTGCATTATTTCTACTAAATTACTTACTAAATTTTGTCATTCGGATTTTTAAATGGAAAGAAAATGTCTAAGGCTCTTAGTAAAAAAGGAAGATTAAGAGTGTCAGAATTATTCTGATCCAATGACTTTAGCTAAGCAAATCTTTTTTAAAACAGCTCAAATAGTATGAACATTTTACAAATGAGCTTTAAACATCCTTAATCTAAATTGCTTTTAACTTCTGAATACCTAGCAAACTACTATTTGCAGCTTGAATATAAACATTCATGCCAGACTAACACAGAAAAATCTAGGGCAAATCCATGATTAATATTTTTTCCAGTTTGTAATATCTAGCTCTGTTTAAGAAAGGGGTTTAATGAATACTACTATGATAATTTAAATATGAAATTGATTTCATTTTTACATCATCACTGTCATTTCCATCAGAATAATCCCTATCACTTGCATCTTCCATTCATTATCTCCATTTCTATCTATATTCAATTCACAAAGAAAAAATATATCATTAAATTCTCACATTTTCCAAAACTATAAACAAGCATACAAAATCCTCTCTTCTTTGCAAAGAACTACCAACTTGAGAGGGCAAACTCTAGCTAACAGAGCAAAGAATGGATGGTTCAAATCTATCCTTGTAAGTTACACCTACACTTTGTCTGTAAACTAAACACCTGTAAACTACAGGGTGATTTTCTCCCTCTGGATAACCTGAAATATTTCACCATGGTTCATTCAAACTACTGTGAAAAGTTAAAGGTATATTCTTCATGATAATATCCATTTTTGTCTATAGATGGAAAATTGGTAGGGCTTAAATGCATTATAATCACTTCTCATATTCTATAATGTTAAAACTCAGTTTCTCAGAAAAACAATATCTTTAATATTTATACACAAATACAACCCCATATGGTAATTACCTTACAGGTATAGTATATATCTATGTATTACACATATTTCTATGTTTGTCAACCAAACACTTTCAGCCTAAGGAATATGGTTGAAGTATAAAATATAATATGCTTAAAAGTAAAAAAAAAAAAAAAAAAAAAAAGTCACACTTTAGTTAATGAAGATTAAGATAATTTAAGAAAATTGATTATAAATGTTAGAGCCACGTAAGCATAAATATAATTTTAACTTAATACCTTATTTTGACTCAGTGTTCTTTTGTTTCAGATCATAGGAGGTTCAGTGAAATGGAGTATAAAACTGTAAATTTGTAAGGAACTTTTAGTGGGGTTACTTATAGAGTTGTTTCGTTTTTCTTTTCAAAGTCCCTGGTTAATGCTTATTATCCTCAACCTAAGAGTTCTATTTGAATAAGAAGTATTTAGTGTCAGAATATTAATGCTTGTATAATCAATTATGATTTTATTTTGATGAGATTAGTCAACAATAAAGCAATAGCTATATCATCATAAGGAAGCAGATTAAAAAGAGTATTTAGCTTTCGTTTTCTTGCTAAAGTGTTTTATTATTTTTTTTTGAATTTCATTTTTTATACAGCAGGCTCTTATTAGTTATCTATTTTATACATATTAGTGTATATATATATATATATATATATATATATATATATATATCAATCCCAATCTCCCAATTCATCCCACCACTACCACCACCCGCTCCCACTTGCCCCCCTTGGTGTCCATACGTTTGTTCTCTACATCTCTGTCTCTATTTCTGTCTTGCAAACCAGTTCATCTGTAACATTGTTCTAGATTCCACGACTGTACAAATGACCCAATTTTGTTCCTTTTTATGGCTGAGTAATATTCCATTGTATATATGTACCACATCTTCTTTATACATTCATCTGTCAATGGGCACTTAGGTTACTTCCACGACCTGGCTATTGTAAATAGTGCTGCAATGAACATTGGGGTGCATGTGTCTTTTTGAATTATGGTTTTCTCTGGGTATATGCTAAGTAGTGGGATTGCTGGGTCATATGGTAGTTCTAGTTTTAGTTTTTTAAAGAACGTCTATACTGTTCACCATAGTGGCTGTATCAATTTACATTCCCACAAACAGTGAGAGAGGGTTCCCTTTTATCCATACCCTCTCCAGCATTTGTTGTTTGTAGATTTTCTGATGATACCAATTCTAACTGGTGTGAAGTGGTAGCTCATTGTAGTTTTGATTTGCATTTCTCTAATAATTAGTGATGTTGAACAGCTATTCATGTGCCTCTTGGCCATCTGGATGTCTTCTTTGGAGAAATATCTATTTAGGTCTTCTGCCCATTTTTTGATTGGGTTGTTTGTTTTTTTAATAGTGAGCTGCATGAGCTGCTTATATATTTTGGAGATTAATCCTTTGTCCATTGATTCGTTTGCAAATATTTGCTCCCATTCTAAGGGTTCTCTTTTCATATTATTTATGGTTTCCTTTGCTGTGCAAAAGCTTTTAAGTTTCATTAGGACCCATTTGTTTATTTTTGTTTTTATTTCCATTCCTCTAGGAGATGGGTCAAAAAAGATCTTTCTGTGATTTATGACAAAGAGTGTTCTTCCTATGGTTTCCTCTAAGAGTTTTATAGTGTCCAGTCTTACATTTGGGTCTTCAAGCCATTTGGAGTTTATTTTTGTGTATGGTGTTAGGGCGTGTTCCTATGGTTTCCTCTAAGAGTTTTATAGTGTCCAGTCTTACATTTAGGTCTTTAATCCATTTGGAGTTTATTTTTGTGTATGGTGTTAGGGAGTGTTCTACTTTCATTCTTTTACATGGAGCTGTCCAGTTTTCCCAGCACCATTTATTGAAGAGGCTGTCTTTTCTTCATTGTATATCCTTGCCTCCTTTGTCATAGATTAGCTGACCATATGTGCGTGGGCTTATCTCTGGGCTCTCTATCCTGTTCCATTCATCTATATTTCTGTTTTTGTGCCAGTACCATATTGTCTTGATTACTGTAGTATAGTCTGTAGCTTTGTAGTATAGCTTTGTAGTATAGTCTGAAGTCAGGGAGTCTGATTCCTCCAGCTCCATTTTTTTCCTCAAGATTGCTTTGGCTATTCGGGGTCTTTTGTATCTCCATACAAACTGTAAGATTTTTTCTTCTAGTTCTGTAAAAATTTCCATTGGTAATTTGATAGGGATTGCACTGAATCTATAGATGGCTATGGGTAGTATAGCCATTTTCACAATATCAGTTCTTCCAATCCAAGAACATGGTATATCTCTCCATCTGTTTGTGTCATCTTTGATTTCCTTCATCAGTGTCTTAATAGTTTTCTGAGTACAGGTCTTTTACCTCTTTAGGTAGGTTTATTCCTAGGTATTTTATTCTTTTTGTTGCAATGGTGAATGGGATTATTTCCTAACTTTCTCTTTCTGATCGTTTGTCGTTAGTGTATAGAAATGCAAGAGATTTCTGGGCATTAATTTTGTAACCTGCAACTTTACCAAATTCACTGATTAGCTCTAGTAGTTTTCTGGTGACATCTTTAGGATTTTCTATGTACAGTATCATGTCATCTCCAAACAGTGACAGTTTTACTTCTTCTTTTCCAGTTTGCATTCTTTTTATTTCTTCTTCTTCTCTGACTGCTGTAACTAGGACTTCCAAAACTATGTTGAAAAATAGTGGAGAGAATGGACATCCTCGTCTTGTTCCTGATCTTAGAGGAAATGCTTTCAGTTTTTCATCACTGAGAATGATGTTTGCTGTGGGTCTGTCATATATGGCCTTTATCATGTTGAGGTAGCTTCCCTCTATGCTCACGCTGTGGAGAGTTTTGGTAATAAATGGGTGTTGAATTTTGTCAAAAGCTTTTTTTGCATCTATTGAGATGATCATATGTTGTTTATTCTTCAATCTGTTAATATGATGTATCACATTGACTGATTTGCATATATTGAAGAATCCTTGCACCTCTACGATAAATCCCACTTGATCATGGTGCATGATCCTTTTAATGTGTCATTGGATTCTGCTTGCTAGTATTTTGTTGAGGATTTTTGCATCTATATTCATCAGTGACATTGAACTGCAATTTTCTTTTTTTGCAGTATCTTTGTCTGGTTTTGGTACCAGGGTGACAGTGGCCTTGTAGAATGAGTTTGGGAATGTTCCTTCCTCTGCAATTTTTTGGAAGAGTTTGAGAAGGATGGGTGTTAGCTATTCTCCAAATGTTTGATAGAATTCACCTGTGAAGTTATCTGGTCCTGGACTTTTGTTTGTTGGAAGTTTTTAAATCACAGTTTCAATTTCATTACTTGTGACTGGTCTGTTCATATTTTCTATTTCTTCCTGGCTCAGTTTTGGAAGGTTATACCTTTCTAAGAATTTCTCCATTTCTTCCAGGTTGTCCATTTTATTGGCATAGAGTTGCCTGTAGCAATCTCTCATGATCCTTTGTATTTCTGCAGTGTTCATTGTAACTTCACCTTTTTCATTTCTAATTTTATTGATGTGAGTCCTCTCCCTCTTTTTCTTGATGAGGCTGGCTAAAGGTTTATCAATTTTGTTTATCTTCTCAAAGAACCAGCTTTTAGTTTTATTGATCTTTGCTACTGTTTCCTTCATTTCTTTTTCATTTATTTCTGATCTGATCTTTATGATTTCTTTCCTTCTGCTAACTTTGGGGGGTTTTTGTTATTCTTCCTCTAATTGCTTTAGGTGTATGGTTAGGTTGTTTACTTGAGATGTTTCTTGTTTCTTGAGGTAGGATTGTATTGCTATAAACTTCCCTCTTAGAACTGCTTTTGCTGCATCCCATAGGTTTTGGGTCGTCGTGTTTTCATTGTCATGTCTTTCTAGGTATTTTTTGATTTCCTCTTTGATTTCTTCAGTGATCTCTTGGTTATTAAGTAGTGTATTGTTTACCCTCCGTGTGTTTGCATTTTTTCCGGTAATTGATATCTAGTCTCATAGCGTTGTGGTTGGAAACGACACTTGATATGATTTCAATTTTCTTAATTTACGGAGGCTTGATTTGTGACCCAAGATGTGATCTATCCTGGAGAATGCTCCGTGTGCACTTGAGAAGAAAGTGTAATCTGCTGTTTTCGGATGGAACGTCCTATAAACATCAATTAAATCTATCTGGTCTATTGTGTCATTTAAAACTTGTGTTTCCTTATTAATTTTCTGTCTGGATGATCGGTCCATTGGTGTAAGTGAGGTGTTAAAGTTCCCCATTATTATTGTGTTACTCTCGATTTCCTCTTTTATAGATTTTAGCATTTGTCTTATGCATTGAGGTGCTCCTACGTTGGGTGTGTATATATTTATAATTGTTATATCTTCTTCTTGGATTGATCCCTTGATCATTATGTAGTGGCCTTCCTTGTCTCTTGTAACATTCTTTATTTTAAAGTCTATTTTATCTGATATGAGTATTGCTACTCCAGCTTTCTTTCAATTTCCATTTGCATGGAATATCTTTTTCCATCCCCTCACTTTCAGTCTGTATGAGTTCCAAGGTCTGAAGTGGGTCTCTTGTAGACAGCATATATATGGGTCTTGTTTTTGTACCCATTCAGCGAGCCTGTGTCTTTTGGTTGGAGCATTTAATCCATTAACATTTAATGTAATTATCAATATGTATGTTCCTATTACCATTTTCTTAATTGTTTTGGGTTTGTTTTTGTAGGTCTTTTCCTTCTCTTGTGTTTCCCACTTAGAGAAGTTCCTTTAGCATTTGCTGTAGAGCTGGTTTGGTGGTGCTGAATTCTCTTAGCAGTTGCTTGTCTGTAAAGCTTTTGATTTCTCCATCGAATCTGAATGACATCCTTGCCGGGTAGAGTAATCTTGGTTGTAGGTTCTTCCCTTTCATCACTCTAAATATATCATGCCACTCCTGTCTGGCTTGTAGAGTTTCTGCTGAGAAATCAGCTGTTAACCTTATGGGAGTTCCTTTGTATATTATTTGTTGTTTTTCCCTTGTTGCTTTTAATAATTTTTCTTTGTCTTTAATTTTTGTCTATTTGATAACTATGTGTCTTGGCGTGTTTCTCCTTGGGTTTATCCTGCCTGGGACTCTCTGCACTTCCTGGACTTGGGTGGCTATCTCCTTTCCCATGTTAGGGAAGTTTTCGACTATAATCTCTTCAAATATTTTCTCAGGTCCTTTCTGTCTCTCTTCTCCTTTTGGGACCCTTATAATGTGAATGTTGGTGCGTTTAATATTGTCTCTGAGGTCTCTTAGGCTGTCTTCATTTCTTTTCACTCTTTTTTCTTTATTCTGTTCCGTGGTAGTGAATTCCACCATTCTGTTTTCCAGGTCACTTATCTGTTCTTCTGCCTCAGTTATTCTGCTATTGATTCCTTCTAGTATATTTTTCATTTCAGTTATTGTATTTTTCATCTCTGTTTCTTTGTTCTTTAATTCTTTTAGGTGTTTGTTCTTTAATTCTTCTAGGTCTTTGTTAAACATTTCTTGCATCTTCTCGATCTTTGCCTCCATTCTTTTTCCGAGGTCCTGGATCATCTTCACTATCACTATTCTGAATTCTTTTTTTGTAAGGTTGCCCATCTCCACTTCATTTAGTTGTTTTTCTGGGGTTTTATCTTGTTCCTTCATCTGGAACATAGTCCTCTGCTTTTTCATTTTGTCTATCTTTCTGTGAATGTGGTTTTCGTTCCACAGGCTGCAGGATTGTAGTTCTTCTTGCTTCTGCTGTCTGCTCTATCTAAACTGTTTTATTATTAAGCAAGCAAGTTTCACTAAAAGCCACTTCATCTATCCAGTCTTCTGCATGGGCTGTTGGGAGGTTAAAATTCAATGACTGAGGCAAGTCAATAACTCATCCCAAGAGCCAGTAGGTGTGTCATGTCAACCAGCATCACTGGGTTTGGCTCACTTTGTGAAAAACTTCCAAACAACTAACCAAAAACACTCTATCCGTTATGTAATAAATAGTCCTTTCTCCCATAATACTGCCCGTCAGAACTGATCAGCCAAAAATTATCAATGTTTATACACTGTTATAATTTCAGAAAAAAAAAATAGGAGGCATTTCAGTTGGATCACACAGCCTTAAAAAATATAAATGCTTTACTCTTCAGCCTTGACCTCTCCAACAAATAAGCCCAATCACTCTGCTCAAACTTTCCTTCTCTTACATCCTCTGTTCACTCAGTCACCAGAGTCAAAACCTTGGAGTCATGACTCATGCTTTACTCAGATACCAACAGCCACATCCCAGAAGCTGCTGAGTCCAATGGTTCAACTGTTTCCTCCTCTCCATTTCTGTCATCACCTACCTAAATTGAGGGCTTAGAAAGTGGCCAGGTGGGCAATTTGGAGTTAATCAAATTAGGAATGATTTGATGAAAGTACAGGCAAGGCAGTGGGAATTCACAGGACTCTGGGAGTGGAGGGAGACCAAGAAATGGGAGAGGCTTGTTGAAGATACTCAGACACAAGGAGTTAAAGGTCTCAGTGTAAGCTATGACAAGTTGGAAATAGTATGAAATAAGCCAAGAAAGGAAAAATCCACTGGATATTGCAGTAGATTTATTTATGGGGACAAGAGAACTGTGAGGTTAAAAACTGTTAGAATAATGAAAGTAGTATCAGTGTGGAATGGGTGCTAACAGGTGTATTTCACAATAAATTCCAGAACATTGGCTCTGTTTGTAGATATGTGACCTTGAAGAATTCACTTTACCATTCTGTGCCTCAGTTAAACATCAGTTGTAAAATGAGGATATTAACAGTACCCATACCCTACAGTTCTTTTGAGGATTAAATGGAAAACAAATATGCATAACAAAGCACTAAAAGCACAAAAGTGATGAATTACAAAATCTCTTTCAGCATTAAAATTTGATTTTCTACCTAATAGTTTAACCGTAACCCTCTCAACTACATATTTTATGCTACGACTTATCTAAGTCATCATGTTTCTGTATGACTACAACCAATAAATATTGAACAAGAATCTGGGATTTTACTTTAATAGATGTCACTGTGAGAGAGAGGGAAGGATGAAGTGTTCCCATCATTTAAAGGAGTCACTTACTTATTTTTTGACCTTAGAATTCCTTCAGAGTGTTGATAATTCTGAATTTGGTAGTATTTTTGGGTAACCAAACTGTTCAAGGGTTAATAGTGACCTATCATAGTAAGAACAGTCTGTGAATTCTATAAATATAATGCCTGGATCTTGGTTTAGAGAAGAGCAATTTACTTCAGGGCATATTCATCAACAATTCCCTTCTCTTGAGCTACTTTCATTTTTATGTGAATTCTTTTCAGAGTCAGAAACAACTGATGCATTGTCTTAGCTGCGCACAATTCATTTACAAAGCATCTAGACCACCAGGCTGGGGTGACTTATAGTGCTGGCTTAGCAAGGCTAACTAGTTTGAGGTGAGTTCACCACCTAAAATAACAACAATCCTCTTATGATAATATATCAAAAACTTCTTTCCAAAATTTTAGTAGGACAAATTCTCTTTAAGTGAGCAGCATAATTAATTTATGAAGGTTTTTATGTCCTCTAAAGAATTCTCATGTTTCACACTAGCCCAAGGTTATAATAAGGCTGAAGTGAAGAATATGTGTGATATATACTGGCCTCTGCCTTTTCCATTTGAAATGCCACTTATTCTTTAAAAAGGAGGAAGAATGGAGTTTAAAATGAAAAGAATTGACTTTTCCTTAAAGAATTCCAGAAACAGATATGCTTTATTCCTCTCCAAAGATGAGATGAGCAAAGAGAGAAATAAAATGTCAACTACTTAGAGCAAAGATGAAAACTGTGTCAGAAGACCCAACCCCCAAGCCTGGGCGCCAACTAGTTACCCTGGCTCTGCCCCTTTACTAGCTGTAAGCCACTGGGGCGGGGGTGGGGGTGGGGGGAACTGCCAGAACCACTCTGATCTGATCTTTTCCTTTGTTTTGTTCTGTCCCTCTATAAAATGGGAATAATCACGTCATCATCATCCTGCTGGCTCTCTGACTTCACCTCTAGCTACCTTCCCTTTAACTCTCTTCACTCCAGACATACTGTCCTCCCTGTTCCTCAGCCCCTGACCCCAACTCAGGCCCTGCCCAAGGGCCTCTGCACTCCCTCTTCCCCATTCTGGAAATGCTCTTCCCCTTTCCAGAAATGCTGGGCCACAGGTTGACTGCGTGGCTCATTCCCTCAGAAAGGTCAGGCTTAATTCAAACATCACCTGCTTAGTGAGGTCTCACCTTAACTAAAATCACAGATAAACCCCAGCCCCCTCCTCACCCTCCCAAGTCCAATCTCCCTTTTGCATTATGTTTCTCCTTAGCATTCATCACCAATACACTATATATCTAACTTATTTTTTCTGCTTATATTCTTCCTTTCTTATCTGAATGCAAGCTCTGTGAGTCAGAAACTTTGGTCAATTTTATTCACATCTGTATTTTTTCAGGACTTGGAATAATGTCTGCAAAGTCATAGTTGTTTAAAAAATATCTGTAATCAATGGATGACTGAATCTTCCCTATAAGGTTGCTGTGATGGCCAAATGAGATGTCATAGTTAGAATTTACCAAATTGTGAAACACATGATTCGCTATTTTTAACTCATTTTAACATTCTGTTGAAACAGTAAAATGTATTATGCTATGGGAGTCAATATAAAATAATTAAATAAAAGTAAGTTATAAGAACTGCAAAGTATTTGGTTTTAGTAGAAGTTAAGTTAAAAAAATAGTTTTAGAAAACACCTGAAGGCTTAAACATATACCAAAAATATAAATACCTGAGGTTTGTGGGTTAAACCAGAGCTGTGACCTCTGGTCTGAAGCACTAAAAATCTGACCTGTAGCCTGGTAAAGGAAAGCCAGATGGGGGGAAAAAAAGCTGCATAAGAGAGTAACAGGTCTGGCGATAGAGAGGAGGAAAACAAGGAAAGAGAAAGCTCTGGAGAATTAAGTACCACTCAGCAAACACACTCACAGAAGATTAGATTTTCAGATGCTGTTGACTTAAGCAATAAAAAGTACATCAAAGTGTAGCCTATTGATGAATGGCACATAACTAATCATTCCTAAGTTAGCCCTTACAGGCACATTGAAAGATTGGTCATTCCCTAACTATGACATGACGAAATGAAACTGTGTTGTAGACCATATAAAGTACCAGGGGGAATAACCTGGTTTTGGCTTGAGCTTTTCCCAGGGAGCGATCAAAACAAAACAAGCAAATAAAAAGCAAAACCCAAAACCCAAATAAACAAAATTCACCCTACACAAGCAAGAGTTCCTATTTGCATATACTGGAGACATGCTTCTCTGTGTAGTCCAAGGTAAGAGGAGCGAGTGACATATATGTAGATAGGATGATTGGTTTCTCCCTGGGAACTTTAACTTTGATTGAAAGGGCATAGTTTCCAGCAATGCTGAGCATTATTTCTAATCTGAAAATGGGATAGAACACAGCTGAGTATTCCATAGCCCAGAAAACGATGCATAGTTACAGTAAAGCAGGATGCATAGTTATAGTAAGTATATAATGAAGCTAACCATACATTTTAAATCTTTATAGAACGCAGTTTTGGTAAGTATGCAAAAACCATTTTCACAAACGGGACAATTCAAAATAAGTAGATTATGTGATTTTCTTTTCACAAAATAATTACAAAGGTTACATAAAAATTAGCTAACTGAAAATTATTTTATACTGGGATATAAATTTTTTTGGTAAATAAAATGAACAAGATTTATTAAAACAGAACTATCAGCATATAGTTGTAGTTCCTTTCATTAAAACCAGTAAAATAACTGAGATATGTATAAAAGTAAAACCAGTCTCCTGACTGTGATTAGTTAAAACTGATCAACTCAAAAAACTAACTTGCAATCAGCTTATAAAAACTAAATTTAACAAACTATCAAACTGTTTATACATGTAGATATAGCCTATATGTGTTTGAATTTTTAAAAGGAGGGAGAAGAAATAATGGGAGAAAGCAACATAACCCTCATGGATATTTTCTTGTCAACCATATACACATTCACTCGTTTTAATCTCACAGCCACCCCGGAAAGTAGAATTAGGACATTTCAGGAAAGTTAAGTGGCCTGCCCAAGGCACACTAACAAGTGGCAATGGCTGATCCAGCTGGGTCCAAATTGGCACTCCTTCCAAGACACACAGGCACGGCCCAAACAGACAGGTTGGTCATTACAGACAATTGACTGAATTTGGTATTTACTCAGATGATCCAAACAAGAAGTACAAGGCAGAACTCAGGACAAGTTATAATAAAAGCAGAGATAAGAAAGAAATGTAAATAACAGATCTATAATTTACAGAAAGTACTTATTAGACCCTACTTGAGCCCAGATGTAGTCGGGTTAGTAAATTCTACTCTCAGAATATTTTAACTTCTCCTTGAAGGGCAGTGTTGTCTTTTTAAGTGTAAATTTAAAGTAATATGTAAACAATAGCAAATAACATAGAAACAATAAAGTTTGGAGGCTAATATATTATCAATTAAATTTTAATGTTTTCATGCAAAGAGGCAGTACCATAGGGAGTAAAATACCTAGAAAAGAGTAGCATCACCATATCAGCTGTTTCAGTTATACATTTACAGTGATCAGTTTCATTATAACTTGATAAAAATAAAATTAGTAGTTGGGAATGAATGTATAGAAATACCACTTGGCTCAGTAGTCACAATTATTTGTTACATTTAAAATAACCTTATACCTGAAGGAACTAAAAATGCACAGATATATACTCTAAACACTTTTCCTCTTCTACACTCTCCAAATCCCACCCTGAAAAGCATAACGCTTATATTACGATCGAAAATTATAAAGATAGTATACTGCAACAGTTCTTAATTTCATTCATTTTGTGAGTTTCTTAAAATGTACAGAATGATGGCCCAAACATCAAGACAGAAAATAGAAAACAGACGAGCAGTTTGCTAGAAAATGATAGTGGGGCGAGACAGAGAGACACCTTCATTTGTCTTGTCTGAGAAAGAGCTGGGTGAAATTTCCTGTGGGCAGCTGGATAGTCAGGTCAGCCTTAGAAGATAGTCCTAGGCTAGATTCAGAGAACCATGGCTCATTGAAATTACACAGGCTGTCATAAAGCAGTGTGGCCTCATGGAAAAGGCAAAGAATTTGTTAGAAGTTCCATTTTAAAGTCTTAGACCCACCACTTAGTAGCCTTGCCCTTAGGTGAAGATTTTAAATACCCAGTCTCAGTTTCCTCAACTGTGAAATGAAGAAAATACTCTGCCTCAGCTATCACTTAGGGTTTCTGTGAGTATGCAGTGAGAAAAGCATTGGAAAGGGTCTTAGGAGGTCCAATGCATGCATCAATGACTGTTAGTAGTATTTTTAATGGAGTATATATTCTATATTCAAAGCACAAAGACCTTCTTAAATTTAAAGAAAAATAATAAGTAAAAAAGTATGTAACAGGCAGTCATGAGAAGTAAGTGGGAGGTAACAGAAAGCACAAAAGGATATTAAAAAAAGGTTTAAGGCTATTGTCTTTCTGTACAGCCACTCAAAATTTGCTGGAAAAATAAACATATGCTATATTTACTTTTTGACCATATTGTTCTAAAACTTCTAATATTCTTTACAATAAGACTCAGCTAACAACCAGTTCTTAGAATAAACCACATCTCCAATTTGGCCTACAACATAATGTATTTCCCTTGTTTACCCAAATTGGAGATGTTACCCTGATGCATATTTTTGTTGAGGTCTGTCACCCCAACTTCTCTCTTTCTCCAGATAATACAATGACTACAATCCCTAACTGAACTTTTATAGCACAAAGCCAAGTATGTCTCCAGACACTCAATAGCTGCTTTTATGTGTCTATAAAAAGAGCAGCCTAGCTTTCCACAAACATCTTTACTGACATTAGTGAAAATATACAGCTATTATATATGCAGGCACACAGAATACTTCTGTCCTCTCCCAGAGCTGAACTTGTATCGTGGAGACTGAGCACACATTTCATAACACATATCACGTACACATTCCTCCACGGGCTGGCAGCCAGGGGTTTGGCTTTATCTTTGTTCCATTCCCTTGCAGTTAAGAATCCCTTGGGTAGTATCTTCTGTGTGCTCAAGTCTGATATTTCTTATTCAGCCTTCATGATTTCTGACCTAAAGCTGGCTGGATTGTGATCTCCTCAAGGGCGTAATGGTGTCCTTTTCCTCTGTGTCCCAGCACCCTACCCCACTCTGGTAGACACTGGGTTCCCTACTGATGTTGAGTGGATTAACTTGGTCTGAGTTAACAAGAGATGTAAACCACTTGTGATAAAAGATACTTTCTCTTCCACACAAACGGCCAGTGTAAATCTGGATTCAGAATAAAACCTGGATTTAACAAAGATTTCCTATCTGTAACAGAATTAAATCTCAGTATGGCATTCTGTACATAGAATAAAGGAAACAGCTACACCTTTCTACATAGACATAACTGAAAAAGTCTGTTTCTCTCCCTGGGGGACCCTGTACACTCAGTAGCCAGCATTCTATGTTGTTGCCAGAAGCCAGAATTGGAAGTCATCATTACACGTCTCCTATAATAAAGCAGAAAAGATACAATAACGTCTTGGCAATGTCAGTTCCCAAACACTGACAACCTAAACTACATCTTCTGGCTCTGGGTGCTTATTAGCTGCACTGATGCACTTCACAATTATAATGTTGCTAAAATATGGGAACAGACTTGTGGCTTTCAAATTCTCATATTAGCTTAGCCAATTCCAACTTGATATTATTGTAAACAACAGTAAAGATCATAAGATCAGTGGCAGTCTCTTAAGATGGGACGCTCATGTGTTACCCACTTATAATACTATTTTTCTCTGGATCAATCAATTTTAAAGTAAATATATTTTACAACTCATTTGTCCATTCATTCCTTCATGCATTCAACAAATAAGCATCGGTTAATCATCTTAGAGGCAATGTGATGCATTGGAAAGAGATTTAGTCAAAACATATCCAGGGGAGGGACTGCCCTGGTGGCGCAGTGGTTAAGAATCTGCTTGCCAATGCAGGGGACACAGGTTGGATCCCTGGTCCGGGAAGATCCCACATGCCGCGGAGCAACTAAGCCTGTGCGTCACAGCTACTGAGACTGTGCTCTAGGGCCCGCAAGACACAACTACCGAAGCCTGCACACCTAGAGCCCGTGCTCCACAACAAGAGAAGCCACTGAAATGAGAAGCCCGCGCACTGCAACTAAGAGTATCCCCTGCTCGCCACAACTAGAGAAAGCCCACACACAGCAACGAAGACGCAATGCAGCCAAAAATAAATAACTAAATTTATATTTAAAAAAAAACATATCCAGGGGATGGTGGTGGAGGGATAAATTGGGAGATTAGGATTGATCTATACAAATTACTGTATATAAAATAGATAACTAAGAAGAACCTGCTGTATAGCACAGGGAACTCTACTCAATACTCTGTAATGGCCTATATGGGAAAAGAATCTAAAAAAAGAGAGTGGGTATATGTATATGTATAATGGATTCACTTTGCTGTACACCTGAAACTAACACAACATCATAAATCAATTATACTCCAAGAAATTTTTTTTTTAAATATCAGGTTTAAATCCTGCTTTACACTTTACTAGCGTAATGATCTTCCACAAAATACTGAGTCTCCCTGAGTACCCACTTCCTCTCTTGTAAAAAGGGGTCTGGAGGAGGAATAATAAGATAACGTATCTAAAGTACTTGACAGTGCATGGCACAGTTGTATTTTTGTTTTCTTTCTCTTTCCTTGCTAGACCGTAGGTATAGAAAGATGAATAAAATGGGTTTCTGTCATTTAAGAACATCAAGTACAGTGGGACACATGGATACCCACCAACAAACAAATTAATTCCCAAGATGACAAGAGATAAAATTCAGGTGTGAATATAATACTGCTATTAAGTAGCAGTAACAATTGACAGTGATCTTGACTAAAAGAGCCGAGCCAAAGTTACGAGGCAACTTACCAGAACTGACCACAATAAAAAGAGGAGAGTTTCAGATACAAGACACTAGAGGTCATGCTCTCAGATGAATCCACATCAAAAAATCCCTCTTGTTGGTCTGCTTAAAACTGAGTATTTAGGGTGCTCAAAACAAAACAAATGAGTTGCCTATTGAACAAAAGGAAAATTCCTTAGGCTCAGTTCTTAAAGATCTTATGTGATTCTTCCCCAAAGTACCACAGCAGGTGTATGTTCTCCTCCCGCCAACAGGATGCTCTAGTTCACCTGGACACTGCTTGTTCCCCAGCAGCACTTCATGTCCTTCCATTTCCGCACCCTTCCCCGTGAGGTTTCCTCTGCCACCATTTCTCAGAACTCCCT
Organism: Eschrichtius robustus; assembly: GCF_028021215.1. NCBI lineage: Eukaryota > Metazoa > Chordata > Mammalia > Artiodactyla > Eschrichtiidae > Eschrichtius > Eschrichtius robustus. The sequence continues at coordinate 6,045,945 of NC_090832.1, read as the reverse complement.
CTACCATAAACTTTCATGAGTCCACTGAGAAACTACTTTCCTTTTTTCCTACTTTGAACATCCAAAGCATGTTGTGGCTCTTTTATGGCACTTCTTTTACAACTTGTCATGTTGCTTTCCAATATAATCACTTGATTATAAGTTTTATCTTCTTCATTAGATTGCACACTCCTTGAAGTTTATTTGATTGTATTTTTTGCATGGAGTAGTTATTCAATATACACTGACTGAAGATATTTTAAAATTTTAGAAGAGAGCAATTAAATCAGACAAAGGAAATTTAGCCTACTTTACTAAGCAAACACATATACAAAATATCTACTGTCTCCAGCCTTGGACAATTGGCACTCAAGTCACCCATGTCCCAAGTTATTTTCCAGATATGCTCCTTATACTGCCAGAAGCTCCTGGCAGAGACCAGGTGGAGACTGGCCAGGTAAACTGCCTCCGTGAGGAAGTGTCCTGCATTGTTTTTTCTCAGTCTCCCAGCTGAAAGATAGAGAACATTCCTACCAGGTACTAGGTGAAGGCCCAATTTCTAAACTCTGACTTGACCTGAAGTCTTAATGTCTCCCATGGCCTTCTCTGAGCGTTCTGCTAAGGAATCGGTGGAGAAGCATCTGTACTTAAGGACACTATTTGTCCAATTACTTCCTCCCTTCCTCAGGTCTAATCCCTAAGGATATGATAAAACCCTCATAGCAGGTGCTGGGGCAAAGGGAAAGTTCAGGGTTTCTGCGGTCTTTATAACAGAGGTTCCCTCACACCAGTGCTACCCAGAGCCAGCTGTGTGCACATTCCCCAAGTTATCAGCAGCTCAGCCTTTTTACATCCTAAGAAAAATAGCTGGACTACAAATCCCAGTGGGTTAGGACGTTCCTTCAGGGTCCAGTCTCCCCATCTGCCCATGGCATCTGCCTTGAAAAATGGTTCTCCCTTGGTGTTGCAGGTAATTTTCTCTCTTGATTACTCAGCTCCTAAACTATATTACTATGTTTAATAATTTGACCAATGCCCTCCTCATTATATACATATATGGCAACACACACATATAATGCCCTTGTGCAAGATAATGTACCTCTCTGAGTACTCATGTCCTATATAGATAGACACTAAATAGATACATATTTATACATGCATACATACATATATATATATATTCTAATCAAAGAACTCTGTTTTCTATTTGCCATACACAATAATCCATATTCATGACAGTAATTCTCTAGCACTCCAGAATCAAATATAAAATCTGGCACAGGGCTAGAGGATGCCGGTCTGATATATTGAAAACCATTCCCTAAACTTCTCTCCAACACAGCAAGTAAGTACCTTATTTACATAGAATTTTATTAAATAAGTACTTTATTTACATTGGACCATAACAAGACACACCAATGATAATTCCAATACCTGACTATTCCATGAAGATGGTAGAAGGACTGTTTCCAAAGCATTCTGCTTGCAACTTGAGACCAAACCAAAGAGCTGTGGTCCTTCTACAGGATGGTAAAATGGTCTCAGGTTATTTCCAGTCATGCCACTTTACTAAAGGACCATAACAACTACCGTAAAAATGTGTACTATGATTCATTCAGCAATATCTCTACTACCATATGTTGAAAATCTGAGTATTTAGGTCATAAAATGGACTAACCAGAAAGGATTTTCTATTCTAAATATCCAAAACAAAAGAACGTCCTTTCATTGTGACTATGGAAGTATTCTGCACAGCCCAATATAATTTCCTACCTCCCATTCTTTCCAGTTCCTCTGGGTGCCTGATGTAATATTAGCTCTGAATTGTGAATTATGGTGACTTTTTTTTTTTTTTTTTTACAAAGACAACAGATGGAACTCAGTATAAAAACTGAAGTATGTTCAATTGTAGCAACCCAAAACTTCCGTAGAAAAAAACTAAAATGGGGCTTCCCTGGTGGCGCAGTGGTTGTGAGTCTGCCTGCCAATGCAGGGCACACGGGTTCGAGCCCTGGTCTGGGAAGATCCCACATGCCGCGGAGCAACTGGGCCCGTGAGCTACAATTACTGAGCCTGCGCGTCTGGAGCCTGTGCTCCGCAACGGGAGAGGCCCGCGCACCGCGATGAAGAGTGGCCCCCGCTTGCCGCAAGTAGAGAAAGCCCTCGCATAGAAACGAAGACCCAACACAACCAAAAATAAAATAAATAAATAAATAAAATTAAAAAGGAAAAGAATTAAAAAAAAAAAACTAGAACGTAACACAATGCACAAAACTGCATTGATTCTTCTTTCTCCAAATTCTATATAGTACACATATGTGTATATGTGTGCTTGTGTGTGTATGTGTGTTTAAGAAATATATGGTTGTTGGCCAATGAAAATTGCATGTTGTCATTTTTTAGAGTTTTCTATCACTTATGTTTGCTATTTTATCACTTATAAAAAATTGCTTTGAAAAGATTCTCATAAATCTCCCAGAAAAGTTTTAGGAGTCTAGCTTCAATGGTAATTGCCTGAACTAATTATATTGAAGGATTTGGTTACAGCAGTTTCCAACCCTGGCTGCACATTAGATTCACCTGGGGAGCTTTTAAAACTATTAAAGAGCAAAATACCTGACACATGGTAGCCAATCAATAAATGGAAATTTCTTTCTCTATTATCCATTTCAGCTTACCCCCAATTCCATATTTCCCAAATGCCTGCACAATGTAATCTGACATCTCACTAGTACCTCACTTTACCCCCAAATTTCCTATATAAGTCGCCACATATTCTAACCTCATACACAATTGGCCAAGAATATCAATTTTACTTATGTGATATGTTATATTTGTACCCTCCTCATAGCTTCCCTTACTTGCAGGATGGTCTTGAACTATCTCCCAGTTGCCTAGCTGCAGCTTGATTACCTTTCCATGGTGCAGGTGTGAACTCTCCCAGTGCCATCTTTTAAAATTCACACTGCTTAGCTCCTCAAAGGCCCCCTACCATCAGAGATGCCCTTAGCTTTGTAGCCTTATCTCCATGGTCCCCTTTCTGGGACCCTGTATTCAGCCAAACAGAACCCTTCTGGAAATAAGACAAAGTTTGAAATAGATGACTTCCCCCATTCTTTCCACATCCCTATTTCTATGTCAACCTCCTGTTAATGTTTTATCTTTTCTCATCTCCTGTTCTCTCCACTGGAAATGTCCATCTCTATATCATCCATAATTTTCCTATGGTTTTTGCATGTATGTGGAATGTTTTAATATTAGGTGAAAAAACAAATCATCAAGGATCACTGTATGATAGTTCAGGGCTTGCCTTTCTCTCTTGGTGATGTCTACATTTGTGGATGCTCTTCATAAAATGTATTACTCCCAAACATCTAGTGGGCAGTTACTATAGTATTCTTTTGATACTGTTATAAATATTGTCATCTTTACAAATTAATATATCACTTCCATAACAATTCATTGAGTAACAGAAAAATATAATTTCAAATATCAAAGCCAGAAATATCTAAATACCTAAGGCAAATACAACTTAAAAACCATCACTATACATCAAACTAAAATCAAATGTCTTAATGAAAAAGTGGCAGAAAGTTTGCTATGTGGTGTAGAAATGCATCCGATAGTGAGCACTTTCCAGGATAAGTTAGTGTTTTTGTATTTTATTGTAACTAAAAATATTGAATCTAGATGGAATCTAAAAGGAAATCACAACGTGTGGGAAGCCGCCTATTTAACTTGAGATCAGCTGACCTATGGAGTGTGGACATGGCTCTCTTGCAAAGCGGTAAAAAAAACCCTACGACTATGTTGGATTTCAACAAGCACTGTCCTCAGAGTGAAGGACCTTTACAAGCACACGAAACCCTGCTTGTTTTTAGTCATTTTCCTCTGCTCGAAGAGAGCACATTAAAAAGACAGAGCTGTCTACTGCAGTGTACATGCTCAGTAACATGGGTGTTATTTACTGATAAAAAGCACATGACAGTGATTTTAAAACAGGGCTTGTCCTGTCAGTCAAATTAGAGAGGCAGGATAACCTCTCCAAGTGATTACTGTCTGGGATGCAGCGTGGCGGACTGCCAAGTCAATTACAGCGGGGCTGGGAAGGAAATATGAAGACAGATCGGCTTAATTCTAAAAAGGAGCATCAGTAAAATAGAAACCTGGGGACATATTAACACAGTGGCCAATTACTTAAAAGTGTGGCTTTGACCAAAGCTGCAAAATGTATTTATATTGAATCTTTCTATATAGATAAGGAATTTTTTTATTAACAAGAATGGACAAATAGAGAAAATTTTAAAATAACATTTGTATCTTTATTTCTGGAGAAAAAACATTTCTCACAGAAAAAAAAAACCAGGATTCTTTAATTCTCTTTTCATCTAGAAAATTAGACATATGGGTAAACTAATATTTGGGAAAACTGGCCAATGATATTTCATAATTATTCATCACTGATACATCAATTTTCCTTCCATTTTCCCTTACCAAAATTGATTTAAGTTTTAAATTTCCCTAGTCAATTCTCTCCTTTCTATTTCACCTACAGCTTCTTTGTCTAAAGGTAAAAATATTAGGAGATCAGCAGCATCAATTTGAAGATTTATCTCACACAATACCTATAAGCACGGTTACATTTCCTTTGTTTCAGATGCAGATTCTAGGAGTCTCATGGAGATGCATGGAACAAAAGACTTGCTCAAAAAAATGCAGACCACTTGAATCACAGCTTAATTGCTTGTGCAGTAGATTCTTACATTCGTATAATAATAGAAGAAAATCCCTGTCAACATCTATGTGAAGAAAATGCCAGGCTGCTGACACTGAATTTTGCAGCTCTGCTATTTTTAATGGTGGTTAATAAGCTCTCATATTAAACAGTGAAAGATTATAAAGGACACACAGAAAAAGATGCACATTAAAACCAAAACAGAAGAAATACTATCATAATTTTCTACCTACCTAAAGAGATATTTCTCCAAAAAAAGTTTTCTGGAGAATTTACATAAATTCTAGGACCCATCAATGCTTATTAAAACCTCAATAACATAGGTAGGTAGGATACAATCCTGGAAAAGGTGCCAAAAGCTGAAACAATGTAAGTCAAATCCAGTCTCCCCAGCTAATATTATGATAGGAGATTATTAACTGATACTTAGCTAACTATGGAAATGAAAATAAACACAATATTTTACCTATCTCTATGTATTATTTATATGGGTAAGAAGGTGCATAAAAATCTCTAAATGACAAAAGTCAATTAACCAGTGACTTAATAACAAATCACATACTAAATTACATACAAAAGATAGAGTCTATAACATTAAAAATGGGAAAAAAGACCCTAGACATTCTCAACGTAACTGTCCAGAGATCATATCACTCAAACTATCTAGAAAGCAATGTCTAAAGTTGCTGATGTCTATGTGTCTAAAGTTTTCAACATTTTTAATCTGTCCTAATAGTTACAAATTACAATCTAACATAACTGGGACGTGAAGGATTAGAATCAAAAGAGGTCTTCAGAAATCTCTGAAGATCCCTGCAAGACGGAGGATTCTCTTTTCTCTGCTACTCCACTCGTTCTTTCAAACAGTGAGTACCTACTAGGTGCCAGACTTTGGATGATCTTGGCTCTGGCAGTTAAACAGTAAACAAACAGCAGAAACTTTTGCCCTCATGTAAGGAGACAGACACAAGCTAAATAAACCACCCAGGCAGAGAATGTGGCTGGGTTGAGAGGGAAGTGCATTACTGTTACACAGGGTGGTCAGGGGTAGCCTCATGGAGAAGGTGACATTTCAGCAAGGACCTCAGAGGTGAGTGTGTGAGCCACGCAGACAACCCGAGAAGAGCAGTCCAGGTGAGGGAAGAGCAAGTACAAGTGCTTGGCCTGAGGAGCATTTGCCCTGCTTGAGGGGCAGCAAAAGACCAGTGGGGCTGGGCTGCAGTGAGCCAGGGAGGAAGGCCTCTGCAAGGCTTGGGCTTTAGCCTCCCATCTGAGTGAGCCGGGAAGGCCATGGGGGCTTTCTAGGTTACAGCGTAAAAGAACCCCCCAAGGTAACTTTTAAATGAAAATTCTCAGGCTTCCCCTTCAGAAAGGGTGAATTCTAATTCAGTAAGTCCGAGCCCCAGGAATTTGCATTTTGTTTGCTCCCTGGGCAGTTCAGCTGAGGGTGACTCAAAGACCATTTTCAGAAACACAGTTCTCCTGAATCCCTGACAGTTTGGCGTCCAATCCCTATTTGCATATTTTCCGTCAGCTAGCCACTACAAAACGTAGCCCATATCTGTGTAGCATCTGTTCATGCTCAACAACTGGGACAGAAAAGGGAAGAAGGGAAACCTTATACATAAGTGTTAGAAACTGAACTGTCCAGTTTTCACTTAGCAAGAGAGTTAAGTCACAATATCTGCTGACATATGTTGACATTTGGTGGCTGGCTAGTAATGGGCAAACTGATGAATTATATGAGTATTGACAAACCTATGACTCTCCTGGTCATTGATTTAACTAATGATTCCTGTGTCCTTAGGGCTTGCTAACACGTAAGGCTGGTGTGTCTGGTGAATGTGTTAAAGTGAGAGTCATGTCAAACATTGACTGCTGGAGTTATATCATATGACAGGACCGAAATCCCCAGGTTGTGGGAAGCTAAGGGAATCCAGATAACAGGTACTATAGGTACAAGAATTAGTCTAATGATGCTAAACATCATTAGTTCGGGAACTTCTTTTAGGGATATTACTTAGTACTTCATCACTGTTCCTTTACTGTTTATATATGGTATATTATGGTAATAGAAACGACTAACTTAGGTGCTTCCTCTGTACATGATCTTACTTAATCCTCAAACAGCCCAGTGAGGTAAATACTGTACAGGTTAACTGAAGCCCACAGAAGTTAAGAAACTTGCCCAAAGGTCACAAGGCTAATAACAGGCAGAATTGAGATTTTAACCTTTGTCTGATTAATACAATGCCCATGTCTTAACCACTAAAATATACCACTCCTAAATCTATTTAAAAATCATGCTTGATGTAAATGTTTAACATATGGCATTTCAACATGAGAATTTAATATTGAGATGGTTCATTCCCAGAAATAACAAGATTAGTCGTGAACATGAGCTTTGGAGGGAAACACATCTGGGATGAATCCTTATTTGACCACTCGTTCATCAACAAGTTACTTAACATACCTGAGCCTCAGTTTCTTCATTCATAAATAGGAGATAATACACCCCTCAGAAATTTAAGTGAGAAAAAATGTGCAGTTCATGGGGCACAGAGCATGGAATACAGATAGTAATTCCTTCCCCCCCTACTCGGAAGTCAATCTTGACAGTCACCCAACCCTCCTCCCCATGCAGAGCACTTCCACAAACTCCTTGACAGAGGATCAAGGTGTGCCTGGACATCTCTTGTGGTGACCAGGTCCTCACATCCAGGCATGGACAGCTCTAGTCATTTGGAGCATTCTTTCTCTTAGCAACATGATGACCACCTTTACCAGGCAACACTGGGCAATGCTACACCCACTGACACCTCTCCAGGTGGCAATGCCACAAATAACAAAAGACAGTCAGTCACGTCCCTGGCCTTTGCTTCTCCAAATTAAACATATCAACTTGGGTCAGAAGTCCTTCCCATCACAATTTCCAAACAACATAATATCCCAATTTTCCCCTACTAGAAAAACTCTAGTATTTTTCCGTGTCCTTTAATATGCAAAGCCCAGGGCAAAGAACAAAGGAGCAGACTGATAAAATAAGCAGAGTGCAGTGGGACCACTACACGAGATGGTTGGTCAGGAAAGCATACTTCATAATTCAAGCCTGTTGGACCACCTTGCTGCCTCTGCCCAGAGTAGTCACACCAGCAGAAAATTCCCCCTCCCTCTAGTTTCTGCTCAAATCTTTCCTTCTCTCCTTTTTCCCCTCTGAGGCCCTGCCGCTGCTCTGCCCAATCTACTGAGAAATCCCCTCCACCAGCCCAATCCCAAACCCAGGTAGCCTCTCTTCTTCTAAGTTCTTCTAAACTCTGTTCTTCTAAGCTTCTCCCCTCCCCAATTAGCTCAGCAAAACATCCCTCATTATTAGGTAGAAGAGAGAATTATATAATGCTTATAATTTTTTGGACCCTGTCATAATTCAACTGACCCAACCCGAAACTGTTGTCACACCTGCACTTCACACCGTTGGCCACACTGAGCTCCTGGCCAAGCTCAAGTTGTAAAACCTCCATCACCTTCACTTTTGTCCATGTGCTCCTCCTGGAGCTTGTAACTGTACAATATCATGCTTTTAAAAGATAAAATCAAACCTTTAACTTCATCTCCAATAAGTCCAATTTCAGTTTCCCCCCTTACTGTTCCTTTGCCACAATCATTTGATTTTTGATTCTGTTTCCCTTGTATTAGTTCTCCTTTCCAGATTTGTATCGTCTGCAAATATGGTATGACTTCTAGGTTTTCATATGAATCATGGACACAAATGTTGAGAGTAAATGTCCAAGGAAAAAAGTTTGTTATATTCATAAATACATAAATGCATATGAGACAGGCAGTACATAATTGATACACAGTCACGTAAGTATAGACCCTCATAAAAGAACACAACCCAGAGTACAAAGAGATAGGCCAGTAATGTCACTGCACTGAGTATAATAGGCTACAGCACTCCTACACAAACAAAACTGACGTAAAACCACGTCATTTAGGACCTAAGAATACTAATAGCATAGAATTAAAGAGTGATTCTAAGTTATTTGAAAGGGGCAACAGGGAGAGGGTGGATGTTTTGTGATTTAACTGACAATAAAGTTATCTTAATTATGTAGTGCGATGGAATAGAAAAGCTTTGTTTGAAATCACATACTTTTAGTGACAAAAGAAGCAAAGTTGTAGGTATTAAAATTTCACCCATCTCAGTGTCATTTGTTTTCCTCGTCTGATAAGCAGTGATCTTATATTTTTCTTTCTTGTCTTCTCACTTTTAATGTATTCACAAAGTATTTTTCTCCTGTGCTAGCTCAAATTCATTTTAAAATCTGGATGGTCCTGGTGTTCCAATGCCAGCTCCAATTGTCTAGAAGAGATATTAGTCTTGATTTCTATGAACTGCTAGCATCAGATTTTGCTTCATTTCCCTAAAAAGGAGAACCAAAGGGACTGGGATTTTAAGGGTAAGCTGCTTGCCAGAGTGGCCATGGTTTTTGCCCATTTTCCCAGCAGCTACTTGGATTTTAAGTGTGCTTAATTTAGGAATCATACTAACTTTTTTCTTATATATGAGAAAACCATTTCAAGTTATAATTATATTTATGTCATTCTAATACAGATAATTTTTTAAAAACTTATCACATCTATTACTCAAATGTATAGGGAAGGTAATAAATGTCATGTGATGCTGAAATAGTTAACTTTGAATTACTTGCAGATGATATCACTTTATTGTCTTCAAATCTACCGGGGGAAAAATTAATAAAGAAGTCTAAAATTTTTTCCTCAGAATTGGTAGTTAAGAAAACAACAGATATGGGGAGGCAATAAGCAAATGAATACAGTGCTTGAAGGCTGAAGAATTTAGAATACATAGCAGATGAGTTAGCTCAGGGTCGTTATTAGAGGTTAGAAGTTAAGCATCACTATATTGTCCATTTATCTGTATAAGGATCTTCTACAGCACACTAGTAACAGGGATTATCCTCAGTTATCTTAATTTTTTTTGAAAGATAAAAAGTTAAATCTAAGCAAATAGCAATTACCATGTCAAAGTATATACTATCTTGATCCTGTAATCAGGCCAAGGACATTTAGCCACGTAAAGCACACTATTTCTTATATTAATTTGATGTCCCCTTTCATCAAACAGGAGCAAAATATGTGCCTAATTGAAATATAGTGAATGTAAGTGTCGGATAAAAACAAAAACAAACAAGGCACTGATGAAGAAAACATCACTTTTCCCTTGATCCTGACTATTTTCTGACATGCCTCTGTTTGCATTATTCATAGGTTTTATCAGAGTTTTGTTTCATTGGGTCAATGATAAAACGTTTTCTATTTGTTTCTGCCAAGGGGCTTGCTATTCCATTATTGCTCAGTGCTCTCAGTGTCTCGATACGACAAATGCCAAACATATGCCAATCAAAACACTCAACTGATAACAGACACTGAATTTCCCAGATGCTAGAGTTCAATCAGGAAGCTTGTGATTTAATGAGACTTGTGTATTGTGATTCTGATACACATCATTACAGAATTTTTTCCCATCTTGTCCAAAGAGCTAGCATAAACCAAAGAACAAATTACAACAAAACTATGATAAATTCCCCCTATGTTTATAATCTGTATGTCATGTAACAAAATTAGTTATGCTGGCAGCATTTACTGAGGCTGTTGCAGGGTTTACTAAGACTTTTCTCATATTACAGTCAAATTTTATCGAAGATGAAAATAATATGTTATATCCATATAGTTCTTTATACTATTTATTCCAAAGGACTTTCAGAATTATTATCTAATCGGATATTTACAAAACCCCTCTGATTGAAGTAGGGAGGAATCTTTTTTTCCTATTTAATATAAATGGAACCCAGAAAAATTAAGTGGCATATAGAAAGTCACAGTTAGTCATTAACAGGGCCAAGACCAGATCAGAACTAGTCTTGAACCCCACAACCAGGGCTCTCCCCCATTCCTCATTAGGCTCATTTCCAAGGATACAAAGTTGACAGGGACTGAAACATCATCAACCTCCCTCCTGTGAGGGGAAGGCAGCCCTACTCTCTGAGTGATGGGTTTTTTTTACATTCAAAAAAAAATATGAATGCATATTTTAGATCTCTGCCTATATTCCGTGAGAGGAAATCATAACTCAACAGCAAACACAAAGATCAGTCTTAAATCTGGACCCAAGAACATGAATCCCTCTAGTTAAGCATGTAATCCCATTTCTAACACTAGAAACCACTGGCATTCAAATAATGCTCCATTTCTTCGTAAATACTTGTTAGGTGGATTCTAATACAATCCATGGAGACAGATTATTACAACTGTGAATTTCTTTTGTGAGCATGGTTGTCCTCCTACTGTAGCTAAAAGATACTGAAAATCATTTGAGCTTTAGCATTAATGAGCTCAGGTGCAAATGTCTTTATGAACAAGGCTAATGATGACTCAAAATTTCAGAAAGACCAAGAGCTGTTTCATAGGTTGTTTCACATGGCAATCATTTCAAGTTAAATGATCTGACACTTTTAAATTGGCATTTAGCAATTAGCTCTCAGGTCTATTTCATGAACCCTCTAGCTTCCCTCATCTTCTTGCTGACTAGGGAAGATAAATGATATTCCTTGACAAGAGGTGGGTGACTTTTTTTGTCCTTTGAGATAAAGAGATTTCCCATCAAATCATCTCCATGTGAAGTTTTCATCAAGTCTGTTTGGAGAAATTGAAAAAAAAAATGATAGTCCTGCTCTTGGGTTATTTCTCAGGTATTATAGAAATGATGTCAATAGTACTCTCAACATGTTATCTCTGGGCAAACTGATGTGCTCATATAATTATGTATTTCTTTTACTTAACTTTTAATACTAAGCACCAGTTTCTGCACACATTTTCAAAGATAAATAAAAGCTGAGCTCTGCCATTGAAGAGATAACAGCCTATCTGGGAAGTAAGAACTAACAGTGATATAATATGATAATTTCTCTAATATGGATTAATATAAAACAAAAAGATGAAGGAGCACAAAGGATGATGAGACTAAATTTGTCTCACCATTTTTCTGATGTTCCACAGAGGTGGTAAAATTTCAGTTGATGGTTCCCAGTAACATCCTCACAAATAGAAAATAAAGATTAATGTGTAGGTAGGTTAAGGCTATTCAAATGATCAAGGTAGTATTTACGATAAAACAAGAACTACAGTAACATATAATAAGCAGTTAAAAGTCAAAGGATTATAAACTATCATCACAATAAATTCAGCCTCTAGGTAGAAAGAAGGTCACCTTAATGGAAGCAACCTAAATGTCCATCAACAGATGAATGGATAAAGAAGATGTGGTATATTTATACAATGGGATATTTCTCAGCCATAAAAAAGAATGAAATAATGTCATTTGCAGCAACATGGATGGACCTAGAGATTATCATACTAAGTGAAGTAAGCCAGACAAAGACAAATATCACATGATATATGATATACATCACTTTTATGTGGAATCTAAAAAAAAATGATATAAATGAACTTATATACAAAACAGAAACAGACCCACAGACATAGAAAACAAACTTATGGTTACCAAAGGGGAAAGAGGGGGAGGGATAAATTAGGAGTTTGGTATTAACATATATACACTACTATATATAAAAGAGATAACCAACAAGGACCTACTATATAGCACAGGGAGCTATACTTAGTATTTTGTAATAACCTATAAGGGAAAAGAATCTGAAAAATATATGTATATGTATTATATTGAATAACTTTTATTCAATGTATTATATTGAATCACTTTGATGTACACCTAAAACTAACCCAACACTGTAAATCAACTATACTTCAATAAAAAAAAAAAAGAAAGGAAAGGAAAAGGGGGAAAAAAAGGGAAAAAAAAAGAAAGGAAAAAGAAAAAAAGCTTGTCTTAGGTTGGATTCCCTAGAAGCATACCCTAAGTGAAACAGATTTACCAGGAAGTGTTCTCCTAAAGGAAACATGAAGAGGGAGTCAGGAAGTGGGACAAGGAAAGGAAGTAAGGCCAACAAGCATGTGTCATCAGGCAGACTCTTGTGGAGGAGAACTTTGGCTCATTCCCAGGGGGAACTCTGGACACAGCCCTCAGATTGTCTTGATTGGGGGAGGGGTAGAGGATATGGGGGGGGAGGTAGGTGGAGCTAGAGAAAAATTCCACCCTTGTTACTCCTTAAAGACTATCCCAGGAAGATGTAAATTCCCAGGCCTGGCTGGGGCACTCTACCTCCTACCTCCACGTGGCAAACTTTCTGAGCAGCGTAACCTCATTTACTACAGGATCCATTCCAGGAGATATTTCTAGAGTCCATTTCATTAATATCTAAGTATATATTAGGTCTTAAACAGAAGGCTTCAAGTCTCTGGTGGATATGCAATAACGTAAGACCATATTCAAGTTCTTACGAAGATGCATCTAAGACATGGGTTTCAGAAGTTTTCTGGAGACCAGAAACACTTCGCCACACATCAAGTTGTGAGAGTGCCATGTCAAACAGCTAAATGAAATGGCATGTAATGATGGAGTTGACTTCAGATCTCGTACAGCAGGTAAAAGACTATCACCACCAGGGAGGCCTTGGGTTGGCTGGTCTCTGCTCATACCTCACTCATACTCACTTGATAAGTTGCTAGTACTAAAACTGAGAAGATATTATATGGGACCAAGTGTGATGACAAGTTCTCCTATGTATGTAATTTCAACACTCCCTTAATGATCTAGTGATCTGATGCTTGTAATTCACATTGGTAAATGTTCCCCTCTTCAGAGTAGTCCCTGGGACATATATACCAATGAGACTCTATTAAGATTCAGGTTTGCCAGGTGAAATAGTCCAAGCAGAAAATTTGATAGTAAATATGCACATGGGAATACAAATTGCAAAACTATGTACTAATTCTCCCAGGTATAAAATCACTGGTCAGACCAATGTCTGAAAACTATATCCAATTTCCTGTCTATAACAAGCAAAATTAATTTAGGGAACTTTTTTAAAGCATTATAAACATAAAAGAAGAGCTACAGAAGAATATCATGAACAAAAGAAGAATGAGAATGAATGAACAATGTGTTTTTTTCTAAATATACAGTTATTCAGAGATGATTTCTTTTTCTTCTTAAAAATCATTATCAGTCCTTCGGATTACGAAAAATAAGGTCTCACTGCAGAAAACTGGGCAAGTAATTCTTGGCATTGTCCCTCTTTTTCTTTTGTAATCTTTATTATTTTATTATTTATTTATATAAATTAAAAATTTTATTGAAGTACAACCATATACACAAAAGTACACAACTTAGAAGTGTATGGCACAATTTTTACAAAGTGAAGACACCTATATTAGAACCACTCAGATGATTCTGTATTTGTTGAAGGCAAAGCAAACTCATGTGAAAGCTCTTGGCTAGTCCTTATAGCACATATTTGTGAACTAACTGAAGAAACGGACCATGTCTTTCCTTGTTATTTTCTACAATCCTTAAATATTTCTTTTTTTGTGGAGACTGGCAGACTAAGTTATTCATTCACTTAACAATTATTACTTAAATACTTAATACGTGTTCAGCAGCAGGTATGTGGTGATGGAACTTAGGGTTTAGTGGAAGACAGATAATACAGAAGCAAATATACAAATTAATATTTACAAAACATGAAATGCTACAAAGGAAATAAAAATGATGTTATGGTCAAGAATAACACGGTATCTTACAAGGAAGAGTGATTAAAGAACTAAATCAGAGATGAGCTGTAGATGGAAGCTTTAATAAAAAGAACCCAGCCACGGGAAGAGAGAAGAGAAGAACATTCTAAACAAAGGGAACAGCATGAACAAAATACCTAAGTCTGGTTTGTTCCACAAACAAAACAGATGACTGGACTGCAGTGACCACAGGCAGGTGTTGGAGAACAAAGCCAGAGGCTGGGCCATGCATGGCTATCTAGGTTAAGAGTAATGATTAAAATTGCTGTCTAAGTGCAATGTAAAGGAAATAAAGAGTTTTTAGCAGGAAAGTGAAAAGACACAATTTATGCTTTAATAAGATGACCCTGACTGCTATATTAATGGGTGGCAAGAGAGAAAGCAAAGTACCAGTAAGTGAGTTAGTGTAGTAACACAAGCAATAGAAAACGTACTCTGATGGTAAATCAACCATTTTGTGAATGGACTGGATATGGAGTGTTGGAGGGGACAGAATAAAACAGCAATCAGGTTTTTATTGCAGCAATCAGGTAGAATGACATATCATTTACTGAGACTGAGAAGATCCATGGAGAAATAGGTTTCCATGGGAAGAAGCAAGAGTTTAGTACAGAGAACATTAAGTTTGAGACATTTGAGAAACACGCATGTGGAGTTGCCAAGTAAGTAATTTGGATAAATGAAAAAGAAGCACTGAGGGAAGAGCCGAGCCCAAGATATAAATTTGGGAGTTATTAGCATATAGATGGTTTTTAAAGCCATGGGAATGTAATGTAAAGAGAAGATAAAGAGAACTCAGTGCCAAGCTATGAGGAACTTCAATATTCAGAATTTGGTCAGATTCGAGCCAGAAAAGACAGCTAAGCAGAAAAGACCACAGAAGCAGGAGGAAAATCGGGTCCTCAGAAGAAAAGAAAAGAGCGTGTTTCACCAAGGAGGGGATGGTGAACAGTGCCAAATGCTGGTAAGCGGTGAAGGAAGACAGGAAGAAAGAAACATGTAATTGAGCTTGGCAACATACAAAGTTATTGGTCATCCTGACAAGGATCTCAGGGGAGTAAAAAGTAAATGGGAAGAAAGAAACACGGCAAGAGGTAGAGAAATGAGAGGAGTTCAGGTAAGATTTTTAAAAGGGTGGATATTACTAAAATATGATGTGTACAGAGAAAAAGAGAAAGGTTAATGATTCAAGGGCGAGGTGACTAACTGAAGAAGTATCATCTGATAAGGCCAAGAGGTGGGGGCCCAGAGCAGGTCTAACAATCTCGGTATCTAAGAGCAGGAAAGAGGTTATGTTTCTCAAGAAACAGGTGGGAAGAAGGAGGGAGTGCCCTGTGTCTTCCTCTTAAATCTCAGTGAAATATATGGCAAAGTCATCAGCCAAAAGGAGAGAGGTAGAGGAGGGATGGAAAGGGTGTCAGGCCCAGTAACCAAGGTAAAGGTATAAACTGGTGCTTAAAGAAAGTGGTAATTCCTACTTGCTTAGGAAATCCTGGTACTATTTATTAACAGGAACTGGAGAGCAATCTTCTGACTGCAGCCTTACAGTGTCCTCTGTTTATTCAAATGTTGTTTACTACAAAACAACACCCCCCCCTCAAAAAAAAAACCTTAAAGCTTCATGAGAATGAAAATCGAAAAGATGGATTACCAAAGTCATTTTAAGTTATAAACTTGCTCAAAGTGCAATAAAAAGAGCTTGGGAAAGAGCAGCTGAAGGGAAGTGAATAAAATGATGAGCTATGGAATCCAGGGTGAATAAAGGCAGAAGTAAAGGGCTGGGAAAGAGTGAGAAAAAGAATGAGTGAGCTTAAAATTATTGTTTCTGTGAGAGTAAAGGGAGCAAGAGCTCTGTGAGCATATGCACTGTTGTCAACGACAAGAATGTCTGAGTGTGTAATTTTGGAGGCAGAGAAGTTTCTGCTGATGACAAAAACATAGTCTAATTCTGTCACCTGGAGAATGTTTAGACTACACTGGAAGAAAAGTTCACTGGAGAGGAGTAGATGAAGGAACTAGGATTGAGGAGAGTGAGTGGATTATTCATGTAAGTTATGAACTCCCAAGAAAACTGACAGAAGTTGGAGCAGAGAACAAGGGGGAGATGATAAAATCTTCAACGAGGGGGATCCAGGTTGGGAGAGGGACAAGAAGGTTAGCAGATGACAGTATCAATGTGGAGGAGAGCCTGGTAGAGCCAAATGGCATAAAGCTCAGGAGTTTTAACAAGAGTGATGGGGCAGTGGTCTGGTTGGTACTGTGGAGAAAGTGCATCATGACCTCACTACCTAAACCTGAGGATGCATGTGTGAGATTAAACAGCCTCACCTTGGAAAGGACTCAGGAGAAACAGAAAGGCCTACTTAAGGCCAGATGGTAGTAGAAATGTCCTAAAACAAGACTGGGAATTCAACAATGGAGTTTGCTGATCATGGAAAAAGAATTCCAAAAGCAGAATGGATAAATTATTAAGTAAAATGATGGAATATAATTATCTGGGGGACTTTGTAGAAAGGAGGCATTCTCAGCTACACCTAATATATATCCAACTAAAAATTATTTGCCTTCTTTTATATGCAAGGGGCTGTGCTTTTAACAAGCTTTCAGTCGTAAGCAACTGAACCAAGTAGGAAAAGCACATAGGCTGGTACACAGCTCGGTACGTGGTGCCCCCAGTGCAAATAGAAATGATTTGCAAAAGTCAATAATATCTACAGATATTTATGTAAAGATGAATTTAAAATGGTCTCTAGAGTAATATAAAATACATGTTTTAATCAATTCTGATGGTATTATTTTGAAGTACATTAAATAAAATTAATTCATTTCTAATCCAACCACTAAAATATTTTTTAAAGCAAGACTTTACTGGGAGGCCAAATTTAAAAAAAAAAAAAAAAAAAAAATATATATATATATATATATATATATATATATATATATATATATATCTCCCAGCTTTTGGAGTAATTGTATTCATCAAATCTTTCCCTAAAGAAAATGAGAGAGAAATTTACACTAATTAATTGGGTAAAGAAAAACTGTTAGACATTATCCAATTATAAGCTTTCCTGTCTACTAGTTTTTCACCAGAAATAGGTGTCAACTACATTTAACAACACCACTGTTGCTGAGATATCTCACAGTTTTGTTTTTCCAAATAAACTCAAGATATGTCATCTTTCCATAAAAGATGTTAGTGTTATATAATTAGTTGAAAATACAAAAAACCAAAAATTTTCAGTTTTATCTATAAATAGCATTCCACTGAAATTTCAGTCACAGTCAATTTCTTAAAGAATTCAAAACTAAAATGAAATTAACAAAAACTTGAAGTATTTTTTAGGGTACATCAAAAAGAGTATTAGTCTAACAAGAATTCTGGGCTGTTATGCCAAAGTTTTCTCAGTAATGAAAAGGGCAGTTTAAAAATTTCAGTGCATGGATACAGTTTACAACTATAATAAAACATGTATGTGTATTGTATTAAACCACTTAGTTTGTGGAGTAATCTGCTACACAGCAATAGGTAAGCAATACATATAATAACCTGGGAAAAAAATCTCAGGCCAGGCCCACTGCACACTTGGTTGTGTATTCACTATTATAAGTTATCTGTGAAATGTCTTGGAAACTCAAGTTGGAAGCAGTTTTGATCAGAGGCAACTGGAGGCAGGTAGAAGAAATGAAGCCATAACTACTCAAATTTTCTGTATGTATGTGTTTTGCAGTTTGGCAGAGACCTTCTTTTTTTTCCTCTAGTGTATCATGTTGAAAATATTGCTTATAAAACAAGTGGAATAGGCATGACTATTGTCTGGCTGTGAGGTGAACTGAGGATTCCAGTCAGTCCTACAAAGGGCAAAGCAGCCTAGTGTACCAGTCATTCTCTGATGTTACCTTCCTGGGGTATATGACAAATAAAGGTAAATAAATACCTCCTCCATTTGAAGAAATAAAAGCAGATAAGAAGAGACCAAATTTAAACAAGAAGATATATATATATATTTTTTTTATCTCCAAGCAATATTGTAGAGAAAGACACTGTCTTCGCACTATGAGTATAATGAATGTATCATGGCCCATATCGAGAAAACCCTTGACATTGCCTAGACAGAACACTGAACAATTCCTTTTGCTCAATATAAAAATGTTCAATAAACAGATCATCAACAAGGACCTACTAAATAGCACAGGGAACTGTACTCAATATTCTGTAATAGTCTATATGGGAAAAGAAATCTGAAAAAGAATGGATATATGTATATGTATAACTGAATCATTTTGCTTGTACACCTGAAACTAACACAACATTATAAATCAACTATACTCCAATATAAAATAAAAATTAAATTTAAAAAAATGTTCAATAAGGCTCCAGCTTGGAAGAATTCTGAAGGCCTTTAAAATTAATAGTAAATGCTGCTATTGTCACACTTAATCCCATATGTTCTGACTCGACCAGTCTCTATAGTACACCATCCTATAGTCACCACAGCATGGTAGGTGAACAAAAATGCCAGCGTCAGAGGCTCACGTCCTTCCTGTGTGGCACAAGCTTCCCTGAGTCTGGCTGCAGCTGCACTGAGCCAGCTATACCTGGTCCCCATGGGAACCCCAGCAACCCAGCCTGGGCACAGAATGAGGAGCGTGCAGTCCACCAGCTGTCCTCGCTTCAACGGGCATTGAGTGAAGCTGCTGTGGAATAACAGCATGTCTTCTGACCCCCCAGAGGCGGCCACGGCACAAGTCCTTACCAAACTTTTCTCTTGTTTCATGAGTTTCAACTCGGGAGGTAATTTGGAATCAGACATTGAAGGAAGCTTCAAGAGCAGTAAAATTTGTAATTATCGCCTAGTTTTCTTACAAAAAAACAAGTCATACTGTGATTATGACTTGGGCATAATCACAATAATAATCTAAACATTACACAAGCATCTAAAGGTATCCTTTTAAACTTACTCTTTAGATTGCTGCTCCTTATTACAAAGGTTGTACTTGGTGATTTGATGACTAAAAATCACTCTTCTTGGGCTGCCCTGGTGGCGCAGTGGTTGAGAATCTGCCTGCCAATGCTGGGGACACGGGTTCAAGCCCTGGTCTGGGAAGATCCCACATGCCGCGGAGCAACTAGGCCCGTGAGCCACAACTACTGAGCCTGCACGGCTGGAGCCTGTGCTCTGCAACAAGAGAGGCCACGACAGTGAGAGGCCCACGCACCGCGATGAAGAGTGGCCCCTGCTTGCCGCAACTGGAGAAAGCCCTCGCACAGAAACGAAGACCCAACACAGCCAAAAAATAAATAATTAATTAATTAAAAAAAAATCACTCTTCTTTATTGAGACTATTATGCCATCATCTTCACTAACCAGTTTATTAGGTGTCATCTCAGAGACAATGTCATTTATGACATAGCCTATATTATCTCAAACTATTCAGGACACTCCAATTATTTTACATATTTTCATTTATTTTTAAGCAAACTCTTTAATCTTCCTATTCTTAAATATTGATAACATTCCCAGCTGAAAAACATATAATTTGAAACTCTTCTACGTTAAAAGGCAATTGGTAAGTTATATGAACATTCTGAACTCCAAAATGTTTGTGTTACGAAAACACTCGCTATAGAGGGAATGAAAAATACAAGTGTTATATTTGCAAATAAAACATATGACACAAAACTGTGACAGGCCATTAAGTTGATTTGCAGGAAAATATTTTTATTTAATTAAAACCTTAAAAAACACATGGCCACATACACATGACCCTACCCACCCCTCCTACCCTATCCCGTCTTGAGTGTAACTGACATCCAGGAAGAGATGCCATAGTTGTCCTGTAGGCTCATCTTGCCCCTGGGATGGCTTTACATAAAAAAGCTGAGAGCCCTTTCTCCAAGAAATCTATGGTTCACTAGTGAAAGGCTCTGACTCATCCCAGATGAGGCATTTCTCTTATTGCTGGAACCACTAATAAAAAGGAAAGCTTCATCTCTTAAGGTCTTTTACTTATTGGGGCAATATAAAAAGCAGTGGCCACGGTAAACCTTAAAAATATAAACTGTACATTTTTGTGCCTCTTCCCATACATTAGTAGTTATTTTTTAAAACTTTTCCACCTGTAACTCAGCCCTTTATTCCTTACAAATATGCCTTATCAATAAGGAACAAACATCCTAATGACATCAGAAATTAAATAGAAGACTAAAACTTTCCCATATATGAGAAAGTAAAGTTATGGAATGAAAACAGTGTCTCTAAATAATCTAGGTTTGTCAAACTGTTGTGACCTAGTCTGTGACCATGACTAACTTCTCTAGTCTCAACTTTCTTCCATATATAATGAGGTGACTAACCAACCACAACTGAGAGATCGTAAGAAGCAAAGTCAATTAACATTTGAGACCATTATTATTAAACTTATATTTATATGTATTTCATTCTCAATTAATATGATGACATAAGGGGATAGACATACTTGTCAACTACATTAACAGTGAATTCCTTTCCCCTACTACACTCATTAAAGAAGAGATTATAACTAGGTTTCAAGATAGCCATTCATTAAGTGAAGGACCATAAAATTATTCTGTGTCTGAAAGCAGTAAAAATCTTAAAAAATGTTTTTACTTGACTGTGTTAGATTCATAACTAGAAATAATACATATATTATAATCTTGGGTTAAAAATCACAGTCTAACCAAAAAATTCATAATTATTTCATAAAAGCAGTCATTCACTTAATTGTGTAAGTTCATAAAGGATTAACACATGACAATTCCAAATTAGAAACAGAAATATCAAGGTAATATCATAAAAAACATCTGGAAGTTCAAAGAAATACAGAGCCCAAACAAATCCTCTAGGTTGTTGCCTAGGCCATGCCTCGTATTTCACAAATGTGAATACCAAGGTCCACAGAAATCAAGTGATTTTTAATAAGGTCACACATACAATGTATCACAAAACACGAACTAGAACCAATCTTACGACTCCATTGTTCTAATGCTCTTTCCATTAAAATGTACTGCCTTCTTATTTTTACATTTGGTATTTCTCTGTAGTATAAATTGCAGATTACATTAATGCATTACCAAAAAAATGGCATAAATATCAATTGCCAACATTTATTTATTCAATTTAATCATGTGCCTACCCTTTTTCAGAAACTTCACTAAGATGAATAAGATGCTCTCAATTACAACCCTGAGGGAGAAGCAAACAGACAAACCAATAATTATAAAACATTTAAGTCCTGGCAGTGATAGAGACGCCCATTGGGTATTAAGGCACCAAAATGGAATAATAATGACAAGGATAATAAAGAGCATTTCCAATTACCAGAAAGCACTTAGCAAGAGGGTAATGCCTGAACTGCACCTTAACTGACGGGTGTTTAACCAGATGGCACTAAATAAGAAGGAAAGAGGATTGACAGCATAGGAGATCACATGAGCAGGGCTTAAGAGTGAGAAACAGCACAAGGAATGTGCAACTACAACCAGTTTGGTATTGATAAGGCTGCAGTCTTAATTTCATGGAGTGATCCAGATAGAGCTGGGTGGTAGGATGGCCAGACTGTGGAGGGCCTTACATATTAAGAAGCTTGGGCTTTAAAAAAAAAAGAAGAAGCTTGGGCTTTATTCTTTGGGCAGTGATGGCTAGTCGACAGTTTTAAGCATGGGAATTCCATAGTCATATTTTTCACTTTATAGGCAAATTTTTATAGCAGTGGAATAGATAATTAAGGGAAAAACAAGGCAGAAAGCTAACAGCTAACTAGTTAAAAAGAATCTAGTTAAAAGATGACACATGGCCTGACTAGGGCATTGATAGGGCAAACAAAGAAAAAACTGCTTTGACAAACTCTGAGTAGGTGAATACAGAGACTAGGTGAGAAGGTTAAGATATAGAGAACCCAGTGTGGAGGCTTGAGTAGATGTGCCTCACCAAGTGAAAAAGCAGTTACCGATTTAGGGGCAGAGATGATGATTTTAGCTGAATTTGAAGTGTCTATGGGATATCCAGGAGAAGGTATCCAGCAGGCAGTTATATGATCTGTCACTAGGGAGGAGCCCAGCGTGCAGCTAAGACTAAGCGTCAACATATTTGTGATGTGTTAGAATGTGATTGCAGCTGAAATCATCTAATATACATATGTCACATGGTAAATGAGAGTCCATAAAAGGCACACAGAATAAACAGCAAGAAAAATATTAAGAGAAGCAGGAGAGCAGATAAGTAATTACTGAGCATTATCAATAAAACATAATTGTGAGACTTATTACCCTGTAATGTCATTCCAGACCATTAAATTCAAAAGTTCCTGTTAGAACAAGTATAATGAAAGTATAGATGACCTAGAAGAAAGCACTGCTTAGAAAAATTAAAATAATAATAATAATAAATAAAAACAAAGAGAACAACAAAAAAATTGACATTTCAGATACAAACTGAGGATTAAGCAATTGGTGTACCTTGACCATCCCTTTACCCAGAGTGAGGCAGTGACTAGTCTGAATATCTCTCCCCTCTGTTATGTCAAAAACCCCAGAAGAGAAACATAATCTTTCTCTGAGAGCCTCCTAATCATCCCAGGGACCTTCTCCAATCAAACAAGGCACTGTGGGGTCCTGAGGAAGGCCCAGCATGTGGGAGAGGTCTGAGGACAGTCCAGCCCATCCGAAGACAGTTCATCAGCCCCTGTTCCTCTCTCAGAGGGATGCCCGTGTACAAAACCACCTGTGAAATACCACCCATCTCTGGGGCTGAAGGGCAGAGGAAGAGATAAAAGGGTTTCTCTTGACATCTAAAGCCCTAAAAATATGTTTTATGTTTAAAGCCAGGGCATCAGAAGTGCTTAAAGTAGCTGGCCTCCCTAAGTTGAGGATAAAGTGAGGAATAGAGCAGGGGCTGATACCCACACATTTTCTTGGTCCACACCTGAACACAGAAGCAGGCTCTGAGCAAACTCAGAGTGACCTGCTTCCTCTCCCAACTTCACCACTCATCAGCGGAGTGACCTTGGAACGGTGGCCAAGGGGCCAAGTGTCATTATCAATAAAATGGTCATAATAAAGATCCCTAAAGATGGCTAATAAATATTCAATGACTACTGTGTGATAATACTTTTTATTTTATTTATTGAGAAGAGCTATTCTAGAACAAACAGCCAAAAATCCTAAGAGTCACCCTTGACTCCCACTTTGTCTCCCATATCTAGTCAACAGGCCTATATACCTCCTTACTGTTCATCCATTTTGTCCCCCATCTTATTCATCCAACTCACCTGAGTTTATCCATTTTTTCCATCTCTGCAGCTACCACTTGGTCAAAGGCATCATCTCCCTGGCTTACTGCAATAGCTTCCTCCCCTCCCATTAATTCTTCACACAGCAGTGGAGGGATCTTTTAAATTTAAATCCCACTAGACCATAATCCTGCTTAAATTATTTCAGCTGCATCCTGTTGCCCTTAGACTAAACACCAACTCCCTCCCAAGGTCTTGGGGCCGTTCATGTTCTGGGCCAGGTGTGCCCCCAGCCTCACCCCCGTCAGCCTCCTGCTCACAAAGTGCAGCTTCGCTGGCTCCCTTTTCACAACAACCTGCTTCAAGGCCTCCAGCTCTTCCCACCTCCCTGCCACACTGTGGCTTCCTCCCGTTGCCAGTCAGACCTCAGCTCTAGAGTCTCTTCCTCTGGGAAGCTCTCCCTGACCAGTCTAAATTTACACCCCACTGAGGATCCTGTTACCCATCATATTGCCCTGTTTTCTTCATGACACATTATTATCTAAGATTCTTATCTATTTGTTTATCTGTTAATTGTTTTCACCATTTTCCATCTGTCTTTAAGCTCTATGAAAGCAAGAACCCCTATTTCCAGAGCTTGGTTTTAGTAGGCACCCAGATATCGACTGGGTTACTATCAATATCTGAATACATAATATGCTTCAGATTACTGATGATGCAACTTCCCATGCATTTGTAAACAAAATAAGTACAGAGATTATATAGCAGCTTTATTGCAGATACTTTAAGTATTATTCGGTCTATCCTTGCAGGTTCTTGATAAAGAGTATATCAAAAAAAAAGGGCAGTTAAATGAAGACCAGTAACAACCAGGTCCAGCATCATTCAGTTCAAGCTCTACATGACTTCTTTTTGGTTACCATATTGTAAGTGTGCAGCCCTCTAGAAACACATTATCTCTGCAGAACAGGTTATCTCACAGACTGACATAGAAGGTGGTAACATTATTGCCTTTTTAATCTGCCAACAGCCAATCTAACAAAGGCAGGCCCCAAGAGACCTCCTGCTTCCTACTTTACTGGGAGAATAGACACCATTCATCAGAAGAAACCCCTTCTCTGCCCTCTCCCAACTTATCTCCCTCAGCAACGGTGCTGCCCACCTTCACTTCTGCTTTAATAGAAGACATCCTTCCTTCTGTCTGGCCTTCATCTCAGCACTTTTCATGTGGACCTTGTCCTCTATTATCTCCTTTACGAATTATATTATCTGCCACAAATACGCCTTTGAATGTCCATGTGGGTTGCAAGTAAGGTCAGAATACAACCTAGGCTTTCAATGTGCCACGCTGAGTTAAATTTTCTAGAAAAATCTATATCCTAAATCATTCTTTACTATGATCTCTTGCGTGAAATTAAAGAACTCAGGTTTTTCTGTACATACTTATGTACTATTGCAGAATAAATACTTAACACTCATGAAAAAGAATCTATGGCTCATAGAGCATGTCTAAGACTTACACATGAAGATCTGAAACTAAGCTCTGGCATTTATTTGCTTTGTGATCTAGAATGAGCCATTTGGCCTCCTCTTGCTTCAGTTGTGTCATCTGTAGAATGAAGACAATGGAATGGCTCACTTGTCAAAGCATCCAAATTACTGCTCTGATGAGCCATACGTAGACAGACGTCTTTAACTCTGTCACCAGGTAGAGTGACTGAAACATCCTCATGGGGGAAAATAGCAGTTTTTACAGTATTTGAAGCACTAAAATATTCCTTTCAGAACGTCCTTATTTATTTACAAAATATCCTACCTAGGAAAGAAAAATATTATCAGTTCTACAGAAAGAGAAATATTAAAGGAATCTTACTATGTCTTTCAGCAAAATTGATCAGGAAATCATGAATTATAATATTTATCACATAGACATATATTACCACCTTTTATTTTAAAAATATTTATGGAAAACCTACTATAGTCCAGTGATT
Organism: Eschrichtius robustus; assembly: GCF_028021215.1. Classification (NCBI taxonomy): domain Eukaryota; kingdom Metazoa; phylum Chordata; class Mammalia; order Artiodactyla; family Eschrichtiidae; genus Eschrichtius; species Eschrichtius robustus. Next base: position 6,020,259 of record NC_090832.1, on the reverse strand, counting down.
GTGCAACTGGCCTAACAAAACTGTGTGTGACGTAAAAAAAACCTTGGTGCTCTTCCCCTTAACCCCAAGTGTTTCTCCTTTGCTTTTGTTATCTGTATGTCAACCCCTCTTCATTAATAATGCCACTACACACATTCAATAAAAGGCAATAGAAATGTTTCATTAAAATCTGATTTGTCAGACACAAATATTACAGAGTATCTAAAGAACTATCCTTTAACTGCCCACCTTTCTCAAAATCTTCACTATTAATTTTATTTACAAATATTTCTTTCACCTCTGGGTTCTTCATTTTCCACCTTTAGCATGTTTTATATATGTATTTAGGCAGATTCCAAGACAGAGAATGAGTCCTTAGCAATTCTGCAAAACAAAATGCAGGCTTAACGTTAAGCCCTCAACACCATTATTCTCAGTGCGTACACCCTTTTTATATAGGTCTCCAATGAAGATGTTGCTTCTCTGAACCAGGCAATGCCCCTTGTGTTTCCAGATCCACCTATCCCAGGACCAGGGGCTGATTTTGGAGACCTTCCAAGCTGTCTCGGCAGAGACTGCAGACATTCAGCATTCCCATGCATGTGTATCTATTTCCTTCCTTGAGGATCATACCACATTCTAATTCTTCTACCTTTAAAATCTTCTTACTATAAAAACCTTCCAACCAGTCCCAGCTTACTCCTATTAAGTCTGTTCTTCTTCTGTTCATTGTCTTTTGTTATAAAGTTATTTATTGTTTTTTTATTTAAGTGATTTGAACTAAATGAGTTACGCATGCTTTTATACTAACTCAAGTGATACTAATGTTTCTGCATTTTGAGAGTCATATTCCTTTCTCTACCAATATCATTCCATATATATATATATATATATGTGTGTGTGTATATATATATATATTCCATTCTGTATATATATATATATATATAGAGAGAGAGAGATAATCTCCATATAACCTGTGCCCTCTAGACCCATACTACCCTCTATTCAGCTCCATCTGGTTTTGCACACTGCAGCCACAAAACATGAATCTTGATTGTATTTCTTCCCTTGGTAAAAATCTTTCTTGGTTCCATTGCTTTTAAAATGAAGTTCAACCTCCTTATTGGGTTTATGAGATCAGCAATGCCTTGAACCTTACTTCTTTCTTCAGGCTCTGTCCTCACTCTGCAACCTTACTCCTCGCTGCAGCACCATATCCTAATTTCCAGTTTCCCCATATACAATGTTCTCTCTCCTATGTACTTCTGCATATGCAGTCACCTCTGCTGAGTCACTCTTAAAATAGAAAGGAGAGATAATCCCAGAAGTGCTTGGAGAGTTACACATAATTATTAATAAAAGTCAAATCTAAAATAGCATGCTATCTAGAAACACCGAAAAATAAGCAAGGAAACTGAATATTAAGAGACAAAATCAACACTGTACTAAGGATACTACTAACTCGAATAAAGGTCAAGCTATAGAAAGAGAAACAGAATTACCCAACGTTAAACATTCAAATTGAATTTGGAACCTCTCAGACTTTCCTAGATAATCATTTATTTCCTTTAAAAAATGGACTACTTATTGTAAATTTTGAATAAGAGAACTGATACAGAGGATGTGAAAGCTCTCAGGGCATCTTAGCAACTAAAAATTTACTCTCAGTTTGTGAGCACAGTTTCTTCCTTTCAAGTAAAGGAAAAGTGGCAAAAATAAATGCCTTTCATTTCTAAGCATGACCCTAAAGATAAAACAAAAAAAAGGAAAAAAATGATGACAAATTTGACTACCTAAATCTTTAAAATTTGAGTATGCCAAAACACACACAACACAAATGCAAATGAAAAGATACATTATCAAGCAGAAAAAATAATCATTACTAAAAAGTTATATTTCTAATCTATAAAAAACTTCGATGAACATGAAAAAGATAAATATACAAATAAAAATTAAGCAAAGATTTAAACAGAAAACTCAAGAAAAATAAAGATACTAATAATATACAGAAAAAATTCAATTAAATCACATGGAAAAAATTATGCCATCAGTTTAACTTCTAAATTGGCAAAGACTAAGAGAAAACTAACATCAGCATTGATCAGGGTCTACAAACATATGCACTCCTGGATACTGCTGGTGGGAACATAAAAATCCATTCAGGAGGCCAATTGATAATAAATATGTGTCAAAATTTTAAATATTATATATTCTTTAAACTAGCAATTTAACTCAGGGGTTTATCCAGAGGAAATACATAGACATAAAATACTATTTGGCAATTAAAAATAGTCGTAATCCAAAACCCAAATGTTAATCTATTAAGTGAAAAACATATACAAAACAGTATGCAGACATGGTGTAAGCCTCTTTTTTTATTAAAATATTAAGTATAAAAAAGGTATGTGTGTGTATGCCTGCCTATATGTGCAAACCAAAATGGGCTGGAGATTTCTGCAACAAAAGTTTAACAGTAGCTATCTCTTGTATGTGTACATGAGTGTGATCTTTACCCTCCTTTTCAAATTTTCTAGATTTTTATACATATTTAAACAAAGTAAAAATATTTTTTACAATCGGAATGACAACACTGTTTTTAAAATGATGATTTTGTTTTAAGGGCAATATATTTAAGAAAATTGTATGTAGAATAAGAAAGTAATACATCCATGGAAAACAGAGAAGTCAGTTTTAAATTATAAAACCTGATCACAGGACTTCCCTGGTGGTGCAGTGATTAAGAATCTGCCTGCCAATGCAGGGGACACAGGTTCGAGCCCTGGTCCGGGAAGATCTCACATGCCGTGGAGCAACTAAGCCCTTGCACCACAACTACTAAGCCTGCACTCTAGAGCCTGCAAGCCACAACTACTGAGCCCGTGTGCCACGTGCCACAACTACTAAAGCCCGCGTGCCTTGAGCCTGTGCTCCGCAACAAGAGAAGCCACAGCAATGAGAAGCCCACGCACCGCAACAAAGAGCAGCCCCTGCTCGCCACAACTAGAGAAAGCCCGCACGCAGCAACGAAGACCCAACGCAGCCAAAAATAAATAAATTGATAAAGAAAAAAACACCTGATCACATACATACTCTATTTGTTCATCATTCAGAATATTTTTTCAAATGGTCTCAATATAATAAAGCCTTAAATGCTTTTCTCTAAGCATTCTTGATTTGATTTTTCACACATAGTGTATTTTAAGGGCTGTTCATTTGATTGCATTTTGTTCATTTAAACTCATCTCATCAAAATGCAAAATTTATAAGAGCTATTTCATCTCCAAAAAACACATTTAAGTCTAATTTATCTCCTATTTTTCTTAGAAAAAGGAAAACAAATTTTACTAAAAGTAAATGAACTGAAGCTCCAAAAGTTCGAGGGTGACACAGAAGTTAAGTTAAACATCATGAGACTGAAAAGCACCCTGGCCTTCAGTTCTTATTCAAGAAGTTTATTTACCCACATATGATTCAGCACCCTACAGAACAACTTTTCCTCTTAGAATCTCATATTCCATATTCTTCTTTAACATAGCAAATGAACGGTGACCCTTTTCCTAGGAAACAGGTTGTAACCTGCTATAAACCTCTAACTGACCTAGGCCCTAATCCTAACTTCATTCTTTCCTGTTTTTCATTGTCTAATGCTGGCCATGATTTCTTCAAGATCCCTTCTTGATCAGGATTCTGCTGTTTGGTCTTCAGCCTTATGATCTGCAAAACAGATTCTGAGCTTGCTTGCTCCTAACACTGATCAGAGCTTCACAACGAACTGCATTTTACCAGCAGACTCCAAACTCACCATTCTCATAGACTTCCTTCCATTTGAGGACTGCTTTGTCCTGAAGCTCTCTTCTGTCTTATACTGGGAACCATAGCTGGTCCGGCTTGCTATTTCCCTCTTTCTCCTTCTCCAATCCTGTGATTTCAATTCCATCAAATCTCTGACTTAGTTTCAAGACTCTGACACTAAACATACTAATTCCTCTACCTAAAACATCCTTTGGAATCTTTCATTTACCACACCTAGCATATACTTAGTTGTACTTCAAGCCACTATTTATTTATTTATTTATTTATTTATTTATTTATTTATTTATTTATTTATTTATTTATATTGAAATATAGTTGATTTACAATGTTGTGTCAATCTCTGCTGTACAGCAAAGTGACTCAGTTATACACATACAGATGTTCTTTTTTTATATTCTTTTCCTTTATGGTTTATCACGGGATAATGAATATAGTTCCCTGTGCTATACAGTAGGAACTTGTTGTTTATCCATCCTATATGTAATAGTTTACATCTGCTAATTCAAAATTCCCAGTCCTTCCCTCCCCCACCCCCCTTCCCCTTAGCAACCATAACTCTGTTCTCTATGTCTGTGAGTCTGTCTGTTTTGTAGATAGATTCATTTGTGCCATATTTTAGATTCCACATATAAGTATCACATGGTATCACTTTCGCTTCCTGACTTACTTCACTTAGTACGATAATCTCTTGCTGTAAATGGCATTATTTCATTGTTTTCTATGGCTGAGTAGTATTTCATTGTATATATGTACCACATCTTCTTTATCCATTCATCTGTTGATATGGACATTTAGGTTGTTTCCATGTTTTGGCTATTGTGAATAGTGCTGCTATGAACATAGTGGTACCTGTATCCTTTTGAATTATAGTTTTGTCCGGGTATATGCCCAGGAGTGAGATTGCTGGATCATGTGGTAATTCTATTTTTAGTTTTCTGAGGAACCTCCATACTGTTTTCCATAGTGGCTGCACCAGCTTACATCCCCACCAACAGTGTAGGAGGGTTTCCTTTTCTCCACACCCTTTTCAGCACTTGTTATTGTAGACTTGTTACTGATGGCCACTCTGACCAGTGTGAGGTGGTACCTCATTGTAGTGTTGATTTGCATTTCTCTAATAATTAGTGATATTGAGCATCTTTTCATGTGCCTACTGGCCATCCTTATGTCTTCTTTGGAGAAATGTCTATTAAGGTCTTCTGCTCATTTTTTGATTGGATTTTTTTTTTGTTGTTGAGTTGTATGAGCTGTTGGTATATTTTGGAGATTAAACCCTTGTCTGTCAAGACTCAATTTAATCATCTCTTCCCTAGGGACTTCTAATCCCTATAGTGGAATATGTGAATATGTGCCCACTTCCTTCTCTGGGTAAAACCTACACAACACACATATTTGCTTGAGCATGTGTTCGTGCACACACACACACACAAAAGAGTTATTTAGCTTATATTGGAATTATTTGTTTACATATCTTTCCTTCCCTACCAGACTCGAAGCTCCTTAAGGGTATGCCGTATCTCACTGGTCTATATATACCCATTACCTACCCTAGACAGGCAATAGCCCATAACATATTCTCCATAAGTCTGTGGATGAATTAAATATGGCCTATCAGGAAACTTATCTTTATTTTTAGACAATTTCCTTGGTAGCCGGGAGTTTATATGGTGGTCAGCTGGGAGACACTGCACTTCCAGAGGCCAGGAACTATCATATCAGATGGTGCTTTGGAAAGTTTGGAAATAACATCAAGACAGGATTGAGAATTGACAGCAATTTAGCTATTACCAAACCTAGCCTGGGGTAAAAAGATTCTGTACTAGGATGGTGATAATAAGAGATAGAGAAGGTAAAAAAAATCCCTAAGATCCCCCACAATACAGATCAGGAACAGGAAAGAAAAGGTTTTACGGGGCACCCCTCTGCATCTGAAAAGACACATGGCATTGTGTTAGGCAATAAATAAAGTGAGGTAACTAGAGGAGGTCCCCTTTCCCATAGAAACTATATATGTGTATATGTGTGTGTGTGTGTGTGTATATACGTGTGTGTGTGTGTGTATATATACACACACACACACACACACACACATATATAACTACTTATATTTAGGAGCATACAAATGGTAAACGGAAAGGTAAAGTATCTCAGCCAGTTGATGAATCTGAGGCTCAGGTAGGTGCTACGTCTACAGCAAACTCCCAAGGGCTTGTTGAGAGCAGTGCCTTTCCTATTTCTTCAAAGAGTCCTCCCCTCCCCCCCAAATTTGAGACACCTATTACTCATTCATATGTAATAAAAATACAGTGGAATGCTAAGCATACTTGCTGAACTGAGAATACATTAATATTCCATGCTCCTTGGGTACTAGGATGAAGTCAATGCCAGAAAAGGCTCTTCCTAGAAAGAGCCAAAAGTGCCACCACAGGTTCAATGAAGGTGTCACCACTAAGTTAAGATGCTGTCACAAAGGCTAATAAGAAGATTAAATGTATTAAAAAGAGGGCTGAGACTAATATAACTTTGATTTCCTTTCCCCAAAAGAATACCAAGCATCTGAGATATAAGAGGTTAAGGAGAGGGCAAAAGAGATGGTTAGATTCATTTATAAGTGATTTACTTTTGAGGAGAGATTTTGAAAGATTATTTAACTTAGAATGAAGAGTAAAATATTCAAGGTAGTTTTATGGTAATTAATAAAAAAGTAGAAATGGATATTAAATTCCTAACTCATCAGCATCATGGACCAGACCAAAAAAAGGAAGCCAATTTTCAGTTTTGCTGAGGAACTTCTTACATAACAATTTATAGATCTTTATATACAAAGATAATTATTAAACTCGTATTTTAAGAGGTTTTTCCAACTAACATATGGGTAAAGTAAAGAAAACAAGTTTAAGTGAACTATCTACACATTTTTATTCAATTTACTTTTGGAATACTGTTATGATAGGTTTGGCCAAAATTGTGATGCAAAAGTTGGCCATAAAAACCCAAAGGAAGGAAAATCTTGCCTTCTCAGAGCTAAGCAGACCTCACTCATAACGGTTTTGAATGTAAAAGCAAAAAATTTAAACAGACTTAGATAAAAATTTGAATCATTTATTTCTAAACACAGAGTGCAACCACTATAGTCAAGTCACTTAAATTCCTTGTGGTTAAGTCTCTTATCTATAAAACATAAATAAACATATAAATCTCTTTGATGACATTATTATTTCACACATTACATATCAATCTGTGAGAAGAGCACTGAAGTACAGAACTACAAGGTTATGTATGTAAAATAGGGCTTGTAGGAGGAAGTCTTGTCCTTCTACAAAGTTCTAAATCCTCTATAGATCTTAAAATGTGTAAGAATTAGCCTTAAATACTTTTAAATGGAAAGCAAAATATATTGTAATAAAACACATGTCTATACGACTTCAAACACATCAAATCTGAATACATTTTCTGTATCATCTGGTTAATATTCTAGCTTCAGAAATTAAGAATCCTGAGGATAAGATATCCTGATTATGGCCCCTGTATTTCTTTTTCCACATGGTTTATTCTGTCATATAGATAGTCCAAGTGTCCCTGAAAGAAAAGATGTTATGAATAGAAATCCATTTCTAGGACCAAGTTCAAGTTCAAATTTCCATGACAATGTCTGCAGGGCTTTATCCCTCTTAAAAGCAGAGTCACAAGGTCTTAAATTCACTTCTCCTTGCATTTTAATAAACAGAGGCCAACCTAATGGTTATGTGGTTTGTGTTTACCTTAAACTTTTGAATCCCACCTAAGACTTACTGCTGTGCTGGGTACACGGTGGGTCTCAAATAAATTACTGGTTGTTTTATAAATGGTACCTTACATGTCTCCAAACAATATTAAACTCAACAGCAAGAATAATAATCCTTTAAATTGCCATTTTGCTATATACTCTAGCTAAATGCAAAGACAGTATCTATGAAAATATGACCATTCTATGTGGCAAAACCTAGATAGAGCTTCAGGGTTTAGTCAGCTTCTGAGATAACCAGCAAGGATAGATATCATACAACAAAACTGTCAGGAATTCTTTGTGGATTATTGCTTGCTAGATGCTAGAGTCCCTTTTCCTTCCACACACACAAAGAAATAAATAAGTAAACAAATAAAAACCCCACCTGTGAAAGAATATACTATTTTAATACCCAAAAGAGCTGACTGGCAGTGAAAGAACAAGTAGGTTCCTGAAGATTTTCCTTAAACTGCATAATTGTTTCTCACTGACAAATCCAACAATTATTCCTTAGATGGATGTGTTGATTTAGTAACATTCTACCACTCAGAATTTCTGTTTATGCTTTCCGTCTCCCAGAGGGCAACCATTCTAAAGAGTTATCCCTCTCCACAAGTAGCAAGACCTATCAACTCTTTGTGAACACAATGAAGGGTTTCCACCATTCAAATGGAAAGAGATACCAATTAAGCAAGTTATCCTATAAAGCAAAGAAAGTTTTAAAAAATAAAAATAAAGCAAACCTCAGAAAAGCCATGCAAGCATATAATCCACCACCAATATTCTGAAATCTTTAGAAATCTGCACTTGAAGTTTCAGTGGAGTTTTGTGGATAAAGCTGACTGCATTTACGCCTGTCTGGACAGAGAACACGGAATACCGTGTGCAAAATATTATCTGATACACCATTAAAGTGCCTCCGTTAATTAGTAAATAAAGTCAATTGCTAAGGTTATCACTATGTCGATTCCTGCCCTGCCCCTAAAAGAGTTTAAACCTAGTTGTTACTGATAAGTAACAGTGTTTGTGAAAATTTCACCAGGCAAAAATATTTAGAGTAACACCATTTTCTTCTGGATCTAGGAATCAGAAAGTGAATCACAAGTAAAAAAAATGTAATTAATTTACATTTGAATGTCGTTATATTCAGATTCACTAATTGATTAAGAAAAAGAAAGCCAGCCATAGGACAAATCTGGGGCATTTGTATAAAAGTATTGCCAGAATATTTTGTTAGGTTGTTTAACTTTTCAAGACTCACACAATAAATACCTTGTATAATCTGTACTAGAAATAGTACTTTATCTTTATCAGATAATAATTATACAACCACTCTTAGCCCAAGTTTAGCCCAAAGTGGTTTAGCCCAACCACTTTTAACCTAAAATTAATATCCAATCACAATAAATATATTAGCACATCTAAAACTTCTGTAACTGTTTCACCTTATCCTCCACCAAATGAATTCATTTCCCTTATGCATCACATTTCTCCCATCACCAGGTGGCTGTATCTAATTTTTCTGTGCTCTTCACACTGAAAATTCTCTGACTCCATTCATTTATTCCAACAGTATTTACTCAAAGTCTCCCCCAAATCAGGCAGTGTGCGGGCATTGGTGTACACAAAATTATTTTTCGAACCTACCAGAATTCCATTCTTCTCTTATTTTCTATTAGCTATTCTTTAATTGTGCAAATATGAATAATAATAAGATGTAACAATAAATTCCCAGTAAATGTTAGCAATTATTTTTGTAGCCTCATTCCAGGGGACGTACACTGAGCATTTCATAAGCTTTGCTATTTAATTATCACATCAAGCTTACCTCAATATTAACATCAATACTAGAGGCAGAGCTGGGTTTAGAGACGTTAACTAACCCAATGTCACGTCAGTACCAAATGGAGAAGCCAAAACTCATACCAAGTTAGCCTGACTCTTTATCCACCGGGTGACAAGGGGGAAAGTCATATAAAAATTCAGTAAACAAATTTATAAAGATGTGAATTTGGGGGGATGTCATAATAATGAAAAGTATCAAAAAAAAATAATGAAAAGTATCACTTTGGGATAAAAGCCTTATAAGCAACTCAGATTTTATAATATCCTGATATCAGTATCTCAGAAGTCATTGCTTTCCAACAGTTGGCATGATAAAAGACGTTTCTAGTTCAAAAAGAAATTTACATATACCTAGTAATGCAATCTCCAAGAAACCACTATAATGTTCTGTTATGATTGTAAGAAATCTGTTCTTAGATGTTCACGGAGGGGGAAAGATATATATGATGGAGGATACTGGTTTTCTAAAATGTTAAATCTACAAACACTACTGACTACTGAGTACCATAATCACCCATTACCAATTCTGGTTGGTAAAATGAGTGTCCTGGGAGTCTCAGAAGAGAAAGACACACTGTGTAATCCTTTCCGACATGATTATGAGTTAAAGGGGGGAAAAGTCACAGCTATCAGGACTGGAAATCACCATGAGGGGCTAGAAGCTGAGCTTTAATTTTATAGCTTCTGCATATTGAATCTAATATCAAGAAGCAAACAGGACTTTTAATCAAGTAAATGGATGGCTTTTTTTCCCTGAAACAGGAAGAGAAGCTCTGTAAAAGTGAATGTCTTTGAAGGAGAAAAAGAGAGAGAGAAAGAAAGAATATGGCAAAAGATACCTGAAATATTAAAGCTTGCAATGAAAGGAATGGTTCTTGATTACTTATAGAGTTAAGTTCAGTTCAATAAGCATTTGCTGAGTGCCTTATATACATGGGATAGGCACTGTGGTAAGCCCTAGTGGTGCAGACACAATCCCTGATATCAACGCTCCAGGGATCTAACAGTCATACAAAAGGTAACTCATGCAGAGTGATATATGCACTAAAGCAGCAATATCCATGTACAGGAAGGATGTGATTTATTAATTTGCTATTTTAGTAAAGAGGTACATTTTAATAGAAACATAAAGTAAGCATATTGTAGTGTCCATTAAACTCTGAGGTTACACTTGTTGCTGGCATAAAGACTAGCATTGCTTCTTGATCCGGTGGCAGCTGCCAAAAATGGAAGCATGGTCTCAAGAACAAATCGCAGCCCTTCCCCCTTACAGAAAACAGCAATACACCAATGATAATCAGAGTAAATATTACATTATACTATTTTCATGCAAAGAATAATCTGATAATTACTACAGATGCATAATAAGTAATTAAAAATAAGCATAATGATTATCAATCAGGTTACAATGACTTATCTTTAAGGATTTCAAAATAAACCTCTGTGACAATTACAAAAGGACTTGTCTCATAGAGAAGCATAGAAAGAGCAATCTTGAGCAAAATGAAACCCTTACTAACTTGAATTATCATGCAGAAAAAAAGGGAGGAAAATTGTAATTATCTATGTTGCAAGGAGATTAAACATCGCTCTTATAACTTGTGCTCTCAATACCACAAATAGATAGAAACTTTTCATACTGCCTCTGGAAAAAATTATGTAGCAAGATGAATTTATCTGAGCTAAATGAGTTTTGCTGACAAAAAGGCTAAGTGATATTCTTGACTTGGAAAGTGAATAAGACAATCCAAAGGTGAAGGGATGGAAATTTCCTTAGTAAGCCTAGGATGATTGGAAGGTAATGTTCCCCACATTAAGAACATAAAAATTGTGAGCAATATCAAACTGGTATTGTTAAAAACAACTGAGTTTTCCAGGAAAATGGGACTTTCCTGACATTCTCCAGGCAGGTGGGCACTAGACTAGACCCTTACGCTCCATCTCCCTTTGCTTTATTGGAGCAGAGCTGTTTTCATTCCCATTAACACGGTACCGTAAATAAAGGACCTGGAGTGGCCCTCAGCACGTGGTGGGTGCTCAGTCAGTTGTAGCTATTATTACCATGACTGTCCTCCACTGTCTGCCTCTCCTTCCCTACATGAACTCTATCTTTATCACTCTGGCTCACCACTCTGATCCTGTTATGCCCCAGCTGGGATTTTGTCAAAATGTATGACTGGCAAGCTACATATTATTATAGGTTTTAGTGTTCTCTATACAGTCTCGTAAGCCAGAAGGCAGCACCAACAGTATACCCTTAGTGCTCTTGCCTTTATGGAGATATTTCATGCAAGGGCACAGCTATGTAGAGGTAAAAAAACACCACCACTAAACTTTCTTGCCTTCTTCTCCATTCCTTCAATGTAAATACCTTATATCTTGATTGTGTTTGTTCTTTCCCATGATTTAGATGGAGGACTGAAGTGTGAGCTTTTCAAAGGTGTGGTCTGCATCTCCATTTCTGGGTTACAGCCCAGAGGGCAGGCTTCTCACAAGATACTCTGTCAGGGGGCACAGCTGACTTCTTGGGCCTTCCCCTACTCCCAGCTGGGTTCATATCAGAGCAATTATCTTTTTCTGCTTCTTCTTCAAAAGGGTTTATCTGTATTTTTCCCTTTAGTAAAGTAATAAATGTTCACTATGGAAGAATATGAAAATACAAAAAAAAAGAGAAAAAATTTTTTATGTCTATAGCCTCTACTATCCAAAAACAAAGACTTGTTAACATTTTGTTTTCTTTCCTCCCAGTCTTTTTCTTCCTCATTCCTGCTTTTAAGGGAAGGAAGTACAGCAGTTCTGCGTTTAAACAGCTGTAATAATAAGGTAAGTACATTTTTTGTCTTGTATTTAAAAATTTAACATAATGTAAACATTTTTTTCTGTGTTTGGAATTATCTGCACTCAAAGCAGCTATTTTTATGGTGCAACTGAATAACAAGTGTAGCTCTGTTTTCCCCCCCACCTCCTATAATAGCAAGGATGTGTACTGAAAGTAAACATAAACTTGGGGTCATTATTGGCATTTGTGTTTGTATTTAATACTTTCAATCATTACTAGGAATCTGATCTTGTTACTCTTTTCATTTTCTTCCATTAAAACATGCCTGGTTGTTATGAACACCTGTTAACACATTGGTTATTTTATTGTTTTATGTTTTTGTTCTTGTCACAGTAATACTGTAATTTAACTTCATATCTCCAACAGTATCTAGCACAGTATTTTGCACACAGTAGGCATTAAAGAAATACTTTCCAAATTGGACCTACTTAGGGAGATTTTAATTATAAGGAATAACGACTCATTAGGGATTAAAGAATTTGTGAATGAAATACCAAATAAATGTATTAGTTACATTCTGCCTTGATAAAGTTTCCACATAACAGTGTGGGGGGGGGAGGGGGGGCGGGCCTCTCCAAAAATCCCAGATGGTTTTATTTTAGCATAATTATCTTCTCTTTTACTTTAAAATACAATTTGTACATTTTTTTCATTAGCAAAGTAATAAATGCTCATTATGGAAAATTTCCTACCTATAGAGAGAAAAAGAGCTCTTCATTGCTCATGTCTAATAGTAATATATTTTAGCAAGGTTATATATTAACCTTCTGAAACTATATAGTTGCCATTCAGATTATTTTTCCAAAAAAAAAGAAAATGTCTGGCATAAAATTTTAAAATAACTGCTGATCAATCTACTAAATGAAAAGTGAAAGTAATGATCTTAATTCCAACTTTAAATCAACTTTAATCTATCTGTAAAGTTAGCCACCTTTCTTTTTTTATTAGGAAAGTGAATCAGTAAGGTAGAAAAAAGTGGCTAGTACAATACATTTCAAGCCTCCATTGATCTTTCAGGCTTTCTTGCCACTTTCCATCTGAACCCTCTGTCCACCAGTCTTGAATGGTATTACAACCTAAACCAATTTCACTGAAGCACACACTGCAAACAAATCCCTGGCTCCAGTCTCAATGAAGACTAACGAAAACAACGAAAGCTGCAATGAGAGCGGTAAGAAACACTGACATAAGCTGCAGACTGATCAAACTTTAATCATTGCTCTTGAGAACTTTCTGCTATGAGTGAATCAGTGATCAAGAACAACCCTGTGATCCACATGCACACCCAGGTGCAACATGCCGCTTGGGAGCACACCTTTGGGACACACAAAAGCCTGATGATCATTCTGGCCATGCAGGAATAGCTCACAAAAACTAGCCTCTCAACTCAGGAGCTATACTAGTTCCCAAGTCACCACATATGATATCTTAGAAGCAGTCACCTGCTTCTAAGGGCACTTTGAATTGAGCACAGGCTAGATTCTAAAGGATGAGGCCCCTAAGTCAGGCTGTGTGCTAAAAAGTAAACCAGCCTGAGATGAGGCATCCAGACCCAAGTGGTTCTTAGGAAATCATTACAAATGGCAAGGGACACAGAGAGGCAAACAGAGCTGGAAATATACATGTAGAATGATGCAATTTAAAAAGTATTATTGTAAGGACACAAATGACTTAAATGGAACATTTTATTGGATTCCTGTTTTATCTTTTTTCTATGTATTCTAAAATCTTAATACTAAATATCACCTAAATAGTAGCTCTTTCTTCACAATCAGTAAGATGGGAATGAGGCGTTTACTTTGAGGAACTTAGTACATTGAGGATTTAAGTTAAAATTCAGTTAAGCTAATTTAGCAGCAATTTAAAATATTTCTGCTATGAATGATAACTATTTTGACAATTATATAGCAAGTATGAACTGAATAAGTACTAATTCCTTTTGTAGGAATAATCAAAATTAGTGATTTTTGACCCACATTCTAATTTAGATCTAGTGAACTGCTAGAAATTGTTTTACTGATGTAAAAAAAAAAGCATGATAAGAGAAAGAAGATGAGGTTCCAATAATAGCAAATATTTGTTTAAAAGCTTCACAGCTGACATATTTATCCATGTATTCATTAAACACATTTTATGAATAGTTGTTTCAGGAATACATCTTCTGGCAACTACTTGAGATTCTGCTCTGTGATGATTATTTGGTTCATTGTTCATGTTTCAGCTCCTTTGGGGTTTTTATAGTTGAGTAATATGCTGATTTATGGTGGGATCCATCCATAATCATTTTGCCCCAATAGAGACATCCTTTGAAACTTTAAAGGACTGATCATCATCTGCCTATTTACACATCATCAGCCTGTTTCCAAATACCACAGCTTCAGGATCTACATGGAATAAAGTAGGTGTCACCAGAAAAAGTATGATTTATTTTCTGCCCTCGACATATAGTTACTTGATAAGGAAATAAAACCAAGCAAATACCTTGGTTCTCTTCAAACATAACTCACAGCTTTGTGTAAACTAAAACAATTAAAAAAAAAATTCAGGAGAAGTAAAAGAGTGGGACATGAAGAGAAAATTTCAATGTAATAAAAAATTACCTTTGAGTATTATAAGAAGAATATTAATCTATGAATGGTAAGAGCTCTAAGAGAATGAAATACAACACAATCTCAGAATGTATGTAAAGAAACTTTAAAAGTAGCTAACACATCACCATTACAAAACCCACAGGACATAAACTCTAAACTCTGTTTACAGTCAAAAGTGTGTGATGCAGGACCAGTTGTGGAAGGACACCAAGAAGTATGACAAGGAGCCTGAGGAGGGGAAGTGTGCTACATGTCATCTCAGCTTACAGTGAGTTCTGCCAATGTCTGAATGTGAAAAACAAGTACATACAAAACAGAAAAAAAAAAAGGTCAATTATGAAGTAAAAGAGAACAGTGCAGGAACACAGAGGTAAAGTCAGAAAGGCCCAGAGACAAAGAGACAAGCACAACCAGCCAAGCCTACTATGGGCAAGTGCATGCCAAAATGATATGATACCCCTGTCATTCATTTTAAAAATACATAAACAAGTTCTTTTTCAAACAGCTGGAAATTTTATACACTCCCTTTTTCTCTTTAAAGGATACTACTACAGAATTTTATTCTAATACGATATATTTTTATGCTTCAAAGTCTTATTGATCATTCTGCAGTCTCTACAACAACAAAAAAAAAATGCATGATTTCCATGGCAACCAAATTACATAGACTATTCCACTAACTAGGCTACTTAGGGGCATTCAGTAAGCATAAAACGAACATGCCATCCAAGTTCACTTAGTTATAAAATGCCCACATCTCAAATTCTTACTATGAAATTTGTTCTAAAAAATACAGTGGCCCAAGCCTGAAACGTTACTGAACGTTACTGACATTATTGAACATGACATATTTTGGATATTATGTGGGAATACTTCTGTATGCTTTTATTATGGTCTTGTTGAGTATTTCATGTCCTAGAAATTGTTTTCAGTTTTTGAAGACCGTTTCAGAAAAGTGCATGACACATAACTGCAATAAACCCTGCAACAAAAATAAAAAGTTGTTCAGAATTAAGTTATCCTAAAAAGTGGTAACTTTTTAAAAAATTTAAAACATGATAATAACTTGATTTTTCCCCTTAGGGTTTAACTCTAATAATTGTGAAATTATGAATTTTTTTATATGTTTGGTGCTACTCTATTTGAATAATTTTAAAGTGTCAATTTGAAATAGAAAGGATTTTTTAAAATTTTTATTTTATATTGGAGTATAGTTGATTAACAACGTGTTCATTTCAAGTGTACAGCAAAGTGATTCAGTTATATATATACATTTATCTGTTCTTTTTCAAGTTCTTTTCCCATTTAGGTTATTATATACACTGCTATATTTGAAATAGAAAGGATATTTTTAATGTTAATCTAAAAGTAAATAAAAATCATTTTAAAAAGATCAGAAAGGAGGGAGTTAAGGTTGGACATTTGCTCATATATATAGCAGAGTTCTAATAACACTTATTAACTCACTTTTAAGGAAGAGGTTCCATTTGAATTACAGATGTTAGTGTTAACAAATAAAAATTTATTAGATTTTTATTTCATAGTAAAGAACATAGGCTCATTCATCAATGTTTATCTAGTAATGCCATAATCAAGTCCTAATATGTCTAACTTTTAAATTAATACAAAATACCTTATTTCTGAGAAATCTGTTTTAGAAACTAAGGTACATTTGGGGAAAAAGTCTTAATTTAATTGCCTAGGACTGCTTGAATAATGAGACTATGTCATAACACAAAGATATCAAGAAGTCAAAACTGTAGATATCTCAACAAAAGGTAAAATAACAACATACACAAAAAAATTTAAATATTTTGCTCTAACTTGTAGTTATAAAAACCACTCATATCCACGCCTTCCCCATGAAATAGTCAAAGCTAAAGGAGAATAACTGAATTATCATTTTTTTTCTTTTTCTTGCTTATATTTTCCACAGGTCACTCAATGACTTATAAATGTTTCACAATTATGTTTCAATACTTCAAAGGCAGACTGCAAATGTAAAATATTTCATTGTTATTTTTCTTGCTAATCAGGTCTATTGAGTGAAAGGTAACGATTATTAAAACATGGTATTTCCTACTGTATATTTATCTTAAGAAGCAGATCAACATAATATTTCAAATATTTCCATAGAGTGTGCAACACAGACACTCAGGAGGAAAAAAAAAAAAACACGCAATAACTTCCTAGACACCGAAGTAAAGCAATTAAGTATTTTCTCTTGAATAAATCATTCTTTATAGAAACTAAAGCAGAAAACTGTTATGATCAATGTTAATGTTGATGTCTTATGAATTTTCTACCATAAAAGAGAATCTACACACTTTAAATTATATTAATGGCTGAAACCAGGTATCTGAGTGTACTAGAATAGCTATGCAAATCGACCTTTTGACAGAACCCTACAAGCATTTAGACTTAACTATAGTCCTACTATGAGGCATGGTTTTAAAATGAGGACAGTAGAGAAGGCTAAGTGGAGAATGATCTCTACCAGGAGCCCAGTGAAAGGCCTGACTTCCTAAGGAAAGGAAGCTGAATACATAGGGAATCCCCTTCTTGCCTCCCTACAGACAAGAGGGTCATAGAGTGTTAGTGCAGAAAGATTATTAACTCCAGGAACCACACACATGTGGCCTTCAAGAAATGCAGTGTTCCTTCTGAGTCCAAATAGTTAACTATTAATTAAAAATTAATAGTTAACTATTAATTAAAAAATAAATTAACTATAAAGGTATACTTCATTGTATTTAACTATATTATTTGTGTTCGTTTCAGCAGTTTTCTCTCTTAACCTACGGAAATGGGAGTAATGGAGGTGAGGCCAGAGAGATGGGCAGAGACCAGAACATTCAGGGCCACGCAGGAGGTGTTAGAAAATTAGGAGTTTATTGTGAAGACTCCGAGGAGCTACTAAAGACTTGAACCTGGAATGAGACAGGCCCACGTGTGTTTTGGAATCATCACTCTGATTGCAAAGTGGACACATACCAGCGTGGGACCAAACAGGAGCGAGAAGACGCATCTGAAGGCTGCTGTGGTCATCCAGGTTAGAGGAGCTGGGGCCCTGAATGATGGTGGTGGAGGCAGGCTAGAAATTATAGAAACAATACAGAATCTTGCACCTCTCTTCCACATTTCACATGAGAATAAATACAAGCTCACATGTACCTAATAATAAACAAATCAAACTTTTCTCAAAGTTAAAATGCCATCCTTAAAGCAAAAAGTAGATAGTAGCCTTCTAGCAAGCAATGAGAGAAGCAAATTGGTGTTCTCTGCCTGGCAGTGGACAAGCTAAAGGCTGCTGAGTTCCTGGGACCATGTTGTGTCATTTCCGTACTTCCTGGGACTCACAGCTGACCTTATCCTTGCGAAGGTTTAGTCCAGCTTCCAAACTCCAGTGGGTTCCTCGATACTTATTTTGACAAGTGTGTTCTCCCTGAAGCCCCAGGATGCACTGTCATTAGTGTCAAACTTTAGTTCTCACATGTAGCAAAGAATTTGCTCTTTTGGCTGGCAGTGTGTTTCTCATGAATGAACTGTAGATCACTCTGGGAAATCTCTCTGTCCCTGTGAATGACTGTTGAGTGAGCAATTCCTCAACTGTGAATTATTAAGGCTGTAGAGGTACAGCAGCTAAAAATGGCAGTTAACACCTAGAAAATGAAGGTCTTCGAATTTCTACATATTTTGCTACTAAGTGACATCAGTTGGAACCACAGTCTTCCAGCCTTAATCACTGAAAATTCTGAATATACTCATTTTACCCTCAGCTTTTCTTCTGAGTTTAGCAAACTACAGCCTGCAAACCAAATCCTTTTGTAATTAAAGTTTTATTGGAACCCAACCCCACCTATTGTTTACATATTGGCTCTGACTGCTTTCACATTCCAACAGCTGAGCTGAGTAGTTGGGACAAAGACCTTATAGCTTACAAAGCCAAAAATATTTACTATGTGGCCCCTACAGAAAAAGTCTGCAGACTCCTGCTCTAAGCGAAGCAGCACCTAAAATATTCTCTTTAATAAACGTTATTGAAAGGATAGAAATGAACAGTCATTGAAATCACAAAAGAAGAAGAAAGGTTTAAAAACACCCCAAAGCTACACCCCATATCTTCTTTACACTCAGATGTATAAAACTCGAGAGCTGCTTGAGAGTGGAGCACATTGGAAACCACCCACCTGTGACATCAGCAGATGGAAAGGCTGTCACTTTTCTGAAAGGGATCCTAGGGAGGCTGATTAACCTGTTAGAAAACCATTTAAGGGATATCCGCCAGCCCCCACAGACAGACTCGAATTTAAGAGGATAGAGATATCGGAGTGTTTCGTGAGGTACTTGTAAGTTCGGATCCTTAACGCTGCAAGGATCCCAAGCGGAGGCTCACACACACTGTGCAGCAGCGTCACTAATGAATCCACACCTCCCCCCATCCCCATCTGACCCGCAGACAGGTGTTAACACGACCAGAGGACAATCCTGAGCCTGGAGCAACCACGCCTGTCTGACTAGAGTAACCTTTCCTCTTTTAATAGGAAAGCTTCGGTACCGCTGCTTGAACAGAAAGAGTACCTGCTTTAATAAATCTGGGCATGAGAACGCAAAATATTTCTTCATTTCCACCTCAGAAAGAATCATCCAGCACTGTTTTAACTGCACCCCAGCATGATCTCCCTGTGGGTTTCCGGAGGCACTTGTGGTAATCCTTATTCGTTTCATGGCCCGTACAGAATAAAACCCATCCAAGTCAAATACCCTGCTTTCCCATAGCTTTCCCCACTTTCAGCTTGCCTCCCCTGGCCAAGCTAGCATGAAGTACAAAATATTGATTGGAAAGGCACTATACACCCTTGAAGAGCCTGTCAAATTACCATCCACCCTATATTTTCTTATCTCCACATGTATAATAGTAAATATAATTGATTAGTAGATGTTGGAGCATAGTTCTGGCAATTAATGGAACAAAATCTTCTCGGGGTACATGTTCTATCCCCTCCTTTCACCCCCATATGCAAAGTCTCTGGTGTAAGAGCTCTTGTGTGACAGACAAATAACAGCACTTTCCCCATAGGCTTAATTCCTCTCCCGTCTCCTTTTTTACTTAGACTCTGCTATTAATTTTCACCTCTGACAGTAAAAACCCGAGGACAAGATTGCCACAAAAAGGATTATCTTTCAGATCAATGGTGAAATCGATTCCACACCCCACTATTTATCAGCCTGCGGCAAAAGTGCAACTGCTTAGGAAATATGTCCTCTCTTTCAAATGCATGTTCAGTTCATCTAGGCAACATTTCACCTCATTCTGCATGAATTCAATACCCTGACTTTTCACCCATAGATGCATAATCATAAAGTATATATTACCAGCCAAAAGTGATCTTTTCAGTATCCTTTTATAGGTGATACAGAGTCCTTCACTTTCAGCTTAATATATTTATAATACACCAAGTACATGTTATTTTTTTTTCAGTTAAACTTTCTAACTCTAAAAATGAAGGCAAAAATATAGACTAAATGGCAACAGGGTCAATAGGAATAGACAAGATTAGCTAACCTACTTCCAACCTACTTCTTGATAGATTTTTGGTCTCCCACATCTCCCCCGCTAAGAAGTATTTTACACCAAAACCCAAGGGAGTGTTGACTAAGATTACTGACAACTTTACTGACCTACGTGTTGTGTTAGCCATATAATTCAATAGCAGTGGAATTTTGTCAACATCAACGAGGTTTTATAGGACCAGAAAACCTAGGCTTTCAATCCCCTGGTATAATTAAATAAATTTAAAACTTGAACTTACCTTAGTAATTCAAAACATTCTTACTAAAAAGTCCAGATAGTGAAGTAAACTATATAATTGTTTTACAACAGGTTGATGTAACTAATTAAAAATAAATTATCATAGCCAGAAGTTACCTTAAAAAAAACAGGGTAAGAAAAACGGCATTTTGGGCAAGAACTATTTATCCATATACTTATATACAGATACATGTGGAGTACTAGAGCAATGATTTATTATACTCAAACAGCAAATAAACATCTAGAAAGAAAACAGTGTCAAAATGATATGTTCATATCACACTGCCTTGTACAAACATTTTGCAATGTCTAGTATAGACACTTCAAGTTTCTTAAGCCAGAAATAAAGATCAACCAAGACTTGCCAAAAGCTTCTATTTTAAGCATTCATATTTAAGCCAATTATTTAGACTCTAAAATGTATTGTCTCATAAAATATGATTATATGCAGTGACAAAAATTTTATGCAACTGAAATGCCACTGAGTTCAAATGCACAGATTCAAAGTTTATTGTGAATCTTAGATTCCAAGGCCATCCAGCAAAACCTTTTATTCAAGATTAGATTTGATTTGGAAAGATCAATTAGATGACAATGAACAGAATGTTTGGAGAAGAATCAGAATGGATGTGGATAAACCAGCTGGTAGATTAATCAGTGTATCATCCAGGGCCTCTCACTGAAGTAGGTCAGTCAAGAAAAGATGGTTGACTGGACTAGGGACTGTTATGTATAAAATGGAGACCTAGAGATGAAAGGTAAAATTGACAAGATTTGATGACAGATTTGATACTGAGGTAAGAGAAAAGTTGCAAGGCAGATTCCCAGGTAAATGGCTGAACAGTATAGCCATCTGAAACAGAAATGCTGGAAGAGAACCCTACTTGGAAGTGGAAGGGTGGGAGAGAGTCCTGAATTTAATTTTAGACACATGGGGTGTGAGGTGCCTTTGAGACATATAAGTGTAGAAAGTCACAAAGGCAAATAGATACATGGATCTAGAGCACAGAAAAGCAGAAATTCGGACTAAAAAAAGTCACCAATCCCAAGTCCTGGCCCTAGGGTGAGTTTTCTGGGAGTGTTAATATTCGTGTTTCGACAAGGCTCCCAGGGAATGAAGGACCTCAGAGGAGCACCAGGATTGAGTTAAGACTAGGAGGACAAGTTGAGAATATAGGAGACTCTGCTGGCTATGCAGCGGAAGTGTGAGTGGCAAAGTGATTTAAAGCATGGATGGGTGATCAGGAGGAGGAAGTATCCAACTCTTCAGGAATGAAGGTCAGCAGGGTGTAGGTCAGTTGCACAGCGAAGGTGGTCTCCAGGTTTCTGGGGAGTGGGTGAGCAATGGCCTTGCCTCCCTCACAGTGAGGCTTTCTCCCTGATATAACCGGAGCAATGATGATACTGTGGAGAAAATGCAGCATGGGTGAGAAAGTGGAAGCCTTGAAGCACTTCATGCTGGGAAGAGACGCTAGTTCTGCACCCACCATCTCAGAGAAAAAGTAAAAGCTAGGAAGAAATGTAAGCTAATCTAATTAAACTCCTTTAGTCTGATCAAATTTTAGTTAGGATCAAACTCCTGGAGTTTGATTTCACAGGGTCATGAATTTCGAAAAGGGCCAGAATAGCCAATTTAAGCCACGGTCCTATGGTCCCCAGACCACAAATGTTTCTGATACTCCACTTGTCCCTTGCTTTGCCTTACACTAGTCCTCTGAAGACTTGAAGAACTAGCCTGTGAAATAATAATAGAGGAAAAATAAAATAAATGCTTTGCAAACATTAACCTATTTATTCCTCACAACAATCCTGTGTGGTAGGCCCTATTGTTATTCCCCTTTAATCACCACACAACTGAGACAAAGAGAGGTTATGTAAGTCACCCATGGTCACAGGCATGGTTAGTGGCAGAGGTAGGATCTGAACCCAGGCAACTTGCTCCAGAATCCAGGCTCTTAACCATGATGAACCCCAGTTCTCTCATATGCAGGATTCCATTTGTAAAAAAAAAAAAAAAAAAAATAGCTCTAGCACTCTTGCTTACTAATAAGGTTATAATGAGTGTGCTACTCCGCTGTTTAGACATCACTATTTCAAACATGGAAGCAATCGTGTCCTGCTATAATTCCTCAGCAGGTTCACAGATTTTAGAATATTAACAAGTAACTTTAAGGTATAAAACAATTTATACCTGAATGAAGGATGCCCTGCGGTATAACAGTAACCATAGCAACAGAGTAAGATGGGTTTGCAAAGTGAAAAGTATCCTAAGGTATTTGATGCCCTCAAAAAAGCTTCCTCTCCATTTACAATAAGGACATGACCAGTAGCAGCAAAATAACAGTAAATTTTCATAATGGATTATATTACTATCCAGATCAGCAATATTTCATCTTAGCATTTTTATTTCCAAAAGAACAAGGACTATACTAAAATCTGTGCAATTTACATCTCAATAACAGGAATGCTTAATTCATTCAAGATTTTATACTAAATAAATCATGATATGTACATAGGTTCAATGAGGAAAGTATGCAATTAGAATAAAGCTTTAATAATACCATATGCATACTATATTTACAAAGGGTAGATGTAAAGTTAGTATAGAGTATAATCATAATTAACTTTGTATTCCGCTAAGAAACAGATTTTTTTAATAAATCAAAAAACTTATTGTAAAAAGTAGGTCTCATCTGGAGAAATAATGTGGTAAATCTTTTTATAATATGTATCGGTAAAAGCACTATAAGATTGCTTAAGTAAATAAATATTATTTAAAGACCACCAGTACTGTATATAGGATTAATAAAGAAAGAAATACTAAGCAAAGGCTCTGCTTTTGCTACAGGGTGTGCGTAGCCCTGTTCTCTTCAATGTGTATCAATGACAAATTAAAGCATGTTATTGCTTTTCAAATATTTGGATGAAAGAATAAGAATACAAAATTCAGAGTTTGGTACAATCTGCTGATATTATCAAGATGAAGTTTAATAGAAATAACTGTGCTTGAGTTTCAAAAAACAATTTTACAAGTCTGGGAAGTAAGGAGATTAGGTATTAACTGACAACAGCTTTCACATAAATCCACAGTGTATGACCATCAAAAGAGTAAATGTTATCTTAGGTGTGTAGTGACTGTATACAACGCAGAATAAATGAGCAGACAATCTGCCCTGTGCTATCACAGCACACCTCAGGTTCTAGGGTGCTGCATTTCAAGAAGGACACGTGAACTGAAAGTTTTTAGAGAAAAACAGCCAGGTTAATGACGGAGTGTTAAAATCATGTCACATGAGGTATATGTCCCATTGAGGCAAAGTTCCCCAAGGTCAGGGACTGACCGCACCTTAGTTTTGTCACCAACACCTAGTACACAGTAGGTGCAGAGTAAATGTTTGTTGTACAAATGAACAAATTAATGTACATAAACGTGCAGAAAAAAGGAAGACAAGATTGAAAATCTTCAAATATTTGAAAGAATGTATATAGAGGACACAAATTATTCTGTTTGGCCTCCAGAGTAGAACCAGGACCAGAGTTTGGAAGTCACAGGAAAACATATTTTAACTCAGTTAAAAGAAGACCACTGCGCTATTTAGAGGCCTCCTAGGATAGAATATCTGCCAAAGTTCCTCTCCTGGAAGGACCAAGCCAGATGCAGGTTTAGATGTGTTGACAATGGGGAGAGCAGCTTCCTAGGGCATGGGAATCCCAGAGGCAGAGACGCACAGCACAGCCCCGGAGGATTCCTCCCCTCAGGTGACGATGCTCAGTTTGGTTCAAGGCACCAGTGTTTCTAAATGCTCCCTAAACGGAAGAATATGGATCATTAGCGTAAGCTCTTGCAGGATCATTAGCGTGAGCTTCTTGGTGCTCACTGGGAAGGGTGGGGGAAGGGAACTCGTGGAGATACAAAGATCGCCTGCACCTGTTCCTGGCGCTAGGTAGGCCAGCGTCTAGGCTGCTTGGACGCTTTTACACCACTGGATAATTAACTTGTAGGTTTGCATATAGTCTCTCCCCACTGACCTATAATCCCCTGAAAGTAAAATGTTTATGGTTCCTTCTAACCCTGAAAGTTTGTTACTATCAAAATATAGGTTAAAGAGGCTAAGATGAATACTAAGAGGACCTATCACTTAATCCTGGCATCCAGCCTATGAGGGGGGCACTATTACTATTATTTCCATTTTATAGACTAAGAAAATGCCATTTGGAAATATAAACTAACTCACCTAAAATCTGACATTTTGTAGGGTTAGTAGTAAAGCTCAGGAATATCAGTCTCCGAAGTCAAGGTCCAACCATGACGACCAGACATTTCTTGCACTTAGAAGCACTGGCATTAAATTAAAAGAGAGATATTGAGAGATACTGAGAAAGAGAGAGAAAGAATAAATAACTGTAGATTTATCCAACCAAATAAAGTAAATCTGCCTTTCAGGGAAGAGAGGTTAAGACTCAATTATTAATTTAAGGGAATTTGAATAAGACCCAATGATATCAATTTCAATCTTGTATTACATTCAGTTTGAATTATCTTGTTGATAAACTAGATTTTTTGTGATAATTCTGGAAAATCGCCTTTGCTATGTTTCAGACTCCCTGTGTCTCCTCACAGCCAGGCACAGGTGCAGAAGTTCATCAGTAAAATGGCCTGTCAAGTATAAACAGCCCTGCAAAACTCTTGTGGCTGT
Source organism: Eschrichtius robustus (assembly GCF_028021215.1). Taxonomy (NCBI): domain Eukaryota; kingdom Metazoa; phylum Chordata; class Mammalia; order Artiodactyla; family Eschrichtiidae; genus Eschrichtius; species Eschrichtius robustus. Next base: position 5,994,917 of record NC_090832.1, on the reverse strand, counting down.
TTATTGAAGATTATCACTGAATCTTGATAAAAACTGATTCCTGCAACAACTGCTTCTATCTCTTCACCAACAATTACAATGCTTGAGCTTTTAAATATACATAAAGAGAACTCCTCTAAGAAAAAAATGAAAAAATGTCATCCTTCCTGAGAAGATGTGTCATTGTATACACGGATAGCTAGAGAAAATGCCTTAGAGGTCAAAATGTAAGATGACCAAGTATGAGGGATTTGATTAAAGAAATGCTAGATGTGACAGAACTAAAAATACCATCTAACTATTACGGTCATTATCTGAGAAAAAAATCACTGTGCATTATTTAGCATGTTCTGTTGAAGAGTCACGAACAGAAAGGTCAAGATCTTAAAAGAATAGATAGTAATTATTAAGAAGGTTCAGGGAAGAATACAGAAAATATGAACAAAGAGAACGATGCCCCTGGGTTCAGCAGTGGCAGGAATAGTAAAAATTAAAAATACAATTTATTCAAAAATTCATGTTGTATATTAGGTAGAATACTTTTTGCATTTCAACATATATCTATAGTACATGTGGGTGTCAAAAGATCCTGGCAATAATACTTCTTCATCTTCTCCTATAGTAACAATCTAATCACAGTTTAACACCCCCTGAACATGTAAGATATATCTGAATTTTGTAATTAAATAGCCTGACAATTTCAGAGTGAGTCACCTGAATGTCTCTTACCTTCATGGAGACTAATGAGATGATGGTGGCGATGGCATGGATGAAAGTGGTAAGTCATGGAAACATATCACTCAAAAAGGTAGAAAGAAGACTGACCAGGATGGACACAGAAGTAGCTCTTGATTTTATTTCCAAGTGTATTGAGAAATCCTAAACGAGTGTTATTGTGATGACAAAAGTGAAATAGTGACTGCAATTCCTGATGGAGGAAGCTTGCTGTCATAGCCCCTAAGTGCAAAATCAGGCCAAGGGTCACATTTTATGCTTTACAAACCATTTTAGTTTCTCTTTTAAAAATATTTTACTGGCCCTTGTAAAATGGTTTACATCAAATATGTTAATTTATATATACTCTAATATATGTGTGCAAAAACTTGTTAAATCTCTAGAACCATGAATATATTTAAATTATGCCTTAAATTTGTACTTACACATCAAATATATAAATGCCAAATATGTACATAAATTTTTAAACATAAGAATATTTTTAAGGATGACCTCTGGATTAATAGCAGAAGAGGAAATCTTGTCTACATCAAATGAATGCTCATGAAGGGAAGGTTAGACACTAAACTTTACTGGGAGAAGAAGACGTGTCTGAGCTTTTAATATCAAGTTTTGAATCTACAAAGACAATTCATTTATTTTACTTTTGTGAACTGTGACTGATGAAATCTCAAGCCTGTATTCAAAAAACTAAGAGATACCTAGCAAAAAAAGAGCCATATAGATGTTTCAGATGGTTTTGCTCTTGTTTGTACAAAAAGAAAAGTAAATGAGCTCAGTGAAGACTATAGGCAATGCTCCACAAATGTAATTAACAATTACTCTGTGTCTACTCCATTTCTATGCAATGAGACTATAGTCAAGATGTGTCCATGGTGGGTTTTTGCTTTATTCTCACCAAGTAACAGACTATTGGATATGGCAGTAATTAGACACCTCAGCTGGAAAAAGATCATTATGTCTTAATGAGATGATTAAAAACAACAATAAAAGTGTGCTTCTTGCAAAATATTAGCATGTACTTCAAGTAACAATAGTATAATTTATTTTGTCTCCAAGTTCATTGCACTTTGTCAGCCCATATACAAGAAATTCTCCAACCAAAATATGCCTTAGAAAGTTATATAACCTAAATGTAAAAGTCATTTTAATGAATGATCTGTACCTTTTAAATATATTTATTTTGAGAACGTTTACTAGTGCTACTCTGACTTGACTAGTTACAGTCGCCACATAATATTTTAATCTTACACTGGTACACTTAACATTCCAAGAATTTCAGTTTCCATACTGTTATGTAGTTCAGGCCACCTTCCAAAATTTGGTTTATTCAATTTCCATTAAATCCAATTTCCATTAGGATTTGTTTTAGGCCCAAATAGATTTAACTATGAACATCCCTGGCAGGCACACACAAATGCTGAGACTGGTGAGAACATGGAAGGTAGCTGAGCAATGCACACCCAACCCCAGCCAAGGTCAAAGATCTCCTCGGAAATCCTTCTTTGGGTTAGAGTTTTATTAGCCTAAAGCAGATGTTTCATTGCATATGTCATCTAGAAAGGATAGTAACTAATATCTCCCTATATGCCACCCTGAATTAATTACCAAATATGCTAGCATAAGATGTGGTTTGGAGGAACTGGTAAATACAATTTAAAACCAAGATGGGAAAGAAAAGAGAGAAAAAGAATGAACTATATAACGCCCAGCTAGTCAGGCGGCATCTGAGTGAAAAGGTTTGGTTTGTTCATTAATTAACATACTCTTAACACTCTGCATTCACTCATTCATTCATTCAGAAGGCACGTAATGAATACCTATGATCCAAATCAGCAGAGTATAAATTCATACTTAACCAATGTAAGCATTCGTTGGACCTAAACAGCAAGAGGTTGCTCTATTTTTTAGACATTATTTATTATTGCTAGTATGGAAATAAAACTTTACTCCCTGCAGTTTTATACCTGTGCATTCAAAGCCAGAGCCATCACCCAGGAACACCACCACTTACTGCTATCAAACCTACAAATATTATTACATGCAAACTTGTCCTCCTGGCCTTCCTTTCTGGGAAAGTAGAATAGGCTTTCTTTCTGTTATCTAACACCCATCTACCCACATTCTCTGGATGCCACCCCCGACCCAACTGCCTTGTGAAGATCTTGCTCTGTGGATTATCCCATAGCACTTGGCACATAGTGAAATCACTATTTAGTTGTCTGATAGTAGGCCCACTGAGGACAAGGAAAACTGCTTACTTATTTTTATAACTCCAGCACCTAAGACACCTTGCTCCTAATACTCATTCAAAACTTGGCGAATAAATGAACTTAGCAATGTTTCCAACTTCTGCCCCACTCCTGTTGCTACCATTGCTATTTCCTCAATATATAGCACATATACTATTTTTTCAATTTTTATTTTATTTTTTATACAGCAGGTTCTTACTAGTTATCTATTTTATACATATTAATATATATATATATATACCAATCCCAATCTCCAAATTCATCCCACCACCACCACCCCCATCACCCTTGGCTTTCCCCTCTTGGTATCCATACGCGTCTTCTCTACACCTGTGTCTCTATTTCTGCCTTGCAAACCTGTTCGTCTGTACCATTTTTCTAGATTCCACATATATGCGTTAATATATGGTATTTGTTTTTTTCTTTCTGACTTACTTCACTCTGTATGACACTCTCTAGATCCAACCACGTCACTACAAATGACCCACTTTCGTTCCTTTTCATGGCTGAGTAATATTCCATTGTAAATATGTACCACATCTTTATCCATTTGTTGGTCGACAGGCATTTAGGTTGCTTCCATGACCTGGCTATTATAAATACTGCTGCAATGAACACTGGGGTGCATGTGTTTTTTTGAATTATGGTTTTCTCTGGGTATATGCCCAGGAGTGAGATTGCTGGGTCACACAGTAATTCTATTTTTAGCTTCTTAAGGAACCTCCATACTGTTCTCCACAGTGACTGTATCAATTTACATTCCCACCAACAGTGCAACAGGATTCCCTTTTCTCCATACCCTCTCCAACATTTGTTGTTTGTAGATTTTCTGAAGATGCCCATTCTAACCAGTGTAGGTGATACCTCATTGTAGTTTTGATTTGCATTTCTCTAATAATTAGTGACGTTAAGCAGCTATGTATGTGCCTCTTGGCCATCTGGATGTCTTCTTTGGAGAAATGTCTATTTAGGTCTTCTGACCATTTTTTGATTGGGTTGTTTGAGTCTTTAATATTGAGCTGCATGAGCTGCTTATATATTTTGGAGATTAATCCTTTGTCCGTTGATTCGTTTGCAAATATTTTCTCCCATTCTGGGGGTTGTCTTTTGTCTTTATAGTTTCCTTTCCCATGCAAAAGCTTTAGAGTTTCATTAGGTCCCATTTGTTTATTTTTCTTTTTATTTCCATTACTCTAGGAGGTGGGTCAAAAAAGATCTTGCTGTGATTTATGTCAAAGAGTGTTCTTCCTATGTTTTCCTCTAAGAGTTTTATAGTGTCCAGTCTTACATTTAGATCTTTAATCCATTTGGAGTTTATATTTGTGTATGGTGTTAGGGAGTGTTCTAATTTCATTCCTTTGCATGTAGCTGGCCAGTTTTCCCAGCACCACTCATGGAAGAGACTGTCTTTTCACCATTGTATATCCTTGCCTCCTTTGTCATAGATTAGTTGACCATAGGTGTGTGGGTTTATCTCTGGGCTTTCTATCCTGTTCCATTCATCTATATTTCTGTTTTTGTGCCAGTACCATATTGTCTTGATTACTGTAGCTCTGTAGTATAGGCTGAAGTCAGGGAGTCTAATTCCTCCAGCTCCATTTTTTTCCTCAAGATTGCTTTGGCTATTCAGGGTCTTTTGTGTTTCCATACAAATTTTAAGATTTTTTTGTTCTAGTCCTGTACAATATGCCATTGGTAATTTCATAGGGATTGTACTGAATCTGTAGATTGCTTTGGGTTGTATCGTCATTTTCACAATATTGATTCTTCCCCAATCCAAGAACATGGTATATCGCTCCATCTGTTTGTGTCATCTTTGATTTCTTTCATCAGTGTCATAGCTTTCTGAGTACAGGTCTTTTACCTCCTTAGGTAGATTTATTCCTAGGTATTTTATTCTTTTTGTTGCAAAGGTGAATGGGACTGTTTCCTTAATGTCTCTTTCTGACCTTCTGTTGTTAGTGTATAGGAATGCAAGAGATTTCTGGGCATTAATTCTGTATCCTGCAACTTTACCAAATTCATTGATTAGCTCTAGTAGTTTACTGGTGGCATCTTTAGAATTTTCTATGTATAGTATCACGTCATCTGCAAACAGTGACAGTTTTACTTCTTCTTTTCCAATTTGTATTCCTTTTATTTATTTTTCTTCTCTGATTGCCATGGGCAGGACTTCCAAAACTATGTTGAATAACAGTGGCGAGAGTGGACATCCTTGTCTTGTTCCTGATCTTAGAGGAAACGGTTTCAGTTTTTCATCTTGAGAATGATGTTTGTTGTTGCTTTGTCAAATATGGCCTTTATTATGTTGAGGTAGGTTCCCTCTGTGCCCACTTTCTGGAGAGTTTTTATCATAAATGGGTGTTGAATTTTGTCAAAAGCTTTTTCTGCATCTATTGAGATGATCATATGGTCTTTATTCTTCAATTCGTTAATATGGTGTATCACATTGATTGATTTGCGCATACTGAAGAATCCTTCCATCCCTGGGATAAATCCCACTTGATCATGGTGTATGATCCTTTTAATGTGTTGTTGGATTCTGCCTGCTAGTATTTTGTTGAGGATTTTTGCATCTATATTCATCAGTGATATTGAACTGTAATTTTCTTTTTTTGTAGTATCGTTGTCTGGTTTTGGCATCAGGGTGATGGTGGCCTTGTAGAATGAGTTTGGGAGTGTTCCTTCCTCTGCAATTTTTAGAAGAGTTTGAGAAGGATGGGTGCTAGCTCATCTCTAAATGTTTGATAGAATTCACCTGTGAAGCCATCTGGTCCTTGACTTTTGTTTGTTGGAAGTTTTTTAATCACAGTTTCAATTTCATTACTTGTTATTGGTCGGTTCATATTTTCTGTTTCTTCCTGGTTCACTTCTGGAAGGATGTACTTTCTAAGAATTTGTCCATTTCTTCCAGGTTGTCCATTTTATTGGCATAGAGTTCCTTGTAGTAGTCTCTTAGGATGCTTTGTATTTCTGCGGTGTCCGTTGTAACTTCTCCTTTTTCATTTCTAATTTTATTGATTTGAGTTCTCTCCCACATTTTCTTGATGAGGCTGGCTAAAGGTTTATCAATTTTGTTTACCTTCTCAAAGAACCAGCTTTTAGCTTTATTGATCTTTGCTATTGTTTTCTTTGTGTCCATTTCAATTATTTCTGCCCTGATCTTTATGATTTCTTTCCTTCTACTAACTTTGGGTTGGGTTTGTTTTCTTTCTCTAGTTCCTTTAGGTGTAAGGTTAAATTGTTTGAGATGTTTCTTGTTCCTTGAGGTAGGCTTGTATTGCTATAAACTTCCCTCTTACATCTGCTTTTGCTACGTCCCATAGGCTTTAGATCGTCATCTTTTCGTTTTCACCTGTCTCTAGGTATTATTTGATTTCCTCTTTGATTTCTTCAGTGATCTCTTGGTTATTTAGGAATGCATTGATTACCCTCCATGTCTTTCTGTTTTTTACGTTATTTTTCCTGTAATTTATTTCTAATCTCATAGCATTGTGGTTGGAAAAGATGCTTGATGTGATTTCAATTTTCTTAAATTTACCAAGGCTTGATTTGTGACCCAAGATGTGATCTATCCTGGAGACTGTTCCGTGTGCACTTGAGAAGAAAGTATAATCTGCTGCCTTCGGATGGAATGTCCTATAAATATCAATTAAATCTATCTGCTCTATTATGTCATTTAAAGCTTGTGTCTCCTTATTAATTTTCTGTCTGGATGATCTGTCCATTGGTGTAAGTGAGCTGATAAAGTCCCCCACTATTACTGTGTTACTGTCTATTTCCTCTTTTGTAGCTGTTAGCAGTTGCCTTATGTACTGAGGTGTTCCTATGTTGGGTGCATATATATTTATAATTGTTATATCTTCTTCTTGGATTGATCCCTTGATCATTATGTAGTGTCCTTCCTTGTCTCTTGTAACATTCTTTATTTTAAAGTCTATTTATCTGATATGAGTAGTGCTACTCCAGCTTTCTTTTGATTTCCATTTGCATGGAATACCTTTTTCCATCCCCTCACTTTCAGTCTGTATGAGTCCCAAGGTCTGAAGTGGATCTCTTGCAGACAGCATATATAAGTGTCTTGTTTTTGTATCTATTCAGTGAGCCTGTGTCTTGTGGTTGGAGCATTTAATCCATTAACATTTAATGTAATTATCAATATGTATGTTCCCATTACCATTTTCTTAATTGTTTTGGGTTTGTTTTTGTAGGTCTTTGCCTTCTCTTGTGTTTCCCACTTAGATAGGTTCCTTTAGCATTTGTTGTAGAGCTGGTTTGGTGGTGCTGAATTCTCTTAGCAGTTGCTTGTCTGTAAAGCTTTTGATTTCTCTGTTGAATCTGAATGACATCCTTGCTGGATAGAGTAATCTTGGTTGTAAGTTCTTCCCTTTCATCACTTTAAATATATCATGCCACTCCCTTCCGGCTTGTAGAGTTTCTGCTGAGAAATCAGCTGTTAACCTTATGGGAGTTCCCTTGTATGTTATTTGTCATTTTTCCCTTGTTGCTTTTAATAATTTTTCTTTGTCTTTAATTTTTGTCAATTTGATTACTATGTGTCTCGGCATGTTTCTCCTTGGGTTTATCCTGCCTGGGACTCTCTGCGCTTCCTGGACTTGGGTGGCTATTTCCTTTCCCATGTTAGGGAAGTTTTTGACTATAATCTCTTCAAATATTTTCTCGGGTCCTTTCTCTCTCTCTTCTCCTTCTGGGACCCCTATAATGTGAATGTTGGTGCGTTTAATGTTGTCTCAGAGGTCTCTTAAGCTGTCTTCATTTCTTTTCATTCTTTTTTCTTTATTCTGTTCCACGGCAGTGAATTCCAACATTCTGTCTTCCAGGTCACTTATCCGTTCTTTTTACCTCAATTATTTTGCTATTGATTCCTTCCAGTGTATTTTTCATTTCAGTAATTGTATTGTTCGTCTCTGTTTGTTTGTTCTCTAATTCTCCTAGGTGTTTGTTCTTTACTTCTTCTAGGTCTTTGTTAAACATTTCTTGCATCTTCTGGATCTTTGCCTCCATGCTTTTTCCGAGGTCCTGGATCATCTTTACTATCATTATTCAGAATTCTTTTTCTGGAAGGTTGCCTATCTCCACTTCATTTAATTGTTTTCCTGGGGTTTTATCTTGTTCTTTCATCTGGTACATAGCCCTCTGCCTTTTCATCTTGCCTATCTTTCTGTGAATGTGGTTTTCCTTCCACAGGTTGCAGGATTGTAGTTCTTCTTGCTTCTGCTGTCTGCCCTCTGGTGGATGAGGCTATCTAAGAGGCTTGTGCAAGCTTTCAGATGGGAGGGACTGGTGGTGGGTAGAGCTGGGTGTTACCCTGTGGGCAGAGCTCAGTAAAACTTTAATCTGCTTGTCTGCTGATGGGTGGGGCTGAGTTTCCTCCCTATTGGTTGTCTGGCCTGAGGCAATCCAGAACTGGACCCTACAGGCTCTGTGGTAGGGTTAATGGCGCACTCCAGGACGGCTCATGCCAAGGAGTACTTCTCAGAACTTCTGCTGCCAGTGTCCTTGTCCCTGCGGTGAGCCACAGCCGCCCCCCACCTCTGCAGGAGACCCTCCAACACTAGCAGGTAGGTCTGGTTCAGTCTCCTATGGGGTCACTACTCCTTCCCCCTGGGTCCTGATGCACACACTATTTTATGTGTGCCCTCCAAGAGTGGAGTCTCTGTTTCTCCCAGTCCTGTCGAAGTCCTGCAATCAAATCCTGCTAGCCTTCAAAGTTTGATTCTCTGGGAATTCCTCCTCCCGTTGCCAGACCCTCAGATTGGGAAGCCTGACATGGAGCTCAGAACCTTCACTACTCCAGTGGGTGGACTTCTGTGGTATAATTGTTCTCCAGTTTGTGAGTCACCCACCCAGCAGTTATAGGATTTGATTTTCTTGTGATAATATTGTGATTGAGCCCCTCCTACCATCTCATTGTGGCTTCTCCTTTTATTTGGCTGTGGGGTATCTTTTTTGGTGAGTTCCAGTGTCTTCCTGTCGATGATTGTTCAGCAGCTAGTTGTGATTCTGGGGCTCTCGCAAGAGGGAGTGAGCACACGTCCTTCTATTCTACCATCTTGAACCCACATATACTATGTATAAAAAGAATAAAAGGCACACTACATCCCAGTGATGCGTATATAATTGTTCCATGATACCCTGTACATTTATAATTTCCCCCCTCCTGTAATATACTTACTACATAGTTTCTAAAGTGTAACTGCACCATTCTTATATTATACAGGTGAGATGGTGTGTAGCCAAGCATATCTGAGCCAAGATATGTTTTTTTCCTGCTATCTTCTATCAATCAATTTATTTATATAGCACAAAATTGCCATTCCTCTGAATTGAAGCAGGAGAAAGCCTTACATAATATACCACTATTTTGATATACCTTGACATATACATTATGTAACAGCATTTTCCTTTGCTATACTTCACAATATAATAGAGGAATGCTTTTTTAAAGTCAGCAACATCAGCAGGAATAAGACTTTTAAATGAATCTCCTAGGAAGACAGAATTCTCACACTTAAAGACCAAGAGTTTATTCCATAAGAGCTACATTTTTTTTTTCTGAAATTATTAAGTTGCAACGACCAGGTCACAAGTGTATTATTAAGCAACAACAATGACAAGAAAATAGTATATGGGAGAGACCTACCTAGAACCTTTGGATGATTTTTTTTTAAATTTTTAATGTAATGGCATTATTAGTTAGATTTTTTTTTAAACATCTCTATTGGAGTATAATTGCTTTACAATGGTGTGTTAGTTTCTGCTTTATAACAAAGTGAATTATAAGTTAGATTTTTAATGTAAAAATGAATTTTTGGTTTTATGACCCTATGATGAAATATAAAACTATTAATAACAAACAAGTAATAATACTACCTAAAACTTATTGAGCACTTAATATGTCCAGGCACCATTCTGAAGGCTCTCTACGGATTAGTGCATTTAAACCTCACACCAGCCCAAAGACACAGGCACAATCATTGTCAGTATTTATTACACACGAAAAATCTGAGGCACAGACACTTGGAGGCATTTTCTCAGGACACCCACTGCAAATTGGTAGACCCAGGGTTTAAGCCCATGCTCTTAATGTTAAACATTATACTTTCTTCAGTGTCTTCATGTTTAAATGTGAATAAAAATAAAATACTGTTCTATTCCTCTTTCTTTCTAAAACTGAAATCATTTTTTAAACTGTTTGGAGTACATTTTAGGATAGGGATGACAGAAAACCACCAGCCACTCAAATTTCAACATCTTAAGGAGAGGATCTTATGAACTGTGTATTCAATCTTACCAAGGCACAGATAATGGTGAGTTATCTGACAACTGCCAAAAACCCATTACAGTACTACTTCGTCAGAAACAATTATTTTCAGCCCTACTCAGTTACTATGCTGCCAAACCGGTTTCCACATTGCTTTACATTAAATAATGTACTTTAATAATCAATGAGTTAGCTTATAATAAATCAAATATGTTTATTATTTATATAATTATATGGTCAGCCCAGACACATCTCTCTGTTAGAGAGTTAAGCAGAAGCAAATCTACTTTCCTTTGTGCAGGAAAGCAAATGTTCTTCATGAGCAAGCTCTGAATCTAAATAAGCCTCAGTCCAAAAAGAGTTTTAATGCAGACTGATAATCCCCAGGTTTATAATAAAAATGCTGACATAGCTTTAGCTACAACATAACAAATGCAAGGCTATAATGTTTGCCTGTCAGAAATTCCTATTTATTTCCAATGTCCTAACAGATGTGCTTTACTGCCTTTAAATTCCCTCCAAAAGTTAATTGCTTGTCTATCAAAAAGATAAACATCTTGTTTTAGGCTTTGGGGATATTACAGTGGAGAGAAAAACAAATACTCTAGCAATACATGGTGTCCAAAGTTCCTTTGCAGTAAGAAAGCCAAACTCTCTCAGAGCATTAGAAAGCTACCATGAAGGGATAGCCAGATCATCCCAAGGTCTTAAAAAGCATAGGATTCGAAAAACAAATACCGTATGCTAACACATATATATGGAATCTAAAAAAAAAAAAATAAAGTGGTTCTGAAGAACCTAGGGGCAGGACAGGAATAAAGACACAGACGCAGAGAATGGCCTTGAGGACACGGGGATGGGGAAGGGTAAGCTGGGACGAAGTGAGAGAGTGGCATGGACTTATATATACTACCAAATGTAAAACAGATAGCTAGTGGGAAGCAGCCTTATAGCACAGGGAGATCAGCTTGGTGCTTTGTGACCACCTAGAGGGGTGGCATAGGGAGGGTGGGAAGGAGACACAAGAGGGAGGAGATATGGGGGTATATGTATACATACATCTGATTCACTTTTACAGCAGAAGCTAACACACCATTATAAAGCAATTATACTCCAATAAAGATGTTAAAAAAAAAGTATAGGATTCTCCGTATAGTAACATTAAAATACATAATACACTTAGATTTTTTTACACCAATGAATCTTGATTTAACGCTACATAATGACTAATTTTTTTAAAAACAAATTTTAAAATGAAGGTGACATTCTTTTAGACTCTTGGAATCAAATAATGTTTCAGACAAAATGGACCTTGAACATATCTAGTTCAGTCCTTTTCAAACTATAAATCCTGACCCATTAATGAGTCGCAGAGTTTTTAAAAAAATAAATAAAACAAAATAGAAAATACCAGAATATTACATGTAGTAAGAGCAAATATTGTGTTGGGAAACTTTTCTGTCAGGTAAACACAAACACAAGCATACAGTATAGTGATGCAAAATGAATTTCTTACTGTGAGATACTACTTTGTAAAAGTTTGAAAACACTGATCTTGAGTAACTTTCATTTTACAGGTGAAAAAAACAGGCTCAAGGGGACTTTGCTAAGGTTACAACTCATTAAGAACAGAGCCTGAAATAGAACCTATTTATCTATTATTCTATCCATAGCCCATATGTGCATATAACTCCTGCACCTTAATTGTATGCCCTAATTTCATAAATTAATTCTACTCTTGTCCCTTGATATATTGCTATATAGTGTTAACATCGCAGAGACATAGTAAATATTTACTGTGAAGGTAGATAATGACAACCATAACAGAAATTTTTCAATATCCCCCTTTATAAAGTTGTACCTAAAATGTGTGAGGCAACAGCATGAACAAAGGGGCAGGTACAACTAAGGTGTGTTCTGGTGTCAGCAGCTTGACTAGAGTTCTTTTGGAATAACACAGACAAAATAAATTTAGAAAAAATGCATACACTACCTTAGATACTGAACAGTAACATGAGGATTCCATTCTCCAAAGAGCTGGTTTAAACTGAAAATACGTAAATAGCCTCAGGAATGTAAACTTTAGAATTAACTACTCAGAGGAATTAGGATGTTTAAAAATAAATCCCTTAATAATTAACATTAAAAGGGAAAACTACGACTTTAACACATGAGTCTTGATGCCACTGTTAGATTGGATGGATGACAAATCTGACCAAACCTGGATACTTGTGTGTTTTCAGGTTGTTCTACTTAAAAAACTATTAGATACATGAAACGCAGCAACGTAGAACTGTTATCTATCCTTCTTTGAATTTTTCCATCCATATAAACACACACACATATACACTATATACACACACGTACACACTATAGATAGGCAGACAGAAGGTGAGATAAGCAAGCAGATTAAAGCATATCTAAAATAAATGGTTCCTCTACCCTTATTGTTCTACAGTTTCCTTCTTTCACTAAGCAATATATTATGGGCATCTCTCATACAGTCCTCATTCATTCTAATGAATGTATACATCCCACTTTATACATGTCCTACAATTTAATAAATATTAAGGAGGGTGTTTTTATGGTACATTTTATATTTTTTCCAAATATAAAGGTAATATTTGCACATTTATTATGCTATATCCCAGTATAATTTTATATAATGTTTTAAATAACATACTATTCCTTGATGTATCTACTTTGCTCAGTGCATTTTGCTTGTCTGCTATGGTAGATGAGGAATTAAGGGTACTTATATCTATTCCTTTCTTCTTTCCTACTCTACCTCAACTTTTGGCATTTATATTTTATTTTTTGCTCTTCCACTGGTTACCATTTATAATTGAAAGTAATATATACTTAAACTCTCTTGTTGATTTGTCAACCTGAAATCAATTCTTGCTTCAATGAAAGATGAAGAATTGCTGCACATACACTTCCTCCTACAATCTCCTTGTCCAGTCATCTTCTGATTATTGTTAATTATATTATTATTTTTATAACAACAAGACAATAATTTATAGTCTCTAATGCTCTGTATACAATTTGATTCTATAAGTTAGAATTCAATGTAAGCACATTTCTAGTCCTATGCCTATTTAAATATCATTCATGGCAGAATCAGGTAGTATGTTTAGATCCTTAGAGAGGGAATTTTCATACTAACAGTAAAGTCTGCCTCCATGAAGTGGAATTTCCAACGTTTCAGGCTTCAGTGGAATATCTTTTGCCTTTAGTTTTCCCAGTTATATTCAGCCATCACTTTTCCTGTACTTCATACTATCCTTTTACCCCAAAATTTTTTGATTATCACTCAATATAATTTCATATAGACATCCCTTATCAATCTTTGCATTCCTCTGGAGTATAACTGAAATTGGATACAGAATTCTACATTTAAATTGTCTCTTAGGTCTTTGAAGATACCACTTGGATGTCTTCTAGGATCCAGTGTTGCTGATGAAAACCCTGTTACCCTGATTTTCATTTCTTTGCAGATAATCTATTTTATCCTCATCAGAAGACTGTAGCATTTTCTCCTTTATCATAAGAATTTTGAAATTTCACCAAGATTTGTTTACATATAGTTCACTTTTACCCATCTTGCTTGCTAGACTTTTTAATCTGATAACTGATGCCTCGGGTGGATTTAGTGCAATGATAGCCTAGTTTCTGCACGCCTGCAGAAATCCAAGTCTTTTGGTTCTCTGGACTGGCCGTGTAATTTGCTTTGGTCCTTGGGACCTTTGCTTTGGCAAGGGAAGTAATCAGAGCCTTGAAAATACCCTGTGCATTAGATCTTCCACTCTTGCTGCCCCTAGGAATCCTGCTGCCAAGAGAGCAAGCCAAAGTTAGCAGGATGATGAGACACGTGTTCAGTTACTTCTGTCATCGCAGTCAACCGCCAGTCACGTAATGAGTTTATTTTATATCAGCTAATCTTCCCACTGCCCAGAGTCACATGAGCTAGTTCAGGTAAAAGAGCCACACCTTGCCCAGACCCAAAGAACCAACCAGCCAAATCACAAGTCACATAAGCTAAACAAATGGTAGCTGTTTCAAGCCACTAAGTTGTTCAGTCCTGTGTTACACAGCCAAGGTTAATTAGCACAGAGTATTTATTCAGCTTATAAAAATATTCTTTCATTAAACTGCATTCTCTGCCTTTCATTGTCTTTTCATTTATATTAACCAGATGTTGACTCTACTGACTCTATTTCCTGGTCTGCTTAACTCTTTTATTTTACATTTCCTTTTCTTTGTTTCAACTGTTGGGAGTTAATTTTCAATTTTACTTGAAGATTAAAAACAATCCTTAGCTTCAACAATGTCCTTTCTGTCTATCAGTTTTGGTCCAATAAAATTTTAATTTGCTAATCATATTTTTAATTTCCTGGAAATTTCTTGTTTTCTGACTGCCTCTTTTTCATAATAGTCTGTTATAGCTATAATATCCTCTCAAATTCTGCTAAGGGTACTAATTAGACTTCTTTTTAAAGTCTCTTCTGTTCCCTGAATTATACCTAAGTCTTCTGGTTTCAGTTACTCTTTTTGTTCATCTAAATGTAGTTTTCCCTTAAATATCTAATGATTCTTATTGTCAGTTTATTTTTCTAAATAAAAAATGATAGCAATTAATAGGTAGCTCGTACTGTTCCATCTACACCATGAAACACATTATCCCAGAAGGTCTCTCCATGGGATGAAAGGGATGTCAACAGTCAGAATGTTCTTGGGCTTCAAGAGCAGAAAAGCAAGCAGATGACCCCCACAACTGCCAAATCAGACACATTTCATTTTATGTGTGAAATGTTTCATGAATTTCATTACTGGACACCTTTTCTACTTTTTTTTCCAACTTCAATGTAGAATTTCACCATAGGAGAAAAAAATCTGTTTCATTATTTTAATGTTACCATAGGACAAAAGAGAATTAGGCTACTGTGTTTAGTCTGCTGATTATAGTAATCAGCTTCACCCTCAACCTCTTTCTAGGCTCTCATATGTTAGCTTCTTTGGGTCATAAATGGCTGATGCTGAGAATAGAATTCAGGAAATTTTATCTTTGAGAGAATACATTTTGAGAATGTTTTATGTAAAGAATAATTTACTTGTAAAGAATAAAGTTTCTAATACAGAGATTTTATAAGGAAAACTTGGCTTTTCTCTTAAATTCAAAGGAATATATACATTATGACACTTTCCAAAGGACTTGTAAAATCAGCAATTACGTAGGTGAATGGTTTATTCTTTGCAAACACTGCTACACTAAACACTCTACAATTTAAAGTTCATTTAAGCTTTCTGACACCAAATAATATTTCTTTTTTATGTTTCAAACTTACAAAAGCAACATAAGCTCAAAAGAAAAGAAGCATATTAAAATAAAGTAAGGTTCTTTTCCAATGGAAACAGAGATAAATCAGAGACTTCATCAAGGCTAAAGACTGGCAGAAGAGTAGTAGCCCTCACATTCAAAAATCAAGCTAATCTTAAAACACAACCTATCTTCTGTTTAGCTTTGATGTATTAATATGTTCATTTGTCTTCAGTCTCAAGGCTGGTGCGCAACAGGCTATGGTGATCAAAAAAACTATGTCTTATATAAAAATGCATATTTAGTAAGGCTCATTCTATTTTTATTTTAAAACAGTGATCTAAAACTTTTTCACAGAACATCATCTTCAAAAGAAAACTTATAGGTGCCGACAAATACACAGATCAAAGAAGAAAAGTGGAGTTGTTTTGCTTAAGCAAGTTGGAGTAGGGGATAGAAACGCCTCATAACTTAGCTTTACGGCCTGGAGACACAGCAAAGACACCTTTTGCCTCGAAGGAAACTGAAATTCACTCTTCAAATACATGCAGGGGAAAAAGAATTGTGACTTCACATTTTGAAATTAATATAGATCTATTTTCCATAAATATTTACTGGAAATGATTAAATAAAATATTTCAGCAACTGATTCATTAATCAAATGGTAGATGCACTTTGAGAGCTACCTATGACATAAAAGGCACAATTTCTAATCTCCAGAATCAAATATAATTCCCATATAAAGCTGAAGCCATACTGCATAGTGCTTAATTCTGTAGCAGACCAATACAGGTTGGAGTATTTAAGTATATTAACCATGGAGGAAAAGGGAAAGATTTTCCTCAACTGCATTTTTGAGGATCATTGGCATTCAGGCAAACTGGACGAGGAAGACAGGCAACAGAGTAGGGGGAAACACAGGCAGATTTGAGAGAAGAGGGACACATCGGGAATGTGGTGACAAGAGAGCATCTGTGTAATGAAGTAGAAAATGGCGTTTTTCAGAGTTTGAAGGGAAATATAATTAAATCGCTAAATGTGGGAAATATAATTAGTGTTTGTACCATTTGCTTCCACTTCCTGTTGCACCTGTCCCTCTGGGAGGATTATACTTCCTTTCTTCACTCAGGCCAGGCTTGGACAAATGTCTTGCTTTGGCTGATGAAATGGGAGTAGAAGAGGTGGCCATGCCCTCCCTTCCCTCTGCCATAGGCTGGACATAGCCTAGATAGGACCAGCTCAGTCAGCCTTTTTCCCAGAGCGAAGACAGCACGAACAATGCCATGCCGATCCACAATGAACAAGTAACTGAGTGAGGAATAAATCAGTAGTGGTGAACCTATTGGATCCGTTATTACTGCAGCATAGACTAGCCTGACTGATAGGCAGGTTACGACCAGATTAAGGATGATGTTAAAATGAGGACCTGATGTCAGACAAAATAAGGATCTAGTGTAAGTTACCAGTTTGCATGTCCAAACATATCTTTTCATCCAGTGGTTTTAACCTGGGGATGCGTGAGGCTGAGTTTGGTTTTGTCTGGTCTTAACATGGCAGCATGGGAGTCAATGTTCATTTCCACCCTTCTAGAAATCAAAGAGAAGAAATGTCTTTGCTCAAATATCACTCTCTTGGTGAGATCGATGGCCTCATTTAAAACTGTAAAGCAGCTCCCTCCTCATTTATTACACTCTGTAATTCCCTTCCTTGCTTTTTCTCCATAGCACATCACCACCATTTGTGTGTGTATAAATACATACATATACATATATGTATATATACCTTGTTTATTCATAAGTTGCAAAACCTGAAAATTACTATCCATTTCACTGTACCTTCCTAAAAAATTATGATCTCTATATTCTCAGGAAGAAGGCAAGTGACAATTCCCTTTGTAACAGATGGAAATAGGAAAGACAAAAGCATTGGGAAATTTACTCCAGTTACTTCATTAGTACCAACTTGCAAGAAGGACTTCAAGCCCGTTTTCTCTAACAGATAAATTATATCACAGTTCAAAGCACATCTTGAACTGCACTGGCCTGACAGATTTTGACTAATGAATGATGTATTTACAACTGAGTAGGTGCTAGGAAAATCCCCACTTGTGTTGTCAAAGAAAATCAGTGTTACTTGAGACCAAAGATAAAATGCAGAAACTATTTGCCCACAAAATGATAATTACTTGTACTAAAATCACTGATGAGAGATATTTCTGGTACATTATGGGTTAACCTGTTTTTTTTTGTTCTTTTTGTATTTGCATGCTGGCTGGGGAAGTTATCATTTTCACGTTTGTTTGTTTTCAATGGCAAAACAAATGTGAAGTTTTAAACAAAACAATTTTAATGTACTTCTGTAATGTTAACATTTGAAAAGTAGAGACTGACTACACTACATCTGCAAAATATAAGACCTTTCGCAGATAGGATGATTTTTTTTTTTGCTTCCAATAATCTCTTCCCCTTAAAGTAAGCCACAATGCCTTTGAGAACAACTCTCAAACTAATCATAGAGAAAGAACATTTGCTTATGAATTTCTACTCTCACTATTTTACAGATGAATGAAATCTAAACTAGAACACTCTATGGATATTCTAAAAAATTACCTGAGCATGGGATGATTAAAATATAGTACCTTCACATGTCTCAAGTGGCATTATATTCTAGAAAACATTCATTTAAAATTTTTTTAAAAATGAAAGTAACTGAACTTTCAAATTTTGAACAAGCTGAAAAAGCTTCAAATACCTGATAATTACCACTAGTTTTAAATGTGCTATGTCCTAGGGGGGATTCAACTTCAGAATAAATAAGGCAAAGTCCCCACTCTGTGGAACTCACGATACAGTAGAGACTGAGGCAGAAACACATAATTACATCATCTTAAACTTACTAAGGAGAAATTTGTAGAAAGTGCTATGAGAACTTCAAGGAGGAAGTAAGTATGTCTTGAAGATGAAGGAAGATTTCTAGGAATTGATGTTTGAGCTCTGTCTTAAAGGACATATAGACATGCATCACTGAAGAAAGTCCTTCTTTATAAAGAGGCTAACGTGCAATAGCACAGAGGCAAAAAGAAAACAAAACAAAATGAAACAAACAAAAAACCACAACATATTCAGGAAATGGTTTGTAGCTGCTGCATCCAGAATATAGAGTATTCAATAAACTGGAAGAGGTGTTAAGAGATTATTCATTCAAAAATGTTTGTATCAACTGAACATTTGTCATTGGAAATGATTTTAATAGAAATCATGTCCTGGGACTGTGAAGAGCTTTATAGTATAAGCTAAGTATTTTGGAATTTATTTAACAGGTAATAAGGAGTTATCAGTGGTTCTCAAGCAGGGGAGTGATATGATCACTTTTTTCTTTATTTGAGTAAGGTAACTTGAGTTGGAGGGTGAGGGAGACTGGCAACCAATAGATTAGTTAACAAACAACTGTAATGATTGAGGTGAGAGATGATGAAGGGTAAAAACAGGGCAGTTAAGCAGAGCCAATGGAGATGAATGGGTAGATTTAAGAGAATTATCTGCAACCAAAATGATGTGATGAAAAAAAATAGGCAGAAAGAGACAAGAATCAGCAACAACTCCAAGAATTAAAAACTGATAGAACTGTTCGGGGTACGTTAACTTTTAGATAACTGAGGGACAAGTAGAACGAGCAGTGGGCAGTTTCAAATAATGGGATATGGCTGGGAGGGACATTAGAGTCATCATCGGGCAGGTGGCAGTTGACATCAGTTCAACAGTCTAAGATACCACCCTATGGGATAGCCCCACAAAAGAAAACACAGAGGAAATCAAGGAGCCTGAGAAGGCAGAATCAAAGATATAGAGAGTGATACTCTAGAAATCAAGGGACATGGGCTTCAGGGAGTGGACATAATGTCATACGGTCAACATAATCAAACATATGAGGACTACAAAAGTCTTTGGATATAGCAGTAAGGAAGCCACTGATGAGGAAAATTTAACAGTGGAATAGAACCCCGATTATCAGGAAATCAGGAATGAATGCGAGGCAAGGCAAAGAACAAAGGTCATTCTTTCTGAAAATTTTGATGATGAAGACACAAAGGAAATAAGGACAGTTGCTCAAGGGTAAAGTAGAGTTGAAAATTGAGATAGAGGGAACTGCAACATAACTGTATAGACCACAGTGTAGAAGAGATTGAAGACGGATACATTTCAGATATCAAAGAGAGAAGATGTAATTGTGAAGCAAAATTAAACAGAAATAACCTTGGAGGTGAAAGAGAGAAGACCATCCTTTTTTGAGCATTCAGTGTGTGCCAAATTTTTATTGTATACTTTCCTTAATTAGGCAAACACTGCTCATGGGGTATTGTTATCCCTAATTAACAGTCAAGAAATGATGGAGTAGAGAGGCTTATTGAAGATAGAATATCTCAGAGGTGATAGTCTCTCTATGAAACAGGAGACAAGGTCATCTGTTCCAAGAGCATTAGAAATAGGGTATTGGAAATGGTAGCGTTCCTGTGTTGAATGCAGAAGCTGATTTCCTGGCAGATAAAATAAGAAAGAAATAATCAGAGTATATAGTAATTATTGTATAATAACAAGAAGTTGGAATTATTTCATTTTTTTCAAGCACTAGTTCAACAATTTAGTGTATCCTTATACATGGATAAGGATCCAATGTATGCTTTAATGAAAAATGGCCTTAGTTTTGCAAAAGAGACAGGATATGGTTCAAACTGATGTTATTTACATCAATCCTCTGTAATGTTTAATCTTAACTCAGTAAAGGCATTTCTATAAGGCAGTTGTTCTAAAATAATATCTCATGTACTATTTCACAAATATTTTCCTATGTGAAAACTCCATTCTGGGAATCACTATCAAATGACTAATTTAAAACTAATTATTTCAGCATTAATTTGAATTATGGTCCATAATGAATGGAAAAAGAATAATCTGATATTTCACGGGTTTCCTATTGCCCCAAATCAGATATAAGAAAACATTTTTGCTGTGTTCTCTTTTTACTTATAGATTAAAACATACCCTAAAATAACCCCAAAGTGCTGTCATATTTGTAAATTATATTTTAGTTGATCATAGAATGCATTGAATAAATAAAAGTTTTAACACTGAGTTAATTAAGAAAAACTCAATTTTATAACTTTTTTGGGTGGTGTGAAAAAATAACTAATACATAATTCTTGACCACATGGTCTTGTAGTCCTTTTGCTAACTATCTACTCCCCACTGCATAGGTTTTACAGCAGCTACTTCTTACTAACCGTATTGTTTCCCTAAAAATGTATTCGTCTTTTCACACACTTTTGTTTTAACCACTGTCAAAGAACATTGATATTTTTTAATAGCATCTATTGCAGATGACTGAATATATAACATGACATATATATATTTAAAGGAATGATGCTTTACATTTAAATTAATGTTAATTGCTTAGTAACAATTGCTATTGCAGACCAAAATATTGCAATAGCTTTATTTTAGGCAACATTTAAAAATTCTTCATTAAAATCTGGCAGCCTGAAGCACAAAATGTGGCAGACAGGCATTAAAATGTTGTAATAACAGTTTCTAATACAGAAAGTGATTAGCTCTTTAAAAAAATCTATTTTATATAAGCCATATCTAATTTGGGACATCTGCTTTAGACAGTGTTAGAATTAAATTTGAATTCTGTCATATAATAAATCTAGAATGATAATTAATTTTTAAAGTACAAGCAGTTGGATAGCATAGCAGAGGAAATGATATGAAATTAAAAATTTAAAAGTATTTAAATCCTAATAAAATCTTTGCTTCTATCCCTCCCAGAAATTTTTATATGTTCTACCCTTTATACAATTGGATAAACTATATAGCCCAATGTAAATTCCTACTGGGCCAGAATTTTGTCTGATTCATCACATACATCAACCATCCACAATGGTCTGAAAGTATTTGTTGAAATATAAGATCTATACCTTTCTGCTCCAGCAAGTGTCTTACTCTTATAGTGAACACATTGATTTATTATCACGTTAGTCATATAGTAATAGTGTATAAAAATTAAAAATTACTGAATATATCAAATAATTAATTGGTATCCTAAAGGCCCTTTTAAGTAAAACAACTGTAAATTCTTCCCTAAGCTTTACACTGTCCTGCAAAGCTAACAAGCTAATAGGAAATATTCTTCCTATTTTAATAGGAAAGGAATTTAATAGGAAATATTCTTCCTATATTAATTATATATATTAATACTGCACAGATCTTCAGAAAAACTAATATCAATTACTTTGATTTCCCAGGCCACCCAAACTGCTAATAGAACTTAGTAATTAAAGTTCTTTAAAATGATCCGAAACCTGAGCATCCTCCCATTTAGCCTGATTAGAAGCTGCCATCAACATGAACATCAATCGTTGACAATTCAATATACGTTTGACGTGGCAGAGGTGATCATTATCTAAAAGCCTTTTCCTAAAACGTGACTTCTATCTAGGGAAGAACATGTAATGGGGAATTAAGATATTTCCATTTCCAAATAACTGATTCTACCATGAACCTTCTATAAAGCATTCACATTCAGAGGCAAAGACCTCTTTACTTGTAATATTCCCTGTCTCTCACAGTTAATGGCCTTTGAATTCTGCCAGTATTTTAAAAGGCCACTTTGTTTCCTCCCTTTCAACAAAAATGCAATTAAGATATCAATACATTGTGTACTGTCTTATAAATGTATTTGGAAGCAGGTCCCTAAATTGATGATCAGTATTCAGAATAAAACACTTTCTAACTTGTAAAGCAAAAAATCAATAGGAATCAAAATGAGTCTGAAAAAGAAAGGAACAAGAGAACAATTTTATAGAACCACTTGGTCACAATTTAAAAAGACTTTGGTCAAACTGACTAGTATAACTAGGAAATCACAGTTTTAGTCCTTAAGTCCTTTGGTAGAATTCCCATCTTTTTCCAAAGCTTCATTCAAATATGACAGGTCACAAGACCTTGCAGCTACCAAATGATGGTATGATGAACCTTCTATGGTATCTGAAGAGCACAGTGATCTACTTTCTAGAGAAAAATAAAAGCTTTAGAGCAGAGTCCTCAGACTTCAATGTCAGGTCACCTGAGGAATGACTGTTCTACTACAGTCCATATAAAGTTCTAGTCAGATGTATTAAGCAGTCTATAAGTTTAATGCCAAAATTAAATTGCAACTGTCAACAATCATTTACAGATAGAAAACCAATTGTCTTTATGTTATAGTAACCAGGTTTTCCAATAGGAAGCTGCACTATTAACCCTGTGACCTCCCAGGGAGTCCCCTGTAAGAAGGATGCTTTAATTATTGATTTTGTATAACTATAATAAGAAAGAAATATGTAAACAAAACAGAAGCAAAAACTGAAATGATAGGCAAAAATATGACCAAAACAAAAATCCAGTTTGTCATAATAATATAAAAATTTAAGAAACTAGTCTAATAAAATAGTCTAGTCTAATATAATAAAAAATAATCAGGCTAACTTATCCAGTTAGAGGTCCTCTGGAAAAATGCAAAGATAGTTTTCAGCATAAAAGATATCCTGAAAAAAAAATTTTTTTCTAAATTTAGCATCTAATCTAGGGAAGGCAAAATCAAGAGTTGCCAGAAGAGATTTCCTTGGTTAATTAAGATAGAAGCACAGGAGCATAAGAAACAATATGTGGTTACTTATTTAATCAAGATGAAAAAAAGAAGGCACACAAGTATATGGAATCTTTGGATCTTCATAAGTGAGGAACCATTGTTCATCAATTTTCTTTGTTGTTTGCATGTGTTTGTTTTATTTTGTTTTTGTAAATAATCAAAGGCACGATGAAGTCAACACAAAGCTGAGAAAATTATTGGTGAGATACAAAATCCTTGACCCATGGGCAAATTATTCAGTAGGTAAAGAAGAACCTTTTACCATTCTTGGTTAACTCTAAGATCAATTTATCGTTTTAACAAAGTGAGTTACTCTCCAGTTTTGTATTTCTGCAATGCTTGGCAGTAAAGTTTTTAAGAGATCCTTCTATTTCCTTTAACTGTCTTGTGAATAATCCTATCAAAACTGAGCAAACTTTACTAAAAATTTAATACATTTCATTATTTCTTATCAGATTCAGATATTATAAGTCAAGGCAAATAGAATTCACTTCCCTCAATCACTCTACCCCTTGCATACTCACTGTCTTTCACCTGTCTTCCTATACTGGAGCTAACTAGTACTTTAGGAAAATTCTCGTCTCATTTTTTTTTTCTTGAGAAGCAAAAGAACTTACACAGTTGTATTTCTTTGTCACTATTGCTTCTAGTGATAATATTAGTTATGACATTTAGCAAATGTAGTAACTCCTACTTCAGAGGGAAAACTGGATAGTAGGTACTGAGAACTGTCTGTCATATACAGCATTTTAGCAGATCAGCAAAGCGCATAGACATACATCACACTATTTTCTGTAGCCACATTCATCTCTTTTATACCTTCCAGAAATGGCAAAAAATGAACACATTCATTGATTTTTAGCCATAAATTAAGAACCAAAAGTACAAAAATTTAAAAATATCTTTAGCGTTAATTGTTTTAGTATTCTTACATAGAAATTATTCAGGTATCCAAAATATTATTTATTAATTAACTCAATTTAATATTAATCCAAGTTTTGAAATTACCTTAGGTCTTGAAATCATGTTTAAGCTGACACTCTACAAAATATAATTACTGTTAGAAAATCATTGGTCTAAATTATGGCTAAAAATATTTGAAAATATTTTACAAACTCAAACATTATATAAGAGTAATGTTAATTTACTAGATTAGTAAACGGATGTAAGAAGTTTAGAAAATTCAGATTCTCAAGTCTTTTCATGAAAAAAATCTAAATCTTATAAAAAATAGGGCTTCCCTGGTGGCGCAGTGGTTGAGAATCTGCCTGCCAATGCAGGGGACACGGGTTCGAGCCCTGGTCTGGGAAGATCCCACATGCCGCGGAGCGGCTGGGCCCGTGAGCCACAATTGCTGAGCCTGCGCGTCTGGAGCCTTTGCTCCGCAACAAGAGAGGCCACGATAGTGAGAGGCCCGCGCACCGCGATGAAGAGTGGCCCTCACTTGCCGCAACTAGAGAAAGCCCTTGCACAGAAACGAAGACCCAACACAGCCATAAATAAATAAATAAATAAACAACTTAAATCTTATAAAAAATATAATGTATGTATATACTATGCTTAAAACTGAAAAATCAGAGAAAAGTTATATAACTCTTTTTCTTAAAGAAAAATTACTAAGTCAATCTGATGTGTTCAAAGATTCACCTTAATTTGTGAACTTGGAGTCTTAAATGTTTCTTATTTAATAGTTTCTGTAAGAAGGCTATTCTGAGTCTAGCACAGTATTAGAAGTTCAGTTTTCATATGTTTGTGAATTTCGGGAATATTAGATCTATATAACTGCTTATTTATCTCTATTAGGAAAAGCATCTTTAAAATTCTTAATAATCTAATGTACCTACCTGGAAAGGAAAATACATTACACTCATGCAATATGTGAATATTTTCCTGAATTACAGACACAGATACACAGATACATAGAGAGCTTATTCAGTTCAATAACTTCAGACACAGGTCAAAATAAACCAGAAAAAAAAAAACCACATCAGTGCAGATCTCAAAGAATCTCTCTCCTTTTGAGTGAGTATATTTTTATTTTTCTTCGATTTGAGCATACAAAAAAAAACTAAAAGACTAAAAACTTGGTTTCTGTATCACCACTCACACAACAGAAAATAGCTCAGAGCATAAATCCTAATTCCTAACCATCACCACCAATAAGCTTATTCGTGGCGAGATTCATATGCATTTCATTTCTATATTCCTTCTAGAACCTTAGGTGAGTTTCTCCCATGAAATAGGCAGCAAAATATTTGTTGAATTAATTGTCAGGCGTAGAATGATTGAAGAATAATAGGATATAGTGGACTGTAAAATTTAGAAACATGAGTTTAAAAGTTTTATCTTTCCCTAGCTATTTCATTGTTTAAGACCCAAATACTGATGCATTGGCTCTATAACTAATCAGAAAAAAAAAGTCGATATAAGCATAACGCCAAAGGATAACAGGGTTAATAAGAAAGAAGAACAAACAGATCTTTCACTTTGTTTAATTATTTAAAATGAGCTGTCAAACCTTAAATTTACCCAGAAGGAGGACTCCTTGCAGACACATCTCAGAAGAAAAGCAAAACAAAAGAGAGCACAAATACCTTCCATTACTGAGCTCTTCCTGTAGAAGAGGGTGAGATGTCCTGAGGCCTCTATCCAGTCTTCATCAGTTTATTTTCAAGTACTAATCAATCCAAGTAATAATCAAACAAAACTAGTCTTTGTATGAGTTACAGAAAATAATACTGATTCATGATTATTTTTACTCTATGAATAGAGTATTTCATGAATACATAGCGTATTTTGGGAGCAATTTCAAAGCAAAGGTTGTATCCAGAAATTTCCTAAAGCTTTTATGCTTTCTGAAGTACACCAAATTTTCAATTGGATAATTTAGTTCAATTAATACTTATTTTTCTTCATGTGTAGCAATGAATTATTCAACTTATTAATACCCTCTGAGCTTCTATAATTTTTCAAATTACAACCAGTGCAGACTGTCTGCAGCAGATTATTAAGAAGCAAAATCATATATGTATGTAAAATGTATATATATACATATTTTACCTTTCTTGGATAGTGTTTCATGTTTTGTGTAACAGCATAGATGATAATGAAAAGGTGCTATGTTGGGAAAATATAGGTTTCTACCCTAAAACTGCTAGCTAGATTTTACTGAATGACCATAAATTTCCAGGTAAGCTGCACATTCATAAAAAGGCAAACAGGAAATAAACAATTATTTCAGTAAATTTTAACAGAAAATA
The DNA here is from genome assembly GCF_028021215.1 of Eschrichtius robustus. Taxonomy (NCBI): domain Eukaryota; kingdom Metazoa; phylum Chordata; class Mammalia; order Artiodactyla; family Eschrichtiidae; genus Eschrichtius; species Eschrichtius robustus. Next base: position 5,968,400 of record NC_090832.1, on the reverse strand, counting down.
TTAAACAAAAATACAGTTTTAAGTCACTACAGCTAAAAGTTGACATTGAAAATGATTGTAGTCTGCTGAATTAGATTCAACCTTATTTAAAAAAAAATTAGTGCTGAGAACTAAAATGACAAAAGGTTTTAAACAAAATGTGGAGTTTTTCTAATCATCCTATAAACTAATTCAACCATTAAGTATCTATAACAAGCTTCGTCTCTTACTACTTCTGATATTAATAACCTGGAAATATATAAACATTGCTTCCTGATCACAACCCTCCAGTCCTTACTTTTATGTATAGCCATTTCTAAGGTTTCTACCACTTTCAGCTAGTAGTACAGACACACTCTAAAGGGAGAGAAGTTGCCTGAAATCATATAAGGTTTCCTATCTCTCATAAATCATAAATGTTTGCCTATCTCTCTAGTCCCCCGCTCCCTGCCAGCCCTCCTTCCTCCCACTGCCTCCCAGCTAGGCTATTAAGGCCCTATGCTCCCCTTTTCTGTAGATCCTGCTCTGCCATGGAGGGCTCTCACCTGGAGAAGCACAACACCAGTCCAGGCCACACCTGGGAGGAGTCTTCAGGGTTAAAAGCTAAAGTGCATTTGTAGGGTGAACATGCATGATGTCTTGTCCACAGCACCTGAAGACAGGGCTGCTGACCACCATCACTGGAGCCACCATCACTGCCGCCACCATCACTGCCAGCGCTTGCATACCTACTCCTTCCCTGGGAGCTTACATATCTGCAGCCTAAATTATGAATGAAGCCTTTTCCCAAAGCCTGAGCCTTCTACCAAGAACACAGCAGATTTCTTTCAGAAATACAGACACTGCCCTAAGAAAGAGCCCACAATTCCCAGAAAATACAGTAATCCAGCCCCAGATGGCTTCAGAAAGCTCTAATTCTAAACCCTAATTCTCTTAGGTAAACTTGTAGCTGGCTAAGTCCTGCTGGCCAAGGCCTTCCTGATGCATCTACAAAAATAAATTTCATATTTAAACATTGTATATGTTTGCACATGTATATAAAAACAAAACAAAACTGAGAGCAATATAGTATACTGCAAACAGTATGGGTTTTGGAGTCTTACTGACTTAACTGGAGTCCCTGGTTGGAGGCACTGATGTTACATAGCTGTATGTCCTTGAAAAGCTAACCTAAGTGTAATAGGGAAGAACAAATCTGACTCCATATTAGATCTGTTTCTTTTACTTTAACCTTTGTATTCCATTGCTTTTGCTACAAGTTAAGAATGTCGCCTACAGCCTGAAATATACCAGACAGCCCATTCTAAAGGCTCTGACATTTAAAGGTATGATACTTTTCCATTTATATAGAGATAAAAAGTTGCAGAACAAAGAATGACATTTGTCTTGTTGGAGGTTTACAGGAACATCCTGACCTGACCTACCTGGATAGCTGCAAGAACAAAGGATTCCAACACAAGAAGTTTGCAACTACCAACCACACCCCTCCTCTTTTCGTATAAAAGAAGCCTGAATTCTAACTTGGGTAAGATGGTTCTTTGGGACATTAGTCCACCATCTTCTCGGTCTGCTGGCTTTCTGAATAAAGTCGCTATTCCTTGCCCCAACAGCTTGTCTCTTGATCTATTGGCCTGTCATGCAGTGAGCGGTATGAGCTTGGACTGGGTAACACAGGCTCTCAAAGGCTTAAAAACAACCCTCAGGGGCTTCCCTGGTGGCGCAGTGGTTAAGAGTCTGCCTGCTAATGCAGGGGACATGGGTTCGAGCCCTGGTCTGGGAGGATCCCGCATGCCGCAGAGTGGCTGGGCCTGTGAGCCACAATTACTGAGCCTGCGCGTCTGGAGCCTGTGCTCCGCAACAAGAGAGGCCGCAATAGTGAGAGGCCCGCGCACCGCAATGAAGAGTGGCCCCCGCTTGCCACAACTAGAGAGAGCCCTCGCACAGAAACGAAGACCCAATACAGCCATAAATAAATAAATAAATAAATTTATTTTTAAAATGGGGGAAAGAGCCAGGGCCACTTTGCTTCTAGCCTCTAGCCCCTGGTGCTCTAGTGGCTAGGACTCCTGGTTTAAAAAAAAAAAAAAAAAAAAAAAAACCCTCAAATTGTTTTCGGGATTAATGATATGACAATATATCATTAATATATATTGTCATTAAAAATAATGATATATTATTTATTAAATAAACATGACATTTATAAACTAATATTAAATAGTAATTATATATTATCTGCCTATATACAGGATTATATAGATTAATCTATGTATAATATTAATTATTATTATAAGAGAGAGAAAGAGAGGACTTAGCATAGTCCCTGGAATGTAATAATAGTTAAAATTTATTGAGCTATTTCTATTAATATTGTTGAACACCATTGCAGTGTATTCAACTATTCTTTCAATAGCTTATTTATACAGTGTCTACCTAACTACACATTCAGTTTTATACCTTTTTTTTTCATATCATAATATACATATTGTCAGGTTGAAACTGCCTTCTTGTTTACTATTTTTTTGCCCACTATTCCACTGAATACTGACAGTTATTCTAATTTTATGAGTGCCTGTGGTCCTTTCTATCTTCCTAATTATTATGATTCTATGTAGCAAATCACACAAAATATCAAGGAAAGAAGGAAGGAAGGAAGGGAAAGAGGGATGAAGGGAGGGAAGGAAAGAAGGAACAAAAAAGAGAAAAAAAAGGAAATATTAGCCATTATAAACTCATTCATGGAAAAAGCTGGGTAAGGGGGCACCCAAATGAAAATCCAAAGGCAAAATGTTCAGTGCTATAATTGATTTTTGTGCATCTCCAAGGAAATAGTTGGCTCAGTTATGCATCTGAGCTATGGCAAACCCTACCTGTCTTATAGAAGACAGCTGAGAGCAACAATAAAGGAGATCTATTATTACAGCTCTTCTTTTTTAGTTTTCTCTTTTACAGCATAAAAAAGAAATAGAGTCACGGATTCTTTAATTACTTCTTTAATACCTAGGATTTTTTTTGATGTTATAGTCATTTAGCTGTATGGGTCGCTAAGTATTAGAATACTAAGGAAGAAAGTGCTGGGGGAAAGTGCTCTTTAAGTTAAGTTGTCTTTTGGAAACTAAATTGTGCTGACCAAAAAAAAAAGCATTCATAATAAAGGAACAAGTAACCAGTCAGTCAGATATGATGAGTAGATTACTTTACATCAGTCTCACTTCTAAGTGTCTCCTCAAAGGATTCCCACACACACACAAAAAAAAACAGTCTTGTTATTTCCAGAATGAGAGGAGACAAAATTACTATCCAGAGCAGTTGTTCATAAACTTTCTAAAGCAGATCCCAGTAGTCCTAGGTAAAACCTTATGAAGATACCAAATATGTAAAATAAATAAAAGTTATTTTTGTTTAAAATAGCATTCACTATTCCAAAAAATAAAGTCTCATAAGAAAGAAAACAAGAATCGTTCACAATTCTACAGTCAAGAACAAAAAGAACACAAGTAAAACAAACTTGATGAGGAAACTATAAAGTACAGAAAGTTACAAAATAAAAAGTCAAAGCTTATTCCCCTGCCCCCGAGCCAAGTCCTCAAGCGTTAACACTATTAGCAATTTCTTATCGTTCCTTCTAGAATAATTTTTATACATTCATCCAAATATATGTATCTCAAACGTAGTATTTTGCTACCTAAATTTATGAAAATAACCAAAGAGAATGAAGAGTCTTTTTTTGAGCAAAAGCATATTGATTCAGATGTCACAGAGGGCAACTGTAGACTTAAGAAATCCTAACATTCATTTTATTCAGGTATTTTAATTTGGTTACTTAATATTACAAGTCTGTATTCAAACACATGAGCAGCTACACCATGAAATGGTTTTACCAGCCTGTCTTAAAATCTCAAATACAGAAATTTGAATGAGATGTAGTTATAAGTTTGGTTTCAAAGTTGAATTACTAATAATATACAGAAGTTGGTTGAATTCTTCATTCATGGGTATAATTCAAAAAAAACCTACTCAGACCTTCCAGCAAGCATTAAGCTAACATTTCACATTCACTTTTTGTTGTACAGGCATGCCAGAGGTAGGTAGTCCTTCCTGCTGCTCACCAAGGAGGTAGAAAATTTGCTTCTGTGCTCAGCGTATCACAATTCACTATTTTCAATACCTTTGATTCCTTTTCTCTCATCCATTTCATCACTCCTCTGTTGCAACAATGAAGTATGGAGAAATACTTTCAGTTCCAGGCTATATAACATCATGTTAGAGTTCCCAGTTCTAGAGATTAGAGTCAGCCCTCTACCCCTGCAGCACAAAATAACTGTCTATGGAGCATAATTCGTTGATCACTAGAAAGTGTCCCAAATATTTCCCTATATCACTCCCTTCCCAACTATTTTCAGAAAGAGCACAGCATTTCTAGTCTAAAATCAAGAAAGATCTGAGGATAGGAGTAAGAAGGAGACTAGAGATATAAAATGACAGCACTGTGTAACTCAAGACTAGAACATCGAACATCACATGTGCCTACTTGGCAAGATCAAGACAGCTTTCTCCTGCAAGCTTCAAAATGCTCTACCTTAAGAACATATTTTATACCAAATTTTCATAACATATATCTCTGTCCTGAGATTTTACATTATGCTAAATGAGATTCCAATGGTCCATCTCTATGTATTTACAAGAATTCTTTCTATATGCACCTCTCTTGAGGAAATTAAAGTCTTGGTTATCTCTCTTTTACTCTAAAAAATCATATTAATACTGTGTGAATAAGCTCCTTTTACCAATAAGCACTTATCTCTTGGCTTGGCTCACCATGTAGATAGGAGTATGTACAAACATACAGCCATACAGTAGCTAATTTTATCTGTGCACTTGGCTAGGCTATAGTGTCCAGTTGTTTGACCAAACATTCATCTAGATGCTGCTGTGAAGATTATTCCTGTAGTTGGATTAACATTTACAATCAGTTGACTTAAAGTAAAGGAAATTACCCTCCACAATGTAGGTGGGTCTTACACAATCAGTTTGAAGACCTTAAGAGCAAAAAACCTGAGATTTCATGGAGAAGGAATTCTGCCTCAGTTCTGTCTCACAGAATCCCTGACTGAGTTTCCAACCTGCTGGCCTGCCCTAAAAATTTCAGATTTGCCAGGCCCCACAATCATGTGAGCCAATTCTTTAAAATAAATCTTATATCTATCTACCTATCTGTCTCTTCTTGGTTCTATTTCTCTGAAACCCTGACTGAGACACATATCAAATCTCTGTCAACACAATATTCAACACATATTTATTGAGGGCATTTATGTGCCAAGTACTGTTCTAGATGTTAGTGATACAATAATAAATAAAACAGACAAAAATCTCTACTTTCATAGAGCTTATACTTTAATTGTACTGAGATGAGTAGCTAAATTTTTAGGTTAGGTGACCGTGTAATTCATCACACAATCCAGGACACTTTAAGGGTGAAATGGGACACCAGTAATAACTATGCCAGGACAGCCTGCCTAAACCATAACAATTCTGGACAAAACAGGATGGTGCAGATCACCTTAACCTTTGGTAAAACTTAGGCCCATCTCCCCCAAATAACAATGTACTTGGTTAATTACAGAAAGCCAAAGAAGTATACAATTAATCAAGGTTAGACCTAGACGGATCTTAGATTCAGAGTGCTGCGGGTTCATATTCCAGTTATGCCGAGCTCAGTTATACATTAACGAAGCATTCAACTTTTATGAGTCTTAATCATGCCATTTAGAAATCTATATATTAATGAGCACTAATCAGAAAGAATATATAAATCATATATAAAAGGAATTGTGACATGACAGGCATTCAATAAAGTATATATAAAAATAGATCACCAACCTGAGCAAGAGTGGGGATAGTTTTGCTTATGATTGTAAGTCTTTCTATACTACTTGAATATTTGGCCCTGGAATGGACATTTTATTAAATGCAATAGTAATAATGAAATTACATCAATACTATTGATATAATAATTGTGAGTATGGGCATGCATTGCTGACTAAATCTGCCATTTACCATTTTTAATATTGTTAGAAGTTACTCTGAATTTACCTTTAGAATTTTTATAATCATTAAACTGAATTCTACACCAATATACACTAAAGTAGAAACTGACTTAAAGAGAGATCTGACAGTCCTCCAGCCTAGTTGGAAACTGCTGTCAGGAAACAATGGTGAAGAGATTTTCTCTGAAGTGTCACCACCTGAGCTGCAATAGCCATAAACAAGCCAGGATGTTTTTGAAGCTGGTTTGATAACTCTTCACCCACAGCTAAAACCTCAGATTGCATACTGGACCATGCCCACTAGCTATGTGCAAAGAATATAAATACCTCTGAGTATGATCTCAAAGGTAAGAAAAATCCTCCTTTGTCTCCCATTTTTTTTCCATTGCCTTATTACGAGGCCCAACAGTCTTTCTCCATTCCCTTAGGGTCCTCCCAATGAAGGCATGAGTCAAGGGAATCTACTGTGAAAATGATATCTTAAATCTGAGAAAGGAAAGATGAGGTTACTGACTTGTAAGGACAGCTCGGGTGTGACAGTCGTTTCAGAAAGCAAAGTGCTAAGTGACGCCAAGCTTTGTACAGTTTCTTCTGTTATGGCACAGAGAGTGGCTGGGTGGAGGGGAGGAGGAGATCAAAGGAGAGAGAAGATCTGAATCACAGAGCCTTTTCCCCACAGGACAGGAATGTGCAGGGCTTCATAGTCCTACACACACATTTAACTGCTATTAGATAATGATAGTTTAAGTTTACTGTATAAAAGTAGGATTAATTTACCTTTCCTCATGACAAAAAAGACCATCCTGTAGCATGTTCTAATTGTTATTTATCCTTCAAAATTTCTGTTCAGATCTTCTGATTCGTTAAAGAGAAAACCAACTTTTAATGTGTCCTTAATAAACAGAAACTTACATTCTTTCCATACAAAAAGAATGTTCTAGTCTTTTAATAAATAAACCCAAATAGGATTTTCTAACCAATTCTATATGTATAATTATACCAAATAATTTAAATAATTAAAAATGCTATTGATCTTTTAGTAGAGTAAATTTGAAAAATGCTTTTTTTAATCCCACAGAAAATGTTCCACAAATAATAAAAAAAATACAGAATCTATTATTACAATATGTAAATGATTTTGGCATTCTTACCTACAACACAGTTGTTAGTCCTTAAATATTTGATCACATTTTCACTGAAGAAAAATGGGTACTATTTGACAGGCTAAAAAAGTACAATCAAAGTTGGATTAATCCATGGATATTTAATTTCCTTAGTAGTTTGTTGGTTAATGGTTGCATTCCAACATTTAAAAAACTAAACCGCAGGGATTTTTTTTGCCTCCAGAAACTTTGCTTAGTAGCTTGATTATGTAGTCATATAGACATATCTTCTTTACTTTTTAAGTATATACAAAGAGAAAGTATATACAAGTTAATACTAATTAGCAAGTAAAGCAAAGCAAATTTCCCCTTAGCTTTTATGAGTGCTCACATGTAATTTACTCCTAAGGAAATTTTAGTAAGTTATAGCATTGAGAGAATTATTTTAATTTTAAGGTTATAACAGAAAAAGAATTTTTTTTAAGGCATTACAACAAGCCCCTTTGGAATTCAATCACAGAAAGGAAAGATTCAACTACTTAGAAGGTCTTTGGCTCTGTGAGATAGATATACAGAAAATGAGAGGCAGACTTGGGTCATCATTAAACTGTAATCCCATATGGCATTTCCTCCTCTAAGCTTCTGCTACAATCCATTTACATAGAATATGAGCCGCAAACCAATAATTACAAACACACATACCCCCACAAATGAGAGATAACTACACTAAGTGAAACGTGAACTGACTTTTAATTATTCATTAATAGTAATTTAGAGTATTAGTGGCATGACACAGTGTTCTCCTCGGGGTCCATATATACCAAGAATTTACCTTACAGATAAAAATCCCAGTATTAAAAGGCCCGTTAGGCTCAATTTATATAAATTCTTCTTGAACAGAAGAGGATTCAATATCAACCTGTATCATTCTAAATGCTAATCTACATTCAAGGTTAAATGGCATAAAGTAGACTGTACACTTAGAACAGTAGCCAGCACATAGTTAGCATTCACTAGCAATAGCTATTGTATAAACATTCATCCTATCGGCAATTTTTCAGCAACAAATGTCAGAGTTGACTTAAAAGCAAGCAAGAACTGACTCAATAGTTTTTAAATTAGTTGTGCATGAAAGATTCTATGAACTTCAAGATCTTTCTCAATCTAAGGCCCTAGGCAGCCACCACCAATGGAATGCAGCTGGTAGGCAAGATGGAAGATATTGGCCATTTATGACCTGTGACCTGGTCTTCCCCCAGAAATTCATATTCTAGTGAATTACCTCATTATACATCCCATTAATTAAGCTAAAAAGGTGAGTGTCATCCTTGAACCTCTCTTTCACATGCCCTCCGTATTCAATCATCACTCCTACTGAATGCCTTCTAAATATCAAACCTGTCCTGTTAGCTCCATCTTCACCACAGCACTCCAGTACATGTTTGCAGTTTGCTTCCTATCATCCTTACCTGTCCCCTCTAACCCTTGCTCTCCTCACTGCAACCAGGGTATTTGCCTTGGAGAGCACACAAGGCCACCACCATCCCTACTCAGCCCTATGATAGTTTACATGCCTCTTCATCTCAAAAATAGGTCTTTATCTCTAACTAGCCCTTCTATTATCTGGCCCTTTCAGATATGTTCCAGCCTCAGGCCATATTGTCTCCTTCTCCCTCTTGGCATTCCTCCCACACTGCCTTTTTTCAGCCCCAGGCACTCACCCTCCAGGTACTGTCCCTACCACAAGCTTTGGACAGGCTCTTTCCTCTCCTCTTCAGTCAGTTAAACATTTACATTCCCTTCTGAGGTCACCTATACTGTCGCTCTCTCAGAACTCCTTCTCTCACACTTCTTTATGACTCTTGTGACATTGCCTACACTTGCCTTGGGTTTAATTCTATTGCTTCTTGAAGACAGGGACGTATTTCTGTTCATATTATATCCACAGCACCTGGTACAGTGCCTAGCAGTGGTAGATGCCTAATGAACAGTTTTTGAAAACTAGCATGAATGAATGAATGAGTGAAAGAATGAATGAATTGATGCAATTATCCATAGTTGATTATCACATCCTTGACAGAGCCAGTACTATAGAAGATTTATTTTCTAATTCAATAGAGATTTGTTTGATGTGCATGGCATTCTGTTTATTTGATATGTATATTTGCTCAGTATTGCAAATAAATTACCAATTTTACTGCAGTAATAATCACATATGGGTATAATCAAAATCCCCAAATTTGTACTAACAAAGATCCTTAAAATCAAAGTTGAGTAAATTTATATCAATTCTCAATCAATAAATGTTTTCATTCCACTCATTTAATTATTCCAACAATTATTAAATTTTAGAAAAATACAAGAAGCTGGGGCTTCCTTGGTGGCGCAGTGGTTGAGAATCTGCCTGCTCATGCAGGGGACACGGGTTCGAGCCCTGGTCTGGGAAGATCCCACATGCCACAGAGCAACTAGGCCCATGAGCCACAACTACTGAGCCTGCGCGTCTGGAGCCTGTGCTCCGCAACAAGAGAGGCCGTGACAGTGAGAGGCCCGCGCACCGCGATGAAGAGGGGCCCCCGCTTGCCGCAACTGGAGAAAGCCCTCGCACAGAAAAACGAAGACCCAACACAGCCAAAAATAAATAATTAATTAATTAATTAATTAAAAAAAAAATACAAGAAGCTAAGCACCAAAAGAGTTCTTTTAAAAGTTTTCAGAGCAAAGAATACATAATGTTTCATCTACTGAAGAAGTGTGACACTATCCAAAAGTTTTCGAATTGTGTATAACAAAATTCCACATAATATACATTCCACACAGCAACTTTACTCCTATAAAAGAGTAACATGAACTTTAAAAGACTTCGTAACTCTTAATCAACATTTTGATGTTCTCTGAGTCTCTCTGACATGTGTACAATTCTCTAGAGGGAGAGCAGAAGGCGACAGCCACCTGAGGAGCTGGTCTACTGGGGAGGATCCCTACAAACAGCACAGAGGCTGCCTAAGCAGGAACCAAACAGACAAAGCACTGTTGGTGAACCACCAACGAGGACCACTTCACAGAACTTTGGATCTCGAGTGTCTCCTCTTCTTTCTCATTTATATGACAGCCCACCTTCGTCTACACTGTTTGCATTTGAGGTTTACACTATAAAAATTCAACTGACTTTTACATACTACTTCATCAAATAAAAAGACAATGTTAAGGCACATTCCCATTTTGTTTCTTAACATGTTGTTTTCTAGTTTTGCAAAACAATACAAAATAATACATTTAAAGAAACTGCCATATGCTTCACAATATTAGAAAATATAAGGTCTTTTACTTATTTATTTATTTATTTTGGTTAATGTTAAAGATTAAGTTCAGAGGGGAATTTAAATACAGTTGCCTAAACTGTTCCACGAGTTCCTGAGTATTTTTATACAAATGCTCCACATATAAGTCACTTCAAGTAAGAAATAATGTGGATGAGTCACAAATTTATAATGCATATTTCATAAAATATATATCTATTGTATGTAACAGTTATCATCAAAGCGCCATAAAAGATAATTAATAATTAGCTATTTTTAAAATAGGGGCAGTACAAACAATTCAAGCACTGAGTGGGAAGCCATAAAATACCATTTAGAGTTCCAACTTGGCCATGAATTCACTGTGTGACCTAGAATGAAACACTTAGCCCACTTGGACCTTGGTTTTCAGATATGCAGGTGATGAATTTGGGCTATGTGATATCAAAGAGTCCTTGCAGTGTTAATGGTTCTAAAGATCTTATGACATGGTGTATTCCATTGTCACCTGCATAAGACCTCTAAGGATAGCTTCCTTTAGTGTACAAAGAATGATAAAAGCACGTTTTATTACTGCTTTCTTAATTTATGTTAAAATGCCCATACTCTTATCCTTTTCTAGTATAGTTATTTAAAAAAAAAAAAATTCCATTTTTATTAACTTTTTCTTCTCTTAAAAAAAATCTTTCTTACCTACCAAACTATTGGGATCAAATAATATATCCAATAAAAATGTTACGTTACTTCCATGTTATGGTTGAGAATTTAACGTGCAGATGAAGACATCCAGAATTATGATTCCCACAGCAACTCTAGCTCAGCCTATTGGAAGCACATATGTAGCATCTTCTTATTAGTGGATATGCAGTAAAACGCATGCCTTAATATATATTGTTTATGCAGTCTACATGAATTATGCTTGCTTTGAGGACCATAAACTTTGAGCTTTCTTCCCAAACCTTTAATTCTTAGTCATAATTTCGCACTGACGTAAGGCTGGAGCAACATTTTTGTCAGGGTTATTCATATCTCGTATTTTTTCAAGGACACACAATAACACAATAAAGAGTATAATAATAGGAAATTACAATATATTTATTCCAATCTATATTGAGGCATATGCATATGGTCATGCTTGCAAATTATACTAGGGTAGGCATAATCACATGTTTTCCTGGGACAGAGAGATAAACAGCGGTGTTCTTGCTTACTATCAATATTAAGCGATAAACACAGTATGAGGTTAAAACTTTAGAATGTGATTTTTTTTCACTAAAATTCTAAGGCTCTATATTTTGATTTCTAGATTATATATAAATATGAAGTCTATGGGAGTCAGATAATAGACATTAGTGCTGGGTATACATGTCCCAGAGAGGCCTGTTTCCAAATGCACCTAGTCGTATCTGTGATTGCCTGATAGCCCAACATCTGGCCTGACATCAGAAACTCTATTGTTAGCCCATATGAATACAGCAAAATTAAAAAAAAAAAAAAAAAAATTCTACAAGGATCTGGAAAATCAACCGTTACAGTGAACTCAATTGTACATGCTGCTATAGAAGCCCAACAATGGAGCAAAATGATGAGATCATGGGGAATTGGAAATGCCATCAGGGGGTGGTTCCTCTGACTCAATAAATGTGTTCAGTAAATTATAACTTGTAATTAGTAGCATTATTTTGCTTAATGAACTCCATGATGGTGATGTCATAACCATATCCAACAACTAATTTCATGGGTTTAGACAGTTAAGATATGAAAACTATTCAGGCTATTTACGTTATATGCTAAGTCTTATTTTTGCCATATTCTCTACTATAATTAAACAAATCAAACTCAGTAAAGTAAGATGGCTGAAAGAAAACACCTGCAAAATATCTATGGCAAAGAAGCCCCCACCAGAACTGAGTGGGAGACTCCTGATACTGTCTGCAAACCTGAACACTCTTATCATGACTGTAACTCTCCTATTTCAGTTTGGTCTCCTGTGGGAATGTAACAAGGTCAAGAGAGTTCTGGACCCAATGCAAACGCCAAATTATTGGGTAACATTATTATCTGAAGACTTCAGTTTCTGCAACTCCAAATTTGAAATGATATTTGTGTTTCTATCTCACATAATTACTGGAAGGAGATGATGTACTTTGCAGTATTTTAGAATTCAGAAAAAAATACTAACATAAAATATGAGAAAAAATCTGAGATTTTGAAGTCACTTATAAAAGGAATGCAACATATTGCCAACTCCTGTGACAAAACCAAACCCTTGCATGGTACACCACCTAAATCCCGCTGAAATTTAACCAGGTGCACTTAAAATTACTACATTGCACACTGGTTCCACAGTTACTCACTATTACATATTTCTTACAACATACTATATTGATCTTAAGTTTTTAGTGGGCAGGGACTGTATCTATTCAACTTTCTTTCTTCAGGGTATAGCTCTTTATGCAAAGATATTTTTAATAAAATGCATGTGAGGAGCCAGATGATAGTAACATAATATGTATTTATAATAAGACAAACCGAACATTCAGCACTCAGAGCTACGTAAACCTTACAAGAAATAACCTTAAGATTTGAACGTAAATCTCTACACATCATATTCTCAGTAAATTGACTGATAATCAGGTATTGATACTTAGGACACCAATGTCACATAAACCACTCCGACTGCAAATATAACTCAAGACAAACTGTACTTCAAGGAGCTTAAGAAAAAATTTTAAAGGGGTAAGTGTACTTAAAATTTTTTATGATATTTAAAACTAACCCAGGTCTTATCACTTCTTTGGTGGCAAATGTAATAAATAGTATATTCTATAGAGATAGGTAGGTCAGTAGGTAGGTAGACAGACAGATTAACAGAGACATAAACATATACCTACATATACAGATGTAAAGAACCAAGCTGTAAGAACCTTGAAAATTCTTTAATTTACATAGGTGGTAGTGACTTTAAAAGTATAACTTTTTAAGGGTTCATCATTTATAATCTCTCACATCTTTATAATATACTAGGAAGGTTAAGTGTTAAAATATCATCCTTAGTTATGTGAATTCAAGGGGCTGCTATTCTGTAATTGTAAATAAAATTCCTTTCTGTCTATGCTTAATAATTATATACTTTATGCCACTCTTCCTTTAACTCAAATATACTGTTCAGTCAACTTCCAGATTCATATTTTTAAAGTTTACATTGGAACAAGTTTCATTCCAGTTTGATTTGTGACATAGGTAACACAGTAAGCTACTTTACTACATTACTTCTTAAAAGCCATTTCCATTCCTGCACAGTATACAGATTAAGAAAGTTACACATAATAAGTAATGTGCCACTATAATTTGAAAATATTCATCTTGTTCACGTTCTCCAGCTCCTACTAAAAGATTTATAACACCACTGAAACAGGAATTGATGAATTCATCACTGTCTGGGGGATTTTGATCATAATCAATAACATAATTTTACCCTTAAATAGGATTTCAATTAAAGCATATTTTCCACAGTAATTTTACTTCAACATAAAAATGGGCTTTTGTATCATAAAGCATTAACCCACTGCATGCCAAAAAGGAAATTATTCTGTCTCTGAAGTTCGGCATCAGAAAAATAAATGAAACCAAACTCTCCTCTACTTCACATTTCCCACAGACACATTTCATAAAAAGTTACATTATTATATTTTCATCATGGAAAATGAAAAGTAATACACTTTCCTAAAATAATAGAACCATAAAAGGTTTATCAGTTGAAAGTAATGACATGCCCAGACACACTGCCTCTGCTTAGACAGTATGCATTTTATCTTCAAAGAAAACATTTTCACTTAAAATTAGTCATATCATTAATAAATATAAAATATCAAAAACAATCTTAAAAAACCCTGTGAAATTTATACATGGTATAAAAAATACAATGTATTTTATAAAAATCCTCCTATTCTACCAACTTATTTATTTTTTCCTGCTCTATTAGAATGTCCAAAGAAAACAAATTTCTCCCACAATGCAAAATTGCTTCCCTCAGAAATAAATTCAAGAATTATTTTAAGGAATTCACTCTCATTTTTTAAGATTTAGAGCATCCTGACTTGCCATTTACTGAGAAATAAGCCTAAGTACTTTACTCCTTGTTTAAACTACATGAGCTTGTTTTTTCTCCGTGACTAAGTGTCAGTCCTTATTAAGGCATATAAGAGGCTCCTTTCTCGCCTCTCCCTCTGTCATGATCTATACTTAGATCATGATCTAAGTATAGATCTTTAGTGGTGCCCACTAAAGATCTCTTTGTTTCACCAATGCACTGGGTCTTTGTATGCAATTTCCTTTGCATGTTCTCCCCTTTCCACCTAGGAAATACAAACTGATCCGTCAAAATCAAACTCAAACACTGTTTGTTGTGCAGTCTTCCCTGACTTCCTTGGATAACTGTTTCCTTCTTTCTCTATTATCCCATACAGATTTCTAAATCAGTGCTTATTTTGTATTCTACTTATTTATTTACTTGTCTATCTTTCCCATGTGAGTGGGAGGCTTCTGGAGCTCTTATTCATCCTTGTATCCTGAGGACCTCTTAGAGCCACTACACATGAGACAATCAACAAAGGCGGTACATAGATGAATGAGATGAAGGACTGTAATCCACATGCTCTGTTCACTGGTGTTTTTACATACAATTTTTAAAGGTTATACTCCATTTACAGTTACTGCAAAATATTGGCTTTATTCCCTATGTTGAACAATACATCCTTGTAACCTCTCTTACACCCAACAGTTTGTACCCCCTACTCCCCTACCCTTACACTGCTCCCCTCCCCCACTGGTAAACACTAGTTTGTTTTCTATATATGTGAGTCTGCTTCTTTTTTGTTATATTCACTAGTATGTTGTACTTTTTAGGTTCCACATATAAGTGATATTATACAGTATTTGTCTTTCTCTGTGTGAATTATTCACTTAGCATAATGCCCTTCAAATCCATCCATGTCGCTGCAAATGGCAAAAATACCAATGGCATTTTTCACAGAACCAGACAAATAATTTTAAAATTTGTATGGAAACACAGAAGACCCTGAACAGCCAAAACAATCTTGAGAAAGAAGAAAAGAGCTGGAGGAATCACGCTCCCTGCCTTCAGACTACAGTACAAAGCTACAGTAATCAAAACAACCTGGTACTGGCACAAAAACAGACACAGATCAATGGAACAGGATAGAGAGCCCAGAAATAAACCCATGCACTTATGGTCAATTAATCTATGACAAAGAAGACAAGAATATACAATGGAGAAAAGACAGTCTCTTCGATAAGTGGTACAGTAACTCCCCTACATACAAGCCTTCAAGTGCAAACTTTCAACGATGCAAACGTGCACTCGCATGTCCAATCATGTAAGCTAGTTCACATGTCTGGCATGCATTGTCACTTGCGTGCATCCTCTACAAGTGGTTGTGCTTTTGTGTACTTTATTGTACAGTACTGTATAGACTACAGTAGTACACTATATTTCAAGCCCAGGATGTCCAGAAGCAAGCGTAAAAGCAGCGTTGATGTAGCCGGTACCACTTACTTTTCAAGGTACTGTGCTGTAAGATTAAAAATGTTTTCTTTATTTTTTGTGTTTGTTTATTTTTTATGTATTATTTGTGTGAAAAGTATTATAAACCTATTACAGTATAGTACTATATAGCCAATTGTGTTAGTTGGGGACCTAGGCTAACTTTGTTGGACTTATGAACAAATTGGACTTACAAATGTGCTCTCGGAATGGAACTCGTTCATATGTAAGGGACTTACTGTACTGGGAAAACTGGACAGATACATGTAAAAGAATGAGATTAGAACATTCTCTAACACCATATACAAAAATAAACTCAAAATGGGTTAAAGACCTAAATGTAAGACCGGATATATAAAACTCCTAGAGGAAAACATAGAACACTCTTTGACATAAATCATAGCAATATTTTTTTGGATTCGGTTCCTTAAGGAAATAAAAGCAAAACAAAAAAACAAAACAACCAAAACAAAAAAAACCCACAACAACAAAAAAAATGGGACCTAATTAAAGTTAAAAGCTTTCGCACAACAAAGGAAACCAGTGACAAAACGAAAAGACAACCTACTGAATGGGAGAAAATATTTGCAAATGATATGACTGATAAGGGGTTAATATCCAACATATATAAACAGCTCATACAACTCAACATCAAAGAAACTGAACAACCCGATTGACAAATTGGCAGAAGAACTGAATACACATTTTTCCAAAGAGGAAATGCAGATGACCAACAGGCACATGAAAAGGATGCTCAACATTTCTAATCATGGGGGAAAAGCAAATCAAAACCACAATGAGATATCACCTCACCTATCATCAAAATCACAAATAACAAATGTTGGCAAGGACGTGGAGAAAAGGGAACCCTCATACACTGTTGGTGGGAATGTAAATTGGTGCAGCCACTGTGGAAAACTGTGGAAAAAGTATGGAGGTTCCTCAAAAAACTAAAAATAGAACTACATATGACCCAGCAATTCTACTCCTGGGTATATATCTGAAAAAAACAAAAACACTAATTTGAAAAGATATACGCACCTCAATGTTCATAGCCCAATGTCCATAGTAGCATTACTTGTAGTTGCCAAAGTATGGAAACTACCTAAGTGTCCTTCAATAGATGAATAGATAAAAAAGATGTGACATATATCTATATATACAGATACAGATATATAAACACAATGGACTACTACTCAGCCATAAAAAAGAATGAAAATTGTACCATCTGTTCATTGATCTTAAAGTGGTCAGCCTCAAACTGTGGACTTGCCCACTCATTAATAAATGCCTATCTAATCTTTCTATTGTATCCAATTTGTGTATGAGGGTTCCAGGGTTTGGTTCTCAGGTGCCTGACTTTCAAACTGAAGAAGAGACGAAATTATGACTCTAAGAATTCTGAGTGCTGAGCAACAACATTCAACTAAGAAAGTACAGTGGTTAGGGAACATTGTCCTGTACTGATTTCAATTTCTTATATTGAGTCAGGAACTCAAAAGAACAAGTTTCTAATGACATGTTTGTGAAAATTCTAATGCCTAAACACAGCAGGCAGCTGAACAGAATAAAATCAGGTGGAAACTGAAGAATAAAGACAACTAAGTAATACTGGGGAAAATAACAAGGGTGCAGAGACATGGAGTTCCCACAGACACAGGTTAGTTTGGGTTGGTTAGGGAACTAGCAGTGGCGTCATCTAGGCACAGAGGAGAACCCTGAACACAGGGTTTACTAGAAATAATCAAAGGGATTCTGAGCTCTGCACTGGGACACTTGAAGTTTCCTGTGTCCTGGAAGTCTATATACAGCAAACCCAGTTTGTTAAATATGGCAGGGAATGGCTGAAGTAATAATCTATGCATATCTGTGTACCTGATTTGTTCTCTAGTCCCTCACACTTCTTTTTTTTTTCCAAGGCAGAATCAGAGGCTCAGAGAAACAATTAGTTAAATGTGAGGCAGAAAAGATTCAGAGTTTTTCTGAAACTTGCAGAGTTTTTCTGTTCCAAAGCCTGGGGCTGGGGGAAAGGGTGGTAGAGGAGTGACCTAGGCTGAAGAGGAAGGATTGGGCGACCAGAGGCCTTGACATGAAAGGAGGGTGAAGACCTTGCACTGGGAGAACAGGAGCACAGAGGGATGCAGCAAACAGCACCACTGTGTCTCTGTTTAGTCAAAGTCATCTTGAAACTGCTTTACGTCCAGAGGAAATAATCGCAAAAATAACAGCATTTTAAACTTGTTTTAAAATGTTCTTTTTATACAGGTTTCTGTTTTGCTTTTTAAGTGCCACGATTAGAGATCCTACAGATGGAAGAAAAGTGTGCATACCCAGGAAAAAGAGAAGACAAGGAGAGTAGAGAAACAAGTTAAGGTTGGGGATTAACCTTCCTCACTTAAAAAAGAGAAGAATGAATTCAAAAACAAACAAACCCCTTGCTCTAAAACTCCCACATGAGTTTAGGAAGAAAGGCCCAAACTTTGGAGGGGAAGGATGTAGTCAAATGCAATTATTAACTGCAATGGTGAAGACCCACCAGACTTTTAATCATTTATATTTTAATCAATTATATTCCTAATTCATTTCTAAGGTTTCCCTAGGGGGAAAAGAGGAGGTAGCTTTTGTTTCTATCATGATGAGATGCATGCTTTTCATACTGTGATTGCAATGAGGCTAGTTTTCAAAGTCTGAGGACTATTACAATAGCATATAAATATTAACACCTGTGAGCAAATACCTTGGATTTTCCACTGATTCCAGGAAAATAATGAAATCTGCAAAGACTCTGTAATTCCTTGAAAAACAGATGTGAACCACCACATTATTTAAAAAAGTGACATGGGTGTATACACAAATGATGTTTCCATTCCTTCCAAGAATCAAGTTATAGCACCCAAATTTCATATTTCCACACAACCCTTAGGAGATTAGTCTTGGTAGAGTGGAATGTTCTGGAAGCTGAGGAAAGCAAAGGAAATAAGGACATAAACAAATGCAGTTGGTGAATTAAGGCTGTTCACATGCATTGCCATTCTATAATGCTTTTATGTCACAAATAAATTTGGGATTAATTAATTTCCCAAATAAATGTTTGTACACACTCAATTTCAAAATTATGTCAGGGTTTGAAAATAGAAAACTCATTTTTAGGCTAGTTAGTATCTATGTTAAAAGCATTACAGAACATCAGGAAAATAATACAGAGGTTTCTTGGTTCTATGAGGTAACTGGTACCTACAAACTGCACATTAAAATTTAACAAGTAAGCACATAATCAGGACAAACAAATTCAACTAATTCTTGTTTCCATTATAAACAAACATTGAATTTACAGGTGGAATATAAAAATGAGGTTACAAAGTATTTAGGATTATGAATTTCAACCTATATTAATAAGAAGAATAAACATATCAGGTTACTGCTAAACTCCATCTAATTATTTACAAATTAATCAAGGACAATAAAGGAAATTAACATCTGAAAGACACTCATGATAATACTACTAAGAACGGTCAGCCTCAATTATCCATGCTAATTAAGAGAGCTGGCTAATCCTAAACAGTGGATAATTTAACAATTCTTTTTATTGGCACAGATTATATTTCTGTGTGTGACAGATTTACCCGAACATATTGCGTTTCTTAGTTTGGTATTAAAAATAAGTTTTCCTTTCTTGGTAGATCATAATGCAAGCCAGCTAGGAATTTTTTAGTTTAAAATAAATAAATAAATAAATAAATAAAGTATATAATTCACACGTACAATAGATAAAATCAACTGCTAAACAGATTCTAAACAGAATCTTTTATCTTTCAAAAATACATTTAATAAATGCAAGTTAAGGTACATGAATTGTGATAAAAATGAAAAAAGATTAACTTTTTTCTAGTACATTGAAAGTGTCTCAAATTTAAGCCATATAAAGTGCCTTGTAAGTTACTGTTATTTCATTTTACAGATAAAATTATAGATTCTTCAAGAAGTTATATACTGAGTTACATGTGGTAAGTGAATAGGTGTCCTATTTTTTTAATTATTTTTAAAACTATCTATTAAAAGATAGATCTTTCTGAGTCCCTCTCTCTTACCCTCATTTTCTTTTTTTCAACAAATAAGTACTACCAATAAAATTAATTGAATTAAATACCCACCAATAAAATTAACTACCTACCAACAATACTAGCTGCCAACTATAAATCAGGCTTTGTTAGACTCTTAAATATAGGTCTGGATTGCTGTTAAGACTCTTGGTTATGACAACTTATTAAAATAATATTTAGTACCTAATAGAAATAGAGCATACATAGAACATGAATATTGGAACTTGAATATCTAGGATAGAAACACAGTTCACCACTTACAGCTGTGTAAATGTGGGCAAGTTATTTAATTGCTTAGTGCCTCCGATTCATCTATAAAATAAAGATAATATTAGTGCTTAACCTCTTAGGGTTGTTGGGAAGAATAAATTAGATAATATATACAAAGCGCTTGGAACAGAATCCGGCACACGATAAATATTTACTATATATTAGCTCTTATTACTGCAAAAATATTTTCAAATGGATAAATCTTCAGCACGAAAAGGAAAAAAACTGAATTTTTCTTTAAGAGTAATGTCATCTATTTCCCACAGTTTAAGCTTATGATGATAATGATTAAAGCAATGACAAAAATATATTCTTTGGACAATTAGAGTAATGATTTTCAACTGGTGTTAGGGGTAGAAGGAAGGAAGAGGATATAGCTTCTGTTAGACTTATGAAATATCTAATTAGTATTTTAATAGAAAGTTATATTTATATTTTAGGAATAAAAAAGTTCATGAGCATAACATTAAAATATGCAACTTTATTGTAAAAGGATTGAAAAAGATAAGAAGGATGTAGGTCAGAAAAGCATATTATCATATCTAGTAGTATCCAAATACCCACTTTATCTTGTTCTCATTACTACATAGGTAGAATAAACTGAAGCCCACCAACACAGGACTTAAGTTGCAGGAGTGCTAAGGGCCAGCCATTCCAGGAAAGGCCCTGAGCTGAGGACCTGGGCTATGAGCAGCAGAGAGGCTACAGAAGGGGAACAACTGCCGTGGAGCGAGAGATGAGGTAGCAGAGGACAGAGGGACCAGCCAGCAGCAACAGGAGGCACGAGGAAGGAACACTAGATGAAGGCAGATGGAGCAGAGCCATCCATGGTCAGAGCAACAAATGGGCAAACAGCCAATGCTGTAGTCATCACCCAACAACTTCCTATAGAGCTCAAGGGCTGAGGCAAATGGTGTGATGGGAAGTACAGGTGCAGGCTCAGGCTGCAGCACCCTGAGACCTCGAGGCCTGGGCCCAGCACATGGGAGGCACTAGTTACTGTGATTTGAGGCTGAAAGGAATAACCAACCTGAAGGTTACACTAATTATCAACATTTCTTTAAGCTCCTTAAACCCTGCCAAAGTTTGCAGACTTGCAGAAAAATACTGATCATCATAATTGATGGCTTAGGGTGATTCACGACTGTAGAATGAGAAATAAAGAATAGGCCCCAGAAACTTGCAGTAAGACTACAAGAGACATATCCTTTCAGCTGCCTTTTTCCCCATCTCCAACAATACCTGCTTTCCAAGCAATTACTTCATTTTAGGAGGGTGGATTGATGGTGATGATGATGTTAACAACGTACTTGCACCTACACTGCTGATTTCACTTTCATTTTAAGATAGATATATTACCAGCATTTCAGAACCTGATACATCAAGGCCTGCAGAGGTTAAACAATTTACCTAATTTATATGAGTAACTGAAAGAACTGAGTTTTGAACTCAAGTCTCTAAACCGCTAAAATCTATGCTTTTTTCCTGCTATACCATCCTCTCCACAGGAAAGAGCGCCCTAACATTGTCTTAGAAGCTTGAAATTTCTACTTGTGAAAGTAAAAAATGTGTAGACATCTTTTATCAAGTAAACGTATTTTTATGTGTTCACATCTGAATATATTAGTAATAACAAATTGTCAGGGAACATAAAACAATTATATAATCACAACATAGTCAAAAACATTAAAAGTTGTATCTTCTTGAGTTACAAATCCCCCCATTCAAAAATATTATGTTTTAAACAGCACTCTTTATTTAGAGGTTTGAATAGTAAGATAAAATTTAGAATTAAGAAATTCAGATTTAACTCTTTGTTCTTTAAATAAGTTTCTACATTTATTACAAAATCACTTCCTAATTCGAGGAAGTTACTCTCATGTGCAGTCTCTTTCCCAATCTATGCCATTACAAGCCTTATACTTAGTTCTTACTTTTATGTATACCAGTGAATTTCCGGATGCTAATAATTCTCACTTTCCAAAACAGATACTTGAAAACATGAGTCATCCTAGACTCTTAAATTAGGAGTGCACTATTAAGAAAAATAACTGACAGGTAAATGGTATGAGCTAATCTGCAGCTACTCCTTTGGTATACGTCCCTCAGGTGGCACCATAAAGAAGGATCCTATCTTCCTGGGTTATAAATGAATTTATCTGGATTTTAGCCCAGGCTTCTGTGAATCTACAACTCCTCTTAGAGTATATTGAGGAACTCCTCTCCTCATACACAAGGGACAAATACATTTTATCAGGTTGTTGATTAAAGAAAATAAACTAATGAGATAAAATACAATTAATATCTTTTTAATAGTTTTTAATATAAATTTAAAGCAAGCATGTGTGTGTAAAACTTAAGGTCGTAAGGTTAATTTTCTATCTGATTTTGCTTATTAACAATAATATTTGATAGACAACTTAGAGTACATTTAGTTTTGGCTCTTAGAAAAATAGGTGGCCTTTCCAAGATGATATCCAAAGATGGGATTCTGGTATATTTAGGATGCTTCTATCATGAGTGATTAAAGACTTAAACACCAGTAACATTCTAAGGAGTAATAAACTTGTAAGGGATTATAAGGGTAGAGAATGGGGCATTGGCCTGGATATGCTTAGAATGTCTCCATTACCTTCCAAGTTGAAAAAGTGTGCATTTAAATATTACATCTGGATGATAAATTAAGAAGTCACTAAGGAAAGCAAACATATCACTTTAGAAGCACTTTTCCTTTTCATAAGTTAAACCAAAATAAGACAAGAACCAAATTTCCTTCCTTTGGGCTGCCAAACATTTGCAAAACCTGAAAGTGTCCTTGGTAAAGTGGTTAATATACCAAGAGAATTAAATATCACTTTCAAGTCCAGGTTATTACACGTATGCAAGTGTACACACAGAACTCTATCAATTTCAGACTGCCATGAAAAGTGCTGAATTCTATTCTTTCTGGGGATTGAAAACATTTATAATAGCAACGGCCCCACAGCCACATCTTCTTGTAACAGGCTTTAAGAATGAAAAAAAAAAAAATCTTTATGACAATAACAAGAAAATGAATTTTCATTTTCAAAGACAGTCTATACCATCACTGGCTGTCCTGCCACCCAGCTCTTCTGAAGGCATTCAGACCCTTCATTGCAATGTCTCAAAAATCAATAGCAATTTATTCTCTCTTTGGACCCCAAGCAACAAAAGTAAATAATACTGTCACCTCCAGAGTGCCTGCAGAACATGGTCACAAAACAGCCTTGCCACTAAAATACAACCTTATGCAGCTCTTTATCTATGCCGGCACTGCTGATTGTATTGGCTTCCATAGAGGACAAATACTTCAGCAGAGCCACACAAAGAGGTCAAGCTCTTGTACGTTACCCAGACCGAATGCTGAGGCTCTAATTAAAAAGAAATCTTGACATGCATCTAAGATTCCTGCTTCAATGATGTGGATTTTATGGGAGAAAAATGAGAAAATTTATTTTTTCAAGATTACTAAAGTTAATATATTATATTTATCATTCTTTTCCTATAAAATTTAAGAAAATCACCAGGCTTTCTGAAGCAACTAGTTGAACCATAATATTTTGCAGCTAAAATCTGTATGCAGTCAATATTTACATTATCTGACTAATAGAAATATTAACCTATAAGCAAATTAAGACTTAAATATGAAAGTTCTATTTTGATTATCCTCTACAGAGTAAGTGGTAGCAACATCAGGATACCACGTCCACTCTGGAATATACAAGACAGCATTTCAAAGCAATAGAAGGAATCTTAGGAATAATCTAGTATAATCTAATCCACTTAGAGATAAAGGAAATCAGATCCCATTTCTGACACCAGAAAGCTAGTTAATGGAAGAAGCAGGACTCAAATACATTTCTGACATCCTTTTCATTATAATGCTTACTGACGAAAAATTATTCATAGGAACACTAAAGAAGAGACAAAATCTTTCTGATGAGAGCCTATAGTAAGCCAGCTTCCCCTCAGGATTATAAATTATTCCTTAAGAAAAAAACCAAGCCCTTTGGAAACTTTGTGCAGCAATTAAAATCTTCAAATCACAGAAGAATTTATCAGTCATACTAGAAATATTTATTGAATTTTTGCTGTGTACTGATCACAAAATATATACAAGTTTAAAAAATGTATACAAGTTTAAGAATTGTAAAAAAAAAAAAAAAAAAGAAAATAATCAAATATCAAATTATATGGCTGAAGAATTAACAGAGATTGGGCCAGGTGGGCGCAGCAGGGGAGGAGAGTCAGGTGAGGGAGAGGGAGACTGCTCATCCAGGCAGACCCTGGAGGGCATGTACAACGAGGGTTGGGAGGTTCTGTGTGGGAGCATGGGCTGGCCCAGCAGTGGGTACCTGTGAAGTGGAGTAGAGTAAGGCCAGATGCTGGAAGCCCCAGAAAATCTGGCAGAAAGACTTGAATTTGACACGGTAGAGCATCTACATAATGCAGAGTTAAGCATTTTATCGTGGAAAATCACTGCAGTTGTAATTTGTCTCACTTCTAGCTGAAAAACCCAAACAAGTCTTTAAAGGTGTTGTCTTACTAGTCAGAAAAATACAATTTAAAATACAACTCAATTTTCTACACCAAAATATTGTTTCTTTGGGATTTCATTTAAATAACCAAAAACATATCTTAGGTTATTCATTAAAGCTGATTCAACATTAAATTTAAAAACAAACATCCTTTTCTGTTTTTTTCAAATTTTAGAAAGTTTAGAAACTTTGTAGAAAATCAACATTCTTTTTTATTTTATGCATTCTTTGAAGAAAGTTTGGAAAAACTTGAGCTCATACCAACAATCAATCGTATGTTTGTGCTGCATTTCAGGCAACCAATATGCTGTAACTAAGGCAACAGAAGACAGTGGTTAAAAGTTAAAACTCTTCGAGTCAAGCCAGCAGGATTCAAATCCTGACTTCACTAGGTATTAGCATTATAGGGAAACCAATGACTCACTCTTTCTGAGGCTCCTTTTCCTCTGCCTGTAGAATAGAGATATTATGATAGCATTGCCATAGGGTTGTAAGATTAACATGAGCTAATCCATGCTCAGTGCTGATTGCATGGTGTTGGAACACAGTAAGAGCTCAATGTATGCCAAATACCATTATATCTAACTATATGCAAAAGATAACCCTCAGTTCTTCTAGGCTGTATTTATTTCATAGATTCAATATTTACTGAAACCTATGTTAAAAATACAGTTAAAGCCCAGTCAATGCCTTCAAAAGCCTAATGGAAATGGAAAAACAGAAGAAACCAACATGTAATAGTGACTCAGGTGACATGCAGCATAATAGAGGTGTACACAATGTTCCTTGATGTGAGAGGAGGAAATGATGAATTATTGATGGATAGGGGTATAGGGGAAGAAGAAAAGATATCACAGTAAAAGCGATATAGGAATTGGGATATGAAAGAGAAGTTAGAGTGTACCAAGATAGGGAAAATGGTGCTGGAAAGTCATCTCAGGCAGACTGGACCACAGAAGTAAAGAAACTGAGGCTTGGTAATACACAGATGCAGATAGCGGTTGGAAGATGAATGATACGATGCTGGTAGAAGTGTGACCTAAAACAAAATGTAATATTATGCTGGGTTCAATTTTTGAAGGATTTTGTGTAAGGCTTGCTATTTGGGATTCATCAGGTAAGCAGCAAAGGAGAGTCATCTTGGGCCAATAATGACATCAGTGTTTTAGATACTACAATTATTATAGAAGACAGATTGGCTTTAGAGTAGGAAGAGAGACTAGAGGCCAAAACACTGATAAAGAAGCCATTCCAGCAATCTCAGAGAACAAACAATACAGAATGGAACAAGACAAGACAGTGGGGCTGGAAAGTAGGAAACATGCAAGAAGAACTGTGGAGGCACAATCAAAAGAACTGGTAGGAAGGACAAAGGGATTTCACAGTTTTAATGTTTATATTGCTAGGGCAGTGATAAAATTATTTAAGAGATGGAACACAGAGGGAGGGCAATGTGGGGTGACAGAGAAAGAAGAATTTATTTTTAAATACATTGAACTTGATGTATCTCTACAACACAAAGGGGTGATCAAAAGAATAATGGAAATACAGCACTGTAGCTCAGAATGTAGATTTGGAAGCAATCTACAGATAGATGATTGCCAAATTTATAGGACTGGGTGAAATCACATGTAGAGAGCATTTAAAGTCAGAAGGAAACCACAGTAATGCCACTTACACTATCAATAAAGAGTATAAATTACCTAAAATAATAACTAAGCAGAACCTATGAGAAGCACACTACAAGCTCTACCAAGGGATAAATGGAAACACTTTAATAATAGAGACAGAGATTATGTGTCCGGATGGGAGAAATAATTTGGTTAAAGTCATCCATTCTCTAATTAATCTGTAATTGCAATTTTAACAAAAAAACTGCAATATAATTTTAGGAAGCTTAATAACGTTATCCTAAAGTCATCTGGAATAAGTATCTGAGAATAACTATTTTTAAAAGAGGAATAATAAAAGCAGAACCTGACCTAACACATTAAAACATTATAAAAGTGCAATAATATAGTACCAACTCATATACAGAAAGATTACTGGATTGGAAAGTGCAGAAATAGACACAAGTACATGTAATTATTGAAATTATAAAAACCTTGACTTTCAAATCAGCAGAGAGATAATACAAAGAGTTTTATCTTCTGAAAACATATAAGAAGAGTTTTTCTTATATGTTTAAAACTCTTATATGTTATAAAACTCTTATATGTTTAAAACTCTTATATGTTATAAAACTCTTCAACATATAAGAAGAGTTTTTCTTCTGAGATGGGATAAGGAGGATGAAAGAACGCTGAGCTTTTCATACGTAGAGTGGAAGGCTTCAGTGACAGAAATACAAAAGAGAGGTCTACCTATTATAAGTTATGGAAATAAGGGAGTTGTGGATTCTAGTGAATGTTTAATGCTGAAAGGATCAAAGATGAAACCACTGACCATAATGAAATGAAGCTTTTAGAAAGAGAAGTGTCAAGAAGGATTATTTGACTATGGTGATAGGGACAGCTCTTGAGAACAGATGTCTTGATGAATTTTGATATCTGACTTACTGGAAATGAAGGAATAGCAGAGGTGAAAAAATAAAACTTTATTGTCAGAGAGTGGGCCTGACAAGTTTAAGATTTCTGAGTTGTCAGTTCTGAGAAATGGCATAATAAATTAGACTGCAGCAGGAGAAATGTCTGGCCATGATTCTGACAGGTCAATAATGTAAGCTCTGAAGTACCCACAAAAAGTGCCTAAGAGTCAAGGCAGAAAGGGGATGGGCAGTAAGGTGATGAAGTCCTCCATTCTTTTGGAGGATTGGTCTCCTGTTAAGTAGATGAAGAGAAAGAAAAAGAAGTGACTTAGCTTAATATTTTCTGAGCTTTGACTAAGGCAAAAAGTTACTGACAACCAGATTGTGAGGCAGATGTGTAATTTCTCTCCACAGTGTCTAACACATAGCACACGTAGTGTAAAAGATTACCAAAGAATAAAAGGATGCTGGAGGATATGCTAGAAGAAATACTGGAAAACCTAAAGCCCACCTCACAATCTGACCACCAGCATATGAGATAAAACAGAATACGCAGCAGCCACGAAGAGTGCATGGAGGTGAGCGGTGTCACTAAAAGAAAGTTGGGCTCAGAGAGGAGAGGTGGAAAAGCTGAAAAGGAAGGTCAGTGGGAGAAGGACAGTTCAAGTAACAGCCTCATATGTGACTGATTTAAACTAGAAAGCCAGGGTAGCAACTGAGAGTCTGAAATGCAACTGTCAAGCAGATCCACATTTCCACCTGCATCAAGTCAGAAAGTATTGTCTAGCTTGCAAATTTCTTTGAAAAAAAGGCTTATCTAGGGAAGAAAATTAAAAGGAGTATATTTTTTAAAAGTCTTATTGAGAGGTATGTTTGGCACACTATAAATAAACTGCACATATTTAAAATGTGCATTTGATATGTTTGGGCATATGTATTCACCCATGAAACCATTACCACAGTCAAGATAACGAGTAAATCTCCCCCAGAAGATTCCTCCTGCTACTTTGTAATTCCTCCCTCCTGTCCCTTCCAGACCTACTCTTGCCCTCCCACCCTTATCCCCAGGCACCACTCATTTGTTCTCCGTCTCTATAGATAAGTTTGTAATTTGGGCAGTTCTTAAATATAAAACCATACAGCTTATACTCTTTTTTTGTCTGGTTTCTTTCCTTCCACAAAATGATTTTGGAAATCATTCATGTTGTCGCATACATAAATAGTTCACTTCTTTTTATTACGGAATAGTACTCAATTGTATAGATATACCAAAATGTCTTTACCCATTTACCTGTTGATAGTCATTTGAATTATTTTCAGTTTTTACCTACTGCAAATAAAGCTGCTAGAGACATTTGTGTACGAGTCTTTGTATGGATATATGCTTTTATTTATCTCAGGTAAATGTCCAGGAGTAGAATGGCTGGGTCATATAGTAGCTGTATATTTAACTATTCAAGACTCTGCCAAATTGTTTTTCCAAAATGGTTTTCCATTTCTATTCCCACCTGTGGTGTAGGTGTAAGAGACTTCCAGTTGCTCCACATTCTCCCCAATACTTGGTATAATCAGTCTTTTTAATTTTATACATTCTAATTGGTGTATAATGACATCTCACTGTGGTTTAAATTTGCATTTCCCTAACAACTAATAATAATGTTGAGCATCTTTTCATGTGCGTATTTGCCATATATACATCATCTTGGCAAAATATTTGTTCAAATCATTTGCCTGTTTTATTGGGTTGTTTTCTTATTTATTGAGTTGTGAGAATTCTATATTTTAAATATAACTCTTTTACTAGATAAGTGATTTGCAAGTATGTTTTTACCAATCTTGCCTTGTCGTTTCATTCTCTTAAGAAACAGAAGTACGTTTTGAAGAACAGAAGTTCTTAATGTTAATGAAAACGTGTTTATTTATTTTTTAATTTTATGGATCATGCTCTTGGTGTTGAATCTAAGAAATCTTTGCCTATTTCAAGGTCACTGAGAGTGCTTTCGATGTTTTCCAAGAGTTTTATAGTTTTAAGTTTTACATATAGATCTATGGTCTATTTTTAATTAACTTTTTTATACGGTGTGAGGTATGGATTGAAGTTAAATAACTGTTTTGTACCTGAAAGTGATCTTAAAGATCTTTCAATCTAACCCCTATGCTTGTAGATGGTATCTACATTATCAGACAGTGGCACAATTGATATGTCTAAAAATATACACCCGTAAAGTAGATTTGAGACCTAAGTTCAGATCTAAAGACTAAATCAAAAGTCTGTAATACACCTTTATGTCCTCAGTGTAGCCTGGTTATAGAAAAATCCAGCAATTATAACACATGCTGATCTGAAAAGCTATTTTAACATGTTTAAATTATCTATCTCCAAAGTATATTTTTAAAACATCATGTAACAAAAAGTAAAAAGAAAATCTTATTGAAAAAAAGGATATTTTAAAGGATATCTCCCATGACAGAGGTAAGTAACGACATCTATTGACGAAGTTGCGGCATTGTGTCTCAACTATCCCAGGAGAAAGTTTAGGACAAATCTTGACTGATATTTATTTGATATTATTACCTTTTTTCAAAAGGGCAAATGCTTTGCTCAAGTGTCAACATCAAGAGAGCAAAACCTATGGTGTACGAGTGACACTTCCCGGTTGTACTTCCTACTTTGCCTCTGACCTATGAAGCCTCAAAATTGACTATTCTGAGGAAGGATATGCCAGTGAGGTTGGAGCCATGGATTAACGGCTTCAGCTCAGCAGTCGGAGTGTCCACATTTTAAATTATCCCTTATTCTACCTTCCCTGGTCACTGTTTGAGCATATTTCTTTTTCACTGTTAGTGTTAAAATATCACTGCCATGTAGGTTTTTTCTTTCTCACTTTTGATCCTATTTCCTTTCACATTAAAATTTTTTTTTCTGATTTCCCAAAATTATCAAATGCATACAGCTACCTTCTTCTTTTCTTCCTCAAATAATATTAAGTATATAACATATATACATACATATGTTGTTATATCAAGATTATTGACATACAAATCCAAAGCTAGCTAGCAAATGCAAAATTTGATTCCCAATGCAATTTTAACTCAGCAGAGCAGCCTTGGTAAATTGATGAGAGAGAAATAAGTAGCTTATCTTGTAGAGGTACCACCAGATCTATTTCCAGTCTTAGGGTATTTCAGGAAATTGTTTATTTCAATAAACTCACTTAATGCAAAAGATAAGCTCATTAAGGCTTGTAAATCACTTTGTTAAAGACTGAAACATAAGTTCACTAGTGAAGCTCACTATATAGGTAATAAACCTAAACACTTTTATAGCATAAATACTCATTCTTCTCATAAATTCAAGTTTACATCTGTAGGCTTTGTTTAAAGCAATTTTCAGTGAATCATTTTCTGACTACTAGGTCCAAAATGATTTTTTTAACAGTGCACAACAGGAAATGTTTAATATAAACTGTTTTCTGAATTGTCTTTATTATTGTTTTCACAGCAGCCACAATGTGATAAATATTGGAAAGGTACTATTATATTCCAGCCTCAC
Source organism: Eschrichtius robustus (assembly GCF_028021215.1). Taxonomy (NCBI): domain Eukaryota; kingdom Metazoa; phylum Chordata; class Mammalia; order Artiodactyla; family Eschrichtiidae; genus Eschrichtius; species Eschrichtius robustus. The sequence continues at coordinate 5,937,400 of NC_090832.1, read as the reverse complement.
TTTCAAGTAGATACTATTCAAAAGCATAAGAGACAAAGAAAATACAACAAAAAGTTATTACAAAAAGTAGGCAAAATACAGGAAATCTCTTATTCAGCCTCTCAACTTCACAGGTTTTTTTTAACAACTCTAAAAATAACCAGGAAGAGTCCTCTTTGCTTAACAGCACATGAGACTCTCTTATTTCCTTTTCTTCCATTCAGAAAATAATAAAGTGGAAGATAAAGTAATATACTACCAAAAAACGCAGACAAGAACAGATGCTCTTGTAAGACTTCCTACTCTTTAAGTTATAAGATAAATGTAACTCAGGAAAATGTTATCATGAAATAAAACTGCCATGACAGAAATTAAAACTTAAAGCTATATTGGATGTCCAGTGTTGGTCTTGGGTATATTTTTATATGTGACATTTTAGAAAAATAATCTGGCTGTACATGTTTATCAGCTTTAAACTGTTCCTACCCTTTGACTCAGTAAATCCCATTCCTCTGAATCTAGCGGAAATCCTCAAAAACTTATTCTAAATTTGAAGAAAGCTTCACACACAAAGATGTCCATAGCAATGTGATGTGCAATAGCAACATATTGAAAACACCTCAGCTATCCAACAACAGGGAATTGATTAAGTAAAATACGGTGTATTTCATTCACTTGGTGGATCATTACGCAGGGATTAAAATCTCTTTGCATACAAAATGTATGAACCCTGTAATATTAAACGAAATTTTCAGATATAGAACTGTACAAAGAAAATAATTATAGTTACATTAAAAATGATTCATAGAACCAAAAACACTGAAGAAATCCACTATCACTAAAAACTTGAACAACAGTTTTATTGGGGCAATGAGAGTACAATAATTTTTATTTTTATTTTACTTTCTTGTACTTTACAAATATTATTTAATAAGCATATGTTATTTCAAAACATAAAATATTTGGTATTTTTAATAAGAGAGCCAGAAACTAGAAATCTGTTCATGCTTCTCCAGCAGTGAAGGAGAGGAGACTATTTTATTCTAGGCCTGTGCTGTCCAAGAAAGCAGTCATTAGCCACAGATAGCCATTTAAATTTAAATTAATTAAAATGAAATAAAATTCGAGTGCTCAGTAGTCATATATAGACAGCAGAGAGAACACTTCCATCAGCCCAGAAAATTCTATTGGAAAGAGCTGCTCTAGATAATTTGCACAACCCCACAGAGAGGAGGATGATTCAAAAGGTGCAAGCCTCTCTGGTTAGTCTATGCTAAACCAGCAACCTCAGTCTACTGAGGGGGCCTATCCTACAGGATGGAATACTCTATAAAATGGCTGGCTCCTGGGTCAGTAGCAAATGAACTATCCTTGCTTTATATACTTCTGCTAGTTTCATGGGGATATTTTTTTCTGGTGTATAACAAATTCATATGAAAATCATGTCTCTTGGAGGTTTACCAACTTGAAAAAAAAAACAACTATAATTCACTCTAAAATAGAACAAGTCCACCAAAAGGCAGCCTTTGCAGAGAATAAACAAATTCCTCTTTGTATTGTAACAATGGCTTGGCTTGGGGAGGCAGAAATAGAGGAAACAAAAAGAGAATTTTAGCAATAATATTTTTAAAATTATTTTTTCTTTTAAAAATTTCTGTTAAAAAGGGCAAAAAAGAAGAAATTCTTTTTTGATAAAGAATTTATCAAAAATATAAATATAGATATATAAATATTTATCTACATTATCAAAAATATAAATATAGATATTTATATATAGATATACAAATATTTATCTACTTGATACTTTTAAGTAGATAAATATTTAAGAGTGAAAATACATACATCTTTCAGAAAATGCAGTAGCATAAAGCAGTAAGAATACAATTCACTGCATCATTAATACAAGTTTTATCTACTACAGTATTTTATGCATCTGGTATTCCATTACATATTACACATTTCCCAGTAGAAAGTTTATTTAATTTTCTTGATTTACCCTCATCATTGTATGAAGATGTTCCAATCAATTTTAAAATAATAGGCTGACTTCACTTTGAATATGCAGACTGCATTTTACTGACATATTGTGAACACTACAAAAGGCCGACTATCTTTGTTGAAGTATGCCAAGAAACTCTGATTTTTTTCAGCCTTTTCCACCTTTGAGATTTAAAACTCAACACTTCAGCCAAAAAAACTGAGGAGGCATAAACTATAACTATTAAGACAAGTTGCATTTAAAAGTGTTTTAATTCCCCACAGCTTTCTACACAATTCGAAAATTATGTATATTTTTAAAACTTACAAAATGTTCCTTAAGAGTTGGGAATTTTATTCCCATAGCAATTAATATCAGTGGATAATCCTCAAAAAGTATAAACTTTAATGACTGGTTTAAAAAAATGTGTCTATTTAGAGAAGCAAATAGTCACAAAAACACGCTTAGTATTTGGAGTCAGAAGGATTGGATTTGATTACCAATTCTGTTGATTCTTTAAACCCGTTTCTTTATGGAGAAAATGGGGCTAGTAAGAAGGCATAATTTAAAGGGGGTGGTTGTAGTGATGATACAGAGCATGACACAAAGAGCAGGTTACTTATTTTTAACTCTGATCAATGTTAATAAGGAAAATCATTTGAAACAAAACCAGAACAAAATAGTTATGATTGAAAAACAAATCACAGCGACTTCCCTGGTGGTGCAGTGGTTAAGAATCTGCCTGCCAATGCAGAGGACACAGGTTCGAGCCCTGGTCCAGGAAGATCCCACATGCCGCAGAGCAACTAACCCTGTGTGCCACAACTACTGAGCCTGTGCTCTAGAGCCCACACCACAGCTACTGAAGCCCGCACGCCTAGAGCCTGTGCTCCACAACAAGAGAAGCCACCACAATGAGAAGCCCGCACACCACAACGAAGAGTAGCCTCCACTTGCCGCAACTAGAGGAAGCCCACATGCAGCAACAAAGACCCAATGCAGCCAAGAATAAATAAAATTAAATCTTTAAAAAAAAGATTTAATTTACACTAACAAATGTAAAATAGATAGCTAGTGGGAAGCAGCCACATAACGCAGGGAGATCAGCTCAGTACTTTGTGACCACCTAGAGGGGTGGGTTAGGGAGGCTGGGAGGGAGATGCAAGAGGGAGGAGATATGGGGATATATGTATATGTATAGCTGATTCACTTTGTTATAAAGCAGAAACTAACACACCATTGTAAAGCAATTATACTCCAAGAAAGATGTTAAAAAAAAAAACACAGAAAAAACAAATCACAGCAAGATAACCTTCCTTTAAATATATCTATTAATATAAACAAACAGACCTGTGAAAAATATAAATAAGGGAATAAGTATTCCTTTATCAACTGTGCCATTAAATAGAACTTCCTGGGACTTTTCAAATGTAACTTAAGTATGTAACTTAGACATAATATTCTTTATAAACACAGTTATGATATAAAGATTTGCAATTTATATAAATTGCATCTGTCATATTGATGAGTCAGCAGGTCCTGACATCCTCCTACCCATATTCAAATCAGTCCCACAACTGACTAGCTCTGGACCTTGGGCAGCTTGCACCTCTGAGCACTAATGCTCTCATCTGTAAGATGAGGATGATGACACCAACTTCATGGTGCTGCTGTGATAACTAATTATGCTGCCATGAAGACTGTCTCACAAAAGATGTGTACTATAAAGTTTCAGTGAACGTTTGAAGTAATTTTAGCAGCGTGATTGGTTGTGAATACTGTGTCCTCACATAGTAGGGAAGAGTGAGCAAGCTTTCTGGTGTCCCTTCTTATAATGGCACTAATCCCATTATGAGGGCCCCACCATCATGACCTCAACTAAACCTAATTACCTCCCAATAACCCATCACATTAGGGGGCTGGGGCTTCAATATATGAATTTGGGAGCAGTGGGACAATTCAGTCCATAGGAGCAACTTACAATGAATCAGTGCTGAAAGAGGGCCCTGAATATTTGGCAGTACATGGAAATTATGATAAAAAGAAAGAAAGACTTAAAGCTGTGTGGAGAAGAACTTAAGCTATATTCCTGAGAACATCTTAAGAGTCTTTTCTAGAAGAACCATTTCCTTCTACTTTTTCTGTATGGGAAAGAGATGAGATAAAGCTGGATAAATTTTTTTTTTAATATTTTATTTATTTATTTATTTATTTATTTATTTTGGCTGCTCTAGGTCTTTTTTTTTTTTTTTAAAGGAATTCCTTTATTTTTATTTTTTATTTATTTATTTATTATTATTATTTTTTTTTTGCCGTGTTGTTTCTTCGTTTCTGTGCAAGGGCTTTCCCCAGTTGCAGCAAGCAGGAGCCACTCTTCATCGCGGTGCATAGGCCTCTCACTATCACGGCCTCTCTTGTTGCAGAGCACAAGCTCCAGACGCACAGGCTCAGCAGTTGTGGCTCATGGGCCCAGCCGCTCCACGGCATGTGGGATCTTCCCAGACCAGGGCTCGAACCCGCGTCCCCCGCACCGGCAGGCAGACTCTCAACCACTGCGCCACCAGGGAAGCCAAGCTGGATAAATTTAAGTTAATGTTCATAAACTGCCATGCCTCTTTTTAACATGGTCATCATATTGCAGAGGTTATGTATCTGAAAATGACAGAAGAGTAATCACACTTTCGATTATGAACAATCTATATGAAACACAAAATTAGTCTTCTGAGAAACGATAACAATTTGTTACTGAAGACATGTATGCAAACTGTCCCACCTGTGTTACTTTTCATACAGGCCAAACCTAGCAGGAATCTCTAATTATCGTACCAGTTGGATGGCTTAACAAGGGTGTTGCCAGTCCACAAACGCAATTTGATTCTCAGCATGACTGCAAGAATGGCAATTTACAACCTCCAGCAACAAGGAACTATGAATATTAAAGTCTTGTTAATTTATACAATGGAGAGCACACTGCCCTTAGATTAGCCAGAACAACAGAAAAGGAACATTTTTGAGGACCCTTATATTAATACTACACTTATTATTTGGTGCTAAATTTGGATTACAAAAATTATGGTAATAATTCTAACAGTTATGAAGCACACATACCTGTGATCAAGGTATTTATTATAATTACTGTGCTCAAACCAAATATTTTACTTAAGTAAAATATTAAGTAAGCAGCCTGAATTAAAAATCAAGTCTAAGGTAAATACCTAAATTACAAATGGTACTAGTTTACAAATGGATGAATCTCACAGACATAATACTGACTAAAAGAAATCAGACATAAAAGAAAACATAATGCATGATTCTGTTTACATGAAGTTCAAGAACAGGCAAAACCAATTTGTGGTGATAGGTGTCAGAGGGTGGTTACTTTTGGTGTGGTTATTGACGGCGAGAGTGCATGAGGGAGCCTTCATGACTGTTAGAAACATCCTATATCTTAACCTGAGAGGTGAAAACACTGGTATATGCATATAGAAGAATTCCTTGAGCTCTACACAGAAGATTTGTGTGTTTCACTATTTGTGTGATGTACCTCAACTGAAATGAAAAAAAAAAAAAACCTGTATGAATGTAGTATTAGATAACTATCTAATAAAAATGAGTAACAGATCAACACTACTAGGTAACTAATACATACACAATAATTTTTTTCTTTCATAAGACAAAATTTTCAATTTTAACTATACTTTAGTAAATACCAAGGGTTCCCTTAGAAGGTTATAAAACACATCTTGTGTACCACAGCATTACATATTTTACATTTCAATGTGGCTACAACTCAATCCTCCTGTCAAGATTCCCACAGAAGCTGGGCTATTGATAAAACAATTGCTACTCGTGTAAGGAGTTTTATTCGCTCTTGTTGCCTATCAGCTTAATACATAGCAGAAAATATACTTGAAAAGGACAAAGTTCTATAAACAGGACTAAATGATTATGGAGCAGGCATCTTTATAATTGTGTTTTTACTTTTTTTCCTAGTTGTTTCTCAAGAAGTACAGCCAAAATTGAACCATAAAGCTTTCCTTGTCTGAAAGGCATCAGCCTACCACACTAAACCACAAAGATAGAGAGATGGTTATTTATGAAGAAATATTATTTGCTATTATCCTTTTGAGATTCTACGAAAGGGCTAAATATTGATGTATTTCCAAGTCACCTTTCCCCAATTTCTTGTATTAACAAGCAGAAGTATGTTGTAGATGCTCCTAATTTGTCAACAGCAGGTGAGCAGAACTGTTGTACAGAGCACACTTCTCTCATTCCTACAAGGGGTCTGCAACCCTGCGAGTTATTAATAATTCATGGTCTTTCTTAGTTCACAACAGGGGCATTACTCAGAGGGCATCATTCTTATTGAAAGAAGTTAACGGCGATGGGCCTTCAACACACAAGTCAAACAAGAAGGCTTCTATGAATTTGTGGACATTTAAGACCTGTTAAAGAGCTCCAGTTACTATAGCCCCTCCTCCCCCAAAAAAAACCCTCAGCATTCTTCACCTATGTTTATTATGCCTGTTAGGTTAAATCTAACCATTTTTAGAGTTTTACTAGTTATATTAACATAGAAATTCTCTTAAAATCATTTCACTTTGTTGTGTGTTGAAATAGCCAATGCTACTGGGTATAATTATGATTCTGTTTATTGAATTAGTTTCTCCAAACTATCCTTTTGGGCAGGACTATGACATCCATTATAACACTAGAACTTTTGGGTTCCAGCATTATTTATTTATCAAGGAAATACATGAAGGATCCCAATGTCTTCATGACTGAAAACAAACAAGTCTCCAGGAAAAGGAACACCATCTTTTATGGTCCTTCTCAATATGCTTAGGCCCCCTGGGTAAAATGTAATCCACTCTATAAAATTCATCTCACATAACAGGAGTCCCATCTCAGAAGCCTAAAGGGGAGAATCAGGCAAGAGTTTAAGATAGTAGAACAAGGCAAAGCCTGTGGGCTGTGACTGCATGCCCTGCTTCTTACAAGCACCACAAAAACAAGAGAAAATCAAAACCAAATATTGTTAGGCCAAACATGCCTATAGAGGTGTGGTCACCAATTTCAGACCAATGGCATAAATTGGAACTCTTTAGTCTGAGTACATGACAACTCGGAACAGGATGTATTACTCCCTCTAAATGCAAGACATTCATGTTGGTTAAATCAGAGCATTTATTTATTTTCCTGAAGATGTATTTAAGGATATACACTTGATATTATTTAAAATGTACTCCAACACAACTTAAGTTTCAAGTAAAGTTTAGATTTCCTGAGTATCAGTAAAAAGCAACCTTGCTCTAGCTAAAAATAATAATAATACCTAAATTTTACTGAGCACTTACTATGTTCCAGGTATCTCGCTAAGCACTTTGCTTGTATTAATACACTTACAATGCTCATGACAATCCTATGGAGTAGGTACTATTATTATCTCCATTTCACAGATAGGAAAATCAAGCAGACACCGAACGGTTAAGTAATTTGCCCACAGACACCCAGCTAACAAATAATGTAGCTGCTGTTCAAACCCAAGCTATCTGTCTTCAGAGCCCACACTCCCACATTTGATGCTCTCTGCCTCTTAGTTAAAAGCACTATCCATTTACTCCACGTGAAAGGATCATTATGGAAAAGGAATAGCTTTCACTCATTAGCACGACTGAATCAGTTTTGGGGATTTATCCCATTTATCCCTTACATTTATCCCATACAAAAATAAATAGAAATCCACCACCAAAATCACTACATCAATGACACCTGCTCTGCTACTAGGCAAAAGAGTTTCAACAACTAAGAAAGAAAAGGCTTTTAGACAACCTGTAAATGCGTAAAGTTCCTGATAATAATAGATAATAGACAGCAAGTCAAATTGGGAAAAATTTGATTCTATAACCACATCTCGCTCTCTTCCCTTACTTGAAATTGACATCTTCAAAGTCTCTGGTTCCTTTAAGATTCTAACTATGTCGAATCAGAGGTTCATCTTTATATTTTCTTTTACTAATAGAATGCTCCAAGACAGAATAAGTACAGAAATTAAGGGATCTTTGAAAACCCTTCAGTTTTTCTTTATTGATAATTCCAAATTTTAAGTTCTACTGATCTGATGGTTACAGAATATAACTACCAGATCTCCCTCTTGTCACTGAATGCTATGCCTACATCCTGCAATAAACAGTTTTGGTCATGAAGGATATGATGTCCTAAAAAATGGAGTCTTCCGTAGCAATACTATAATCATTTACCTGGGGAGTCTGCTATTCACCTCTTTCAAAACAAAAAGAACTCCACAAGAATGAAAGTGAGTATGTTATTTATTTTCTGCATGTGATAAGCATCAGATTATACATAAGGAATCTTTTCACAAACACATAAAAAGCTTTTGCCAATAAAAGTCCTTACTATATCTAAAGACAAAGAAATGTAAAGCTAGAACATTTCAATCAGATAATTATAAAAGTAAAAATATTTTTCTCAATTTATACATACTCAAAATAAACTTAAAATGAAATGTTTTAGCACCAAATATCTTAACTACTTTTTACAGCGAATTAACAATACATGCTACTATCTCATAATAGACACAGCTATATGACATGCTGCATAACAGATTAGTGCCAGAAAATGTCAACTTTTTGCATAATTTCAAGAGTATGTCCCAAAGAAAAAATCTTGGCCTCAAGATTTCAAGATCATAATCAATATGGTTAAATGCACCTCCCATTCTGTGCTCCTCCAAACAAACCTCTCATTAGATATCCCAAGAAAAAAAGTTCTACAGTTAAAGAAGTTTGGATAATACTTAAAGAATCAAAATGTGCTTTATCTTATTAAAGGCTCTGAGGAGTCCTGCTTTGTTTTTTTTTTTTTTACAGTTAACTTTCTTTACCCAGTGTTTCTCAAGCTCAGTTGACCCATAACCTTTTTTATCAAACCATTAACAGCTTTGGAAAATACTCCTTCATGAACACATTTGGGGAAATGTATTCAGTGTTTTCCAGTTAATAAATTTACCTTCTACTTGCATCATTCTCACTTAATTATTTTATGTTCAAAACAAGTATTTATCAGGTAAAAAGTTCCACCAAATAACCAATGAGAAATGAATCCTTTTGTGAGCAGTGGGGAAGGAAGGTAGCCCTATCTCCCTGAAGCAGCAGTAGCCTCAGGTAGCATGACAGGGAAAAGAGAAATCTGCCAAAGGGTCACTTTGGGCCACACCTCACTAACTCTTGCTAGATCTCCCCCTTGCTGGGCACATGGGTGATAAGATTTTTATAAAAGGCCATGGATACCTACATGCACAGATAACACAAATCTATTATATCTTTAGAGGTCGATAGACACCAGGAGTTATGAACACATACTCAGAGACTTCTATGGCTGCCTCAATTTAAGTCATTCTTTGTTTGCTCTAGCTAAAAATGTATTTTAAAATTATATAAAGAAATCACATTAATGAGAACGGACAGCCAGGAAGAATCAATGTACAACCACTGTATTGACAAATGTCAGTGGTAGATACAGAAGACTGGACACAGACACTGGTCAAATCAATGAACAGAGCCTTGCACATCTAAAGCAGTGGCTTTCAGAGTTTTTAAATCACAAAACACAATAAGAAGCACATTCTATATCAAGACTTGATAAACACATATACATTCACAGGTCCCTAAGGGAAATCAGTTTCATGAAACCATGCATACCTTCCTAGATGAGAAGCTCTCTCCTTTCTCCTCTATTCTACTCTATTCTATTCCATTAAACAAAAAATAAAGACTAGTTATAACTTGCTAAATTCACTTTGTGAGCCACTATCAGCTCACTAAGCCACACTATATAGCTCTGATCTGAAGGAGATGAGAAAGCCAGCACAGTCAGAATACTCAGCAGCAGAGAAATAGTAACAATGCCCAAAACAGACATCGAGGTTTCCAGGCTCCCACTGCCTCCAGCAAAAGATGTATCCAAGTGAGACCTCTGGAATCATGACAATATCTACCATCTTAGACTTAAAAGACTGAACTGTTCCTGCACGTAGCCTCATGAGAATATGCTCCAGGAACTTCCTTATCCAGGCCAGGTACAACTTTCAAAAACCCTGGCGTTATATATTGCATAACATGCAAGGAACAGTACATCCAAACACAAGCATGCTCCCACTGACACAGGAGTGAAGAAAAAATGTAGAATTCTTCAAGGCGCTGGAAAAGCCCTACCTCCTCCTTCCCTTTTCCTCCACGCCACCCCTCCTCAACTCGAAGTCTCCACCATCACCAAAGATAACAGGGCTAGTTTCATTTATGCCCCTCACTCCACACTTCCTATCCTCCTTCCTGGCTTTTTTTTTTTTCCAGAAAAATATCAATATATATTATATTATCTGCTTTACTATTTGTCCACTATAAGCTCTTTAAAGGGGGGATTTCTCTTTGTTTCATTCACTTATATCAGTGTTCAGCGCACTGTAGGCACACAGTAAATGTCCGTTGAGACACAGAGAAAAAAAGAGAGGGAGGAAGGGAAAGAAGGAAGGAAAAGAAAAAATAAGAGAAGGCAACATGTATAGCCCTAATCCACCATCTTCAATCTCTTTAAACCTGTATAGCCTGGTCAAAGCACTTATCTGAACACTACATTTCTACAGAACCAGAACAGAGATTAGTTTCCCTGAAGTCTCCAGGAACCATGCTAATGATCCCTTAGTGAAACCGCAGGGCCTATCCTGTGAGAGTCACAGCTACGGTTAAGTTTGGGAATTCCCTAACCGTGCCCTCACCTCACTTGATTATATAATATAGCAGGGTTATATTTCCATAAGAATTGCGTATTACTTAATAAAACAGAAGCAGTCAAGCCAAGATGAAAAAGGTAAAGGAAAACTGAAGAAAGCAAGATAACCATGAAAAAGGTAAGAAACATATTTGATGGAAATGGTTTTCTTTAGGCAGAAAATTACAAAATATTAGAGAAAGAAGAAACCTTAGAAATAAAGTAGTCACTCCTCATTTCATAAAAAACTGAGGCCCAGAGATTTAAAAATAGCTAACATTAATATAAACAATTACTGCAGAAATTTTGAGAGCGTCTCCCTCAAAGGCACCAGTGAGTGGCAGTGAAAGTATTCGTTTTCTCATCATTTTGAGATAATAAAGGTTACTAAACAATGATGTTAGTTCTTTGACCTCATCTTCCACTGTAACATTGCTGCAGCTCTTTGCTCTGCCCTACCCTAATTCTGGCTTCAGGTAGAGAGCACAGAAGGATCCAGGTGCTCAGCTTAGGAAATGAGTATCTAGTTACAAAGAGTCTATTGTTACCGGTTTCCTGGTACCAGAAGTCTGGCCCGAGTCTACGAACTATATTGGTCCTGGGACCATGGCTCCAACTATAGTGTGACCCATTTAGCTATATGCTTGTGTATCCCCAGTGCTTGTTTATTTCCAGGTTTCTACCCATTATGTGATCACTATTGTTTATTTCTAAGACCTTCATCCAGACAATCGAACTGAGATTTCATTGCCCTGTGCATTAATTAGCATAGACTTGTGCTACGCTGTGTAACTCAGCAGGCCTGGCATGTTCAATCTCTGCACGTCCTGAAGAAAACACTGGCCCTTGACTGGCTTCTGGGACATAACCTCTAAGCCCTGGGAAAATTCAAGCATCTTTTATACCTGGAGTCTTGGGCCCCACCATATAGGTTATGCTCACAGTGTGATTTATGATGAACACCTGATTTTGTTCAACTAGAGCCCTGGGCCAGTTTGACCTCTGGAGGGGCTAAAGATGGAGTAACTAAGGCCAGCCATGCTGGTGCTCCATGCTATGACACAACCCAAGAAAATCCCTGGAAACCAAGGCTCAGTGAGCTTCTCTGATTGAAACAGTCCATGAACATCATCACACTTCATTAAGCGCTGCCCCTACAACTCCACTGGGAGAAGACAACTGGAAGCTTGCACCTGGTCTCACCTGGGCTCTGTCCTACACAGACACACCTGGATGTATTGCCCTTTGCAAATATTGTGGTTTTTACAAACGGAAGGTTTGTGGCAACCCTGCGTTGTTAGATGACGGTTAATATTTTTTAGCAACAAAGTATTTTTAAATTAATATATGTACATGTTTAGACATAGTGCAACTGCACACATAATAGACCACAGTATAGTGTAAACATAATTTTTATATGCACTAAGAAATCAAAAAAATGTGTGAATTGCTTTATTGCAATATTTGCTTTATTGAGGGTGGTCTGGAACTGAACCCGTAGTATCTCTGTGGTATGCCTGTAGTCCTTCTACCTTTGCTTATTTTAATCTGTATCCTCTGCTGTAATAAACCATAACTGAGGATAACAGCTTTTCTGAGTTCTGTAGTACTTCTAGCAAATTGAACCCAAGGGTGGTCTTGGGGACCTGGGACATAGACTATTTTCCCACAAGTATCTCTAGTATTCAATCAGCCTTATTATCCAACTCCTTGGTCATGACCACTCTCCGTTCAAACTAATATCCATTGACCCCTTAAGTTTAATCAGCCTCAAGTCTCAGCAGAAATAGATTCACAGAAAGAATAAGCCCATATAATTTGCGTCAGAAAAAAAAATAAAAAGCAACTTCTGAAATGTAAACCAGTTATAGGAATCAACATAAAATGAATGAATGAGACTGACCAACTGCAAACTAGATTATTTTCAGCTTGTTGCCGATCTATTTTCCAGGTAAGAGATTAATGTGCCTCATAAATTCAGCCCTGTAAGATTTATATGCCCCACAAGGTTCTGCCTGGAGCAGCCATCTTGCCTTTCTTTCTGACCCATCCTGTCATACTGATCACCTTACAACATCTGCCACGAATGCTGCATCCTCAGTAGAGATGATGTGGTGAGCCACCCAAACATTCACCATGTAGGTATAAGAATCAAAGAAGCATGGCGTCAGTCCTGCTTTGGGCAATAAAGGATAATGAGAGTTTATCTTCAGGTTTTTCTCTTAACATGGTTTTGGGCTGACAGTGAACAGCTGCACCAAAAGCAATCCACAACCAATGTAAGGGGTGGGAACAGCACCGGAGCCATCATCTCTGACAGCCCCTTCCCCCAATGTATGAAAGGCACTCAAACTGGAAAAGGAGACTCTCCATCCATTAGACTTCATTCCTCTATCACCAAAATATGAGATGTCAACAACTAGGTTTTTTTTGCTTCTAAGAAACTTTGGTTACTGACATACAGACCCCTCAAAATATTCAAATTCACCGATTCCGATCTCAAAACTCTTGGTGCTTACTAAAAGTTTAACTGCAGCCTTTTGAGGAGTTGCGTAGCGACTGAAAGAATCATTCAAACAGGAGGTAAATAACAGGAATAAGTCAGCTAATTGAATCTGCATGTGAATTTTTAATACGACACACAAAAATTACTGAATATACAAAAAAATGTGCCTGTTGGCCTTGTGCAGTTCCTGGGATAAATATTGGAGCAACTTGGTGTTTTTAGACATAGAAGAGGAAATACGGAGTTCTGGGAGGCATTTCTGTCAACAGCTGCAATCAGTAGCTGAATCATGATTGCTTCTCTCATTCTACAGGCCAGAGATAAGGGCAATAATCATGGCAAATGGCAGAACAAGAGGCCTCCAGAAGCAGAACTAAATATAAAGAATAAGCATACGTGATGTATTACTTTTATGGCAGCCATTTGGAAACCTGCCCATCAGCACTAGTGTTCCTGGAAGCAAATGAGCAGATGGGCACCTCTAAGCTTAGAGACCCACTTAAAGTTACTCAAAATTTAATTGTATCACACTCCTCAAGAGAAATTATAGTCCTGGAAGAATTCATTTACCTGTGACTATTCTAAGAACAGTTAACAGTTGAAAATTATATACAAGTCAAATTAAGTTAAATTTTAATGTTCATCCCTTAAAAAAATTATCATTATCTGGTATAGAATTTTTTAACCAGATTTAAAAATTAATTTCATTTGATGATACATTATGTTTTGAAATTTAATGATACATGTGGAATAGTTTGTTTCCCAAACTAGTTCCAAAGCAGGTTTCATGTTAAATGTGAAGTTTCAGTTCAAAAGGAATGGTCCTTATCTGGATTTTCTATGTCAGATCCACATTCATTTTTATAGCTAACATAAGATTTAGCACCACAACAATTAAGTGAATAAAGTGGTAGATGGATTTGTCAGTATGCTTCTCAGCTCTAAAGCTTTGAAGTCAAATCCCGGTAACTGTCAATATGTTCCTATCATGTCCATACCTGTCATCTGCACCACAAGTCAGTGTAATCTGCAGACAGAAATGAGAAGAAATTGAACATATTTTATGGCTGTTCTGCTTGAGGGAAGAAGAATAAGGTAAATCAATACTTCTTGTCATTTCCTGAAAACACTGTATTCTCCAAGACATTTAGCCAGCATTTGCCCATTTAAGCAAGGACAAAAACATAAAAAAAGTTTTTAACTCAGAAAATTAGCATGTCGATATTTCTGGGTCACAGAAATTGAAGTCATATCAAGCATTGCTTCAAAATCTAAGTTAAATACATTCTCAAGGTTGGTTGCTCTCAGTAATGGCAACTATCATTAAGAAAACCTGAAATTTCAGGACTTCCCTGGTGGCCCAGTGGTTAAGAATCCACCTGCCAATGCAGGGGACAGAGGTTTGAGCCCTGGTCCGGGAAGATCCCACATGCCACGGAGCAACAAAGCCCGTGCGCCACAACTACTGAGCCTGTGCTCTAGAGCCCGTGAGCCACTACTACTGAAGCCCACATGCCACAACTACTGAAGCCCGTGCGCCTAGAGCCCGTGCTCCACAATGAGAAGCCACCGCAGTGAGAAGCCCGCGCACCGCAACTAAGAGTAGCTCCCACTCACTGCAACTAGAGAAAGCCCCTGCTCAGCAACGAAGACCCAAGGTGGCCAAAAATAAATAAATAAATTTATTTAAAAGAAGAAAGCCTAAAATTACAGGAATGAAGAGTCATATTTAACATCCTGCTATTGCCACTGAAATATCAGTAAATTTATAGCCCCATTAAAAAATGCTAGGACATGACTTTCTTTGCAAAATTAGATCTGTAAAACATTCTATGTCTTTACGCATACAGTATATTTTCCTCACTCATTGTTCCATCAGTTCAACAGGAAATTTTTCTCAAAACTATACTGTTCAGTATTATTTCTGACCTTTGGAAATGAATATTTCTTGATTACCTAGCTGTACCATTTGTACATTTAAAGAGAACAATGCAAAGTTGAGTCAGAGAGACTCCCAATGATCAGTCATAATTTAGGACATGAATTCTGAGTCTGAGCAAAATATAATTGGATCTGAGTTATAAAACATATTATAAGTATACAAATTAAAGAGGCCCCAAGCAATATTTAGGAATATTAAAAAGTATTAATAGGGAAACATGGTAAAATCAGAGGTTCATGGAGTTTAGAGTCAGAGAAACGAGAATCCAAATTGTGGCTAACAATTAACTGCTGATCTTGGGGCAGGTGTGGCCTTTCTGAGCCTAAGATGCACTTTTTGTACAATACAAATAGGCAGAGTACATGGCTGTTCTGAAGATTAGATGAGCATCTACCTATCCAACCACAGTGTCTGACATAAGGTGTTCAGTAAATGTTATTTTCTCTCTTCTACAAATGAATTGATTACAGAAAACAAATGCATGTGGGAGTGAGGGATGGAGTGAGGACAGGAGGGAACGGAGGAGTAGGTTCTAGGGAGGGGGAGAGAGAGAAGGGGGTGTAGAGAGAGAAAGAATGGTAAAGGATAAAAATGAAAGAGATATCCCAGGAGTAATGATTGCTAAATATCATGAAAACAAAAAATTAGGAAAATATAATTAGAGTGCTAGATCATTAAAATCTTGGTTTTTGAGGCCAAAGAGTTCAATTCTAAATCCTTAGGAAGATGTGGTTCTGCCTACATGAGAAAAGGCCGTGCTCATGAGAGGAAGAAGAAAGGAAGTTCAAGCCCTATTTCCTTTGTGGGTTTCTTCTTGAAACTTTTGATTTATTAGAGGTTCGTGGATTTTTCCTGCGCCCCTAATTAGGCTTCAATGGCTGGAAATGGAAAGGTCATTTAGAAGAGCATTCATTTGTTTGTGAGAAAATCAGACACTGGATTCACTGAATTGTTTATTGAAATGATTTGTAACAGGAAGGACTTTTAAAAAGATGTTCAGTCAATCTTTGAGATTACATTTTTTCATCCATAAATATTTCAGAATGATCTGTAAAAGGTAAGGACTGTTTTAAAATATACCAAAATACAATTACACATCTAAAAATATTAACAATATTCCCTTAATATCAAATTAGTATTCAATTATGTTCCACTGTCTCATAATTTTTTTAAAAAAGATCGTTTGTTGAACTCAGAACCCAAACGTTTGCTTCCAAACATCTAGGTGCTGCGGGTGGGTGGATGGCTGATTGAGAGCATAGATGAAAAAGGTCAGACATGAGATGACAATTATTAAAGTCAGACATGAGTTGACAATTATTAAAGCTGATTGGTATATGAGGGTTTATTATGTTACTCTCCCTAGTTCTGAATAACCTTCAAGTTTTTGATAATAAAAACGTTTTACGTTTTCAGTAACAGAAAACTAAACAGAAACAAATATCAACAATAAAAATATAAAAATAGAAATAGTTTTATTTTCTATGCATGTTATGGCAACAACAAGTTGGGATGCATCTATTCAAGCAATAGTTAAAGCTTCTGTTGAAGTTCAATGCAAACTTACTGAAAAACTTCAAAAGCTATTAATTAAGTTTATGGAATCAATTTTTGCATATCTAACCATTTTTAGTAGATTATCAATACTTTATTAATACCATTTCTTGAGGGAAAAATGTTAAAAATGTTAAAAATAAAAATTCCTGAGCTCCATTTCATTTCCTCTTATGTTTCCTGTAGGATAAGTGATGCTCTCACATCACAGCAAAAGTAAGGAGTACACAGTTGAGAAAGGGGAGTCATTTTAAGACCTCATAAGCCACGAAGAAAATAGAGACTGATACATACATACTTCCCTGTGCTGCCTCACCTGCTTCCCTTAGGAATAGCAACCACAGGAGACTCTGGGGGCTTGGCATGTATCTTTAGACTACATATATGTTAAGTAAGAGTCTTGTTGGTGTATAGGGATGCTTTGCATCCCTGCTTGAACATCTCAGCAGATGTGGCAGTAGATTCTAGAAGACGATCAGCTTATATAAAGCACCTGTAACTATGGCAAATCCTGCTGGTTGCCTCATCTCTCCTCCTTGTTAACATAACCCTGGTATCACTAGGTGTAGCAGGGATCCTTGATTTAAAGAACTACATTTCACAACCAGGGGTGGCCATATTACACAGTCCTTGTTACTGAGATTTAAGCGGAAGTCACTGGTGGGCTGTTGTAACGTCCTTTACAAGGGGATAGATGGGCTGGTTCCCTACATCTTGCCATTAGCCGTTTGCTCCTCTTGTCTTCCTGCTGGTAACTCCATGTGCTGGCTAGAGTTCAAGAACCATCACATGAGCATGAGGACCCCTGGCCAACCCCTAAGATTCTGGCTCACAAAGCCAAAGGGCTTCACTTTTCTGAGTCCCCTGGCCAAGAAAGACTGTTTTTCCCCCGTGCCTCAAGTGTCCACAGGTGCTTGGCCCCAGGCTAAAAGCCACTGACACCTGAATCTATTTCTATAGCTCCCTATCTCCCTTCCCCCAAGCCAGCACGCACTTGCCACCAGGCTTTCTGCTTCTCTTCACCCTCTACTACCTTTAGTCAGTTGTTTTGTATTATGTCAAAGATTTATAGCTATTTCCCTTTGAGGTGGGAGTTTCCAGTAGGGTCTTAATCCCTCATAGTTGGAAGCAAAATCCCTTAATTTCACCCCTAATTAAGCCCAAGAAACTGCTAGAATATAGACATTACTATAAATGGTTTCTTGATCAGAGTGGTTCTCACAAAACCAGCCCCAGTGATGGAGTTCACAGAAACAACAGTACTTCAAAATTTTTTGAAGAGCTCTTCATTGTCCATTAAAAGGTTTTGTTAACCATTTTGCAAATATTATTAAATTACTCCCATGTATGGTTTAGGATTAAGTGATGGTTGGTATTGCCTATATATAGCCACTGGAATGGAAAAACGTATCAGTATGCTTCAGATCATTTCCAGTAATGTAAGTCAGTGGACACATTCTGACTACCAGGTGATGAGCAAAGTGTGGGGAAGATATTGGGGAAGTATATAAAATCATTCTTGCCATTTTAGAATCTTAATGAAGAGACAAAATTAACATGAAGAAAAAATTAATTGAACTCTATTACAATAAAATGCTGACGCACAGAAACGAAGACCCACACAGCCAAAATTAATAAATAAATAAATAAATAATTAAAATGCTGAAATATGGAGGAAAAAATACATGCCCAAAAAAATCTACCGTATTATGGCAAAATATACAAGGCTAAGATTAGATAACTGAATCAACTCCTTCTACACTATGCTGAAACCCTGATAGATAACATCTGGTAAACTGTGGAACACGATTAGTATACACAGTATATACATGATTAGTATACATTAGTACACATTAGGCTCACTATAGTAACAGATAATTAAAAAATAAATATTTTAGTGTATGATCTACTCTTTGTCCATTTCTTCTTACATTTTTCATCCAAACATTATATATGAAATAAAAGCTTATCTTAAAAATAAAAATGACTCCAATGTTTTAAGTCTGAGTTATTGGAAGAATGATGAAGCCATTGATAAAAATACTTTGGAAGAAACTGATTTAGGAAGAAGAAAAAGAGATGACAAGGTGTACTTCAAGTATGTTCAATTTGCATAAAGAGCAGGACAATCCTTGTTTTTTGTCCATCACTTTTAGTACAGTACAAGTGAAACAGCAGAAACTTTGACAACACAAAGACTTGACTACTCACCTCTGAACTCCACTCACTTCCTTGTTTGGTGGTCTTCAGCAAGATTCTAAGATTTGATTTCCTTGATTGCAAAACTGTGATCACAACATCAAACTACAGGATTATATTTTGAGAATTAAATGGCATAATTCAAGTAAAACACTCAGTGAAGAGTAGATATTAAATGTTAGTATCTTTCCCTTCCTTCCTTCTTGCTAGTCTCTTTTTGAAACCCAACTTTGATTCTGTATGAGTCTCAACTTGAGACTGACCCATTTTCTAACCATTTTTCAACATGATATACTCATTACAATCACACATCCTTCACTCCCATTCTTTACCACGTTCCTCTCAATTTTATAAAAGCTATGCATTCTTCAAGGTACAATTCAAGGCTCATCTTTTTGATGAGTAAACAATCATTCCAATCTGTACTGATTTTTCTTTTGCTAAAATGTGTCATGACATATGTTATTAATTATTTTATATGTATATATGGCTTGTCTCCCCAACTAAACACAAGCTTCTTAATAGCAGAATCTGTGTCTAAAATTGTTCTAGTTTGTAACACTGGGCTCTGGCTCTCCTCAGAGATTGCTAAAAAACTTGCTAAATAAAGAAATCAGTGATGTTAACCAATAAAATCTGAGGACTAATATCAATTCAGATATACCCCATAAAGTTAAAAATAACTTGTTTTTCTGTACTGTCAATTGGTGAGAAGACCAAAATTCAATATGATTATAATTGAAATGAACAAGAAAAACAGCTACTGGTTTGGCCTAAAAAAGCATTGCTTAAATGAGATACTGTAATACGGTACTTTTGTAAAAGACCCTATACCGTAATATTTAACAACAGCACAGAAGGCAAGAATTAAGAATGCAAATAGACTTTTATCAGGTTCTTGATATAATCAAAAGTAAGAGGTTTAAGTAACTTAAAAGTAATTTTTTAGTTTGTGATACATTCTTAAAAAAATTGGCTCAGTGGGTCAGCACTAGAATTAAACCTACTACTGCAGTAAATTACATAAACTATCAATCATTTTAAATGTGATAAAAATCAATCCATTTATACAGAAGTCAAGCACACCTGCGTGCCAGTCACTTTACCTAGGGCTCAAAACAACGTAATAAGACAGCCTGAAAAGTCAAGGATCAACAAGCAAGAGTCTTTATTTTCTTTTTAGGTCAATGCACAACCAGACTCAACATTTAACACTTCAGTTATGACTTCATCACTGATCTTTGGGGTTAGCAAATTATGGCTTTACAACCTCATTCTTTATTTACACACCACACACACACGCACACCACAAAATAAAACAGCTTATGACTGCATGTGGGGAATGGTTTCATTTATAAACAAAGTATTTCCACATATCTTCTACTAAACAAAGTGCTTAAAAATAAAACCATAGTATAATGTCTTTGTAAAACTAAATATCTCCTGCAAATTGATGTCTTTAAAATAAAAGCTGAGGGACTTTTTCTGGCAGTCCAGTGGTTACGACTCCATGCTTCCAATGCAGGGGACGCAGGATCAATCCCTGGTCTGGGAACTAAGATCCCACATGCTGCACAGTGCAGCCAAAAAAAAAAAAAAAAAAAAAAGTTAATATGAAATAAAACTTGAAAATTATCTTGATAATTATTCTATAAGGTCAAAAAAGCAGAAAAAAAACTTAAAGAACTGAAATTTTATACAATAACATTTATGTAACGTCTGTAGATTAATGAACTTCAAGTATTATACACTTAGCAGGATATTGATATCAATGTTTCTAAATATCTGCCATGATATATTGATTCCCTGGTTTCTTTAAAATTGTTCCTTTGAAAGAAACTTTTTTTTAAGATTTTTTTTTTGATGTGGAACATTTTTTAAAGTCTTTATTGGATTTGTTACAATCCTGCTTCTGTTTTATGTTTTGGTCCTTTTGCTGCGAGGCATGTGGGATCCTAGCTCCCCGACCTGGGATCAACTCCGCACCCCCTGCATTGGAAGGCGAAGTCTTAACCACTGGACCACCAGGGAAGTCCCGAAATAAACTAAGTAGTTAAGCAACAGAAGTCCTCTATTTTGAAAAAAGCCATATTCTAGTTCCTCCATAGACGGTCACTGCACCGAAGTTTAAACAGCTCTAATTCTCAGCTAATAATAGGCAGAGAGCAGATACACACAAAAGCTTCACTCAGATAAAACGACAAAGAAAACTACCGCTTCCTGATTTTCTCCTTCAGTCCTCCCCACCCGCCACCTTGATTCCGCAAATGGCAGAATAAATTAAAGTTCCTTTCTTCTACATCAACTCCTTTGTCCTCTCAAGGTTGCCTAATCATATTCATCTCTTAAAATTAAGTAAGAAACATTTCAAAAGCTGTATTCACATTAAATCAACTTTCTGATTCCTGCATTGCAGGAATAAAGCAATGTAATCACATCTTAAATTGGTTTACAGCAGGCTGTCTACCTTATCCCAGTTCTCAGGATTGATGAAATGAATAGTTTTAAAATAGCACTTTTTGAAATGACATAAGAATTAATAGTGCATAATTATCTCAGTGTTGACAAGTGAGAGACGTTTAACTCCTTAAATGAGCTTTCCTAATGAAGCAGTGTCAGAGAAAAGCTTCACTGCCTGTACATTGCTGATTGATATCTAAGGGGACTGATATAACCATAAAAGCATACTAAAAGCCAACTTTTAACATCATTTAGGTAAAAATTAAATGACCCAAATTTCACTTAATATTTGAAATATTTACTTAAGATTTTACTATAAATTTCAGTAGTATTCTAGAGGTTGGATTACTAGGAAAATCGTATTTTACATTTTATTTGTCTACTAAGAAATATTCAACCTTTCTGTATAGTTTCAGCAAAACATACTTTAGTATTAGACTCCATATTATCTAAAAGAAAAACTAAGCTATTGTATTTGAAAAGCAGTATTGGGAATATGTTTCTGACATGTTTATTGGAGAATTCTAATGAAAGACAACTATAATGAAATAAATCTTCATGCTTTTTAAAATAAACTTTTAGTACATGTAAAAAATTTATTAAATGTTATTTTTACCACTTTGAACTTTACCATTTTATATTCATCCCTTGTCTCTAATACATGTTAATTAACTCACAGCTATACTGTTCAATTCTGTATTTTAAATCCTGTGGGTAAAACCAAAACAGATTCGTATTTCTAAATACCTGGAAAAGAAAACAACAAACACATTCCCAGCAGTAGGGCTATGCAGATGAAACATAATATAGACCACCTCTTTATTTTTCTGTATCTTTCACATATACCAACTGTCTAGTTTGAGAATGTGTCTGGCACTGGGCTAAGAACTTACTATTTAATCCTGGAGCCCTCCATAGAGGTAGATAACATTATCTCCACTTTACAGATGAGAAAGGCAGTGCTTACACAGAGGTTCCTGTCCCACAGTCACACAGATGGTAATGAGTAGAGCCCGATTATGAACTAAGATGACTGGAATATGAGGCTGCAGTGGCCACAGAGGTGGCCCTTCTGCCTAGAGGTCACAGACAGTGTTGGGAGGAAGAGAGGTTTGCTTTGTAATTAAACCCCTTACTTTAGAGTTCAGCAGGGCCTGGGGATGGATAAATTTGGGACACAGGTTCACATTCTTGACCTGGTATCCTCTTTAGTTAGCATCAGAGAAAAGGATTGAAGAGCTTCTTAAAAGCAGAGACTCTGAGAGTGAAACAGTGAGAGCAAAGTGCGAAGACAATGTCAGCCCAGGCTCTAAGAACAACTGCCTGAACTGGTAGTGCCCTCCATCTGGGAAAAGAGGCCCAACACCACCAGGCACTAGTGGACCACAGGAGGTTGTGACCAGAATGTCACCCTGGGAGGTGTCTGGGGAACCAAACTATCTTAACATCCTTTAGGAAACCAAGGCCTCTGTATCTGCATTCCTCCCCATGTACAAATCCTACCATTTCTTCCCCCAAACTCCCTAGGAGATTGAGCATCAGGAATGAAACTAGAGCAGTAGCAGCCAAATTCTTAGTTTCAGTCTTCTGTCTTAAGTTTCCAATAAAATAGATACATGAATGCCTCAGATCATTCTAGACCCTATGTCAGAGCTCACTAGAATATTTTGCTAAACTGACACCTTAAAATGTTTTAGGAGTAATGCATTCTGAGTTCCAAACATGCAGCTTAAACATGACTTCTTAAAGCATAATCAGCTAAGAAATTTTAGTCAATGTTATAATATTTTATAAATATTTGTGAATGTATATAAACATGTTCTGAATAGAAAAAAACAAGGTTTGATTTCCTCCTTGATTTCCTAATTTCTGCAAATTAGGGACCATGAGGGCTATTTCTTGAAGAATATTAAATTAGTTATTGTATATGAATGGGCCTGCTAGGATCTAGCACCAACAGGTGCTCAAAGATGATCACATTTGAATTGTAAAACAAAAGGACTTCATATTTCATTTATATTCTAAAAATCTACCACAAAAACAGTACTCTTATTAACCACTTTTAAACTATATCAAATAATTTTATTGCATTTACCAAGTGTATAGAGATTTATATTGGAAAATAAAAACATACTGAGAACTACAGAGTTTCAAAGGTAAATATGTACTTTACATATTACTTTGTAAGTTCCTTTGTTTTTTTTTTTATTTGCTATCTTTAGCAAGAAAAATGAAAAATGCTAAAATAAAAAGAGACCTCTGTAACAAGTTATAGAAATTACCTCTTCCAGCTTTTTTAATGTCTGTGATGAAACCCCCCCACACCCAGCTGTATGCCAGCTTGATGTCAGACCAGCACTGAGAGGAGGTTTGCGGTGGGGCCTGGGGAGCAGCTGGGAGCAGAAGCAGGATCGGGGGCCAGGCCCTTTCTCAGGCTGCCACCTCCCCTGCCCAGCCTTCAAATGATACCCCCGAAGAACTCTTTGCTCCCTAAAAGGAACATGGTTTTAGAAACAGCTATATGGCAACATCATTTGCACTCATAATTTAATAGATGTAAACTTAAGACTGCAGGGCCAGTCCAAATATTCTGGGCCTGAAATCCTACCATCTTCATCAGAAGTGCCTTTAATCAAGTAGAACCTGGTAGTACTTCTTTAAGAAATGTTCCCGGGTATAAAATCTAGACATGATTCTCTCTGTATCGACATTTAACGAGCAGTATCAGGCCTCTAGGAGGCAAGGAACTGGCTTTTTTGAACTCCTCCCTCAAAATAACAAGATTTGGAGAACAGCTGTCAATCATGGAAAGACATCACCAAACACTGTATGATGACCTTTTGAAACCTTGTTCCAGAAGAAAGTTAGAAATTAAAATAATACATTTAATCACTTATAAAGTTTACAAGATTCTTCTCTGCTCTGGAACACGAAAAGAATCAAATTATTTTCTTGGCCAGAGAAATTCATGTTCTGTTTTTAAGGCCCTACTCTGTAACCCTCGGTCAGCCTGTAGAAAGGTGATTACAAGGGCCAGAAGGATAGTCCCTGCAGCTTCTTAGAAGTAAATGCAGAGAGCTAAATTAAGGTACTCAGAGGTAAACTTACAGGTTGTGCAGAGCTTACCTGTTTGACTCCTGTGGCTTCTAGAGCAGAACACTAAACAATTCTATTTATTCAGAGAGCAGGTACAGAATAGAGCAGCAGAAACACAGCTTTCTCAATCCTCTCCTCCAGCTCCTGCTAGCCAATGGGAGTCACACAGCTAACAACCTCATGCGATGGTCTTAAAATGCAAGTTTTAATGATATTTCATTGTAGTGTCCTTGTACCAAAACATGTTTATCATGTAGTTTCCATTTTACCTGTGTGTTAAAAAGAGAGAAAGAGACAGAGAGACAGACAGAGAGACCACAGCAAGAAAACTGCTATTATGAGAAAGAAGGACGTAAAATTCAAGCAATGAATTAAAGAGGCGAATGAAGGAACTCTTTTCCTTTGTTAGAAATAGAAGAAACAGACTGTGTTCATCTCCCTAGGGCCAACAGCCACACTGCGTGGAATTCGGCCAGCTTCAGTCACAAAGCTCACTTAGGAGTTCTGCTCTGTGAAAAGAGGAAGCCAGATGGGCTATTTACTTTCAACAAGATAATTCTGGAGGAAATTGTTATAAGTCAAAGAAACTTTTTAGCTTCATCTGCTATTTTAGCCTCTAAACTAGATTTAGGAGGCAGGCAAGGAGGGCTCTGTTAGTGAAGAAATAAGAGATCTGGAAAGAGAATTGGGGAAATAAAAGAAAGCACAGTGCAAACTCGGGCAGCAGTGTCATCCAAGTACAGCAG
Source organism: Eschrichtius robustus (assembly GCF_028021215.1). Taxonomy (NCBI): domain Eukaryota; kingdom Metazoa; phylum Chordata; class Mammalia; order Artiodactyla; family Eschrichtiidae; genus Eschrichtius; species Eschrichtius robustus. Next base: position 5,912,150 of record NC_090832.1, on the reverse strand, counting down.
CTTCAAGGCCACACAACCTGGGCTCACATCCTTACTCTACCAGCCACTCACTATAATCTTGGACAAGCAATCTGACCCCTCAGAGCTTCAGTTTCCTCCCGGGTATCACGGGGACCATATGTGTCACAGATGTTGTGAAGATTAAATGGCATGATGCAGGTACAGCACTTAAAATACCACACACAACATAGCTCTCAGTAAACACTGGGAATTATTTTTATCCATGTCACTTTCTTTTCCATTCACAAAATATAAAGAGAATCTATTGTATACATAATATGTATGTGTGTGGGTGTGTGTGGGTGTGTGTGGGTGTATATATATATTCATAAGGACATAGTAAGAGCTAAATGTTATATTAATCTCCTGTCTGATCATACTTGATGAAATCTGTATGTGTGAAAACAACTTCTCTTTTATTTTGTTATCAAAGGGAAAGAGTAAAATAATCCAGATAATTTCATCCTTGGGCCAAGAATTTTAGAGATTTTTCTACATAAAATTACTTAAGAAAAGTAGCTATAGAATGAATATAGAAAAGCTCATTAAATTGTGTGTTAGAATTCTCATAAATATAAAAGGCGCTTCCTAACCAGGAAAGCAAAGTTTTCCCCATCAAGCTGTAAATAATGGCTATTGGGATGGAAAAGTCATCTAACAGCCACACTTTCAGGATATATAACATATAAATATTATTTATTAAGCAAAAACTAAAAGTATTCAAGTTAAGTTATGGGATCATTAAGCATCCCAGTTAACCTACTTTTCTTTTATTACACTTATAATATTGTTGAATGATAACTGATGATTCTAAGATAATAAAAGATATTTTCTGTATGAAGCCATATATAATTATGTTCAGTCTACTGTTTTTACCATGGCAGGAGAAAGGAATAAATTTTTAGAAAGATTATTCAACATGAAGGACTAAAATAAAACTATTTTAGTTTTGCTTGGTTATCTTTGAATTGATTTTAAGAAAATCACAAATATTCAATTTCACCGCCGTATTAAAGAAACAGCAGCACTATTTTTTGGTAATACATTCTCTTTCTGAAAGGGAAAATATCCCAAAGAAATGATCGATTTAATTTTCAAAATTTATTTATGGGTTCAGATAAGACAAATACAAAAGCAACTCACATATTTTAAAACTAGAAAATTTTAAAGGAATTGTTACTATATTTAATTTTTTACATTCCTAGTGGCTCAATCCAGCTCTACCCAAGAAAACTGAAGAAGTGTTTATAGTATGAATTGTTTGAAAAGAGTATGAGAAAATATATATGTATATGAAACTTAACAGATTTTATGCTCCAGTTAAGATGATCAAATAATCTGAGAAGAATCTAAAAGGAAAGACAAACAAGTGGAAATCATATCTTTAATTATTTATAAAGTTAATATAAAATAAAATTTCCCTGAATACTGGAGAAGAGCAATTATACAAAGCACGACAATTTTACATTTTCTATAAATTGGAAACAGGCAGTTTAGTTGATTCCCTTAGAAACAACCAAACAGAACTTCTATGACATTGATTCTAGATAGTGATGAAATATTAAATGAAAGATAAAATTATCTTTCTCTTCTACACCCAGAATTTGCTCCCACTTTTAAAATACCTATTATTTTACTAATCCAAGGGCCAAAAATCTAATAGCCTTTGCTATTCAGTTTCAACTACTGTCCTAACCCCATTCTAGGCATCTTTGGAAATAACACTGCCTGCCTGCTTCCAAAAAGTATCAAGGAGAAGCTCAAAAGGGATGTGGCCTTGTTGGGAAAACAGTCTTCTCTGGGCCTCTTGCATCCTACGTATCTTACAGGGTATGTCAAGACTGCAAGGGTCTGACTACTTTTTCACCTGAGCCATTTCTCAGTGTTCCTCTGAAGACGAGAGATAAGGCAACCTCTTCCCCTGGACAAAGAACAGGCTTGATTATTGCTTGTTATAAAAGTAGTGAATTCCCCAAGCTCAGAGTTCCTCAGTTGCAATACAAACTCACTATGTACACAGGATCCATCTGGACCAAAGTAACTGATACCAATATGTTCATACTGCTGTCTGTGCCATAGATAATAACATCTTTTGTCTCTGACCCAGAAGTCTCCTGTCTGTGCCAGCAACGTGAACTAGTAACTGGCTAAATTGTTATTGTCAGTAGGGTAAACTCAGATCTCAGACCTGATAGTTTTGGCAAAGGGAGGGATACTGAAAGAAACATGGCTTTCTGAAAGAAGAAGGAAAAGGGCCAAAGACTGGGTTTGGTGACATGAAAAATTTCCTGGGATCTACGAGTGAATGCATCCAAGGGAGGAGGGGGAGAAATAAAGAGTCCCCACTGTTCTGCTGAGAGAAGGGAGGCAGAATTGAAACAAACTACACCAATAGTACCTTGGTTGTTGCTTACTCTCTCCTCCATGCAGGGGAGGAAGGGATGTTATCATGACAATAGGGCAGCAAGGCCTTAGGCCCAGGAGAAAAGCAATGTGTGTGCGGGTGCTGAGCAAAGGAGTCCTCAAAGCTGTCCAGTGGTGTCTATAATGATGGCCTTGCTACTGATGGTCTTTGAGAGAACAATGAACATAGAAGTTCCTTTTGCTGAGCCCCAAGCGGGCACCTGCTTGGAACCAACAGTAAATGTTCCCTATTCACATACATGGAGCAGGTATCTCCCTCTATACCTACCTGATCCCTTCTTCCCCTCTACTCTGACCTCACATGCTTTAAGGAAAAAGATTATTGGCATAGATCCAAGGTATTCATGTCCCCAAGGGGTACTGAAAGCTATACATACCTGTCCTGGTACGATGGGGAAGAGAGGGACTAAAATTGTTATGGTCCTGTTGGATGCAGAAACCCAAGTTCCCATCCTACCTGTTCCCATGGAGGGAGGTGACACTGAGTAACACTGTGGAAGGAGCCTTTGGGCTACTAAATGTACTGTCATTGTGGTTTTCATATCTGACTGTGTAATAAGAATTGATGTGTTACATGTCTGCATTCCACAGTTCCTGTTAAGTGTCCGAAGGGTCATGTTCAGTAACTGCTGCCCATAGAGAGGTCATTTCCCAGTACAACAAAATCACCTTCTTGATGGAGCCACAGAGTCCATCCTTTTACTTTTTTTAAATAAGTAACTATTAACATGCAACTAAGCTCTTATTGAAAATGAACACCTGACATCCTCATTTTCATATAGGTCCATTCAGAGCCAATGATTAATGAGATGGGAAGGGCCCAACAGGCCTGGTTAGTCAAACAGAAATGGTATAGTCAAGAGTGAAGCTGTTCTGGCCCTAGCATCATCCCAGTTTTACATGAAAAAAAAAAAAAAAAATGGTAACTACTCCTCTGGAGGAAACTATATTCCCCACTCCACCACCTGAAACAAAGCTGCTGGTTCAACAGGGCTCTCGCATGTTCCTTTCAATGACTGGGCCTTGTTCACTGATGGTGTGGCTAAATTCAAAGCTGCTGGTTGGTCTTGAAGACCAACCGTGGTAAGGACCAGTCAGCACAATGGTCTGAATGGAAAGCTGTCATTCTTGTCTTAGACAATGCTCCTAAGGGCTAGGCATTTTCTAGTTTTACAGACTCTCAGACTATTGCCAATGGCCTAGCTGTCTGTCTGGTCTGCCATTTGAAAGACTATAGACTGGCAGATTAATGACCCTCTCTGTAGGGCCACAAACTGTGGAAATAAATTGTGGCTGCCGATCAGTCGGGGTCACTGATGTAGATGCCCGTGGTAAGGGCCCATTCTCTGATGACACCAATTGGAGTCAAGCTGTTGTTCAAGCCTGTGTTGACCAGATGACTGCCAATACTACTGGGATCCACCATTGTATCAGACATGGCAGCACATCTACCACCATGGATAGGGTACAAAGTCAAGGTGCTTCTGATACAGAAGCTACCACTTCATATCAGACTTGTGACTCCTGCTAAAAGTAGGCCCATTTGCCTTGCAGTGAAGGAAGCCCTGTTTGCCCTGTCCACTCCAAGCAAACTGACTACATCAAACCGTTGACTCCCATTCTGGGATGACCCTAATGCCTTACCACTGGCAACACTTTTTTAGATTACTCTCCAATCAACTGACTTTGGTTTCAGCATTGTGGCTCTCAGAAGTAAACGGTGTTATGTTTTTAACTTTCCGTACTATCTTTAGCTTGACAATGGTATGTCTTTTTCCATAAAGACTACCCAACAATGGGCCAATAGTCAAAGTGATCGATGGACATTTTATGACCTTTACCATCCTCAAGTTGCTGACATTACTGAGAGGTAAAATAGACTTAAAAAAAAAAAAATCAGCTCAAAAAGGTTTTCTGACTCTACCTCTCTCACTGCCTCTTGGTCTACACACCTTAGAAAGGTACTAGATGTAGCCATACCCAGAAAGTGTAGGGATTTACATAGACCTACTTTGAGATTTCTCTCTGACCATTTCTGGGCATGATGCACTTTTCTGTTCCCTGATAGGAACCCCAGGCCAGGATAACTGATACACCCTCCGGGTGGAAGCCCAATCGAAAGGGGTCCTAGAAGATTGAAACATAATTTTGGTTCAGCCACTGGTTATTTGTGTTTGACTGAAATGATCCTAGATCATGAAGATAATGACCATTTGGGTCACCGCTCGACAAGTTCCTTCACAGTGGCCAAAGGTGGTGGACTTAATAAGTCTCTGTAAATTTTGTAAAAATGCCCTTATCCCACTTGCACCTGACCCTTCCAGATAAAACATCTGGGTACAAGTAGGGAATGACTGGAGAAAATATAAAGTTAAAGCTACCTGGAAGGGACACTGGAAAGCCAATTTCACAGCTGTGGAGGGAGAGCAATAAATCTGGCAACGGGGAGGGGTCACCTCAAATCCCTGGAAGTACGAGGGGGTGACATTAATGATGTCTTAGTCCCCTACATCCAGTGCCTCATCCTGGCAAAATAGCCATGTGTTTCAAGTAAGCCAAGCAGCAGTGGTAGCTGGCAATCTGATTCACTGACTTATTTCTGAGAATGTTATCTCTGTCCACAGGCTACAAAAATAGAAAAAGTCATGTGGACATGGCTAGTGTTGAACTATTCTGCTGTGCCTAATGCCATCAACTGCAGCTCCAAAACATGGACCTCCCCCTCATACCTGTACACTCTCCCAGAGTGGCACAACCTTACTTCAGTCTGACTGATAAAAACTCATAGGCTTGTCCTGACTCCAAAGCAGCCTTAGGTTGTGCCGTGTGTGGCAATCAAGGCTGAATCTACTCAGAATACTGTCTATGTGGCTTAATCAAACCAGTGTAATAGTGATCCAAATCAAAGAGAGCAGCAAATTCCAAACTAGAATAACCTTTACTCTTTATGTGGGGGAGACTGGACCATGGACTGGCTCTCCATTGGGTGTAAAGGTTGCTTTCTGGATCATCTACTGCTCCTTGTTATTATTGGCAATGTCATTCCAAGCCTCCTTGTATGCGTCATGATAGATAACAGACTCGACATAGACTGTCTTAATTTTTAAGAACAACTGGTCTCCCCCTGGGATTTATTCACATTAGGCCAAGTCAGAGACTCTGGGGTGGGGGCAGGTGGATGGAGTCAATATTGCAAGTTGGTCTCATCCTACTGCTTGGGATCCTATTGATCATAGCTCTAATTAAAGGCTGTATGAGAAAAGTTGAATAGATTTGGTCCCTGTCTATGCTGGCTCAATTAATCAAACTGATCATGAAGTGGCACACACATGTGAATATTCATCACAAGCCAAGGTGGTGTAGTAAAAGCTGTTGGGTTTTGGGAGAGATAATTTATTTGGGCCTCTTACAGTCCCCTACATGTCTTGCTGGATGGACCAAGAATGCATGGCCCTGACATCTCTTTTACCTGGGTAAGTTCTCAGGGTTGTTTACGTATCCAGTAACCTTAAGAAACAAGGTAACATTTGTCCTCAAGGAGAAGGTTTGCTTACTGCTTGCCGTAACAGTGGTGGATACTTCAAGCTGAATAAATGGTCATCAACTTCAATGCAAATCCACTGCATGCATGGCATTCATCTGGGCCATATCACATCACCCCTTCGAGATTTGGAGACAAAGGAAGCTTCTGTAAATATGATAACACTTAAGCAATTTGCTGTGTCATGAGTAATGAAGTCCTTTGTCTCTGATCCATGAGTCTTGTGTCTTCTGACAGCAACCGTGATACTTTAACAGGCTAAATTATTAGATTGTAAGTAGAGTAAATATCAATTCCCAGACCCAACATGCTTATTTCTGGCTTGAACCACTCATGATAAAGCCCAGGGAAGGCAACCATCCCCACACAATGTTCAATATGAACTTACAGACGTTCTAATGTTGAAGCTACTCATCCTAGATTCTTTGATGGAAGCAAGAGAAAATCATTAACATTAGAATGTAAAAACCAGGGTCACTTCCCTACCTGCTAGAATCTAAACCTATGGCTTCTCCTATTTGGCCTCCACATAAAATTGAAATTTTCCCTTTCAGTTCCACTTCTCCCATAGCAAAACCCCTATGAAGGGAAACCATTAATACCACTGCACCACATTTTAGTGTGAAGAAGAAAAGTATTAAGTATATGAGATATTGTTATATTCTAGTTTAGGGGGAAGGGTGATTTGGGATATGGCCTGGATGGGGAAGGAAGTGATTTAGGAGTGCTACTAGCCATAAACAATATATTTTTTTTAATTCCAAGCCTGATTTTCCAAAGTACCATCAATCTATCAATCAATCAATAAACAATAAGTCTACCCTCATGAAGGCAGAAAAATGGCTAGAAGACCATTATTTATAAAATTAAGTCTCTGCCAATGGGGAGGGAAAGCAGGGAAAGTATGCAAGATTCAGGGAACAAAAGAGTTGAGAAATATTTTATTTTCCATTGTCAAAAATCCTACACGAGCAAAGTATATAAGGTTCAAAGTTCAACTTCAGAAATGTAAAAAAAAGATTCAAATGTCACCAGGTGCTTTGTGTATGATTAAGTGCAAAGATTTGTCCATTATCTATTACTTTCTGTTAAAAGCAAAGGAACAACTTGAGAAGGAGGATGAAATAACAATTTAGAAGCAGAATTATAAAAGTAGTTTAATGTCTAGACTTCTGGTTGAGTAAGTATCAAATATGATCAGTAAATATTCTAGATTTACAGCTCTACAATGTATATAATTTAAAAAACTGGGCTTAAAATTAGGAAAATTCACATTACTTCAGAAAGTAACTTCATATTCACTTGTCTCCATAATTCATTAAAATTAAAAATAAATGGCTTTTGAGAACAACCACAGACATGAGTTTGATGGATGACCATTTCTCTGCCCCCACTGTGAGCCATGAGGAAAAGGTAGATATGTTTATTCATAAAGTTCTGTATCTTCATGGATAAGTGATGCTGCTGGCATCCTGTTATTTAATTAAGTGGAGGCAGAATAAATGCCTGATGCAAAGCCACTGCTGGAGTTTGCTTGCTTACTGTAAACAGATACAAATATTTCAATACTACCCACCGTTTTCTTTAAAAAAGGTTAAAATTTAAACCTATCTTATAAATAACATGAAAGAACATCTTTAGAATAATTATGAAAAACAATCCAGCTGCAGGTCTTTGTTTTAGAACTAGGACTGTTGTATCATCCAGGGTCTATCTAGCAGGGCTGAGGAGGAAGTGAGTGAATACTCCAGGCAGGGGACTGTATAGATGACATCAAGAGTCAGTCAAACACAAAGAGCATGAAAACAAATCCATTTTTCCTATTAAAAAATCTCTCAGAATAATTAAAATGAATTCCTATCCAAATTAAATTGCCTTGAAGTTTTCTGTACAAGGCTTTAGGCATTATAAACACTCTTTGACTTTGGCCTGCCAGGTTTCCTCAATCAATCATGCAGTAGCCTAAAATTAAATTGAAATGATTGGATAAAGGAAAATCAAATATTTTAACGTTTAGTTTCAGTAACGTGATTATGAAGCTTTTAGTGATATTGTAATTACTTTGAAGCTTTGAGCATATGTTTCTACTGAGAGTATTCCATGGAGAAAAGCTGCATTAGGGAAACAAGTAAATACAGACCCCAATAATGCAAAAATATATTTGTTATAAAGCTAAAAGCTAAAGGTTGGACAAGGGACAATGCATCCATGTAATATATACTCTAAACATCCTGTGTAGAGTAACCACTTTAAAATCCCAGCTCATTCCAGAATTAAAATAATGTAATGGCTTCCCTCTAAGGGAAAGCATTAGAGAAGCAATAAAGAGAAACAACAGTAAAGGACGAGGGAAAAAAAGAAAAAAAAACAGTCATCATCCTGTGCAAGCTCCAAATTTTTGCACAGAAAAATGTGACAGACTAAAATCTCTCTCCTAAAATTAATGAATCATCTTCTCAGAATATGAAACATTTTAATACATTTACTATTTACCAAAATCAAAGCATATGTTACTACCCCTATTTATTAATGCTTTCATCTATTTCAGCACTTACTGGGATTATGCTGGGTTTGGGGGCCACAGAGATAAATGAAATAAGGCCCCATCCCCAAGGGAAATGTCAGTAGAGACTGGATTATTTAATTAGGTACTTCAACCTCAGAAACAGGAAGGGAGATTGGAGAAGACAAAACAAGAGACAAGACAATGTCTTTTTCTCCTTTGATTCATACTTTCACTCATTCAACAATTATTTATTAAGTACAAACATACTCCTTCCCTCAAGAATGAGGCAGGTAAGTAAACACACAACATTAAAATGGAATAAGATTAGGTCTTCAAATTTAACAGGAAAATGATTCCATCAAATAATCTGAAGTTACAAATCTTTTGACGGATTTGTTTATTCTGATTATATCAAAGCATAGCTAATTGTCCTAACCACCTAAAGATCCTAAGTAGGAAGCAGTACACTGGACTCACAGTATTTAATTTGGCTGATGCCAATTTTATTTATTTATTTTTAATTGGAATTCACTTCTCACTTTCAGCCACAGGTCCTGCTACTTCCTACTCCCTCAGAGGAGGCCTAATTCACAAAGTTATATTCACCTGACACTAACCACTGCAAGCTTTAAAGTTTGCTTTCTCTGCCCAAATGGGCCTTACAGTTCAACACAGTGTCCATTTGTTGCAGAATGCTACTCTTTATTAAATTGGGATAGACGAGATTAGTATTGTCATAATTTCTGTTAGCCAAAAGTAAATGAGTGACATCTAACATGGCCCTGCTGCCAAAGCTATCATTCTAAAAAGAAATTTAAGCATGCCCATTCTTCGCATTAAGACCAAGTGGTTCCTCATTACTTACAGAACAAAACTCGAATTCTCCAGCAGGCCCTGACCCTCCTCACCCAGGTTGCTCCTCACTTCCTACTCCACGCTTCTTATGCTGTATCCCTGTCAACTACTCCTTCTCCCAAGGAGCACTACTCCTCCATAGAGTCTGCTTCCAAACCCCCATGCCTTACTGTTTGCACTCGGGAGATCACTCAGCCCTGAAGGTCCAGCTCAGATACCACCTCTGTTCTGGAAGTTCCCCAGCTTTATCACAAAAAAATGCATGCTTCCATTATAGCTTCTGTTACTGCTGATCATTGCTTTGCAGGAGTACACAGCATCTTTACGAAACTGTGACTTCCACATTTAGTTTTGGAGACTCAGTGGTATCTCAGGTCATAACTTAGGGTCTCAATAAATGTTTATTGAAGTTAACATTTATTTTCTTCTTTTTTCCAATAAAAATGAACTTTTTCTTTTCTTACAAATCAAATTTTGCATCTATTTAAAAAATGTATTCCATACTTCCTTTAGAGTTTCTCATAACTGTACTAACAATGCATAATGGAATATTTTCCAAATATTTCAGCTAAAACTGCCTCATGAAAACAAATTCTATACTGACATCTTTTAAAAAATGAAGCAAATTAAGGTTGATTCTTTTTTTGTCCTTCATAACTTTACTAGAATTTATTTAAAACGTCTCAGCTGTGTATTTCTAACCAAGCCAGATTAGTGATTATTTACAAAGGGCAGGACAATGTTAAACTATTCCACTGGAGCATTAGGTGTCTAATATTCGTGAACTGGCAAAACAGAAATCAAAACGTACATAAAATGGTTAATTGCTCCTGCTTTGCCTGATCATGTGTTGTTGCGTGAAGTCATATTTCTCTCAAAAGCATAACAAAGCTTCCCCTGCTCTACAGGATACAAATGAGCAACATGGTACAGCAAATTACCCAGCTGTAATTCACCATTTTAGTCCTGGAGTGTGGCCACATGTTCTTTTGCCACCTGGGAAAACTACCTTGAAAAGTGAGTTATGTCCTTGGCCAGCTTTATCAACTAGTCCACACACATACACACACACACACACACACTCTCACACACAATACTAGATTCCTCATGTGTAACATTATTGCATTGTCATTAAATGACCTCAAAAAAGGAAAAATCAAGTTATATAACTGTCAATTCGATGTCCTGTATCCATCATCCTTACTTCATAATAAGACACTTTAACACCAGATTTCAAATGGTGAAGGCCTTAATGGTGACTGTGGTAGGCTGAAAAGACCACCTCAAAATGTCCATAACCTAACTCCTGAAACCTGTAAATGTGACCTTATATGGCAAAAGGACCTTGCAGATACAATTAAATTAAGGATCTTGAGATGGGTGGTTATCTTGGTGGCCCCTAAATGTAATCACAAGTGTTCTTATAAGAGGTCGGCAAAGGGAGATTTGACTACAGTAAAAGAGAAGGCAATATGACCACAGAAACAGAGACTGGAGTGAGGCAGCCAGGAGCCAAGGAGCCAGCACCCTATAGAAATGTAAGAGGATTCTCCACTGAAGCTTCCAGAAGGAACTAGTCCTGCTAACACCTGGATTTTGGCCCCTTAAAACTCATTTTGGAACTTGTGGCCTCCAGAACTGTAAGAGAATACATTTGTGTTGTTTTAAGCCACCAAACTTATGCTAACTTGTTATAGCAGCAACAGGAAGCTAATACAGTGATTGTATTACCATGCCTCGATAGTGTGTAATGCTATTGTAAAAAATGAAAAGTGAAATTATGGTAAAATATTTGTTTTTCTGAAAACACTACTTTTATTACAAGAACATGAAATTACTACAAGTATGCTACCATTACTAATTTATTTGACGATTTGTCACAAAAGTATAATCAGTTCTACATATATATCAACCAGTGATACATTCGTCCTATCCTTAAGACTAGGATTATAACACTATTGCATTTTTTGTATTTCCAAAATACTACATGCTTAATGCTGAAGATTGGAAAAAAACCCAGAAAACCACAGTAAAAAAAATCCCACAACCCAAAGATAAAAATTTTGAGGTATACTTCCCAATATTTTTACATATATAAATAGCACTTAAAGCTACGTAGTGAGTGACCGGAAGCAGCCAGAGCGCAGGGCGTGGAACCCTCAAGGCAGTGCCTGGCAGATCAGACTCTGAACATTGGAGCCGGGGCCTAGAGCCGTGTGGCTGACAGGGTCTTAGTGCTCCAGCCAGGTGTGAGGCCTGTGCCTCTGAGGTGGGAGAGCTGAGTTCAGGAGATTAGTCCACCAGAGACCTCCTGGCTCCACATAATATCAAACAGAGAAAGCTCTCCCAGAGATCTCCACCTCAACGCAAAGACCCAGCTCCATTCAATGACCAGCAAGCTACAGTGCTGGACACCCTATGCCAAACAACTAGCAAGACAGGAACACAACCCCACCCATTAGCAGGAAGGCTGCCTAAAATCATAATAAGGTCACAAACACCCCAAAACACACTACCAGACACGGTCCTGCCCACCAGAAAGAGAAGATCCAGCCTCATCCACCAGAACACAGGCACTAGTCCCCTCCACCAGGAAGCCTACACAACCAAGTGAATCAACCTTAGCCATTGGGGGCAGACACGAAAAACAATGGAAACTACGAACCTGCAGCCTGCGAAAAGGAGACCCCAAACACAGTAAGTTAAGAAAAAAGAGAAGACAGAGAAACACACAGAAGATGAAGGAGCAAGGTAAAAACCCACCAGACCAAACAAATGAAGAGAAAATAGGAAGTCTACCTGAAAAAGAATTCAGAGTAATAATAGTAAAGATGATCCAAAATCTGGGAAATAGAATGAGAAAATACAAGAAACGTTTAACAGCACCTAGAAGAACTAAAGAGCAAACAAACAATGATGAACAACAATATAAATGAAATTTAAAATTCTCTAGAAGGAATCAATAGCAGAATAACTGAGGCAGAAGAATGGATAAGCGACCTGGAAGATAAAATAGTGGAAATAACTACTGCAGAGCAGTAGAAAGAAAAAAGAATGAAAACAATTGAGGACAGCCTCAGAGACCTCTGGGACAACATTAAACACACCAACATTCGAATTATAGGGGTCCCAGAAGAAGAAGAGGAAAAGAAAGGGACTGAGAAAATATTTGAAGAATATTGAAAGCTTCCCTAATATGGGAAAGGAAATAGTTAATCAAGTCCAGGAAGCATAGAGTCACATACAGGATAAATCAAAGAAGGAACATGCCAAGACACATATTAATCAAACTATCAAAAATTAAATACAAAGAAAAAATATTAAAAGCAGCAAGGGAAAAACAACAAATAACATACAAGGGACTCTCCATAAGGTTAACAGCTGATCTTTCAGAAGAAACTCTGCAAGCCAGAAGGGAGTGGCAGGACATATTTAAAGTGATGAAAGGAAAAAACCTATAACCAAGATTACTCGACCCAGCAAGAATCTGATTCAGATTCGACAAAGAAATTAAAACCTTTACAGACAAGCAAAAGCTGAGAGAATTCAGCACCACCAAACCAGCTCTACAACAAATGATAAAGGAACTTCTCTAGGCAGGAAACACAGAGAAGGAAAAGACCTACAATAACAAACCCAAAACAATTAAGAAAATGATAATAGGAACATACATATTGATAACTACCTTAAATGTAAATGGATTAAATGCTCCAACCAAAAGACATAGACTGGCTGAATGGATACAAAAACAAGACCTGTACATATGCTGTCTACAAGAGACCCACTTCAGACCTAGGGACACATACAGACTGAGAGTGAGGGGATGGAAAAAGATATTCCATGCAAATGGAAATCAAAAGAAAGCTGGAGTAGCAATTCTCATATCAGACAAAATAGACTTTAAAAAAAAGAGTACTATAAGAGACAAAGAAGGACACTACAAAATAATCAAGGGATCAATCCAAGAAGAAGATATAACAATTGTAAATATTTATGCACCCAGCATAGGAGCACCTCAATACATAAGGCAAATGCTAACAGCCATAAAAGGGGAAATCAACAGTAACACAATCATAGTAGGGGACTTTAACACCCCACTTTCACCAATGGACAGATCATGCAAAATGAAGTTTATAGCAATACAATCCTACCTCAAGAAACAAGAAACATCTCAAATAAACAACCTAACCTTACACCTAAAGCAATTAGAGAAAGAAGAACAAAAAAACCCCAAAGTTAGCAGAAGGAAAGAAATCATAAAGATCAGATCAGAAATAAATGAAAAAGAAATGAAGTAACCAATACCAAAGATCAATAAAACTAAAAGCTGGTTCTTTGAGAAGATAAACAAAATTGATCAACCATTAGCCAGACTCATCAAGAAAAAAAGGGAGAAGACTCACATCAATAGAATTAGAAATGAAAAAGGAGAAGTAACAACTGACACTGCAGAAATACAAAGGATCATGAGAGATTACTAAAAGCAACTATATACCAATAAAATGGACAACCTGGAAGAAATGGACAAATTCTTAGAAAGGTATAACCTTCCAAGACTGAACCAGGAAGAAATGGAAAATATAAACAGACCAATCATAAGCACTGAAATTGAAACTGTGATTAAAAATCTTCCAACAAACAAAAGCCCAGGACCAAGTGGCTACACACGCGAATTCTATCAAACATTTAGAGAAGAGCTAACACCTATCCTTCTCAAACTCTTCCAAAATATAGCAGAGGGAGGAACACTCCCAAACTCATTCTACAAGGCCACCATCACCCTGATATAAAAACCAGACAAAAAAAGAAAACTACAAACCAATATCACTGATGAACATAGATGAAAAAATCCTCAACAAAATACTAGCAAACAGAATCCAACAGCATATTACATGCATCATACACCATGATAAAGTGGGGTTTATCCCACGAATGCAAGGCTTCTTCAATATATGCAAATCAATCAATGTGATAAACCATATTAACAAATTGAAAAAAACCATATGATCATCTCAATAGATGCAGAAAAAGCTTTTGACAAAATTCAACACCCATGTATGATTAAAAACTCTCCAGAAAGTAGGCACAGAGGGAACTTACCTCAACATAATAAAGGCCATATATGACAAACCCACAGCCAACATTGTTCTCAATGGTGAAAAACTGAAACCATTTCCTCTAAAATCAGGAACAAGACACGGATGCCCACTCTCACCACTATTATGCAACACAGTTTTGGAAGTTTTAGCCCCAGCAATCAGAGAGGAAAAAGAAATAAAAGGAATCCAAATCGGAAAAGAAGAAGCAAAGCTGCCACAGTCTGCAGATGACATGATACTATACATAGAGAATCCTAAACACGCTACCAGAAAACTACTAGAGCTAATCAATGAATTTGGTAAAGTTGAAGGATACAAAATTAATGCAGAGAAATCACTTGCATTCCTATACACTAATGATGAAAAATCTGAAAGAGAAATTAAGGAACCACTCTCATTTACCATTTCAACAAAAAGAATAAAATATCTAGGAATAAACCTACCTAAGGATACAAAAGACCTGTATGCAGAAAACTATAAGACACTGATGAAAGAAATTAAAGATGATACAAACAGATGGAGAGATATACCATGTTCTTGGATTGGAAGAATCAACATTGTGAAAATGACTATACTTCCCAAAGCAATCTACAGATTCAATGCAATCCCTATCAAAGTACCAATGGCATTTTTCACAGAACTAGAACAAAAAATTTCCCAATTTGTATGGAAACAGAAAAGATCCCGAATAGCCAAAGCAATCTTGAGAAAGAAAAACCGAGCTGGACGAATCAGGTTCCCTGACTTCAGATTATACTACAAAGCTACAGTAATCAAGATAGTATGGTACTGGCACAAAAACAGAAATACAGATCAAGGCGACAGGATAGAAAGCCCAGAGATAAACCCACACACATATGGTCACCTTATCTTTGATAAAGGAGGCAAGAATATACAATGGAGAAAAGACAGCCTCTCAATAACTGGTGCTGGGAAAACTGGACAGCTACATGTAAAAGAATGAAATTAGAACACTCCCTAACACCCTACACAAAAATAAACTCAAAATGGATTAAAGACCTAAATGTAAGGCCAGACACTATCAAACTCGTAGAGGAAAACATAGGCAGAACACTCTATGACATAAATCACAGCAAGATCCTTTTTGACCCATCTCCTAGAGAAACGGAAATAAAAACAAAAATAAACAAATGGGACCTAATGAAACTTAAAAGCTTTTGCATAGCAAAGGAAACCATAAACAGTATGAAAAGACAACCCTCAGAATGGGAGAAAATATTTGCAAATGAAGCAATTGACCAAGGATTAATCTCCAAAATATACAAGCAGCTCATGCTGCTCAATATCAAAAAAACAAACAACCCAATCCAAAAATGGGCAGAAGACCTAAATAGACAGTTCTCCAAAGATGATATACAGATTGCCAACAAACACATGAAAGGATGCTCAACATCACTAATCATTAGAGAAATGCAAATCAAAACTATGATGAGGTATCACCTCACACCAGTCAGAATGGCCATCATCAAAAAATCTACAAACAATAAATGCTAGACAGGGTGTGGATGAAAGGGAACCCTCTTGCACTGCTGGTGGGAATGTAAAGTGATACAGCCACTATGGAGAACAGTAGGGAGGTTCCTTAAAAAACTAAAACTAGAACTACCATATGACCCAGCAATCCCACTACTGGGCATATACCCTGAGTAAACCATAATTCAAAGAGAGTCATGTACCACAATGTTCATTGCAGCTCTATTTACACTAGCCAGGACATGGAAGCAACCTAAGCGTCCATCAACAGATGAATGGATAAAGAAGATGTGGCACATATATACAATGGAATACTACTCAGCCATAGAAGGAAACAAAATTGAGTTATTTGTAGTGAGGTGGATGGACATAGAGTCTGTCATACAGAGTGAAGTAAGTCAGAAAGAGAAGAACAAATACCATATGCTAACACATATACATGGAATCTTAAAAAAAAAAAAAATGATTCTGAAGAACCTAGGGGCAGGACAGGAATAAAGACACAGACGTAGAGAATGGACTTGAGGACACGGGGATGGGGAAGGGTAAGCTGGGGTGAAGTGAGAGAGTGGCATGGACTTATATATACTACCAAATGTAAAATAGATAGCTAGTGAAAAGCAGCCGCATAGCACAGGGAGATCAGCTTGGTGCTTTGTGACCACCTAGAGGGGTGGGATAGGGAGGGTGGGAGGGAGACGCAAGAGGGAGGAGATATGGGGATATATGTATATGTATAGCTGATTCACTTTGTTATAAAGCAGAAACTAACACACCATTGTAAAGCAATTATACTCCAATAAAGATGTTAAAAAAAAAAAGCTAACTAGTTCTCATTTATGGTAAGAAAGTTCTTATATTAATTTTAAAAAAATCTTTCTTAACTATTAAAGAATTCACACATATTTATCAATCTTAGGTCATTAATGTTAATCATCCTGTTGTCAACATTTGTTGAGGACAAAAAAAAAAAAACATGTCATCCCAGAAACCAGACCTCAAATGGCATTTCCACCCATCTCTAACTTTACCTGCATTACTTGCATTCTACTGGGCATAATATGATTAAATTGAGTACAGGAGCCAGAAGAAATGTTTAATAAATTTATATACGAATAATTGTGACAACCATAACTGGACTCAACAGAGAAGTTCTTTAGATGCTAAACCCCAAATACAAATAATTCTAGAGCTTCCCGCACCGCTCCCCCCCCAAAAAAAAGAGTTATAAAACGTGCTGTAGTACTGCACAGTACCCAGTTGCCAGGGTATAAAGGCGAGGATACAGACCCCGTGTGAAACTCTAGCAACATAAACTATGAATAAGATAATTTGATGACTTTCTTGAAATCAAGCTGATGAAGAAAAAAATTCAATACATTTGATAAGAAAATGTGCATGTAGTAAGAAACATACAAACACACACACACATACATACACACACAGAGGCAATAAAAAAAGAAGAAAACTCCAGAGAGGACCATAATAAAGGAAGAAATTCCCTTACCTACCACTGACTGGGCATGTCACCAGTTCCTCAATGAACAACAGTAGGAAGCAAATATCAGACCTCCACTATATATCACTTTCTGTTTATATCATATAACTATGTCCAAACTGACTGCACAGTAAAACACACACAATTCCCATCCAACACTATGAATTCAGCCATCTTCATTTAAAAACATCTTTGGATATTGTCACACATATATCCGGACTTAGCGGATGCCAACCGACTTGTGCAGTCCACATCTGCTTGTGATCAGCATCCCGGATAAGCAGCGACTCAGGCAATGCTGCCCCAGTTGTGCTTAAATCTGTACCTCTCACTCCCTGAGGAGTCACCAGGGAGCTGGAAAGGACTTCAAGCCATAATTCACAGGTAGAGAGAAGACCTAGAGCATGAATTATTATTCTTAAGTCTTTATTTCTCCAGATAAGTAAGCCTAAATCCTGCCCTATCCTCAAGCCAGTCCAAGCTTCCTCAATCCCCAAAACTCTGGCTCAAGGGAAAAAATGTAATCAGGACCAGATTCCCTTCAAAACAAAATGCATTTGCTGGGCCTACGAGTAGTTTTACTGCAGACAACTCCCTGTCAAGAGAATGTCTATGGGAGAAGCCATGGTGGTCCTGGTCTGTTTAGTCACACAATTCCAGTCATGACCCTCAGGAACACTTGTATAACCAAGCAAGCCCTGTGGAAACCCCAGAGGCAAGCAAGGAAAGAGCTCACCTCTTTAATTAGTCAGAAAGCAGCTGCTTCTGTGAGCTAAGGAATGAAACATTAAAAGTCCAGCTTCTGACAAAAGCAAAGAGTGTGGGGAAGAAGAAAATGAGGGAAGGAAAAAGGGAGAGTACAGGTAGATGCTAAAACCAAAGGTTCACCTCAGAAACACACACATTACAAACCTCAGTCCCATTTCTCCATGTTAATACTGAGTGAATTTCAGGTGTCTAATTCCTGTCTTTCCATGTTCTGGAAAATGGATCTACTCTGAATAAGCTTAAAAATGACGATGTAACTGCAAAGGGCTTCATCTCAGGTAATATTATTTATTCACTGAAAGTTCAAAAAAATTTAATAGTAGGAATAACTGGTGCATTCATCAATTACATGGATAAATAATGAACATGTTTCAATTGGAACACCAATATTAGTTCCCTAATCACCACTTTTTTCCCCTAATTTGATAGGGGTGGGGGTTTAAGGGATGGGGAAGGTTCCTATGTGCTGTACACAGAGATCCTTCTCTCTTCTGATGTTAAGGGCTCTAAAATTATCCTTTATGGGGAACCCTATTCAAGTCTTACAGTAAGAGTCAACTGGAGAAATCATCAAGAACCCATCAACACTCTTAAAAATACAAATGTCCTAGATGGTCTCAATACAACACCAAGCATATAAGTAAATAAGCCAGGAAGGTGAGCTGCAACATAAATCTCTTTCTTTAATATTAAAAAATTTAAGAAAGAAACCATTCAGATTACTACAAAGAAGCATTTAAAATGAGCTCATTAAATGCAAA
This sequence comes from Eschrichtius robustus, assembly GCF_028021215.1. Taxonomy (NCBI): domain Eukaryota; kingdom Metazoa; phylum Chordata; class Mammalia; order Artiodactyla; family Eschrichtiidae; genus Eschrichtius; species Eschrichtius robustus. The sequence continues at coordinate 5,893,204 of NC_090832.1, read as the reverse complement.
TTAAAACAGAAACACTATATAAGCACTGGGCCACAATTAAAGGCTGAAGAAACAGCAGGTAAGAAATAATTTCCATTGATCAAAAAACTAAAAGCTAACAGAATAAAGTATTCTGCATTGAAACTGCTTTCATGAATATGAAACATTACCAAGTAAGAACTTTTTTTTCTGAATTTTTCAAAGAAGCTTTGGCGGGAGAAATGGATTTGCATATCTTAATACAAAGTACTTTCATTGTATCATTTTCAAGCAATGAAGCCATGAGGTTTCAAAAAAACGTAGACTTCAAAAAAATCCTTACAAATAGTTCCAAAGTTGAAAAGGGCATAGAGTCATCATTCTAGAGCCTTTGGACCCAAAGAAGAACTGTACATAATTACATGAAATCTATGCAAAAACTTAGAACTTCTTTTGTGACACAACTGTACCTCATCATAAACAGCTTTCAGAGCCTACCTTGGGTACTTAGATTCAGGGTCACTTCTCATCTAAAATTACTGAAATGGCAGAGCAAGTAGCAGTAGACAGTATATTTAACTAAAATATAAATTCTGAGACTTTAAAATTCACTGCATACAAGCTTTAAAACAAATATGCAGATTTGTGGGCAAACAGTACAGTTAGACTGTACATTCATGACGGCGGGGTGTTTTTTTCTGTTTTTTGTTTTTTTTAACTCATGTATCCCTGGCACCTGGAACAGTACTGGGAACACAGTAGATACTCAATTATTGAATCTGCTTTCTTGAAAATAAAGCATTATAAAATGAGAAGTGAAGGCTTTTTCTTCATAAGATTCATTTAAAAAAATTAAAATATACTGTTTTTCATCTACCAGAAAGACAAAAATAAAAATATTTTATGGTACACAGGGGGAATGTGGACACTCTTATAAACACTGTTGGATGGGGGCAGGGCCATTAAGGACAGTTGTACACCTTGTGCACTGTTCGAAGGCAATAAGTCTTTGGAGAGAGAGGGGAAACCCAGTAGGTGCTTTGCTGTTGAATGCTGGGTCAGTTCTGGGGAGGACGTCTTTTTGTAATTTTTCAGCTCAGAGGAGTAGGACAGCTCTTTGCTACCTTGTTATGGCAGACAGAAATGTAAAACAGGGTGATTTATTTTAAACAATTTGGAAATACCTAGCAAAATTCAAAGTCTACAAACCCTTTAGCTAGAAAATCCACTTAGAAACTGTAATAATATTTTTACTTTACATATAGGCTTACATATGCAAATAAAATGATATGGACACAAACCTTCCTGATGATAGCAACTGTCTGTAAACCTACTGTATGCTCATTTATTGGAGAGTACCTGCATAAGTTATGTATATCCACTAAATACTAGACAGGAATTACTGTAGGGTGGATCTGTACATGAAGATTTGTAAGTCTTCTAAGAGATGTTAAGTTAAACAAGATACAGAAGAGATTATGTTCTAATTATTTTTTAAATCACTCAAAAATCATTTTTAAGACATTGAGTTTGAATTTCAAAATTGGCAACATGGTTATATATATATATCCATGCACTTTAACATCTGATACTACTTAAATACCTAAATCCAGTTCTATACAACATACATATAGAATATACCACAAATATTACTATTAAAATTCAATTTTAAACACACAAAAATGGTAATTTTAAAAAAGGGTGAAATATAATTTTAAGAGAGGTACCAAAAATTACATTTTTCTAAGTTGAATTCTCTTAAGTTTTTTTTATTATGCTTTATATTATCTTAAAGTCCTCTCCATATTTCTCAAAACGTCATAATTTTTCACCCACTTAAATTATATTTCTTTAGCTGAGTCAGGGCATTTAACATATTAATCATAATCTAACTGGAAAATGTAAGTACTTTTGAAACAGTCTCTGTGCCAAGAAAGAATCCTGAATTTTGAGAAAGCAAAGAAAGGTAATTTTATTGGTAGTGAGGCAACAGTCAATCCCCCTTACTCCTGTTCTACCAAGAAATGCAATTTTTGTTTTTCCTTAAAAGTGAGCTGAGATTTAAATCAAGTAGAAGAGTACTATTAGCATTAAAGAATGTGTAGCAAATTAAAGGCAGCATAGGCACAAAAGAGGCAAGTTCTGAGCAGCACACGTCTTTAACAAAAATAAAATAATTCCCAGATACATATTAATGTATATTTTAATCTCCAGTATATCACTGGATATAGACTATAAATAAGGCCTTTCCTGGCTCCAAAGTTTAGTCAGAAACGGGAAACATCACTCCAAGACTTTCCTTCAATTGCTCCCATTTTCACTTACCTTTGGCATTATTCAACTGAACCAACTCCAAAATTGGCAATTAAGATTTTTATTAAAATGTACCCATTGACCGAATTAGGCAATGCAAGTAGTTGACTAGTTGTATAATTTATTGTACATTGTCCACATGGTTTTAAAAAGTAAGGTACTTTTCTTGGGAGGGAGCATGGATTTATTTATGTTGTAATACACTTATTTGCACTGTGTCAAACAATAGCCGGAGTATGAGAAAGAACACTTTTAAAAATCCACCTTACATTCTCCACGTCACTGCCAGTTATTAATAAATGTCTAATCATCAAATCTAAAGATAATACGCTTCCTTCCTGTGTCCCTAAATCCCAAACAAACTAAACTGCCTAAACATAGTTCATTCTAGCAAAGTTATCTATATAATCATCTATTAGATAACAATTTAGAATTAAGTGATGATTTTTGATCTTAAATTCTTGCCTGTATATAGCTTCACCAACAATCATACCATGCTAGAAAGGTAAGAAAAATTGAACATCCTTAGGTTTTATCATTGTTGCAAACACAGTGTCAGTTAGCTGGCATGATTCTCCTAGTGACGGATAGAACGTTTTACACTTTAACATTCGTTTAATAAATAAAAGACATAAGAAGTTTATCAGTGCATACAAACTTACATGTTTTTAAAAATCACCTTCTATCTTCTTGGATAGACGACATCTAACTTCAGATGTACTTGCGTTTCATAAGTGGTGCCCATTCAAGAATAATCCCCAAATAAACTCACCAAACCAATACATAATCTACAGGAAATCTGTCATAATAAACTCCCCAAACAGCAATGTTTTGTAATCACACTGTGCGTTTCCATTAATTTTCAGAGATAACCCTTAAAATAACTTTTGGCTTAATACTGGAAGACAGGAACTTTTCTAATCTTACATATTACAGTGTTTATAAGCAACTCTAACAGCCACTTCCAAAGCTTTATTCACATAAATGCACCTAGGGCCTTCTGTGTATAAAATAAGTGTTTTTTTGTTTGTTTTTCTGTTTTGTTTTGTTTTTTGCATAATGAATCGTTAGTTCACTAGGCGAAAGTTTTCATCCTTGCTATCACTGACTCAATTATTCTTTCATCTCAGACCTCTAGGGATTTAGAAGACAAAACCCAAGGGAGCAAGAAGTTTAAATCCATCTGCAGGAATTTGTTTTGACCTCAACCATCGTCCCTAGGCACCGTCCATTAGAGCTTCGCGCTTCGCGAGCGTTTCCCCTAAAGAGTTCTCCGGAGAGTGGGTCCCAACCTGTCCTAAGCGGGAAGACAGCCTCCCAAGCGCCCTGAGGGACGGAAACCGGGGCGGAAGGCGGGGCCTTTCCACGGCCCTCAAGGTCCGGCGGGCGGTGCGCTCGCTGACGGACCGCGGGACGCAGGCTTCGCCTCGAGCAGCGCCGAGGCGCACGCCAAGGTCACTCGCGAAGTTGTCTCCAGGGGGAAGCCCATCAAACGAGGGCCGGGTGGGGGCTTAGGACACACACACACTTATTCTCCAGGGCCACGGCGGGCACCGGGGAGCCGGCGGCGCGGGCTGAGGACGGCGCGGACACTGACACCCTGCCACGGGCAGCGGACGCGGGCGGCACCCCGGCGTCCCTGTCAGCCGAGGCCCGGCGCGGCGCAACAGCTGGGCGCGGGGCGGCGCAGAGAGGCTGTACCTGTCAGGTACCCACGTACCTATCATGGCCACTGGGCAGTCGGAGGCTGCCGGGCGAGCAGCGGCCTACATGCACGCCGGCGGCCGCCTGCGCCTCACACGAGCGGCACTCCCGGGTTAAATCGTCCAGGAAGCCTTTCTCCCGCGCCCTCCCGTGGGGGCGCGCATGCGCAAAGGGGGCTTAGCCCGAGGCCTTCTGGGAGTCGTAGTTTTAATGCGTAGTCTCTCCTCAGGTCGGTCGCCGCCGCCCGCGGCCCGCCGCCCGCCGCCCTTTCGGCCTGAGGCCTAGGAAACGTCCGTAACCGGGAGGCAGGGTCGTTCGGCCGCAGTGTTGACGTGTCACTTAGCAACCCGGAGGGTTACCTTCGGAAGCTTGTTGCGGCTCTAGCCTCGGCCCTGCCCTCTTCCCGCCCTTCTCCTCCCCTCAACTCCCTTCACCTGGGAGCTGCCACACATCTGGATCAACTTGGGCGCTACTGAGGGCGTGAAATTCTACCAGTAACGCGCCTTTTCACATTTTTTCCCGACCTCCTTCTCCCATCCGTAAAACTCACTGATTCTTTTACTACACGTTTTATGAGAACAAGACATTTTCTAGGAAGATGGTGGCAGAAAAAGAGACCCTGAGCTTAAACAAATGCCCAGACAAGCTGCCGAAGAGGACCAAGCTGCCGCTCCCGGTGCACCAGCCTCACTCCCTGGTTTCTGAGGGCTTCACAGTCAAAGCCATGATGAAAAACTCAGTCGTAAGTGATCTTCCTGAATTGAATGCACTCGCTCCGAATCAGGGGACACCAGGTTGTAGAGGATGGCTAGCCCTAGGATGGATTCTGAGCCCATATCTAGGGTGGTCTTTGCCAAAAACGGCAATTGCTCGGCCAGTAACAGACGGTGCCCAACAGAGTGTGGAGGTCCAGGCTAGGCTGCTAGAAGGGATCTCGGGCAGCTGATGTACTGTGCCCGTTTCTAAGCACCTTCCTAATAACTCACGGTTTCTAGACCACCTAAATTTACTCTTAAGCTATTTACACAAAGAAGAAAGATCCCCTTTACTTATTGATTCCTAAACTATCTCACTCAGCAAAAGGCCTTATAGAAGGAGACTTCTTAGAAATCATAAACTCTCTTGCAAAATTCAACATGTGCTGATGATGTACAGCTGGGAACGTAAACTCATTAATTAACAGTAAGAAATTTCATCAATCAACCTAGAAATTTTTAGAATATCCTAGCATTTCTTCTAACAACACTCTCACAAAATGGCATGTTAGAGTACTAAAAGGCAACTTAATAAGAAGTCTATTTCCAGATAGATCTTTGAAACTATTAATTTTAAACAATCCAAGCTTCTGTTCAAGTATCTCTGCCTATTAATACAATTCATATTTCATTTCTACTGTTTTGTGGTAGTAAAAATTAATTATTCTCAATATGATTAGGAGGAAAAGTTTTAAACTGCACACAAATGGTTTGGGTACGTGTATGATAGTTTAAAAAAAAAAAAAACTTTTAATTTGGTATGCTACACCAGGTTTTACTACTGACTAAGCACCTGTCTGGGAATGAGATATTCAATAATAAATGCAGCTTTCAAATTTGTGTAATTTACACTCTGGGAGGATCTGACTTATTGTAGAGCAACTCATTATGTGTTAAATGAAGAGCATTGCTTTCCAGTGTCATTATTTGTTTTACATAAATGTTGCAAACCTAATACCTTATTCCTTAAAATACATGAATGAAACAGATCACCTTTAGACCCTGAGGCCAGATTCCCATGTTGCTACACAAAATGAAATTCTGGTTGTCAGAATGTGTGTCAGTTGAATCGCAATAGTTAAAATTCTTAGAAATAGACTAAAACTTTCTGCTTGTTGTAACTGCAGTCCTTTTGCATGTATTTCATGTGAATAGGTGGTCATGGGAGTCAATATGACTAATTTATCAGCAACACAGAATACCATAACATTAAAGCTAATTATTTCTTTTTTTCTTCTAAACAGTATATATGATTATAATTTTAGTGATATTTTTCAATGTTATATTTCTTCAAAGACATGTGAAAAATTGGTCAGATTCTTTTTTTTTCTAAACCTATATTTATAATCACGTTTTCTTTTTAAAAAACATAGCTTTTCACCTAAAGTCATAATTCTGGAAAATCAAGTATTTCAGTATTGAAAAATGTAACAAATATGCTTATAAGACTCAAACAAAAAATTTGATTATGAAGCAGGCTTCATTATAAACAACTTACTTGAGATAAATTATCTTTTTGTTTCCATATACTTAAGGAAAATCCCTTAGTGTAATATTTATGTCTCCTTTGGGATCCTCAAAAGAGGATGAGTCATTCTTTCACTTCATTTAGTGGAAATCATAATTGTTAGATGCAAACATTATTCATCCATCCATTCATTCATTCAGTCAACAATAGTTTTTTTGTTTGATTGTTTTTTGTTTGTTTTTTTAAATCTGAGAACTTGCTCAGCATACTTCTGGGGATTTGGGATCAGCAAAACAAAGTCTCAGTCCTTAAAACTCCAAGGAAAACCACCACTAACAACAATGGTCAAGTCTTGATAAAAGAGAGAGACTGTTTATACAAACTAACTTCAGTGGTACAGGAAATAAAACCCTTCCTTTTCATATCCAATATTAACATTTCAACATTTCTGCCCTCGACAGTATAGACTTTTCAGCATTACATAGTCAAAACACCCCTCTTTCTCAAGGTTTATTTCTTTTTTTTTTTTTTAATTAATAGACTTTCCTTTTTTTTTTTTTAAGTATTTGTTTATTTATTTATTTATGGCTGTGTTAGGTCTTAGTTTCTGTGCGAGGGCTTTCTCTAATTGTGGCAAGCGGGGGCCACTCTTCATCGCGGTGCGCGGGCCTCTCACTATCGCAGCCTCTCTTGTTGCAGAGCACAGGCTCCAGACGCGCAGGCTCAGTAGTTGTGGCTCACGGGCCCAGTTGCTCCACGGCACGTGGGATCTTCCCAGACCAGGGCTGGAACCCGTGTCCCCTGCATTGGCAGGCAGATTCTCAACCACTGCGCCACCAGGGAAGTCCTTAAGGTTTATTTCTATTCAGGAAATAACATGGCAATCTCCAGCTTTTCTTTTCTTTTTTCTTTTTTAACATCTTTATTGAGGTATAATTGCTTTACAATGGTGTGTTAGTTTCTGCTTTATAACAAAGTGAATCAGCTATACATATTCATGTATCCCCATATCTCCTCCCTCTTGCATCTCCTTCCCATCCTCCATATCCCACCCCTCTAGGTGGTCACAAAGTACTGAGCTGATCTCCCTGTGCTATGCGGCTGCTTCTCACTAGCTATCTATTTTACATGTGGTAGTGTATATATGTCCATGCCACTCTCTCACTTCGTTCCAGCTTACCCTTCCCCCTCCCCGTGTCCTCAAGTCCATTCTCTACATCTGTGTCTTTATTCCTGTCCCACCCCTAGGTTCTTCAGAACCATTTTTTGATTTTTGGTTTTTTGTAGATTCCATATATATGTTTTACCATACGGTATTTGTTTTTCTCTTTCTGACTTCACTCTGTATGACAGTCTCTAGGTCCATCCACCTCACTACAAATAACTCAATTTCGTTTCTTTTTATGGCTGAGTAATATTCCATTGTATATATGTGCCGCATCTTCTTTATCCATTCATCTGTCGATGGACACTTAGGGTGCTTCCATGTCCTGGCTATTGTAAATAGAGCTGCAATGAACATTGTGGTACATGACTCTTTCTGAATTATGGTTTACTCAGGGTATTTGCCCAGTAGTGGGATTGTCCAGCTTTTCTTAATTGCAACTCCTTGTTCCAAAAGCCAACCCTCAAACCACTTTTCTAGTGTTAGGGCTTGCCATCAGTTCCTCTTTCCAACACTCGCTAATTAAATAAGTCACCATTCCAGTGTACTTCCCCAAAAGACTTGTAGAACTATATCCTAAGGAGGTATATGGAGACTCCCAATGTTTCACTGAGGGTGCTTTAGTAATATAAGTATACAAGTTTGATCATAGACAGATATGATGAGGTGGGCTGTGCAAGCCGAAATCCTTAAACTGTCATAATCTATGTATGTGAATGCAAAATTATTTACAAAATAATGATAAATGTAAGTAGCTAGTTTTTTTTTTAAATCCCGATGTCAAGTGTTCTTCAACTGTAAGTAGTTCCTTTACTTTACCTCTGTGAAATTGTTGTTGCATTCTGTATAGAAACAAGCAATGACAAAAGTCCTGCAATCAGAGAATAATAATCAAATTCATATTATTATAACGTTTGACTCAAAAGAATGATAGGAGATGCAGAATTTGAAGATTTCCTAGTTTATTTTCCCTTTAAAGGCTTTGTTTGTGGTCTGATAGAACCTATAACCAGAAACCAGTAACCCAGTGTTGTACTGGCTTCTTCTCAACAGATGGTAGTTGCTTTCTGTGCTAACCTACCTTGTAAAGCAAGTTAGGATATGGGCCCGAGGTTATGATGAATGAGACGCTGAATTCAACTGAAGCTTTATACTACATCTTTCCTTTTCAGTAGACTATAGATGTTTTATGCTCAAAGTTTATGGGAATGGGAGAAATAATTCTTAATATTACTTTACTTATATAGAAACTTTTATACTTACTAATTCATTCAACACATAGGAGCAATGGTCAGTATTTATAAATGATATATTAAGATATTGATTTGGCTGCTGTAACAGTGACCAAATAACAATAGTTTAAGTAAGATGGAAGTTCTCTCAGAGTATAAGTTTGTAGGCAATTCATGGAGACTGGGCACTACTTCCCCATGAGATAGGTCCAGGGACTTAGGAGCCTTGTATATTCTTGTTTTGCATCCTGCAGGATGATGCCCTGAGTCCAGGTGAGCTCACCATCACCAGGGTCAAATCCCTACTCTCAGGATGGAGGAAATAAGAAACAGAGTGCTTCCTTTTATGAGCATGACCCAGACACAGCACCCCACTTTCATTCACATCCCACTGGCCAGAGTTTAGTCATAGGCCTATATTTTCCCTTTTTGCAAAAGCCTATGAAAGACTGACCCTTGCAGCAACTCTAGGCCCCCATACCTGTTTCTTCAGGAAAAGGGCTAAGAGTTATATAGTTCCAAAAGGGCATAATCTCCAACACCTACTTCATGCAAGAGGAGAGAAAAATGAGTAAGGAGCAACCTGCAAGAAGAGGTAGGAAGAAATGGAGAGCAAGCAGCATGTTCCAGAAGCTGCACTCATCACTTTTGCTCAAATCCATTGCCTAGGCTTATGGTGACAACCACTTACAGGAGAGGCTGGGAAATGTAGTCTCTGACAGGTAGCTCTGTGTCCAGCTAAAACTTGAGGCATTTCATTACTGTAGCAAAAGGAAGAACAGAAATTTGGGGTTTATTCGAAGTGTCCACCGTGAGAGTTAAATATTGCTAGAAAAGAAAAGAAGAGGGACAAGTAAAATAATTACAGTACAAATAAATGCACATCTATGGTAAGGCTTACAAATACCTACTTAGGACAGTGGAAGTGCGAATGACGAAGGGACCAAGTGACAATAACCTCATTGAGACCCTCATTACCTTTTGTCTAGGTTTTTGCAGTATCATCTAAACTGGTCTCTAGACTCCACTCACCAATCAGTTGATTGCCTCAATCAACTATCAGTACTATTACACTTATCCTTCCAGTACAAAGTCCTCTTATTATTGCTGAAAGCTTTTGGAGATCATTGGTCCTTATAGCAAGAAATCATGGTACCTCCACAAGACCAGCAAGGCCTTCTGTGATCTAACCCTATTCTATGGATTTAATTTCATCTCCCACTATTCTCATTTGCTTCCACCAAATTAAACTGTAACTCTTCATTGCTTTGATTTTGCTTGTGTTGTTCCCTTTGCTTCAATGCCCTTCTCCCTACATATCTGCAAACACAAATCCCTTCAGTCATTAGGTAACAAATGATCACTGACTGTGCCATACACTCTTTTAGGTGCTGGAAATCTAGCAGTAAGGAAGAGGCTAAATGCATGCCATCAAGGAGCTTATATTTTTGCAGCCAGCTGAAAGGCCAACCGCTTCAAGATGACTCCCCTAATTCTCTTTCTCAACCAAGATGGAAACTTATTTTTGTTCATTGTTTTCTACCACATATTAGAGTTATGTCTACCCATGTTTTACCTCCTCGAGTAAATTCCCTGTGAGGGCAGAATCTGTGTCCAAGTCATTTTTTTCATCCTAACAGCACCTAACAACGTAGTCGATAAATATTTGATGAATGAACGAAAGCAATTCTACACTTTTCTGTTATCTCATCTTTTTTCCTCCTGTTGTTATAACTGTTATCTGTCTTTAGTTAGTTTGTTTTTTTTTAAACCACCCTCCTCCAATTGAGGAGCCCAGAAGTTCCCTTTAAAACTCAGCCAGATGATGACATTGCTCACTTCAGATCCTCAGGTGGCTCATCTTAGTGTAAAGCTGAAGTTTTTAAGCTCCTATAAGGCACTATGTAATCTAGCTGCCATTTCTTCTTTATATGTATAACTTAGTACTTCCTCCCTCCCTCGTTCTGTTCCATCCACAATAGTTTCCTTGCAGTTTCTTGAATATACCAGTTACACAGCTGCCTCAGTACCTCTGCCCTTCCTGTTCACTCTGCCTGAAATATATTTCCCCCTACATATCACCATCTCTTGATCCTTCAAATATTTGTTCAAAAAACTAACTTTTTAGTGAGGCCTCTCCGACTATTTAAAATGTCAACCTCTTAATAACCCCCTCCATCCCTGTTTCAGCACACCCATCTTCTTTCCCTTTGTTGTATTTTTCCATAGACACTGATCACTCTCTAATATTAATCTAGTTTATCTTATGTCTTCTTCCACTGCAGAGTAAGCTCCTTGAGGGCAGGGAATTATTACTGTTTCACTCACTGCTGCATCTCCAGCTCTAGAAAAGTTCCTGGCACATAGTAGGAGCTATTTTTTTTTGTCAAATGAATTAATGAATGACCATGTTTTATACTATAATTAGCAATCATCTTCAAATTAGCAACTTCAAGGAAATGCTAATGGTGTTAAATAAGTATAAAATATAGGAATGAGAATAATTTACAAATGTTTTATGCCATTTTTAATTAGCTTCTTATTAAAGTTATACATGCCCATTGTAAAATGTTTAAGTGGCTTGGCTTAGTAAAGCTCTCTCCTATTTAATATTACGGGAAAAATTTTAACCTTTTTTTCGCTAGTCCTCTTATAATTTCAATGTTTTATTTTAAAGCTTTACTTCATCTTAATTCATTTTGGTTTAAGAAGTGAGGTATAAACTTTATTATATTTTTTCCAAATTGGTCAGAAGTTGTTACATTACCTTTCACATATAGTTAAACTGGATTATAAAAAAAACTGCCTATTTAATTTGAATGCTCTGTCAGTGCTATATGTATATTAATGATAGTGGCTTTGTGTATGCTTTAATATGTGATAGGGCTCGTCATCTCTATTCCATTTCTCTTTCTAAGCAATCCTATGAGGAGTCAGGGCAGACTTTTTTTTTTCCATTTAGCATATAAATCTCAGACAATTTAATTTTTTGTTGTTGTGGGTCACCTATTAAATGGCAGAGCAAAGAATGTATGCTATATTACTAGATTTTTCTAACTGAGAACAATCCTCTCGATCACTTTTTTTAGACTTTGGTAGATGCATAACATGCAAGTGGAAAATGTACACATATCACTTGATAAATATTAAACCAAACACACTGGTGTAGCCAGACCCAGATCAAGAAACCTTACCAACACCACAGAACCCCTTCAGGACCTTTCTAGTCACTGCCCAGATACATCCCAAGCTGACATTATCCCAACTTCTGTCAACAGATTTCTGCTTATATTCATGGAATCATAGAGTTATGTAGTTGTTTTATGTCTGATTTCTGGGATCACCATTGTGAAATTCACCCACATTACTGCATATGATCATAGATCCTTTCTTTCTACTATTTTCACGTGGGAATATAACATAATTTATTGATCCATTCCTGTGTTGATGAGTATTTATGTGACTTCTAGGTTAAGACTTACAAATAGTGCTACTAGGAAAATTCTAGTATTTTTTTTTAACTGAGGTATAGTTGATGTACAATATTATATAAGTTTCAGATGTACAACATAGTGATTCACAATTTTTAAAGATTATACTTCATTTATAGTTATCGTAAAATATTGGCTAAATACCCTGTGCCAGTGTCCATTCCCTGTGCCAAGGACTATGTCCTTGTAGTTTATTTATTTTATACATAGTAGCTTGTGCCTCTTAATCCCCTACGCCTACTTTGCTCATTCTCCCCTTCCCTCTCCCCACTGGTAGCAACTAATTTGTTCTCTATATCTGTGAGTCAGTTTCTTTTTTGTTATATTCACTAGTTTGTTTTATTTCTTAGATTCCATGTATAACAGACAATATTCCATGTGATAACAGGCAGTATTTGTCTTTCTCTGTCTGAATTATTTCACTAAGCATAATACCCTCCTGGTCCATCCATGTTGTTGCAAACGGCAAAATTTCATTCTTTTTTATGGCTGAGTAGTAGTCTATTGTATATATGTACCACATCTTTTTTATCCATCCATCTGTTGATGGACACTTAGTTTGCTTCCATATCTCGGCAATTGTAAATAATGCTGCTATGAACATTGGGATACATGTATCTTTTTGGATTAGTGTTTTCATTTTCTTCCAGTATATACCCAGGGTGTAATTGCTGGATCATATGGTAGTTCTATTTTCAGTTTTTTGATGAACCTCTGTACCGTTTTCCACAGTGGCTGCACCAATTTACATTCTCACCAACAGCATACAAGGGTTCCTTTTCTCCGCATCCTCGCCAGCATTTGTTATTTACGGTCTTTCTGATGATAACCATTCTGACAGGTGTGAGGTGATATCTCATTGTTTTGATTTGCATTTCTCTGATGATTAACAATGTTGAGCATCTTTTCATATGCCTTTGGCCATTTGTATGTATGTCTTCTTCAGAAAAATGTCTATTCAGTTCTTTTGCCCATTTTTTGAATTGGGTAAATTTGCTAAAAAAAAAAATAATGCTAAATCTATGTCAAACAGCATACTGCCTGTATTTTCTTCTAGGAGTTTTATGGTTTCTGGTCTTACATTTAGGTCTTTAAACCATCTAAAATTTATTTTTGTATGTGGTGCAAGAAAATGTTCTAATTTTATTTTTTTACATGTAACTGTCCAGTTTTCCCAGCACCAGTTATTGAAGAGACTGTCTTTTCTCCACTGTGTATCTTGCCTTCTTTGTGATAGATTAAACTACCATAAGTGCATGGGTTTACTTCTGGGCTCTCTGTTCTTTTCCATGTATCTGTGTGTCTGTTTTTGTTTGTTTGTTTGTTTGTTTTTGCCAGTATCATACTGTTTTGATTACTGTAGCTTTGTAGTATAGTCTGAAGTCAGCATAATACCTCCAGCTCTGTTCTTCTTTCTAGTAGCTATTTTTGGAAAACATGTGTAAGAATGTCCAGGTTGCTGGGTCCTAGGGTTTGCATATGTTTGCTTTAGTAACTATATAAAAACCATTTTCAGAATTGATTTTTCAAATTTAAACTCCTGCCAGCTCTGAATAAGAGTTCCATTTGCTTATAATATCACTGATAACTACTTTTTTCTTTATTTTGCATTTTGGGTATTCTAGTGGGTGAATAATGTTATCTCATTGTGGATTTAATATTCATTTTTATTCTGACTAATTGAGTTTAAGACTTTTTAATTTATTTATTGGCCATTTGGTTGTCTTTTGTGAAGTGCCTTTCTAGACTTTTGCCTCCTTTTCTCTTGGCTTGATTGGGTGTATTTATTTTTAATGATTCTTATTCTTCATATTTTATTCTAAATGATATAAAGCAATTGTCAAATACATGTATTGCAAGTATAGTTTCCCTGTCAGTGAGTTTCCTTTTCATTCTCTTAATGGTGACTTTCATCCTCCTCTTTTTAAAATATACATTCATGAGAAAAAAAATGATCATAAACATTATTTTATGTATTTATTTATAATGTTTTCCTCAACCAATTTCAATAGTTTCACAATAAGATACGTATACATTGAGACAAAAGACTTTGAGAATAGATTAGAATGATCAGAAATAAAATAGAACAAACAACAGTGAAACAATGAAATAAAATGTAATTAAAGTAGGAAGCTTGAGCTTAAGAAAAGGAGAATCAATTTTTTCATTCATAAGTGTCAGTATGTTTATTGATTGATGTTCAAATTTCATTCTGAGCTTCTTGGCATCAGAAGGGGCCAAAAGGGGGACATTATACATTTCTCATTATCATAAAAGAAGTAGCCTGCCAATCCCTATAGGGAATTCAAGCTTTCTCTACACTGAGTTCTCAGAGAAATTGATCCTGTAGCATTTTAAATACATGCAACACACCATATCTATATTTTTATTTCTTATTTGAAGTACACTGGCCAATTTCATCCACAAAAGACTTCAGTAAGGGCCAGGTAGGTGACGTTAAAATCTATCTTGAGGAACTGGATTTTCCATGAGATTAAATTCACATGGTATATGTATGTAGGCTTTGGATGGTCCAATTTGATCCAAGAACAGAATTCACAGTGCCTACAGGAGAGTGTAGACTTTGTTTTAGCTGTGGTTGTTCTCAGTTCATTTTATGACAGTAGCGAGATGGCTACTGTTTTTATAAGGTGTCAGAGAGGAAGTGTGTGATGCTATGAGACCACAGCGCCGAATGGCCTAAAAGAGGCTGGAAAGACTTCTCAAAGGGAATCTTGTTTGGTGAAATATAAAAGATGAGGGGAACTGAGGGGAAGAGTTAGGGGCAGTAGGAAAAGGCTCAGAGACAAGACAGACCAGGCTTCCTGCTCACTCAGTTTTCATTCTTTATTTTATGCTTTCTTTGCCCAAAAGAATTATGTCATAAATTCTATTCATTATATATATGTTTAAAATTCTTTAAATTGTATATATTTTATAGAATATGTAAGTAAAGTATATACGTACTTTAGAAAAATGTATGTACATAATACACATTTATATAGCTTGCATATTTAGCTTGTATTGTGTATAATTATAATACTTTATATGAAATTGTACAGATTCCTTCTAACTTGCTAATATTTTACATGTCATTACAAACTCCTCTTGTACATTTAAAAACACCTCATAAAATTCTGTTCTCTGAATGTGCCATAATTTCTTTAGTAATTCGCTCAGGTTGCTTTCAGTTTTTTGCTATTATACATTATGACAAAGTTAATATTTTTATACAATTTTTTCTGCATTTTAAAATATCTCTTTGAAATATAATTTCTGAAGTAGAATTACTGAATCAGAGTTCTTCAGAATATGAAGACTCTGATGAAGGTTTGATCTATACCACTCCTGCAATGCTTGACTCTGCCTGTTCTACCCTCTCCTTGTGGCCTGAGGCAAAGGCCTGAGGTTTCTAAGTACCCCAGCCCTGCCGGCTATCCATCTTCCCCACCTGCAGCATGTTGAGGGGATCAATATCTCAGCACCTCTGAAACCCATTCATAATACATATTATAAATGGATTTGAAACATCTAAGGCTGTGGTTCACAGATTGCAAATTGTAATCACCTGGGTAGCTAAAAAATACTGATTTCTAGGTCCATCCTCTAAGATTCTGATTTAATTGTTCTAATTGTGTCTGTAGTTGATTTAATTAGTGTTTAATAGAGGTTCAGAACATTTAGGGACATAGTATTATGCTATTCAATTTTTCCAAAGACATTTATTTATTAAGCAGTGTTCTATTCCCTGCTGATTTGTGTTATTCTTTTACTGTATTATAATTATACATAATAATCAGAGATATTTCAGAGGAAATTTTAACCAGTGTAACACAGTTTAAAGTATCATAACTCGGTAATATGTTTAGAAACTGGTGAAGCTAATCTCTCCTGTGAATTCATATCCATAATGTTGATTTTTAATTTTAACATTTTACCAGTTTAGTATTCCAGATGGTCTTTTAATAATATGCAAAACTGAAACATCCCTTTGAAACTGCAAGGATCATATAAATCACTTGGAAAAAAAATTGTCTTGTTTTAATAGTCTTCACTTGTAGTAATATATTTTATCACTTCATGTTTATAGGTGTATGTTTTCCTAAGAATATTTATATTTATTTTATATCCAGCCTCTTTTAATCTAATAACATTCCCATTGAATCTCATGTTTTATTTTAATCATGTTTTTCTACATTTTGAACAATGTAAGTATACAAATAAGTGTGGAAAATAGGCATGTAATCATCTAGAGTTTATAAAGAATAATGTTTTGTTATAATAATATCATATTCTTTTAAATAAACTTCTAGTCTTATAGAAAAATAAATAGATCCTTGCTAAGGATCCTCATTCCTTCTCCATCCCTCCATCCTTCCATCCCTAGAGATAACCAAGATCCTAAAGTTTGTGTATATCACTTCCAAATATAAGTGGTTCATATGTATATGCATCCATACATTTTGTAACTCGTGTGTGTGTGTGTGTGTATAATTAAAATCTGGGCATTGTTCTTGCCTTTCCACCTGAGCTATTCTGTGCATATTTCTGTAATGCCTTTGAGCTCATATTCAATTCATAAACAGGGGAATAATGTCTGTATAAGTAGGAGGTTCATATGTAATCTTCCCCATGTTTTTAATATTTTGTGCCAAGTAAGAGCAGCTGATTGAAAAGTATTCTAACAGCTAAATGCAGCATGATGACAGAGTAGTTCAAAGTAATATGAAGTAATGCCCACAGTACCAACTTCTCCTGGTTCTGTTTGTGTTCTTGCTCTTAGAAGTATTGATACTTATTATGAAGCAAGCTCCATCTTTGTACATCCTTACAGCACCTCCTTTCATCATTTTCTTTAAAGGTACAGCACTATATTTACTCCAGGATTTCATTTTCAAAGGTTAGAAATTTAATAATTTTAACTATGCTAGTACATTTTTATCAGAATGATTAATATGTGCTCTGGATATAAAGTCGCAGAGATTTTTATGAGCTTCTTAAACATTATTTTTCCCATAATTTTTCCCCATACACCTGATCACTTCTAGTAAGCCACTTTGCACAACAGCTTGTTTTTCAGGAATATTTGTCCTGTTACAGCAGAAACACTTGTGGAAATTTGTTTACCTGCTATATCATATTCCATCACATGAACAAGCCAGTTTGTTTATTCATTCTCTTACTGAGAGACTGTTAGGTTTGTACATTGCAGCATCACATCATCCTTGGATAGGACTCCCTGCGCCATATGCCAAAGTTCACCATCTGTGGAATTGTTGGTAAGGAGGTATAGCTTCAACTTCAACTTTAATAGAGTTTGTCAAATTGCTTTCCGAAGTTTTATATTTATACATATATAGTTATATGTATGTATATAACTATATATATAGTTACCAACAGCTGTTTCCCAAATCCTAGTCATTTGGTGATTTCAGACTAAAAATGGTGCCAATCTGAAGGACATGAAATGTTATCTTGTTTTAATTTTGCATTTCCCTGATAACTAGTGATATATTTTCTTTTCATAGTTAATCATATGGGTTCTTTCCTCTGTGGTGTGCCTATTTCTAGTCTTTGCTCATTTTTCCTATTGGGTTGTCTGTCCTTTTCTTATTGATATATTGATGTTCTTTATATACTCTGGATATGTACATATTCTGGATATGGACCCAACATATTGTCTCCTAGCCTGTGACTTGTCATTATACTTTTTTTTTTTTTGCATTTTCTTTGATGAACAGAAATTGTAGATTTAATTTTAAGTATTTATGTTTATCAGATTCTCCCATTATGGTTTGTATATTTTGTGCCTAGTTTCAGAAATATTTTTTGATCCTGATATATTGTTTTCTTGCACATGTTTTATTCTTGTAATGTTTACATATAGATTATTATTTAGTCATTAATTCATTTTTTGAAATGAGAGGTAAGGCTTTAATTTGATCTGTTCCATATGGAGAGCCACCCATCTAGTACCATTTATAAATAGTAAATGGCGACTCTCTAGTCTGTCCTATTAGTCTATTTATCTATCACTAAGCCAGCATCAATGGTCTTAATTGTTGTAGCTTTGTAAATCTTGATATTTAGTAAGGCGAGTTCTCCAAATTCATTTCCATCCTCTTTGACATTCTTGGTCTCTTACCATCTATAAGAATTTTAGAATAAGTTGTCAAATTTTATGAAAATCATTTTTGGGATTTTGATTAAATTATATTGGATGTACAGAATAATTTGGACAATAGTAATCTATTCTTAATTTGCTAAGAGTTTTTGAAAAAATTGTGAGTAGTATTGAGTTTTATCGAAGATACTTTCTGCATTTCTTGAGATGATCATAAGGTGTTTCTCCTTCAGTCTGTTAATGTTAATATAATGTTAACATCATCAGGCATTCTAATATTAAATCATTCTTACATTCTTGTACATTATTTAATCATGAGATGTTTAGCTTAAAAAACAAGTATAAATTATTGGTATCTCTTTCATTTATCAGGGAGCTAAATCCTTCCCAGCAAGCCACAGCAAGTCCCTTATATTTATTTATCCAAAATTAGGTATTAACGCCATGGTAGTGTCTTAGCTCAGTCTGCCATAACAAATACCACAGACTGGGGGGCTTAAGCAACAGAAATTTACTTCTCACAGTTCTGGAGGATGGGAAGTCTAAAATCAAGGTGCTGGCCAATTCAGTTCTTGGTGAGAGCTACCTTCCCTGCTTGCACATGGTCCAACTTCCCATTGTGTTCTCACATGTCCTTTCCTCTGTGCATGCAAGCAGAGAGAGACTCACTCATACTCTTCTTATAAAGCTGCTAATGCCATCCTAAAGGACCCACCCTCATGACCTAACCTAAGCCTAATTACCTCTCAAAGGCCTCATCTCCAAACACCATCATCTTGGGGGTTAGGGCTTCAACATATGAATTTTGAGGTACACAAACTTTCAGTCTATAACAGATGGGGAGATGGGATTGCTAAGTTTTACTCATCCTTTGGGGCAAGAGGAGGAACCTATCTTCCTGGAGTTCTTTGCTGCTAGAACAAAATGATGTTTCTATAAACTAAAACTGTCCTTTGGGAAGAAAATTAACACTATGTATACTATGCTTTCATTCTGCAAAAATAATTTATTGGACTTCAACATGTTTTCCTTTTAATAGTGTGTTTTTGAGAAATTATTTTCATTATAAAAATGAAAACGTATGTAGGGTTTTAAGAAAATACCTAAAAGAGAAAAAAGAAAATAAATATCAAACCCCTTTTACTAGAGTTAATCACTCTTGAATTATTCCCAAAAAGCATCACTACATGCTTTTGAGTAAAATTGTAGTCATCATATCATACAGTCATTGTTAATATATTTAAAATTTTACTATCTGCCATTATATCCTCATTGCTAATTTATGCCTTCTTTTTCTTCATTAGGTTTACTTATGGTTTGTTTTGCTCTTTTTTTTTCTCTCTTCATATACTGTCTTCTGAATTTATATACTAATTCTTCTGGTTTTGACAACAGATTTTTTATTTCTACTCTTGCATTTTCTTTCTCTTGATCTCCCTTATAAAAAATTTTTACTGAGTTTTTGATTGGAATATGTATTTCATGGCTTTCTTTTAAAACACCTTTATTTGGGGAATGCCCTGGTGGTCCAGTTGTTAGGACTCAGATCTTTCATAGCCGGGGCCCGGGGTTCGATTCCTGGTCGGGGAACTAAGATCCCAGAAGCCAAATAAGTAAATAAGATGCCTTTACTTTTACTAGATATTATTGGTCTTGTTATTAAAAAAGACACGTAATTTTATTTTTGCTTTCCTCTTTTGTATGATTGTTGTTTGTGAGGGATTATTTTCCCTGTTGGTTAGGGTTTTATGGTCATGTTTTGATCATGATTTTTTTAATTAGTAGATTCGTTGCTTGATGGTTATATAATTTGGTTTCTACAGTTTTAGCTGTTTGGAGTTGATTAAAGTTATTGGTCTAGAATAGGATCATTTTCTAGAAATGGTCTATGGAAACTTGAAGAAAGACTTTTCTTGTCTATACTTATTCTGGATTGTTAATTCCAGATAATTTGTCTAAGAGCAGAAGATTACAAAGAACATCTGTATAAAAGTATTGTTACTATTTAATGTTATGGTATGAGTGATAAGGATTAGGTCCATCTTAAACAAACTCGAAATAGGCAGATATGTTTTGGTATTTCTTCCTGTTTATTTTCTGTATTCCTATTTAATAGTCCATGAGACAGTAATTTCTCCTAGGTTATCTAAACTGTTTGAAGATTTTAGAAACATAACTAACTGCTAAAATCCACTTATATCATTAAATGTTTATGGCTCTTGTGATTTTGATCAGTAAGGAGAAAAATACAAAAGAAAACAAGTTACAAACAATAACCGGAAAATAATGGAGAAAACCACATCAAGATGTATTCTTTTGCTTCTCCTTAATTGTGTCAGAGGACCTAGCAAATTCCTGCTTTGGAGTTCTGAAAATGACCTAACCATGGGTCACAATCTTTACTCATACTTACTTGAGGAATCTAGAGTACTAGAACCTGTCTATAGTATTTCAATTATTTTACTCTCTGGAAAATATGTATTTATATTTCAGTGTGTATATTTCATATTTAAGTCCTTAAAATGAAATTTTAAATAGAGGATTCAGGAAGACCTATTGGTTTTGCTTCTGCTTCCTTAATAAGAATTAACTTAAAAATCCAGCTGTTACACTGGAGATGGGGGAGGGGCGATGGTGCAGACTCATTATTAATCAGTAACCATGTATTGGTGTGAAGCACACCGAAGTTTAATACATAGGATGACCATTGATTTTGTAGGACCTGGAAAGTGAGGCAAGAGTCATTTAGGTTTAATATTTGGGATACAAGAATTGAAACTCTGAAGCAAGTGTAAGATAATTCAGTTAGTCTGTGGTAGAGTAGTGTTATGTTCAGAGAGAGATTTACTTTTAAGTTTTCCATATACAATTAAGAATCATAGCCTAAACAAAAATTTCAGATATTATTATACATGAATTTACTTATTTACCAAAGTTACTATCATTTAGGGAAAAGCATGTGAATTGATTATATTATAAATAATAATTATGTCATGTAAATAATAATTTATATTTTAGAAGTATCTTCCTAAAGCAATTCAAGTTAAGGTCATTGTTGTAGCATAGACTAGGGAAAGTAAGACTAGAAAAAATATGCTTATATAATAAATGTGAAATAAAGTAACAAGTACAAGATAGATCATGGCTAACTACCTTCCCTTTGTGGTTTTTACTTAGAACAGAATCCACAGAGAAATATATTTCACAGATTGTCTGTTCTAAACCAAAGTGGATATGAATAAATAGTCCCTGAGACAAACAGTAAATCCTTTACCAAATCTTATGTGTCCTGCACTTTGTATTTTTAAAAAAATTTATTTTACATGATAAAACTATAACTTTATTTCAGAGTTAAGTAAAATTGTTTTCACACGAACATAAAATATTATTTTAATTTAACATTGTATTATACTTAAACATATTTTAGAATTTATATAATGTAGTGATTATTGACACAAAACAGCAACAGTTGTATAAATAAATATTAGTATTTTTAAGCAATAATGAGGGATGCCTCTGTATACGCTTTATTTCCCTTTGGAATTTCTTGAGTAAATGATGTATCATATTTACTCATGATTACACTAGATCATACACACATTCACCAGGATTTACATACACAAAATTATCTCTTGTCACTTTTAGGAGTAAATAATGAAAATGTTTTAAAAGAAATTCGTCAAATATAGCTTTCATAAGATAAGCGTGAACTTTCAACGGCCAATGTCTTATAATTCTTTGTCCCTGTGCCTTTCAACACTTTGCACAGCGTTCTAGACATCAGAGATGCTCAGTTGTATGTCTTGTTTAAGCCTACCTTATTTTGTGAAAGTAATTCTACTGCAAATGTCCATCTACACCTGTTATATTTCCTTCCTATTCATCACCTATAGAAAAAATATAGGTGACTGATTGATAAGAACTTCCTTATAGGTAAAAGAGACCTTCTCTAGGTCACATTCGGCCTTCTATTTATATGAATAGAAGCTACTTTGAATTGAAACTTGTCAACACTTGATACTTCAATAAAAATCACAGGAATGGTGTTTTAGATTAGGACCTATAAAAACCAAAGGAATCAAAAACCTTGGGAGCATCTCAAAGGCATGAATCAGCACCAATGTATTGCATATATTAGACATGACTGAAATACTTCCAGTGACTTACATAGTACAAACACAAGGTTTATCCAGAGCTAACACTGGCAAACCCAGAATCAACCAGATTGATTCAGTCAGGGTAGGACTTCAGATGAGACAGATCTGGGAGACAGCTTAACAGGATTCAGCTGAGCCAGCCAAATATTTGAGTCAAAATCCAAATCTACAGTCCCAAAGACCAAGACCCAGACCCAGGCAAAAAAGGTTAGGAACAGGAGGCAGGAGGCTCAGAGAAGCCGTAAAGGTACTTAAACCCTTAGTGTCCTGTTGGGAGACGCACAGGCTAACATCACCCTCTGGGAAGGATGGAGAGCGTTCTGGAGTGCAGATGTTAAGCATGCTGAAAAATTGTGTCCACTATCGGGCTACTGGGGACAAGTTCAGTTGCACTTTAACTTTTACTATTCTGTGAAATAATTGGCCTGACTTGTTAATTTTACTCTGCTTTGAAACCATAGATCTCACCTCTATCCCTGTTCAGTCATCCGCAAGTAATAATAAGTGACATTTTTCAGTAATGAAAGTAGGTTGGAGTGAATCTGCTGAAATATATTAAAATATTGGAAAACAAACTCAGAACTTACATTGAGTTTATGGTGAAGAGCCATAAACTCAATGTAGCCATTGAAAAAAGCCATATCTTTTCATTGTCAGTTGCTTTTCAAAACGAAAATTATTTCTTAAAGTGTCAGTGTGATACATGCACACAGTTGATAGATAAAGTTGTGAGAATAGCTTATCACGACTTAACCAGTCGCTAGCCTATGCCTGCTCCCACCATCCGACCCCAGGCCCACACTCCTTCAGTTCTACCTCTTAACTCTTTCTTATTTTAAATATTTTAATGCAGTTATTTCAAATGTGGAAATAATGTAGTACTGTATCTTTTCTTAAAAGAGTTTAATTGAAGTACTGACAATAAACTACATAAAGTATACAAGTGAATACATTTTGGCATACATATACAGCTGTGAAGCCATCACAACAATCAAAATATTTGTCCGTCACCCCCAAGTTTCCTGTGCTTCTTTGTAATCCCTCCCTCTCTCTCGTTCTCCTACCTCTGCTTTCTGTCACTACACATGAGTTTGCCTTTAATTATACAGAATATACTCTTTTTTTCCTGGCTTCTTTTTCAGTCAGCATAATTATTTTGAGATGCATCCATGTTGTTGCATGTATTGATACTTCATTCCATTTTATTGCTAGAAGTATTTCATTCATATGAATATAGTGCAGTTTGTTTAAGCATTCACTGTTGGTGAACATTTGAGTAGTGTCCAGTATATGGCTGTTAAAAACAGCTGTTATGAACGTTGGTGTACGAGTGTTTGTATGGATATGTGTTTATCTCACTTGGTTAAATACCTAAGAGTGGATGAGCTGCACCAACTGTCAAGAAGTAGAGAGGATCAAAACCACATCATGTCAGCCTTACCCCCAGCTGGGACATGAAGTTATTAATGGAAAGATAAGTTCATCCTTGTCATCTTTGAGACATTCGAAAGATCTCACAGAGTATGTACAGTATAAGCCTGCTTCTTACATGAGGATTGTTCTCTTAGGCCTGTAGTATTTACATGGAATAAAAGAAAAAAATCATTGTTATTTCTTATTTTAATAAGTGTAAATTGTATCACTGTGTACAGCACGATTGTCATAATCTGAAAACATCCATCGTTGATTTATATATGGTATTAAGTATATAGAATTCATAATTTTCTCCACTAAATGTATTTATGTTCCCACTCACTGTCTCCATTACAGGTTATCCAGAAGATATTAATATTTAAGATCTCTCATTAAAAACTATGGTAGTTAGTGCTTTAACATTTTGCTTCATTTGTTGAGACTTATTTATAACTTATACATAAAACTCAAATTTATATCTGCCTTCATTTATTTTCTTTCAAAGATATCTTAGGAATCCTTCACATTTTATAAGGAACCGTAAATTTATTTCAGCCAAGGACCAACAGCTAGCTTTCACGCTGACCTAGATGCACATATGCAATTTAGTCAGTGAATTTTGAAAATTTGAACGATAGTACATTAAACTGGAATAATGAACCAATAAAAATTTTTATAGCATTCAGAAAAATTATTTCTTAAACATTCACACTGTCGTTTTACTCATTAAAATTATTCTAGGATTGTAAGTTAGATAATGAATTCCTAAGCCTTGGAAAAAAATCAGCAGATCTTTTGTGGTGATCAAATGATTTGACCTGACTGCAAGATAACAAAATCCTGTTTCGGAAAGCTAGACAAGGCATTTGTAACTAGATTATCCATCTTCAGCCAAGAGAGTAAAATTCTTGGAAAATCTTTCATGTGGTGTCTGTAATTAATGCTCTTCACCTGTTAAATACTATGGTTTGTCACAATTGAAATTATTACCTTCATGTAGTCTCTGTCAGTGTTTGACATTGGTTTTAAACTTGCAAAGCCTCAAATGCTTCATCAGCAGATGGAAAGACTACTACAATTTCAGAGGGTTTTCATGGAGATTAAATGAAATATTACAGTGAAACAGACACGTACTGAGCAACATGGGAATCAAACGTAGTAAGTGCTCAGAAGATGATTTTTCCCAAATCTGCTGACATGTAATTGGCCTGTCCTATACACCAGACCTTTTCAAGGATTTTATAGGATTCTAATCTCCTTGATGCTTTAGCCACTCGTGGTAGTAAGTCATGTGCTCAGGAAGGCATATTAATGCCGAGTCACTAAGGTACTATTTCGTGTTTGCCTAATCACTTCATTGGCCTTTACCTTGTTTTACAAATGCACTTAATTCAGTAAGGAAGATTGCTTCTTCTAAAGTTTTTATATTAGTGAAAAGTGGTTCCAAGCCATATACATTATTTTTATTTGGATTATATATATGGTTCAAGCACTTTTATAATTTTTTCATTTTTTGCTTTTTAGGAAGCACTTTAAAACTAGCATAACATCTAACCATGTTGGTATTTTCTGTTTTGTTATAGTTAGGATAATCCTTATGTTTTAAGTAAATAATAAAAATCTAAGTAAAAATGTTCACATCTAAGGATTTTATATTGTGATTTGGCAACTAAATGCATTAATCCAAACAAATAGAGATTATAGAGATTATTCACATTCCCATTTTGTTTAAACATCTGTGACTAATTGTCATTTGTTTCTGCTTTAATTCAGTTCAGCTACTATAATTAAATGATGCCATTCATCTAGCAGCAGTCCTGAAATCTTTTGTATCTTTGCAAAACACGATAAAAAAAAAATAAGAGTTTTCTATAAAATTCAGTTAGAATTTTTTTCTTTTAAGTTTTTAGTCTTCATCTTAATTGTGAATATCAAATAGCGCCTCTCCGAGTGATATGGGCTAATTTCAAATTTCTCTAAATCTCAAATATACTCTTCATTTTCCCTAGTCTGGGCCTAAATTGCTCTGCTTGCATTTGTAATCAGAAATTGATTGGGTTCTGTGGAAACTGGAAAAGTGTATTGCTGGTGGAAGAAAAATGGAGGTAGAACAAGTACTGTCATCATACTTGTCTGCCATCCTAAACGCCGCCTGTCATTCTCAACAGTACATTGATAAAATCTTCACCCTCCAGCTCCAAAATGCTTCTCTTCAGAATACTGTGGTCAGTATTAACCCTCTAGATTGATTTTTTTTAACACCAAATGCCTTTGTTACATATTTAATTTGTTTCACATTGAACTATTTTTTTTACACAAAATGAAATGTTTTCATTTTATTCATACCTATAAGACACATCATAGAAAAATATATGAAACAATAAAATGTTAGTTATTGAGAAGCCAATCATCTGAAACATTTCAACTGCTGACCAAGAAGACATAAAACTAACGCAAAAAATTCAGTTGAAGAAAGAATTTTTAACATCTGGTAATAAAGACAGCCTAGAAGAAGTGAAGGTCTATTTTACATACAGCAAAAAGGCAATGTATGCCTTTTACCATGTGAAAGAAAAGCTGAACTCTAATTGTCTTCAAAGGTTTGTCTTTTGTATGAGAGTTGACAAAGTGAATATTAACGAAAGAAATGAGGAGAAAAAGCAAAAGGAGAAGAGCAAAATGGCCTTCAGCAGAGGCAGGAATTATGGAGATGAGGAGTGATGATAAACCAGCATATTCCAGTGGTACACATTTCCATTAACACAAACAACTTTTCTGGAGACTTCCATTGGTTCCCTGATTTCAACGAGAATAAATTTAGAAAGTTATGTGTGACTTTTAAAGTTCAAAACAAAATATCCCCAGTCCCCCATAAATCTTAGGAAACCAAGGATTCATAAAAGACCAACCTGCTAAAGAAGGTTAATGGAACAGAGCATCTGTAAACAATAAGCCCCTGGTTGAAAAGAGACAGTGTGGTGGCACACTTCAGCTCTCGAGTGTCAGGGAAAAGAAAATTGTGGTACTTAACTTTAGTTCTATTTTTATAAATAGTGCCAGACCGTGAACAAAGAAATCTGCTTTAGCAGAAAAATATTAAAATATATAATATATGCAACATAGTCTAAATGATGTATTACCTAATTTATGTACTGTTGAGTACATGTTGCATGCTAGGTACTTGGACCCTAGTGTTGGGTACTTCATTCCACTATATACTTCAGAAAGAAGTTTGAAACCATATGTGTGTTTTGTATAGGGGTAAATAGACTGTATCTTTAGAAGTGTGTTCTTGTCTTCCTTTTAAGAGCTAAGACAGGCAAAAAATCTAGAGAAGTTTCCAAGTACTAGTCACCCTGATGCACAGTTGAAATTGTTTTCACAATTTAGATTTGTTATTCAGTAAGTTAGGCCAAGGGGAGAAAAACATCTGTCTAGATACATGTACTATACTGTATATTTTTTGTTATTTTTGAATAGGTAATAGATTAAACAGGTAATTAATAGCAGCTTAAAAATCAGACGGGCATACACTAAAAGTCTTTCTATCCATTTCTCCTTTACAGAGGCAGCCAGATATTTGTGTGTCTTACAGAAATATTTTATGCCTGTTAATCAAATATGTATGTTTGTATTCATTGTTGTCATACTTCTTAATTTGAGCAAATCTGAGGTTTGTGTAGGATGACATTACAGTTTTATTTTGCTTTTCTCTCATTTATAACCAGGTTGAACAGCTTTTCATTTGCCTATTGGCCATTTGAATATCTTCTTTGTGAAGTACTCATTGGACTGTCCTACTCATTTTTCTATTTGGTGTCTGTCTTTTTATTATTGATTTCTGAGAGCTCTTTATATACTATAGATCTTTAGATCTTTTATTGGCTATATGTTCTGTAAATGTCTCCTCCCCTTCTGTGGCTTGCCTTTGCACTCAATTAGTTGAGTCTTCAGATAAGCAGAACATTAATTTTAATGTTGTCAAATTTGTCAATCTTTTTCTTCATGGTTAGTACCTTCTTTGTCTTAAGAAATCATTCCCTATCTTGAGGCTATAAAAATATCCTTACTTTTTCCATTTAGATCTACAGTCCACCTGTAGTCAGTTTTTGAGTAAGCTGTAAGGAAGGATCTGGTTTCATTTTGTCAATCTGCGTATCTGGTTGACACAGCACCATTTTCTGAAAACACCACCATTTCCCCATGGCTGCACAGTGCAAGATAAAATATTCATATATGCTTGGATTTGTTTCTGGACTCACTGTTCTGTTCTACTGTCTTATGTCTTGCTCATTGTAACTTTATATTGTGTGTTGTTATGCAGAAATGTAAGTCCACCAACATTTTTCTTCTTCAGGAGTGACTAGGATGTTCTTGGTCCTTAGAATTTCCATATAAAGTTTGTCAAGTTACAGAAAAAGAGTTTGGATATTTATTTGGATTACAGTGATATGTCAGTGGTGACAATTAGCATCTTTATTATGTTGAATCTTCTAAGCCATGAATGTGGTATATCACTCATTATATAGGTCTCCTTTAATTTCTCTTTATAAAGTTTTATAATATTTTTTATAGAGGCCTTACATATATTTCTTGATATTTATTCCTTAGTACATTTTTATGCCAATGTATATGGTATGGTTTTTGACATTATTTTCTAATTTTTGACATGTACAATTACTTTTTTCTACAGGAAACTTGTGAAACTTGCTTATTAATTTTAATAATGTATGTGTTGAGTTTTAGGACTCTTTGCATACATAATCGTATGTGATTGAAAATTTTTTATTTCTTCTTTTTCAATCCATGTAACATTTTTCTTATCTTGCTGGATTCGGTTGGCCTTCTAGTTCATTGTTGGATGGATAAATAATAGTTGCCATCCTTGCCTTCTTCCTGATTCCACAAAGAGAGCCTTCAGTATTTCATGATAAGGTGTAGTATTTGTTATAGTTTTACTTTAGATTCCCTTAAGATTATTGCAATTTACTTAAAGTTTCTATCTTAGATATTGATTTTATAATTTTATATTTATTGAGATGATCATATGCTTAGAATCAGTTTACTAATATTTTGTTTATGAATTTTATATGTATGTTCATAAATGATATTGCCCTATAATTTTCCTTTTCACATTATCCTTTCTGGATATCTCTGTATATTATGAAAATAAAATAAAACTGGCATTAGAAGATTAAGGAACATATAGTTCAATATATAAATATGACATGTTTGCTATGTATAAATGAAACAGTAAGATATAGTGGCTTGGGTATCAAAGTACCCTAGTTTTACTTTTAGTTTTCTCATCAGACAGCTGTGTACTATTTTGCAAATCATTATTTTCCTTGATCTCTTACCTTCTTTAAATGAGACATTAGAAATGTATTTTTTTAATATTTATTTACTTATTTTATTTATTTTTTTGGCTGTGTTGGGTCTTAGTTGCAGCACACAGGATCTTTGTTGAGGCATGTGGGACTCTTTCATTGTGGCGCAAGGTCTCTTTGTTGCAGTGCTCGGGCCTCTCTCTAGTTGTGGTGTCCGGGTTTTCTCTCTCTAGTTGTGGCATGGGGGCTCCAGAGTGCGTGGGCTCTGCAGGTTGCAGCACAGCACGCGGGCTCGCTCGTTGAGGCACGCAAGCTCAATAGTTGTGGCGCGCCGGCTTAGTTGTCCCACGGCATGTGGGATCTTAGTTCCCTGACCAGGAATTGAACCCACGTCCCCTGCATTGGAAGTCAGATTCTTTACCACTGGACCACCAGGGAGGTCCCAGAAATGTTTTATTTTTAAAGCCTCTTCCAGCTCTAGATTCCTGTGATATGCAAACAGTTGATGCTTGTGCATGACTCTAAATATCCATAAAGTTACATTCTTTTCTTTTCTCTTGACTATCGCATTTTTTCAGCCTATGTGTAGGATTTTGAAGTCAGTTTCTATCTGATCTTGAATTGCCCGGTTTTCAGCTAGCTGTTGTTTGACTGACTACTTAGTACATTATATATGGTATTTGTACTGATCCATAGATAATTATAGATGGGGTTATGTACTATACTGTAATCATTAAGAGCATATCAGAAGCACTATACTGTAATCATTACGAACATGAACAGCAGAGTCAGACTTCTTGGCTTAGAAATCCAGCTATACTCTCTGTTTTCTGAGTGAGTTATTTCTCTCTTTCACAGTTTCTCTACCTATAAAATATGATAATCAGAGTACATACCTCATATAGATATGGGATAAAAGCTAAATATTCAAAACATTAAGACCATTGCCTGCTAAACATATGTTAGCTATTTTTATTAGTTTGAGGATGTAGAGGTCTATACCATGACTTGAAAATAAGCCATTTTCTTAGCCTTAAACAAAAAATCATGTATATGTAAAGTTTAGAATTTTTTTCAAGAGAAAAATAGTATACATTTTTGAAATCTTGAACATGAATAGTATTTAAGTGTTTTTCACTCAAAAGATGACGTGCTTTTGACCCAAACAATTCTAAGCTTTAGGGAAGTACCTCACGTTTTAGAGTGAAAATAAAAGCCTTCGTGTTCCTAGCCATTGAACAAAAATTACGCTACTTCTGCATAAACTGACATGGAATTTCCTTTATTATTAATATGAATAAGTGGGTAGAGGAATATTAATTGAATAAGAGAAACAGCTCCCAAAAATAGAGAAATATTCAGATGATTTCCATTGATTAAAATTGATCTTGTTTATAAATTTCCAAGACCAGATTTGAATAAAACAATAAATTGGTCCTATTAGGAGTAAGAATACTTTTGTTAGTCGAGGACATGTCCTTCCACTTTTTATATTGTCTTCATAAGAGTGTAGGTGTTAGGTTAAGATTTTGGCACCTGAGAGTACATCTAGGTATGGTTTCTAGGTTTTGTGAACCATGAGAATTTTCACATTACCTTATGTTTCTGAAAATATTCTTGGCCAGTGAGAAAATATACAGTAATAAAAGATCCAGATCCAACATCTACAAGAGTAAGAGTTTAGGTGAGACGTAGGAGGAGAAATGGTGGATATCATTCGAGTGAATTTTATAATACACTTATGCCATAATTTTATTTTCTTAGGAACTATCCTCCCAGATTTACTAATAATCATGGTAACAAATGTTTTTTCACCACTTTGACCAGGTCTGAATATACTTTGGGGGACAAGAGACATGTATTTGTTAGATATATAGAGGTAGTAAATCTACTATTCAAGAATCTTAGGTAAATAGAATTACTGAAAATTCACTTAATAGAATGTATGGTTAAGTATGAGCTATTATTTTTGCCTACAATAATATAAATGCAGCTTTAGGTATAGTATTTGTGTTAACACAGTGTTCTATTAGGTCCGAACACAGTCCAATATTAGGACTATTTTTCTTGAAAGTAAACCTTCAAATCTTTATGTGTGTGTCTTAGCTCTGGTTGCCCAGTAGTAAAACCCGAGGCAGGGATTCTTGTGCAGGTAATTTGTGAAGGGAGAGCTTTCAGGGGACACCTGTGAAGGGAGTCTGTGAAGCAGGAGGGAGAGAGAGATGTGGCTCCAAGGGAAGTCTAGCCTCAGCCTG
Organism: Eschrichtius robustus; assembly: GCF_028021215.1. NCBI lineage: Eukaryota > Metazoa > Chordata > Mammalia > Artiodactyla > Eschrichtiidae > Eschrichtius > Eschrichtius robustus. Next base: position 5,861,839 of record NC_090832.1, on the reverse strand, counting down.
ACCCCATGAAGAGGTTGCACCAAAGGTTCAGTCCTGACTCGAGGCAGGGGAGTGAGGCTTTTGTGCACGAGAGCTGTTCATGCTCCCTGCAACCGTCCGGCATGGCTCCTGAGCTGGCCAATCCTGGTGGTGGAGCATCACTCACAGGTCCCTCTGGGCGAGACCTCTCCAGTCTCCCTAGCTCAGTCCTCCTGAGAAGGTGGCAGGTGTGTGCCGTCATCTGTGAAGCACCCAGGACCTCCAAGGATTTGCGCGGGGCACAAACAGCCTATCACAAAGGCGGGACTTTCGTCATTTCGACATCAATAACTGTTGATGGAGTCCATACTGTGGTGATCAGAGGAGGGGAGTTTCGGGTGGACTGACTGAAGAGTAAGGGCACACTTTCTGAGGCAAGAATGAGAATTGGATGCTTGAGGACCATAGTGAGAAAAGGGAGCAATTACAGAAGAGCAGCTCAAGGAGATAGATAGAAAAGGACCAAGGCACCAAGAGCCTTGTGGGCAAAGGAGGAATTTAAGAATTATTTTAAGTGTCAGGCAAAGCAAGTAGAGATGGTTCATGGCTTGATGTGATTGAGGAACCACAAGAAGGCCAGAGTGACTGGAGGAGAGTGAAGCAGGTAGAAAGTTGAAATGGTAGGAAATGAGATGAGAGAATGGGGACTTGGAAAGTGCAGGAATTTGTAGGCCTTTGAAAGGGCTTTAGATTTTACCCTGAGTGGGACAGGCCACTGAAGGATTTTCAGATAATGGTGCCATGGTAATAGGGTCACTCTGCATGTTGTGCCCAGAACAGATTAGGCCTGTGTGGGCAGAAAATAAGGAGACTTTTGCAGTGGTTAGGCATGAAGTGAGGTGACGCGGGTGAGGGTGGTCGCAGTGCATATATGGAAAACTGCGTAAATTCAGGGTAGATGGCCTGGCTGGCAGCGTTTGCTGATGGCTTGGATAGGCAGGAGCGGGGAGGGACGTGTGTGAGGAAATAGAAGAGTGGAATCCTATATGGCTTTCTTTCTGGCCACCTACCCCCACACGATCCCACCTCCCCAAGTGGCTGGCTGCCTTCACTCTCCCTGCTTCTCTGTGGCTCACACTTCTTTCCCACACGCTGCTCTAAAAACTCGAATCCCTATACTTAACCCCAAAAGAACCATTTAGCTCCCCCTTCAACTTGTCCATGGGTTTACGTCTGCATATCCAAAGATTAATGCTTGGTTTGCACTGCTAAACAAAGTGCAATCTATGGCTGGGTCTTAACCTCCAGCAGTACAGATGAGCTGGTAAATTTTTTAAATTGTCTTTCCTTTTTCTGTTCACTACAATTCTCTTTAAATAGAAAGAAGTAGGATCAAGACTTATTTTCCCACCAATATGAAGTAGCTTATTCCCTTTAGAAACTATGGTATGTTTTGGTTTTGAGTATTTTTTCCCACTCTCGGTGCTAAGCACTGTACTGATTATATATCTCTTTTAAATATAACAGCCCAGTGTTTTAGATCAGTGGTCCCCAACCTTTTTGGCACCAGGAACTGGTTTTGGGGAAGACAATTTTTCCACGGATCCGTTGGGGGGATGGTTCAGCTGTAATGTGAGTGATGGGGAGCGATGGGGAGCGACAGACAAAGCTTCACTCCCTTCCTGCTGTGCGGCCTGGTTCCTAACAGGTTGGGGACCCCTGTTTTAGACGGTAAGATCTCAGATTTATAGGTGGGAAAATTGATTCACAAAGGTTAAGTGACTTGCCTAAGATAAAACACCCAATAAGGGGAATTTCAAAAGCCTATCTGAGTGAAGCTAAAATTATCTATAATGTCTTTAAAGATACAAGGAAACAAACTGGTCTAGTAAGCTTTATGTGGTCTGGGAACTCCACTGTCACGTTCATTGTTATATTAACTGGCATTTAGTAAGTTCTCAATAAGTAATTGTTTAATGAATGAATCGATTTAAAGGCCATTATCATCATGGCACTGGAATTACGGAGGAAGGAGAACCTAGTTCTGCCTGGGAGCTTCATAGCAGACATGTTATTCCAAAGAGTCTTTAAGACTGAGAAGGATTTGGACAGGTTGAAAATGGGAATCAGTTTACTCCAAACCAAGAAAACACTAAAAAAAGCCAAGGAGTTATGTAAGGCATAGTTTCTTTTGTGTTGAAACATTGAAAATTGGGGCTGGAAAGCTCATTTATGACGGATGACTTTTAGGACCTTGATCTGCATGTACTTCATTCTCTTTCCACATTGGAGAATCTGTTGGGGACGTTAAGAAGCTGGAATCAATGAAGCCTTGGGATTCATTTCTTTATATTATTTGTGGAGTTTAGTTTAAAAGCTCATAGATGTATAGGTATCTTTTTTAAGACTTTAAAAACTACATATTTATTGGTCATAACAGAGCTTAATATGACAGAGATACCCATGGACTTTGACTTCATGTTCTTTTCATCGTGGATGCTAATTTACATTATGTGAATAGGTTACCAGTTGTACCTTGTTGTATGCTAAAGATATCAGATTTTAAAATCAATTTTACATATAGAACAGTGGATCATCAATTTAGGAAGCAGATTAGTTTTGCATTTTTCAAACATAATCTTTGCTTTTCATTCTGAGAGGAACTCTATTGATTTGGGTACAATACTGATTTACAGCAAAGTATAACCTTGATTTATATTCTGATGTTAAGTATTTATACGAGTTTACCCTGTATGTGCACTTTTTTATCTCTATAATTACACTGAATGGACCAGGTTTTCATTTTAATGACATTTAAGAATACATTTAATTAAAATACCCACTAAAGTGCATGTGGGTTCTGTTTTCATGAAATCAATTAATGATCCTGGCTGGTTCTCTACTTTTTTTCTAAATTTTAAAACGTGCCGGACACAAATCAGAAGTATCCAGACTTTCAAATTTACAATATCCATTCAAACTTTGAATGCCCTTGATTAATAAAAATACATGTGACAGCAAAGTATAGCTCTGCTTTTAAACTGTTAGAGAGAACATAAAATGATTATGGCTTGCAGTAAATGTTATCATGGTCCTAAGATGTTTCCTGAGGGATTCAGCAATCTCCTGCACTTTCCTTAAGACTGACCCTCTCTCCTTGAGAAGCAGACAAGTAGGAGAGCTGCAGAGGCAAGACCACTGTCGGGTCACCTGTCATGGCTCTGACAAGGCTCTGATAGAAAACCTAATTTACAGTTTAAGAAGCACATCCATTATCCTTCTGATTTTAAAATAGAACATACATCAGCAAAATGATAAAAGAAAGTGCTTAAGAATTATGAAAGTCAAGGACTATTTTATATCATAAAGTCACAACCCTTTTTGAATATTACTTTAAATTATAGCAAAGTCTAATGATATTCATATGTTCTGTTCTCTGAAAGTTAGCATCACGGTATTCTGACTGCTGATAATCTAATAATCATGGATTTACTATTAACTCCCTTTTACATTTAGGTAGATGATAATGTCAGTATTCAGATATTTCTTTATGAAATAGATGTTCACTAGAAAATTGTTAGAAGAACTTTCTGTTGATTTAAAAGTTCAGCGTTGTTTTATTTTTTTTAATTTTTAGTTTATATTGGAGTATACTTGATTTACAATGTTTTGTTAGTTTCAGGTGTACAGCAAAGTGGTTTAGTTATACATATACATATATCTATTCTTTTCCAGATTATTTTCCTGTATGGGGTATTACACAGTATTGAGTAGAGTTCCCTGTGCTATACAGTAGGTCCTTGTTAATTATCTATTTTATATATAGTAGTGTGTATATGTCAATCCCAACCTCCTAATTTATTACCACCACCACCACCACCCCCTCCCCACACCTTTCCTCTTTGGTAACCTTAAATTTGTTTTCTATGTCTGTAAGTCTATTTCTGTTTTCTAAATAAGTTCATTTGCTTCCATGTCTGGGCTATTGTAAACAGTGCTGCAATGAACATTGAGGCGCATGTATCTTTTTGAAGTTTTCTTCAGATACATGCCCAGGAGTGGGATTGCTGGATCATATGGTAGCTCTATTTTAGTTTTTTAAAGGAACCTCCATACTGTTCTCCACAGTGGCTGCACCAATTTACATTCCCACCAACAGTGTAGGAGGATTGTTTTTTCTCCACACCCTCTCCAGCATTTGTTGTTTTTGATGATGGCCATTCTGACTGGTATGAGGTGATAACTCATTGTAGTTTTGATTTGCATTTCTCTAATAATTAGTGATGTTGAGCATCTTTTCATGTGCTTTCTGGCCATCTGCATGTCTTCTTTGGAAATATGTCTATTTGGATCTTCTGACCATTTTTTGATTGAGTTGTTTGTTTTTTTAATATCGAGCTGCATGAGCTGTTTGTATATTTTGGAGATTAATCCCTTGTCAGTTACATCATTTGCAAATATTTTCTCCCATTCTGTGGGTTGTTCTCTTCATTTTGTTTATGGCTTCCTTTGCTGTGCAAAAGTTTTTAAGTTTAATTAGGTCCCATTTGTTTATTTTTGTTTTTATTTTCATTACTCTAGTAGGTGGATCCAAAAAGATATTTTGTGATTTATGTCAAAGAGTGTCTGCCTATGTTTTCCTCTAAGAGGTTTATAGTATCCGGTCTTACATTTAGGTCTTCAATCCATTTTGAGGGTTTTTTTTGGTATGTGTGTATGGTGTTAGAGAATGTTCTAGTTTCATTCTTTTACCTGTAGCTGTCCAGTTTTCCCAGCACCACTTATTGAAGAGACTGTCTTTTCTCCATTGAATATTCTTGCCTCCCTTGTCATAGATTAATTGACCATTGGTGTGTGGGTTTTTCTCTGGGCTTTCTATCCTGTTCCACTGATCTCTAAGTCTTTTTTTTTGTTGCCAGTACCATACTGTTCTGACTACTGTAGCTTTGTAGTATAGTGTGAAGTCAGGAAGCCTGATTCCTCCAGCTCCGTTTTTCTTTCTCAGAATTGCTTTGGCTATTCGGGGTCTTTTGTGTTTCCATACAAATCGTAAAATTTTTTGTTCTAGTTCTGTGAAAAATGCCATTGGTAATTTGATAGGGATTGCATTGAATCTTTAGATTGTCTTGGGTGTTATAGTCGTTTTGACAATATTGATTCTTCCAATCCAAGAATATGGCATATCTTTCCATCTGTTTATGTCATCTTCGAATTCTTTCATCAGCATCTTATATTTTTCAGAGTACAAGTCTCTTGCCTCCTTAGGTAGGTTTATACCTAGGCATTTCATTCTTTTTGATGCGATGGTAAATGGGATTGTTTCCTTAGTTTCTCTGTCTGATCTTTCGTTGTTAGTGTATAGAAATGCAACAGATTTCTGTGTATTAATTTTGTATCCTGCAACTTTACCAAATTCATTGATGAGCTCTAGTAGTTTTCTGGTAGCATCTTTAGGATTTTCTATGTTTAGTATCATGTCATCTGCAAACAGTGACAGTTTTACTTCTTCTTTTCCACTTTGGATTCCTTTTATTTCTTTTTCTTCTCCGATTGCCATGGCTAGGACTTCCAAAGGTATGTTGAATACAAGTGGTGAGAGTGGACATCCTTGTCTTGTTCCTGTTCTTAGAGGAAATGCTTTCAGCTTTTCACCACTGAGTATGTTGTTAGCTGTGGGTTTGTCCTCATTGTTTTATTTCTAATCAAACTTCAGTTGGCAATGTTCTTATTTCTTCCTTTCTTTCTCACTTCTGACTCTTGCTTCTCCAGTTATTTTCAAATAATGAATGACATGTGAACAAATCCTGGAATGTATTTTTTTTTTAACTCTACCTGTCCTCTTGAAATACAAATAAACTCTCTTAAGGTAAGGTGTCTATACAAAAACCTTGGATTTTCTTTTAAAAGAGTATTCCATATTAACTCTGATCATAAATTTCATTGCAATAGTTGCCTGTTATAATAATTGGTGGTATGGATTAGATAATTTGAATTTTTCTAGAATTCTTTTAACATTTTTCTTAGAATCAATACTTAAACATATATTATAGGTAATTTGTTAGAATAAGATTTGAGATTTGATACTCTGAAAGCAGAAACGTTGAAATATTTGCTTTGTAGAGTGGAAATTCAAGGTTATCCTTAACTTATCCATATTCAGATTTATAAAGAAAAGACAGAAATAGGCAGTAATTTACACTGCTTCATACCAATTTCTTATACATTAAACATTTACTGGTTTTAAAACTAATTACTGTCCCTATCTCTGCTATATTTTAATGGACTATGCTTAGCTTATCTTCTTCCTGTCTGAGAATTTTATTTTTAAATATAAATTAATATTTAAGATACAAATAAGAACAAAAATAAGAAAAATATTGATAGGCTACTAGAAACTCAGAAATCCAAACTTTCACATTTATATTCATATCTACTCTATGTATCTATCATCTACCTAGCTATCCATTCATCCATCCATCCATCCATCCATCCATCCACCTAACCTCTCTCTGTCTCTCTCTCTGTCTCTGTCTCATTTTCTCTCTCTCTCAATCTCTACCTACCAACTTACCTACCTAAATATTGGACCTGTTTGACCCAGCAAGGTCAGATGCCATTTGAATTTGACTGTTTAGCTTTTTACCAGTCTGCCTATCTCATAAAAAATTTCAGGCACTTCTGAGGTCTCCTTATGAGGGAAGAGGGGGAAACCTTAAAGGTCTTTTTTCCCACTCTGACTCAGTACCTGGTACTTCACTCCTAGCCCTCCCCCTTTTCCCTGTTCTGACCCCAGGGTCCATACAACTTTGGGATCCTTTTGTTTAGGGCTCCCTCAACTGCGATATGAGCCCCCTCACAGTTTTTATTCCATGTGCCGATTACATGGGGGGGAAAATGAAATGGGGGTGTTAGCACTGTCTCCAGTTTTTGTCTCTTGTTTATTCCATTGCAGTGAGTGATTAAAGGCTTCCACTTTTGACTTGTTGCTTTAATCAGGTAATCTGACACCTAACAGCTCAGCTCTCCTAGATCAGCTAAGCTCCTGACACATACATATATACCAATACATTATTATTTTTACATTTATATTCATGAGAGAGATTAGCCTGTTATTTTTCTTCCTATTCCAATTTTTTTTTTTTTCATCTGATTTTGGTTTCTAAGTAAGAGTGACCTCTTAGACTTAGTTGAGGTGTATTTCAGATTTTTCCCTTCTGGAAGAGCTTGTATAAGATTAGAATAATCTTTTCTCTCAGAATTTTGTAGAACATTTCAGGAACTTTATCATGATGATTCTTCATGTAAGCATAACTATGTATTTAATATTTCATGAACTATTTATTTTTTAAATGCTATGGGAATATTCAATTTTGGTATTTCTTCCTGAGTTAATTTTCTAAGTGATCTTTTCTAAGTATTTTCTATTTATCTGAGTTTTCAAATTTATTGGCATACAATTGTTTATAATGTATTCATATTTTAAATGTCTGATCTATCAGTGATTATGGTCATCTTTTCATTTTTATTTTTATTTCTGTCCTCTGTTTTTACTCAGCAATCTCAAAAGATCAATTGATTTTTATTAACAATTTTTTGTTAGTAACAGTTATTTGAATTAATAGAACCAATTTTTTAATTTATTGATTTTATTTATGTAATACCTTTGTAATCTATTTGATACATTTCTTCTCTTATCTCTATTATCTTCTTATTTCTCATTTCTTTGGTTTTATTCTGTTCTTTTTCAAACTTAAGTTGAGCACTTAACCATTAATATTTAGTTTTTATTTTCTAAAAGTAAAAAAAAAAGGGTATAAATTTCCCTCTAAGTAATGATTCTTAGACATTTTTTTCTGTAGTAATTTCTTTACTGTTCAGTTGTCAAAATTTTTAAATCCCCATTGTAATTTTTTTTGATCCATGTGTTATTCTGAATTATTTTATGATTTTTAAATATTTAAGATATTTTGTATTTACCATTGACTTAAGTGCAACATGGGAAAAACAGTCTCTGTGCTATTGTGAAGGTATACTTTATGGCCTGTTACATGATAGATTTTTGCAAGTTCCAGGAGTAATGCAGAGGAATGAGTAATGTTATTGAATTGTTCAAGTGTTTTATATTTTATACACATCTGTGTATGTATGTGTGTATGTATGAATCTGTTCATTTGTTTTATTTGTTCTGCTTAACTGCCTGACTTATCAGTAAGGGAGAGATCTGAGCTATAATCTCCCACTCTAACAATAGATTTGCCAATTTTTCTTAGTTGGTATAATTTTCTTATATATTTTCAGGTGATTTCATTAGGTGCATAATGTTCAGAATTATCATAACTTCCTGATGACTAAAACTTTTATCACTATGCAGTGACCCTTCTTTTCCTTAAAAATATTTTTTCTGCCTTTAATTCTATTTTGTCTGACATAACTACTCCCAACTTTCTTCTGTTTAATGTTTTACTGGAATGCACTTTTCATCTTTTACTTCAGTATTTTCAGTTCCTATTCTTTGTTTTGTTTTGTTTCTGGTGGCTTTTGAAAACAGCATATAAGCTGGGCTTTTTAAATCTTACCCATTTGGTCAATTTTGGGAGAATGTAACCTGTTTACATTTATTGTGATTTTTAATATATTTGGATTTAATTCTACCTTATTACTTAAGAATCTTGCTTTTCTTATTCTATGACTATTTTTATTATTCACTATCATTTTTAGTTGGTTATTTTGTTACTTATGTGGATTTTAATCTCTCTTTTCAAAGGTATTTATACATACCATTTCAATTTTTTTTTTAATAAATTTATTTATTATTTATTTTTGGCTGCATTGGGTCTTTGTTGCTGTGCACGGGCTTTCTCTAGTTGCGGCGAGCAGGGGCTACTCTTTGTTGCAGTGTGCGAGCTTCTCATTGCGGTGGCTTCTCTTGTTGCAGAGCACAGGCTCTAGGTGTGCAGGCTTCAGTAGTTGTGGCACACAGGCTCAGTAGTTGTGGCTTGCAAGCTCTAGAGTGCAGGCTCAGTAGTTATGGTGCACAGGCTTAGTTGTTCCGCAGCATGTGGGATCTTCCCAGATCAGGGTTCGAACCCATGTCCCCTGCATTGGCAGGTGGATTCTTAACCACTGCGCCACCAGGGAAGTCCATATTTCAGTTCTTTTTGTCATTACCTTTGAACTTTTACCATGCATATTTATCTTAATAAAATCTAAACTTAAGCTATTTTCACTTCTCTACCCAACAGTGTAGTGAATGTTAGAATAATTAAACTATGATCACTCTCAGACTTACATCCTACTTTTCTCCAGAATTTTAATTCTGTTCTTTTTAAACCCCATAAATAAGACACCATTTTTATTATTTTAAATAGGTAATTGGATATGCATGTATGTTTAGCTTTGTAATTACTCATCATTCCTTTTTGCATCTCAAATCATTCTTCTGAAATCATTTTCCTCCTTCTTGAAGAACATGCTTAACCTCTGCCTTTAATGTAGGTCTCTTGGTGGTAAACTCTTTATATTCAGGTAAATGTTTTACTGTCATTCCTGAAAGATAACTTTTCTGGGTATGTAATTACAGGATAATAGTGATTGTCTCTCAGTACTTCAGAGAGATTACTCAGTGATCTTCTCATTTTGTGTTGTTGAGAATTCCACTATTAGTCTAATTATTGTTCATTTTTTGATGACCTGCCTTTTTTCTCTGGGTATTTTATTATTTTCTCGAAGTCTTTTTACTTAAGCAGTTTTACTTTGATATCAAGGCATGGATTTCTTGTCACTTACTATGTTTGGGACACATTGGAAATATTGTTTCTTGCATCTAGGGGATTTGAAAAATCACAACCATTATGTTTTCAAAGATTGTATCTCCTACATTCTTCTGGGACTTAAATATCTGTTAGACTTTCTTATTCTCTGCTTCATCTCTTAATTTTTAAAAAAATATTTCAACATTATTTCTTCAGCTGTATTTCCTATACCAGTGATTCTCTGGCTTCAGCCTAGAAAAACTAAGTTTAGAGAAGGAATATGACCAAAGTTTTTAATGGAGATTTTTTTCACTAAGTTCTGAAACACCAAAATAAAGAGGATATTTCTTGTCCCTCTAAAATGACTTTTAACCTTTCATATTTTCTTAAAATAGATTTTCTAACTGTAACATAAATGCACATATTTGATTGACATTGCTCGCTGTTAAGTCAAATTCATTTGGGAATTTTTAATCAGAAGTGAGCTCCAACATTGATTTTCATAGGAAACCTATCTTGACCTCCTTTGGTGGCTATTACATACCCGCCTTGTCTGTTCTTATAGCACTCTGTACATGACCCCTGTTAATTAACTCATCATATTCTCTTACAATTGCCCTTTACCTGTTTTACTGCACACTAAACTACCAGTTGTAGGCCTGTTTCCCTATGGTAAGATGTGGAGACAGCTTCTTAGAAGAGACCTTGAGATGAGTCACCAACATCAAAGCAGCCTGGGTCACTCAGTCGGCACATAGGAGAGCATCTCCCTGGAGACAGGACAGACTAAAATTATGGACTGCACACCTTTTATTTAAATTCTTTTAGCAGATGAAGGTCTTCCAAGGAAGACAGTTGTCCTAGAGTGGCCTGGACAAAGCCAGCATTAAAGAATAAGTCATTATTAAGCCACTGGTAGTTTTGAGGTGGTTTCTTACTGTTCTAGGACCTAACATCCTGACTAATAACTGTTAATCTGGGGACAAACATTATTATTGCTATTTTACAAGTGAGGAAACTCTTAAAGAGGCTAAATTAAGTGTTTACCAAGAACTAGATATTCTTATGCACAGTTGTCTGCTCTTTAAACCTTACTTTATAGTTTTGGTGCCTCCTCTATGGGGATAGTAATTTCTATTCCAAAGGAGATACCATGTTGAAGAGGATATTGACAAAATATTGGTAAGAAGAAAGAGTTTATGTAAGTAGATGTTGGTGTAACATATATACATGTTGATAAATTGTGAATAGTGATCTTCACCTTAGCTCTGAATGGCTAGTTTTATTTAAGAATTATTCAGTAAAGTAGATATATATGAATCCAAGCATTATTGTTTTAGCCCATTCAGGCTGCTATAACAAACTACCACAGACTGGCTTATAAACAACAGAAATTTATTTCTGACAGTTCTGGAGGTTTGAAGTCTAAGCCGGGGTGTCTGCATGGTCAAGTTCTATATCTGGTGAGAGCCAGTTTCCTGGTTCATGAACAGCTGACTTCTCTCTATGTCCTCACAAAGGGTGAAGGGTGAGGGAACTTCCTCAGGTCTCTTTTATAAGCCCACTAGTCCCATTCATAAGGGCAGAGCCCTCATGACCTAATTACCTCTGAAAGGAAGGCCCTACTTCCTAATATCATCATGTGGGGCATTAGGTTTCAACATATTGATTTTAGGGGAACATAAACATTCAGATTATAGCAATTATCCTTCTTAAAAAATAGATTTGTTAGAAAAAAATTATCAAAATACCAATTGTTGGGGCTTCCCTGGTGGCGCAGTGGTTGAGAATCTGCCTGCCAATGCAGGGGACACGGGTTCGAGCCCGGGTCTGGGAAGATCCCACATGCCGCGGAGCAACTGGGCCCGTGAGCCACGATTGCTGAGCCTGCGCGTCTGGAGCCTGTGCTCCGCAACAAGAGAGGCCGCGATAGAGGCCCGCGCACCGCGATGAAGAGTGGCCCCCACCTGCCGCAACTAGAGAAAGCCCTCGCACAGAAACGAAGACCCAACACAGCCATAAATAAATAAATAAATAAAATTAAAAAAAAAAAATTAAAGAAGACGTTAGAACATAATAAGACACTTTAAAAAAATACCAATTGTTTTTAATGCAAAATAACACTATATAAGTGTCATATACTTGATATGTTGTAGAAGCAGTAGCTAATAATATCATTGTGACTGACTCTTTTTGATTACATTACAGTGGTATTCCATCTTCTGGATTTTTCAGATGTTTTTATTTTATACATGTAAGAACTCCCAGATTTTCAACATGATAAGATTGTAGCAATTTTAGCGGCCCCCCATAATTTCTATTAGCTACTCCAGGGCTATCCCAAATAATAAATGTCTATTTAATTTCAGAGCAAATCAATTAACGCTCCTTCCATCTAAACTATATACTTCCAATAAAGACATTCTGGAGTATAGTGCTGAGGGCTTTTTAACTTGAATTCCATTGATGCAGTCCTTTCAAGCTTTAAAAATATTTATGCTCCTCAGTGTTACATATTCTACCAGGTGTCCTTTTCCAAATAATTTCATTCCAATTAAAAACCCATTAAGTCTTTTCAAAATTGGGCACTCCTTAGTACAACTATGTAGATTTGCATGCTGGTTGCTCTTATGTGCCAAACTGACTGAGCCTTGAACCTATGGCATCCATCTGTGGTTTGTGATAAAACTTTTTCTGCTGCATTTTTCACAGTCCTTAACTGTTAAGTTCTTGAACAACCTTCTAGCTTTCTCTTAAATTAATTTTGGTCTAATATACATTCAAACTTAATTCAGTGTTTCCAGCCACATACAGTATTTAATTTTCCCTTTTTCCATTTTCTCAACCAGGTTTTTTCATCTTTTGCACTTCACGGTCAATTGGGCACTTTTCATATGTTACATGATTTCCTGTGTCTCCTACACAGGGGTGCTCCATTCACCATTTCTCATTACTTCCTTTTTATTGTTCCATACCCACATGCGTAAGCCTCTTCTAAGTATGATTTGGTCACTCAGACTACTTTTTGCTTAACAGACATGTTTTAATGGGTTTAATAACAAATACAGTAACCATTTTTTGTACTAATAAACAACTTGATACTCAGTGAATACCATCTGTTGGTAATGGAAATATTTGGCTACTAACGTATTTATATAGATTAAGTTACATAGGCTTGATTTTATAAATATAGACATTTCTCTAGTCATAATTTTATATAAGAGCTATGGGAAAATTCCTACCCTCAAGAAGTTTATAATCAGGGCACTCATTCTGATATTTCCTTTATAACTAAAAATAAAATTAAAATTACATGAATTCGATTTTTTAAAAATTAATAGGTCATAAATTCTGAAAGTAAAATTAGAAATATTTCCGCCTTGTGAAATAGCCTTGTCCCTCCCATCTTGGTTCCTCTATTAAATCATAGGTTGAGTTATTGGATAGACTGTCTTTACTCCAGGTAAAGACTATTTTGATCTATCTATGCAAGTACCTAGTGACATATAAACTTTGATAATCTTTTCACTTAATGGAGGACAGTGTGTTCTGTCAGATAAACACTATATTACAAGTCTACTATCTTCTTATAAGATTATATTTTATTGTTTTATGATTTTAAAGCAAATTAGAGTGTCCGTTGTTTCCACTTTTTTTTAATTTGCATGTAACCAGGTCCTCATGATTATTGTGACAATAGGTGTAGAAAGCAGGATTGGTGGTATCTTCTACAATCTTAGACTGTAACACCCCCTATGGAGTTAATGATATTTTAGAGAAATCACAAAGAGACTAGATTTCATTTGTATTCTTCTTGTGCACCTTACTCAAATTATGTTAAAATTAATTATCAGCATGAAAATGTACAATAAAGGAGAAATACATGTAATGAATACTCATAGCTGCTGGCATCTTTGCAAGATAAAGTGGGAAATGATTTGAAAAAATAAAGAGAAATTTCCCTTGGAATAAAGAGAAAAATTATTAGGAATATATTGGCAGCAAAATCCTTCCAAGAAAAGTGTATTCACTCTATTATGTTGTTAATGAAATATTTGTCGATCATTACTGTGTATGAGACAGCGTCTCAGGTGGAGGTAAATGAAACCCCTTCTCCTGTTTAAGGAGTCAGGCAAGGATATATGACAGCGAGAGTACAAATAACCACACTTCAGAGGATAATAAAATAAACTGTATGGAATATTAGGGGAAGGAGAAATTACTTCTGTTGTGAGCCAGTGGTTAGAAGGTATTTGGGAAAGTCATTTGTATATTTTGGATCTGATGGAAAGACAGAGATAAGATGGGAGCCATGAGCAAAGTCGCAAAGGTGTAAAAACAAAAAATGTTTTTAGTAAATAATAACTTAAATTATGTTGTTAAAAAATAATGGGACTTCTGTTTAGGGCATGACATATTGAAGCAAATGTATTTATTTCTAGTGCATCTTACCCCCACTAAAATAATAGAAAGAGATCATTTTAGAAGAGCACAAATTCAAAAAGGCATGGAAATAACTATAAGACAAACAAGATTTTTGAAGCTAGAAAGCTTCCAGAGGTGTAACTGAGTTAACAGAGGGACGATATCTAAAAATTAATGGGTAGCAAAGGGTCACAAAATTTTGAGGAAAGCCTCTAACACAAAGAGCAAACGCAAACAATTTCTTTTTAATTCCATTCAAAGAACAAAATACAATGTGAAAAACATTTAATATTCGTGGAGAAATAAGAAAAAAAATCATCATTGAAACAGGAAAAGGAGGATGCAAAAACATTTTTTTCTATACAAAAGAGTTCTGTGATACAATTATGAAAAGACCTGCAGGGTCCACCTCACCCAGAGCCTTGAATTCCTAGTATTGAGGAACCATCGAAAGCATTTGAGCAAGGGGTGCTCATGATGAAGAGCTTTGCCTTACGACCATTAACCTGCCACCAACACAAAGAGTGGGATAAAGAAAAAGAGGCAGAGAGTTATGATAAAAATTATATAGTGAAAGGAACTGAGGGCCTAAATTCAAGAAGGGCTGGTAGGAATAGAGGACAGATTTAGGAGAAAAATCATCAGGGAATGGGAAAGAATTGAGTATGTAGACACAAGAAGTAAAGAGTTGAAGTGTTGAGTCTCACAAGAGCTAATTTCCATGTTAGCCTTTTGCATTTGAGGTATTAATGGAAAGTGCGGTAGAAATGATTGAGCAAGACAGAGACAATTGATCTCTGAAGACTGAGATCTGAACGATGAATTTGGCAACATGGAGGACGTTGGTGATCTTGAAGAGAACAGTTTTGGTGGAATGGTGGAGATGAAAGGCGATTGGAATAAGTTAGAAGAACATGAAGAGTGGAACCAGAGATGATAGGAAGAATGCTGGCAAGGAGTTTTGTAGCAAAGGGTCATAGCTAGCAGAGAGTTCAAGAGAAGGTTTCATTCATTATCATGCATAGAGGAGAGAGTGAGGAATTTCTATTTGTATTTGTGTTTTCCAGTTGGGTGGTAGAGAGCATCCTAATATCTAGAAAGTTTTACAAAACTTCTCTATGATTTTTTTTTATAAATCATGAAAGGAAACAAGCTTGCTTTTTAAAATACACAAACTGTCCACAATAAACTCAGACACACAAACTAGCATGTATACTTTAAAAGCAGACACATGTATTAACAATGCCAACGAGTTTCTGGCTAGTTTTTACATCATGGAAGAATAAATAAATTCAGATATTTGGTATTTTTCAATTCTTACAACTTGTCATTGAGTAAATCAAAACCTTATTTTTAGACCTTTATGGAAATCAACATACGATGTAATAACAGATCCTTGCTTGCCCCGAAAAATCCTAAAAAGGCATACTTATGATGTTATCTCATATTCTGAAGCATGGTAGAGCTCTTCCTTTAAAAATGAATAATTAAATAAATGAACAAAAAAGTATAGACCATCCAAAATCCACTATTCTGTTAATTATTTTTCTGTTCCCATTATTAAATGCTCAATTTTCATTAATACAAACAAGTGAAATCATTTAGTTTCAAACTATTTGAGTTTTTTTCACATTTGCTTTCTTATTATTTGCATGTAGTGGATAAGGATGGAAGTTTTTTTGATAAATAGGTATTTTTTTTAATGGACTCACTCAAGAACACACTCGTGACATGACCTCCTAGTGCCCCAGAACAGACAAGACTCCTATCTGCTCTTGATCTATGGTCATCCAGGAATCTGTATGACATTGTCAATTCAAGTTGCAAACTTGCCTGTAAGCCAAAAGGCTGCTAGCACTCTTGGAGAGAATCAGTTTAAGCCTTTGTCCAAAAAGTATTTAATTTTGTTTTTTTTTTTAATAATGAAGTTCTTTTTTTAGGTGCATCCATATCAGGAACAGGTAAAAGGAAAAATGACAAATATGTGTGTAATGCTTTGTAGTTATGGAATTGCTTTCACATACATTCTTTTTTTTTTTATAAATTTATTTATTTATTTATTTTTGGCTGTGTCGGGTCTTTGTTGCTGTGTGCGGGCTTTCTCTAGTTGTGGCAAGCAGGGGCTACTCTTCATTGCAGTGTGCGGGCTTCTCATTGTGGTGGCTTCTCTTGTTGTGGAGCAAGGGCTCTAGGAGCATGGGCTTCAGTAGTTGTGGAATTCAGGCTCAGTAGTTGTGGCTCGCGGGCTCTAGAGCACAGGCTCAGTAGTTGTGGTGCATGGGCTTAATTGCTCTGTAGCATGTGGGATCTTCCCGGACTAGGGATCGAACCCATGACCCCTGCATTGGCAGGTGGATTCTTAACCACTGCGCCACCAGGGAAGTCCCCACATACATTCTTCTTTGATACATTTTGATCAGTATGATAATACTATGTTTAGGAATTATTTTTCAGTGATAGAAATAATGGCATGGGAGAAAAGCTGGATGTTCCATTTACAGAGGGATCATTTTCTCCTGTTTCATGTGTAGATCTTCATGTTGCCTCTCTATCCCCTTTAATCCTCCATTTCAAGGTTATTTAAAGATCTCTATCTCCATTGCACTCAAGAGGTTGTGGTCAGCTCTGGCTGCTATTACAACCACAACAAAAATATGTAGACGTGCTGACTTAAACAACAGAAATTTATTTCTTACATATTTGGAGGTTGATCAGGGTGCCAGCATGGTCTGGTTCTGGAGAGAACCCTCTTCCTGGCTTGAGGATTGAGGCTTCTTACTGTGTCCTCATGTGGTGGAGAGAAAGAGGTCATCTTTCTTGTCTCTTCTTATACGGGCACTAAAGCCATTCTTGAGGTTCCACCCTCATGACCTAATGAACTTCCCAAAGCCCCACCACCAAATACTATCACACTAGGCATTAAGGCTTTAACATATTTAACTTTTTTTTCAGCTTTCTTATAGTCTATCATTAGAAACACATTTAGACTATACTTTCTTAAAAGTTTATAAAATTTATCTGATTAGTTAGTGGGAACTAATTGCTACTCAAATTGCTACTATGACTCAAAATAGTAAACCATCTGAAAGAATGTTATGGTGGACAGGTCTCAGAACTTGGAGACCAAGGAAAAGAGAGAGTCATGAGCAAAATCCATCCTCTTTCCCTAAGAATAAGTATTGAGAGAATTTATTTTTACATGCTATTGCAATAATCAATAAGAATATAATTTAAAACAATGAATAGTCCATTTCCAGTCAAGATGGAATAGCAGGAACCGAATTATCCTCCTACACAAAACAACTCCAGACAAAATATATAAAAATATAGCAGTCAAGCCACTGAACATCAGGAATGATGGACACTAATCCCTGAGAGATGGGAAACAAATGCAGTGAGTCCTACAATTGCCTCAACTAGCTGCCTGGAGAAAGCTTCCAGTCCCTAACATAGGAGGCATGCTATAAACTGAATTGTTTCTCCCTGAAATTCATATATTGAAACCTTAATGCCTAATATTTGGACATAAGGCCCTTGGAAGATTAGGTTTATATATGAGTCATGAGGGTGGGGCCCTCACGATGGGATTAGTGCCCTTTTAAATATCTCTTTAAGAAGAGATATCAGGAGATCTTGTGCTCTCTCTCTCTCTCTTTATCTCTCCCTCTGCCATGTGAGGACAGAGCAAGAAGGTGGACATCTACAAACCAGGAAGAGAGATCTGATCTCATCAGAACCCAGCCATGCTGGCACCCTGATGTCAGACTTTCAGCCTCCAGAACTGTGAACAATAAATTTCTGTTGTTTAAGTCACCCAGTCTATGGTATATTGTTATGGGAGCTTGAGCAGACTAATAAAGGGTGGGAACCCAGGCAGAGCCCAGCTGTCACATCAAGTTCAGGAAATGCAGCTGGGAATTGAGGGGAGGCAAGTCAGCTAGAGTCACAGGATAGGGTCTGAGAGAGGAATGAGGCATGCAGAAAAAACCCCAAGATCTGCAGAGGCCCCCTTCAAGTGGTTTGCTGAGTACTTATCAGTGTGTGTTTGAGGAAACTGGTAGAGGCTGGGAAAGGACCACCTGGAAGGATAAAACAGAATATGGCCAGGGCTAAGCAAGGGGTGGGAGAGCGGTGGGATGGAGGACAGCTCCTGTTCCCAACCGCCTAAGTGGAAAACTTAGTAATTCAAGGGGCATTGGTTAGAGTACTAAGAAGGGTCTTCCCACATTAGAGGAGACGTGAACCCTAGTCAAAATGCTGATTTGGGACCACCTAACAAAGCTTAAAAGCAAGACCTGGAAGTATCAAAGTGATCCCAAATACTCCAAATAAATTAAATATGTCTAGAGAAATCTCGAGAATATTTATAAGAATACTAAAATTTTCAGCATTCAAAAAATTAATGTCCAAAATGTCTAGCAACCAATAAAAAATTATCATACATGCAAAGAAGCAGAGAAATACAATCCAAAATAAGTATAAAAATCATTTATTGAAACTGACCCAGAAATTACACAAATGATAGAAATAGGAAATTAAAATAGTTCTTACATCTATATTTCACATATTCAAGGAGTCAGAGGAAATGTCTTACATGTTAGTAGAGGCGTTGAAGATACGGAAAGATCCACATCCAATATCTATATTAATAGATGGAAACTACAATGTCAAAGGTAAAAAATACACTGGATGGAATTAAAGGAAGATAAGACATTGCAGAAAAATGATTAGTGAACTTGAAGACAGCAACACAAACTCTCCAAAATGAAACATAGAGGAGGAAAAATTAATAAAAAATGAAAAGAGCATTAATGAGCTGTGAGACAACTAGAAGTAGCCTAATAGATTTGTAATTGAAATCAGTGAAAGGTAGAGGAGTGGTAGGTAAAATAATTGAAGAGATTATGGCTGCAATTTTTCCAAAATTGGTTAAAACTGTAAACCCACAGATTTCAGTAAAACCCAAGCACAAGAAACTAGAAGAAAACAGCACAAGCCCCATTATAATCCAATTGCTTAAAACAATTAATAAGAAAATCTTAAAAACAGATATAGAAAAAATGACACATTGTGATCACAGAAAAGAAAATAGGTATGACATCTCATGGGATAAAAAAATTCTGGCTAGGAAACAGTGGAGGAACATCTTTAAAGCACTTTAAAAAATTGTCAACATATAATACTTTATCCTGAGAAAATATTTTCAAAAATGAAGGTGAAATGTAGGCTTTTTCACACATAGATAAATTGAAAATTTTTCTCACCAGCAGACATTCACTAAAAGAAATTCTTCAAACAGAAGGAAAATGAAACCAGAGAGAAACCTGGGTCTACACAGAGGAATGAAGAAGCCAGAAACAAAAACTACAAGAGTAAAACTATACTTTAAACTATACTTCTCTAGTTATTTTAGATAATACCTAATATATTCTAATTATTTAAATCTTTAAAATTTATCTACTATTTAAAAAAAATAGCAATATGTAGTGCAGGGTTTATAACTGTGTAGAAGTAAAATCTATGACTACAATATCATAAAGCCCAAAGGGGAGTTAAAGCCCAAAGGAAGTACACTTTTGGACAGTTTTTATATACTATACGTGATGTGTAGTATACTATCACTGGAAAGTAGACAGGGATAAATTTAAAATATTTACTGTAAACCCTAAAGCAATCACTAAAATAACAATAAATAATTATAGCTAATAAGCCCAAATGAGGATATAAAACACAATAATAAAAAAATTCTCAAGTAATCCAAAAGAAGGCAGGAAGTGGACAGAAAAGGCACAAAGAACAAATGAAATTTAAAAAAAATAGCGTTAGGTATATTTAAACCCAACAATATAAATAATCATACTAAATGTGAATGACTTAAAAGCCCCAAGTAAAAGGCAGTGATTATCAGATTGAATTTAGAAGCAAGACTCAGCTATGTTCTGACTCCAAGAAACCCACTTCAAATATAAGACATAAGTAGGGTAAAATTAAAGGGATAGAAAATATATAATATGCTAATACTAGTCAAAATAAAGATATGATGGTAATTAGTATCAAACAAAGTAGATATCAGAACAGAGAATTGTACGACGAATAAAGAGGATCATTTTATAATAATAGAGGGATGAACTCATAAGACATAACAAGAATACATAACAATCCTAAACATTACGCAAAAACTGATAGAATTGCCTGGAGGAATACACAAATCCACAGTGAGATATCTCAACACTTTTTCCTCAGTAATAAATAGAAGAATAGACAGAAAATAAGCAAGAATATAGGCAACCTGAGGACCTGCATGGAAGGAGAGAGGCAGCATGTGGAAAGGAGGGCCTCTGGAGTGTGGAGTTCCAGAGTTTGGAGTGTTTTGGAAGGGGACTCTCTGGAGTAGGAATTCAGCTTGAATCCCACCTATAAATTTTTATTCTGATGCAATGCAGTGGTTCCTGAAAGCCAGGCTTTCCCTTGGCACTCCAGACTTGAAGAGATGAAACCTAGCTTACTCTGGAAACTGGAGATTTAAGTTTTCAGGGACATCGGAGATTGGTTCAAGATGGCGGAGTAGAAGGATGTATGCTCACTCCCTCTGGCGAGAGCACCAGAATCACAACTAACTGCTGAACAATCATCGACAGGAAGACACTGGAACTCACCAAAAAAGATACCCCACATCCAAAGACAAAGGAGAAGCCACAATGAGATAGTAGGAGGGACACAATCACAATAAAATCAAATCCTATAACTGCTGGGTGGGTGACTCACAAACTGGAGAACATTTATACCACCGAAGTCCACCCACTGGAGTGAATGTTCTGAGCCCCACATCAGGCTTCCCAACCTGGGAGTCTGGCAACCAGAGGAGGAATTTCTAGAGAATCAGACTTTGAAGGCTAGCAGGATTTGACTGCAGGACTTCAACAGGACTGGGAGAAACAGAGACTCCCCTCAAGGAGGGCACACACAAAGCAGTGTGCGCATCGGGACCCAGGGGAAGGAACAGTGACCCCATAGGAGACTTAACCAGACCTACCTGGTAGTGTTGGAGGGTCTCCTGCAGAGGCGGGGGGTGGCAGTGGCTCACCGTGAGGACAAGGACACTAGCAGCAGAAGTTCTGGGAAGTACTCCTTGGCATGAGCTGTCCTGGAGTCCGCCATTAGCCCCACCAAAGAGCCGGGTTGGTTCCAGTGTTGAGTCGCTTCAGGCCAAACAACCAACAGGGAGGGAACCCAGCCCCACCCATCAGCAGTTAAGTGGATTAAAGATTTCCTGAGTTCTGCCCACCAGAGCAACACCCAGCTCTACCCACCACCAGTCCCTCCCATCAGGAAACTTGCTCAAGCATCTTAGATACCCTCATGCACCAGAGGGCAGAGAGCAGAGCAAGAAGAACTACAATCCTGCAGCCTGTGGAACAAAAATCACATTCACAGAAAGATAGACAAGACGAAAAGGCAGAAGGCTATGTACCAGATGAAGGAATAAGATAAAACCCCTGAAAATCAACTAAATGAAGTGGAGATAGGCAACCTTCCAGAAAAAGAATTCAGAATAATGATAGTGAAGATGATCCAGGATCTCAGAAAAAGAATGGAGGCAAAGATCAAGAAGATGCAAGAAATGTTTAACAAAGACCTAGAAGAATTAAACAACAAAAAACAGAGATGAACAATACAATAACTGAAATGAAAACTACACTAGAAGGAATCAATAGCAGAATAACTGAGGCAGAAGAACAGATAAGTGACCTGGAAGACAGAATGGTGGAATTCACTACCGTGGGACAGAATAAAGAGAAAGGAATGAAAAGAAATGAAGACAGCTTAAGAGACCTCTGGGACAACATTAAACACAACAACATTCTTATTATAGGGGTCCCAGAAGAAGAAGAGAGAGAGAAAGGACCCGAGAAAATATTTGAAGAGATTATAGTCGAAAACTTCCCTAATATGGGAAAGGAAATAGCCACCCAAGTCCAGGAAGCGCAGAGCGTCCCATACAGGATAAACCCAAGGATAAACACGCCGAGACACATAGTAATCAAATTGGCAAAAATTAAAGACAAAGAAAAATTATTGAAAGCAGCAAGGGAAAAATGACAAATAACGTACAAGGGAACCCCCATAAGGTTAACAGCTGTTTTCTCAGCAGAAACTCTACAAGCCAGAAGGGAGTGGCATGATATATTTAAAGTGATGAAAGGGAAGAACCTACAACCAAGATTACTCTACCTGGCAAGGATCTCATTCAGATTCGACAGAGAAATCAAAAGCTTTACAGACAAACAAAAGCTAAGAGAATTCAGCACCACCAAACCAGCTCTATGACAAATGCTAAAGGAACTTCTCTAAGTGCGAAACACAAGAGAAGAAAAGGACCTATAAAAACAAACCCAAAACAATTAAGAAAATGATAATAGGAACATACATATCAATAATTACCTTAAATGTGAATGGATTAAATGCTCCAACCAAAAGACACAGGCTCACTGAATGGATACAAAAGCAAGGCCCATATATATGCTGTCTACAAGAGACCCACTTCAGACTTAGGGACACATACAGACTGAAAGTGAGGGGATAGAAAAAGATAGTCCATGCAAATGGAAATCAAAAGAAAGCTGGAGTAGCAATACTCATATCAGATAAAATAGACTTTAAAATAAAGAATGTTACTACCGTGGAGCAACTAGGCCCACGAGCCACAATTGCTGAGCCTCCGCGTCAGGAGCCTGTGCTCCGCAACAAGAAAGGCCGCAATAGTGAGAGGCCTGTGCACCGCGATGAAGAGTGGCCCCCACTTGCCGCAACTAGAGAAAGCCCTCGCACAGAAATGAAGACCCAACACAGCCATAAATAAATAAATAATTTAAAAAAAAAAAGAAAAAAAAAATAAAGAATGTTACAAGAGACAAGGAAGGACACTACATAATGATCAAGGGATCAATCCAAGAAGAAGATATAACAATTATATATATATGTGCACCCAACATAGGAGCACCTCAATACATAAGGCAAATGCTAACAGCTGTAAAAGAGGCAATCAACAGTAACACAATAATAGTGGGGGTCTTTAACACCTCACTTACACCAATGGACAGATCATCCAAACAGAAAATTAATAAGGAAACACAAGCTTTAAATGACACAATAGATAGATTTAATTGATATTTATAGGACATTCCATCCAAAAACAGCAGATTACACTTTCTTCTCAAGTGCACATGGAACCTTCTCCAGGATAGATCACATCTTGGGTCACAAATCAAGCCTTGGTAAATTTAAGAAAATTGAAATCATATCAAGCATCTTTTCTGACCACAGTGCTATGAGATTAGAAATCAATTACAGGGAAAAAAACGTAAAAAACACAAACACATGGAGGCTAAACAATACGTTACTGAATAGCCAAGAGATCACTGAAGAAATCAAAGAGGAAATCAAAAAATACCTAGAGACAAATGACAATGAAAACATGACAATCCAAAACCTATGGGATGCAGCAAAAGCAGTTCTAAGAGGGAAGCTTATAGCAATACAAGCCTACCTCAAGAAACAAGAATAATCTCAAATAAACAATCTAACCTTACACCTAAAGAAGCTAGAGAAAGAAGAACAAAGAAAACCCAAAGTTAGTAGAAGGAAAGAAGTCATAAAGATCAGAGCAGAAATAAATAGAAACAAAGGAAACAATAGCAAAGATCATTCTTTGAGTCAAAATGGAACCTTTATCAATATGGGACATATTCTGGAAAAATGGACCATATCAACTTAATTCAGAGTTTTCTACCCCATAGTTTTATCCCAAAGTTTATGTAAACCAGAAATAATTTTTGTCAAATACTTTTATGGAAGAAAACTTGTAGGAAAAAATATTTTAAAACTAATTTTATTGGAAGTGCTAACAACTTTTAAATATGTTATCTAATTTAATCTTACAAGTTTGTGAGGTAAGCATTACCTCACTTTTACAGTTGAGCCAGCTCAAGCTCATATGGTTTAATCACCTATTGGAAGTCACACAATTGCATAACAGCAGGTAAAGATCATTTTTCCACAGGAAAAATAGTTCCAATAGTTTTTCCACTAAGTTCATACTGAAACTTAAACAAGACAAAATCATCTAGATTCATACCCAGAAATAACCACTTTTGACATTTAACACATTCAAGTTCTGGCTAACCATTGACTGGGAATATGATCTTTTTAGACTACATAGAAATATACTCAATATTTTGTAAGCACTCATTCACAAGTTCTCAATTTTCTCTCTCTCTTTCTCTCCTCTCCATACACACACATACTTACTACTAATGTGATGTTTTTCATTCATCACTATGTGTTGTTGTCACCTCTTTCTATATGAATAATTAGTTTATATTATAATTTTTAGTGGCTATTTAGAATTACACTTTTAAGGACAGTATTTGACCAATCTTTATTTTAGAGACACTTAGTAAATTTTCTCTATTTTAAAATGTGATATGATGATTATTCTTGTACTTACACCTCTGTGAACTTTCCAATTATCTCATTAGTATAAGTTCCTGGAAGTATAATTGCTGGATCAAAGGATATTAACATAAAATTTGAAACCTATTATCAAACTTCCCTCAAGAGCGACTGTACTTGATTTGGAGTCCCCCGGATAGAATATGATTGTAAGTACTTCCTTTATATGCTTGTCAGTCATTGTTATTATCAATGCATTTTGACAACTGGTTAGAAGGAAATGGCATCTCCTCATTTTTATATTAATTGAACATAAGAGTACTAAATTTTCATATGCCTTGTTGCCATTTTTAATATATTTTACTCTCTATTATAAATTTGAAATCATTTGGTCAAGTTCCTTAACCATTTAACTAACTGGATTATAATTATATTAACTTTACATATTAGTTAGATGAAAATAGAAAATTTAGAATTTTAAGTCTTTCTACAGAAAAACAAGATTTCAATCTTCATTTCTTCAAGTCTTCCTTTATGTCCTTCCGTAGAGCTTTGTTGTTTTTTTCTTTCAACAATGTGTCAGGAACTCACCAAACCTCTTTCTTTCTGACTGATTTTTTTTTTAAAGGAATTCCTTTATTTTTATTTTTATTTATTTATTTATTTATTTATTTATTTATTTATTTATTTATTTATTTATGGCTGTGTTGGGTCTTTGTTTCTGTGCAAGGGCTTCTTCTAGTTGCGGCAAGCGGGGGCCACTCTTCATCGCGGTGCGCGGACCTCTCACTATCGCGGCCTCTCTTGTTGCGGAGCACAAGCTCCAGACGCGCAGGCTCAGTAGTTGTGGCTCACGGGCCTAGTTGCTCCGCGGCATGTGGGATCTTCCCAGACCAGGGCTCGAACCCGTGTCCCCTGCATTGGCAGGCAGATTCTCAACCACTGCGCCACCAGGGAAGCCCCTGACTGATTTTTTAATCTTCTCTTACATGTATTGTAAGTTCTAGCTAATGAACATCACTCCCATCACTTTTTCTAAAAACTCCCATCCATGGTCATCTTATCTCAATTTCTCCATCTGCTTATCTGGATGGAAAGGCATATGAGGATCTTGAGGAAGGTAGACCCACGAGATGGAAGCATTGCCTTAAAGGCTGCCCATCAAGCAGGAATGTCAGCATTGGACTTTGTGTGCTCAGAAAATTAGATTTTAGCTTGTATGGTTTTGGGCCACTAAGGTTTTTTATTTTCTTCTTTTGTTTTGGGGTGTGTGTGTGTGTGTGTGTGTGTGTGTATGTCTAATAGCAGACAGTGTTTTCCTAGTACAAAAGTTCAGAAATTGGTCCTAGAGTGAGATGATATAACAAAAACCTAGAAGTATGTGTTAGTGACTTAGCGACTAGGCAGCAGGGCTGTGAGAAAAAAGAGCAATACTGGGATTCAATGAAAAAAAATATTCCATGTCAATTGTAGCAATTTGGAAGGCAGACCTAGTGCCTACTGAGACTGTGGCTCTGGGGAGATGCTTGGAAAGACTCAGAATAATAGTGTGTTGGCTACTCTTGGTGCCTTCAGCAAAGTGTTACAAGAAAGACGTGTGATTAGGTAGGAATCGGCTCATTTCCAAACAGTGAAAAATGAGAATGGAGAAATGTCAGTGATAAAAATCCTTACAGGTTTGGAAAATGCAACTTCTTCTTAACCCCAAATAGTAATAAATATATTTGAGAAAGTTCTTAGCTATAAAGGCCCAGTTAAATGTCTCAACTGAACAAACGGATGCAGCCCTGCAGCCTAGATCAAATTACATACATGGCTTTCCCGACTAGTTTTCAGATAGCTTTAGGGTAGGCACAATTATGTACACACACACACACACACACACACACACACACACATATTCAGAAAGAGAGAGTGTGTCATGGGGGCAAGGAAGCAAGGAAACAAATCAAGCTTGGGAAATAACACTTAGAAAGATCTTTCGCTGTGGTTATCAGCACATACAACTGACTAGAAAGAAACACGCAAGTCCACAATACCTTGGGGATAATTGTATTGTCAAAGAAACCGTGAGCTAAGGCTAAAAAAGCCTTTGCCTGATAATTCCTTACACAAATACTTGGATCCTTAAACTTGTAAAGCAAGAAGCAAATTATGAAAGCTGTACAGTTCCTAAAGGAGCTGAACCCCCGATTCTGATGGTGTATATACCTAATGCCCCACGTAGGATAATAATTAAGTAGGAAACCCCTTAAGGTGAAGTCAGAACCCATGGAGAACAGTGTTAAGAGGGAGGCCCCTCCGGAGTGTAGGATTAGGTCCTAATCAAGCAATTTCTCTTACCACCTTAAGAGGTCTCTCATAATGCGTTCCTGGCAGGGACTGCTACATCACTATTTTCCCTTTCCTAAATGGAAGTATTCATTGTGGCTACCTTGTCCTGTTCCACAATTGTATATTGGTGTACAGAGGGGCAGGTAAACTGCCCTTTGAGTTCATACATGTTACATCACTCAGAGATCCTCAACTTTGAGTTTTATATGATGTCTTTGTGGAACTTTGAGTTGTCTGTGGAGACTATAATCTATGGGTGAAAAAAAGAGTAAAATGGAGATTTGGCAATGAGACTGGCGGACTTTAGCAAAGACTAGTTAGACTCTTACAAAACCTGTTTTCTCATGTTCCTGAGCACATAGCTAAACTACATTTCCCATCCTCTTTTGCAGCAAGAAGTAACTATTTTACTGTGTTTTAGCCGATGGAATGTGTGTGGAAATAATGTATGCCGTTCCTAGTGTGATCCATAAAAACCTGGTATAGTACATAAAACCCTGGTGTGGGCAATCATCCATTCTCTGTTTCCCATCAGCTGACTTAATGGAGAGAACTTCTAGGACCTGGAAAACAATACAGCCACAGTGTAGAGGAAGCTGGTTCCCAGAATGAAAAGGAGAAGGCAGGAATATCTGCTTTGAACTTTGATCAGAATAAACAAAATTTTAATGGGTTTCACACAGTAAAAATTGATTGGGAGTTTTGATTGTTATAGTAGCAAGTGTTTTTTTGCACTAATACAATTTTTGTTTTGTTGTTAAATCTCTTCTTCTCATTTTTTAGTGTTTTAGAGGTTGTCCTTGTGAAATGTTCAAGAATCCAGTATAAACAGAGTCCATAAATTTTTTTCAATTGCACTGTATTACTTAGGTTTAACTTAGACGTCATTAAAAAATCAAGTGCATTGTTATTGCAGAGTTCTCTTAAGTCAAATATAATGTACAATGAATTATATACTGGTAATAATTTCCAAATAATATTTTAAATGACACAAAAATGTAGCGGTTTTGTAAGTATAGACATGCTAAAATTTCTGCCAGGAGTAATAGTTTATAATGAGAAGAAAAATAAATATGTGACCTGCCCTCAGCTTTTGCATGATAGCGAAGAAGTGATTGATATTAGGTTATTCATTTGTGGGTAGCTTATCTGTGTTTTATTTCTTACCCTATCAGACTGAGGAGACCTACCAATTTTATGAGGGCTGCTGATGTACTCTGTACTTATAGTTTTATTACTTGGTGGAGAAGCTACAAAATACTGGCAGTCTTTAATAACGAGCACTTTATGTTTCCTTATGTCAGCAAATTTCTTAGATTAATACTCTGTGTTTGATTGATGGAATTGTACTGAGCTTTTTTTTTTAAAGTTCTAATTTTCTAACTACTTGTAAAAAAATCTAGCAGGAAGCCTAACATATATGTATAGTCATATATATATATAGTATACTTGACCTATCACTTTCTCTTTTCCTAGGCATCCTTTGTCTGAAGCAGATATTAAATATTTCTCTATGATTATAAATAATCAACACATTGTTGTCTGTGTTATTTGGTTTGTAAAATATTTTTAAAAACCAACAACACAAGATTTAGAAAGAAAATACAAACCTTAATATTCTAAAGTTGGGAGGCATAAGGATGCTTGTTCTTCCATATTTTTTTGAAATTTATTAAAGCTCGTTCAATGTCAGTGTTGGACAAGTACCCAGGATTTTTAAAATCTTAAGAAGAGAATTTAAAACGATTAATTGAAGTAAATATTTAATCATTTATTTTGTTGTAAAACTTAAGATATGTCAGTTATTTGCAAGGAATCTAAAACAATGATAAAGATATTTTTTTCCCTCGTTTGGTCTTTGGATAATAAGGAGGTAACTTAATGGCCCTCAAAAGCTTAAAACAATTTTCAGAATAATTGAAACGACTGAGTTTTGCTCTAATCATTTTTATAGTATTTCTATCAAACAGTTGTTAGTTCCTATAGCACTAGGTAACAAAATCTTGATGAAATATATAAATTTCTTTTATTTAATTTTATAGCATAACTGTATTGGTACATCACATACTTGAACATGGTAATTATTTATAGGGAACTAAAAAAATACCTTTTGAAAGACAAATCAAAGAAGTGTACCATAAAAATCCACAATCATGTTGTTTTACAAGGTATAAATTTCACTAAGGAACATATTTTTCTTTATAGAGATTAAAAAGGATTGTCTACTGTCTCAAATTATTCTTGGTTAAGTTATAGGATGGGGTTTCTTATATCATATTATATTTAGCTATTTGAAAATTAAATAGTTCATTTCAAATCATATGGATATCATGCATTAATTTACATAAATGACTTTATCTTTCAGTATATCATCAGATATTAATTTAGACTGTTCTCTTAAATCTCTTGGACTTCCTCAATAGAAAATAATTTCCTGTGAATTTTCATTAATTATTTCCCCCTCTATAACCAGGGTGAGATAACTCTGCTAAAATGATGGGCCAGAGAGAGTGCATATTCATTTAGACCATTCTTAAAAGTATCATAGGAGACCTTGATTATAATTTAGCATGATTTGAATTTGAATCATGTCCTCCAAACCTCTGTTTCTATCTGGATATGGAATAAAAACCTTAACATAAAATTAGCCTCTAACATTGATGGTTTATCACTTCCCAGTACTGATATACTGATAGTAGAACCAGATTTCAAATAGTAGGCAATTATTTTTTATCTGTATGTAGAGAGATTCTGCTTTCATATTATTTTTTTCAGTAGTAAAGTATATATAAAAGATAAGTGTTTTTAGATGTAACACGATTAGAAAAAATCTTTACTTGTTTCCTTTGTATAATATTGGCATGAACTTAATGTTCCTGAATTGACAGTGATGTGTTACCACAGGGAATGGAATATATATATATATATATATATATATATATATATATATATATATATATATATATATATATATATATAAAACTAAATAATTCAGACATACATGCTCACAGGCTTTAAAGGTTTTTGTATAGTTTTCCCTTCTTCAGTCCAATTTTAAATATCCTAATGGAGTGTTCTACTGTTTTGTAACAAGTCAACTAATTTTCTTCATTATAATTTTTTTTTAACTTAGCCATTCCATACATAGTTAATTCTTTTAATCTTTCCTCATAAATCAGTCTTCCTGGCTCATTAATCATCTGTACTGCCCTTTTAAAATCTTATATATATTCCTTTCCCCAGTACATTGTAAACCTGATTTTGCCTCTGCACAAAATTTATTATACATTCTTAAGTAGGCTGAAGATTTAAATTGCTTTTTGGAGGAATGATGCTTTAACATTAAAACGTCTCTAAGAGTAGTCTTATCTAGATCTGTGTTGATCCAGCTATGTATCAAAAGACAACTTAAAGCCATCTGAATGGGTCTTTTAAATTACTTTGCACTTCTAAAATATTAAGTTACATTTTATTGGATAGCTCTAATAAAAGGACAAGATTTATCACTTATAAAACCTTGGTCCTGTATTACTGTGTATTGTCAAGGAAAATTTTTCAAAGGGGAAACATATATTTAAAGAGGCAGTAGAATAGATTTTTTGTTGTTGTTTTTGCTTAATATTCATCAGTTTTGACTTTTTGAGGAAAAAAATGGAATAAAGCCTAAGTTTGGTGTGTGGCATTATAATTTGATACTTGTACACCCTACAATCACCCCAATAAGTCTAGTTGCCATTCATCTCCATGTAGCTGACACTCTTCACTTATTTTGCCTACCCCTCAATGCCCTTCCCCTCTGGTAACCACCAATCTGTTCTCTGTATCTATGAGTTTTACTTGTTTTCTTCTGTTTGTTTTATTTTTCAGATTCCACATATAAATGAAATCAGTGGTATTTGTCTTTTCTTTGTCTGACTTCTTTTACTTAGCATAATGCCCTTAAGGTCCATCCATGTTGTCGCACATGGCAAGGTTTCCTTCTTATTTTGTGGCTGAGTAGTGTGTGTGTGTGTGTGTGTGTATCTCACAATTTTTTTATCCATTAATCCATCAATGGACACTTTGTTTCCATATCTTGGCTCTCGTAAATAATGCTGCACTGAACACAGGGTACATATATATTTTTTAATTAGTGTTTTCAATTTCTTTGGATAAATACTCAGAAGTGGAACTGCTTGAGCATATGGTTGTTCTATTTTTAATTTGCGAGGAAGTCTCCATACTGTTTTCCATAGTGGCTGCACTAATTTGCATTCTTACCAACAGTGTACTAGGTTTCCCTTTTCTTCACATTCTCACCAACACTTGTTACCTCTTGTCTTTTCGATAGTTGCCATTCTAACAGGTGTGAGGTGATGTCTCATTGTGGTTTTGATTTGCATTTCCCTCATAATTAGGGATGTTGAGAATCTTTTCATGTACTTGTTGGCTATCCATATGTCTTCTTTGAAAAAATGTCTATTGAAATTCTCTACCCACTTTTTAATTGGATTGTTTGTGGGTTTTTTGTTTTTTGCTGTTGAGTTGAGTTCTTTATATATTTTGGATGTTAACCCCTTACTGGATAAATGATTTGCAGATATTTTCTGCCATTACATATGTTGCCTCTTCATTTTGTTGATGGTTTACTTTTTGTGGGCAGAAGCTTTCTAGGTAGATGTAGTCTCACCTGTTTATTTTTGCTTTTGTTGCCTTTGCTTTTGGAGTCAGATTCAAAAATTCAACACCAAAAATGATATCAAGGAGCCTACCATCTATGTTTTTTCTGGGGTTTTTATGGTTTCAGGTCTTACATTCAAGTCTTTGATCCATTTTGAGTTAATTTTTGCATTAAGATAGTGGTCCAGTTTCATTCTTTTGCATGTGGCTCTCCAGTTTTTGCAACATCATTTATTGAAGAAACTTTTCTCTTCCGCATTATATATTCTTGGCTCCCTTGTCTTAAAATAATTGACCATGTAGGCGTGGAGTTTCTTCTGGGCCCTCTATTCTGTTCCATTGACCTATTTGTCTGTTTTTTGCCAATACCATACTGCTTTAATTACTATAGCTTTGTAATATAGATTGAAAGCAAGGAGCATGACACCTCCAGCTTTGTTCTTCTTTTTCAAGATTGCTTTGGCTATTTGGGGTCTTTTGTGATTACACAGAAACTTTAGAATTATTTGTTCTAGTTCTGTGAAACATGCCACAGAGATTGCATTGAATTTGTAGATTGTTTTGGGTAGTATGGACATTTTAACAATATTAATTCTTCCAATCCGTGAGCACAGAGTATCTTTCCATTTCTTTCTGTCTTCTTCAATTTATTTCATCAATGTTACAGTTTTCAGTGTACAGCTCTTTCATCTCCTTGCTTTAATT
Organism: Eschrichtius robustus; assembly: GCF_028021215.1. Classification (NCBI taxonomy): domain Eukaryota; kingdom Metazoa; phylum Chordata; class Mammalia; order Artiodactyla; family Eschrichtiidae; genus Eschrichtius; species Eschrichtius robustus. Next base: position 5,829,554 of record NC_090832.1, on the reverse strand, counting down.
AATTCCTAGGTATTTTATTCTTCTTGATGCAACTGTAAATGGGATTGTTTTCTTAAGTTCTCTTTCTGATAGTTTGTTATTAGTGTATAGAAACACAGCAGATTTGCATATATTAATTTTGTATCCTGCTACTTTACTGAACTCATTTACTAGTTCTAATAGTTATTTGGAGGAGCCTTTAGGGTTTTCTCTATAGAGTATCATGTTATTCACAAATAGTTACTGTACAAATAGTTGCTGTTTTCTTTCTTTCCAATTTGGATGCCTTTTATTTCTTTTTCTTGCCTAATTGCTGTGGCTAGGACTTCCAATACTATGTTGAATAAAAGTGATGAGAGTTGGCATCCTTGTCATGTTCCTGAACTTACAGCTTTTAATGGTTTATTGTGGTGTTAGCTGTAGGCTTGTCATATATGGCATTTATTATGTTGAGGTACATTTCCTCTGTACCCACTTTGTTGAGAGCTTTTATCATAAATGGATCTTGAATTTTTTCAAATGCTTTTTTCTGCATCTACTGAGATGATCATATGATTTTTATCCTTCATTTCATTAATGTGGAGTATCACATTGATTTGCAGATGATGAACCATCTTTGCATCATTGGAATAAATCCCAGTTAGATCTCCTACGCCAGTCGTTCACATCATCCATTTTTCTAATTTCAGTCACCTATACCCTCTGTATTTTTGCAGTGTTCCTTTTCTCTTTTACTTCTTCCAATTTCATCTTCATATTTTGACTTTTTTATTCCTACTTGCTCTTAGAGTTCTACCAGCTTATGTTTCATTTTCCCCTATCACATTACCATCTCTCTTCTGTCATAATTCTTGCATTTCTCGTTTTTAATCTTCTTCCATAGAACTGATTGCTTCATCAAGTTTCTAAAATTCCTGGCAAAATATTTCATGACAATGTTTATCTTTGCATGGTATTTTTTTTCAATTGTTAGGTTTTGTTGCCCTTTTATACTTTTCTTTCTTATAGTATTTTTTTGTTTTGATGTTGTGCTAGGTTTTATTTGAATACTTATCACTGTATGTGTTGGCTTTTCCTAGACTGTAATTTGAAGTAGGTTTCTGGGTTATGTAGAAGGTAGCTTTCTTCTGGGATTCTTAATCTAAAATTCTTCTCCATCTCTGCTGTCAGAAAGAATGATGGTTGCAAGTATTATTTGTTTATGTGTTTATTTTGGTGACCCTTCTCTGCTTGTCTGATTCCAGATGGATATGAAAGGTCTTCTGCTCTGAGCTCTATTTGCCCCCATTTTTGCAAACAAGAAACAAAGTTTTCTTTTTTTTTTTAATTTTTAAATTAAATTTAATTTATTTTTTTATACAGCAGGTTCTTATAGTTATCCACTTTATACACATTAGTGTATACATGTCAATCCCCATCTCCCAACTCATCACACCCCCACCCCCACCCCCCTGCCGCCTTACCCCCTTGGTGTCCATACGTTTGTTCTCTACATCTGTGTCTAAATTTCTGCCCTGCAAACTGGTTCATCTGTACCATTTTTCTGGGTTCAGCATATATGCATTAATATATGATATTTGTTTTTCTCTTTCTGACTTACTTCACTCCGTATGACAGTCTCTAGATCCATCCATGTCTCTACAAATGACCCAATTTTGTTCCTTTTTATGGCTGAGTAATATTCCATTGTATATATGTACCACCTCTTCTTTATCCATTCATCTGTTGATGGGCATTTAGGTTGCTTACATGACCTGGCTATTGTAAATAGTGCTGCAATGAACATTGGGGTGCATGTGTCTTTTTGAATTATGGTTTTCTCTGGGTATATGCCCAGTAGTGGGATTGCTGACTCATATGGTAATTCTATTTTTAGTTTTCTAAGGAACCTCCATACTGTTCTCCATAGTGGCTGTATCAATTTACATTCCCACCAACAGCGCAAGAGGGTTCCCTTTTCTCCACACCCTCTCCAGCATTTGTTGTTTGTAGATTTTCTGATGATGCCCATTCTAACTGGTGTGAGGTGATGCCTCATTGTAGTTTTGATTTGCATTTCTCTAATAATAGTGATGTTGAGCAGCTTTTCATGTGCTTCTTGGCCATATGTATGTCTTCTATGGAGAAAAGTCTATTTAGGTTTTCTGCCCATTTTTGGATTGGGTTGTTTGTTTTTCAATATTGAGCTGCATGAGCTGTTTACATATTTTGGAGATTAATCCTTTGTCAGTTGATTCGTTTGCAAATATTTTCTCCCATTTTGAGGATTGTCTTTTCATCTTGTTTATGGTTTCTTTTGCTGTGCAAAAGCTTTTAAGTTTCGTTAGGTCCCATTTGTTTATTTTTGTTTTTATTTCCATTACTCTAGGAGGTGCATCAAAAAAGCTCTTGCTGTGACTTATGTCAAAGAGTGTTCTTCCTAAGTTTTCCTCTAAGAGTTTTATAGTGTCCAGTCTTACATTTAGGTCTCTAATCCATTTTGAGTTTATTTTTGTGTATGGTGTTAGGGAGTGTTCTAATTTCATTCTTTTACATGTAGCTGTCCTGTTTTCCCAGCACCAATTATTGAAGAGACTGTCTTTTCTGCATTGTATATCCTTGCCTCCTTTGTCATAGATTAGTTGACCATAGGTGCGTGGGTTTATCTCTGGGCTTTCTATATTGTTCCATTGATCTATATTTCTGTTTTTGTGCCAGTACCATATTGTCTTGATTACTGTAGCTTGGTAGTACAGTCTGAAGACAGGGAGTCTGATTACTCCAGGTCCGTTTTTTTCCCTCAAGACTGCTTTGGCTATTCGGGATCTTTTGTGTCTCCATACAAATTTTAACATGATTTGTTCTAGCTCTGTAAAAAATGCCATTGGTAATTTGATAGGGATTGCATTGAATCTGTAGATTGCTTTGGGTAGTATAGTCATTTTCACAATATGGATTCTTCTAATCCAAGAACATGGTATATCTCTCCATCTGTTGGTATCATCTTCAATTTCTTTCATCAGTGTCTTATAGTTTTCTGCATACAGCTCTTTTGTCTCCCTCGGTAGGTTTATTCCTAGGTATTTTATTCTTTTTGTTGCAGTGGTAAATGGGAGTGTTTCCTTAATTTCTCTTTCAGATTTTTCATCATTAGTGTATAGGAATGCAAGAGATTTCTGTGCATTAATTTTGTATCCTGCAACTTTACCAAATTCATTGATTAGCTCTAGTAGTTTTCTGATTAGCTCTACACAGTTTTACTTCTCCTTTTCCAATTTTTATTCCTTTTATTTCTTTTCTTCTCTGATTGCCGTGGCTAGGACTTCCAAAACTATGTTGAATACTAGTGGTGAGAGTGGACATTCTTGTCTTGTTCCTGTTCTTAGAGAAAATGCTTTCAGTTTTTCACCATTGAGAATGATGTTTGCTGTGGGTTTGTCATATATGGCCTTTATTATGTTGAGGTAGGTTCCCTCTATGCCCACTTTCTGGAGAGTTTTTATCATAAATGAGTGTTGAAATTTGTCAAAAGGTTTTTCTGCATCTATTGAGATGATCATATTGTTTTTATTCTTCAATTTGTTAATATGGTGTATCACATTGATTGATTTGAATATATTGAAGAATCCTTGCATCCCTGGGATAAATCCCACTTGATCATGGTGTATGATCCTTTTAATGTATTGTTGGATTCTGTTTGCTAGTATTTTGTTGAGGATTTTTGCATCTATATTCATCAGTGACATTGGTCTGTAATTTTCTTTTTTTTGTAGTATCTTTGGTTTTGGTATCAGGGTGATGGTGGCCTCATAGAATGAGTTTGGGAGTGTTCCTTCCTCTGCAATTTTTTGGAAGAGTTTGAGAAGGATGGGTGTTAGCTATTCTCGAAACGTTTGACAGAATTCACCTGTGAAGCCATCTGGTCCTTGACTTTTGTTTGTTGGAAGATTTTTAATCACAGTTTCTGTTTCATTACTGATTGGTCTATTCATATTTTGTGATTGGTCTGTTCATATTTTCTATTTCTTCCTGGTTCAGTCTTGGAAGGTTATACCTTTCTAAGAATTTGTCCATTTCTTCCAGGTTGTCCATTTTATTGGCATAGAGTTGCTTGTAGTAGTCTCTTAGGATGCTTTGTATTTCTGCGGTGTCTGTTGTAACTTCTCCTTTTTCATTTCTAATTTTATTGATTTGAGTCCTCTCCCTCTTTTTCTTGATGAGTCTGGCTGAAGGTTTATCAATTTTGTTTATCTTCTCAAAGAAAGAGCTTTTAGTTTTATTGATCTTTGCTATTGTTTTCTTTGTTTGTAATTCATTTATTTCTGCTCTGATCTTTATGATTTCTTTCCTTCTGCTAACTTTGGGTTTTGTTTGTTCTTCTTTCTCTAGTTCCTTTAGGTGTAAGGTTACATTGTTTATTTGAGATTTTTCTTGTTTCTTGAGGTAGGCTTGTATAGCTATAAACTTCCCTCTTAGAACTGCTTTTGTCACATCCCATAGGTTTTGGATTGTAATGTTTTCATTGTCATTTGTCTCTAGGTATTTTTTGACTTCCTCTTTGATTTTTTTATTGATTTCTTTAGTGATCTCTTGGTTATTTAGTAACGTATTGCTTAGCCTCCAATGTGTTTGTGTTTTTTACGTTTTTTTCCCTGTAATTCATTTCTAATCTCATAGCATTGTGGTCAGAAAAGATGCTTGGTATGATTTCAATTTTCTTAAATTTACCGAGGCTTGATTTGCGACCCAAGATGTGATCTATCCTGGAGAATGTTCCGTGCGCACTTGAGAAGAAACTGTAATCTCCTGTTTTCTGATGGAATGTCCTATAAATATCAATTAAATCTATCTGGTCTACTGTGTCATTTAAAGCTTGTGTTTCCTTACTAATTTTCTGTTTGGATGATCTGTCCATTGGTGTAAGTGAGGTGTTAAAGTCCCCCAGTATTACTGTGTTACTGTCGATTTCCTGTTTTAGAGCTGTTAGCAGTTGCCTTATGTATTGAGGTGCTCCTGTGTTGGGTGCATATATATATTTATAATTGTTATATCTTCTTCTTGGATTGATCCCTTTATCATTATGTAGTGTCCTTCCTTGTCTCTTGTAACAGTCTTTATTTTAAAGTCTATTTTATCTGATATGAGTATTGCTACTCCAGCTTTCTATTGATTTCCATTTGCATGGAATATGTTTTTCCATCCCCTCACTTTCAGTCTGTATGTGTCTCTAGCTCTGAAGTGGGTCTCTTGTAGACAGCATATATATGGGTCTTGTTTTTGTATCCATTCAGTGAGCCTGTGTCTTTTGGTTGGAGCATTTAATCCATTCACGTTTAAGGTAATTATCGATATGTATGTTCCTATTATCATTTTCTTAATTGTTTTGGGTTTGTTTTTGTAGGTCCTTTTCTTCTCTTGTGTTTCCCACTTAGAGAAGTTCCTTTAGCATTTGTTGTAGAGCTGGTTTGGTGGTGCTGAATTCTGTTAGCTTTTGCTTGTCTGTAAAGCTTTTGATTTCTCCGTCGAATCTGAATGAGATCCTTGCCGGGTAGAATAATCTTGGTTTTAGGTCCTTCCCTTTCATCAGTTTAAGTATATCATGCCACTCCCTTCTGGCTTGTAGAGTTTCTGCTGAGAAATCAGCTGTTAACCCCTTATGGGGGTTCCCTTATACGTTATTTGTCGTTTTTCCCTTGCTGCTTTCAATAATTTTTCTTTGTCTTTAATTTTTGCCAATTTGATTACTATGTGTCTCGGCGTGTTTCTCCTTGGGTTTAACCTGTATGGGACTCTCTGTGCTTCCTGGACTTGGGTGGCTCTTTCCTTTCCCATGTTAGGGAAGTTTTCGACTATAATCTCTTCAAACATTTTCTCGGGTCCTTTCTCTCTCTCTTCTCCTTCTGGAACCCCTATAATGCAAATATTGTTGTGTTTAATGTTGTCCCAGAGGTCTCTTAAGTTGTCTTCATTTCTTTTCATTCTTTTTTTCTTTTTTCTGTTCCGTAGCAGTGAATTCCACCATTGTGTCTTCCAGGTCACTTATCCGTGCTTCTGCCTCAATTATTCTGCTATTGATTCCTTCTAGCGTATTTTTCATTTCAGTTATTGTATTGTTCATCTCTGTTTGTTTGTTGTTTAATTCTTCTAGATCTTTGTGGAACATTTCTTGCATCTTCTTGATCTTTGCCTCCATTCTTTTTCCGAGGTCCTGGTTCATCTTCACTATCATTATTCTGAATTCTTTTTCTGGAAGGTTGCCTATCTCCACTTCATTTAGTTGTTTTTCTGGGGTGTTATCTTGTTCCTTCATCTGGTACATAGCCCTCTGCCTTTTCATCTTGTCTGTCTTTCTGTTAATGTGGTTTTTGTTCCACAGGCTGCAGGACTGTAGTTCTTCTTGCTTCTGCTGTCTGCCCTCTGCTGGATGAGCCTATCTAAGAGGCTTGTGGACATTTCCTGATGGGAGGGACTGGTGGTGGGTAGAGCTGGGTGTTGCCCTGGTGGGCAGAGCTCAGGAAAACTTTAATCCACTTGACTGCTGATGGGTGGGGCTGGGTTCCCTCCCTGTTGGTTGTTTGGCCTGAGGTGACCCAACACTGGAGCCTACCCAGGCTCTTTGGTGGGGCTAATGGCAGACTCTGGGAGGGCTCACACCAAGGAGTACTTCCCAGAACTTCTGTTGCCAGTTTCCTTGTCCTCACGGTGAGACAGAGCCACCCCCCACCTCTGCAGGAGACCCTCCAACACTAGCAGGTAGGTCTGGTTCAGTCTCTATGGGGTCACTGCTCCTTCCTCTGGGTCCTGATGCACACACTACTTTGTGTGTGTCCTCCAAGAGTGGAATCTCTGTTTCCCCCAGTCCTGTCGAAGTCCTGCAGTCAAATCCTGCTAGCCTTCAAAGTCTGATTCTCTAGGAATTCCTCCTCCGGTTGCAAGACCCCCAGGTTGGGAAACCTGACATGAGGCTCAGAACCTTCAGTCCAGTGGGTGGACTTCTGTGGTATAAGTGTTCTCCAGTTTGTGAGTCACCCACCCAGCAGTTATGGGTTTGAATTTATTGTGATTGCGCCCCTCCTATGGTCTCATTGTGGTTTCTCCTTTGTCTTTGGATGTGGGGTGTCTTTTTTGGTGAGTTCCAGTGTCTTCCTGTCAATGATTGTTCCGCAGTTAGTTGTGATTCCAGAGTTCTCGCAAGAGTGAGAGCATGTTCTTCTACTCCACCATCTTAAACCAATCTTACAACGTTTTCTTTTCATGAGATTTTCCTCACCCAAAATTATTTTTGTGTTGTTTCCTGGAATCCCTCAGTGATCTCTCATCACTCACCAAATTTTGTCTCTTCCATTCCTCCCCTGTAACTTGTGCCTTATCTTAGAGAGCTTTCAGTGGTCAGTTTTTTCTCCTAATTTTACAGTAAATGGAGTTCATACTGTATTTGTATGATTCTAGAATAAAAGACGGAAGAAATGTTTTTTCTAGAAATCATTTTAACTTTCGAGATTTATTACTTGCCAGATACCAAGGAATTGAAGTAGACTGGGAAGGAAAGCATTTTGTTGATTCCTCCTATATTTCTTTTAATTTCAGGGTTATCTCATATTTTATTTTATGATAAAAACGAAGATAAAGTAACATATTTCAGAAGAAAGATGAGGAAACTTCTCACTTAGGTTGTATGATATGTGTGTGTGTGTGTGTGTGTGTGTGCGTGTATGTGCGTATAAACTGCTTACACAAGTAAATGGAATGCTTGTATATAATTCTAATGTCTAACATATTTCAAATCATGCTTACAAATTCTATTCAAAACATTTAACTACATACAGTCATCTAAAGTAAACTATATCTATGCAAAATGAAACACTTCTGAATGTAAAGGAAGTCATTGATAAATCTTCTGATTTGTGAGTTGTGCATGTCTAGTTAGGGTAAGTTAGACAAATGGCCAAACTGGCTTGTTGTTAGTAGAGCAGAGGTTAAGAGTTTATTCTTCATGTGGACTAGTTGGCTTTATTTTGGCCACAAGCTGACCTAATGTCAGCTAGCTTTCACAGATGAAGATCTTGGCTCAGGAAAAAATGTACTTTATTTACTAAAAAATAAAAATATAAGGGAGAAAAAAGTAAAAACATATTACATCTAGACAAGGAATGATGCATTACTATCTTTACCTTAGAGAGATGATGTACAGTTTAGATAGGGCTTCATTTCTTCTTCTATTCCTTTCCATGGTGGAAAATCCCAGACTGTTAAGATTATAATCTTGTATTTCTTATTATATTATCTTCCAATTAAGCTGTCACATGCATGCTTTGTATGTACAATAACACAAATGTTTTTGCACATTTCTTTCTTCCTTGATTTGACCATTAGAGTCTGTAAATTATAATCAGCGTGTTTAATATCTCTGCAAATTGTATGAACTTTCGAAGTACTTTTTTTAGAGGAAGCCAGTAGACTGATGGGAAAGCAAAACTCTTTTTTAACCAATATAATTTTTTTTTTTTTATTGTAAACAGTTCTAGGAATTGTTTTCTATTAAATAGCTAGTTCTTTCTGGAGAAAATCAGTTTGCATCATTAAACACAAGGATTTTCAAATTTTCTGTTAAAATATTCATGATATGTAAGGTATAAATGGTAATAGTCTCTTCACATATACAAAAATAACATTTTTACTCTAATTATTCAGTAAGGAATAACTCTGTTGCAAGACACTGAATGTACATGTTTAGATATAAACTACTTACCATGCTCTCAACATTAAAGGTATAACAGGAATAGAATATATTTTAAACTCTTACTCATTTATATTCTCCTTTCACATTTAGCTCACTCATTTCTTTGGCCTTAGTGTTAGGTGTGACAATGTATTAGCCAAGCTGTCTCAGTCATTCAGGCATTTTATCAGTTCTACAAGACAGATGCTAAATAGCACAGTCTAAACTGAAATCTCTGATGACTCTCTGGAGACAAGTTGATAGCAAGAATCATACTTGGACACTTAAATATGTGGCCTTTTCCTGTATTTAGCTGCAGGAAGAGAGCAACTTTGCAGTAAACTTTTTTGGTCTTCAACTGTGAAGATTTCTTTTTCATCATTTGATTATTGCATCTCATTTTGTTAGGAAAGGCTATCAATCTTCTTTTTTTTTTTCCCTACAACAAAGAATTTAAAGAACCACCAGTGACTATTACTTTAAACAAAGAAATTTAAAAGAAATCGTGTAGTCCAACCATTGCTTTCAGAACTATTTTAGGTAACAGAGACAACATTTTGAAATAAACTCTTAGTTCCAAGAGTGTTATAGTTTAGTTATAAAATTTAAATGACACAACCATAATTTGCTCAGCAATCTTTGGGACTTCCTTTTGTCATATAGTTATTGCAAAAGCATTTTTAAATCAAGTTATTGGATCCTAGCCTGAAAAAGTCTAGAATCCATGAAACCAAGCTTGTTATTAAGATGATAGAGCTGAGAAAAATAAACCTTGAAATGTAAACTTGAATATGTTTCCATAGCCCCTTTGAATTTCAGTTTGTCAAAAGTAAAACAAGGAATTCATGTGCCATTTGAGATTCCTCTTAGCTCTATATGTAGGTAAATTATCTGATAATATTTTCCTCAATATTTGTTGAATTAATAAATACACATGTTAGGTTATAGAGGTGTAGGAAGGATCTTAGAGGTCAGCCCGTGAAATTTTTTAACCTGACACATGAGGAAGCTGAGGCTCCAAAGGGTCCAATCACTTGCCCTTGTTGTAAGGCAGCTCCAAGTTTATGCTTCTTCTTTACTGCATGTATCTTCATGATCCTTTTGGGAACAAGGCAAGACACAATTTATTGTCAAGTTGAAAAGTTAAGTCTAGTACCAAAGTCTTCTAAATTTTTTAATTGAAGTATTTGTCCTTTTACTCCATGTTACTCTTTTCACTAACACTGTATCTTTCTAGTGCTACCTATCTGAAAAGCTATATTATAAGCTATTTGGGTTTTTGTAATCATTATATAACAATGCTAATTTAGATGCAAATTATTATAATATTTACAATACTAATAGTTTTTATATGCTAATTATATTTAAACTAGTTTCTGCAAGCACTTTAAGTTATTTCATTTCAAGCATCAAACAAGCCATATTTTAAGCAAAATTTTCCCATTTATAGAAGTGAATTTCCAAATAGAATACATGGGTTTTAATGTGAGAGGTTTTACATAGAAACGAAATACGTATTGGTCTAATCAATGTTGAATTTTTGGTTATAAAATTGTGGTAATAATTGATAATTACTTAAATGTAATAATAAACAGAAAATCCAAGCAAATTAATTCTGATTTAATAATTAATAACTACATAGGTTATAAGTAGACAAATCTGTGGTACAGCAGCCATAATACTCTAATTATTTCTACTAAAATTGTACAGAATTCAGGTTTATAGAAAATTACAATACATTTCTGCCTGGTTCCACTGAAAAGTATAGGTACCTTGCAAGGCTGAATAACATTTTCTAATGAAAAGGAACAATGCCTTAAAACCCAAATGTTTTATCTTCTGAATGTGCAGAGTTCTATACATCTTTCTGTGGCATTTATCGCATTCTTATTTCTATAGAAGATTCTGGGGGATATTCTTATCTCTTTTCCTAAATGATATATATCTTGAAGATAATATATTTGACTTATCTTTTTGTCCCCAATAATACCAAGCCTAGTGACTTGGAAATATTATGTATTCAATGCATTTTTCAATGAATGAGTGATATAGGTAATATCTATTTTAGAGCCAGTTTCTTAACTCTGTTTCTAATTAATATTTTAGTTTATGTGACCATAAGTTCTTGAATTCAGATTTGTGAATTTCTAACACAGAAAAATCTATACTTTACTTCACAAGTTCCTCTGGCTGTTCAGGTAAGTGTATTAGTTATACATATATCTTGTATTCTAAAATCATTCTGGTTCCATAAGTGATTAGATAGTTTATGAATTCCAGTATTACAGTCCGTTGACAGTCTTTTCTTCCCCCATTTCCAGTTACCACTAACTTTACCCTGCTTTAACAATGACACCTTGCTAACAGCTCAGATTTTGACAGCCCATAGGGCAGAATAACTCCCAAAGCGTATATCTGGTTTTACTTCATATTCCTTATTCATTATAGTCTGGCTTCCACCCCATCATGCCACTACAGCTGTTTAATTTTCAGAGATCTTTCATTCTTCTTCTTAATTGATCTCCTTGTATCATTAAAACAAAAGAAAAGCAAAATTTGTCCCTCTCATTCACTGATTTCTATGATTTACTTGCCTTCCCTGTTTACTTGCCACCATTCTGACTGTTCTTTCTATTCTCCTGTAGAATTCCAAATCTCCAGGTAATGTCTTGGGTTCCCAGCATTTTCCTCACTATATACTTTCCCTTTGGAAAAATTTGCCAACTTCCATAGATTTAACCCAACCACTTGATTATAAACAAACTTTGTCGACAGCCTAGATCTCCCTAATAATCTCCATACAGGTTGTTCCAGTGGTTTAATGACCAAGTCTAGTTTGTCCCCCAGGCATTTCAACCATAAAGTGAAGAACCTGATCCCACCACAGTGTCGAATATGGTTTGTTAGGAAAGGTTTCTTAGGAGAGGTGAGGTTTGTGCTTAGTCATGAAGGTGTTTAGTAGTTTCAGGAGAAAAAGAAGGAGGATAAAAAGGAGTAGTAAAGGGGTAAGAGAGAATAACAGATTGATGGGACAGCAAAATCAAGAAGACCAAAGAGAGCAGGGCATGTCTGAGATCTGCCAGTGTTTGGGTATAATTTATGCTTGGGTACCTGTAGAGGAATGTGGGGAGAGCAACACTCAGCTTGCAAATGTCTTTGTGTAGCATGTTTGTGGGAAATCATTTATGGATTCTAAGTAGATGGGAGATATGATTTAATTAGTCGATTAAAATATTCATTGTGCAGCTGACAGAGGAATGATCTAAACAAGGCAAAGCTGGAGGCAAAAAGAGCAAGTAAAGAAAAGAGAAAGAAACTCTCCTATAAAAAATTTAAAACCTTTAAATGCTAAATAAGTAAAAATGGAAGGCAAAATAATAAGTAGATATTTGTTGTAAATGCAAACATGGTTAATATCTTTTAATATAAAAAGCTCATACAAATTGATTTTAATATAGAAAAGACATGAACATACATTCACAAACGTATTCGTATAGCATTTATACTAAAATGAGAAAACGTTCATCCTCATTTGTTAAACATAGTAATCCAAATTGAACAATAAGACGTTATCGACTGAATGTGTCCCCCCAAAATTTATATGTTGAAACCCTAACCCCCAATGTGATAGTATTTGGAGGTGGGGCCTTTGAGAGGTAATTAGGTTTATGTGATGGCTTCATGAGAGTGGGGTCTCTGTGATGGGATTAGTGTTCTTATAAGAAGAGGAAAAGAGCCCAGAGCTCGCTGTCTCTCTGCCATGTGAGGATCCAGTGAGAAGGTAGCAGTCTGCAAGCTAGGAGGTGGGTTCTCACTGGAATCTGACCTTGCTGGCACCCTGATCTCAGATGTCCAGTCTCCAGAACTGAGAAAATAAAATTTCTCTTGTTTAAGTCATCCAGTCTGTGGTATTTTGTTATAGCAGCCCAAGTAGACTAAAACAGAAGACCTATTTAATTAACAAATAATTTTATCAAGAATCATAAAATATAAATTTTGATCTCATCTCATACTGAAGATTCTGTCTGAAGGAAATAATATAAAATGTGGAAAATGTGATATGCCTGAAATTTTATAATAATGTAATTACAAAAGGCAAACGAAATGGAAATAATATAAATTCCAAATATAATTGCAGATAGTTTGTAGAATATTGCTTAGCCACAAAAAATGAAAAAGTACACTAAATGGAAAGGACATAAAAATGAAAAAATGGTATTTGTATATATGTTTTTGGAAAAAGTCTAGAGAGAAAGCACAAACTTATTAATAGGTGATAGTAAGTGATTTAATAAGATTTCCCTCCATTCTGCAGTTTATTATTTATGTAACTTAAAACAAATTTATTATTCGCATCTTTGTAGTCAGAAGCCTGTCTCATCTCTGCCTTTAAATCTCTTCATTCAATTAGTCATGTGCCCTAGGTAATTCCCCTTTAAGTTTTTCCCAACCCTCTAGTACAGTGACTGAGGACATGTCCTATAGCGGCAGAGAGATTGGAAGTCAAATATCTTTCCTACTACTTCCTAGTTCTGTGATTTCTGCCAGGTTTTGAACATATCTAAGCTTTAATTTCCTTGTCTGTAAGACCATTTCATATGTGTTTTGTTGAAAACTGAAACCAATAATGTTTGTAAAGAACGAACGCAGTATAAGGGGATTTCGTTTTTATTCCTGATGCCACCCTAATTCAAGGCCTTTGCCATCTCATGCTTAGAGGACTCCAGTAAAGTCCAGATTGATCATCTTGACTCCACATTCTCCTGACTCTAAGCCATCCTGTTAGGCCTCAGTGGAATAAGCTTCTTAAAATAGGTTACCTATGTCACTTAGAAGTTTTCTCTATCACTCAACTGTTACCATAGGGCCTGACTTTTAAGGACTCCAAAGTGTGTCCACATATATTGAATATTTATTGAAACATGTATATTTTACCATATGAGGCTCTTACTAACAAAAACATTACTATCATAGTGTTTTGTTATATTGTTAAATTGTTATGTTGTTAAAGCTTCTTATAAAAATTTTACCTGGTAATATAAGCTCACTTTTGTTAATGTTGAGGTGCCCTACCTACCAACAATCAGATTTGTTAACTGTTAATCTTTTGCAAGTATTTTTCTGGTTACTTGGTGACCTTAGGTATTGCATTTTTCTGATGTATTAAAACAATTACGACTGGCAAATAGGACAGACGCTGAATTGTTATACTCCTTACTCAGAAATCTAGGCTGATGGCAACCAATTTACCAGTCCCGCGGCTAACGTTCCAGTGCCTGAGTAGCTCGGAGACAATCCAACTCTGGCCCACCAGCTTCTTAACCACAGTGATTTTATGAATCCGAATTTCATGTTGAAAAATTTCCTAATTAGGAAATTAGTGTCTTTGAATTTTAGTGTCTCAATGTTAGTGAAGTGGCTAAATGGACCAATTAGAAAAACACAATGTAGCTTCCCACTTGAAGTAAAAGTCTCCTTTTTTTTTCTTTTTTTCTTTTTAGCAGTTTCAATTTATGCTAAAAAACAAATCTACTGAAAAGGAAACTTTTGAACTATATGATGAAGAATTTTAGAGAAACTTCCTTCCTGCTAATTATTATTAGTTTTGTGACCATGACAGAGACTGTGATCTAAGTCCTAAATCCATTACAGCACATTCAATAAATGTAGGCATATAAAGTATTGTGTCATCTGTAGTCACTTCAAAGTGCATTCAATATCTCGGTTCCCAAGTGTATTCGATTTTATTGAAAGCATTCTGCTGCAACATCCATTCACCCTAATTGGTTTACAGATAGACCCCACCATTCAGGCAAATCCTAATTGCATTTTCCCACAAATCTAGTTTGATTTATGGTTCCTTATTTGCTTTATATTATTTACAATAAATCGAGATAAAATTCTTAAGACATTAAATAAAATTTACAGTAGTTCTTGTACAAATATGAGACTTATGTAAGGATTCTTAACAGTATTTTTGTTGGCTTTTAAAGTTGTTTAGTCAAGCTGTATCCATCTGTGTGATTTCCAGTAATAATATCTTTATTACCTTTCCAGAAATTATATTTCACTTGGTTTTCATGTACAGATTTTTAGAACTAGTTGGAATGAATTATGTATGGAATATTAAAAAAATAGTATGTCCTTCTGTAAGGTTTCAGTGGCTACCTATATATTTGGAACAGAAAAAAATATTATCTAGGGATAGAGTGACAGAGCATCTGCATGAAATTAGGTAATGTCCCTTTGCATTAACAAATCTGAGTGGTAATATTCTAGTCGGTTTTACAAATTATAACTCCTGAAATTCCAAGAGTTAATTTGGAATGGATCTATAGCAGAATTGAAAGAATCTAGTGGATAAATGGCAGAAATATAAAAACAGAGGATAACAGATAATAAAATTTCCGCACTGTTGAGTCATTGCATATGCATGGACAATTTTTGTAAAACTAAGCAAAGACTTCCATGGAACTGTAGGTATGGAATCATTTCTCTAGAGAGCCCATAAAAATTTATGGGAAGAAAGAGGAAGTATAAGTTATCTGTTACAATTTATAAAAAGCCTTCTAGGCATCTTAGAAATGTATTCATTATTTGAAAAGTTTGGAGAATTAGAATTTTGAGTTCTGAATCAGAAAGATTGGAGTATATTTAGAATCAGAGATATAAGGGAAAAGAGAAATTGATTTTAAGATAAATACAAAGAAAAAAGAGAAAGATCGATAATCTCAAACAAATTTTAAGTCAGTTAAATAAATGAGAGGCTTGCTGTCAACAGCATAAATAATAATTTGGCATCTAAAAAAACTGAAAAAGATGGTTAGCATATGAGCAGACAAAAAAACCTAAATAACTGTTGTAGCTGAACTTTTTAAATGAGAAATTGTCTTTGATCTCTACTGGAATAGAAAAGAGGTCCCCAACACCCATAGTGTCAGTGGAGAACACATGGGGGCAGATTGGCCTTTCATCCCAGCCAGCAGTCATAAGAGGGTCTTCCCCCTTCCTGTTGGGGTGGTGTCAGAGGATGCCTCGTGGAGGGACAGGCACTGCCTAGCAGTAATGAGGCCACTTCATCTGTGTTGTCAGGGTAGGGAGCAATAATGAGGCACTGCTACCCTTCCCTGTCAGGGAGGTGACAGTGGAGGCCAGTGGTGCTGAAACTCCCACCCTCACCCAGTGTTAATGAGGAGCTCCCTCCACATGGTTCAACCAAGGCCAGGTGGGATACCCGTACTTCTACCCCAGCCTGGTAGTAATCAGGTGGCACCCCCCACCTCATTTCTGCTAGAGGTGTCAGAATAAACCAGCTAAAGCAGAAGGTTTAAGATCTAGAGTCTCATAACACACCAATGTCCAGGTTTCAATAAAAAAATCAGTTGTCACACCAAGAATCAGGAAGATTGTAAAGCGAATGAAAAAAGACAATCAATAGATGCCACACACCCCCAGTCCCTGGCAAACACCATTCCACTCTCTGTTTCTATGAGTTCAGTTTTTTTTTAGATTCCACAAAAAAGTGAGATCATACAGTATTTGTCTGTCTGACTTATTTCACTTAGCATAATATCCTCAAGGTCTATCCATGTCATTCCAAATGGCAGGACTTCCTTCTTTTTATGAATAGTGCATTATATATATATATATATATATATATATATATATATATATGTATCATACTATATATATACCTATTTACCCATTAAAAAATTAATTTTTCAAAAATATAAAAAATGAGGTATCTGTATACAAATAATAATAATACACATATACACATGCACACACATATGTACTATTGCACTGTAACTTTCTGTAAATACATATACATGCTGGCTATGTTTACTTTCTTTAGTTTATGTTCTACAACTTCTGGGGGGTGTTAAAATGGTGACATGATGGTAAATAGTAATTTTTTTTTGATGTAACTTCTTGGCAAAATAAAAAACTGTTGATTCTTTATCATTTCCCAAAAATATGTTTCAAAATTTATTGCTCCGTGAATTGCAAAAGTCCAGGAGTGACATCTCCACAGTTTCCATTATACTAACATTGTTGAGAATGTCCTCCTTTATATATAGCATCCAGCTCAGAACTCTGCACAAAGTAGTTGCTGTATGCATATGGTCATTTAACAATTAAATGAACTTGGCTGAAAAATTCTAATACCAGAACAAATTTTAAATCTTCAGTAAGTAAGAGTAAATCTTGCTTCTCCACTGCCCAGTGTCATTTCAGTTACTTACGTAATCATTTGCTACGAATAATGTGCTATGTAGTGAAGAACATTTTAAACTCTAATAAATGCCTTTGTGTTACCTCACTCTTCAATTCCACTTCAGCATTTAATCATCTTGATAAGGTATTTCTTAATCTCCTACTCAGTTTCTAATCTTAGTCTTTATGTGTGCTTCAGATAAAATGTACTTGTCATTATATAATATATAATATTTGTTATATTAGATCTATTTTTATATATACTTTGTTAAAATTATTTTTCACACAGATACTAAAAATTAATATTGCATCAAATAACTTAAAATATTAAGATAGTAGGTAAATTATTTGCTCTCTTGTCTATTTAAGAATTAACAAAATAATTGTTTTTATTAAACTAATGGATGACTAATATTTACCTTTTTTTTACAAACAGGTAAAGATAATAATGTTTAGACTATATATAAGGAACAATACAGTCGACTATCATTTTCTAATGATAGTCATTCACTAATCACTTTGAATTTTGTAACCTAATGAATTAGTTCATATGTAAATAATGCAGATTTAAAAGTTGGAGTCAATGTGAATAACTCAATATGAAATGTTTCTTCTTTCATAAAACTCATAATTTGGCAGGTGAAAGATTCTTGTATAATCTCTTCTAATGTTTCTTTCTCATAAATTCATGTTACCAAATGTATGCTATGCACACACAGTAGACCACCATTTTTCTTCTTAAACTCTCTCATTTATCATCACTTAATTTTATATCACATTTTTATGGTTTTATTGTTAATATTTATAACATGAGAACATATCCTAACATTTTATTTATATAGAAAGATTTGAAGGACATATTTTAAATTTATTTCTGGAGTAGTCTACAAAGTATATCAGACCTGAGATTAGAATTTGCAATTATTCAGAATCTTAAAAGTTTTAACACTCTGAACTTAGTTGCTTCTATTAAAATGTTTTCCTTAAACAGAAGTTCAGGCTTTTCTTCGTTATAAAGTGATATTTTAAAGTGACATTTTCTAGGAATGCTTTGTAAAGTAGCTTGAAGTAAAGTAAATCCTTAATAGTTATTATAAAATAATTTTCTTCTCCAAATGTTTGTATTAGTGAGATTTCAGTTGTTCATTATTAAGATAATTTGGTTTGTCTTCCAGAACATTTTATACAAAATGAAACATAAAAGCCAAAGTCTTTTCACTGTGCAGTTTCCAATGTGTT
This sequence comes from Eschrichtius robustus, assembly GCF_028021215.1. Classification (NCBI taxonomy): domain Eukaryota; kingdom Metazoa; phylum Chordata; class Mammalia; order Artiodactyla; family Eschrichtiidae; genus Eschrichtius; species Eschrichtius robustus. Next base: position 5,811,421 of record NC_090832.1, on the reverse strand, counting down.
TTAAAACCTGATTCCTTTTTTTTTTTTTTTTTTTTCTGTAAAGGTGAGAGGCCCTCCAACTGCAGGAGCATTTAAAGAAAGACCAGCGAAGCCCACAGCATTTCGAAAATTTTATGAACGAGGGGACTTCCCAATTGCCCTTGAACATGATTCGAAAGGAAACAAAATAGCGTGGAAGGTAAGTCAGGGCACAGCTGGGAGAACCAGCTGTGCTCCCTGTAGAAGTGACATTTCCCAATGTCGAACAAAGTTGGCTGATAAGTAAATAAGCTGGAGTGATTTCTCAGTGAATGGAAGATGGTAGGTAAGCTCTGAGAGAAAGCTCCCCTGTGTCAGCTGTCCACCTTGACTAACAATTAAATTATAGCCTGCAAAAAAGAAAATGACAGAGTTGCTTTGCCTTAGAGAATTGTGTGCTGACCAATTCATCTCTATTTTTATGAGAACCTGGCATCCCAGCCTGTTTCAGGCAGTCCATCAAATTATGGAACTGGTGGCTGGATACAAAGAACAACAGCCATTTATCTCCCCCACATTTCACCTTCCTGCAGGACACTTCCAAATGGAAGCTTTAATTACCTGAATGGATAGGTCAAGATTGTCTGCTCCCTGGAAATGCAGTGTGGAATACAAAAAAAGGCCGGTTCTCACTGCCTCCCTCTCCTCTCTGTCTGCAGCACGTGTCAGCCAGCACAGTGGCTGTCATACGTGCCCTGTTAGAGGCTGACCTCCGCCGCTGAAACCATTACAGCACCGACATTTTTCTGACAAAAGGTTAATTGGTTTCAAAATAAATGTATTGCCTAATGACTCCATTTTAATGTGGCTGTTTCTTTCTAAAAGGTTCACTGATGTTATTTGTAAAAACTTGCCAATCTCTTAACTGAAGAAGTCTTTTACATTTAATTTGAAAAATGAATGCCGATCTCTAACCAGCTTCTGCTATTTAATTATTTTTTGTTATCAAGGACTTTGCTTTGGGTGATATTTATCAGCTAAAAGGGCTTCTCTGCCTAAAGAAAGAAAAGCAGTTGCACATGTGTGAGCATCACATCAGGTTAAGGAACGTAAAAGGCTTTGCCAAATATCATTTTAAATTTAGCAATTGATCCATGTAATAAAAAAGTCCCACAGTAGTATCTGAAGGGTGAACGTCAGGATTGTTTATAATTAGTAACAAATAAATTTATGTTAAAAAATAAAAATGATCAAAGTGTAGAATTCATCAAAGTAAATAGGTTAGAAATTCATTAAAATTAACCTTTTCCTTCTTTTATGGAAAAACTGAAAGAATTGTTTGCATTATTTCTAGTATGTCTTTAAATGTTTTCATATAATTATCAAACATTTTGAAATCTTGAGCAGTCACATGATATCCAGTTATTGAACTTAGAATTATTAAAAATTGGCAAGAGAAATCTGAAGATATCCTTGTTATTAAGTTTTGTCATAATTTTTTTAGGAGAATGAAGGACATTATTATCCTGGTTTTAATCATCTCTCTTAAAATTTGCATTTGTTATATGAAAATGTGCATAATGAGAAAAAATTTATAGCAAGTATAACTAATTTAGATATTTTATTCTTAAAAACTTTAATTTGGGGTTTTGTTTGTATTTGATTAGTTAGATGGATTCTGTGTTGGGTTAGTCTATGTACCAATTCATTCACTATAACACAGTGCAGGTTCTTAAGAACTTGATTCCTTTTGAGTAAAAGAATATGCCATATTTCTTTATAAAAAGGGAGTAGATTTTTGGTGTTTTAAGTAATTTTAGCACACAAAAATTCTATCAATAAAAAGAATTCATAGATTTTTTTGACCTGTTTGAATAATCGTATGAGTAATTTTTAGAAATGTCAAGAGACTAGAAAAAATTCATCTTGAAAATAATAAAAATATAGGATGAATCATTTTGCTTTATCTTTGATAATCCAACAGTCAGAGGGTATATAAATTGCTTTTCTTTCTTATAACTATATTAATTCTTTTAAGCTACTATTGACTATTGTACTGATTCAGCAAGCTAAAAAGTCAGAATAAAGAGGAAGCAATTTATTTGCTGCCACTGGTAGGATAATAGCATACATTTAAAGAAACATCTTATCCTATAACCGGTAGACTTCTACCTTTTAAAGCTTTATCAACCGGATTTCAATTGTACTACTGTAATGTTGAAGATAAAACATTAAAATTATTAAGCACAGGCTTGTGAGCAGTCTCTCAATATATTCATATTTATTCCTTGGCACATGTACTATGGGGAAAGTCTGATACTTGGTAAGACCAGAGGCCTTCTTTTAGGATGCCATTTCTAAGGAAGGGACCTCGAATGTTGAAGGAAGCAGGGCTCCGCATGCACCCCACAAGAACAAACTAACTGAACAACCCCAGACCCTGAACTGTGCTTCGCCATGTGTGGACAGAGCCCTGGTCAAGCAAACTTCTCATCTCATGTCATAGCTCGCCCCTTGCTGAAGGCTCCTGAGTATCTCTGATTCCCAGGAAAATACCTGTCCTCTCTCCACACTCCCTGTGACATCCCTGAGGCTCCAAGGGCGGTGGTAAGTACCTGAAATGGTGTGTATAATTAAGTGGCAAGGAGACCCATTTCCTTTATCAGAATTTAAAGAGGCCTGAAAGACCAAGAAGTCACTGCCCTAAACCCTGATGAAGACTTCCCCAGCATCTCAGGCTCATTCCAGTCTGTGAAGTTGCTGAGAGAGGATCCCTGCCCAAGACCTCAAATTCCCCCTCTTTTTATTCTGGATTAGCTGACCTGATCATCACCATATTAGAAATCACCATATATTCTTGAAATAATAAAGGCACTCTACTACGGTAATACTTAATAAATGACTTACTAAAGTCAGATCGTAGAAGTAAGAGTTAGAGACAGGCAAATGTCTTCGCAAGGTTAGGTTTCTCAACCCCACATCCTGAGCTACCATCATAGTTTAGGGCACATGAAATGGTCATTTGTTCCACATGTCAAAACAACAGGGCAGACCAAATGCCACAATCCGTGCAGTTTAGTATATTCCTTGCGGTATCACTAAAGATCCAAGCACTGTCTAATGCAACTTTCTGCAGTGGTGGAAATGTTCTGCATCTGTACTGTCTAATACATTACAAGTAGCCATATGTGGCTGTTAAGCACTTGAAATGTCCCCAGAGAGACTGAGGAACTAAATTTTAAATTTTAATTAATTTTAATTTAAATAGCCACATGGTTACCATATTAGACAGTGCTGCTCTACATTAAGATAATGACAGTCAAGTAGAGAACAAATGTATGGATACCAAGGGTGAAAGGGGTGGGGTGGGAGGAACTGGGAGACTGGGATTGACACATATACATTATTGATACTATGTATAAAATGGAAACATACTGTATAGCTCAGGGAACTCTACCTAACGCACTGTGGTAACCTAAATGGGAGGGAAGTCCAAAAGCGAGGGGATAGCTGTATGTGTATGGCTGATTCATTTTGTTGTGCAGTGGAGGCTAATACAACATTGTAAAGCAACCATACTCCAATAAAAATTAATTTTAAAAAAAAGTTAAATGCCCAAGATTTAGAGCTGGTTTCCTGTCTTATGATGGACTCCTCATTGTGTTTGTGGATTTTATGAAGGCTCTTTACTGCCTACTTTTTTTATTGCCATATCTCTAGATATTCTCCAAAGTAAATATGTAATCTCTAAATATTCAGGAAGGATGTAGTAAAATAAATCATTTAGCCCAAGAAAAAGATAATGACAGTCAAAAATAAATGCCTGAACCTGCTAGCCAGATAGGAGACTATAGCTATGTAAGAATTTTTATTAAAATGAAAAAATAAGACTGATATGTGCATCTTTGTCATGGCTGGGCTTATACATTCCTTGGTTAACATGAAAGAAGTTTTGTAAAATATTTGTAGTGAAATTTTCTATATACTTATCGGTGGCAAGTTAATGATTATGAAAGATGATAGATTTAATCTAGATTACGAAATGTACCAGGCAAGCTCTGCATACTTTTTTATTTTTAAATATGCATTTTCTAAATACAGCTGAAGAATTCTTGATTGTGAATGGTTGAATCCATTACAAAGCATACTAATTGCTCTAAACATTTAATCCACTTACTTTTCTGCATTTTTCTTGACTCTACTAACCTTCAGGAAACATGACTTTGTTCTGTTGCTGATATGTTCAGTATCCAGAGTACAAGCAACAGAAGTTGATCAAGAGCCAACCCTTCTGAATAAGTTACAAAGCAGATAATCAGCATGAACAATGGACATTTAAAAATTGTGTTTCCACACCTTAAATTTCCATTATTCAGTCTCCTGTAATTTTGTGATATGAGTCATACCCCTTTATAAGCATAGTGTGGGGTGGGGTGAGGCTCTATCTAGAGGACATTCTGGAGACAGAAGAAATGTCATACAAACTTGCAGAGCTTTCGGCACATTGTCTCAACTTCTTCTACTTAAAGGAGGGCTGTCTGGCCTTACATTTAGGTCTTTAATCCATTTTGAGTTTATTTTTGTGTATGGTGTTAGGGAGTGTTCTAATTTCATTCTTTTACATGTAGCTGTCCAGTTTTCCCAGCACCACTTATTGAAGAGGCTATCTTTGCTCCATTGTATATTCTAGCCTCCTTTGTCATAGATTAGATGACCATAGGTGCATGGGTTTATCTCTGGGCTTTCTATCCTGTTCCATTGATCTATATTTCTGTTTTTGTGCCAGTACCATACTGTCTTGATTACTGTAGCTTTGTAGTATAGTCTGAAGTCAGGGAGCCTGATTCCTTCAGCTCCATTTTTGTTTCTCAAGATTGCTTTTGATATTCAGGGTCTTTTCTGTCTCCATACAAATTGTAACATTTTTGTTCTAGTTCTTTGAAAAATGCCATTGATAATTTGATAGGGATTGCATTGACTCTGTAGATTGCTTTGGGTAGTCTAGTCATTTTCACAATATTGATTCTTCCAATCCAAGAATATGGTGTATCTCTCCATCTGTTTGTGTCGTCTTTGATTTCTTTCATCAGTATCTTATAGTTTTCTGCGGTAGGTTTATTCCTAGGTATTTTATTCTTTTTGTTGCAATGGTAAATGGGGTTGTTTCCTTAAATTCTCCTTCTGATCTTTCGTTGTTAGTGTATAGGAATGCAAGTGATCTCTGTGTATTAGTTTTGTATCCTGCGACTTTACTAAATTCACTGATGGGCTCTAGTAGTTTTCTGGTGGCATCTTTAGGATTTTCTATGTATAGTATCATGTCATCTGCAAACAGTGATGGTTTTACTTCTTCTTTGCCAATTTGTATTCCTTTTATATCTTCTTCTCCTCTGATTGCCATGGCTAGGACTTCCAAAATTATGGATTAAAGACCTAAATGTAAGGCCAGACACTATAAAACTCTTAAAGGAAAACCTAGGCAGAACACTCTTTGACATAAATTGCAGCAAGATCTTTTTTGGCCTGCCTCCAAGAGTAATGAGAATAAGAATAAAAATAAACAAATGAGACCTAATGAAACTTAAAAGCTTTTGCACAGCAAAGGAAACCATAAACAAGATGAAAAGACAACCCTCGGAATGGGAGAAAATATTTGCAAAAGAATCAACAGACAAAGGATTAATCTCCAAAATATACAAACAGTTCATGCCACTCAATATCAAAAAAACAAACAACCCAATCAAAAGATGGGTGGAAGACCTAACTAGACATTTCTCCAAAGAAGACATACAGATGGCCAACAAACACATGAAAAGATGCTCAACATCACTAATTATTACAGAAATGCAAATCAAAACTACAATGAGTTATCACCTCACACCAGTCAGAATAGCCATCATCAAAAAATATACACACAATAAATGCTGGAGAAGGTGTGGAGAAAAGGGAACCCTCTTGCACTGTTGGTGGGAATGTAAATTGATACAGCCACTGTGGAGAACAGTATGGAGATTCCTTAAAAAACTAAAAATAGAACTACCATATGACCCAGCAATCCCACTCCTGGGCATATACCCAGAGAAAACCGTAATTCAAAAAGACACATGCACCCCAATGTTCATAGCAGCACTATTTACAATAGCCAGGTCATGGAAGCAACGTAAATGTCCATCAACAGACGAATGGATAAAGAAGAGGTGGTACATATATACAGTGGAATATTTCTCAGCCATAAAAAGGAATGAAATTGGGTCATTTGTAGAGACATGGATGGACCTGGAGACTGTTATACAGAGTGAAGTAAGTCAGAAAGAGAAAAACAAATATCATATATTAACGCATATATATGGAATCTGAAAAAATTTATGTAGACGATCTTGTCTACAGGGCAGAGGTGGAGACACAGACGTAGAGAACGGACATGTGGATACCAGGGGGGGAGGGGGGGTGGGATGAACTGGGAGTTGGGATTGACATATATACACTATTGATACTATGTATAAAGTAGATAACTGGTGAGAGCCTGCTGTATAGCGCAGGGAACTCTACTCAGTGCTCTGTGGTGACCTAGATGTGAGGGAAATTCAAAAAGGAAGGGATATATATGTATGTGTAGCTGATTCACTTTGCTGTACAGTATAAACTGGCATGATATTTTAAAGCAACTATACTCTAATAAAACATAATAATAACAAAAAAGGAGGGTTGAAGCAAGGCATAAGTGTAGAATGTGGTCCTTTGGTGGAAGGGAGCTTTAAATTGCGCCAAAGTCAAGCATTAAAGCACGAGTCATAGGAGAATATAAAATTATGTGGGCATTTACACCGCTTTTCTGGGAACTATCCTCTCGCTTCTGCCACTAGACATTCTCCACCCATCAGTTTAAGACAACCTTCAGGTCTCCTGAGGAGTCGTCTTCTCCCTCTTCCCCCTCCTCATCTTCTTCTCCTTCCTTCTCCTCCCCCACCTCCCTCTACTTTCCCTTCTCCTTCCCTTCTTCCTCCTCCCCTTGCCCCTCTCCTCTCTACCCTCACTATTTTCCTTCTCCTCTCCTTCCTCCTCTTCCTCCCCTTTCCCTTTCTCCTTCCTCCTTCCTTCCCTTTGTTACTTCCCAGAATCCACATTTCCTCCCCTCGTTTCCCCAGGAGAAGGAGCCAGGAGTCCATTCTAGTTCCCTATTTTGGGCAGGAATCTGAAATCACTTCAAGTAGTCACTCAAAAGAACTTGAAATACTACTTGTTACTTACACACTTAATGAGGAGCAAACTATGAATCATCGGTGCACTATGAAATTCACTGTTTTATTATAAATTCTAATTCCAAGACATTTTTTAAAATTGTGCGAGAATACTATTTTATAGTATTCAATGTAGACCTTGGGAGAAAGAGTTGGAGAAAAATAGTCACATTGGATTTTAAAAAATAACTATATGGTGTTATAAACCATTCAGTTATTCTGATGAACTAAGATGAAAATAGCTACAACTACACTAAGGTGTCTCTAAATTTCTTTGCTTTATAGACATTTTGTTGCAGCAGATATTAGTAGAAATCACCTTTCTCCATCTGTCCTTGATAACGTGCTACGTGACAGAATGTGACATGCACTGGCATGCACTGAGAGTCTTGTTTTCCACTAAATTTCTTATGAACATGCTTAAGGATGTTCCAGATATTAGAAAGGTTTGAATAAGAAATAGACATTAACTGTCTAGCCAAATCAAGATACAATGAAAACCCTATGACAAATGTGACTAAAATCGCAAACTTTCAAATTGTCTCAAAAAGGGAAAAGCTCAAAATGGACTTGTACTTTGCCTCAAACCCCCCTCTCAGCACCTTATAACCCCTCATATGGCAATGTTGTGGTGACATTTGTTTAACCAATAAGTAATATGTGTATTCATTTATATATTTTATCCCACTTTAATACTAAAAGATTTTAAGTTGTTTTACAAAGAACTATAAAATACAGAAATTTAGCATATAATAGGAAAGATGAGAGAAAATGAAAACCAGATAGGGTCTACAATGGAGCCAATAGCAAGGCTAATGAAAATGACATATCCTAAAGACTTCAAAGGCAGGGACTCTGTCTGTATTCCTAGTTTGTTCACTCCTTTATCCCAGTGCTATGCCTGAAAGAGTATCTGGCACAGAGTTGGTGCCCAGTGATGTGTACTGAATGAATGTAAAACATCCTGCAACTGGTTTTACTTCTCTAGACACTGTTTTCGCGACCATGCGTCTCACTCTCTAGGCCTTACTCTCATCTGTGATGACCATGTACTGAATGATTGGTGTGGCTCTTTTTAATTGGGAGGTCTAAGAAAGTTTGTTTCACAATTAGTAAAATATCTATATTTTGCGTTGTTCACAAAATACTTCAAAGAACAAACATTGATTAGAGATTAGCCATAGAGGCCAAGTCTTCTGGTAGCAAATTAAGAAGATCAGCACCAGCAAGTTAATTTGAATGCACAGTCCAGAGTTATATGCAATAGTTTCTGTAGGTTGAACTTTTACCTTGAACAGGCGTAGGTTATACGTAATGCTTTCCCAATGATTACTGATTTCTTAAATTTCTTAAATTCCAAAATGACAAGTTTGTTCTTCTTTCTAAGTGACTCAAAATGTATGTCCAGTCTGGACATCCAAGTAAAGAAATGCTGTGCCTAAGTTAATTAAATGCCTAAATTTGTTTTAAAAATTTCTGCTGATGGTGGCTGGACTATACCTTCAATTCTGTATCGACCCCCTAGTTGCTAACACTCATGTGTGACTCTATTCAGAATTTTTTCCTCCAGTGTGTTCTCTTTTTTTTTTTCAGTTCTTAGAGGCATTGGTATTCATGAACTATAAAAAGCTCTGTCAGTGTGACTGTTTTCATTGACATAACTGATAATTTCCTACCAGGAAAAACATTTATTGAATATAATTATTATTGAAATGTGTACTAATTTTCTTACAATTAAGATCAGCCCCACACCATGATAGCTCATTATCTGTAAATACTACTGCATTTTAAAGTAAGTCACACTGTGATATGATACCTAATCTGTTAACCCTCAGTATATTGTTCTCAAAACTCTATAATTTTGATTAATAATTTAGTCCTCTGGTGCCTTCAATTTCTTAATGTTTCAGTTTCTTAAGGATTCAAAAAATTAATGCCGTATCTATTACCCCGTTAGGCAAAATCGATATTGATCTTTAAAAATCTTATAGGCAGATTTCTTTGAGTTGAATAATTTGTTGCACATGAAGAAGAATGAATGTATTCATGGAATTGTCCTGGGCATCTGTTTCTTTTGATAACTGTCAAAGTTTGAGTTTGGATAACAGGCCTTAGTAGAATTTGTAAGGCAAATTTTACAAGAGAAGTGACAACTTACCTGATTTTTCTACAAGAGAGCTGCCACATTTCCACTATTAATTCCTCTGTGATTAATTAATAGACAGAGCTTATTCTAGAAGTCTTGAAAAAAATAATCTCCTGGCAATTACTGTGCTGTTCTATGTTTTTTGGAGGAGGGGGCTGCACGAACAATTAACGCCATTCTTTTATTTGATGTGAACTGCTATGTCTTAGAAGGGTACAGCATGAAAATACAGCCATGTATCAGAAGTAACTTTCACTTAAGTTGGTTAGATGACCTCTGAAAGCTAGATGAAAGAGTTTCTGCCGCAAGGGTGCCACAGCTAAGGTAACCCCATCGCTCTCCCATGAAGAAGTGGGATTGTTGCCACCCGCCCAGTGATACGTGTTGCCATCTCAGAAATATCAGTACTCCAATCTTTAAACGAAAAATGTGTGTGGCTGCTTTTCAGAAAGTCTGGTTTGGGGACACAAATCGGGCTTTGACGTTTTTTCTGTATCTGCCCGGAGGGCGAAATTCCCTATCTGTTCCAATTAGTAATTTAATGGATGGTTCCCTCTCTGTCTTATCACTTGTCACATAGCCCATCTCTTTACTGAAGTACTTTTGAGATCCAAAGTTCTTTGACAGATGACAAATGGAATCAGATTGATGGCATGAGAGTAAAAAAAAAAGAAAAAATCAACGTTTGTTTGATGTTTTTATTTAGAGTGGTCAGTGTCTCTTTATATTTGAGGCTTCTAGATACTTAGTAAATTTTCAACCCCCTGAAGTTATAATAAAGTTTCTCCTTTTCTTTCGGGTAAAATCTAAATAAAGTATTAATGAATAATCATATCAACTTTAATACATATTTGAGGCAAAAATTTCAGGAAATTATATTTTACCTTTATCAAAAGAAGGTTATCCTGGCTTTGAAAGTTGTATGCAAAAATTAATTCTGGTAGAATAATCAGCTAAACTCATGTAAAAAATACAAATTTTTATCCTTATTATTGCTTATAAAGGTTTATTCTCAATACGAAATATATACATTTTATTTTATAAAATAAAAAATATTGAAAAGTAGAAGGAATAAATGAATCAATCATCTTTCCACCATTCACTGAATGCAACTGTTAACATTTTTCAAAGTATTTCTCTCTTACCTTTCTTCTTCTCAGTTGTGATCATAGTATATATAATAGTTTGTAAAAAAAATTTGTCATTGTATGGTATATGAAAATTATATGCACTTACTCTTAGATTTTCTGACTTTTTTATAGTTTAAAATAATAGATGGTTATTTTAGAAAATTTTGAAAATGAATAAAATGTATGCATAAGATAACATTCATCCGAAGATAACCACTTTCAGTATATTGTTTTAGTTCAGTCTGTCTTCTGCATGTATGTTTTTAGCTTTGTTAAAACTGTGTTTCATATGATGATTTGTGTGTGTGTGTGTGTGTGTGTGTGTGTGTGTGTTTTAACATCTTTATTGGAGTATAATTGCTTTACAATAGTGTGTTAGTTTCTGCTTTATAACAAAGTGAATCAGTTATACATATACATATGTTCCCATATCTCTTCCCTCTTGCATCTCCCTCCCTCCCCCCCCTCCCTATCCCACCCCTCTAGGTGGTCACAAAGCACCGAGCTGATCTCCCTTGTGCTATGCGGCTGCTTCCCGCTAGCTATCTATTTTACGTTTGGTAATGTATATATGTCCATGCCACTCTCTCACTTTGTCACAGCTTCCCCTTCCCCCTCCCCATATCCTCAAGTCCATTCTCTAGTAGGTCTGTGTCTTTATTCCCGTCTTGCCCCTAGGTTCTTCATGACCTTTTTTTTTTATTTCTTAGATTCCATATATATGTGTTAGCATACGGTATTTGTTTTTCTCTTTCTGACTTACTTCACTCTGTATGACAGATTCTAGGTCCATCCACCTCACTACAAATAACTCAATTTCGTTTCTTTTTATGGCTGAGTAATATTCCATTGTATATATGTGCCACATCTTCTTTATCCATTCATCTGTCGATGGACACTTAGGTTGCTTCCATGTCCTGGCTATTATAAATAGAGCTGCAATGAACATTTTGGTACATTACTCTTTCTGAATTATGGTTTTCTCAGGGCATATGCCCAGTCGTGGGATTGCTGGGTCGTATGGTAGTTCTATTTGTAGTTTTTTAAGGAACCTCCATACTGTTCTCCATAGTGGCTGTATCAGTTTACATTCCCACCAACAGTGCAAGAGGGTTCCCTTTTCTCCACAGCCTCTCCAGCATTTATTGTTTCTAGATTTTTTGATGATGGCCATTCTGACTGGTGTGAGATGATATCTCATTGTAGTTTTGATTTGCATTTCTCTAATAATGATGTTGAGCATTCTTTCATGTGTTTGTTGGCAATCTGTATATCTTCTTTGGAGAAATGTCTATTTAGGTCTTCTAACCATTTTTGGATTGGGTTGTTTGTTCTTTTGATATTGAGCTGCATGAGCTGCTTGTAAATTTTGGAGATTAATCCTTTGTCCGTTGCTTCATTTGCAAATATTTTCTCCCATTCTGAGGGCTGTCTTTTCGTCTTGTTTATGGTTTCCTTTGCTGTGCAAAAGCTTTTAAGTTTCATTAGGTCCCATTTGTTTATTTTTGTTTTTATTTCCATATCTCTAGGAGGTGGGTCAAAAAGGATCTTGCTGTGATTTATGTCATAGAGTGTTCTGCCTATGTTTTCCTCTAAGAGTTTGCATATGATGATTTTTAAGGAACCCAAAGGAACATTCAAGGACCTAATTAGAAGAGGAGATTAATAATGGACATAATGGCCACAAGAGTATTAATAATGAATAGTTTTGTCAAATTTAACAAGAGCAACAACGAAATAGATAACCATAGTTTAATATGCATTTTAAAGTTTCCAGTGGTCATTACTCAAGGCCTTTGGAAGAAATATGTGCCAATATGTGTCTCTGTGTAGCTTTGCTTTTGCTTTGGTCTAGGTACATGTGGCTTCTCCTTAAGCAATTCTGAAGCTACCATGCCAACCACGTTAGTGGATTTGCCACTGTAAACATGTTGTTAATATATTTTTGGAGAATAGCGAGAGATATTAAGAAAAAGGTTTATTGAATATGAAACACATTTCTTACTATTGGGAAAAGTATAAAAAATGAACAAAGATAGTCAACAGAATCACTATAAAATCAGTCTCTGCCTTCAATCTAAGACATGTCCCTTACAAGAAAAAATCCTGAAGAATTTCCAAGATTGCATTCCAGTCTGAATAAGGTAAAAACTCATAAAACCTTCAAGCCATAAATTCCCCTTTCTTGAGTTCTTATTTAGATTCATCTCTCTCTGCTCATGTATATGTTTAGGGAATTTTATAAGAAACAGGTACATGGGTTGAATATTTCTGAATCCTTGACTATCTTGAAAATATAATTTTTCAACTTTCATACATGAAACCCATTTGATTCAAATTAATATTCTTAAATTACAACTGTCCCCCTCCAAATCTCTGAAGAATGTAACACCATTGTATTCTAACATATAATTGCTGAGAAACAAAGGCCAGTGTGATTTTTATCCCTTTGATCTGTTTGTGTTTGCTTGTTTATTTTGTTTGACAGTCTGGGTAAATGCATTATTTGTGTATAATTAGAAGCTGCTACCATGCTTGTTTTTTGTTTTCATTGAGCTTTTCTTTAATATAGTAAGCTTATTTTGTCTACTTACTTGATTATTATTTTTGTTACAATTTTTAAATCCTTTCTTAGAACAAATATGTGTAGACTGTAAACATATTTTATCCTGTCATTTCTATCACTGTCTCCCTCAATATTTTTATCTTTTTATTCACTTTTTAAAAACTTATAAGAGAGCTTTCTTATATTTTCTATTTTCTTTAGTAACAATTTGTCTACTAGTGTCTCAAGTTCAAATTTTACTTCCACTGCTATAGCTAATCTTGCAAATCTTTGTATTGCTGACTCATATCATTGTACATACTGGCTTAAAAATTATTGTACAAATAAGTTTATCACAGAAAATGTTCTGATATTGTATCTGGATTTTGTAATTCAGATAAGCAAAAATAAAAATGTGAATCAACCATAGTCCCACAACCCTGAGGTAGCCTCTTTTGCATTATTAGTGTTAACTATTCAGACCCTTTTTTCTCTCATACACAAATCTATGTATGTATGCAAATTTTATAAAACATTTCACTCATACTTCATAACTTTTTTCAAGTAATTACAAGTCATAACTTGCATATGCACTTTAAAAATCATTTTGGGAAGTTCTAGAGTGCTCCATAATTTAACCAATTCCATATTGTTGGATAGTAATGTTTTCCTTAGGTATTAATGCTTTTCTTCAATATTTTGCTATAATAAGCACTACTATTATCAGCATCATTGTACATTTTGTATATATTATGTCTTGCAGATATGTCTGATTGTTCCCTAATGGTACAAATCTCATTTTTTTAGCTTTTGCCTATTATCATCATATGGATTTCTGCTCTTCTTTCATAAAGATTTGGCTTCTTGAACACTTGAGCATGGCCATTTCTCAAAATCACTGATTACTAAAGTAGTGAACTTAAAGGGGCTTCCTCAGCATCTAAGTCTATAAGATGATATTCTGTTTCCTTTCTGTGCAGGATATTTATAAAACCCATTATTTTCAATTTTACCTCAATCTAGAATTGGTGTTTGCCAAGACTTAGAACATGTCATTGTGCTTGACCTCATTCATTCTCTGCTTGGAGACCGGTGAGCTCTCCTTATCAGGTATATTTAGGTGGACTGCCAAGCTCTCAGCCAATCCCTAGTGTCTGGTATGAACTTGCTTCAACTGGTTCTGTTCTGTTGGCATAAAAAGGAATTTTCTGTGACTTCTGACAGTGATATAGATGGAGTAGGCAAATCCCAGAAATGCACACATACTCAGCTGTGTTTTTCTCTGCCCTTACATGTAGCATTTTGCTTGTGGGGCACACCACTTTCTAGGATGCAATGCAGTGTGCTGCCAGGGGTCTCTGTCCCTACTACTGTTCAATTGTTTTCTGAGAGTTGGCTGTGACTGGATGTGGGTGTGATATTTATGGGGATGAGAATGGAAAGGATCGCACTTTGTCTTAAAAAGCAAGTACTTCACAGCAGCAGGATAGTGTTCTACTCCACGCCCACCCCTCAATGGAGTTTGTTCTAGACCTTATGTTTCTGAGGGGGCAGAAAGTGTAGGAGGGATTCAAAAAAAAAAAAACAAAAAAAAAACACCTACCAGCTTTAGGATGGGTGCCTCTGGTTGCAAAATACAAGTTGACCATGAACAGTGGTTTTGCAATCCAGTTCCATTGTACTCTTCATCTGTAGAAATTCCTTTTCTTCCTGCTTGTGCATTCATTATTATACCTGGTTTTCAGTTACATGTTATGTTCTCCTCTTTTTCTGCATCTTCATAGGTAATTTGATGGCATGTTGGGAGACACTGTGTCAGAGACTCTTGTCCAGAAGCTGTTTAAAATAATGGAGTCCTATTTAGTTTTGTCCATTATTGGACTGAGTTCTATTACAGAGAAGTGATGTGATTTCATCAATGCCCAGGCAACAGTGACTCATCTACTAATAAAGGAATTGAATATTTATAATAAGTGAGACACAGTGATGTGCTCTGTAGCCTGCTTGATATGGACTCTGGTCTTAAGAAGTTTATTGACTAGAATAGATCACTATCCAACAAAGAAACTGAGAAGTGTCCAAAGAGTACATATCAAGTCTTCAATTCCTTCCTCTTGCATAGCTCATAAATTTTTTTTTTTTTTTTTGGCCGAATCAACATTTATTTTCTCACCGTTCTGGAGGTGGGAGGTCCAAGAAGACTAAGGTGCCGGCAAAACTGGTTTCTCCTGAAGCCTCCTCCTTGGCTTGCAGACGGCTGCCTTCTCACTGTGTCCTCACATGGCTTTTCCTCTGTATATGTGCATCCCTGGTGTCTCATAAATTCTTAATCCTTTATTCAGTGTGTGTTTAACATTTGCTACTTTAATTATTTGGTTCAAATAATTTTTGTAGACAAATATTTAAAACGTGAGGCTCTACAAAATTTCTATCAGTTCATAAATTTGTATATATTTCAGTGAATGCAGTCGCCTGACACTTTTGCTTTTTCCTCCTACTTGTCTATTTATTACTATATAGACAAATAGTAAATTTTACCTATAAAATGACCTTGAGGTGATCAATCCACATACCTATATATCTACATATTGTGGCAATCCCAAGTATAAATGAGATATCACTGACTCCAAAATTCTATACTGTATTTTGAAACATATACTGTTATTCATATTTTTACCTAAGTGTTAATTTTAAAGATTTATCCTTTTTGGCATTCAATCTGATTTAAATTAGAAAACTCTGGAGTCTGTATTAAATACAAATTGGACTTACTCATTGTAGCTTCGTATCTCTTAGTCTCTTTTTTCTTTCTTCCAAGCTCTTTAATCCACTGTGTTTCATTCTACATGATTTCCTCAAATCTATCTTCCAACTTAATAATTCACTTTCTTCAGTTAGGTTTAATCTACTGCATAACCAGTGTGTTAAATTTTTAAAATTCAGTTTCAGTGAATATCAATTCTAAAATTTATTTTTGTTTCTTTCAAAGATCTGCCCATTTTTTTCATTATGTCTTTTCTTGCTTTTTGGTTTTTCTTACTGTCTTTGTTGAGTTATATATTTTAGATATATTCATTTAAAGTTTCTTTCACATTCACCTATTATCTCTGTTTCTAGGGGTGTGAATTAGAATATGCCACTTTCCTCTATTCTCAGCTGTTTTGTTTTCTCAAGTGCTTTATGATATTTCTACTCAGAGCTTCCCTTTTGTGGAATGTACTTCCCTTGGGAATCCCGCTTGCCCTGAGGTGTGGGGGCATCCCTGTGATTTCAAGTGGTCTCTCCATGGGTACGGGTTCTGAACTGATTTTTATGTGAATCGGACTCCACTTTTCTTCACCAGGTTATTGCCCATTACTTCCTCTTCATTTCTGAGAACTTGATATTTGCCTTTCTTACTTTTGAGAATGGCCATGGATTTTCATAATCTTTCATCCAGCTTTTTATAGCTTTTTATGGTCATATTGATCAGAAGTCTTTTTATAGGATTGTTTTCTCAATTAGCCTAATATCTTATCCTAGATACAGCGAAAGAACTATCTTAAGATACAACCTTTTTCCATTGTAAGACCAAATCTAAAATGCTCCCACTTAAAAAAATCGATGAAATAAAATACTCTTTGTATTTCTCATGCAAGTCTTTTATTTAAACAACTGTAATTAGCTAATTTATATTACATGATTTTGTGTGTGTGTATGTGTGTGCGCACATAATCAAACACAGACAAATACTAAATCTATTTTGAAGGTAGTAAAATTTGGGCTTGGAAAAATCACAAGGAGAAGACATAAAGATTTTGTGCCAACCCTAATTCTCATATTTGTAAATATAATGTGTGTGTGTACATATGTATGTGTGTTTATACAGATATCTTGTTTCTATTGGAGTTAAGATTTCAATTTTCATTCAGTAAAATTTAACCAGAAAATTAAGGATGATGGGGTGACTCTAAGGAGACCTATATCTTCTCATTATTTATATCTGGTAATACTGAGTCTCTTGGGAAGCATTAGCCCATCAATTGAGAAACATCTTTTAAATGCTTTCCATGTGCAGTAAGTTGTATAAAATTTTACTGAACATAATTATTTTTTAAAACTCAACAAAGTATAACACCGTATTGAAGAGATTTAGTTTTTTATAAATTATCCTTCACAGAACAAATCACTTTAGATTTATTAATTTCTATTTTTGAAGAATTTCTTGGGTAATGAAGTATTTGTATATGCACAAAGTAGATTGCTCTTTTATGAACATTATTCTTTTTTCTTTATATTTTTTAAAATGCAATACAGGCAGTGCTAGTGTACTAGACTGGTAATATTAAAACCACAAGTCAAAAGATAGAAAAGTTAAGATTTTTATAATTCTGTCTGGGAATCTAGCTTTTTCTTCCCGTGTTCGTTATAATTTTAACACTTCATTATTGTAACTTATTACATTTAATAAACTAACAGTTGGGACTAGCTTCACATCTCAAGCAGCAATTTAGCAGATGATTCATTTCATGAAGAAGAAATGAAGACTCTCATGATTGTTTCTGTGTCATTGGGAAAAGCATTGGCTAGTTGCAAAATTACCAGTAATATTTTCTCTGGTCAACAATGTTAGAATTTAGGTCAGTTTGCAGAAATAATGATGTCTAAACCCAATGAATACATCCTCTACAGAATATGCTAGTATTGTACAAAACTTTTTTGGTAAGAAATTTTGCATGTTATTAATATAAAATATCACTATTTGGCTTCTTAAATAATAACCTTGGTTTTTCTCATCATTTTCTGTCTTGTACTTTATACTTCAGAAACCTTTGCTCTTGTGGATTCCCAAACATGTCATCTTGTTTCGTACCTCTTAACCTTTACTCATGGTTTAGTTACCCTGCTCTGGGAAACCAGCACGTCCTATTATTAGTCTCAAAGTTGAGCAAGATAGAAATCTGTTTCCATGTCTCCCCTTGTGATGGCAGATTTTGAAATGACGGAGGCACAGCATTATTTAACTTTGACTTACCATAGCCCCTGATGTATCATGAATAAATATTTTAAAGCTGGTGTTTCAAATAATTCACTAAAATACTATATTTTTACATTTTACACATTTTGTTTGTTTAATACAATAGCAATTAGAATTTTCATCTACTCATCTCCTCAAGAGCCAAGAGTTAGGACAGTTATTTGAGACAGATTTTTAATTTTATTTTCAAGCCCCAAAGATCTTTTCATAGCTGTTTATTTTTATATTTCCTTACAGATTGTAGTTTGTTGTTCCTTTGGGACCTATTTTGGATCAGGTCACTGAACATTACTTATTGCTGAAAATAGAATTAGTTTATTTAAACTCCAGTATTCTGATCATCTTGAAATTGTATTCTTATGAATGTGATGTTTTTAACTCTGTGTCATCTACTTGATGTCCATGCAGTTTAGTAAGAAGCATCCATTTATTGAATAGACATTACATGAATGCCTACTATGTGGCAGGCACTGTTCTAGACTCTGGAAACATAGCAATGAATAAAGCAGACAAATTATCTGTCCTCATGGAACTTGTATTATAGTAGTAAGATAATAAACAATCAAACAAGTAAATATAGAAACTGTTAAATGGTAATATTATGAGGAAAAATAAAGCTGAGTGATAGAGATAATCATGGGAGGATAGGATACAGTTTTATGGGGTAGTAAGAGGAGACTCCTTTAATAAAGTGACATTTAAGCAGAGGCCATTTGGTAATATTGTCTAAATTATTTTTTAGGATAAGAGTCCTAACTTGATGCCTTTCCCTTTTAAAAATGTAGCAATATCAAAAAAAAAAGGAAATGTCAAAGAAAAAATACAATGAAAACAACCAAATAAATTGTCTGCTTTGAAGACCTGTTAATTACAGAAAATCGGTGTCAAAGTTATAATCCAACACTAATGAATTAACAAATTATATTTTAAGTTCTTATTCTACTTAAAGACTACTTAAGGGATCATAAATGACTGTGATTTGTATATTTGAACATAAGTATTTTATGAGCATATGCAAATACATATTTCCTTTGTGAAAAGTACTTTTCACATTTAAATAAGAGGAAGCCTAAATAACCAAGCACATCTAAATTTTATGTCCCCTTTCACTTTTTAAAAAAAAATAAAATCATTACTAGTAAGCACATTTGAAAAGCAAGCAAGAAATGATGAGATACACATGAGCAGACACATCTGGGTACAGAAATGTCATATCCCTATTATCTTTATGTGGGTCACACAAAACACAAGCTTCCAATTCAGGTAACGACTGGACTACAGGCAAAATTTGTTTATATGCTTTTGGAGACACAATCTGATGGATTCACGACATAATATACTTTTTTTTTTTAGTGTGAATTAGTTGTTGTGTTTTATTTAACATCTTTATTGGAGTATAGTTGCTTTACAATGGTGTGTTAGTTTCTCCTTTATAACAAAGTGAATCAGCTGTACATATACATATATCCCCATATCTCCCCCCTCTTGTTTCTCCCTCCCACCCTCCCTATCCCACTCCTCTAGGTGGACATAAAGCATGGAGCTTATCTCCCTGTGCTATGCGGCTGCTTCCCCCTAGCTATCTATTTTACATTTGGTACTGTATATATGTCCATGCCACTCTCTCACTTCATCCCAGCTTACCCTTCCCCCACCCCGTGTTCTCAAGTCCATTTCTATGTCTGCGTCTTTATACCTGTCCTGCCCCTAGGTTCTTCAGAATCACTTTTTTTTTTTTTTTCTTTTTAGATTCCATATATATGTGTTAGACAGTAATTGTTTTTCTCTTTCTGATTTACTTCTCT
Organism: Eschrichtius robustus; assembly: GCF_028021215.1. Classification (NCBI taxonomy): domain Eukaryota; kingdom Metazoa; phylum Chordata; class Mammalia; order Artiodactyla; family Eschrichtiidae; genus Eschrichtius; species Eschrichtius robustus. Next base: position 5,791,582 of record NC_090832.1, on the reverse strand, counting down.
GTATGACAGTCTCTGGGACCATCCACCTCACTAAAAATAACTCAATTTTGTTTCTTTTTATGGCTAATATTCCACTGTATATATGTGCCACATCTTCCTTATCCAATCATCTGTCGATGGACACTAAGGTTGCTTCCATATCCTGGCTATTGTAAATAGAGCTGCAATGAACATTGTGCTACCTGACTCTTTTTGAATTATGGTTTTCTCAGGGTATATGCCCAGTAGTGGGAATGCTGGGTTGTATGGTAGTTCTAGTTTTAGTTTTTTAAGGAACCTCCATAATGTTCTCCATAGTGAATGTATCAGTTTACATTCTCACCAACAGTGCAAGGGGGTTCCCTTTTCTCCACACCTTCTCCAGCATTTATTGTTTGTAGATTTTTCGGTAATGGCCATTCTGACTGGTGTGAGGTGATATCTCACTGTAGTTTTGATTTGCATTTCTCTAATGATTAGTGATGTTGAGCATCCTTTCATGTGTTTGTTGGCAATCTGTATATCTTCTTTAGAGAAATATCTATTTAGGTCTTCTGCCCATTTTTGGATTGGGTTATTTGTTTTTTTGATATTGAGCTGCATGAGCTGCTTGTATATTTTGGAGATTAATCCTTTGTCACTTGCTTCGTTGGCAAATATTTTCTCCCATTCTGAGGGTTGTCTTTTCATCTTGTTTATGCTTTCCTTTGCTGTGCAAAAGTGTTTAAGTTTCATTAGGTCCCATTTGTTTATTTTTGTTTTTATTTCCATTTCGCTAGGAGGTGGGTCAAAAAGGATCTTGCCGTGATTTATGTCATAGAGAGTGTTCTGCCTATGTTTTCCTCTAAGAGTTGGATAGTGTCTGGCCTTACATTTAGGTCTTTAATCAATTTTGAGTTTATTTTTGTGTATGCTGTTAGGGAGTGTTCTAATTTCATTCTTTTACATGTAGCGGTCCAGTTTTCCCAGCACCACTTATTGAAGGGGCTGTCTTTTCTCCACTGTATATTCTTGCCTCCTTTATCAAAGATAAGGTGACCATGTGTGTGTGAGTTTATCTCTGGGCTTTCCATCCTGTTCCATGGATCTATATTTCTGTTTTTGTATCAGTACCATATTGTCTTGATTACTGTAGCTTTGTAGTATAGTCTGAAGCCAGGGAGCCTGATTCCTCCAGCTCGGTTTTTCTTTCTCAAGATTGCTTTGGCTCTTCGGGGTCTTTTGTGTTTCCATACAAATTGTGAAATGTTTTGTTCTAGTGCTGTGAAAAATGCCAGTGGTAGTTTGATAGGGATTGCATTCAATCTGTAGATTGCTTTGGGTAGTATAGTCATTCTCACATTGTTGATTCTTCCAATCCAAGAACATGGTATATCTCTCCATCTGTTTGTATAATCTTTAATTTCTTTCATCAGTGTTTTATAGTTTTCTGCATACAGGTCTTTTGTCTCCTTAGGTAGGTTTATTCCTAGGTATTTTATTCTTTTTGTTACAATGGTAAATGGGAGTGTTTCCTTAATTTCTCTTTCAGTTTTTCCATCATTACTGTATAGGAATGCAAGAGATTTCTGTGCATTAATTTTGTATCCTGCTACATTACCAAATTCATTAACTCTAGTAGTTTTCTGGTAGCATTTTATGATTTTCTATGTATAGTGTCATGTCATCTGCAAACAGTCACAGTTTAACTTCTTTTCCAGGTTGGATTCCTTTCATTTCTTTTTTGTCTCTGATTGCTGTGGCTAAAACTTCCAAAACTATGTTGAATAATAGTGGTGCGAGTGGGAAACCTAGTCTTATTCCTTATCTTAGAGGAAATGGTTTCAATTTTTCACCATTCAGAACGATGTTGGCTGTGGGTTTGTCATATATGGCCTTTATCATGTTGAGGTAAGTTCCCTCTATGCCTACTTTCTGGAAGGTTTTTATCATAAATGGGTGTTGAATTTTGTCAAAAGCTTTTTCTACATCTATTGAGATTATCATAAGATTTTTCTCCTTCAGTTTGTTAATAGGGTGTATCACATTCATTGATTTGTGTATATTGAAGAATCCTTGCATTCCTGGGATAAACCCCACTTGATCATGGTCTATGATCCTTCTAATGTGCTGTTGGATTCTGTTTGCTAGTATTTTGTTGAGGATTTTTGCATCTATGTTCATCAGTGATATTGGCCTATAGTTCTCTTTTTTTGTGACATCTTTGTCTGGTTTTGGTATGAAGGTGATGGTGGCCTCGTAGAATGAGTTTGGGAGTGTTCCTCCCTCTGCTATATTTTGGAAGAGTTTGAGAAGGATAGGTGCTAGCTCTTTTCTAAATGTTTGATAGAATTCGCCTGAGAAGCCATCTGGTCCTGGGCTTTTGTTCGCTGGAAGAATTTTAATCACAGTTTCGATTTCAGTGCTTGTGATTGGTCTGTTTATACTTTCTATTTCTTCCTGGTTCAGTTTCGGAAGGTTGTGCTTTTCTAAGAATCTGTCCATTTCTTCCAGGTTGTCTATTTTATTGGCATATAGTTGCTTGTAGTAATCTCTCATGATCCTTTGTATTTCTGCAGTGTCAGTTGTTACTTCTCCTTTTTTAATTCTATTGATCTGAGTCTTCTCCCTTTTTTCCTTGATGAGTCTGGCTAATGGTTTATCAATTTTGTTTATCTTCTCAAAGAACCAACTTTTAGTTTTATTGACCTTTGCTATTGTTTCCTTCATTTCTCTTTCATTTATTTCTGATCTGATCTTTATGATTTCTTTCCTTCTGCTAACTTTGGGGTTGTTTTGTTCTTCTTTCTCTAATTGCTTTAGGTGTAAGGTCAGGTTGTTTATTTGAGATGTTTCTTGTTTCTTCAGGTAGGATTGTATTGCTATAAGCTTTCCTCTTAGAACTGCTTTTGTTGCATCCCATAGTTTTGGATCGTTGTGCTTTCACTGTCATTCGTTTCTAGGCATTTTTGTATTTCCTCTTTGATTTCTTCAGTGATCTCTTGGTTATTTAGTAGTGTATTGTTTAGCCTCCGTGTGTTTGTATTTTTTACAGATTTTTTCCTGTAATTGATATCGAGTCTCATAGCGTTGTGGTCGGAAAAGATACGTGATACGATTTCAATTTTCTTAAATTTACCAGGGCTTGATTTGTGACCCAAGATATGACCTATCCTGGAGAATGTTCCATGAGCACTTGAGAAGAAAGTGTATACTGTTGTTTTTGAATGGAATGTCCTATAAATATCAATTAAGTCCATCTTGTTTAAAGTATCATTTAAAGCTTGTGTTTCCTTATTTATTTTCATTTTGGATGATCTGTCCATTGGTGAAAGTGGGGTGTTAAAGTCCCCTACTATTATTGTGTTGCTGTCGATTTCCCCTTTTATGGCTCTTAGCATTTGCCTTATGTATTGAGGTGCTCCTGTGTTGGGTGCATAAATATTTACAGTTGTTATATCTTCTTCCTGGATTGATCCCTTGATCATTATGTAGTGTCCTTCTTTGTCTCTTGTAGTAGTCTTTATTTTAAAGTCTATTTTGTCTGATATGAGAATTGCTGCTCCAGCTTTCATTTGATTTCCATTTGCATGGAATATCTTTTTCCATCCCCTCACTTTCAGTCTGTATGTGTCCCCAGGTCTGAAGGGGGTCTCTTGTAGACAGCATATATACGGGTCTTGTTTTTGTATCCATTCAGCTAGTCTATGTCTTTGATTGGAGCATTTAATCCATTTACATTTAAGGTAGTTATCGATATGTGTGTTCCTATTACCATTTTCTTAATTGTTTTTGGTTTGTTATTGTAGGTGTTTTCCTTCTCTGGTGTTTCCCGCCTAGAGAAGTTCCCTTAGCATTTGTTGTAGAGCTGGTTTGGTGGTGCTGAAGTATCTTAGCTTTTGCTTGTCTGTAAAGGTTTTAATTTCTCCGTTGAATCTGAATGAGATCCTTGCTGGGTAGAGTAATCTTGGTTGTAGGTTTTTCCCTTTCATCACTTTAAATATGTCCTGCCACTCCCTTCTGGCTTGCAAAGTTTCTGTTGAAAGATCAGCTGTTAACCTTGTGGGAATTCCCATGTATGTTATTTGTTGCTTTTCCCTTGCTGCTTTTAATATTTTTTGTTTGTGTTTAATTTTTGGTAGTTTCACTAATACGTGTCTTGGCATGTTTCTCCTTGGATTTATCCTGTTTGGGACTCTCTGTGCTTCCTGGACTTCACTGACTATTTCCTTTCCCATATTAGGGAAGTTTTCAACTATAATCTCCTCAAATATTTTCTCAGTGTCTTTTTTTTTCTCTTCTTCTTTTGGGACCTCTATAATTCGAATATTGGTGTGTTTAATGTTGTCCCAGAGGTCTCTGAGACTGTCCTCAGTTCTTTTCATTCTTTTTTCTTTATTCTGCTCTGCAGTAGTTATTTCCACCATTTTATCTTCCAGGTCACTTATGTGTCCTTCTGCCTCAGTTATTCTGCTATTGATTCCTTCTAAAGAATTTTAAATTTCGTTTATTGTGTTGTTCATCATTGTTCGTTTGCTCTTTAGTTCTTCTAGGTCCTTGTTAAACGTTTCTTGTATTTCCTCCATTCTATTTTCAAGATTTTGGATCATCTTTACTATCATTACTCTGAATTCGTTTTCAGGTCGACTGCCTATTTCCTCTTCATTTGTTTGGTCTGGTGGGTTTTAATTTGCTCCTTCATCTGCTGTGTGTTTCTCTGTCTTCTCATTTTGCTTAACTTACTGTGTTTGGGGTCTCCTTTTCGCAGGCTGCAGGTTCATAGTTCCCGTCGTTTTTGGTGTCTGTCCCCAGTGTCTAAGGTTGGTTCAGTGGGTTGTGTAGGCTTCCTGGTGGAGCGGACTGGTGCCTGTGTTTTGGTGGATGAGGCTGGATCTTCTCTTTCTAGTGGCCAGGACCACGTCCCGTGGTGTGCTTTGGGGTGTCTGTGACCTTATTATGATTTTAGTCAGCCTCTCTGCTAATGGGTGTGCTTGTGTTCCTGTCTTGCTAGTTGTTTGGCATAGGTTGTCCAGTACTGTAGCTTGCTGGTCGTTGAGTGGAGCTGGCTTTTAGTGGTGAGATGAAGATGTCTGGGAGAGCTTTTGCCGTTTGTTATTTTGTGGAGCTGGTGAGTCTCTGGGCACCAATATCCTGCACTCGGCTCTCCCACCTCAGAGGCTCAGGCTTGACACCCGGCCGGAGCACCAAGACCCTGTCAGCCACACGGCTCAGAAGAAAAGGGGGAAAAAAGAAAGAGAAAAGTAAAATAAAATAAAGTTATTAACATAAAAAATTAAAAATAATTATTAAAAATAAAAAGTAATAAAAGAAGAAAGAATGAAAGAAAGAAAGATAGAGAGCAACAAAACCTAAAAACAAATTCACCAATGATAACAAGCCCTAAAAACTATTAAAAAAAAAAAAAAAAAAAAAGACAGACAGAACCCTAGTACAAATGGTAAAAGCAAAGCTATACAGACAAAATCACACAAAGAAGCATACACATACACACTCACAAAAAGAGAAAAAGGAAAAGTAAATATATATTAAAAAAAAGGAAGAGAGCAACCAAATCAGTAAACAAATCTACCAATGGTAATAAGCTCTAAATACTAAACTAAGATAAACATAAAACCAGAAACAAATCAGATGCAGAAAGCAAGCCCCAAGTCTACAGTTGCTCCCAAAGTCCACCGCCTCAATTTTGGGATGATTCATTGTCTATTCAGGTATTCAACAGATGCAGGGTAAATCAGGTTGATCGTGGAGATTTAATCTGCTGCTCCTGAGGCTGCTGGGAGAGATTTCCCTTTCTCTTCTTTGTTCGCACAGCTCCCGGGTTTCAGCTTTCGATTTGGCCCCGCCTCAGCGTGTAGGTCACCTGAGAGCATCTTTTTCCTGCCCAGGCAGGACCGGGTTAAAGGAGCAGCTGATTTGGGGGCTCTGGCTGACTCAGGCTGGGGGGACGGAGGGGTACAGAATGCGGGGCAAGCCTGCGGCGGCAGAGGCTGATGTGACGATGCAACAGCCTGAGGTGCCCTGTGTGTTCTCCCGGGGAAGTTATCCCTGGGTCATGGGACCCTGGCAGTGGCGGGCTGCACAGGCTCCTGGGAGGGGAGGTGTGGGTAGTGACCTGTTCTTGCACACAGGCTTCTTGGTGGCTGCAGCAGCAGCCTTAGTGTCTCATGCCTGTCTCTGGTGTCTGTGCTGATAGCCGCGGCTCGCGCCCGTCTCTGGAGCTCGTTTAGGTGGTGCTCTGAATCCCCTCTCCTCACGCACCCCGAAGTAATGGTCTCTTGCCTCTTAGGCAGTTCCAGGCTTTTTCCCGGACTCCCTCCCAGCTAGCTGTGGCGCACTAGCCCCCTTCAGGCTGTGTTCATGCAGCCAACCCCAGTCCTCTGCCTGGGATCTGACCTCCGAAACCCGAACCTCAGCTCCCAGCTCCCACCCATCCTGGTGGGTGAGCAGACAAGCCTCTTGGGCTGGTGAGTGCTGGTCAGCACCTATCCTCTCTGCGGGAATCTCTCCACTTTGCCCTCTGCACCCCTGTTGCTGCGCTCTCCTCCGTGGCTCCGAAGCTTCCCCCGCTGCCCCCCCCCCCCGCCCCCTGTCTCTGCCAGTGAAGGGGCTTCCTAGTGTGTGGAAGCTTTCTCTCCTTCACAGCTCCCTCCCAGAGGTGCAGATCTCGTCCCTATTCTTTTGTCTCTGTTCTTCTTTTTTCTTTTGCCCTACCCAGGTACGTGGGGAGTTTCTTGCCTTTTGGGAAGTCTGAGGTCTTCTGCCAGCATTCAGTAGGTGTTCTGTAGGAATTGTTCCACATGTAGATGTATTTTTGATGCATTTGTGGGGAGGGAGGTGATCTCCATGTCTTAATTCTCTGCCATCTTGAAGGTCCCCCCATACTTTTTTTTAACATAACCATATCAAGGTATCTACTCTGACAGTTACACAATATAGTGTATCTCAGAAATTAATAGATGAATAAAAGGAGATTTAATTGGGTATTAAACACACGCTCTCTTCATTTGTTTATTCTGAGCATTCTTTCGTCCATCACACACTTTGGAAGTTTGCGATTTATTAGGCACAGTGGAAGTCGTTGGTGATAGTATCCTTTGTACAATGTGCACAATTAGTCACAAGTGGAATGAAGTAAAAAGTAACTTAAAATAGTGCAAAATTACCTGTATTTTTGAAACCATAAATCTAAATGCCTGCCCCACTGTAAGCCATAAAATTAGTAGAGAAAATGTGCTTGAGAAATCAATTGGATAACAAAACCACTTTATCAGAAATCTAAATTTTGTGTAATTAATGAATACACAGATTTTGTAATTTATTTTGCTTCATAAAATTATTTTATCAGCACAGAAATGTTCATCTGTCTCAATCTAAATCTGAGGAGAGTTTTATAACAGATGGAATATAAACATATTAAATCTATTTTTAATTGAAAGAGTAATGGAATATATAAAGGATATTTAAATATATAACTTCAGACTACACTTTAAAGAAAACAGGATCAAGTCCAGATTTTGACTAATAGAAAGCCACCTTTGTCACTTCAGCCATATTTTGGACCTTAGATTCTCTTTCTCTTCTTTTTAATTCTTATTTATTCAAATAGGACTTTAATACAAAATCAGTATAGTATGGAATGCTAAAAAAGAGGGGTGTGGGTATCATTTCCGTGACAAGAGTAAATGAGAGGAAGGACATAATGTGCTTTTGGAAACCCTAATGGTTCATAGCCTGTTGGTTAACATTGGTGAATCGCTTCTTTCTCTTCTCCCACCACCTTGCCCCCAGTCCATATAGCAACACCAATGCATTGTCTGGTTTGACTGGATTACTTCTGATGGACTTAAGCTAAAAACAAAGTTCAAAGAGAGGAGACCAAATTTGAGTGCCTGGATGACCAGGGATTAAAATTTCAAACCTCTGCAGGTCCATGGGTAGATGGTTGAGCTCGGTCAGGCAGCCAGACTAGAAATCAGGTGGAGTCGCTGGCGGGTTTAAAGCTTTTTATTTCATCATGATTCTCATTTCCTGTGACCCTGGCCTGTCCCTTCCCATTCACCCACCTGGCTCCAGCTATACTGGCTCCTTGATTTTCCAAGAACATAAGCCAGAGCCAGCCCTGGCCTTCACCAGGAATGCTTTCTCCCTAACTCTTGGTCAGGTTCCCACCTTCAGGTATATGGTCTGTCTGGCACATCAAAACAGCTGTCCTTTGTCATTCTTTTTAAAATGGCACCCCTCTCTGTCCCCCATGCTTCAGGTAAAGCAGGGGACTAAGAAAGACCTTTTGTCTGTGGCTCTCTATACCATCCACATTTTTTAAGACAGGAAAGATTAAAGGATGGTAATCTAGATGAAAGTGTGGGAGTTGTGTTGGGGTTAGGGGAACATAGAGGTCCTATATTAAAACAACTTTTACTTATGAAGCATATAGTTATTTGGGCAGCTTTGGTGGAGGGGGCAACTGAGGAGATGAAGTTGGGGAGAGAGGATCAAAACACCTAAAGCATCCTCTGTAGCTGCCACTGACACCTTCTCACTGCCCTTGCTTCCGACATACTCATTCTCATCTCTCCTTTACTTATTCATTAACTTACTCATTTATTCAAAAAACATTCATTAAGCACCTTTGTTTCTGTCACTAGTTCCAATGATCCCTTCTGCCTTATTTTTAAACTGCTTTATTTTGTCTTATTCTGCTGACTATTAAAACTTACATGTTCTGTGTTAATCTCATTAGAGGGCTGCTTATTGTTCTTCTAAAGTAAATATCATTCATTGCTTGAACCTAAAAGAGTGTGACTTTAATGCATAATCGTGGGCAGGTAGGGTTTAGAGAATTAGAGAGAAGTAGGGCAACAGGGTCTTTCAACTGCCCTCTTTAGAGCTGGCACATACACTACTATTTATTCCATCCAAGATAGGCCTTCATAATTAAAAGCTAATGGAGTTAATTTATACTTTGCTTTTCACTGTTTTATTATATTTCATTCAATAAGTACTTATTGAGTGTCTACAATTTACCAGGCACTGATTGGGTGCTGGGCATACAGCATCTAAATCGTTGTCCATTGAATATGATGAAATGGTATTTTAAAATAATAGACATTTTAGTTGTCTGATATTTTAACTCAGAATACCATATGATGATATTCTTGGGCATTAGAAAAACTGAAAATTTTATTTTTTTTTCTTTGATTAAACTTTCTGCATTATTAAAAGATGGGTTTTAGAGAAAAATAAAGCTATTTAAGAAAAGAAAATTTTTAGTCAATCATTTTAATAACTAATTGTAAAATCTAAATATGTCATATCAGTATTCTGACCTATATGGACTGGTTGCTTCTAAATTTCATTATTGATAGTTGAATGAAACTGAACAAAATTTTTGCTGTATTTGGTTTAAAATTATTTTGAATGTCAGCATGTGTTACTAGCATTTACAAATTCTAAAAAACTTTCACCACATTTATTACATTCTTTAGTTCCTTCTGGGATTTGCTGCTTAAAGGAAAGTGAGAACAATGTAGCTCACATTATTCTAATAAATTAACATCTGTGAAGGGCAAGCTTCTGCATAAATTTTTCTCATCATAGGAGGAAGTACACAGAATGATGCATCATGTGCTGTGGTTTTAGTATTTAAATATTTTTTTCTCTTAGGAACCGCACCTCTAGCTTCTGCACATAAAAACTATTTTTAAGGTTTTTTTTTTAATTTTTAATTTTTTTTCTCAGATAAATGTAGATGATTCCAAATAAACTATTTGTTTGGCAATAGTCTTCTTTTCTACACATGAAAATCAGTGATTTGTAATTCTAATAGCTTTTCAAGTAATTATTTATTTTTTAAAAATCATTTTGTATGATTTCAGAAATGAAGATTTAATCAACATTTGATTATAATCCAATTCCTCTTACTAGAGCTTTCTCACTTTATTCAGGCATGAGTTCAGGATTTTAAATATTTCCCCCATGGACTACTGGTAATGTGTTGAATTTCTTGTGATTCCCAAAAGAATGTGTTCTACAGCCTCGCTCTCACTAGTTTCAAGATTAATTAGCTTTCTTTGTTGCCTAACCAGAGCCAGTTTGCTAGCCCTCTGGGGTCTTGGAAATTGCTCCTACTTCAGTACTTGGGTAATGTGACTTCCAGTAGCACCAGGACTTCTGGCATGGTTGGATTGATGGTCTTTCTTTAACTGCATCATTCTTGAGAAGATAACATCAACACTTATTCTCACTTTTGATATCTGGAGCTCTTCTAGTCCCCTTGGTGTTTTCAAATTTGTGAAGTTTTTTTATGGAATTGGAGCACTCTTTTTGTCTTCTTTTAAAAAATATGTTATTCTTCTTCTAAAAAATATATTAAAATTATTTTTAAAATATTAGGAAATAATGAACTTTTCCCCTTAAAACAGTTTATTTGTGCTAATGACTTTTTTATAAGTACAGTATTGATACAATCTTATTGCTGTTCTTTAAAAAATGGTAAAATATACATAACATAAAATTTTCCACCTTAACTATTTTTAAGTGTATAGTTCAGTAGTGTGTAGCTGAGGCACATTTTTACCTCTTCCCTCTAACGGTTTTCTGGTTGGGCTTGAGAATTAAATTGACATAAGACAGATTAACAGGAGAGAAGTAAAACAAATTGATATAAGTTTTACGCGATATGGCAGCCCTCATAAGGAATAAAGACCTAAGGAAATGGTGGAGCCTCATGCTTTTATAGTAGGTTGAACAAAGAGAGGAAAGTGTGGAAAAGTAATTAAACTATGTGAGAAGGCTAAAGGAGGATATGAATTATTTTAACAAGGTCTGTTTGAATAGAATTCTCTCATTCTCAACTTCTTGTCCTTGATGATAAGAATCTTACTTACCTGTACTAGGAGGACCTCTTTCATGTGGGAATTTCATCACCTGCTTTTAAGAAAAAGAAGGAAATTCAGAGCGTTTTTCCTGCATTTGCTATTTTTCAAGTACCTTTAGCTCAAAATAATCCTTATGCCAAAGGGGCATATTTTGGGATGGCATATTCTGCCACCCTTCAGGTGTTAAGTACATCCACATTGTTGCACAACTGATCTCCAGAATCCTTTCATCTTGCAAAGCTAAAACTCTATGCCCATAAGACCTCTTTCCATTCCTTCAGCTCCCCCAGCCCCTGGCAACCATCATTCTAATTTCTGTTTCAATGGGGAAAAAATGGATTTTAGAAGAGATTTAATAAATATGTTAAGTACATAGTTAGATTTATTTCGTCATTTATATAGGTGTAAGGGAAGAAAAATACCTTCCTCCTACCCTCTTAGGTTTAGTAACTGAGGAATGCGAATTAAACTGACAGAAGACAGATTAACAGAAGAAAAGATTTATTTTATATACACACAGGGGAGCCTCACAGAAGGAAGTGAAAACCTCAAAGAGGCTGTCAGATAATAAACGCATGCATAAAAGGTTATAAAACCTTTAAAGATGATATAAGTTGTTTTAGGCCAGTTGAATTATGTAGCTGCCATTTTCCAAATATTCTGTTTAATATCTCTTAGACCTATGCACATATGTGTATTTGTGTATGTTTGTATTCAATTTAAACTTCTACCAACAATGATCTTTTTTCTCATATCCTTACTAAATCTTGGAATTGTTCAATTTTTAAGAAAATTTTAATAATTATGAAAAGTACCTAAGTAGGCCTCGAGATTTTTGGCCCTACTACCAACATTAGCCAAAAAGCCTTAGAGCAACTGTACCACATCAGACTGGAAGTTCTATATCTATACAGGTCTTTTTACTAAATATGATTTGTGTGTTACTTTGTGACAGCTTGAAACCCAGAAGCAGTAATTTCATGTTAAGGAGTATGATGAAGGCTTTTCATATCCTAATGCTAATCCAAAATTGAATTCAAATGTAATACTTAGTAATACATTTTGAATGAAAAGGGGTCTGCCTGGTTTACATAACAGATTAAATCTTCTTTATTTTGGTACATTAATTTAAAATAAGCATAAAGAATAACTTAAATGTATATGCTTATTTATATTGTTTTCTATATTTCTTGCTATAATTCAGCTTTGTTTCAAGGACTTTCCCTGATGTTTATTTGGTTTCTTTTTTCATTTTCCCATTTCCTTCCTTGTTTGAGGTTTGGAATAAATTATCCAAGCTAAGCTATATCATTTTTCATTATCCGAGCATATTTTTCTGATGATGAATATAGTTTAGAAATGGCTTATTTGATAAAACAATATTTCATCAGTCATTCCTATCTGAATCAATGTGCAAAGTATACATGAAATATTAAAAAAAGAATCTTTACATTAAATTCTCTTCACCATTTGTCATCCTTTCGTTATTGTTTATAAAGCAAATCCCATTTCTAAACTTAAGATACAATATAATCTGATCTTTGCCTACTCTTTTTGTTGCTATCTGTAACTTAGTAATACACAACTAAGCACTGTCTTGAGTCATTAGACCAGACTAAGACTAGGAAATCATCCTTTGATATACACCTTTAACACATAAGAAGATAAACAAATCAAAAAACAGTAAAATGAACACCAGGTTAAAATATTTGCAAATAATTTATTAACCATAAATGTATTTTACAATATTTATTTAATTATATATCTTAAAATATGTGTTTGATCGTACATCTTGACAATCAAGAAAATCAAGGATTTAAGAAATTCTGTACTAAGCAGAGAAAATCTGGGTGTCTTCTGCTTTGTGGTGTTATGTGTTACACTTTTCAGTCTCTGCTGCCATAAAAGTTAGATTGTCAAGTTCAGACGCTTGTCATTGAGGAAAAGAAAGCCTGGGTCTTGCAATCTTACACTGGACAAATTTCAACAAAAGTAGCAATTCACTGCTACTTTTCAACTCTTTTAAATTCTTCCATTACAGATTTTAATAAAAAGTCTCCTGCTATTTGTATTCTTTAGTAAAATTCCTCTTTCCAATATGAAAAAAAAGATGATTCGAAATAACATATACATTTTCTTCCCCTCTTCTTCTTTTTTTTCGTCAGTTGTACATCCCACATCCTGTTCTATTTTATTTTGCTTTATTGTTATGAAATACTTTCCTCTCCTAAATCTTGAATTCTGATATATTGTCTTAAGGTTACAATCCTTCATTGCTGCTGTTCATCTTGAAACAGTTATTTCTTCTATTTTGTCCAGGTTTATAGTTATTTTTAATGTGAAGGTTAGTTCTGTACCAATGACTCCATCAGGGCTAGAAGAAGAAGTCCCTCTTGGTATTACTATTATTTTTTGTATACAGTTTTAATTCTTTCTCGTGCAAGCAGTTTCTTCTATTAATCCAACCTGAGAGTCTTTGCCTGTTATTGTGGAGTCATAAAGCTGATATGCTCTCCAATCAAATAATCCCATTTCCTGGTCACTATAGGAAATGAAATAATGAAGGTAAACTCTATGGGAAGATGTTCATTTTTATAATGAACACTTGAAAGCAATCTAAATATCCACAAGTGGATAATAGTTAATTAAATCATAATACATTCACTTGATGGGATATTATACTTCAATTTTTTGAACTTGCAATGTAGTGAAAATATTTATTATACAGTGCTGAATTAAAAAACAAAAAACTCTGAATATAAAATGGTATATTCTAAAATTAAAACCATGGAAAACATATTCACATATCAAAACAGTGAGCAAGAATACCCCAGTTTGCAAAATCCACTGTTTCAGTATAAGGAGAAAGTATCATCTTTTTTGGGGGGGGTTGGGCAGGAAGCAGGAATTTCCATACTTTTAGGCAAAGTTCATTACTTATACAATTAAAAATAATTTTTAATATAAAGATGAAATATATGATAAATTTTTCAAATAGATATTAGATGTATATATTGTTCTAAATCCTGCTATGATAAACATGCACTTAACTTGTCTGTTATCTTAAGAAAATGTCACCTTTAACTTTTCTGACATCAGATCCCTGCAAACTCATGCCAGTACTCTTTCTCAGAGGCTTAGAACTTTAACCCATATGCTCCTCTTAGCTTCCTTCAAATTATTTTCTTGAATTCCATGTTTACAGTTTAATAGAAAGGTGTTAATTTACCTCCAGCTGCTAAAATTAATTGCCAGTTTGCTTCTTTCAATCTTTGCATTTTAATTTACATGTTATCACACACTACCTAATGTTTCATATCCTGATTTTTACTAAATATCATGTTATGATTATTTCCCAGTATCAATAATGATATAGTCCCTGTGTCCTCAAGACATCAGATGCCAAGACTAGGATAAACATGCAAGAAATGTATGAGAATAGCACTCTGTGAGAGAAAGGAGGGAGCTGAGGAGGGGAGGGGGGGATGACAGATGGAAGCCCTCAGACTGCACTGCAGCTCTAAGGAGAGCTGGGCAAGGTGGTCAGGGGTCCTTGAGCCACAGTCACCTCTTTGAGAGTCCTGCAGCTCCAGGAATGGGCCTGTCTAGTGTCCCTGCCACCCTTAGTCATTGGCTGGAAACAGCCTGTGGTCAACTTGGCCTCTGCTGGAATGCAATGATAGGTTGCAGAGTACAGCAGCTGAGTCCAGCGATCAATCACATTCCCTACTATCCGAGATCTGAGAGGCACATTCTCATGCCCTCAACACTTTACAAAAATAATTTCTAATGCTGCATAATATTCAATCTTAAAGCTATATCATATTAAATGTATTTCTTTTGAGTAAGCCAGAAATCTAGAAATCTTCCCTGACAGCTCTTTCTCCTTACCTCCATAGCCAATTCATCACCAAGCCATGCTGATTTTATCTCTTAAATACCTCTTAACTGTGACCTTTTATCTTCGTCTTCAGTACCAAGACTCTAATAACTCCATTCCCATCTTTTACCTTAGCGTGACCTATGTCCACGCTGTCCCCCTCCAATCACTACTCTACCATGTTGCCAGGTAACCTTGGACAAAAAGAACCTTATCCAGCCATACCCAACTGTACCCCTTTCAAGTCCACCGATTCTCTTAGGAGGGTGCAAAGTGAACTCAGTATTTTCGGTAGTGCGTCAGTTCACACCACACTCCCCATTGCTCTCTGTGCCCCCTCCACTGACCACCTTTCAGTTTACACACGAGCCGTGGTTCTTCCCAGCACAGACTTCATACATGCTCTTCCTTCTCCTGGAATGCTCTGTATCTCCCTCTTTGTCAATAAATTATGCACAGCTCAGACCACAGTTCAAGAGTCACTTATTCACAGATCCCTTCCTTGACATTTCTGATGATGCCAAAGCCCTTGGTGATGAGCTCTTGGAGCACCATGTTCCTCATCTTTATAGCATTTATTACAGCTTCAGCTTCCCGTTTTTTTTTCATAATTACTGATTGCTACACTTTATAATACTCTGAATATCCCACTATACTCTATACTATGAGGGCAGGGTCCCCTGTTTATTTTTGCTCACCAACAATTTCTAGCACTTAGGACAACCCTTAGAACAAAGTAAATATTTGTTGTTGAATGAAAAATTGGGCTCAGCGTAAAGGTGTAAGCTAAGACATTGACATGGGAACAGTTATAGCTTAAGAATGGATGTGGTCCCCAATCTAAGAAGAGAAGAGAATAAAAACCACCCAGATATAGTACCAACATCCTGCTTTCAGGTAGGCATGTTAAAGCATCTTTGGAGGCATAAAGGGGCCCACATCAGCTTGCATGTGAAGAATCACAAGTAGTTCTGAGCCACTTGAGTTAGGAAGATAATTTGGAAAGGGACTAATGATGAGGGTAGATGTAAAGAGAAACCTGACCATGAAGTATTTTTTTTTGGAAGTATTAATTTATAATGTTGTGTTAGTTTCAAGTGTACAGCAAAGTGATTCAGATATATATATATATATATATATATATATATACATATACATATATACACACACACACACACATATATCCTTTTTCAGATTCTTTTCCTTTATAGGTTATTACAAGATACTGAATATAGTACCCTGTGCTATAGAGTAGGTCCTTGTTGTTTATCTATTTTATATATAGTAGTGTGTATCTGTTAATCACAAACTCCTAATTTATCCCTCCCTCACCCCCTTTCCCCTTTGGTGACTGTAATTTTTTTTTTTTTTTTTGTGACCGTAATTTTGTTTTCTATGTCTGTGAGTCTGTGTTTTGTAAATAAGTTCATTTGTATCATATTTTAGATTCGACATATAAGTGATATCATATATTTGTCTTTCTCTGTCTGACTTACTTCACTTAGTATGACAATCTCTATGTCTATCTGTGTTGCTATAAATGACATTATTTCATTCTTTTTTATGGCTGAGTAATATTCCATTGTGTGTGTGTATATGCATATATATATATACCACATCTTTATCCATTCATCTATCAATGGACATTTAGTTTGCTTCCATGTCTTGGCTATTATAAATAGTGCTGCTGTGAACATTGGGGTACATGTATCTTTTTGAATTAGAGTTTTCTCTGTATGAAGCATTTTATGTACAAATTGAATAATTTGGACTGTATGTGGAAAGCTATTGAGAAGCACTAAAAGGGTTTAAGGAGAGAGAGACCTGAGCAGTTTTGCCTTCTGGAAAGATCGTTTTATCAGGAATGGGTAGGAGAAGTTGGAGGGCCCAGCTGGAGCCATGAAGCCCCATTTGGGTAGTTTTCAGTAACGCAGGTGGGAAGGAGGAGAGCTTGAACTAGAATGGTGGCAGTAGTGAGACTAGGAAGCAAACGGAGGGTACAGATGAAAGGCTATTAAAGAGTTAGCATCTGCAGCACCCAGTCTGTTATTGCACGAAGTGGGCAAGCTGTTGGTAGGTCAAGGAGGGTGAGGTCAGGGAACAGGCCTTTGGATTTGGGAAGCAGTCAGATCGCACTATGAGCAACGAATTAACTTCTGCCTTCGCCCAAATAGCACTAGCAGGGAAGCACAATTACTTCTTTACCTTTTATAGACGTGTGTTCTGTAGCTTTGGGAAGGGCATAGAATCAGGAAGGGGAAAGAGAACATCCCTGTGGCCAGTTGGTCAGGAGAGCTAAGCCTGGGATCAGTGATATCATGGGGAGCACAGCAGGGCACAGACGCACATTGAAAACATCGCAAAATGCCTGGTATTGTCCTTCTGGACGAATAACGTGCTTCTCGAAATCTACCAAAATACATTTATAATCAGTACTTTGCCCTGTAAAAGGATATCAAGAAAAGCATTGGAAAAATACTTAGAATATCCTCTTTCTGACTTTCAAATCAAGGTAACCACCTTTATTCCTACAAAGGCTTCCTTAAGCCAATTTTTATGAATAAGGGGAATTTTGAAAGCTCCTTATCTCCATTCTTTGTGACTTTATTTAAGATTCATGGATGATAGCTATGTTGCCTTAGTGTAATTTAAGGCTTAATCTGTGTCCAGTGAATTGGATAATAATCACTTACTGAATTTGCACTATGTGCCAGGCAACATACTAGGTGCTAGAAATACAGATAGTGAACACAGAATGGTCTTTGCCTTCTAAAGTTGAGTGACTTGGGGAAAAGAACCCACGTGCAAAAAAGAAAAAACAAAAAGAAGAGGAAAGAAAAGAACAAGAATACACATTTTAACAGAAATATAAAAATCCAAATGCTATGAAAACATAAAGTGCAACTTTGGGGAAATCAAGTTGATGCCAAATAGGAACTAGAAGTTTGCCAAGTTTGCAGAGAGAAAAATGAGAGAAAGGTTTGGAGGAAGGAATACAGGCAAAAGAGACAGTGTTTATAGATGTACCAAAATATCTAAGAAATCGACATTATCGGAGAACAAGTAAACTTAATGCCTTGGCAATGGGAAAAGAGTGAAGGGGTTGAAAAAGGACCCATTTAGAAAATTGTTAAGCCTTAATTTAATACGCACACACACACGCACAGAGGAATGGGATATCACACAGATATATACATGTACAATAAGGTATGAGGACAGGGGAGAGAGAAAACAGCAGAAAAGAGTAAATCATCTTGAAGTTCCATTCAAAGTTCCGCAGTTGTAGTCAGTCCCCAGTTCTATCCATGTCTCTGGTTATCAAACTGTCCTTATTCTTCTTGACTTGCTCTATGCATTCACTTTTGTCATCTTTCTAAAATTGTGGAGATTATGGAAAACTACACTTTAGTATCTGCAATGATTAAAACAACAGAAGTTTAGAACTATAACTTATAAATGTTAGGTTATTAAAATATCTAAATAATTAAGGTAGATTTAAGATACATCAAAGGGAAAAGGCATACTTTCTGTTTACTATATAAAAGTAAATAATAGCTGATCAATATTCTTAGTAAGAGAAAAACGTATAAAACTATACTACCAGGTACAAAATCTTGGGTAAATTACTTAACCTCTCCGTGAGTTCAGTTTCCTTATCCATATCTACATGTCTACCTCATAGAGTTGTCATTTGTTATAAGGATTAAATGAGATGATACATGTTGAACTTATAACACTGTTTGATCCATGGTCTGTGGCAGGTATAAATATTAACTATTGTTTTTATTGTCATTAGTATCATTATATGTTTAAATATACTAACCTATTCTATGGCCAAAAGTCAAAGCAAATATATAATTAATATACTTCTATAAATTTTACCTCCCATATATTTTGCCTTTAACTATAGTTATTTATTTTGTATCTGCATTTAAGTATTTAGTTCTCACTAATTTGTGAACTCTTGGAGTTAGGGGATCATTTCTTTTCTGGTTTAAAAAAACTGGCATGATTTTTGTCTTATTCTTTTTTACTTTCTTGACCTTATATAGCACCTTGCACACAATAAGCATTTAATAATTGTGGAATTGAATTACTTAAAATCTCACCTTTTCTTATCTGTGAAAACCCATGGGTGGCTGGCTAATAGTCTGTTAAGTTGGTAACAGAAATTTCTAGCAGCATAGTTCCACAAAAGAATTACATCTGTAATGTTTGTTTAACCAGTAGAATTCAAAGGTGTTTTGACTTTGCTCCAGGCATTAGAGGTTTATGTGACCCCCCCAGATAAATGCCATCAACACAAAATGAGATATTGTGGCAATGGAATTAAAAAGCAAGCATTACAGATCCTACATTAAACTTTGTTTTTCTTTTTTTTTTCCCTTTGGTTTGAGACTGACTTTGCTTTTCACCAAAGAGAAATTAAAGCAAATGTTCTTTGTGTATGTAGTTTTATAACATATTTTTTTTGATAGATAATGTCACCGACATTAATTGCTATGTACACATGAGAGCATGACTAAAAAGCCACTGTACAGCTAGCAGTGCTTAAAGTCTTTTAGTTTTGACTAGGACCATCTGAGGCTAGTATGAAATGTATTTGATTTTGACTTTACCTTAACAAGTCTGGTAATATGTTTGAAAGGACCCACTCCACAGCTGGTTTTTAGCATGGCAACCTTTTCGGTCCACTACTGTGACTTGCTGTGAAATTCTGCATTGGTTGTCCCTTTGGAGGTGGTGTGGTGTCCAAAAAGCCTGTTCTCCTTATTATATAATCATGTTTTGGCACATTTCCTGGAGAGGCAGTTGAGTCACTGCAGTGTCATCACTCTGTGTCCAGGTTCTAGGTTCTGGGTTCTGGAGGAGGGCTTAGCTGGTGTTGACCACCTGAATCCTAGGAGCAAATGATTCCTGATTCAGTCTTTTGAGTGTTGACCATGGTTGATTCATTCATTTCCAACCCTGCTGTTTATTAGCTGTTTGATCTTGGGCAAGTTATTGAAACTTCCTTGGTTTATGATTACTCGTTTGTAAATTGGAGATAATTATGTCACAACCCAGTAGGGTTGTTGTGAGGATTAGATGAAACAATGCATGTAAAACACTCAGCACCCTACCTGACACACAATTAATGCATTAAATGATGATCGTGTTATAATTATTCGTTATTTATAACACTGAAGAAATTATTGGGAATATTAGCCTCTACGTCCTTCAGCTCTTCAGCTTAGACAAATTCCTAATATGATATAGACTCTTCTTTTTTTTTTCAAAGATATGTAAGTATGGTAAATTTGTTTTTAATCATATATTACTCTGAAGAAGAAATTATTACAGATATCTGTCTTAGACCATTATTATCTAACTAAAAAAAAATTGAAAAGGAAGAAAAACAGGGTGAGAGACTTGACTTACCAAATATTAAAATGGATTTAAAAAGTAAAATAATCCCAAAATATGGTACAGGAATCAATAAAGAGATCAGCAAAGCAATAACCAAGAAAAAGCCCTCATATCAACATTAATGTAATGAATATGGTATATGTGAAGGGAGTTTGGAAGAGAGCACACAATTGTTCTGGAAGCTAGTACAAGCGAGCTTCACTATACCACCACAGTGACTCCTTATTACAACAAATCTTGTAGTGTTTTCTTCCACTTGAGATGCCTGGAAGTGCTTCGCACAATTCCTTGTATGCAGTAGACATTTGGTAGGAGATAGATGATGTAACTGGTCTTCCTAGGGCACCAATAGCAGACATTGCCAGTCAACCCTGGTCCCTTCTCTCAGGGAGTTTGCGTTCTCCCTCTGATCCTCTTTCAACAGTGCTCTGGACCACCTCTATCAAATAGAAACCTTATGCATGCTTGATCTGGAGGGTCTCCTAGCCTTGTTCAGTTCTAAAACTGTGATTTTAGTAGAACAAAGTGCCAGATTGCATTGTCATCTAGTACTTTAATAGCAATACATTCAACTGGCTGTGTGATTTTAGCAAAGTCATTCCAGCATGACGATGAAGGATGAGATTATCGTCCTTCATCTGACCATCCGATGAGATTATCAGAGTATTATCAGGTGTCACACTGCAGCCCCTGAGCATCCTGTGGTAGCACAATAACAAGTAAAGAGGCATTTTGTTAAGTATGTATCATGTTACCAAAAAAGAATCTGTACACAAAAATGGCAAAGGCTTTGAAGAACTAACACATCTTTTGCATGCACCACATCACGCTTTTAAATATCTTTTTCAATTTGTTTAAGTGGTTAGCTGATTTAGTTTCATAAGTCAAATGGTTATTCTTTTTTAGTGATTTGAATCATCTTTTAAATTTTCCTACAAAACACACAACATTTTAAGTGATGATTCTTTACAGCTGATGTTTAGACAGTGTTTAACTGGAAGGATCGAGTTTTCTGTTGAAGACTTCGTACTACTCTGGAAGCTGTTCTTCCTCTGAATTTTATTTTTCCCATTTTTGGCTGACAAGGCATTTGGAGTGATTCCAGCTTGTTTACCTACATCTTCCCTGAAGAGGTTAGGTGGTTAGACAATAAAAAGAGGAAAAGTGCTGTTGCCAGTAGGTGGCTCACTATGAATATGCTTGGGACAGGATCAGGAATGTCACCCCTCCTCCACTTAGCCTTTGTTTTCAATCCCTGCTTCTTTGAGCCTTTTTCTATAAAGTCTGAGTCATTTACAAGGGGGAAGAAAGGGGGGGACGGGGTTTAAAAAAAGAAAGAAAGAAAAGGAAAGCAGCAGCCTTTGAGATCTAGAATAGCAAAGGCCCCATCTTACTCTGAGTGCTCAGAAAGTCTAGCCTAGTCCGAGTTCTCTTCCACACACAACTGCTTGTTTTTTTTGTTCCTTGTGTCCTTGGCAAAGACTGAAAGAACTCAGCCTGTAATACTTGGGCCTCCTGTGTCACTTAAGAAATAATAAGCCATTGTCTTCATTAAGCCACCCTTGTTTTATAAAATAAAATCCAGATCCTGGAGAAGGGGACATTTGGAAGGAGGGAGAATTAGAGTAGGGATGGTTACAAAATTCCCTAGAGAAACTGCTTTGTTTCTCCCATTTTATGGCTTCTTACTGAGAGGATTCATATTCAAATGGATTGAGGCTGTGAATAGTTGCTTGCACATTCTCATGCACCCAGGAAGGCTATGATTATGGCTAATTACAATGAAGAATGAAGTCCTAACAAGGGTGCTCAATCAGATAGCTGTTCGAGCATGAAGTAACTAAGGCCAGCCAATGGAGGTGTGATTTTGGTAATTACAAACAATGTGGCTATTTGAAAAATGCTTAGTAAATCTGTTCAAGACAAAATAAGGTCTAATTAATCACTTTAGGCTCTGAATTCTCCAGATGATCCGTTTGCTCTGTTTTTTTTTTTTAGGGTCCCTTTTATAAACTAGATTTCTAAGGTATCAGATATGTTCTTGCTGCCCACACTTCCATTTGTTGGAGGAATGCAACTGTGCCACCTGTTAGGAAGCTTCTTTTCTGCCAATCATATCGCAACCTGTTTTTAATGCAACTTGACAGAACGGTTTTAAAAATAAACTTGCACATATTCTTGTTGTTATCCAGCAAGACAATTGCATTATGAAAAGTTACTGTAAAATATTAACTATTAATTAAGCATTTTGGTATCATCACAATACTGATATATGTTAACTTTTGAGAGTTCCGTGTGTTACCCTTGAGTAATATCTAACTACATTCTGCCTTAAATAATTGGAGGCCTCCATAAAGCAACTATGATGTATGAACTGTATGCCCCCCCCATAATTTTTTTCAAAAAATTCTTGAACTGAAAATGGTTTTAGCATGACTTTTTTTCTGTTTGCCATTTTGCACCTTTGCTTACTCATCTGAAAACAGGTTAATAAAATGGCCAGAGTTACCACAAGAAACTTGCAGGGATAAAAATCATCCAGTAAAGCTTTTGAATGCATTAATCTCCAATTTCATTTAAATGCCCAGTAGAATGAACTCTGCCCAACCAGTTGAGGAGTTTTCTTATTTTTGCCTTATTTGTTTTCAATATATGAACCAAAAGGAGCTACCTTTTCTTAATTGAATTAACATGGCCAAAAATTAAATTTGGTACAGATTTTAACCTAAGGATCAATAGACAGTCATCTTACAACCTTGGATGCTATTCTTTCTAAATGAGAAGGAAGAAGAGGGAAGGAGAGAAGGAAGACAAAAAGGGGAAACAAATTTTACATAGATATCTTCTTATTTTAACTAATTTACATCATATGTCATTTACAAAGAGAAGCAAATACTAAAGTTATTAGTTTCCTTATGAGGATAAGTGAAAAAAAATTCTTGTAGCAAAGGAAGAAATAATTCCACACATATATCTTTTTTTTTTTTTTTTGCTATTTTTTTTAACATCTTTATTGGACTATAATCACTTTACAATAGTGTGTTAGTTTCTGCTGTATAACAAAGTGAATCAGCTATACGTATACATATATCCCCATATCCCGTCCCTCTTGCGTCCCGTCCCTCTTGCGTCTCCCTCCCACCCTCCCTATCCCACCCCTCTAGGTGGGCTGAGCTGATCTTCCTGTGCTATGTGGCTGCTTCCCACTAGCTATCTATTTTACATTTAGTAGTGTATGTATGTCCATGCCACTCTCTCACTTTGTCCCAGCTTACCCTTCGCCCTCCCTGTGTCCTCAAGTCCTTCTCTACATCTGCATCTTTGTTCCTGTCCTGTCCCTAGGTTCTTCAGAACCCTTTTTTTTTTTTTTAAGATTCCATATATATATATATATGTTAGCATACAGTATTTGTTTTTCTCTTTCTGACTTACTTCACTCTGTATGACAGACTCTAGGTCCATCCACCTCACTACAAATAACTCAATTTCATTTCTTTTTATGGCCGATAATATTCCATTGTATCTATGTGCCACATCTTCTTTATCCATTCATCTGTTGATGGACACTTAGGTTGCTTCCATGTCCTGGCTATTGTAAATACTGCTGCAATGAACATTGTGGTACATGACTCTTTTTGAATAATGGCTTTTTCAGGGTATATGCCCAGTAGTGGGACTGCAGGGTCGTATGGTAGTTCTACTTTTAGTTTTTTAAGGAACCTCCATACTGTGCTCCATAGTGGCTGTATCACTTAACATTCCCAGCAACAGTGCAAGAGGGTTCCCTTTTCTCCGCACCCTCTCCAGCATTTATTGTTCGTAGATTTTTTGATGATGGCATTCTGACCAGTGTGAGGTGATACCTCATTGTAGTTTTGACTTGCATTTCTCTAATGATTAGTGTTGTTGAGCATCCTTTCATGTGTTTGTTGGCAATCTGTATGTCTGCTTTGGAGAAATGTCTATTTAGGTCTCCTGCCCATTTTTGGATTCAGTTGTTTGTTTTTTTGATATTGAGCTGCATGAGCTGCTTGTAAATTTTGGAGATTAATCCTTTGTCAGTTGCTTCATTTGCAAATATTTTCTCCCATTCTGAGGGTTGTCTTTTCATCTTGTTTATGCTTTCCTTTGCTGTGCAAAAGCTTTTAAGTTTCATTAGGTCCCATTTGTTTATTTTTGTTTTTATTTCCATTTCTCTAGGAGGTGGGTCAAAAGGATCTTGCTGTGATTTATGTCATAGAGTGTTCTGCCTATGTTTTCCTCTAAGAGTTAGATAGTGTCTGGCCTTACATTTAGGTCTTTAATCCATTTTGAGTTTATTTTTGTGTATGCTGTTAGGGAGTGTTCTAATTTCATTCTTTTACAAGTAGCTGTCCAGTTTTCCCAGCACCACTTATTGAAGAGGCTGTCTTTTCTCCACTGTATATTCTTGCCTCCTTTATCAAAGATAAGGTGACCATGTGTGTGTGAGTTTATCTCTGAGCTTTCTATCCTGTACCATTGATCTATATTTCTGTTTTTGTGCCAGTACCATACTGTCTTGATTACTGTAGCTTTGTATTATAGTCTGAAGCCAGGGAGCCTGATTCCTCCAGCTCGGTTTTTCTTTCTCAAGATTGCTTTGGCTATTCGGGGTCTTTTGTGTTCCCATACAAATGGTGAATTTTTTTGTTCTAGTTCTGTGAAAAATGCCATTGGTACTTTGATGGGGATTGCATTGAATCTGTAGATTGCTTTGGGTAGTAGAGTCATTTTCACAATGTTGATTCTTCCAATCCAAGAACATGGTATATCACTCCATCTTTTTGAATCATCTTTAATTTCTTTCATCAGTGTCTTATAATTTTCTGCATACAGGTCTTTTGTCTCCTTAGGTAGGTTTATTCCTAGGTATTTTATTCTTTTTGTTGCAATGGTAAATGGGAGTGTTTCCTTAATTTCTCTTTCAGATTTTTCATCATTAGTGTATAGGAATGCAAGAGATTTCTCTGCATTAATTTTGTATCCTGCTACTTTACCAAGTTCATTGATTAGCTCTAGTAGTTTTCTGGTAGAGTCTTTAGGATTCTCTATGTATAGTATCATGTCATCTGCAAACAGTGACAGCTTTACTTCTTCTTTTCTGATTTGGATTCCTTTTATTTCTTTTTTGTCTTGGATTGCTGTGGCTAAAACTTCCAAAACTATATTGTGTAATAGTGGTGAGAGTGGGCAACCTTGTCTTATTCCTGATCTTAGTGGAAATGGTTTCAGGTTTTCACCATTGATAATGATATTGGCTGTGGGTTTGTCATATATCACCTTTATTATGTTGAGGTAAGTTCCCTCTATGCCTACTTTCTGGAGAGGTTTTATCATAAATGGGTGTTGAATTTTGTCAAAAGCTTTTTCTGCATCTATTGAGATTATCTTATGATTTTTCTCCTTCAATTTGTTAATATGGTGTATCACATTGATTGATTTGCATATATTGAAGATCCTTGCATTCCTGGGATAAACCCCACTTGATCATGGTCTATGATCATTTTAATGTGCTGTTGGATTCTGTTTGCTAGTATTTTGATGAGGATTTTTGCATCTGTGTTCATCAGTGATATTGGCCTATAGTTTTCTTTTTTTGTGACTTCTTTGTCTGGTTTTGGTATGAAGGTGATGGTGGCCTAGTAGAATGAGTTTGGGATTGTTCCTCTGCTATATGTTGGAAGAGTTTGAGAAGTATAGGTGTTAGCTCTTCTCTAAATGTTTTGTAGAATTCAGCTGTGAAGCCATCTGGTCCTGGGCTTTTGTTTGTTGGAAGATTTTTAATCACAGTTTCAATTTCAGTGCTTTTGATTGGTCTGTTTATATTTTCTGTTTCTTCCTGGTTCAGTCTCGGGAGGTTGTGCTTTTCTAAGAATGTGTCCATTTCTTCCAGGTTGTCTATTTTATTGGCGTATAGTTCCTTGTAGTAATCTCTCATGATCCTTTGTATTTCTGCAGTGTCAGTTGTTACTTCTCCTTTTTCATTTCTAATTCTATTGATCTGAGTCTTCTCCCTTTTTTTCTTGATGAGTCTGGCTAATGGTCTATCAATTTTGTTTATCCTCTCAAAGAACCAGCTTTTAGTTTTGTTGATCTTAGCTATTGTTTCCGTCATTTCTTTTTCATTTATTTCTGATCTAATCTTTATGATTTCTTTCCTTCTGCTAACTTTGGGGTTGTTTTGTTCTTCTTTCTCTAATTGCTTTAGGTGTAAGGTTAGGTTGTTTATTTGAGATGTTTCTTGTTTCTTGAGGTAGGATTGAGCTATAAATTTCTTGTTTCTTGAGGTAGAATTGAGCTATAAATTTCCCTCTTAGAACTGCTTTTGTTGCATCCCATAGGTTTTTCATCATTGTGCTTTCATTGTCATTCGTTTCCAGGCATTTTTGTATTTCCTCTTTGATTTCTTCAGTGATCTCTTGGTTATTTAGTAGTGTATTGTTTAGCCTCCATGTGTTTGTATTTTTTACAGATTTTTTCCTGTAATTGATATCTAGTCTCATAGCGTTGTGGTCGGAAAAGATACTTGATAAGATTTCAATTTTCTTAAATTTACCAAGGCTTGATTTGCGACCCAAGATATGATCTATCCTTGAGAATGTTCCATGAGCACTTGAGCAGAAAGTGTATACTGTTGTTTTTGGATGGAATGTCCTATAAATATCAATTAAGTCCATCTTGTTTAAAGTATCATTTAAAGCTTGTGTTTCCGTATTTATTTTCATTTTGGATGATCTGTCCATTGGTGAAAGTGGGGTGTCTCACCAACATAGAAAATCCCCTACTATGATTGTGTTACTCTCGATTTCCCCTTTTATGGCTGTTAGCATTTGCCTTATGTATTGTGGTGCTCCTATGTTGGGTGCATAAATATTTACAATTGTTGTATCTTCTTCTTGGATTGATCCCTCTATCATTATGTAGTGTCCTTCTTGTCTCTTGTAGTAGTCTTTATTTTAAAGTCTATTTTGTCTGATATGAGAATTGCTACTCCAACTTTCTTTTGATTTCCATTTGCATGGAATATCTTTTTCCATCCCCTCACTTTCAGTCTGTATGTGTCCCTAGGTCTGAAGGGGGTCTCTTGTAGACAGCATATATACGGGTCTTGTTTTTGTATCCATTCAGCCAGTCTATGTCTTTGATTGGAGGATTTAATCCATTTACATTTAAGGTAGTTATCAATATGTGTGTTCCTATTACCATTTTCTCAATTGTTCTGGGTTTGTTATTGTAGGTGTTTTCCTTCTCTTGCGTTTCCTGCCTAGAGAAGTTACTTTAGCATTTGTTGTCAAGCTGGTTTGGTGGTGCTGAATTATCATAGCTTTTGCTTGTCTGTAAAAGTTTTAATTTCTCTGTCGAATCTGAATGAGATCCTTGCTGGGTAGAGTAATCTTTGTTTTAGGTTTGCCCTTTCATCACTTTAAATATGTCCTGCCACTCCCTTCTGGCTTGCAGAGTTTCTGCTGAAAGATCAGCTGTTAACCTTATGGGAATTTCCGTGTATGTTATTTGTTACTTTTCCCTTGCTGCTTTTAATATTTTTTGTTTGTGTTTAATTTTTGATAGTTTCATTAATATGTGTCTTGCCATGTTTCTCCTTGGATTTATCCTGTTTGGGACTCTCTGTACTTCCTGGACTTGATTGATTATTTCCTTTCCCATATTAGGGAAGTTTTCAACTATAATCTCCTCAAATATTTTCTCAGTG
The DNA here is from genome assembly GCF_028021215.1 of Eschrichtius robustus. NCBI lineage: Eukaryota > Metazoa > Chordata > Mammalia > Artiodactyla > Eschrichtiidae > Eschrichtius > Eschrichtius robustus. The sequence continues at coordinate 5,763,705 of NC_090832.1, read as the reverse complement.
TCTTTTTTTTCTCTTCTTCTTTTGTGGCCTCCATAATTCGAATGTTGGTGTGTTTAATATTGTCCCAGTGGTCTCTGAGACTGTCCTCAATTCTTTTCATTCTTTTTTCTTTATTCTGCTCCGCGGTAGTTATTTCCACTATTTTATCTTCCAGGTCACTTATGTGTCCTTCTCCCTCAGTTATTCTGCTATTGATTCCTTCTAGAGAATTTTTAATTTCATTTATTTTGTTGTTCATCATTGTTTGTTTTCTCTTTAGTTCTTCTAGGTCCTTGTTAAATGTTTCTTGTATTTTCTCCATTCTATTTCCAAGATTTTGGATCAGCTTTACTATCATCACTCTGAATTCTTTTTCAGGTAGACTGCCTACTTCCTCTGCATTTGTACGGTCTGGTGGGTTTTTACCTTGCTCCTTCATCTTCTGTGTATTTCTCTGTCTTCTCATTTTGCTTAACTTACTCTGTTTGGGGTTTCCTTTTTTCAGGCTGCAGGTTTGTAGTTCCCGTTGTTTTTGGTGTCTGCCCCGAGTGGGTAAGATTTGTTCAGTGGGTTGTGTAGGCTTCATGGTGGAGGGTACTGGTGCCTTGTTCTGATCCGGATCTGTCCAGTGGTGCGTTTTGGTGTTTCTGTGACCTTATTATGATTTTATGCAACCTCTCCACTAATGGGTGGGGTTGTGTTCCTGTCTTGCTAGTTGTTTGGCATAGGGTGTCTGGCACTGTAACTTGCTGGTCGTTGAGTGGAGCTGGGTCTTTGCGTTGAGATGGAGATCTCTACGAGAGCTTTTGCTGTTTGATATTACATGGGGCCGGGAGGTCTGTGATGGACCAATGTCCTGAACTTGGCTCTCCCACCTCCGAAGCTCAGGCCTGACACTTGGCTGGAGCACCAAGACCCTGTCAGTCACACGGAATGTGGCACATGAAGTAATGGTCTCCCAAAGACACAGACATCCAAATCCCTGGAACCACCTGGGTGGTGTGCAGCGATGGGGACCCGGGTCTTCCAGAGGGACAAGGCAGTGGCCTGAGGCTCACAGGTCGACCTGGTGTCCTCGGTGTAGAGCAGGGCGATCTGTGCCACCCACGCCGCCTAGCATGGCAGGGACTCAGCCTGGGCTTGACAGGCGTCTGCACCCCAGATTCACGTCTGAGGCCCCACCCACACATATATCTTTAAATCTCTGTATTTCATTTACCTAAAAACTGGTAATTTATAATTAGAAGCCTTCTTCTAGTTTTCACAAAACGAATTTTACTTATAATGAAGACAGATAAAATAACAAACAATGCAGGAGGAAATGAGTTTTAGAGCCTGGTCTTAATGCTTTAAAAAATATACACTCTATACAACTCACCAACTTGATTGCTTAATAGCAATACAAAAGTGACTCCCGTTTACCATTTTAAATTATCATTGTTTCATATTAGCTAACGATTTCAGTCTTTTACCTGTAATGGGTGTGAGTTAAAATAATTGTGGCAATTATTTTATCTACCAAAAATATAGATTTTCTAGGTTTTGCCAGTATAAAGCATTTATTTTTATATACTGGGATTTAATATTTAATGGTTTATCTCAAATTCCTAATTCACTGGTCAATATACTGTTGCCAATTTTTACATTTTAATCAAGAAATATAAATTTGAAATGACTCCATGCATGTCATAGAAGAGAAAGCCATGATTATGTTCTCTAAAGCAATTCATGGAGAGTCTAAGTGGGTGACTATTCTACCCTGGTTCTGGTGCTGTCTTTGAAGAATTTACATTTCAAGTATAAGAAAAGGTGGTTAAAAATCTGATGAATCCAAGTAGTTGCTTGTGAGAATGAGTAAAGTCCATTGCTTCCCTGATTAAAATTGAATCTGTTACTTCCCTTCCTGCTCACCAAACACATCAATACAGATGCAAATAAGACGAGGCCACTTCCTGTAAATCAGCTGTCAGTATGTATCAGGGAGAAAAACAATGAACAAGGAGAACTGCTTCTTATAGAGGCTGTGCCGTTCTTCTGTTTGCAAGAAGAATATTTATGGCCCTCCTAGCTGGCAGCAGAGAACACAAAAATATAACTTCATACACTTCCAATGCACTTTGTAAATTAAATTAATTCAAAGCATAGAATTTGAGAAGGTTAATAGAATTTCTTGGTAACTGTTTAACAACATTAATGTGCTGTTGGTCTGATGTCTTATTCAACTGCCTACTATATATTCCTAATTCTCACTCATAGGTGAGCCTTAGAAAAATTTAATAAAGCTTGTTTAAAGGTTGCCAATTTTCCTAAGAATGTGAATACAGTAAAATGCAATTAATAAAACATTATTGAATCTTTGATTTAGGCTCTATTAGGATAGCAATAATATTGTACATATACATATATAGTGCCTTGTATAGTCCCCTAAATGTGTATTAGTTCCTCTAATTTTGAAATTAAAAAAAAAAAAAAAATTCAAGAAAAGCAGAGCAGGTGTTCCTAGCTACCTATGAAAGGGAAACCAACTAAGGCTTTGAGTGAAGTAATTAACCTAAGAGGACTCACTGAAGAGAAGTGAGGAACGACTAGCCAAAACTCATGTCCCTCTCCCTCATCAGACTGCCTCTTATTATAAACACCAATTTCCATCACACCATGGATATGCAGAAGTGCTGGCAGAAAGTTCTGGGTAGTTACATGTTGGATAGGTCGGTTTTAATTAAGCTTTTTAAAGTATGCTAATTACAATTGTTGGTGAAATCACTTTACATTTCTGTTGTACAAGCCTAAATTTTTGCATTTATATCGGTGTTCATAAATCATGATTTGAGGGGCTGAAATGCCACAGAGGTAGTCTGCATTAGAAAGATATTTCTGTATCAGTTAGGATCTTTGGTTTTAGGCAACAAAACCGGACTCTGCCTAACTTGGACACATGTTGGTTGGGAAGAGGCTGGGCACTCATGACCTGTAAAGGAGGCCCAAGAGCCAGGTTTGGAGGGTCTCCAGAATGAACTCCATTTCCTCCTTGGACTATGTTGCACAAGATTTAGAATTATAGGAGAGAGATGGGCAAACCCTCGGCCATGTCGTTATACCAGGAAATGAGAGGACAACACAGGCTGAAGGAGCTTCCTGGGACCCTGTCTTAATCAGCCAGCTGCCATAACAAAAATACCATAGCCCGGGTAGCCTATAAAAAACAACAGTTTTTTTCTCACAGTTCTGAAGACTGGAAGTCTGAGGTCAGGGTGCCAACATGGTGAGGGTCCTCTTCTGGGTTACAGGCAGCCTACTTCTTATAGCCTCACATGACAGAGAGCAGAGGAGCAGTGAGTTCTCCATGACTCTTAGAGGGCCACTAATACCATTCATGAGGAATCCACCCTCATGAGCTCATCTAATCCTAATTACCCTCCCAAGGGCCCCACCTCTTAATACCATCACATTGTGGGGGTAGAGTTTCAACATATGAATTTTAGGGAGACACAGACCTTCCATAACAGGATGAAGATGCTCCTTTCCTCTGGGTACAGAGAGGATACCTCTCCCATGAGGGTCTTATGACCTGCTTTAGGGGAAGGAGAGAGAGTCCTTCCTGTACCTGACATTTCTCAAGTCCCCTCAGCTTAAAACTTTCAATGTGCTAAAGTTGGCCATATTTTGGAGTAGCGTATCCTGAACTCCATCAACCCAAAGCAAAATTTCTATTTAATGTGCCAGATGATGATGGCTAAAGGGCCATCTTTTTTTTTCGTTTAAAACAACACATGTTTATTATCTCATAATTTCTATGAGTCGGCTTTTATGGGTTCTCTGGGCACAGCTTAGCTGGGTCTTCTGCTTCAGTGCCTCTTACAAGGCTGTAATCAAGTTGTCAGCTCAGGATGTCATCTCATTTGAAGACAACTGGGGGGGATTTATTTTCCTTTTTTTTTTTTGAATTTTATTTTATTTTTTATATAGCAGGTTCTTATTAGTTATCTATTTTGTACATATTAGTGTGTATATATATATATATATATATATATATATATATATGTCAATCCCAATCTCCCAATTCATCACACCACCACCACCATCCCCAACCACTTTTCCCCCTTGGTGTCTATATGCTTGTTCTCTACATCTGTGTCTCTATTTCTGCCTTGCAAACTGGTTCATCTGTACCATTTTTCTAGATTCCACATATATGCGTTAATATATGATATTTGTTTTTCTCTTTCTGACTTACTTCACTCTGTGTGACAGTCTCTGGGTCCATCCATGTCTCTACAAATGACCCAATTTCATTCCTTTTTATGGCTGAGTAATATTCCATCGTATATATGTACCACAACTTATTTATCCATTCGTCTGTCGATGGGCATTCATGTTGCTTCCATGACCTGGCTATTGTAAATAGTGCTGCAATGAACATTGGGGTGCATGTGTCTTTTTGAATTATGGTTTTCTCTGGATATATGCCCAGGAGTGGGATTGCTGGGTCATACAGTAATTCTATTTTTAGTTTTTTAAGGAACCTCCATACTGTTCTCCATAGTGGCTGTATCAATTTACATTCCCACCAACAGTGCAAGAGGGTTCCCTTTTCTCCACTCCCTCTCCAGCATCTGTTGTTTGTAGATTTTCTGACGATGCCCCTTCTGACTGGTGTGAGGTGGTACCTCATTGTAGTTTTGATTTGCATTTCTCTAATAATTAATGATGTTGAGCAGCTTTTCATGTGCCTCTTGGCTATCTGTATGTCTTCTTTGGAGAAATGTCTATTTAGGTCTTCTGCCCATTTGTGGATTGGGTTGTTTGTTTTTTTAATATTGAGCTGTATGAGCTGTTTATATATTTTGGAGATTAATCCTTTGTCTGTGGATTCATTTGCAAATATTTTCTCCCATTCTGAGGGCTGTGTTTTTATCTTGTTTATAGTTTCCTTTGCTGTGCAAAAGCTTTGAAGTTTCATGAGGTCCCATGTGTTTATTTTTGTTTTTATTTCCATTACTCTAGGAGGTGGGTCAAAAAAGATCTTGCTGTGAGGGCCATCTTTATAAACTAGAAATATTTACATTTCCAGACTCAAAGAACAAAGACCTAAGAATAGTACAAAAACTTGCCCCACATCATTGGAAAAGGATGGTTATCTACTTTGAATGTTTTTCAACTCTCATCCATACATTTTTATACACATAAAATGAGGGTGTAAGATCTAGAGCAAGACACAGACAGAACAGGTGCTGGGATGAGCAGAGCCTCTTTCAGACAGGCCTGTCATGTCTTGGAACCATTTCTCTCCTACCCTTGTACATGCTCTTTCCTCCCCTTTCCCTGCCTGGCTTATGTGAACACTGAGTCTCTACCTATCTCTAAGGCCAACTCTACTGAAGCCTCTATGTCCTTTTGCCTGGCTCAGATTTTTGTTGAAAATTAATTTGAAACCCTCTTCTCTTGCTACTCTCAGCAGGTCAGCAATTAACTGGAAGTTTAGGGCCCCATGTTTGTCCTGTTTATTCCAAGCTTTTGTCACACATAAAAACAGGCTTAAACACAATCAGAATGCTCCGTGTAATGGAAAACCTGGGCTGAGAATTCTCCGCGAGTCCCCTCATTAGCTACACAGCCCTGGGCAAGGCCCTTACCAGCCATCCAGCCCTGGACCGGGCACAAGGCCCTCAAGGCCTGGAGGCAGGCTGGGTCCTGCCATCTGTGTACACTCTTGACCACTGTTGTGGCTGGCAGGTAGTACATGCTCAGCTAGTATTTGTTGAGTGAATAATCAGATAAACACATGAATAAGCATTACCTCTCTGAGCCTCAGTTTCCTCAATTTGTAAAATCAGGGAGCTGGATTCCTTCTAGTACAAGGATCTATGTGGACCATAATCACTTATGTGGAACTTTGAAGAGAATGCAAGCCTTAGGTCTTCACTGATATATTTAATAACACCTTATTATCATTTTGAAAGGTATTTGAGATTATGTGGGCAAATGCATCCATTTTTTCCCTAAAAATTAAAACAAACTTGTCTTTGCCACAACCAAACAAGGGAGGATGACCCTGCATAGAAGAGGCTGAGCTACGAGCCAGGTACTTGTTGAGAAACAAGTTAACCCAAGTTTAAACAAGTTTAAACTTGTTGTGCAATGAGCAAAAACTTAACATTTATAGAGTATCTATGCTGTGTCATACCAAGCTATTTTCATATATGTTATTTTATAAAATTCTTAAGAATGCAGTGCAGTTTGTATTATTATTTAATAAAAAAGAATATGCAGGCTCAGAGAGATGACTTAATTTGCTCAAGGACATATAGCTAAATGTATACAGCTAGGATTTGAATTTAAGTCTGAATAAATTGTTCATTCTTTCATACCAGCCTACCTAATGTTTCATTTCGAAGACTTCTACCTTTTTGCTTTCATTTCCTTTTATGTATTTTTACTCTGCACGACCCTTAACTTGAGGCCTTCTGTGACTTTTTCTCCTCCTCTTGATTCTTCCATTATTTCTTTTCTAATTTGTCCTTTGATGCATCTATTTTCCCTATTGAGCCAAGATGTTTTTCCTCCTCCCCTTTTCTCCTGAGGGTACAGAAGTCCTCTACTTCTTAAATCCCAGTGCCAATTTACTTATTTCTAAATCTCACTTTCAAATAATTATCTTTTAAAGTTTGTCTTCTTTTTCTTTTAAATTGTGTATTGTGTTCCCTGTTGACATTTTTAAGTCCTTTATACATGCTACTTGAATTAAAACATTTATATTTAAAATTTTCTGACTACCGATTATCCATACTTGCTGCTTGATTTCCATAATGAAATCATAGTTTGACATGAAAGATATTATTCTTAAAAAAAATCAATTTATTAAAGCAGCAGAGTAGAGCTAAAAAGAAGACTCTAAGATAAACAAATGCTTATTTTTTCAGTACCTGTTTGTTGATTACCTACTATGCATCAGGCATGATTCTAGAATCCTGTTGATTCTAGGAGTTTAAGAATAGACAAATAGATAGGTAGAAAGATACTAAATGAGACAGACAGATAAATTCTTTCTATCTGCCTATCTGCCCATTTGTCTGTCCACATGTCTTTAAGAAAAAGGAGTCAAGAAAAAAAAAAAAGAAGAATTCTCATTTTTGTTCCAACTCTTGTTTCAAAGTTTAAATCAACTCTTAGCTCTCTATATATTTTAGAAAATTTAATTTTCACTAAAATAAGCTTTCAGTTCCTACAAATGTTGACTTTTAGCTCCAAGAGTACTTTAGGTGCTTGGGAAATCATTTCTGGTAAACTCAGTACTACAGGGGGAGGAGATTTCTACACCTTTGTTACTCCTACACTTTTACTGAGTACTGACTATATGTGCTCAACATTTGTTGTTAGCAAGTTCCATGTATGATTTTATTGTATTCCTACAACCAATCTATAAATTATATGCTGTTATGTTTTGTTTCATATCATATCAAATAATTTTTCAACCAAAAAACTGGACATAAATACATTTAGACTTGCATGGTGATTGTTAAGAGAAAGATCTGTGGCTGCCCTGAGTTTTCAGAACCTCAAATGAATCTCTTACTAATTACTAAATGTTAACTGAACATTTATGAGTACATGTCATATACTCCCTCTAGGATAGTATAAAACCTCAAGAAGTCTAGGAAAATGGCCAGATTCTTGCCCTGGATGTTTCTCAACAATATTTGACATACACTGGTTATTTAAGACCTTGTAGCTCCTCCATTCAGAGTACTATTTGACACATAAATTTGTAGGGTATCTGTCCAATCTGCCTTGGCTCTTACAAAGTTAAGTTTTATTAAGGTGCATAAGTATATTGAGAAAATAATATATTTCTTCTGAATATGCTAGTTTTGCTCTTTTACCTACTGTTTGAGAATATGATAATAGGCATATAGCATCTTAATATACTTTACATTAAAACTTCTCATGGTAAATTAAAATGGGTGTTGAAACAGAATTCTTTTTTATGTACATACCAAGTTTCAATTATACTGACTCATTACAAACTCACTGAAGAAGATTGTAAAAAGAAGATTGTAAAAAGCTTAAACTGTAGCTATCCAGATTTGTAGTTCTGCTAAACCCTGTTATTTAATCCTAAAAATGTTTGAGTACATCACATATGTAATTTAAATTATTTAAAAGTTTATTTTACACTTCTTGGAGACTCAGAACTCCTTAAATTTATTTCACAAAAGGCCCATCTTCTCTAAGATAAATTTAACTTCCCTCATGCAATTAGTATTTAGAAAGACCCTGCAAAGGGACCTTCACAACAGAAGGAGGATGGGACTCAGACCTTTCCTCTGGTCTTCCCCAGCAGGCCCTGTTCTGCAGTTAAATACCACTTATAATCATTATTCAGCATTCAACAAATATTTATCAAACGCCTATCATGTGACAAGGCCTGAGACAAGAACCACAGAGGAAACACCACTTGAAGTTCAGTCCAGAGAAAGCGTTTGGTTTTCGTGATGCACTGATTTACTTCCTTTAATCAAACATAAACCATGGAACTCATCCCATTTCCTTTTTTCCCATCCTGTTGTGAATATCAGCGGTATCTTTTGGTTTGGGTGCAAATCGCTTTCCTTAGCATCATTTTTCCGACAGAATCCTCCTCCCGCCGATTCTCTCCCTTGCCTATTTAGACTTTTATTGTAACGGTTCCTTCAAAGTCTTTTTGGAAGTAGGAAAGCCAGTAAGTAGATGAAATTGGGGATTGACAAATCAGAATTCTAGTTTAGAGATTTTTTTCCCTATGTGTTTGGTAAACCTCTCTTGAAGAAAATGGAAAAATGAATTGTCTGAACCTGTAGATTCTGAGGTGCAGAGAACTATAAGAAGTTATGGCAAACGAGCCAGATCTGTAGGAAGTAGGGTTTCTGTGTTACTGAGGATAGTACCTTGCACATTCATGTTGTCAGACTGTATATACTTATTTATTTTAACTGTTATAATAAAGACTAATTGGAGCAGAGTTGGCTAGAGAGCCTTGGAGGCAGGAGTTGTCTTTAGACGATTTCTGAAAAAGCGGGTGGGTGAAATCAGGGCCTAAGGGAGATCAGTTGGCAGAGACTAGAAGAAGCTTATGCTGCTCTCAATAAATGTGTAGCTTTCATCACAATTATTTTAAATGAGCAGTTTCTCTAACCAAAAGTATTTCCTCTGTTTTTCTCCCACAAGTATTTTTTATCTCTTACCCATCCATTTGTTAATCCATTTGATTAATTAGAATGCTCGTGTAAAAATGAGTTTGGGTTAATTTAGTTTCTTGTTTTTCAGAGTGATTACTAGAAAACCAATTCTGATTCAGTCTTTCATTGCTGAAAGTATTCTCAACATCCATTAGGTCACTTTTCTGCCATAGCAAGTAACAGTATATCAAACACAGTTTAGACTTCTTTCAAGAGTCATAGAACATTGGTATCTCTGGTTCATTATTTTAAATGAATCCTAACTTTATGGTTTTGTAATATGAAAAGTGGGCTAGCTGTTTACTGACCCCAGCACCAAGCTTGTAGGCTGAATTTTAAAACAGATCCTTGTTATCTTGTTTGTTTTCTAGTGATTTTATGCTCTCTCCCTAAAAGTAGAGCAAAAAGGGAAAAAAGTCTAGTTAATTAAAAGTTCTATTTAGCTATGTTCTAGTTAATTTGGGTCTTTCTAAATACTAATTGCATGAGGCAAGTTAAATTTATCTTAGAGAAGATGGGCCTTTTGTGAAATAAATTTAAGGAGTTCTGAGTCTCCAAGAAGTGTAAAATAAAATTTTAAATAATTTAAGTTATATATGTGATGTACTTAAACATTTTTAGGATTAAATAACAGGGTTTAGTAGAACTACAAATCTGGATAGCTACAGTCTAAGCTTTTTACAATCTTCTTCCATAAGTTTATAAAGAGTCAATATAGTTGAAACTTGGTATATACATAAAAAATTCTGTTTCAACACCCATTTTAATTTACCATGAGAAGTTTTAATGTAAAGTATATTAAGATGCTATATCCCTATTATCATATTCTCAAACAGTAGGTAAAGGAGCAAAACTAGCATATTCAGGAGAAATATATTAATTGGGTGCCCGGGTGGGCTAGAGGACCCACCCGGGCACCCAATTAAGATGATCTGAGCCTTTATCTCACATCCTCTCAGAAGCGTCAGAAACTGCCCAGTGTTTTCTTGTTTGATGTTTTATTTTCTTGTTTTGTTTTGTTCTGTTTTTATTTCTATTTGAAATTCCTGCTGTGGGATCTTCTTGGTTATCCCTTCATCACATTTGCCATTTCTCCCCCAAATCTCTGGTAACAGAAACCATGGTAGCAGATTTTATTCGTTTTTTCTGAAGCCTTGGAGGTAGCAATGGGGGGATGATATGACAGAACGGGTGAGCTCTAGACATCACTGAGGTAAAGACCATAGCCATCTCTCCTCAGCTGTGGCTTTCTGCAGAACTGCAGGGGCCTCTCTTTTTCCATCCTTACCTTGGAAGCACTTTAGAATCCCTTGTTGCTGTGCAGAGCAACTTGACTCTCTTGTCTCTTCCCTCCCATTCAGGTGGTTCAAAGGTCCCGTCTTTGCGTAATCAAAATGTACATGAGATATTTCCCAAACAAAAAGAGGAACTGTCCCCAAGAGGAACGTAGTCCTCCTGGAGCAACTGGCCCAAATTGGAACCAGATTTTAAAATGGTAAAGTTTTCTCCCTACTGCACATACATATCTCACTGAATGGGGTCCTGGGAATCAGGTCATGACCCTCCAGTATCCTGGAACATCTACCAATCCGATCTCACCCATTTCCTCCCATAAGTGAAGAGGCCTCTAAGGAGTCGAGCCCTAGCTGTGGCAAAACCACAGCATACACTTAAAGAACCTGAGTGGGCTGGCTGGCACCTTTCCTTATTCTTCACTTTTAGGTACTGCTTATGCAGAGAAGCATGATGAGATGAGTACCCTCTGGTCAGTATTGTTTTAGGGCATCTTTATGGAATGAAGAGAAAGAGAATGGCCAAGAGTTGTTGGTGTTTGCCGCTGAATAACCACAAGGGAAAGTCCCAGAATAATTATGGACATATTTTGTTATCAGTAAAATGAAGGGGTTTGGTTAGATTGGCTTCAAGATCCCTTCTGGCTCAGAACATTCTTTCAATGTGATTCAATCAATCGTACATATCCTTAAAGTCTTAGAGCATGTTTTCTGAGTACATCCCAGTAGAATACCTTGTCTGCAAAAGACTGAAAGTTATTATTTGGGAATAATAAATCAGACCAAAAAAGATGTAGAGTCCATAGTATATTATTAGTTTCATGTTTGCTAATCCTTATTTTATGAGATTTAATTTTCATGACATTTACTTTTCCATTCAGCCTATTGTCAGAAAAAAGAATGATTTTTGTGTTCAGTGAAGAGACAGGCCAGAGACTAATGCATGTGTGGTTTGCCCTTGCTCAGATAAATGCCGTAGTTATAAGAAGTCATGGCAGGGTGTGGAGGCCTTCTGTTTACCATGATAAAGTTAACACCTTACAAGCTTTCTAAGGAGTTTGTAAGATGTCACAGATTTATTTTTAATATAATTTCAAAGTTGAAAAACTAAGAAATATGAAGCCTGATTCTTGATAAATTCATTATCATAATACCATATTCAGAACAAAATTACATATGCAGCAAAAATATTATTCCATAATATTTTATTATTACTCTGAGACTATACATTATAATTTGCAAATTATTTAAAATATACCTGAAAATAAGAATCCTCTTGAAAGTATGTGGAACATTTTATATGATTATTTAATATTCTCTCTTATTTCTTGATCACTATATTAGGGAATTGTAGTCTATATGGTTTTATAAAAGTAAAGCAAATCATAGAGTAATTGAGCTAGAAGATGCATTAAGAGATCGTCTATCTCTATGAAATGTGGCTCCTCTTTTTAAAGGCCTCTGGGGATGGAATGGAGACATTCTTGGGTGCCGCTCCAGAATTTTGTTACCCTGGACATCCAGGTAACTATCACTCCCTTCACTCTAACATGGCCCTGCTTTACCTACGTGCATTTTCACCTGTTTATTTTTTATATACAGCGAATGCTTGCAAAGTAATTAGCACACTGCCTAATAATTATTAAGTGCTGAACAAAAAATATTAGTATTGTTCTCTGTACAAGAATTTTTGAGAGGCTAACCAAAATCTGGGGGAAATATTGGTCAATTAATAAATGTATTATTAAAATATCTTCATTTGATAAATCTAGGTTCATAATTCTAAGTAGATATTTCTAATAATTGAATACTAGAATGCTATTAATATTACAAACAAAAATTAATATATCAACATACCAACAGAAATTAATCATGTTGAATTGAGACTCAAGAAGGAAGAACGTATTTAAATCTACCATTCCCCACTTCTGTCTATGAAGAAATTGCCCATATCCAGATATTTCTTCCCTGCTCAACTAGTCTTTTGGCTTTAAACAAATAATAATGTATACATAATTTGAGTGAGCTACAATTTAACGCTCTTGTATCCACCAATTTTTTTAACAAATTTGGGGGAAAAATAGCAAGCAGAGCATGATTACATTAATAAAATGCTGTGATCATATTTACTTACATATATGTAGATGTATATTTAAGAAATTAGAAACTACTGTAAAAAATTGTAATGACACTTGTACAGATTATAGGAAACCTTCACAGGAAAGAAGAGACAAGTAGGTAATTGTTATAATTGGATTATTTGGGGAAAACCTTATCAAGAAAAACTGCAAGTACAGACATCCAAATATTCCTAGCATCTACCTTTGGTCTCACCCACCACCAACCCCACCAAATATCCCCCCACCTTTATGCAGAACTGTCTTCCAAGGGCAGTTTGCATAAAGAGAAGTTTACAGAGATTCAGGGAACAAGTGTCCAAATGTAGTGTGGGTGCCTTATTATATCTCATATCATGCAGATTTTGGCCTCAAGGCCTGAATATCACTAGGTCAGAAGCTCAATTTTATTAGTATATCTGAAAGATAATTAGTCAATTAAGAAGTGGAAGTACAAAAAATAGTTTAATGTGCAATAAAGTAATTTACAGTGCAAGTGTAAGCCTGACTCAGATTCAGATTCCAGTAATTTCTGCTGAGCCTACGCTTTCTACCTGATATGTTTTCCTCCTGATCTAAATATATTATTTAGATGTATGAAATTTGATTATTAAGAAATAAATAAGAATATTGAATTCCAAGAGTAGTTTGTTCAGGTAACAGATGAAATGAAGTTGCCCAATGGACAGTTAATTATCTGGGCCAGGTGCTCTATGAGGGCATATGTCTGGTTTCTCTAGCACCTGGTACAGTGCCCAGTCCATGCAAATACTTAGCAACTACTGACTGCCTCAATAACGGTGAGTCTCACGTCTTTATTTTCTAAGCTTTAGTGGTAGGAACTACCTCTTACTAGACCGTCACTTTCACTCACTCAGCAAATATGTGTATGTCTTAGTTTTGAGTATGTTGTTGTAGGTTAGCAAGAAATTGTTTAATTGCTCTTGACATAAAGTAATGAAATTATGTAATCTGATCAATAGCAGGGAAGCATAAATTTGTCAAAATGTCTAAAGCGAAGCCTATTTAGAAATCATTAGAGATCATTGCTAGATGTCACTGGTAATTGTTTTGGCACCAAACCATCAGTGAAGCAAACCAGGATGACCTTTTTAGATCCCAACTAGATCCTAAGTGCCATTAAGTGCACGAAAGCATAAATACATTATATTTCATTCTAATCATCCTGGAAAGAGTTAATGCTAACTTCTAAAATAGGCTAAATATTCTTCTAGATACTAGCTGGCTTAAAACCCAATTTGGCACCAAAACTTTCAGTGACTAACATGTTATTATCAGGCCACGTTTAAAACAATTTGATATGCTGGCTGAATACTATGCATGAAAAGAAAGTACGGTTAGCCAGTGTATTGTTGCCTACCATTCAACTACAAACAGAAGAGCCAAATCAATGCACGTTCACTCAGATTTCTTGTAACTCGAGTTATCTTCTTTTTCATAAATTAAACCAAGCTAGAAACAGATTTTATTGCTTACAAATGAGTGGTCCTTCTGCTTGTGCACTTTCATGTTAGACCTCATATGAACAATATTGATTATTTTAGGGATTTGCATAAACTCAATATTGCAATGGACTGTTTTACACTTGTTTTGTATTCTAAATCAGACAGATAAGGCAAAAACATGAAGGGGTGAAAAAAATGCTCCGATGAAGATAGGTTGTCAATAGTTCAGAGATTTTTTTTAAACTTTGCTTCCACCGCCCCTGAAAAATGCTCAAATACCCTAAAGAATTTTTATTAACAAGACAAGCTGCTTTAATCTTTCCTCTCAAACTTCATCTGCCAGTTTGCCTATCATTTGTGCTGTTGGAATATAATTTCTTATTTCTTTATGTGAGTTATGGCTTTGGGCTAGAGTTTGGGGGCATGAATCTAATACTCATCCATCTTCCTTCTTAGAGTTTTCAGCCAAGGGGTCTGTACACGAGAGAACAATAGACAAATAGTAAACAAAGTGCCAGCTAATTAATTGGACCGGGAAAGTGCCCAACAATCTTCAAATTCAGGACTCCTGTGAAAAAGTTGCCTTGGCCAGAAGACTCCTTATTTCTTTCCCCAGTTCTCCACCAAATGAACTCCCCAAATATAGGGATTGGATTAGATTGTTTCAATGTGGAGAAAGGCCAATCAGAACTGGCCCACAGGCACCTGGCAACCGAGGGTGGAAATGGGGTGTGACATCTACACAGGCTGACACACACATACACACCCACACACACATACACAAATATAGCTCCTTCAGCTACAGCTCCTGGGTAGTGTGGTGTTTGGACATCCCCCATCTGTTCTCACTGAAGATTTTTTAAACCCTTAGCCAAAAGTGGCTGGGGAAATACCTTCTTTATTAGTCTGTACTTTTTTTTTTCTCGTGCAGGTTCTGAATTAGCTGCCTGTCCCCTTCCTCTATGTGACATAGGTCTATGTCCAAAGCTGGTCTCCTCTGCAAAACTGTGTGGAATACTTGTGTCCTTCACTCAGGGGGCTTAATACTAAATGCAAAGAATTATCAGGTCTTGAGATCTGTTAGCACTCCAAGTTTTATTTTAAAATAGTCTTCAACAATTATATTTCCAGGAGGTTTTCTTTCTCCAATATGATCTGCTAAATGCTTCCTGACTGTTCAGTCTTGAAAATTTCTTTCTTTTTTTTTTTTTTTTTTCCATTTCCCTGAAGCTTGAGCCCCTGGGTCTGTCTCTAATTATTGTACCTCATGTTTGTTTGAGGTGAACTATGGTGATGAGAAGGAACATTTGTATGCATTTCCTTCCCTAGACAGAGCCCAAGCTTAGAAATGGTCCCCAAGCAATTGCCTCTTCACCACCTCCCCTGCTTTCCTATGCAAAAGCCATGCATGTCATGATGCTTCCTGGGTGTCACTAAAACCACATGGGATGCAGCCATTTGGGGTGTAGAGTTTAAATATCCATGGTCACCATCATAGGTGTTAATCACAAAAGAAAACAATTTCAGGTGGAACCTCACTTTAGGCGCATTTCCAAGAGACTTTAAATCACACTGAAGTTTTCTTCTGATAAGTGGGAAGTCACGAGTGGGAGGGGAGACTCCATTGAAAACCATTGTCTTCTCTTCTTGCCTGCCAATAATGCAGAGGAGAACATGGTGACAGCAACTTTCAGCAGGTAGGCACATCCAGAACCAACAGGGTGGCTTGAATCCTGTGAACTTTTCCCTCTTTATTGTTCACTTCAAATCACTTTAATATTCAGGAGTCCACAGTTAGATGTGGACTGATTGGGACCAAATGTATAGCAAATGTATTTATATCTTATAGAAATGTTTTAAGTAACCTGTTGTATAATGTCCTTTGGCCCAGAAATGGTCTTTCCCCTTCTTGTCTAGCACAGAAATAAAGTATTAGAGGGTTTTTTTTGCTTTTCTTTAGAAAGATAAAGATTGTTGCGCTTTTTCTTTATAGAATTAAAGTTAATGATGAATAATAATAATTTCCTACCCCTAAATTATTAGATAGCAACAGTCACTATGGTAACTAAATTGAGTGCTTTAAATTATTTCTTATAATATTATTCTTAGAATTTTACCTAAGGTGGGAGGTAGGTTCATTTAGCTATTTAAATGCTAAATTTAGAATGTAGTTGTGTGTTATAAATAGTATGAACGAAAGCATAGAATTTGTGGATGAAAATTGTGTGACATTTTTATATTAGAGAAATTATAAACGTAATTTTGGATGTTTGTACCTATTAGTGTGGGTGAGATGCAATATCACAATTCATATTTTTACAATAAAATTAATAATTAATGTTGTAACACCGAAATCAGAGATACTACATTATAACAAGAGTAGTTTTTAGAAGTCATGTATGTGGGAGTTCCCTGGTGGCCTAGTGGTTAGGATTCCGGGCTTTCACTGCCTTGGCCTGGGTTCAATCCCAGGTGGTGGGAAAGTGAGATCCCGCCAGCCGCATGGCGTGGCCAAAAAGGAAAAAAAAAAATAGAAGTGATAGAAGATTGTTTAAAAAAAATTAAAAAATAAAAAAGTCATGTATGTGAATAATAAGAAAATTATTATGATGAACTTAATTGTTAATATTTATTCTCTAAGTAAAATTATACCAATGTAACTATCTTAATGTTTAGTTCTTTTTTGTATAGAGTAATAACAAAAAAATGTCTTAATAAATAAGAACTAAATATTTTACTTTTGTGGAGTGTTTGACACTTTTAAAAATACTTTTTTGGTGATTTTTAAGGGGAAAGATATAATATCAATATCTATCTGTGTATCTGTCTATCTATCTATATTAGAAATAGGAATTAGCAATTAGATAGTCATGTTATACATTAAGATATTTGATCAATACTATTAGGAAAATTAGGAAGTTTTCTGGCCTTTGAGTTTAGAGATAGAGCAAATGCATGTAGGGCAAATTAAAAATTAATCCTCTAACTTCATACAGTATACCGTTTTTAGCTTGTAGTTTACTGTGATTCATAGCATGTTAAGATTAATATATATACATAAGCCCCACATCGTTCTAAATCTGAGTGGAGCGAATGATGACATTGACAAGTTTAATTAAAGATGTCTTGCTTTTCTTCTTTTGTGTTCCAGAAATATTGCTATTATAGAATGGCTCTTTGTATTTAATATTAAAATTTTAACACTAAAATTTTTATTCACTGAATATTATGTTTCCTGTGATATGTAATTGTATACAAAGGAACTTCAGACTGTTCCAACAGAGCCTAAATGCTTTCCTTACCTCAAAAAAAACGCTTGTAGTTTACACGATGTTCCTCATAAATTAAACCCTGATATGATTCTCTATCAGTTCACAAAAGAACAATATTAAGCTTCATGTAAAATACATATTATGAAATAAATACTTTATTGCTAGTTGTGCCAGAAGAGACATAGCCTATTTTTAACATTAAGAGTCTCAAGTCTTCTTTTCTGCAGAAATTGTCCTTTAGTGAAGGGAGAAGATAACACAAAATATAACACAATGAAATTATACATTTAACTTCCCTTTGTGCTCAGAAGTTCAAGGTTTTAAAAGTTTCATTATATCTATTGGGCAAAAAGTAACATTGCCACTGTGTGAATTTGGGCCTGATTAACCTGGTATTCAGGTCTCTGTCTCAGCATCCTGCCTCTACATTCAGGAATCCTTGGTGGTAATGCACAGGTGATGCTGAAACTTATCAGTTCTGTTCATTTGGATCAACTGATACATTTGTAATATACAGCTTTTAGGTGAATTCAATAAAGGACATAAGAAGTTAATCTAGTAAAGGTTTTAATCAGTGGTTAGGGTAAATGGGAGAATTCATTCATTTGTTTATTCATTTAACAAATACTTGGCAAGGCAGAAATAGAGACACAGATGTAGAGAACAAACGTACGGACACCAAGGGGGGAAAGCGGGGGGAGAGGGAGATGAATTGGGAGATTGGGGTTGACATCTATACACTGATATGTATAAAATGGATAACTAATAAGAACCTGCTGTGTTAAAAAAATAAAATAAAATTAAAAAAATACTTATTGAGCATCTGCTGTGTGCCAGGCCCTAGGCTAGTTGAGGCAGATAGGGCAGTGATCGAGATGAGACCAATGTAGCTTTTAATCTACGGGGAGATGAGAAGAAACAGTGGTCAAACAGCTTACAGGGAGGTGTAGTGCAGTGACCCTGAATGAGGTACTTCTCTGTCTCTGATGCATCTGTAAAATACCTCTCTCATAAAGTAATAGGAGTGTGTGTGGGAATATCTTTTAAAGCACTTAGCAGAGCACCTGGCATATGGTAGGTACTAGGTACCTGGTAGCACCCTTTCTCTACTGTGTCAAGGTCAAACCATGCCCTCGGAAAAGACAAAGGTCAATTCTTAGTTGCTGCCTTTGTCCTTATGGAAGCCTTGTGTCCTCCACACTAGGCAGTTGTTCTTTCTGGTAAGGGGGCAAGTGATGGGAGAGGCTGAGCAGAGGGAAGAGAACAGGTCATGGAAAGGGGGTCCTGTGAGAAAGGGTTGCCTCTAACACCCCCTGGTGCAGAAATGAATTTTCAGCTGGTGGGCATGTTTTGGGAGAAGGAAGGTCCGATCCCCTGGCCTCTGATTGCAGCTTGTTTTGTTTTCCCTGTGTAAAATGTAGCAACCCTACATGCTGTTAATTTTTTTTTTTTTTTTTTAAACATCTTTATTGAAGTATAATTGCCTTACAATGGTGTGTTAAATTCTGCTTTATAACAAAGTGAATCAGTTATACATATACAATATGTTCCCATTTCTCTTCCCTCTTGCATCTCCCTCCCTCCCACCCTCCCCATCCCACCCCTCTAGGTGGTCACAAAGCACCGAGCTGATCTCCCTGTGCTATGCGGCTGCTTCCCACTAGTTATCTATTTTCATGCTGTTAAATTTTAATTCAATTCAGCAAACACTTATTTAGCACCCACCATATAAAAGGCTGTGTAACTTGCTTAGGAATTTGTGGGTGACATGACCCTTTCCTGGAATCTTGCAGGATAGAATGATCACTTAGGTGACATTGGTTTTTGATAGATTTACTTGGGATCTTTGTTAGATAGATTAAAATACCAGTGTGTATTTCTATTATAGAAAAGACAAAGGAAGAAGAAAGAAGAAAGCCTCTCACATAATCTGCTGCAGAAGAATGAGTGTCTTGTAGTGTTTTGAATGTCTGTGGTAGAGGGTGACACACAGCCAGATGTTCTGAGTGTTCGTGAACAAAATGGTGAAATACAATGTTTTGTGCCTTTTCAGGAAACTCTAGGTTATATGGAGTAAGGTCAGTCATGTTTAGTAAACGAGAGTACTTTAAAAAAGACAAAATGAAAACTTATATTCCTTTTAGAGTAAAACATCTTAAATTTCCATGAATTGTTACGCCTCATGCATAGTACAAAAATATGCAGTAAAAATAAATTGCACCTATCTGAATTCTTCTTCCAAGGTACCCTAACGCTACAAATCACTTTAATCTTAATGGGGCATCATATAAGCTAGCCCACATTTTACACCAGTCACATCTAACATGTGCAGAAAGCATGCATCAGGATTACGGTGTTTAGTCCTTGCCCTCGGTATCGTATTAGATGCAGTAAGTACATACACAACCCAGTGCATTTATAGAAAGACACAACTATTCTAGATGTTGTTTAGATACGCATAGCATTGTCCTGGTCCTGGTAGCTGCTAATGGTGATGCTGACATTGGTACTCAGGTATAAAATTGGATTTAAAAAGCCACTCTATGGACAACAGTCTTGGCTTCCTTCAGAGCATATGTTATGCTATATTCTTTGGATTGTGCCTATTGACAGTATATTAAAACTTAAAACCTGTAACTTTGGCTTAGAGCCTTGCTTTAGGGTCTGCCTACTAGATGGCTCCAAAATGAACAAACTTTCAATGACTGCTGCTCATTAATGACCCTATTTTCATTTGGGCTTAAATGAGGTCTAGATTTCATGTCTAAGTCACACAGACACCTACACTAAAGGTAAGTGCTTATGAAAAGAACTGTATTAATGGCTCTAATCCTGTGGGAGTTTAAATTAGGAGGGCAGAGAGATGTGTATCAGTGCTCCAACAACTGCATGTGAATAAAGAATTAAGAAAGTGGTATTTCCAGTAATAATGTTCAAGAGGTTTGCAAAGCTGTGCACCTATGGATTTCCATTTGGGCTGAAGAAAGGGAGTCCAGGGCGTGCTGTCCACGCACAATAGACTTTGTTGCCTGGTGCATAAAGCACTCCTACTGGGCAGGAATCCTGAGGAGGAGATGAGTTCAGTTCTGAGACTCACCCCTCTGAACATCACACCTGGAGAAAACTGTTCTCTCCTGAGTCCAGGCCTTTGCCCGGGCCATTTCTTCTGTATCTTCTTTGTATTCCGAGCTCACAGGACTCTTGTCTAGGAAGCCTTTTTTTTGACCTACCTACCAAGTATCCCAAAGCCACTTGTTTGTTCCCATGTAAGGGCTCACTACCCTGAATTGTTATTTTTTTAACCCCAGCAACTCTGAAGCGGTCTGGGGTGGGTCCCAAGAATTTTTATGAAATAAACTGTCCGAGCTGAGACCTTCCTGGACAGGGTCATCTTGGTTTCCCTAATCATTGTATCCTTAGCCCCTGGAACAGAGTCTGAAAATAGGCATTCAATTACTATTTACTAAATGAAACTAATTTTTAAATAGTTAAAACAAGAGTTAAAGTCCTATGTTTCTTTCTGTCACTACCAGATTTTTAGCCGACCACTTATTTATTTGTTAAATCATTTAAAACATGCTTTCACGTAATTTGCTGATATGATATTAGCCATAGTTGCTGGTGTTATAGAAACTGGCTGACAGACATGAAATGTCCAATAAACAAGTTTTCTCTCTTCCTTCCTTTCATGACATAGATAATCGGTGTCTGCTATTTTTTTAGCTGGCCACTAATTTAACTGTTAGGTTTTTTTTAAAGTATGATTTCACAAAATTATAAAGACATGTTTTTCTGATGGTATACAAACTGTCTGGCACATTACCCCTTTCATTCCTCTCATGTCATAGAGGATGGGGGTTCTCTGCGCATTTACACTGATTTCATAATTTAACTAGTTTAGAATTTGATTTTATATTTCATATTTTAAAATATATCTTTGATTTTATCAGTCTTAATATTTTACAGTCTTGTGACAAGTTCGGTACATTTTATTTTTATTCAGCAAGAGTAAACATCAAATTGTTCAGAATGCACCAAAAGACTTTTTTAAAGTATGTATGTGTATATACATATATATACAATATACAGAGATAAATGATAGATGGATAGATCAATAAATAGGTAGATTGAAAATTATAAAGCAAACGGGATAAAATATTAACAGTAGGTGAATATCAGTAAAAGGTATATGGATGTTATTTCCAATATTTTTTATTTTTGCAACTTTTTATGAATTTGAAATTTTTTCCTAACAACTACTTAGAAAAAAAAGCAAACAGCAAACTTCCAATTACTTCATCACTCTTAGTGACCAGTGGTACATGATATAAATGCCTCATACCTAATTAGGAATAAAGTAGTGTTCATGATGAGCCTAAAATACAAAATGACAGTGTTAATATAAGTCACTTTCTCTTCCATAGAGAGATGTGTGTATGTGAGAGTGTGCTATGCCCATGGGCCGTGGTTCATATTTATGTGTATTTCATCAAGTTCCCAAAGTCTAGTTTGTCTCAGCAGTAAAAATTCAGTGAGGCCAAAGATTTCAGGGACCAAGACTTATATATTAGCATAACATGAACCTGGCCTAGGCAGATATGTTGAAATTGTGCCATGTGATCCATACTTCCTGCGACAGAGGTTCTCTGTTCTCTAGTCACAAGAAACATTTGTTGAAGACCTTGCTTAGCTTCAAGGGTGGAGTAGAGGCTAAAGGTTAACCAAGTCACCGTGTCTATTAAGATGCCGTCATGGCCATGATATAATTTTCCGAGTTAAATTTTGGTCTTCAAACCCTTGTTGAGGTTACTATACACATAGCGCTGCACTAAACACTGCAGGGATTGTACACTGTGAAAGAGAAATGCTCTTTTCCGATCTTCTGTAGCATTTAACATTTAACCAATACCTCTTTCTGGAAGCTCTCTTTTGCCTTGTCTTTCTCCATAGCTCTCTCTCCTTCTCCTCCAGCCTCTCGGGCCAATCTTTGTCAGGCTAAGACCGAGGTTCTTCTCTGTCCTCTGCCTTCTCACCATCCACATCTTTCCTCCAGGGCCACTCTTCTGTCCTCATTTATTCGGAGTTGTTCTTTTTCAAAGACCTGTCTCATTCTTATGTATCCTGTGAACCTGATAAAGCCTTCTGTAACTTAAAATAAAAACATCGCACAGCTTCTCCTGAAAGTTCAGAGATCAGTTCCTTAATTGCCTCAAAAAACTATCATTTTTGAGCCAGCACGACTGTGAGAAGTAGAAGCAGAAGACGTTTCCCCTAGTTCCTCTGCTCATTTTAATTAAGTAATTATTTTACAGTTTTCAAGTGTTTGCTGATTTCTAAAGTTTCGGCTATCGGTATGTCACAGAGACAAAACTTATTTTCATGTCTTATGCTTGTTACACACAGCTGGGGGAAAGTGTGTCCGTGTCTGCTCCCTTACAATTATTAGTCACATCCATTTGCTTTCTCCTGGAGATAAGCATGCAGGGATGAGAACTATAAACTCTAGATATTATTAAATTTTTTTGTAATTTAAATAATTTCTAAGGGAAAAGGAATAAATGTTATCCATAAAATAATTATGCAACCTCAATTATATTTGAATAGTTGCTTTGGTATTGTAGAAGTGTTCCTTATCAACAACCAGACTGGAGTGAGTTCTGCCCAGATGGTCATTGCCAATTAAGTGAAAGATAACTTGAGTGGATAATGGGTGGGTTACCTCCAGTGTGTTTTGGGAATTGCAGTGAAAAAAATTAATGGCAGGTACTGTTCTGGACACATGATCTCCCTTGGTGCATGTGACCACCAAAGTTTTGGGGAAGGTACTGCATGTGACTTGTGTAATTGTTAAGGTATTCCCAGGGAATTGCTAGTCACTGTCAGAGAGAAAGAACTAAAGATATTTCTGAGTAGACTTATCTCAGGACATAATATACAATGTTAAGAAAGGTAACTATTTAAGAAATCTAAACTGAAGTTGAATCTTGAGATAACCCTAGAAATCTCTGGCCTCGCTCCACCCTTGAACATGTTCCCTAGGGTTCGGTTTAACCAGTGCTGGTTGAGAGAGCCCAGTCCCTGAAGTGGGATGGGGGTTTGGTCCTCAGTCTTGGTGGACAGACCACCCAGTCACTCAGCATGGTCTGCGGGGCTAATCTTCATTTGTGGGCCATCCGAGCTAGTGCACTGAGACAGGCATTTGGGTCTGAATCCGTGGCCACGTCCCTCACACCAGTTTGGGTCCACTGACTCTTCTTTCTTGCTGTGCCAGTGCAGGCATCCTGCTGGAGCTTCAGGAAACTCTGTCTGCACTCCTCTTCCACCCATGGAGTCGTTTGGCTGCTCTGGGGCTTAGCGATTTTCAGAGACCTTGAGCAGATCGCCTAGATGTAAGGCACAGCCATTTCTACTCCCATGCTGCCAAGCCCTGCTGGGCTGCAGAGGAACCCAGGATTTTGCGCCCTCCCTGGGCTCTTCCCAGGAGAGAGGCTACAGATCCCTTCTGCTCTTAGCCTTAGGTCATCTCACTCCCTGACCTCAGCTTATGGGAGTGTGGGGAGTAAAGAGGGTCCAAGCACAGAGTCTCTTTCTGTGGTCTCACCACGGCTCCCCTTGCCTCAGCCTGGAGAGTATCCTCTGCTCTTGGAGGAGAGAGGGATTAGAAGCCTTTCCTTAACCAATCATTTTCGTATGGAGCTCTAGGTTGCCACTGGTATCCTTCTGCTTTGGAATCACCAGTGCCCCGAATTTAAGACAAAATTTTTTTCTCTAATTTTCTGCTATAACAACCCTTCCCTAAGGCAACAAGATCTAGCTGCTGCACCAGTAGGGAAGAGGATCAGAATTTATAAGAATTAGCAAGAAAGAGAGCATAGGTATATACTTCAAAATAACATCCTTCTATGGTATCATTACTATAGCCATGGTTATCAGATTAGAAGCTCACTTATTAGGCTAATTTGGGCCCCAGTGATAGAGAAGTATAAACTTATCAAAAACATGAGCATTATAATAGCAACATAATAATGACACTGTGAGAGTATCAAACTGGCTTAAATGAAGTATCCATCTCACCTGAAAACTGGATTCGATAAAGTATTCATCTCACTTGATAAGCCATTATGACCCTCAGGCTTTCAATGTACATTTTTAGCTGTTATTCATCAAGGTAGTTATAGTAATGAAGAACTCTGTATTGTTCTATAATATATACTCTATTTTAAGTCTGCTCAAATGATACCAAATTTTCTACACCATTGATCCATTACCAAAAAAATCTTTCCTTGAATTCTGCTTGCCACTAATAAGGCTGTTATATTCAGTTTTTTAGATAGGTTGACAAATTGAAAACCCAGCTTTAAATGTTGCAGTAGTTTAAAAATAGAGGTCTTTTACTTCAAACTATTCTGAGTTGCTCCTTTAAGCAATAAAAATGTACTTTATAACTTGTTAACCTAGATCTCATGGATATTCTTTCTACAATGATGTAAGCAGACCACTGTTTACTGTCTAAATCAGCCTTGTCAGAGTAATGTTCTCTAGCGATTTTTCTAAGTCAGAGTAAACTGATACATTCTGTCTTCTGTGATTATCCAGCCTGGCATGGTGTTCTCCTTGTATAGCTGTATTTTGAACATGAATAACAATCTTTAGCTGACTTCAGCATTTTATAGAAATTTTTATATGTAACTTCTACTTATATCAGCATCTACCAAATATGTTAACTGAGTTTTATAGCCCGGTTATTTTGTATTTCAGTTGCTTCTAAGACTTTTGAATACACACTCGTATACTTTATATTCATTAAACCAGAGTATTGGAAGCTATTTTGAGGTACAACATAAAGTACTAGAAGAGTTCAGTTACTACACATTTCAACATAATTTACGCAAGGTTAGGACATGTTGCAAAAAAGCAGAATGCATCAGGAGACAATGTAATGGTG
Organism: Eschrichtius robustus; assembly: GCF_028021215.1. Taxonomy (NCBI): domain Eukaryota; kingdom Metazoa; phylum Chordata; class Mammalia; order Artiodactyla; family Eschrichtiidae; genus Eschrichtius; species Eschrichtius robustus. The sequence goes on along the minus strand of NC_090832.1, from coordinate 5,738,419 downwards.
ACCTGGAATTTTATGACCTGAAATAAAGTATAACAAACTGATTAGAAAGGTCTAAGTACATCTTGAAAACTGACAGATAATTTAGGAAGAAATAAGTCATTAGAGCTCAGACCAGTTAAATTAGGAGATTAAAATATATCACTCTGAGAGGCTATTGCCATAAATTGTAGCTTGATATTGAACACAAAGTCCAGTCTAGTTTTGAAACTCAAATGATTAGCCTTTACCTTGGATTCTTACCATCTTTCTGTTGGTCCTCAGGAGAAAAAAATAAAGCAAGAAATATTTAAGTGATAAACAATGTCTACTTGTAACATCTATATCATATCTATGTCCATATCTATGTCTATATCAATATCTGTATCTATCAAACAAAGATAATATGTAGTGAAAAAATCATCCTCTCTGGGTTCTAGTTCTGAAATCCTGACCAGCCGTCCTCCTCTTCTTTTCCTTTTTCTTTTTTTTTTTTTTCCTGGCTTCTCACCATCAACATTTAAAAGCTCTAATATTTACAATTACCACAATGAAAGTTGTTTCCTTGACCTAACTTTCTCTCGGGTGCTGTCCCAGTGCTCTCCTGTTCTTCAGAGCCAGCCCTGTTCAGTTCTTTTTACACTCGGTGCATGCATTTCCTCTCTTCAAGATCACTCAGATAAGGAAAAAAAAACAAAAGAGGCACAAAAACTTGTGCCTCTTTGTCCTCACCACCAAAAAGGAGGCCCAGTGCCGTTTTTACGCTTTGGATATTAGGGGCAGTATGTGTCCCACTTAGGCATTCTCCTTGATCTTTATGTCACATAACTCAAGAATCAGCACCCTTGGGGTGGGACCTAAACCAACAGGCTGTGTTGGAAGCCATCCAGCAAGCTGTAGTTCATGCTCTACTCTGGAGGCGCCATGACCTTTGCGACCCCTTGAGCTCCACGTCTCTGTGACTGATGACTTCGATGACCAGAGCCTGGAAATGGTGGCAACCTCTGCCTGGAAGCACCCCTTGGAGTTTTGTTCTTACACCTCTCTGACTCGGCTGCCAGAAACACCTTTTGCAAAGCAGCTATTAGCTTACAACTGGGCTCTTGCCAACTCAACGACTAAGGCGTGGGAAGGGCCCAACAAGCTTTGCTTGTCAAATGGAAATGATATTTTCAGGAACACATCTAGCCTGACCCCAGTGGCACTGCAGCTTTACATGAAAAAATGACATCTATCCATTAGGGGAAATGTATCTCCCACTCTGCCACCTAAAGCAAAGCTGGTGGCTCAATGGGGCCTCTAATTTATAAAGGTTCCCCTACATGCCTATGTCTGGGCCTGGTTCACTGATGATCAGGCTAAGATGAGGCCCAATGGTGTCCACTGGGCTGCCGCAGCTATTCAACTCCAGCTCCAGTTTGTCAGAAACAAAAACGAACATGGTTGCTCCTTTCAGTGGGCAGAACTCAAGGCCAGCTCTAGCCAATACTCCTCTCAATAAGCCTTGTTATATTTTTCCTGACACTTATTTTAGGCTGTTGCCAATGGCCTAGCTACTTGGTCTGCCACTTTTGGAAAACTACAGCCTGGCAAATAAAATGCACTTATTTGGGGGACTGCAGACCACGGAGACAAATCACACTGTTGATCAAACCATCTGGGTCACTCATATAGGTGCCCGTAGTATGGACCTGTTCTCTGGCTAAACCGACTGGACTCAAGCTACTGATGGAGACTGTACTGCCCAGATGGCCACCATGGCTGCCTGGACCCATCTTCGTACTGGGCATGGCAATATGTCTACCATCATAGACTGGGCACAAAGTGAAAAGTGAAGAACTCTGTTTCTGCCACAGAGCTACCACTGCCTGCCAGACTTGAGACCCATTTGTATCACAGGGGCATTTTTCCACAGGACATTGCCCCCAGCTGATCCTGGAAGACTGATCACACTGGACCTTTGGTCTCCTCTTGATGCTATTGGTGGCTGGCTCCTCATCATTTTTTCAGGTTATGGTGTTGCTGCTTCATTCTGATCAGCTCACTTCAGCCACACTGCTGGGCCCTTGAAAGACATTTGTTCATACTTTTGGTTCATGTTTGCAGTTTGAAAAAGTTATGCTTTTTATCACAAAACCACTCAAGAATGGTCCGATGGGCCTTCCACCTTGCCTACAATCTACAGGCACTGTTAAACATTGGTACAATCTCTTCAAAAACTGACTCAAAAAAATTCTTTTATCTCCTCCTGGTCCACACACTTTAGTAAGACACTTTGGTCACTGAATGCAGTTGTCCCCAGAGAGGGATCATCTTCTGTCCACTTCCTGGGTAATGATCAGAAAGAAAGGTTAAAGAAATGTGTAGATCTATTTTGAAAATTTAATAATCCACCCTGATCATTCCTGGACACATGCTTCTTTCTTTAGCCTAATGCCACCTGCCAGCCCACCTGGTTGGTGCACCCTCCAGGACATTGTGGGTTCAAATCTAATTCTGATTCACCCACCCAGATTCTCTTGTGGGGTTGCCATCGACTTGGATCATTAGGAAAATGGGCACTGGCTCCCTGAGTGGGTTCTGCTCCCTGAGTCACACAGTATGCACCTGTCCTCTGACGAGACCACAGTATGAAACTGTTCTCACACCACCAAAGTGGTGGCCCTAAGGGGTGTCTGTAAATTTTATAAAAATGCCCTTGTACCTCTTGTACTAGCCACCAGATGAAAGGCCTAGAGTGAGTTGGGGATGTTGGAAAACAAGACATGGGGTGTACCAGTTCTGTGAGGTGAGAGAGAACAACAACCTCAGAGCCAAGGAGGCCTGGGGAGGTGAGGAACATTAGCGACCTTTGCCCTTTAGAATCATCCCTGGTGTCTTCTCATGAAGGAAAATAACATAATGCAGCTCACTCAAATTGTCACAAGCACCTTAAATTTAACTGACTACTGAGCATGCCATCTGTCACCGGACAGATCTGACCAGGACTGAGTTGCCATTCCCCTTAAGTTATTGAGAAATTTTTTGGAAATGGCAGGGGATGGCCCCAGATAGGCTAGTGGTGTGGATAAACAAAACAGGTGGACTGATGGCTCTTGGACAATTCCTGCAAAACCAAGGACTTAACTCAGTTATTCAGACTGAACTATAAATCTGAAATTTTACCAGCTGGCCAGGAGGTCATATGCATTGCTCAAAGTACACCTCCCAATTCAAATAAGTCCAACTTGAGGGGCTCCAACAGCTGTAACCGACACAATTTTCAGAGGCACCACACGTGTCCCCAAATCTGTACTTCCTGTGTGAGAGTCAAGCATTAACTTGCGTTCCTTCCTCCTTACACCTTATGGGTGCTCATAAGAGTTTAAGGAAACACCGGCAATAGGGCACGTAGCACTCAGATGACTAGGGAGACTTCCTAAAATGAGGCTGCCTTTGGTTACCCTCACCCTGTCGGAAGTTATCTGTATGTTGGGAGTCATCCAGTTAGGAAAGTGGTGTGTGATGTGTCACTGACTTTAACTGAAATAATCAATGGCATTGCTCTGGAAGGCAATCAAGTCATCTTCAACTCACTGGCCAGAGTTGCTATGGATGATAGAGTTGCCTTAGACATACTCATAAGAAGCCAAGACAGAGTCTGAACAATCACTAATGCAGTCACTAACACCTTGGGACAAGCAGAAGTCAGTTATTTTGTCAGCAGTAACATAAGCACAACATGGCAGGTAGACCCAAGCTGGGTGCATGATTGTACTTTTTCATTCCGATTTTATTAAGACGTTGTAGGTAGACTTAGTACTTGGAGCAGTTTGGGACCTGAGTGGGTTGAACCTTTTATCCCTGATAAAAATGGATGAATATAAGGATATTTCTATGATAGCCTCTCTCAAGCCCAGAACCATGATCTGGAACAGCATTTGCATAGAATGACAAATTATAGGCTTTAATCCAACAAGTATTTCTTGATTATAAGACTCTATTCTAGGTTAGGCAGATAGAAAATGTAGATGAATACAAAGCATATGTCTTGCTCTCTACCAAATTACAGTTTGGTTTAAAAAGTAAGACCAAGATGACTAACATGATTAAATAGTATCTTTGTATTATTCTTTAATTACAAAATTATATGGGACCAAAATTTACTAAAATTCAGAAAAGAGATTACAATCTCTAAGTGGTTAAAGGGTCAGGAAGGTTTTGAGGAAGAGATCCATTTGGGTCCATGACAGGTCCAGCTGGCCCTCTGCCCACCTGTGGAAATTAGACTAATATCTGTGGTCTGCAAACTTCTTAGATGTTCTCAGATGATATGGATTGCATGCTATCGCATGATTTTTCTTAATGGCAAAGTCACCAGATAAGTGTTTTATAGTTAAATGTTTCCTTTTGTTGATTTGGAATCTTTTTTCTATTCATTTCTATGTGAAACAAGCTTTGTGGAAGAAATTATGCCAGTTTTGCAAAGTAGGTATTTTTAGAGAGAACATTTTCATTGAAACAGGAGCAGAAATTTAACAATGAGATACATCTGGGTTTCATCTGCGCAGGGTCTTTCCTGTGGTCAAGTCGGAGCCAGTTCCAGGGAGGTTGACCACTTTATATCTCTTAAAGTACAGCTGCATCTCTGCCAAACATCAGTCTATAGATGAGAAAACAGATACTGAGGCACAGAGAGGTTAAGTTGCTTGCTCAAAATCACATAGACACCGTGTGCCTGACAGGGGCTTGGTGCTCCGACTGGGTGTCAGGCCTGAGCCTTGGAGGTGGAAGAGCCAAGTATAGGACATTGGACTACCAGAGACATCCCGGCCCCAAGTAATATCAATCGGCGAGAGTTCTCCCAGAGCTCTCCATCTCAATGCTAAGACCAAGCTCCAATCAACCACCAGCAAGCTCCAATGCTGGACACCCCATGCCAAACAACTAGCAAGACAGGAAGACAGCCCCACCCATTAGCAGAGAGGCTGCCTAAAATCATAATAAACTCACAGACACTCCAAAACACACCACTGGATGCGGTCCTGCCCACAAGAAAGACAAGATCCAGCCTCATCCACCAGAACACAAGCACCAGTCCCCTCCACCAGAAAGCCTACACAACCCCCTGAACCAACCTTACCCACTGGGGGCAGACACCAAAAACAAAGGGGACTACGAACCTGCAGCCTGCGAAAAGGAGACCCAAAACACAGTAAGATAAGCAAAATGAGAAGACAGAGAAATATGCAGGAGATGAAGGAGCAAATTAAAACCCACCAGACCAAACAAATGAAGAGGAAATAGGCAGTCTACCTGAAAAAGAATTCAGAGTAATGACAGTAAAGATGATCCGAAATCTTGGAAATAGAATAGAGAAAATACAAGAAACGTTTAACAAGGACCTAGAAGAACTAAAGACCAAATAAACAATGATGAACAACATAATAAATGAAATTAAATATTCTCTAGAAGGAATCAGTAGCAGAATAACTGAGGCAGAAGAACGGATAAGTGACGTGGAAGATAAAATGGTGGAAATAATTACTGCAGAACAGAATAAAGAAAAAAGAATGAAAAGAATTGAAGACAGTCTCAGAGACCTCTGGGACAACATCAAACGCACCAACATTCGAATTATAGAGGTCCCAGAAGAAGGAGAGAAAAAGAAAGCGACTGAGAAAATATTTGAGGAGATTATAGTTGAAAACTTCCCTAATATGGGAAAGGAAATAGTCAGTCAAGTCCAGGAAGTGCAGAGAGTCCCATACAGGATAAATCCAAGGAGAAACATGCCAAGACACATATTAATCAAACTATCAAAAATTAAATACAAAGAAAAAATATTAAAAGCAGCAAAGGAAAAGCAGCAAATAACATACAAGGGAATCCCCATAAGGGTAACAGCTGATCTTTCAGCAGAAACTCTGCAAGCCAGAAGGGAGTGGCAGGACATATTTAAAGTGATGAAAGGGAAAAACCTACAAACAAGCTTACTCTACCCAGCAAGGATCTCATTCAGATTCGACAGAGAAATTAAAACCTTTACAGACAAGAAAAACCTAATAGAATTCAGCACCACCAAACCAGCTTTACAACAAATGCTAAAGGAACTTCTCTAGGCAGGAAACACAAGAGAAGGAAAACACCTACAATAACAAACCCAAAACAATTAAGAAAATGGTAATAGGAACATACATATCGGTAACTACCTTAAATGTAAATGGATTAAATGCTCCAACCAAACGACACAGACTGGCTGAATGGACCCATATATATATGTTGTCTACAAGAGACCTACTTCAGACCTAGGGACACATACAGATGAAAGTAAGAGGATGGAAAAAGATATTCCATGTAAATGGAAATCAAAAGAAAGCTGGAGTAGCAATTCTCATATCACACAAAATAGACTTTCAAATAAAGACTATTACAAGAGACAAAGAAGGACACTACATAATGATCAAGGGATCAATCCAAGAAGAAGATATAACAATTGTAAATATTTATGCACCCAGCATAGGAGCACCTCAGTACATAAGGCAAATGCTAACAGCCATAAAAGGGGAAATCGACAGTAACACACTCATAGCAGGGGACTTTAACACCCCACTTTCACTGATGGACAGATCATCCAAAATGAAAATAAATAAGGAAACACAAGCTCTAAATGACACATTAGAGCAGATGGACCTAATTGGTATTTATAGGATATTCCATCCAAACACCACAGAATACACTTTCTCCTCAAGTGCTCATGGAACATTCTCCAGGATAGCTCATATCTTGGGTCACAAATCAAGCCTTGGTAAATTTAAGAAAACTGAAATTGTATCAAGTATCTCTTCTGACCACAATGCTATGAGACTAGATATCAATTACAGGAAAAAAATCTGTAAAAAATACAAACACATGGAGGATAAACAATAAACTACTAAATAACCAAGAGATCACTGAAGAAATCAAAGAGGAAATCAAAAAATACTTAGAAAAAATTCACACTGAGAACATGATGAACAAAAACCTATGGGATGCAGCAAAAGCAGTTCTAAGAGGGAAGTTTACAGCAATACGACCGCACCTCAAGAAACAAGAAACATCTCAAATAAACAACCTAACCTTACACCTAAAGCAATTAGAAAAAGAAGAACAAAGAAACCCCCAAAGTTAGTAGAAGGAAAGAAATCATAAAAAACAGATCAGAAATAAATGAAAAAGAAATGAAGGAAACGATAACAAAGATCAATAAAAAAGCTGGCTCTTTGAGAAGATAAACAAAATTGATAAACCATTAGCCAGGCTCATCAAGAAAAAAAGGGGAAAGTCTCAAAACAACAGAACTAGAAATGAAAAAGGAGAAGTAACAACTCACCCTGCAGAAATACGAAGGATCATGAAAGATTACTACAAGCAACTATATGCCAATAAAATAGACAACCTGGAAGAAATGGACACATTCTTAGAAAAGCACAACCTTCCGAGACAACCAGGAAGAAACAGAAAATATAAACAGGCCAATCACAAGCACTGAAATCGAAACTGTGATTAAAAATATCCAGTGAACAAAAGCCCAGGACCAGATGGCTTCTCAGGCGAATTCTATGAAACATTTAGAAAAGAGCTAGCACCTATCCTTCTCAAACTCTTCCAAAATATAGCAGAGGGAGGAACACTCCCAAACTCATTCTATGAGGCCACCATCACTCTGATACCAAAACCAGACAAAGATGTCACAAAAAAAGATAACTACAGACCAATATCACTGATGAACATAGATGCAAAAATTCTCAACACAATGCTAGCAAACGAGAATCCAAAAGCACATTAAAAGGATCATAGACCATGATCAAGTGGGGTTTATCCCAGGAATGCAAGGATTCTTCAATATATGCAAATCAAACAATGTGATACACTATGTTAACAAACTGAAGGAGAGAAACCATACGATAATCTCAGTAGATGCAGAAAAAGCTTTCGACAAAATTCGACACACAGTTATGATAGAAACTCTCCAGAAAGTAGGCATAGAGGGAACTTACCTCAACATAATAAAGGCCATATATGACAAACCCACAGCCTACATCGTTCTCAGTGGTGAAAAAGGGAAATCATGACCACTAAGATTGGACACAAGACAAGGTTGCCTACTCTAACCACTATTATTCAACATAGTTTTGGAAGTTTTAGCCACATCAATCAGAGAAGAAAAAGAAATAAAAGGAATCCAAATTGGAAAAGAAGAGCAAAGCTGTCACTGTTTGCAGATGACATGATACTATACATAGAGAATCCTAAACACGCTACCAGAAAACTACTAGAGCTAATCAATGATTTTGGTAAAGTAGCAGGATACAAAATTAATGCAAGGAAATCTCTTGCATTCCTATACACTGATGATGAAAAATCTGAAAGAGAAATTAAGGAAACACTCCCATTTATCATTGCAAGGAAAAGAATAAAATACCTAGGAATAAACCTACCTAAGGAGACAAAAGACGTGTATGCAGAAAACTATAAGACACTGATGAAAGAAATTAAAGATGATACAAACAGATGGAGAGATATACCATGTTCTTGGATTGGAAGAATCAACATTGTGAAAATGACTATGCTATCCAAAGCAATCTACAGATTCAATGCAATCCCTATCAAACTACCAATGGCATTTTTCACAGAACTAGAACAAAAAATTTCACAATTTGTATAGAAATACGAAAGCCCCTGAACAGCCAAAGCAATCTTGTGAAAGAAAAACTGAGCTGGAGGAATCAGACTCCCTGGCTTCAGACCATACTACAAATCTACAGTAATCAAGACAGTATGGTACTGGCACAAAAACAGGAATACAGATCAATGCAACAGGATAGAAAGCCCAGAGAGAAACCCACGCACATATGGTCACGTTATCTTTGATAAAGGAGGCGAGCATATACAATGGAGAAAAGACAACCTCTTCAATAAGTGGTGCTGGGAAAACTGGACAGCTGCATGTAAAAGAATGAAATTAGAATACTCCCTAACACCATATGCAAAAATAAACTCAAATTAGATTGAAGACCTAAATGTAAGGCCAGACACTATCCAACTCTTAGAGGAAAACATAGGCAGAACACTCTATGACATAAATCACAGCATGATCCTTTTTGACCCACCTCCTAGAGAAATGGAAATAAAAACAAAAATAAACAAATGGGACCTAATGAAACTTAAATGCTTTTGCCCAGCAAAGGAAACCTTAAACAAGACGAAAAGACAACCCTCAGAATTGGAGAAAATATTTGCAAACGAAGCAACTGACCAAGGATTAACCTCCAAAATATACAAGCAGCTCATGCAGCTCAATATCAAGAAAACAAATAACCCAATCCAAAAATGGGCAGAAAACCTAACTAGACATTTCTCCAAAGATGATATACAGATTGCCAGCAAACACATGAAAGGAAGCTCAATATCACTAATCAGTAGAGAAATGCAAATCAAAACTACAATGAGGTTATCACCTCACACCGGTCTGAATGGCCATCATCAAAATATCTACAAACAATAAATGCTGGAGAGGGTGTGGAGAAAAGGGAACCCTCTTGCACTGTTGGTGAGAATATAAAGTGATACAGCCACTATGGAGAACAGTATGGAGGTTCCTTAAAAAACTAAAAATAGAACTACCATATGACCCAGCAATCCCACTACTGGGCATATACCCAGAGAAAACCATAATTCAAAAAGACACATGCCCCCCAATGTTCATTGCAGCACTATTTACAATAGCCAGGACATGGAAGCAACCTAAGTGTCCATCGACAGATGAATGGATAAAGAAGATGTGGCACATATATACAGTGGAATATTACTCAGCCATAAAAAGAAATGAAAGTGAGTTATTTGTAATGAGGTGGATGGACCTAGAGTGTGTCATACAAAGTGAATTAAGTCAGAAAGAGAAAAACAAATACAGTATGCTAACACATATTTATGGAATATATATTATAAAAAAAGGTTCTGAAGAATCTAGGGGCAGGACAGGAATAAAGACGCAGATGTAGAGAATGGACTTGAGGACATGGGGAGGGGGAAGGGTAAGCTAGGATGAAGTGAGAGAGTGGCATGGACATATATACACTACCAAATGTAAAGTAGATAGCTTGTGGGAAGCAGCCGCATATCACAGGGAGATCAGCTCTATGCTTTGTGACCACCTAGAGTGGTGGTATAGGGAGGGTGGGAAGGAGACGCAAGAGGGAGGGGATTTGGCCATATATGTATAGGTATAGCTGATTCACTTTGTTATACAGCAGAAACTAACACAACATTGTTAAGCAATTATACTCCAATAAAGCTGTTAAAAAAAAAAAAAGAAATTTAACAACGATTTGGGTAGAAATTTTTATGATTCTTGCTGGCATATGTTGTTATTAAAGGCATTTATTAAACATGGTGATAGGATTCATTAGGTACATCAAATATGATAATATTGACAAAAAGACATCAAAAATGTCATTCCACCATGTTGAAGATTAAAATTAAACAATATATACCATCAAACAAAGTAAAGTGTACTTTCCAGTTACTTATACAATATGACTTCAAATGAATTTATACTCTATTTCAAGTGAAAATTCCCAATAATTAAAGGAAAATATTGCAACTATACAACATAACTCTGTCTTTGATCTTTCACCCAAACTTCAAGGCCGTAGGGTTATATGACTGTCAAAGTTACCAATATCTAAGGAGCATTAACTACATGGTCTTACATCTTCAACTTTATTAGCATCAGATGAGATTATTACTTACTTCTTTATAAATTTAAAAGCTTTCTTATGAAAACATACTTTCTTTGCCTAGCCTAATCTTGACAATAATGCCTAACACTAAGCAAGTCAGTGTTTGGATTAGTTTGCTTAATCTTTCCAAATATAATGGCTTAAGACCTGTATAATCTGAAGATAAAACCTACAATACTTTTTATATATGAATAACAATCTTGGTTCTTTCTGAAACCTTATGAGAATCTGCATAGATGCACAGACTGCATACCTTGCATCTATTAGTCTTGATTGGAGTTGTCTGATTATTACTTACAGGATACAACAAGCTTTAAACACATTTACTCTACACTGCAGGAAACGTGTTTTGGTTACCTCCTCAGTGAATTTGTTGTTGCCTTTGCCCAAGTCAACACGACTATTTCTTTGTAGTATTTTACTGTGGGGACAGTTGAATGCTTTCGCCAGGCTTTTTCTTTCTTATACAGGATAATATTGTTAGTGGTTAACATAGGGAGAGGTTAACCAGATAACGGCACCTGATTGATCCTGGTGGATTTGATTATGTCTGTGCAGAGATGGATTTGCCATGAAGATCAAAGGGCCACTCGCTGGCATGACCCCTTTCCTCAGCCCTGGGAGGGCCTAGGCAGGGTGTTCACATGGCCATGTGTTTTTTATAAAATTTGCAAAAGTAGATATTTTAACTGCAGTCTGTTATGTTGCTGCCTCTTTCTACTCTGACTTCTTCCATCACATTTCCTGTGTCCAGTGGAATTAGAGTGGCACTTGGCAGTTTTGGGATCTGGCTAAGGGGAAATTGTTGTGGAGATACACTGAGTATGAGTTTAGTGTGATACATTTTGTGGTTCACTCTTCCTGCTGACTATGCCGACTCAACAAAGGGCATTACATGAAGGTCCAGTGATCGTATCTCGGTATGAGCATGTCCTGTGGTGCAGGCAGCAGACCCATGCGGGAAACAAGTTAGGAGAAAAAAGAGGAGAAGCAAGATTAGGAATGTGTGGAACCAGAAGCAAGTCTCTGGTAAATTCTTGGATATGTAAGAATTATATGATGTATTGGATGTGTAAGAAAATTGTAAGAGGAGGATTGTGCTCTCATCAATAATGCAGTACATACTCTTATAAATATATCCAGATATTGATTTATTTTTCTCATGTGAATTATGCAAAACAAAATTTATCACCATTTCTTCCTTTGTAGGACAGCAACCTGCAGTAGCGCTTCAATGAGCAAGTAGTCTGTGTGAAGTTGATTGTTCCATACCTTCCAACATATTGAACCATGCCTTAACATGTCTGATTATCTTGTCCCAAAGCAGTCTGGGACTTCCAAGCAGCACATATGTTTTACCAAAACCAGTAATTCATTGAGAAAGAGATAAATTTTAAATAGCTCTCAGATTGTCTGATAACCCAATTAATGAAGAGAAGTGATGCATATGAACCCATAGGGAAAAGATTTGAATATCCTGCTGTTTTTACATAAAGTTCTGACATCAGTGAAGATAATCTAACATGTCATAGATCTATGCCAATAAGCCACTACCACAGGGGACTGACAACAAGCTAATGAGTGTCATCAATTCAGAATATTTAAGATTAATTCATGTTCAAGAAAAATTTTATATTCTACTCATCAAAGAGAACCCCCAAATTTTGTAAGCCTCAGGCTGTACAGAACTTGGACTCGCCTTGTGCCTGAGCGTTTTGCATCCTTTCCAGAACTTGAGGTCTCATCATTAGACTAGATAGTGAGATGGCAGTTAACACAGAGATTCACTCCTCCATGGGGTAGACAAAGCAAACTTACCAAGAAATAAATGTGTAGATACAATAGAAGCTGTTGTTCATACCAAGATTACAAAACTGTGTTTCATTGAAAACAAATAGTGTGGTTTCCTTTTACAATACATCCTGGTCACCATCGCAGAAATGTTAACACTGAGATGTTGGAGCCTGTGGTCACTTCAGATCTAAGGTTTACTGATTCTGTTGATCTGTCATCAGCGAATTTCTTCACTTCATACCAAGTATCAGTGCACTGGGAATGGGTATGTGTGACTATAGCTTGGTTGTATGCACAGTCTCTGGCACTATAAGCTTCAGGGCACAGAAAGGAGATAGCACAGGGGATGTTTTTTGGATGCGCTGTCAAGTCTGCACTTCTACACGAAGTAGGGTGAGGGGACTTTCATGCTACAAGTGGGTCCCAGGCAAGCCGGGATGAGTTGTCACCCTGATGTGAACTGAAGAGAGCTTGCAAAGGCAGGACAAGTCCTGGTGCTTAGTTTCACACCCCGCTACCCACAGCTGCATTCATAGATGCTCCCGCTCTCCAGGAGAGGCCCTGCAGAGTACTCTAAGAAAGGGGCTAATTCCTCTCCTAAGACTAGGTTTCTGATGAGATGAAGACCATTAGAGGGTAGGTGCCTGGGGGATAGGCTCTGCCTGCTCTTCCCTATTCAGCCCAGCATTTAGCACAGTGTGGGGCTCCTCACAGGTCATAAAGATCAGTGGCATTAAAGGGAACCCCCTTTCTATCGAGTAGCCTGCTTAGTGGAAGAAGCACTGAATAGAGTCCCGAGGTCAGGCTGAGAGCGGTGCACCTGGGGCTTACAGTATGTCCTATGGAGAAGAACGGAAGCAGTCTGAGCCTCTCATAGTAACATCTGTCTTTACATTGAAATGAGATGATTATATGAATACTCTCTGTATGTGGGAATGCACCACAGAATTATACATTGCTTTGATGAAATATTTTAGTAAAGAAAAGATCCCTAAATATGCATAACAACGTTTCAGAAATTTCAGCAAAAGGCAGGTGCTGGAAAGGTTATGAGCACAGGCTCTGGAACTAGACTACGTGCCAATCCCAGCTCTGCCTCTCACCAGCTGTGTGACCTTCAGCACGTTCCTTTGTCTCTTTGTCTCTATTGCTTCACCTGCAAATAGTGATAATAGAACCTACCTCACAGGGATGTTGTTAGGGTTAGATGAGCTCATGCAAATATAGAACTCAAAAATAAAACTTCAAATAGATGAGCTCATGCAAGTATACAACTTCCCATAACATCTTAACAGAAAGACCCGAATGAACTTTCTGGCCAACCCAATATTAGCTATTATTATTGTTATTGCCATTAATATTATTATTGGTGCCTGAAGTAATTTTGAACTAAAAATCAGGATAAAAAATTTCCTTTTGTTTCAGATATTTGGGATTATTACTAAAATCCACCAGATCTTGATAAAGTATTAAAAGAAAATAGAATTTTTGGTAATATCCCTGTTTTATTATTTAATATCTAAATACATTATTTGACTGATAACTAGTATGTACATTTATAATTCCCAAACCAAAGAAAGTAGGTTTAAATCTCATGGGTTGTTAAATGTAAATAACTGTTTAATTCCAAGAGTGATTATCCCATGGGATGAACAAGTAGCAGGGTTATCTCTGCTGCACCCCAGCCCTGAAAGATTGGCAAACCTGAGTAAGTCTCTAAAGATATTCCTTCTTGTGTGCTGAGTGTTTCCCAGTTGTGTGGCTGTCACAGCCCAGTGTTAATTATTGAAAATTAGTGGCAGTGTTAGGCAGTATGAAGAGGGGGGTACTGGTGTGAAGGAGGCTTTGGTAACAACCAGAAACCAAGAGGGGAGGCAGCTTACCAGCAGTCAGTCAGGGCATGTAGGACTACTGAACTTTCTAGATCCTGTGTGGGGCACAGCACTGGCATCACTAGGCGCTGTTGCAAGTGCAGAATCTTGGGCCCACCTCAGACCTTCTGAACCAGAATCTGCATTTTTATGGCTCTAGTGGTGACTCCTGTGTCAGTTACCATCTGGGAAGCCCTGGACAGAAAAACTTCCTTCCATTCTCCCTCTGTCTTACTCTTCTGATGTCCTCTCTGTAAGGAAGGCCTTCTTCCTCCACCCAGGGTAGGCCTCAAACACTGAAAAGATAAGATGCAGATGAGCAGGACCTGAGCTAAGTAAGCACACCAGGCATGTAAAGAAATTGCTGAGTGTGAAGAGTACTAAGATTTTAGGATTATGAAACCTTGCTGCCTGGGAGACAGGTGATGAAAACAGCAGCTAGCATTTATTGAAGCATTTGGATACTTTTCATTAACCCTGTTTTACAGACAAGGAAACTAAGGCAAGAAGTTAACTTGTTCATGGTCTCAGAACTAGGAAGGTACTAGGAAGAACTAGGCAGTTACTAGGAAGAACTAGGAAGTTTCCCTCAGTTACTCTAGTCACCTTGACTAGAGTAATCTTGTCACCTTGTTTATTTTATTCAAAAGATTTATCATGAGCTGAAATTGTTTTATTTGCTCATTCTCTTTCTCCCCAACTAGAATTCTTGAGATCTGCACTACGTCTATCTTACTTGTTTCAGTATCTTTCATGATTAGGATGTAGGCTTGGTGAATATTATAAGCTTACTAATATTTAATCAAGTGCATATATATACTAATGAATATACAATTCATAGATATATAATATGAACAATTTAACCTGGGATAGAATGGACCAGGAGAGATATGACATCTGTCCTGTAATAGCTAAAGGACTGTCATGAAGAGGAGGGACTTAATTTATGCTAGTGATAAGAGCCGTCCAAAGACGTAATGACTTGTTTGGGGAGGTGACAAGTTCCTGGTCACTATAGCTGATCTCAAATAGGCAGGGTGGTTTGGGGGCAGAGATATTGTAAAGGAGATTCATAATTTTGTGTGATAATGGCTTTTAGGGTTCCTTTCAACCCTGATTGTCTTTAAGAAGTTGAGTGCAGTGATTTTCCCTAAGATGCCTATTGTTCTTGATGGGAAAATGGACTAGGTTCTTTAGTTGCCTCCCAATACTCTTCATCAAAGGCTAGGTTGGGCACTTACACTTTTTTTTTTAATTAAAATGAGGTGGAAAGAAATCAAAACAACAACAACAACATATTTCAATCCTGTGGAGCTGCCTTTGCTCAATAAGTCTTTAGAGTGTCTGCTCCAGAATCTCACTCAGAGTCATGTAAAAGGAGGAGTTTGATTACTTTGTAGTTTCATTATAATTTTTACAACAGATTTGATTACCCACATTCGTCACACATTTTATTCATTAGATTTCAAGTCAAATAACTTTTGCCTTGAATCCATCCCTGACGGGTGAAGTGTGCCTCCACTGAGGATATTTAAAAGAACAGGTTCAAGTCTCTGAAAGCAGATCTGTCCAAAAATATTTTGCACAATGGCAGAACGAATATACGTAGAGTTCCTTCCAAGGTGATTGCTCAGAGACGAACATCTGTTAGATATATTGGTTCTGTTGGGAGTGCTAAAGAAAACACACAACATATTTCATTAATGTCATATGATATGTGTATTTCAATGTGTACATGCATATCAAAATACCCAAACTCTTTTTTAAAAATAATTTTTGTTTTGTTTTGTTTTGACAAGAAGATCCGTGCTGTATGACTTTGCACAGTGCACACCTCAGTACTTAGGCCTTTGCAGTTGTAATATGCATTTACTCTGCCATTTTTGGAGATATTGTCATAGCATTTAAAAAATTATTATGTGTTTTCCTCTGCACATGTACAATCAATGTGTACTAAGGCTCTATATGTGATTATAGTATTGCACTCACAAAGAAAATAGCTGTAAGTATGAAATGATCAATTTGGATGTTCCGAAGAGTAACTTGAGTGGTTTGAAAACTTTTAATGTTTTGCGTAAAATATATGGCTGATTGTATACCTTTAAATCGCCCTGAAACAATGTAGTTTATTTTCTATGAATGATTGTAGAAATTCTAAGCATATGCTTAGCGCATAACATATTCCAAATTGTGTCCTTTTCTATTTTTAAGAAATTAAATGCTTTGTCATGTCTAGTTCTAATTTATCATTTTGTAGTTATGCTCAATAAACTGATAGACCATTTTCCTATCTTATTAAAACACTCAAGCCTTGCTATTCCAACAATACATCAAAAGAAGAGCAAAACAAGGAGATGTATACAGAACACTTAAGTCAAAGTCACTGCTAATATAAGATTTTTAGGTCGAGATAGTATAATTCTTAACAATAAAGGCACAGCATAGTTTGGTCTTGCTTTAATTTTCAGATCAATTTTTTAGACAAAAATTATCCTGTAGTTTCATATTTGACCAAATTATTTTCTTCTGAATCTCCCAAAGGGAAAATAAAGCATTCCTCGTATCAGTTTGACCCTGCTACATATGTTGCCCTTAAGGTTTTATTCTTCAATTCCAAAGACCTTTTTTTTTAATTTTTTTATGGAGATATAATTTATGTGTAGTGAAATGCTCAAATCATTTTTTAAAAATTTATTTATTTTATTTACTTTTGGCTGCATTGGGTCTTCATTGCTGCTCATGGGCTCTCTCTAGTTGTGGCGAGCGGGGGCTACTCTTCGTTGCAGTGAGCGGGCTTCTCACTGCGGTGGCTTCTCTTGTTGCGGAGCACAGGGTCTAGGCATGCAGGCTTCAGTAGTTGTGGCACGCGGGCTCAGTAGTTGTGGCTCGCATGCCCTAGAGCTCAGGCTCAGTAGTTGTGGCACACGGGCTTAGTTGCTCCGCGGCATGTGGGATCTTCCCAGACCAGGGCTCGAACCCGTGTCCCCTGCCTTGGCAGGCGGTTTCTTAACTGCTGCGCCACCAGGGAAGCCCCCAAAGACGTTTTAACAACTGTAATCCAAGAGAGAAGATAATATATTTATCATTTGATAATTTTCATAGCTTCTACATTTCTGCTGTAATAATATACCTTAATGTTCATCCTCCCCAGCTATCAGTGTAAAGCTCTTAGATTAAACTATGTCTGGTTTTTTAAACATCCAAAAGCTGAAATCTTTCATTATTTCCACCTTCTCATTAAAGGAAAGCTAAAATTTGTCCAGATCTTGATAAAATTGGTATCAGATTAATGTGAATTTCCCCAACACTATGTTTTGTTGCATATTCTAGGTAGTAATATTGTTACAATCTGATTCTTCCCCTCCCCCCAACTACATAAGTAAGAAATGTCACTTTGTATGCAAGAAACTGAATGGAGGATGAGGAATATTGGAGAATATGTTTTTCTCTGGGGGAAAAAGAATGATATATTAATAACCTAATTAAAATACCTAAGTGTTTAAGATTGGGGAATATATAGACGTCTTTTACTTTTTTGTCTCCCTGCTTCCCTTAATTTGGGAAACTTTCCCAATTCCCCTTCATGTAATTATGGTAGGTTTGTGAACTAGAGGCTTTATTCAACCTACCTCTGGGTGAGCCAGGATGTCACTGAAGATTCTCCAGAGAAGCAGAACCCATAGGATATACAGAAATAGACTTATTTTAAGGAACTGGCTCTAATGATTGTGGGGACTGGCAAGTCCAAAATCTGTAGGGCAGACTAGGAGCTTGGATATTCAGGTAAGAGTAAATGCTGCAATATTGAGTCTGAAATTTATAGGGCAGGCTGGCAGGCTAGAAACTCAGGCAGGTTTTCTATGTCACAGTCTTGAGGCAGAATCCCTTCCTTCCTTCTCTGGAAAACCTCAGTTTTCTGTCTTAGTGCCTTCAACTGATTGGACGAGGCTCACCCACATTATGGAGGACAATCTGCTTTACTTAAAGTCAACTAATTTTAAATGTTAATTACATCTACAAAGTACCTTCACAGCAACATCTAGACTAGTGTTTGACCAAACAGCTGGGCACCCTAGCCCAGCCAAGTTGACACATAAAATTCACCATCACAGCCCTGCTCCCCAGGGCTCTTCTATGAGACTGATACAGACTCAGGAAAACCAAAGCAACATTCTTTTTCTTAAATCATAGCTATAAAGACTGTGCTTGAACTTTGGGTTGGGTGGGAATTGGGGAGAAACATTTCCAGCTGGTTGAGAGAGTCTGCTAGAGAATGCAGCAGACTCTGGGGAGAGTGGGAACATAGGGTGATGGAAGGAGGGAGAGAGGGGCTGAGAGCTAGGGAGGCTGTCCTGATGAGGGCATATGAGCCCTGGATTCAGCTGTGCCATGAGTCTGACTCTTCCCAGAAATTCCCTCTTTTGCTTGAGCAACTAAGACTGTTGACAAATGAAGAGGAACTTTGAAAAACCCTTTAATACTTACAGTTATCATGAAGCAGTTAAATGTTAAATGATGTTCAGAAATCCACTGAATCATTTGTTCACAAATGTTTTAGTGCCGATTTTTGCGTTTGTAGAAATGCTAGGCGTTGGGATAAAGCAGTTTGACCTGTTTGATAAAACAGGCAAACAGTGAACAATTGATGGCAAGTGAAATAAAGTTTATAAAAAAGGGTGGAGATGGGACTTCCCTGGTGGTCCAGTGGTTAAGACTCTGCATTCCCAGTGCAAGGGGCTCAGGTTCAATCCCTGGTCAGGGAACTAGATCCCGCATGCCACAACTAAGACCTGGCACACCCAAATAAATAAATAAAAAAATTTTTTTTTTTTTTAAAGGGTGGAGATGATACAGTGGGAGAATAATGCAGGAGGAGCTGATCATCTTGGGTTAAGGAATTAGACTTCCTTGAGGAGGTGCGTGTATGATGACACCTGAAGGATGAGGATGAGTTAGCTAGAAAAGGGGAAAGAGGGTTCATGTCAGAGGGAAGAGTATGAGTGAAGGTACTAGAGTGACAGGCAAAGAATTATACAAGCAATTGAAAAGGCAGAATGACTGATAAGAGACAGAGACAGGAAGAGAGGCAGGAAGACTTCATCTGAGGAGAGAATTGAGCAACAGCCAAACCCTCTCAGGGCCCTTGTAAGCCAAGGCCAGTATTTGAGGAACAAGGTAGATGGTAACACCATTACCTGAGACAGGTGTGCTGGAAGGAGGAATTACTTTAAGAAGCCAACATATTTGTTCAGTTTGGGGTTTGCCAAGGTAGAGAGGAGATATTTAATAATGTTTGGCGCTCAGGAGGGATGTCTGCACTGTCACCTGGCATCTGTGTGAATGGGGTGGACAGGGCCCTAAGGATGGAAAGAATTCTTTCTGAAGAGTATTTAAAAAAAACAGTAACAGAGAGATAGCACTTTAGTTTACTGCCGCTTAAACAAATTTACCAATTATGAAAGAAAGGAAACCTTTCAATTTGCTGATCAGACACCAGGGACATGGTCACAGAGTGGGAGTTGGAACAAATCCCACAGCTCATCTAATTCAACACTTTAATTTCAAAAATAAAAAATTGAAGCCAAAAGATCATCAAGACCAAAAATAAAACTACCTGATACCTAGTACTTTGCTCTTTCTTCTACAGTTTAGTGGAAAGGGGGAGAGGAAGAGAGCACTTTAACATGACAAATATTTCAATTTTTTTCATACTGCACTCTCAATTTTATGTGAATGCCTATCCACCTAATTTCACTTTCAGTTAATGTTGAGCTATGACTGATTGGCAGTAGCCGCCTGAAGCACTGTATCTGAAGCCACATTGGTTTGCAGTGTCTACTACAAGTAGGGCATCTATCTAATGTCCAGACTGCTCTCAAAGGACAGTGAAATGAAGATTGATTATCAATTTTGCAGGGACAGCAGGCAGGAGCCTGGATTGTCCCTGGCAAACTGGAACCTGTGGTCTCCCCAACCATAAGGGATGGAGGAAGAGAATTAGGCACAGGTGCCATTTTTGCCATTCCTGTTTCATATGGTTTTCCCATCAAAGTTAGAATTTATTTTGATTTTGACAGGAAAAGAAAAGAAGAAGAAAAGGAAAAATTGATTCCCAGCTGCAGCAAGGTTTTAGAATTTTTTACTATCATCTTCTTCATGGAGATTTATTAAATGTTGGCCTTGAATGTTAATAATGTTTTTTTTTCAAAAAAGAGTAATTAAAATAGAGTTACTTTCTATAACTCTACCTTGATCCAAAAGAAATATCTCAAAAGAGGGAATATGTAAGTGCTGGTCTAATCCAACGCTCATAATTCTGCTCTTTCAGTCAATCCCTCTTTCCTCTGAAAGAAAATTTTCTCTACAGGTAATAGCTTTGTCTCTGCTTTTGATGAGCATTTTTAGAGTGTTGGAAATAACTTTGACAGGATGGAAATTTTTTAGTATAAGTTAAATAATCAGTAGAGAATAGTGCTTCTACAACAGTTTTAAATGCCAAATCATATTTAAAAGAATCACGTAATTAGAGTTAAACATCAATACATTTAGGAAATGTAGTTATCACCCATGTTAAGAGAAAATTTAATATTTGTAATAATGGTACGGTATATAGCAAGCACCAATGAATGTGCTTGTTTGGAATTTCCTCTTGACCTTCTTCACATGTAGGTGATGCCAGCTCTTCTTCCGTGGTGTTTACCTACACATCAATACAAGCAGCATCTCAGAAGGAGTTCAGAGTGTCAAAAGTCTTAATCCCTCTGACTTTGGGATTTCTATAGGGAACTGACACATTGCCGAAGAATAGACTCAACATCCATTACCACTTTTTACTTGAATCTCTGTATCTCAAAGCAAATTTCACTGAAAATAATAATCATAATCTAAAGTATTGGAGAAATGTTCATATTATGGGAAATGCACAATCACTTCTAGAATCTAGTGTATTAACAGCATGTGAAAACCAATGGGTTTTAGGGAAAGGTATAAATGTGGGGAGATACAAATTGTACTAAAATGTGGAATTCTCACTAATGTGAGGAGCTAAGGTTTTTAGGGTATTGAAAGTTAATATTCTATGAAATGCTTCTTAAGCAGAAGCCTTAAGTAAAAAGCCTCCCCAAATAAAACTAAGCCTCATTATTGAAAAGCACATGTTCATATTCCATGAGCTCTTTATTTTAACTATCTGCATATATCTGATGTTTTTTCTATTCAAGACACTTTTTTCCTGGAAAATATGCATTTATTTTTGCAAATTTTGCTCTTTAAATCTTGTAGCTTTTAAACATGTCTGCTTTCTATTCTATAGTTTTGAAATGGTTTATATTTAGTGGCATTATTAAAAATATTATCAATATATGCCTATTTTCTGTATTTAGTAAGTGGATATCTGAACTCATTTGTGAAGCAGATTTGAAATTATATAATTTTCTTTCTTCCAATTGGACATTCCTAATTTTTTTTAGTCTGAAAATCAACTCTTGGCATCATTTGAAAATTGTTCTGGTCAAGAGGAAGGAAAAAGTATAGAAAAATATTTTCTACAGATTTGTCCCATTAGATTATAGGACCCAAAGTCAAGGTTTGTCTGGTGGAATTTCATCAAGCATGACATGGTAGGAAAAAGAATGAGTTAGTTTATTTTAATCCATAATCTCAAATAACATATAGACCCATGAACTTTTCATATGAGTGGCTTGCTTTTTTTTTGGAGGGGGAACTGTATTATTTCATATCTATTATTTCTAAAAATTGCATTTCCATTTGAACTAGACTCACAGATACTGTTGAAGCTATGAAACACATTTCAAAAAAAGTTCTGATGTCTTCAGTGTGTGTCCATTCTTCCAGTAGAACAGTGAGCTGAGTCCCCTTTATCTTTCAGAATGTATATAGCCAAATCTCAAGGACCAGACTTATTAATAGCTACTGTCTTCAAGTATTTTCTGTCTGATTTCAGTGATTTAAATCTCATAGGCCTTGAAAACTTAAACATTTATGTATCACAACAGAAAAACTCCAAGTGGCATTTCCAGAAAATTTTAAGAGATTTTTGTGCCTCTCAAAAAAAATCGAAACTGCAATTTGGGTATATTACCACTAGATGTCACTGACTTGTGATTTTTAAATGCTGGAATTTAGCCAGAGGCACATATTGGGTTACCCAAAAAGATCGTTCAGGTTTTTCCATAACAGATTACGGAAAAACCCGAACGAACTTTTTGGCCAACCCAACAGTTAGATCAAATCATATTGCTGACTTTTTCTAATGGACAAGCAACAATAATGATGTTACATTTATATGTGATTCTGAAGCTCAAAGTTTAGTCAAGTTGTCCAAATTTGCATACATAGGTTCTAAGTAATAGACATCTATGATTCCAGAGGCATACTTTTCTGCAGTCTCAAACTGGATTACTCTAATAGCTATTAGAGTTTTAGAGTAATACTCTATAGGACTACTTAGGTTGTATTTTAAAGAAACCCAACGTAGCCTAAGTACAACACAGGGAACGTGTTGGCATATGTACAGAAGTCCAGTGGCATACTGTCTTCAGGCATGACCAGTCCTAAAAGCTCTAAACTATTTTATCATGGTACCATCTCTCAGAAGGCTCTCTGCCACATGGCAGATGATACATCCTGGCAGCTGAAGAGGCACATTCTGTAGGTTCATCAACCCCAGCAGACCATCTTTCCCGATAATTGGCAGAAATGAGCTGGAATAAGTTTCGATTAGCCAGCCTTAGGTGACAAGAACATCAAGGATCCAGTCACTATAGACGGGAAGATGGGGGGCACTTTGATTAACCTGAATTGTATGTCCACCCCTTGGCTATGGACACATCACCAGTGGCTGTGGGATCAGTCTGACTTAAAACATAGGGGGTTGATTCCCCACAGGAAGGGCAGGGGACACTATTACTAAAAGATGGGGGGATAGAATTTGGATGGGCAAAAACAGCAGATGTGCACAACAAATTGTTGGACTATTTTCCTGCGTCTCTACCCTTTCAGGAGAGGAAAGTTGTATCCAAGACTACCAGAGTGATCTTTCTAGAATAAGATCTGAAAATAACACTCTCCTAATTGGGACTGTAAAACAGATAGCGAGTTGGAACCTGCTGTATAGCGCAGGGAGCTCAGCTCTGTGCTCTGTGGTGACCCAGATGGGTGGGATGGGGAGTGGGGTGGGAGGGAGGTCCAAGAGGGAGGGGATATATGTATACATATAGCTGATTCACTTCGTTGTACAGCAGAAACTGACACAACATTGTAAAGCAACTATACCCCAATTAAAAAAAAAAAAAAAAGAGCACCGAGATATAGTACAAACTTCTTAGTACACAGGGTTCCTCTCGACCTAACTTCTTCCTGTCCTTCTTTACTATTCTCATTTCCAATCGCTCTCCTCGACTCCAGCCACACAGAACTCCCTGTGATTCTTCCAAACAGTCATATTATTTCATGTACTACTTCCCACCTCATAGTCTTATTACTCTTTCTCATAACAGAGATTTTCCTCAAGTTATATCTTCTACCTGAAGCCCTTCCACACTGTGGTCTTTATGTATCATGTAAAATCACCCTTAAGCATTGCTTTCTCCAAATTTCCTTCCTTGACCCCACTCTCTACACTTCTTAGACAGATTTAGATATTACTCTTCTACATGTCCATAGTACTTTGGGCCTATACATATCATTAGCATTTATCATACCGTATTATAATATTTGGCTTATGGGTATATCTCCCCATTAAACAATGAACTTATTAAGAGTAGGGGCTGTGAATTATCTAAATTTTCCTCCATGAATTATCTCTCAGTATTTTGTACAGAGCTTGACACGTAATAAGCATTGAATGAATGGTTGATCAGTGAGTGAATGGATGTATGAATGAATGAGTGGATTCACACCAGTTTGACACCAAAACAATTCCCTATTTCCTCTCTGCAAAACAGCTGGTGAAGAAACATTTGGGAGGCGGTGTGCATTGAGTGCAAGCTGCAGAGCTAGAAGACTAATGCTCAAAGCCCTGCTTCTTCACTTGCCAGTTGTGCAGCTGTGGGCAAAGTGCCTAACCCTGTGTACCTCTGGGTTCTCATATGTAAAAAGAGAAGGATAATCGTTTCCATATACTAAGTGTTCTCTTCTTCAATTTTCATTAACCCTGCAATAAATATATTGATAATTATTCCTGTTTTAGAGGTGAGTAGAGTGAGATTCAGAGTGGTTAAGTAGCCTGCTCAAGGGCACACAGGTTCTAAACTTGGGAGTGAATATTCTGCTGGAGGATTGCCTGATTCTAAACCCTTGCAGTTTCAACTGTGCCAAGATTTCACAACTTGTTTTTATTGACTGGAAAATGGTCCAGGGAAATATTTTTCTTACCTTAGATAAATTTTCTACTAATGATTGTTTTCTGTATAAGAATGTAACCTGAACCAAACAGCTTTTAGATATTGCTATAGTTGAGCACACTACTTTTAAAATATTTAATGTTTATCCCTTTGGGTAGGTGAACTGAGATAGTTGATGAATAAATGACAATTTTTTAATTTGAATTGAAAAAAAACTATTCTATTCAACCCCTGTGCTGTTTGTGTAGATATTAGCGATTTGTTCCCCTAGAAGAACAAGATCTATTGAAAAGTATGTCTAGTTCACAAGAGCAGAAGTTTATTCAGGATGCAGTTCAACTGGGTTTCTTTTCTCCATTTCCATGTGTCAGACTGCCTAAATAGAGATAATTGGGTCTTCAAAGCACTAGATGGAAGCATTAGCAGTTCATTGCCCATAATTTTCTCTGCAGATGAGTTCTGAGACCTACCCAGAAATGAGGAAAAGTGGATCAAACCAAAAGTTAAAGAAACTTTCTCACCTTCTGGCAAACCACTGGCAGCCAGCACTAGCTGGCTATAGTAATTCTGAGGATTATGTATAGCTCATTTTACCATCCCAAACTCATAAAGTTAGGCTTCACGTAAAAGGATAAGTGACCAAACTGTGTCATATTAAGAAGATTAGGAGAATACTGGATAATTTTTTTAGTAGGATAATTGATATACGTTCCAAGTCATGACATACATCTGCACTGATATCAACTTGTTTTCATTTACTTAAGACAACTGAAATCAAGAACTAAGTTATTTTAAGCAAACAGCTTCATTTTACATTCATTTATTTCTGCTTTGCATGAAGCACAGCTGCATTATAATGTGATCAAGCACAATAAAGTGTGTTTTGTTGTTTTTAGATAGAAGAATTATACCATTCAGGTAGATGTACAATTTCACCTAAAGTGTTTTAAAAGTACAAGTGCATGAGATTTTGTTCTCTTCCAAAAATAACTCTTACTCAAACTTTAGAACCTATAGATTTTCTACCTCCTGTTACCAAAAACAAATGAAATGTTCTGAGCCAGTTGTCTGGAGTTACTTAATTGAAGTTATTTAACTGGTGGTAACTTTTCCAATGTGTCTGAATCCTTTGGAAAATAAAATGGCCGAAAATAGCTACTGTGTTCAGAATGTTTCCAGTATACATATATACATACTACATATCATATAAATGTATGTAATATATATATTTACACACACACAATATATGCAGTAAAAATAAATGAATATATGGTATATATTTATATGATATATGGTAAATATATATATATACACATATATAGTATTTACATTTTATATTTGTAGATCTCTCCTGGTACACATATGTGTGACGGTTCTCTAGGTATATAACCAGAAGCAGAGTCTCTGCGTCATGGAAAATGCCCATCTTTAGCTTTACTAGATATCACCAAATTCCTCTCTACTCAAATTCAAGATAATTTAAGGAGAGTTTATTTGCAAAGATTTACAAAGTTATGAAGAGAGGGCAAACCAAGCGACAATGCAGTAACCTAGGGCTAGTGGTAGCTGAGCTACTATCCTAGGCCCCAAAGACTGACAGGAGAGGAAGTTTACTTGAAACTGGAGATCATGTAGAAAAAGCTGCCTTGAGAGTAGTAACCCCCCCCTACAGTGGAGAAGACCTAGCATAGAGGAGCCAGAGGAATAAATACCCTGTTTTCACTCTCCACTCTTCTGCTATTCTTGTGCCAAAGCCCACTATTAGTAAACCAGAAGGTATTGGAGTCTGTTAATGTTGACCATACAGGTCAGCTTCTCATAGCGAAGAGCAGAGATGGTCTGGAAGGGGAAAATGAATGTGTCCATTATAATATCTATCCGAGTCATTAAAAGTATCCTTCTACTGTTGCTGCTAACTGCTATGGAGTACTCCCTAGCACATATCTTCCATTTTTACCTATCCTCTTATCCAGTGATGAACTCCCAGATTATTTCCAATGCCTTGTTGTCACAAATAAAGCTGCACTGAATCTTCTTGTCTCTTTATGAACTTGATTTCTTAGGGCTACAGATCCAGGAGCAGAACTGATTGGTCTTCAGTGCATGTTTATACTTCATTTGACTGAGAAGTAATGGTTTTTCACTAAGCATGAATTTCACGTGCAGCCTTGTTGTTGCATGTAGCAGTAATTCTTTCTCTTTACTTTCTGAATAGTGTTTTATTTTATAGATATGCTGTAATTAGTTTATCCATTCACCTGTTGATTGACATTGGGGCTATTTCCAGTTAGGGGCTTTTACAAATAAAGCTGCTATGAATATTGGAGTAGAAGTTCTTGTTTAGACACACATTTTCATTTCTTTTGAGGAAATATCTGGGAGTATAATGGCTGCCTTTTATGGTAAGTGGCATGTGCTTATCTTTTTAAGAAATTACCAAGTAAATTTCCAAGCTAGTTGTACCATTTTACATTCTCACTAGCAGTATATGAGCATTCCAGTTTCTCCACAGCCTCACCAACCATTTGGTATGTTCATTCTTTTTAATTTTAGCCAATCTAATGGATGTATAGTGAGATACCTCTTTGGTCATTTTCCTCATCACTAATGAAGTTGCTTATCTTTTTATGTACTTCTGTAGCTTCTTCTGTGAAGTGTCTGCTCAAATATTTTGCCCATTTTTATTGGGTTAATTGTCATATTATTTAGTTGGAAGTATTCTTTATATATTTTAGAAACAAGTGCTTTTTATAATACATGTGTTTCAAATACTTTATCTCAGTCTGGTTTAGCTTTCTGGTTTTCTTAAGGGTGTCTTTTGAAGAGCAAATGTATTTAATTTTGATGAAATCTAATTTATCATTTTTTTCTTCTATGTTTTGGCTTTTTGTATAATATCTAATAAAATTTTGCCCACCCCAAGATCTGTGTTTTGTTTATTTTTGTAAAAGTTTCATATTTTTAGGTTTTACATGTAGTGCTATGCTCAATTTTTAGTTAATTTTTATGTACAGTATGAGCTGTGAGTTGATGTTAATTTTTTTCCACACAGACATTACATTTACCCAGCATCGTTTGTTGAAAAGATTCTCCTTTCCCCATCAAATTGCCTTGACATCTTCATCAAAAATCAATTGATGATCTATGTATATGGGTCTATTTCTAGACTCTCTATTCTATTCCACTGATTTATATGTCTTTATTTTTGCCGATTTCAAACTGTAGCTTTATAGCAAGTCTTGAAATCAGGTAGAGTTTAACTCCTCCAGGTTTTGTTTTTACTCATTTTGGCTTTCCTAAGCCCTTTGCATTCTGTATGAATTTTAGAAATCAGCTGCCAATTTTTACCAAAAAAAAGACTGATGGAAGTTTGTTTGAGATTGCACTGAATCTGTAGATCTACTTGGGGACAATTGCCAGTTACAATCCATGAATATGGTATATACTCAGTTATTTAATTCATCTTTGAATTTGCTCAGGAATGTTTTCTAATTTTCAGTGTATAAGTCATGAATATCTTTTGTTAGATTTGTTCCTGGGTATTTTGTAACTTTTATCATTAAGTGGAATATAAAATTTTATTTTCGAATATTTTGACACTGATATATAAGAATATAAATGATTATATATATGATCTTATTTTTTCCCTCCTGTTTTCATTTTATATGCTGAATTACACTGAGTGATTTCAAGTGTTAAAACAACCTTGCATTCTTGAAATGAGTCCAACTTAGTCATCATGTATTACTTTCTTCATATATTGCTGTATTTGATTTCTTAGATTGTTAAGAATTTTTGTGACTATCTCATGAGAAAATCTATAATTGTCTCTCTTTTAAAAATTTTTTGCCGAATTTTGGTATTATGTTATACTGGCCTCCTAAAACTTGTTGGACAGTGATCTTTCCTTCTCTGTTTTCTAAAAACGTTTATGTAAGTTTGGTATTATTTCTTCCTTCAATGTTTGATAAAACTCAGCAGTAAAACCATCTATGCCTGGGGTTTTCTTTTTTGGAAAAGTTTTTCATAACAAGTTCACTTTTATTAATAGAGGCATATTTAGATTTTCTATTTGTTCATGGACGATTGTGGTAACTTGTACTATTAGAGTCTGCGTCATCTAACTTGTCAATTTTGGGGGCATAAAATTGCTTACAGTGTTCTATTATTAACATTTTTTTAAAATAAATTTATTTATTTTTATTTATTTATTTTTGGCTGTGTTGGGTCTTCGTTTCTGTGTGAGGGCTTTCTCTAGTTGCGGCGAGTGGGGGCCACTCTTCATCGCGGTGCGCGGGCCTCTCACTGTCGTGGCCTCTCTTGTTGCGGAGCACAGGCTCCAGATGCACAGGCTCAGTAGTTGTGGCTCACGGACCCAGTTGCCCTGTGGCATGTGGGATCTTCCCGGACCAGGGCTCGAACCCATGTCCCGTGCATTGGCAGGCAGACTCTCAACCACTGCGCCACCAGGGAAGCCCTATTATTAACATTTTAACAACTGTAGAGTCTGCTGTGATAACTTCCTTTTCCTTCCTGATATTTTGATGATATGTGTTCTCTCATTTCTCCTGATCAGTGTTGTTAGGGGTTTGGCAATTTTGTGACCTTTTCAAAGATTCATCTTTTGCCTTTGTTAATACTCTCTATTGTCTGTTTTCTATTTTATTGATTTCTGCCTTATCTTTATTATTTCTTTACTTCTACTTTGAGATTACTTTCTCTTATTTGTGCAGCTTCTTAAAGTAGAACCTTGGGTTAATCATTTTAGGTATTTCTTCTTTTTCAATTCATGCATTTAAAGTTTAAGTGTTTATCTAAGCACTGCTTTACTGAATCTCACAAATTTTGATATGTTGCATTTTAGTTCTCATTTAGTTTAATACTTTCTAATTTCCCTTGTGATTTTGTTTTTGAATCGTGAGTTATTTAGAACTGTGCCACTTATTTTCCAGATATTTGCAGTTCTTCCAAATATGTTATTATCTATTTCTGATTTAATCCTATTGTGGTCAGAGAATATATTCTGCATGATTGTAATACTTTTAAGCTGTTTATGGCCTATATATAAGTCTATCTCCGAAAATACACTATGTGCATTTGAAAAGAATGCCTATTCTGTTCTTGTTAGATGTAGCATTGTATCACTGTCAGTTATATAAAGGTGACTGAGCTTGTTTTTCAGCTCTTACTCATTTATGTCTAGTTCTATCAATTACTGAGAGAGATATGTTAAAATCTCCTACAATGATTGTGGAATTGTCTATTTCTTTCTTTAATTCTGTCAATTTTTGCTTCATGTATTTTGGGGGATTATTATTAGGGACATGCTCATTTATAATTATAATGTCCTCCTAACGAATGGGTCTGTTATCATGAAATGTCTGTCTTTGTCTTGAGATCTATTTAATCTGATATTTAAATAGCTATGCCAGACTTCTTTTACATATTTTTGGCATGTTATGTTGTGTTCCACCTAATTACCTTTAATCCATTTGAGTCTTAATATGTAGAGTGTGTCTCTTCTAGGCAGCATATAGTTAAGTCTTGCTTTTTAAAAATCTGCTCTGTCAATATCTGCCTTTTAATTGTTGTGTTTAGATCAGAGGTAGGCAAATTTTTCTTAAAGGCCGGATAATAAATATGTTAGGTGTATCAGTCCAAAAGACAAATTTGAAGACTATACAGTATATATATATATATATATATATATATACACAAACACATATATATTAAATATAATCACTTAACAATGTAAAACCATTCTTAGATTGTAGGCATTAAAAAAATAAAAGGTGGCAGGCAGATTCGGCTTGTGGGCTATAGTTTTCCAATCTCTGTTTTGTACTATTAATATCTAGTATGATTATTGATATTTCTAGATTTAGGTCTATCATTTTATTATGTGCTTTCTTTTTGTACCAACTATTTTTGCTACTCTGTTCCCCTCTCCTGCCTCCTTTAAGAATATTTGAATGTATTAGTATTTCATGTTAATGTACTCTTAGATATCAGCTATATCTTTTGTATTATTTTTGAAGTTACTTTTTGGATTACAACATACATACCTAAACTTCCACAGCCTACTTAGAGTTAATATTGTACTGCTTGATATGGATGTAAAAGGCTTGCAACCACAGAGGTCCCTTTACCACCCTCCCTACCTTTATGCTATAATGTGATCTGGGTTATATCCGCCTACACTGAAAACATCATAAGACATGATATAAGTTTGGGGCTGCTTAGTCGTATATACATTTCAAAGACCTTAAGAGGAAAGTGCATTTATATTTACCCAGGTATTTATCATTTCTACTGCTCTTCCTTCACCCCTGAAGTTCCAGATTCCTCCTTATATCATTTCTCTTCACTCTGCAGAATTTCCTTCAGGATTTCTGGTAAAGTAGGTATACTGACAATGAAGTTTCTTAGTTTCTGTTCACCTGAAAATGTTCTTATTTCTCCTTCATTCTTGAGGGATATTTTCACTGAGTATAGAATTCTGAGTTGATAGTTCTTTTCTTTTAACACCTTAAATAGATACTATCCCACTATCTTCTGGCCTCTTTAGTTTCTGATGAGAAATTTGTAATTTGTGGATGTTTGAATCGTTTTTTCTCTGTATGTGATGTGTTGCTTATTCCTAGCTGTTTCAAAGAGTATTTTCTTTATCCTTGACTTTCAGTAGTGGGATAATGGTTAAGTCCAGGCATAGTTTCTTTGGAGTTATTCAGTTTGCAGTATTTTAAGATTCTTGAATCTATAAGTTTATGTGTTTCACCAAATTTGGAAATATTGTTTATTCTTCAAATATATTTTCTGCTTTATTGTTTTTCTCCAGTCCTTCTGGAAGTTAAAGTATAGATTTCTTATCACATACTGTGCCTTTTGCATTTCATTCTGTTTAGTTTGTTTCTTTAACCTGTTTTTCTTATGACATTCTCCTCTTTTGTAGAGACGATGTTATGTGGTACTCTGTTCCAGAGACCAAATAGTTTCATGAAATTTTTTACTGCAGCATACAAGTAGATAAGTTTTACAAACATATACTTTCTCTAGGTCTTCAGATGCTATTTTCTCCCTCTTTTATAGGCTACAGGCCAATGTTTTTAAAATTTTTTTTAGAATTTCCATATAATTGACATATATATGTATATAACATATAATTATATCATACATGATATAATTGACATATGACATTGTGCAAGTTTAAGGTGTATAATGTAATGATTTTGTATATGTATATATTGTGAAAAGATTACCACAATAAGGTTAACTAACACATTTGTCACCTCACACAGTTACAATATTTTTTCTTATAAAAAAAGGAGGAAATCCTGCCATTTGTGGCAACATGGATGGGCCTTGAGGGCATTAAGCTAAGTGAAATAACAAAGACAGAGAAAGACAAATACTATATAATTTCACTTATGTGTGGAACCTAGGAAGACAGAACTACAGAGAGCAGATTGCTGGTTGCCAGGGATGGGGTGGAGGAAGAATGGGTAACGGTGGTCAGAGGGTACAGATTGTTACATATCCTCAAACAAAGCAAGAGCTCATAAGAGTCGATATCTGACAAGAGACACAATGAATGAACAGACCTCAGTCCTCTTCTCTGTCCACAGATACAGTGGACAGATCCCTCTCTCAGAACAGCGGTGGTTAGTGTATGATACTCCCAAAGTTCCAGTTTCTCTTGGTGGCTTATTTCTTCTACACATACTGCCTTGTCTTCTAATTGTCTGAAAAAGTATAATTCCCAGAATGCATTTATTTTTGTCTCTTTCCTAGAATATTTTAATTATGGAGGCCGTGCCTTCCACGTTGCCCTATAGCTTCATTTGCGGTGTCACTTTTGCCTGGTTTTAAGGCTGGCTTCATATTAACAGTCCTTTTTTGAGAAAACTAAATTTGGATATTGCTGGTTTTACTTATAAGGTTGAGTTATATGAAGAAACCTTGAAGTGATGCTCATGAACACTTCTCCTGGCCCCCTGAGGTACACAGGAAGGGGGGCCACTCTCATCTTCAGCCTCAGCAGTGAGACCATCCCTCAGTCTTCTGGCTACCACCAGTCTCCTCTGCTTCTGCTTGGAATTTAGGGAGATTTGCAGTCTGGGCAAATGGTCTTACTTCTGAGTTGAAAAATACAATGCTCCTCAAGGAGTAGAACTCTCAAATGTCAGCATTCTGGCCCTGTGCCTCTGATTCAGGGGACACGTGTCTCCAGGTCCATTTTAGAGAAAAATTAGAACAGGTTTGGATTCAGGTAACCAGACATCATTTAAAATCAGAATGCACACCTCAATGCAAGTTTTTTAATGAAGAAAGCATTCCTAGCTCTCTCCCTTTCCTGCCTTTAGTCTTTTGGTTCCAAACTCTAAGTCAGCTTCTGAGCTTTCTTAAGGCACAGCATTACTGGACCTCTGACTCCCATATCCTGTGCACTCTCTCACCAAGTCTCCCCTGCTTCGTCTGCCTTCTCCTTCTAAGTATGAGCTTCATTTAGCAACCGTGTTTGGAGATAATAAACATCCTGAAAACACAGACAAAATGGAATATATTTATATTTGTAGGCTTCCATTCATGTTTGTATAATGATTCTTGTAGTCTTTAGGACTGTAGACCATTCTGTAAATGGCAAATGTATGGACAAGGTGCAAATTTTGTGCTATCTGACTAGTTATTTAAGTGATAGTAACACAGTGATCAACCTTTTAACACATAGATAGACAGATTATTACTTTTCCTAGTCATTTTGTTAGTAGATTCTATAATATAGGAGTTTTTAGACCGCCAGATATTTCAAATTAATAATGTTCAATAAATTAGAAATCCATTTTCTCCTCGTTGTAGAAGGAAGCCAGTTGTCATAGGTATTATTTATTAATCTTTCTGGATTAAATTCATTAAAAAATGTGTTCTGTTGGAAAATTTGATAACATTTTATTTTTAGTGACCATGAGCTAATACTAAATTACAGTGTAATGCTTCTGGAAGTGCATGTGACATCCATATGAATACCAGATGAA
Source organism: Eschrichtius robustus (assembly GCF_028021215.1). Lineage (NCBI taxonomy): Eukaryota > Metazoa > Chordata > Mammalia > Artiodactyla > Eschrichtiidae > Eschrichtius > Eschrichtius robustus. The sequence goes on along the minus strand of NC_090832.1, from coordinate 5,704,619 downwards.
CTCATAATTATCTGTACTATAATAATGAATATCAAGCCAATTTATAATGATACACTTAAAATAAAGCACTTCTGAAATCTCATGTTCTCATCAATTTTAAGAATGAGACGTGACTATAGATCACTGGAGCAACTGTGGGCATTCAGTGAACTGCACTCCAGGCTTCGGTTTTGTTTTCTGGTATTTCAGGCACCATTACAATGATTTTGAAAACTGAAAAATATCATGACACCATGGTGGGAAGGGGGCGGTGTGTGTATTCAAGGAGGGCATGTCTGTAGGTATGATTATGAGAAACATTTTTAAGAATAGAATAAAATGACTGCTGCATTTCAAAGGAAACTACAACACATATGTATTAATTAGTAAACAATTGAGGAACATAATAAAAAATGTCCAGTTGCTAGCTAGTGAAAGTATGCAACCCTAAGCAGGCTTAGCCAATTACTTAGTAAGTAAACTATTCTCTTTTACCTCCAAATAAAAATGTATTTCTCTAGGTTCCCTTTTTGTTTCACAAAAGAATAATTTTACCAAGTTCACGGGCTGTCTTATTAAATTTAATAATTAATATTGTAGTGATTTGGCATACAAGACTGATAATACAAAGATGAGAGAATCCAGGGATGCTGGCATAAGGCAGCTAAAACTTGCAGCTGGACCATTATGACTGAAGAGAGAATCAAGCTCTGTAGAAGTTCAAATAAGGGAGAGGAAGCAGTTAGTTGCATATTTAAAAAATAACATTTGAGATAAGCCTTAAGGAATGCAATATTGGGACACATAGTGGTTTAGAGGGTGTATTTTAGATAAAGAACACAGCATGAACAAATACATGGAGACAGAAAAGTACCATACGTTTCTAGAACGACAAAGATGTTTTGTGTGTATAAAGTTCATGCCTGTGATTTGTGGGGAATAAGCACAAAGAGATAGTGTACAGTCTCTGAAGAACTGAGGCCTAAAGTGACCAGATAAGAAGTTTGGTGTTAATTCGTAAAGACAGTGTGTGAGTATCCAGGAAATAGAAAAAGGCAGAAGCTTTTTCAGTCATGAGTCATCTGAGCCATGCTCCTGTCGCACTGTGTAAAATGGGCTAGATTAAGGAGTAGAGGAACCCAGGGTTCCCAGCTAGGGGGTTAATAACAATGGTTCAGTGAAAGTAATACCCAATGGTGGCAGCGGGAAAGGAAAGGAAGGATGCAGATGTGTGATAGGCATGGTGGAGCTGGCATCAACAGGGTTTTCAGGCTGCTTGTTCACAATGAATCCTTCCCCAACATACTGTTGTCCTTGAGTGAATCAATATTAATTGAATGAAGGCATTGCATTGAATTTCATTGAACTAGGTTTTTACAGAAATGTATGCCCTCATGTATTTGTGTTATTCTAGTGTACATGACGCATTAAAATTGATTTAAGATGATTATAAACATTTAAAATTTACCTGATATAAGTAACTCAAATAACTATATAATAATAAATCAATGAATTATACACATATAAGGTACAGGTATGTATATACACATTTTATGAAAATAACCTGTGCACATCTGCCTGTTCTAAAGAGATGAGGCCCCTGCAAGGCCAAAGCACGATGAGACCCACTGACCCCAGGTTGGGCTTGGCCACAACCAACTCTTTCAGCCTCATCTCTTACACTCTTTCTCTTTGCTCTGCCATCTCACCATCCCTCTTCCCAAGCGCAGCTCTTGGTGCATGTTTGGCGCTTGCTATTGTTTACTAAATGAAGAAATGGATGGAGGGAGGGAGGAAGGAAAAAAGGAATGAAGGAAGAAAGGGAGGGAGGAAAGGAGGCAGCAAAGGAAGAGCACAGGAGCTCTGCATCCACCTCGCCAGCTTTATCATCTCAGGCAAGTTAATCAACTCCCTGAGGCTTGAGCGTTTCAGTCTGTAAAAAGGAAACAATAGGATTGTTAAGAAAAATTAAAAACTAACGTATTATGATATCTGGTATTATACCAGCCAGATAGTAGTAGATATGCACTTAGAGTTGCTCCCACCCTGGTAATGTCGTATTTTACCACCTGCATGCCACTTCTTTTCTTCTTTGGGTTCCTTACTATAGATTCTTGGATGGCAGAGATAACCGTGGAGGCTGATAGCTTTGGATGGATGAGTAAGTGATGGAATCAGTATGTTTCTAGTTACTAAATTTGTGTCAATCCATCCAAATTCCCTTACCTAGTCTCTTTTATAACTATTGGCAAATATTTTTAAAACTGTTGACTGGGTATGAAGCGTGGGCAGTGACTGTGCAACAGAACAACTCAGTGATTCAGAGCGTGAAAGTCTTGGCCTCATGAGTGTAGTTCTCTAACGCAGCAGCTGGCTACAGGTCATCATCAAATACCAGTAAATAAAAATACTCTGTCATTTTCAGTAGAGCACAACTAATAGAGAGAAACTAATTCGGTTAGCAAAATTAGTATTTTTAGGTAGGCAAACAGAAGGTAAAGTTTTTCAGTCCATATTTAAATTAGAGCTTGTTTATATTCTAGATAATAGGGAGAAAAAAGCTCTTATTTTTAAATTCTATAGAAATGTGAAAATAAATGTGATTCATATGATATCTGCCTAAGGCTTTCATAAAACACCATTTCCAAAATAATGTATCTATTATATTTTATGTTCGTGAGGATAGTTTGAAACATATATTTCTACTCAGGGACTTTTGAACTAAGCAATGGAACAAACTGCAATAATTAGCTGAACTACAAACCAAACTTGAATGTTAATGTGTTTTTACATAAACAACTTCTTGTTACAGGAGATTGTTTGAGGAACTTAAACCATTTTTTATACTCTGTACCTCAATCAACCAGAATCGTATAGACCCGGAAAGGACTAATGGGGAGTGAGCGTGAGGCTGACCTGCCAACGTTCATGCAAAGCCTTTCACCCTCTTCCACTAGGCGACCAGGCTGTGCGGCAGGGCCTTATAAAAATCCCCTCCGTTATTTTCTCCCACATCCAAGGCCAGTGTTCGAGAGGAAGAGCTGGTGTCTGACAAGGGAGCCTGACTATATCCCTGGGCATCTCACTTCCCTCTGGACCTATTTTCCTATTATGTGGATGCCTGGGAACTTTTTTTTGTATGCTAAATACTGTGAATTTTATACATTTGGAACCATATATTTTTGTGTGCCTCTAAATATTCTTGAGCATTGTTTTGGAAAGCAGTTAAATTACCTGCAAACAATTCATCTTTCCAAGGTTTTCTTTAAATCTTTTTGATAAGTTAGGGTTGATATTTTTTTCCCTATTACTAAGCCAATACCCATCTGATTCCTCTTCCCAGTGCCTGTTAAATCATGAGGGTTTTCTACTCTGTCTGGTGAGAACATGATCTAGTCCCAGCCCTGTGACACTTTGGGGAGTGTTTCCCCCGCTCCTTTTGGGTGGTTTGTTCCACAGGCTCAGGCAGTTTCCTTACGTGCATGCACCAATCAGTATTCTGTCAAAGACTCTCTGCAGGTCTCCAGAGCTTTCTCTCTTTTTCCCTGAGCAAATGTCTCCTCTCTTCTGTCCTGTGAAGTGTAGTCATGTTGACCTCCCAGGACTCCCAGCTCCATCTGGCTTTGTGTAGGCCCTCTCTAGCTCTGCACCAGGCGGTGAACTGGAGCCATCGTAGGGCTCCTCTGGGGACCATAGTCCTGTGCTGCTTGATGCTAAGTATCGAACAACCATTGTTTCGTACCATCTATGCTGCTGTTTGCTATTTTAAGGAGGGAGAATAAATCTAGTCCCTGTTACTCCATCTGGGCTGGAGGCAGAAGTTGAATTGGTCAAGGTGATAAGAAAGTTAAAGAGATCCAAAATGCTCTCAGTATTGTCCATTGTTATTAAACAAAACAAAGACTGGCACCTTTTCAACATCTTTGTGGATGGATAAAAAGCTTAATATGCAGGGAAACTGTGTTTTGTAATACAATATTGACTATGAATGGTAAAACTTTTAGGGACTACTGGAATCTTGAGAGTGTTATCAAATGATCTCCCAGATGTGAAAGTGGCCAGGAAATCAAGTGGTTTTCTTAAACTGGTTTTCACATTTTATTTAAAATGTCCTTATTACATTGCTAAGAATTCTTAAAACTCTATATTATGTTTTCTAGGTATTCAAAATAAGAAGCAATGTAACATTGTTTATCATCTGAGAGAAATTATAAATATTTCGTAACTACTGTGACTGAAAAGAAAAACAAAATCAAAATGTACTCGCTAGAGGTTTGAAGTCTAAAGCCCTTTGAAGAAAAATTTTAAATTCTAAAAAATTAGAGATCATAGAAAATTGGAGGACAGTATAAAATGAATATTTATTAATATTATTCACTCAACATGATTTCATTGCATGCTTTATGTGTTACTAAGCTGTTATATGTACATATTATTTTCACTTAGCCAATTCCCTAAAGCAAGCATTGCTTTGCAGTCCCCAAAAATATACTTGGAATTGGGGGTGAGGGTACATTCTGGCACTTAATCCTGCCAAGCAGATGATATTTTGGAACATTCTGGTGTCACCAAGAGATGAATGACACCCTAGCAATGTATTGTCTCCATAAGAATTTTGTATTTCAGTTACTTATATTGGATATCACTTTGTTAAACATGGGTTCTAACTCTTGCTTTTGTTGATAGGCTGTTTTAGGAAATATCCCTGTATTATATAAAAGCAAATAATTTATTTGAAAAGTATATATTTGTAATTTGTCAGACACTTCTTGATTTTTAGTTTCACTACTTACTTTCATGTTCCTACTAAGATGTGCCTTTCTAAAATATTTTAGAAACCATACATCTATAAGATTGAGTTAGTTGTTGAATGCAAGAAGAAAGAGAGAAGTCAAGGACAACTTCTAGGTTTCTGATTTACATCGCTAGTGAATGGTGTGACTTCAGAGGGAACATGGGGAAAAGGATGGGTTTCTGATGAGAGTGAGATAGGCGAGTTGAATTTGGAATATGCTGAATTTGAAAGTGCCAGTCAGACTAGCAAATGCATGTATTGCTTTGAAGCTCAACAGAAAGATCTGGGCTGATATATTTACCAGAGTGGATGGTTAAGTTTGGGGTAGCCTGTGTAGAGCAGCACTGACCAATAGATATATATGAACCACATATGTAATTTAAAATTCTTCTAATAGCCACATTTAAGAAAATAAAGATAAACTTTAAAAATACTAATTTTAATGATATTAGCTCAATATATTCAAAATATCATCTCAACCTGTGGCACTAGCCACATTTCAAGTGCTCACAGCCACATGCAGCTCCTGGACTGTGCAGGTGTAGAGTGAGAAAGGAGGGTTGTGAACAGACCGACGTTTAAAGATGGAGAGCCCTCATCTGGAGGTTAAGAGGTCTTTCTGGAGCTCAGCTTGCCCACAAGTAGAGAGCAGCAGCTTAGCACCTTCCCCTCAGGGATTACTTTCTCAGTAGCCTGAAACATCCAAGGTCACTGCCCAAACTAGTTTCCATTCTGAGAATGGACCTCTTCTTTCCAGGTTGCAAGTCAGCAGTGACCTCTCCACCTGAGGCTTGCAGGTGTGTTTACCAACAATATCTTCCTCAATGCAGTGCAATGTGTAGCCTTCCTACAACAACCGTACGCGTTTAGTGTCACATCCTGCTCACTCAGCTGCACCAGGGACTTCCAGTCTCGGAAGTGGACACGTGGGAAAGGCATAAGGCAACGAAACCACTCCCTTGCTTAGTGCTTTGCAGTTTATTTGCAACCATTGTCAGCCAATCCCAAATTGAGGTCCAGAGCCAGCACTGCCAGAGACCCAAGTTTAGTGGAGGGGAGGGGAAGATAATCAACTCAGCTTTCTTCTCTTCAGTATTTTCCTTTATTCCTTGCTCTTCCCCTCCTTCTCCTCTCCACTTTCTCATTTTCCTTTTCATCTCTTATGTCATTTTTTTCTCCTTCCTCTAACTGTAACCTTTTCTCCTCTTGTTTTCCTTATTTTCTCCCATTCTTTGTTCTTATTTCTTTCCCATTTATTGTCTTCTATATTTTCCATTCCCTATATTTTATTATACCTATATATAATGTAAATATAGAATATATAGATATAGGTATTCTGTATTTTATATATATATTTCTACCTACTCTATCTGTCAAATCATTTAACTACCTTGAAGAGATAGTTTCCTTTCATAATTATTGGCGTAATAAAAAAGTCATACATATTGGGAGGATTATTTTCATTTAACTGACTCTAACATAGGCTAGAAACACGTTTTATGATCTGTTATATTATTGAATACTGTCTTATGTGCCAGACTTTTATTTTATTTTTATTTAAGCAATATTTTAAATCCATAATTACATTTGTTAATTTGCAAAATTTATTTAGTGCCTGCTGTCAGCCTTTTTCTTAAATTAAGAACCATGCAATAAATTAGTTCATACTGGTAATTATATTTTCTGAAATTATTGATGCAAATCAAAACTAGAATGTCAAAGTATTTTCTCAAGTGAAGCTGAACCAAACCCATAATTTAGGTTTGTTGCTAATTCTAATTGCATGTCAACACTCCTTATAATAGATTTCTATACTTCTTCTGGATCATGGATCTGGAGCTATGGAATATTACAGTTGAAAAGAAGCATCAAGAGCAAATCTTCCAAATATCTCATTTTACAAATATTTATGCTGTAGCTCAGGGCGGTGTCCTGATTTGCCCAAGGTCAGAGAGCAAGTTAGAAGCAGAGGCAGGTTTGGAAGAGAAGTGGAGATAATTCAAACTTTGTAGACCCTGCTCTGTTCTAGGCAAGGCAGGGACTCGATACATCCTCTTATCTGTTCTCTCTTGTAGGTGGTTCTCTATGTTATCTGTGTGTGTGTGTGTGTGTGTGTGTGTGTGTGTCTGTCCAGAAGGAAGGAAAGAGAGCAAGAGGACTGCTTCTCTAAGAATCATATAGCATCAGAAAGGGATTTGTCCCTTCACAAGACATGAAGATAACATCTAAAGCTCCTCCCTCCACAACCTCGTACCTGGACTGGTCACCAGTATTCTCAGCTGGCCTCACTTGTTGTCATCAGCAGGCTCAGGGGACAGTCTGTCCTTCTGTCTTGGTTTGTTTTCGGGATACTTTTTTGGAGGGGTGAAATGTTATGAGGGGCAGTGATGACAAGCACCATCATTTAATCACACCAGCACACAGGGTCGTTGCTGTACGTTCACCGTCTGGGACACACCAGCACACAGGGTCATTGCTGTACGTTCACAGTCTGGGACACACCAGCACACAGGGTCATTGCTGTACGTTCACAGTCTGGGACACACCAGCACACAGGGTCATTGCTGTACGTTCACAGTCTGGGACACACCAGCACACAGGGTCATTGCTGTACGTTCACAGTCTGGGACACACCAGCACACAGGGTCATTGCTGTACGTTCACAGTCTGGGACACACCAGCACACAGGGTCTTTGCTGTACGTTCACAGTCTGGGACACACCAGCACACAGGGTCATTGCTGTACGTTCACAGTCTGGGACACACCAGCACACAGGGTCATTGCTGTACATTCACAGTCTGGGAGGAATGAGTTTTTATTAGACTGTCAGCAACTACAGTACAAGATATAAAAAATATTTTTAGAACTCAGAATTTGTTTTTAAATCAAATTACATGGGCGAATGTACACATACTTAATGCGTATAGTGAACATGTTTCTCTTTCACGTGTGTGAGACTGTGTAATCCCAATGTCTGCCACCTGGTGTCCCCACATCTTCTGGCCTTTTGGGGTCCCCCCTCTCCTTTACTGTTAAGCAGAATAACTCAAGCCCTCATCCATGTACTGTGCGAATGTAGCGGCTTATTGTCCCCCTTCCTCTCTCCAGCGGCTCCCTGGTTTTGTACTAGGTTACAGTAAGTCCCTTACACACAAACAAGTTCTGTTCCAAGAGTGCGTTCATAACTCCAATTTGTTCATAAGTCCAACAAAGTTAGCCTAGGTACCTAACTAACACAATCGGCTATATAGTACCACACTGTAATAGGTTTATAATACTTTTTGCACAAATAATACATTAAAAACAAACAAAAAATAAAGAAAACATTTTTAATCTTACAGTACAGTACCTTGAAAAATACAGTAGTACAGTACAACAGCTGGCATACAGGAGCTGGCATCAAGTGAACAGGCAAGAAGAGTTACTGAATGGAGGAGGAAGGAGAGGTGGGAGGTAGCAGAGCTGAAGGATTGTCAGCAATAGGAGACAGAGGGCAAGCTGCAATTTCACTCATGTCTGATGTTGATGGCACAGGTTCTTGTTCCTTGCTGGATTCAATTCTATCTACCCTCTTGAAAAAACGATCCAACGATGTCTGGGTAGTAGCTCTTTTTTTCTCGTCATAGATGAAATGGTAGCACTGGATTGCATTCTGAATGGCTGCTGCATCGTTCGTGTACCTTTCTACGTTTGGGTTCGTCCTGTGCCTCAAAAACTAACAATGCCTCCTCAAATAAAGAAAATCCCCTTGCCATTTCCTGCATCGTGAATCTCTTTGGTTCTTCAGTTGCTTCTTCTTCCTCTTGTCTCCTTTCGTCCTTTCTCTGGGCCTCCAATTCCATCAGGTTTTCATTAGTAAGCGCCTCGTTGCACAGCAAGGAGTTCAATGGAGTCGTCCTCTTGCAAATCTAGTTTCAGCTGGTACACAGAAGCACACCCACTTGTAGAGGATGCACGCACGTGACAATGTACGTCAGACACGTGAACTAACGTGATTGGACATGCAAACACACGTTCATATCTTTGAAAGTTCGCAGCTTGAAGGTTCATATGTAGGGGACTTACTGTATTTAACTTTGTGACTTCCTGTATTGTGGGATTCTCTTCCCTTTGCATCGTGCACATTACGTCCACTTTCTTTCATTCCCGCAAAGTGCCATTAACATAAGTCTCCGGTGTGTTATCTGCTTTTACCCAGGGTTTGGGAAAATATGTGGAGATTATAGCACATTACAGTAAAAGGAAACCAAAGCGGAGTAAAAGCACATATTAGACACCAACCTACTAAAAATTGACCCACAATTCCCTGACATCAGAAGGTTTTTTTTGTTTGGGGATTTTTGGCCACCTATGTCTCCTTTAATTCTCTCTGACTCCCTCTCAGCTCTCCCAACTCTAGAACCCTTTTCTTACCCACTATGTAGCTGCAGCCTCAAATCCCAAGTGGCTGCTCCTTTCCATGTAGAACATGTGAGCTATTTCCATTCCCACCTTGGACTAGATTCAGCCTCCTTTGCAGAACCAAAATTGAAGCTTCACTAAACAAACAGTCCACTTCTCCTTACCAACTCTTAACACCAAGTAAGTAAGTAAATAAATAAATAATTTTTAAAAATATCCTTTGGAACTTTGAAATTATAGTTTCTTTAACATGATTAAATTCCTAGGCAGCTTTCTTTAATTGGGATAGGGAATGGAAAGAGTTATTCTCCCCACATACTGGAGGGAGGGAGGATTATTTTCAGCTTGGGAAAATTATCAGCCAGTATCACTCTCAGTGTTACTGCCCATTCTCTATCTTTCTTCTTCAGGGAAGCACATATAACATAGGATATGTGTCTGTTGCCCACTCTCTTTTTAAAATTTTTCATCCTATTTTTTCCTCTATGTTTACTGGGATATTTTGTACTGACCAGTTTTCCAGTTCATTAGTCATCTCTTCAGTATAGCTAATCAACTCCTAAACCTATCTGCTGAATTCCTGCTTTCAAAATATAATGGTGTTTTTCAGATCTAGAATTTCCCTTTGATTAATTTTATATGTTTCAGTTCTTTGATGAAATTCTTCACATTTTTGTCTCTTTTTGAATACATTATAATTCTTTAACGTCCATATCGTATAATGATGTCTAATTCACCTTCAATCACTTTTAATCATCTGCTTTTATTCTTGGCTTTCGGTCATTTGGTCCTGGTTTCTGGCCTGACTGGTAATATTTGATTGACTGCTAGAAATTGTGTATAAAAAGTTTTGAGACTTTGGATAATATATTTCCCCAGAGATATTATACACTTTTAAGTGCAAATAGTGTATAGGCAGATCCATATACTAGGTGAACCTCAATCAGATTCTTTGAGGCTGTTGTTTAAGCTTCATGAGGGCTAGTCTATTTCCAATTTCCTTTGCTCTTAGGGCCTAGCTCTGAAGAAGGCTCACCTGAAAGACTGAGGTGTCTACTAGGTATCCCTTTGCCAGGCCCAGCACTCCTTGCCTCTTCAGCATTGCTAAAATGTTTAAATTTCTACTTAGATTTTTAGCTTCTTAACAGATGCTCTCTGCATGGTTTTAGGCCTCTCTCCTGGGCAGGTGGAGCTGAGGTGGCAAATGTCTCAAGGGGAAATTGCATCAAATGTCAGGCTCACTTCTCTGTGGTTCCTTTTTCCCTAGGATCTTGGAGCTGCAAGTCTTAGTTGACAGAAAGACCCTGAATTCCAATATTTTCCCCCAACCCAGTGAGACTGACAGAAGTTCTAGGCCATTGTTTTCCATTTAGTCTCTACGCCCTATGAAGTGAATTGGAATGTATCCCAAGGAGGAAAACCATTGGTGAATTTTTAGGCATCTTCCTTTTTCTGGGACTTTGACCTTTCAAGTCCTAGATGCCTTGGTTACTGTCTGATGCCTTCAAACGGCTTGTTTTTGCATTTTATAAACGCTTTATTTGTTTGGAGTAGTTGGTTTAGTTTGATATAAGGTATCCAGAAGTAGAAATTCTTTTACATTAATTGTTTTAAGTGTTATCGCTCCTTGCCTCTCATCTTCCTGACCCCAAAATACACAGAATAACATATTTCTGAAACCTCAATAATCGGAAGATTCCAATCCTTTTCTATCTTGCAAAAAATATCCAGGGAGATGAATACAAATATAATCCTTGTATGTATATCTATGTATGTATATCTATCTTTTTTATTCTTTCATTCTATACTAGTATATTTAGACGACTTTCAGTGTTTGGGCTTGTAGAACTTTGAATTTCTTGTAGCAGTCTTGACAGATTTTACCATTTTGCTGTTTAACATCTTAGTTTAAATATATTTAAAAATCAGAGTATTGTAGATCCATGACAAAACATTCTTTTTTTTTTAACCATTCACATCTTTCCTATAAAATTCTTATTTTTTTATGAATGAATTTGGAAATCACAATGAGCATAACATAGGAGAACTCTGAAGCACCTTGGCTAGAGCACTTGAGTTGAAGTGGAGTTCCATTAGCAAATTAAAGTAATGCTAAGTAATGCTCTGTCACATTCTTGGTCCACGATGGATGCAGAGGCCCAAGCAATTTGTGAATGTCACTTCATTTTTCCTCTTTGCCTTAAACATACTTGCTTAAAGTTTTGTTAAAACAAATATATATAAATGTATTAGAAGAAGTATGAAAACTCAGACATTGAGATTAACCTTAGTCTTGAAGGAAGATTTGCTTTTGCAATATTATATGTTTTACACTTTTAAAAAATACTATTGTAGAGTTATTTTTTTGAAAATTAAGAAATTGCATTATTCAATCTTTATGAAAAAAATCATTTTGATTTCTATTTTTTCTTTGAATATTTTTATTTCCATGAATTGACTTTTCCTAATATGTGGTACAATTGTGGGAAAATAATTATTAAACATTAGCGAACAGATCATATTTTGTACAGGGAATCACATACCTCCTCTTCCCCAAATTAAAAATATGCTGGGTTTGGAAATATGTTCATTATTCAAAAATGTTTTCATTATTTAAAACACATCAATCTTTTCCAATCTATTTGATCTCTGTGAATGAATTAAAGAAAAAAATACTATGAATATCTCATTATTCCTGGGTTCAATCCAAACTGATTTTTTAAGCTTGTAAAATACATATGGGAAGGAATTTACTATGAGCACTCAAAAAGCCCTTTCAGTGTGGAAAGGCTGATAGGCAAAAAGAAGAACCCAGACAGAGTGAGGACAACAGGCCATTGGTGAAAATAAATAAACTTGTTCTAGCTCTTAGGGAAAACAAGTAAACAAATGTTGGGAGTCTGAAATACAGCTTTTAAATTGATATGGGAAAAAATACCAGCTGAAACAGATGGCATGTTTAATTTTTCTCTGAATACATGAGATGAAAAATGTCCTCTTAAAGAGAAACTGTTACAAGTAACATTGATGGTTGATGGTATGCACTTCTCATACAAGTTGGGTGGCATTTATTTATATTCTAACTTCTTTTTATTTAACCCCAATTTATCAGTTATGGGGTTGCAAGCATTCCAGAGATAAAAATTTCAGTATTCTTTCAGCTGATGGTTTTTAAAAAAACAAGTCAGTTTAGCTTTTTGCACTTGTTTTAGCCTCCCCAGTGTGAGGAGAGCTAGCAAGAGAGCTGGAGAGGTTGCTGTAACAGCCAAATAGCTTTCCTGGCCTTAACCCCATCATCTTTGCTTTCAGACTCAAAAATTCTCTTTTGCTTTCCGGGTTCTGCTGATAAATCCTAGGAGAGAAATGCTCCGTGCATTTCACAGGCATAGAAATGAGATCCATCATTAAACAAAAGTGTCAGTAGCTCCCCCATAGCTGAACCTGACAAGATATGCGTAATAATCTGTTTTCCCTATGCTTTTGAGACTCATTAAAGATGGAGATTCGTTTTCTGATACATTAGCTCTTCTTTCTGTATGTTGTAAGAAACTATTTAGTTATTAACCTAGTCTCTAATTATAAGACAGTACTAACGGAAAAATGTAACTAAAAAAATGCTACACAGTACACTTTTGTTATAGGTCATTAAATGGTTTGAACTTATTTACATCCAGTCGTTTGCTCTCAGCAGCTCAAGTATTCAAACTTGGGAATCCTTGGCTGCTATACAGCTCACTGAATTTTCATAATATAACCCTCTCCTCTTTAATGCAAAATATCCTAAAAGAATCTTCCATCAGAAACCACTTTAACAAAACCTAAGGAATTTGGGTGGTTCAACAAATAAATAGTTCTGTTCCGCAGGGAGTGAAGTTAACGTCCAGCCTCAAGTCTAAATTAAATGAGCTTGATCGTATCTCCCCAGTCTCTTGTGAACAGCAGTCCAGAATACTGAGCTGTATGAATAATTCCACCGTTCGGTGTGATTGATAGTCTTGGCTCAGGAGAGTCCTAGAATTGAACTAACAACGGCACTAAATTGTATCGCATCTTTAAAGGAGATAGCCCTGTTTAGTGAGGGCCCAGTTACACGACAGGGGCATGTTAACTAACGTGCACCATCCTCAGCCTGCGACTAGATAGAGGACGGCTTCCAGCTCTGCTGCTGGGGTCATCTCTGAATCAGGTTGTGCAGCTCCAACTGCACGGAATGATCTATTTGCTTCTCTGGGGCTGCCTCTAGCTTCTACTTTTTTTGTGTGATATTATATCTACTGATAAATATGTGATTTTTTTCTTGCTAAATAATTTGTCTCTTGCAGTGTTAATGTCTGTATTTCAAATACATAAGAATACTCCTATGGCTGTAGTCCACGTGCATTCTTCGGCGTCCAAAAATTCATTGCATTTATTTACCTGCTATTTGGCCATTTTAAAAAAATATTTTAAAGTGATGAAACCTGGGGTTTCAATGGACTTTTCTTCTTTAATTTAAAGAACCGGGAATGTCATAACTGCATTGAAAATATACTTTCCTTATAACCTGTACTTAGTCAGTTGTGTTTATTGCCTTTTGGGCTCTGTCATAACAGTAGTTAAGGAGGGCCTCCAACAGAAATAAAAATTAAAAGTATAGTTTTAGCAATCAGTATTCCTTTAATATTTTAGAATTCTTATTAAGCTTTCACAGAATGACATCTACTCACAATTTTCAGGCTTAATTAAATTCCTTAAATGATATAGAAGGAGTTTCTTTTGAGTATACAGTATGTAAATGAGTCAGTGGAAGAAAAATAATTTAAAAGATAATAAAATGAAATAATTATTTCTAAATAAAATGAACTTTTTTCCTGAAAGGCAGCATAAAACAATAACTTTTATGTGGAAAAATAGAAAATTTAAGGTAAATTGCTCCCAAGAATGTTAGGGCTTAAATGACCTTGAGATTATTCTCTGACTAACTGTCAAGCTAACATATCAGACAGTGGTGATTTTTCTCTGGAACTGTCTAGAACTGCAATAGTACTTGACTGACAGAGCTTTCTCTCTCTCTGAGCCTCTCTCTCTCTCCTTTATTGTTCCACTACCAAATGTCAATCATCCACGATTAAACAGGAAAGAATGATGGCACATTCTATTCTCAAACATAAACTCACTTTTTTCACTAACTGTAGACTTTATGGTGCATAGATAGGCTGTGGGTTTGTTTTGCTACTACACACAGGCCGAAAACCGGAAATTGAAAATAATATATGAACTTTTTGATGCTACCCTTAAAAATTCTATTAATAATAAAGGTCAATAAAGGTGAAATATTACTATAGAATACCAATTTTATTTGAAAAAATTCTAATATAGAACTAAATAGCTGTAACATCAATATTTTTCACATAATTTTTATTTACTAATTGAAAAGTAACTAAAACAATGTAACTAATAATTGCTTTTCCTGTGGATAAGTGTATCAAAAAGTAACTTTCATCTTTACAAAGTGTGCATTCCTATTATATGTTATAGTATAATCTCACAAGTTAGAGATTAAGGGTTTCTTTCACAAGTGTTGGTACTAAACATCTCAAAGCAGTAGTCTATCGTGATGTATTTTAAATTAATTTTCAGTTGCATTAGAAAGAGAATGATGACTTGGTTATTTAGTTGTCACACTGATAAAGCAAGTATTTTAAAATTTCTGGCTTTCATGCTTAACATGAGAAATATAGGTAATATGTATACATTTATCTTAATCTTCCCTTTCATAAACTTACAAGCTGGAAAAAAAAAAAGCTACAAAATTTCCTTATTTTTTGAATAACCCTGAGTTTCTCAATTTAGAATTGATCACCCAAAATAGTTAAACATTATTTCTATAATTGTGCAAACTTTTAACCTCAAACACTAGATCATTATAGCAGTGTTTCTGGCATTCGGTGCTACGTAACGTTTCCCACTAATTAATCTGGAGTGATTTTCTTCACACCTTATTAGCATTCATTTATTATCTCAACAATTTTTGAAGTCTATGTATTAAGCATTGTGCTGAAATGAATGAAACCGTATGGGTGAATAAAAATCTCATGTCAAAAAAAAGAAATTAAAAAAGAAATCTCTTGTCAAGTAGCTTATAGGTGAGTATAGGAAGATAGAAAGAGAAATCAAATAAATGCAGTGTTTTAGTAAGTGTATTTTTTTTACCCTAACCCTGCAAATTGGTTCTTATGGTACTTTGTAGAGATAATTGTTGACTACTCATGTCATAGCTGGTTTTGCCATTTCATATGTTAAGGATTAACCTGACATTCTAACTGATAAAACTAGCAAAAACTGGTAATTTACCCATCACGACAAATCAACTGGAGACCAACAGCATCTGCTACTGCTGGGTCATTAGAAATATATCAGCCTTTGTGTAAACATAACCAATAATCCTTGTTCCATTTCCATTTGATTTAAAAATTAAATTATTTTGACATTGCCTGTAGTTACTCACACTTAAAGGAAAGAAAGCCTTTCCAGAGAGAAAGAAAAGCAGTAAGTAAAAGCAAAATGGAGAGTTGGCTGGGTGGGTAAGGTGGATGGGGGTTCATAAACAGGAAAAAAGGGAAAGTATTTCAAATTCCCTTGGCAGTCTAGAAATCTGTTTTAATATTCCATTTATATTTTCTGGGAATACTTAGAAATGGTATGTTATTTATTTATGACACTGAGCCTGTCACAAAGTTCCAAGATGCACTGCAAAACATCCTTCTCATTCTAGTTGGAGCAGAGGTAGAGTTACAGTCTTGGAAATGCACATGTGAGGTCTAGGCTGAACCACACCCCGAGACTTTCCATTTTGCCCGTGATCTCTACTGCTTCCCTTGCTTTCCAGGCCTTCTGTCTGCCCGGTTGGTGACAGCACGGTTTGTGTAGATACTCAGGTTCATGAGGAGGCAGAGGAACCCTGGAAGACATCAAGGCTTCTCTCTCCTGCTCTTTTCCCTTTGCTACGAGCACAGTGCCAGCACGCACTGTGGCTCCGACTTAGTCCACTATTCAAACCATCTATGTCTCACGTTAAAGCTTAAGATAAAGTGGAAGGCAACGCCAGTGGAATAGCCAGACATATTTACATAGTGCATACTGAGAATCAAAGAAAATAGCATCAGGTTTTAGAGAAAGGCAGAGACCCTAGACACCAGTTATGGGGTTGCATC
The DNA here is from genome assembly GCF_028021215.1 of Eschrichtius robustus. Taxonomy (NCBI): domain Eukaryota; kingdom Metazoa; phylum Chordata; class Mammalia; order Artiodactyla; family Eschrichtiidae; genus Eschrichtius; species Eschrichtius robustus. Next base: position 5,688,250 of record NC_090832.1, on the reverse strand, counting down.
ATGATGTTTTCAGCACAAGATTCCCAGTAGGTAGGGATCAATCTCTTTTATCAGCATGTTCTTGTAAGTATTTTGTGATATTTTCCTTTTAACCACCCTAAATTGTCAAATTACTCTTAATCAGCTTCACATCAATAAACAGCATTGTCCCCCTTTACCAGGTTGTTAATATAAAATGTCTTCAGTCAATCCAATGTTATTATGTTAGTTTCCTAGGGCTGCTGTAACAAAGTACTACAGACTGTGCAGCTTAAACAACAGAAGTTTATTGTCTCACAGCTCTGGAGGCCAGAAGTCTCCAGAGATCAAGATGTTGGCAGGGCCATGCTCCCTCTGAAACCCATAGGGGAGGATCCTTCCTGGCCTTTTCCAGCCTCTGGTGGCCCCAGACATTCCGTGGCTTCTGGCAACACCTCTCCAGTCTTCACATGGCATTCTCCCTGTGTCTCTTCATATAGTCCTCCTTCTAAGTGTGTTCATCTCTGTATCGAAACGTCCCCTTTTTATAAGGACACCAGTCATATTGGTTTAGGACCTACCCTCATGACCTCATCTTGACTTGACTACATCTGCAAAGGCTAATTCTAAATAAGGTCACATTCTAAGGTACTATGGAAACAGTTTAACTCCTAATAGCTATCCAAGTTGTTTAAATTAGTTTTCTTCTTTATTTCACCAATAGAGGTTTATTAAATTTTTAATGTAGATTTTGGGTGGATCTCCAATGACGCTTTTAGAAATACAACTATTTAACCTTTTTGCAGTGAAAGGTGAAAAAACAAACATAAGAAGCAGTGATTCAAAGACAGTTTCTGCTGTCAGACTTGGGCTCAAATCTCATTTCTGCTCCTCACTAGCAGTGTGACCTTGGGCTTAGCCTTTCTTGAGTCTCAGTGTCCTCATCTGCTAAATGGGAGAATGTTCCTCACCTTGAAAGGTAAAGGAATTAAGTTACTTGATCTAGTTAAATACTTAGCATAGTATCTTGCAGGTAGTCAATACTCTATTACTCTTAAGATTATTGATATCTATTGTCTCTTGGTTTCTGGCAAAACCTTTAGTTTCAGTAGAATATAAAAATATGCCCTGTGAGGTACTCTCTTATAGTTCCACTTTCTTCCCGTGTAAATGTAGGCATTACATCCTGCTCACTGAGCCATGGATAGGCAAAGCAGAATCTCACCTTGTCACCCGTCCCCCTTCCGGTGGCAGCAGGTGGCTTCCTTGGGCATAGACTGGAACTGGAAGGCTGGGAAAACTCAGTACTGAGCACTGCAGGCCCAGAGGGGTAGAGGAACCCAGGATATCGGAAACTCAAGGATGGAGGCAGCAGGTATGGGAAATGGAGATAGTTAGGGTGGCCAGAGGTCATGAATCCAAGGGGTCAGAAATAGGCATCCAGAAGTACCTGTTACCAGACAGAGGGTGAGCCTGATCTTGCCGTGGTGGAGGCCCTGGGCCTTGCAAGAAAGGTGCTTGCAAGAAATAATTGCTGGAAATGTAAAGCCATTTGATTTTAGGCGTAATCGAGTATGGGTAGGGCAGAAGACAGACATTCTCGAAAGGCTTCTAAGCGGCACTGCAAGAGCTGTGCTTTTCATCATCAACCATCACCTGGCCTGAGGCACAAAATTTGAGGAAGAATGAGGTGGCAACCTCTATGGTTTGATTTCAGAGATATTATACAGGTCCTGAGAGACCCACTAAGCCTTTCTTACCTCTTAACTGATGTTCTCAAGTTCCAAACATTTAAAATATTTCCGCTGGTTGATATTCTAAACCTACCCTTGTGGAAACCCCTTTAATCTGTTATTAATCATTTATTCCAAATATGGGTTTACATCATTAAAGAGCAAGTTTTGACAAGGAGTGGGAGCATGAAGGTAAGTGGCATCTGAATTAGGAGCAACCCCAGTGCAGGGGAAGGGCCCACACATCCCCGACGTTATCTTCTGATCAGGGGCAGTCCAGACAGAAGATCAGGGACAGAGACTTGCTGCCTTCCTTGGGCCATAAAAACAATATTATAAATATTGGTTATGCTATTACGTAGCATACAAAAGCCATTGTGAATATTTGTGCAGCTAAAATACAACACATTTACTGTAAAAACCAGAAAAAACAAAAACTTGTCAAAGGTTCAGTAACCTCTTCTCCATCACCCAGTGACAAATGTCAATTAAGTCACCTGGTCGTTGGCTGTACAGAACCATGGTTCCAACATTTGCAACGGGTCAATCTGTTAGCGTCATGTGTATTTCTTAAGGTGAAAGGGCATTGTGTTTATTTTTTCTTGGGTCTTATTTTAATTTATTTGTTTACTTATCTTTTTGTCCAACATCCATATGAAAGAGGATCACTTGAAAAGATTTTCCTTTCAAAATCAAGAAGCAAAGAACTTTAGTTCATTTTATCTATTGAGTTAGGAAAATGTAAAATTTAATTGTGAAGGACATATGTCAAGCCACAATCCCACTAAACAGAGATGAAAATATAAATAAGCTGTAAGTAGACCCCCCAGTCATTTGCTAAAGAAACAGGCCACATATACTACTCTGGGTGTCAGAGAAGGCAAGATAAAATTTACTTGGAATTTCTATGGAAGGTATTTTAATTTCATTAGTAAAGGTATTGAAAAATGTTTGCTACTGATATAACACATATTTATGCTTTAGTGAGAAGGGAAAGCCTTTGAAATCCTGAGAATAACCAGATTTTTAACTGAATGAGTCCCCTAGATATCCTCCAGAACTTTAAGCAAAGAAACTAAATTAATAAAACAAACAGCCATTAATTAGACTGGTGTGGTTCACGGACTATTTGGAGCTTTGATGGTGGTGCTTTGTAAATCTAGCTAGCAAAAGGTTTTAAAAAGTATGCTAGTCTCAAGATTAACTCTACTTTATGAAAAAGAATGAATTTCAAATATTCATATCCCATATTAATATTTAAATATTCATTTAAAAACCCATTTTAAAAATAGCTCAGTTTAGGATTTTTTACAACATCTCTCATTTGTATGACAGACTGTTGCCCACAATGGCTCATATATAATTCTTAAAATGGAAACTGTGAAATTCCCAAGCACACCTGATGTGTGTTTATGTATTCCTACCTCCAGCTGCATTGCATTTGGTACGTCCTCTGAATGACCTGAACCATGGTGGTCCTTTTTGTTGTAGCATCTGCCCCATTTATCCATGGTCAAACGTGTTGCTTTGCTTTTAACATTCACTGAAAAAATATTTATTTGAGTTCCTACAACAGGTTGGACACAGTCTTGACTCGAGTTGCTTCAGTAAACAGAAGTCGAAGTCCTCTGTTTGTGGAGCTTAGGCCTGTGGAGGCTGACAGTACATGAAATGCATAAGGATTTTATGGAGTGTGTTGGAAGGTGATAATTGCCAAAAGGTCAACCAGAGAAGGGGGATGAGGAGTTCAGGGCTGGAGCGGGGGGCAGGCCTAACAAAACTAGAGTGAACAGGGGCCGTACCACTGAGAAGGTAACATTTGAGCACAGAGAGGGGGTCTGGTAAGTCCATGAAGAGGATGGAGTCCAGTGTCCCTGGTGGTGTCCCTGGTGGGGAGTCAGTGAGGGGGAAAATGACAGGTGTGGTCAGCAAGGTCACAGGGCCAGATCCTTTGGGCCTTGCAGGCCATTGTAAGGACTGAATGATAAGGGGAGGAGATAATGGAGGGTTTGCGTGGAGGAATAACTCTATCTGACTCATGTTTTAGGGAGAGCCTTCTGCTGCTGTGCTGAGAAGAGATCGTAAGGGAATAAGTGTAGGAACAGGGAGGCTAGTTAGGAGGCAGACATGTTAACACAGGAGAGAGTTGATGGACCAGGGTGGGAATGGAGCAGGTGGTGAGATGTGTTGGGGTCCTGGACTTCTCTGGCTGTTCCAACAGTATAATGAAATGGAGCACTCAGTACGTATGCACCTGGCCATAACTGTACAAACTCACAATTCCTTGTGTTTGTAACTTACCCTGTACCTTTATACGGATCCACCTGCACACCAGGAACAAGTGCCCAATAAAACCCAGGAACATTTCAGTTCTGTTTGTGGCTATCACCCAGAACCTAATCACTTCAACTCTACTTGCTTTTGTTCTCTGCAGAGTTCTAATTTCCCCCAGGTTTCTAACGCTTCAGCTCTGTTAGTGGATTCAACAACTGAATTTTGCTAGCTGGTTTCTGGCCTTCTGTGTCCACAGGGTATCCCACCAGGCTCAGCAGGCACTCACCTCTGCCGGGTGGGCAGGTACTAAAGTTTGCTTCTGAAGGTCACAGCTGGGGCTGACTAGAGTGAGGATAGTTCAGGAGTTGAGAAAACCAGAGAGCAGAGCCAGCCAAATGCAATTGTCAAATCCAAAGATTTGGGCCAAAAATGGGAGTTAAGTCTTCAGGTTAAGAAGTTGAAAACAAAATGATACAGTCAGGAAATGAGAGCCAGTGAGGGAAGGAAGTGAGCAGTTCAGGAATAATTTCCGTGAGTACAGCTGGAGAGCCGGGGGTTGGCATGAATCAGCCACCAGGCACCTACTGCATGGGGGTCAGGCAGGCTTTAAAGCTTGGCCCTGTCTGCATATGTCAGACATAATAATTGAATTTATCTTAACCTTGTTTGTGATCCCAAGGGTTAGGTTTAGAGAACACAGTATCCTTCTTAGTTTTTCAGGGTGATTTTGGTCACTAGTGGCAAACTCCTAACTCAAATTGCTTTAAATAAGAAAAAACAATTTATTGGCTAACATAACTAAAAAGTGCAGGGATGGCATCGCTTCTGGCACAGCTGGATCCGGAGACAAACAGCACCATGAATGCTCAGTCTCTTTTTCCATTGCTCAGGTACTTTCTTTGGTGTTGGCTTCATTCTCAGGCTACTTAGCAACCCCATTAGGAGGAGGGTTTCTCTTTCCCAGCAGTTAAAGCCAAAATTTAGCATGCAGCACATTAGCCTAGTTTAGGCCGTGTGCCCATACCATAATCAATTCCTATGGCCTAGGGAGATAGAATAACTTTTTGGATTGCATACTTCCCTTGCTGTTTGAATTTTTGCTGTCACTCATATACCTGTGAGTTTATTCACGACATGGTACGTAGATGTACACAAATGAGAGAAGAAGGAAGCTGCAGTGTTTCCATCCATGGGCAGCGTGAAAGCTGCTCATGAGCTTCTCAGGATGTGTCATCCCTGTCATGTTCACAGTCTCAGGGCTTGCCGGTAGCATGTTGACTGTTCAGGGTGTTAAGTAAACTTTCTGAGGGAAGAATGAGATTCCCCCAGATCCTGATTGTCTCACGAGTGATTGCAAAGTACCCAGCCCCACCCTAAGGGTGCCACAGCGTGACTGCAAGTGAGGTTGACCTCACGATTAAACACAGCCTAGGGTTTCTACTATCGTGGTTGTATTCGTGACTCACAAATCTGTGCTTCTGCCAGAGCTACAGATCCTTTTATTTTCCTGCATCCTGGCCTTTTTAGTCCAGTGGTTGCATGGGCAACTTGAACTCAACTCCTCTGGCACCAAATTCCTCATCCTGTCTTCTTCACCACTCCTGATTCCACCATACCCCGCTCCATATCTAATCTTCTTCTCATTTCCCCATTTGTGTTGATAGCCCCCCTCTGCCTTGCCACCCAAGCCTTGAGGCTCCTTCACCATCCCCATCTCAATCCACTAGCTCTCCAATCAGACCTGCCCCTGAACTGGAATGCTCCATCTGAGGTGAGAGGCCGACTGCATATTCCCTACTTAAGATGCTCTAGTGACTCTCCCTTTCTTACAAGTCAAGGCCCAGATTCCTCCGTGGAGCCTCCCAGGCTCTCTGCGCTGGCCCCTACCTACCTCTCAGTCTTTGCTCCCACTGCGTTTCCTGAGCACCCGTTTAGTGCTCCAAGCTTACATGGTTTGCCGTTCCTGAACCAACATGATCTACACCTTTGCTCACTCTCCTATTCGACATTGAATCCCCTTTCTTCTTTCGCCTGAGTGATGAACATCTGCCTATTCTTCTGCCAAGGCCCAGGCTCTATGAACCCTTTCCTGGTCCTACCGGGTTTAGCACTCTGTCTCCTGTGGACCCCACCTCAACCGGGCCCCTCTCTCCAGCCTCTGCAGCACGTTAGTGATTTTTATCCATCTCCACGCCCAGTTCCGCTTAGCAGGCTCTAAGCCTCATCGAAGGCAGAGGCCATATCTTACTGAGGTTGTAAAAGCAGAGGCATGCTTTTACCCTCAGTGGCTAACATTAATGAGCATTGAATAAATGTTTTAAGGGGAAGGAATGAGTGAGTTTGTTTTTCTGAGGAAGTTGTTGACACCACTCTTTCCTCTGAAGGTGTGGCTAACGTGCTTGCACTGAAGGCTAAATATGTGTGTTGGAAGTGGGAGTGGGGAGGCAAAGGACAGTCACTGGGGATGAGGTGGATGGCACACCTGAGCAGAGTTCCTGGCCATGACCATGCCCGTGCTCGGAGTGAATATGCCTTCTCATCTCACAATTAGGACACTGTGATTAGAAGACCTCAGGAGTCCCTCTGAGGGCTAGCATACTGTTTATAGAGCTTTATTAGTTTAAATGATACCAGTTTGCTACAATAAAATGAAGATGTCTAGGGAAGCACTGGATAAAAGTCAGACTGGGGCAAAACATAGTTACAGAAAGAAAGACAGATTTTCTATAATGAGCTGCTTATAAAAACCACCAAGATACTTGTTTTGGCAGGTGAAGACAGGTGGGGGAATTTAAAGTATGAAAGATCACATTTGTTTAGGGACTGTAGTTCTTAATGACTAATCCTGTGTAACAAAAGATTCTCCAAGAGGTGATTATATCAGTTATTAAAAGACGTTCATGTCTTGGGTGTGCAAATATCAAAGCGTGGAATTTCTAATCTCTCATTCTGCGATGTTAAAATTGTAAGGTGCCAATAAAACTCTTGTGGATCACAAATATATTGTGTGGAATTTTCAGCTCAAAATAATATGAACATAGTGACATAGAATTTACAACAAGAATTAACATTTAAATATATGTGCATGAGTATATTTGTGTATATATAGGTATCTATATTTATAGATAACTATGTATATGTACATACGTACTCTTATGCACCTTGAACAATTTTTACTGACCTTGAAATTCAGCAGTCTCAAGACTGTTTTCCATATTAGAGAACTCTATCCAGTCCTGCATATTTTCAGCATTTTTATGTTCCTACTATATTTCATTGCAGTTGTAATATGTCAGTTATATCATGAGTTGAAACTACATACAGAGTCACTTTTATAACATTGTTTCAACCTAGTTAGTAATTCCCTGTGGGAAAAAACTCTTGTATTCCACATCCTTGTCAACCCATAGAGACTAGTGAGATATCTTGCCAGGAGGAGCTGGAACTCAATAAATATTTATTTAATGAATTGTTGGAAAACAAATAGATAAACACAGCAGTAATCTACTAGCAGACTAGTAATTTTGGAACACAAGATAGTGAAAATAGGAGAGAGCATGTATTACAGTGGTTAAAATCCTGGGCCATAGAATCAGGCCTGATTTCACATCTCAGCTCTGCCATTTACAAGGTAAATAACTTTGGGCAAATTACTTAATCTCATTAAAGCTCAGTTTTCTTATCTATAAAACAAGTGAATTTCTCTGAAGGTAAAATGAGATAATGCTTAGCAAAATGTTCAGCACACAGGAAACTCTGATTACTTTTACTGTTTTTATGTAAAGTAATAATCACAAAAATATTAAATTAATGCTATCACATAGGCCTCCGTTTTGTTAGTCATTGGCAGTTTCACTGAAAGATGTGATTTTAGAAACTGCTAAAGGGAAGATCTAAAGTTCTGAGGGGGAGCATTCTGGAGTGGTGTGTGGCTAGTGAAGTTTGGAGGCATGGACTTGGAGTAATCAGCAGGTTTTCTGGCCACCTGAGGACTTCAAAGCATGGAGCATTTAACTTGGACTTGAATGCATTGGGAGGTCAAAACTGAGCCCTTGGAAGGGGGAAATCATGGCCAATTGCAAATGTAGAAAAGTAACTTTACCATATGCAGTAAGGAATGAGGGAAGAGAAGACAGTTTTTGAGGCAAGGTCTTGAGCTAAGATTAGGAAGTGACCCACCAGGTGAACAAGGGGTCAGAATTATGGGTTTAGACATCAAAAAATGGCAGGAATTGGTATCTCAGGAGGTGACACCTTCACAAGGAGTTTCCCTCTGTGAAATTCTCCGGGTGCTTTGAATACTTCTGAATTTGAATACCTCACTTGGTCCTGTGATTATTTATCTCTTGTTGCCTCCCTCTCTAGAGAGTGTGGTAGAACAGGGGAACCACTGAGTTGTGATTTGGAAGTGTGTCCAGTGGAGCTGGAGGTGAAGATGGAAGTGCTCAAGGACTCACAGCTGGGGTGGGGTAGGGTGGGAAGCAGGTATAGAAAAAAACGGTCACATCAATGATTAGACATTATCCCTCTGGGGAGCCCAGAAAGATTGTGAAAGCATGGGCATGATATGAGCATAATTGCACTTAGAAATATCTCCCTGATAGTGTCATGGAAGATGAATGGGAAAGACTGATGGAGAGGGAACAGAAAAAGAGTTTTTTAAGTCTTCAGGTCAGAGGTGAGGAATGCCTGTTCCAAGGTGCTGGTGAGGGAAAGGAGAGCAAGGAGTGGATGACAGTGATGGTTAGGAGGTGGAGTTCACAGATACCAAACCAGGTCTAGCTTCAGATAAATTTGTAGGTTTGGTAGAAAGAAGAGAAGGGATTTATACCCACTGACCTCTTCTTTTTATCTCCTTCTGAAGTAGAAAGCAAAGGCATCTCCTGAAAATCAGGAGGCAAAATGGACTGGTGGGTGTGAGGTTGTAGGGAAAGTTTGGGACGGGAGAGGGAAAGCATCCGAATCACCTAAGAGAAGAGTCATGTAGCTCTGATAAGCAGACTTGCACGGTTTCCCCTGCTGCCTGAGTTAAGGAGCAAAGCAAGTGGAAGGTTGGGTTGATCTAGGTTTGGGGATTTGCAGAGAATGTCAGGGAAGGATATGATCTGGCTAAGCAGGTGTTCAGTATTTGTTGGATGAATAAATACTCTTGGACACCATGGAAAGGAGTTTATTAGGAGATATTATACAAGAAAGTAAAAATCTACAAACAAGTAAATAATCTTATTTCCTAAGACATCCCTTATTCAGGAAGGCCTTATGTGACCCCCAAGTAGGTTCCCTTCTACCTTGTATTCCCAGTGGTACCTGTCGCCTTCTTTTGGAGGCATTTCGCTTACTTGTAATCGATCAGTAGGTTATTCATGATGTCCACTTCCCCATTGGTCTTTCATCTCTGCTTTGTTGATTATTGTATTCTAAATGCTTACACATAGTAGCTGCTCAATAAATCTGCAGTGTTGGATACATATTTTAACTGAGGGAATGACATATTTTTAAATGTTTTGTTGCTTGATGGTCTCTCATAAGGTTTTGTGAATTGCTTTAGTTAGGAAGAAGAGTAACAAATTAAATTTCAAATGGTACTCCATTGGAATATAGGTTCTTTCTGGCTCATAGGGATGGGAATTTGTGTATTTATATCCAAATTGCATGGAAATTGCACAGTGATTAGATATACAAATACATATATCTAAAACTAGCTTCTGGGCAACCTAAATCTAGCTTCTATAATTATTGCACCTATCCTTGATGCTCTTTGTGGTTTCTCTTTTTTCCTCCCACGACACATTTTATTATAATAAGTGTTTCAAACTGGAAAATGCTCATAAGTGTCACAGGATGTGTTTTATTATAGAATTGAATGCTTGCATTAAGAACAGATGCTTGTTATTTGGGATTTGAAACGAAGAAATAGATATTTTGCTAGAATACATCTGGTAGAGGTTCTATTACTAAATCTGAAAAAAACAAACCACCGCCACCCTTTGCAGGTATCAAATGTGTATAGTCAGTGACGCATCTGACTTCTGAACACTTGCTCTAATATTTTCTATTGAAATCTGAAAGTGTGTTATTGAAAGTTAAACTGTTCTCTAGGTTGTCTACCTAATTTCATAGCTTAGTTTTATAGATATGAAACATGTCTCATCCACTATGTGGACTTCACATTTCAATTACATTTAGGCTTCTAACCAATGTATTTCTGGAGAATGCTGGCAAACTTTATTTTTTCTAATTATCTTTTTTAAATTCTAAAATGTAAACCATTTTTCTTAGCAATATAAAAATTTTCTTCGATAATGAGTCTATCAGATAAAACCAATCATAAATTAAAATTGGAATAGACTATGAATGCATACTTTGCAAAATAAATCACTGTTTACATTTAAAATATTCTATATTTCTTACTCTTAGACATGGAATATTATAAATATTTCTAAATGATATTTTTATTTAACTAATACTAATCTGTGGATTATTTATATGGTGACTTACACAGCACCTCTCTCTTCCTCTGTCAGGTTGGAGCTCAGACCATCATAACTAAGTAGGCAGAAGAATGTCTATGGCTTGCGTGTCTCTTTCTGTGCTTCTCAGAGTGTTTTTCTCTTTCTCTTTGTTAGAAAGCCAAATAAATTGAGGGATCTAGCACTGTTTGGGATTATCTAAATATGTGGTTCACCTTCATTGGACAGCACAGACTGTCCAAAATTAAATATACCCACATATACATTAGCCTGAAGTTTATTTTATGAAATTATAATGATGTTGTTATATAATTGACCTCATCAAGAATATTGTCAAAACAAAAGAAACCTGCACCTTTCTCCTTCACTGAAATATCGTGAGGATTAAAAAGACATTTGTAGTTAGATTGTGCAGTTCTTCCAGGAAATTCAAAGCAAGAACAAAATAGCACTTTCTTTTGAAAGGCACATGTTTTACTGTCAAACCAAACTTAAAGCAGTCAGAATGATACATTTTTATGAGTTATCTTCCATCGTTCTTAGACATGTCCAATTATTGATGTTCCAATGTGACAGAACTCTAGTAAATGAAGGAACCAAGTAGGTGGGAAAAACATTGTCACCCCACTTTCAATCAAGTACTAGAACACAGGTGTATAATATTCAAAGAAAAGAGAGCCAGAAGTCCAGGTTAGTATAAGTAAAAAGCTTAGAAAGAAATAATGGGCCAGAGTCTTACTCACCTATATCATCCTTATTCCCCAATTTTAAGTTAGACACTAATAAAAGTACAGTAACTAATTTTATTCACTCAAATAATATTTGTTATATTTTCATCTTGTAAACTTCAAAGTAAAGCTGTTTATTACTGATGCTGGTCAGGTACTCACGATAGAAAACCTGGAGTCCTCTTGGTTCCTTCTTTTCCCCTTACCCTCAAGCCATTAGTAAGCGATGGTGTTTTCTGTCTCCAGAATGTATCTCAAATCCAACCACTGCCCTCCATTTCCATTGCCACCATCGTCTCTTGTCTTGAACCCTGCAACTGACCCCTACTTGTCACTCCATCTTCTCTCTTGCCACCCTGCCCCCATCACCAAAAAACAAAAGTGAGCTTAAAATGTCGATCAGACCATGTCACTCCACTGCAATGACCTTTCATCATACTTATTTAAAAAACCAAACTCTTACCTGGACCCTGCCTGCCTCTCACTCTCCAAGTTCTATCCACTTTGGCGTTCAGTTCTTAAGAGCTCTTAGCTGTGTCCTACGTGAAGGCCTGGGAGCCTCTACGATGCCCCTCCTTCTGCATGAAAGGGCTGGCTCTTTCCCATTGTTTAGATCGCAACTTAAATGTTCCCCCTCCAAAAGGAAGAGGTCTTTGTCAGCCCTCTTAGTTGCAGTTAGTAGTTGCCATCTCCCTCCCCATTTTATAACCTCAGTTGAAATTTATTATGGTAAATGCTGTGAATTAAGCAGAAAGTGTCTGCTTTAGACCACTTATCACAAATTGCCATTATTTGTTTGCCTGTTTGTTGTATGTCTCCCTGAGAGAAAGCAAGCTCTCTGAGGGCAGGCAGCATGCCTGTGCTGTACTGTGTTTGCACACTGCATTATTGAATTAATGAGTGAATGGTCAGGTGAACAGTGCCAGTAAGCCAGGTATACTAGAAATTTATGAGCCTAACGTATTTGCATAAAATTGGTTGGATGTGAGGTTTAACAATGACCATTTAAACTGGATTTTTAGACTCTGCATGCAGCCTTCTCACGTGAGTTAGATTTTTAGTGAGGTGTGCCATGGTTTTCTCATCTGAAAGAAAAGAAGTGAGAGCAGATTATCACCAGGTACTCTTCCAACTCTGAGATCTTCAGCTGTTTTGGAGATATCCTCCAGTTTGTGCAGGTGCCACCTGCCCCAAAAGTGCCTCAAAACACCACGCGTGGCTAAGGAATAAATGAGAGAATAAGTGAGCACACTTTGCATAGAGTATCGGGGAAGAACCCATTGGTATTTCAGAGCTACATTTGGGGTATATAGTTAAGGTTCTGTAGAGCAGGTTATCTTGCAGTAGGCTGGCTGTATTGAACCTACAATGGCTCATCTCATCCCTATTGTCTTATTTGGCAAGAATCTCAGCTACCGGTGAAGAAAAGAGCTGTTTATCCATGTAGCCAGGGCAATAATGTTTATACGGTTTCAAAACTCATTTCTTCCTCCACTTATTTTCACCCGTAGCCACTTCCTCACCCAAGGAGAATCATGCCAAATGGATATCAGATTAAGAAAATGCTTCTCATTAGTTGTCTGTTCAGAACAATTTTGTAAGCAATCCTGGAGCATCCAGTAGTATCTTTTCACAGCCCTTCTTTATCTCTTGAAAGTTGTTGAGAGAGTTAAATAAGTTGCCTATCATTAATCCTTGTTCTGAACACTGTAAGTCAAAGGAATGAAACGCCTCTCATCACAATTCAGACCACAAACAGGTAAATATTACAACATAAAATAAAATTTAATACTGGCATTGCCCTGTCACCTAAGCCATATATTTTTCACTGAAGTAACCAACCAGAGGGTATCCTGGTGCTGTAATTCAATGATTGTTTCAGAGGCTGTGGGTTTTGTAAATACATTCCATTTTTAATCTCCCCATATTGAAAAACAAGTTTGGTTAAAGATGTGGATATCATTCTTACTTGATTATGAAAACTGATAGTTTTGATCTAGTCTCCACAACCATTCTGCAGTTTCACTTTGTATTGACAGTTTCCTTAACCCAAATTCAGGTTGTAAAGACTGAAATTTCTTCACTGTCACAGAGCATTCTCGGTGAAGGCTTTTATTTGCAAGTTGCATTTGACGTGAGTTTTAGAGAGGAAAGGTGGGTAAATAAAGCAGTGCACGAGGAGTAACAGGAACGAGTTCCTGTCTAGGGCCCTGATATTGATTTGTGGAGCCTCGTGTCATCCTGCCTATCTGGGCTGTAGCTCTGCCCTTTACAAAATATGGATTATGGGCCATATTGTCAATCTGTGTAACCTATGAAGTCACTCACTGTAGATAAAGAACCAGCAATGAGCCACTGCACCCTCTTCTCACAATAACAGCAGTATTATGAAGATCTGTAAGTGAGTGTTTACAGAGCTTCCCAAATGCCTAGGGAGGAAAGCAATGGTGAAACACAAAGAATTTATACACAACATAAAAGAGAAACCACTAAAATTTGGCAGCCTCAAGTTTCTCTGCAATCACCTTTCTTGAGATTGGAGATGCACGGTAGCTGTGCATCTTCCTCCAGAACCGTACCCTGGATCTCCAGAGGTGCACATAAACTGGGCAGTATTTTACTAGAAAATATTGGTCAGAAGAAACACAACCTGTTTCCAAAGTAAAATCTTACTGGATAAAGTTTTTAATATTACCAAAACCACAAACAATCATTCTTTTCCATACCAATATCACTAGGGCTTGTGGGGGTGGGTTACATGTGCCTCTGTTATCAAACCCCGCTGTGCCCACCTGTCATTAGGTCCAGGGAGAAGCTCCTACATTTCCCTGAATATTCCTGCATCTCTGAGGCCCCTGTAAAAGGCAGCTGCCCTGTATTTGTGCTGCCTTTTCTCTCTCCCTCTCTGTGTCTTGTCTGTACTGTAACCAGAGGACTCACAGTTTTCTTAAGGGACACATCTGTATTCCTCTTGCTGTGTGGCCACGTGTGGTCATGAGGGCTCTGGCTCCTATGTGGGGACAGGTCAGGATGACAAAAGGCAGAATGCTGGACCAGGAATCTACCTATCACAGATTTTAAGACCTTGGTGAGTCTCAAATTCTCAAGATTCAGGCTTCCTCATTTATAAGATGAAAAGATTGGATTAGGTGATCTTTGAGATCATTTCTACTTCTGCAGTGATTCGTTATAAAATAATATATGTCTCAGCCTCCTATAAAACGGCTGAGGAGTAAAGCTTCTTAAGGCCATTTATTCCTCTACCACCTGACTTGTGCACGAATGAGGTCTTAAAAGATTGCCTACTTCAGCCATCCGGTCCAGTCTGCTCCACATTTTTTTCTGACGTTTACTTCACTCAGTTGACTATTTATCATGATCATATCCTTCTTAGTCCACTATGATCTAAGTAAACTGTGCCCTCTCTGTTAATATCAGTATGGAATTACATATCCTTGCAACTTCATTGACCCAGCTTTATCTCTGTTATAAATCATGAACTAAATAGATCACTTCAGTTCATCCCCTGAACTTGCAGAAAATTGGACTTATCCATCGAGTCACCCTCACCCTCTGATTCCAGCTGGGCAGCATCCACTGAAGTATCAAATTCCTTCAGATTGGAAGATGAGGAGATCTCGTAACTCAGCTGCTGAACCTGGCTATCTCAGGCCAACTATACCTTCTTGAGATTCTAGAGAGTGATCACACAGCAAGCTGAAGAACTGTCTACTCAATATTTGGTGCAGTTTGAATGGTCTTCTATACCTAACACTCTATAATGGAAAACAATATGCTCTGATATATGAGAATCCTGAAATCATAATAGCTGCTATGCTGATTTTTTTAAATTTAAATGTTTATTATAGCATTTAGGAAACCCAACTGTTTATAAACAGATGGTAGCTTTGATAGATCAAGTTCTTTAATGTTTTATCTACCATATAATACTCACAAAGAAGCTGTGGCCTCAGGATTAAGGAATATTCCTAGGAAGGGTCCTCTACTCTAAAATGGATAAACTTACTTTTAAACCTGTAACATTGACAGAGAACAAAAATCTAGAACACAGACAACTTAGCATAGTTGCTAGTATGGTAAAATAATGTTAATGATGGTGATTGAGTGCCATGAGATTTTGAATGGGACTTGGCTGAAACACTTGATAAGTCAGGGTCTAGCCCCCCCGGAACCTGGCATTAGAGCTGACCGGTCATGGGACAGCAGACAGGTCATGCCCCTCTCTGGTCTCAGTCCTTTGGCTCTAAAAGTAGTAAAAGGGGATCTGCCCTAACTACTTCACATTGTTGACTTGAAATCCAAATGAGAGAATGGAAGTGAAAATTCTTTGCAAGTCTGATGAATTATTCTTATCTAATGAAAGGCCCTTTCCCATCTCATGCAACATAATTCTTCCGTTTGACTGCAGCTTATAGGACCAAATCTCAGGGGTCTCCAGTCGCTCCCCATCTTTGTAACTGAATGTCAGGTTGACAACTCCTACTATTGCTTTGTAGCAAGCCAAGCAATTATCTTGTTTGAAATTTTACATTGTCTTTAAAGTTGTTACTCTTCCTTCTTGAGATTCCTTCTGAGTTCTTTCCCACAGAATTAGATATTCCACAATTACCTACTTTTTTCAGGTTTTATTGAGCATATTTATGATGTAATAAACCATTGTTTCAATAAAGAGAGAAATTCAGTATTAGAAACTCATCAGTTACCCTGCTTTGCACAAAACATCAAGAATGACTTTGCGTGTGTGTGTGTGTGTGCGCGCGCGCGTGCACGTGTGTGTATGTATACATAATTACAAAGATGTACCTTTTGAACAACAGGAAAATAACCGTGGGAGTTCCATTGTTTAGGCAGAGGGGGTTAAATGGACAGCTTTCTTACAGTCAGGAGAGACTTAGATTTCAGGAAGAAAGAAAGAAAATGTAATAAGCCCCAAAGCTACAAGTTTACTCAGGTAATTTAAATATCCTTTAGTCATTATTTTCTAAATTTTCTCTCAGTCAGTTATCCTTTTTCATTTGAAATTTTAGTAGAAAGTTTGGAGAAGAATTTATTGTAACATTATAAAATAGTCACAAAAAAGTGCTGTACAGACTAACAAAGCTTGAAACTAAAGAGAAAGTTGCATGCATATAATGGAGCGCATGTTAAGTACTTTAGTTCTAATGTAACCATCATTTCTCACTGCAAATGTAGGGTGGATTGCCACAATATGCCACCCCGTAATGAACATAAGTGGTGCAGTGTTATAATTAAATAGCAAGCCATTTTTGTTTTTAAAATTTCAAATTTCCTGCCTTATTTTTTTCTGTTGACGTGCATCCTACTTCCTTAAATAATAATTTCCATAATAGCTAACACTTACATAATGCTTAGTGTATTTCTGAGAGCTTCTTGTTTAATCCTCGCAAGAATAGCCTTATGAGGTAGATATTATTATCTCCTTTTTATGAATGATAAACTGAGTAATAGAAAGATGAAGTCATTTGCCCATCTTATAACAAGTTAGTGACAAGTAGGACTTGAACCTGGCGATCACTCCCACAGTCCATGTCCTAGGCCATGCCTGTCAATCAGAGTTCGATAACTATGGCTGTTTGCTTTGGCTGGCTGTGACTGAGTCTTATAGAAATGAGGTCTCTGATACTCAAGGCCTGTTTTCTGCCTTTCGCTGAAAACTTAGAGAAAATACGTGGATCTGGTGGAATTTCAAGCGCGTCACTACAGCAATCTGAGCTGACTTTGTTATGTTCCCCTGCTCTCTTGTCTGGAGCATGCCTAGACTCAGCCCATGTGGGTTAAGAGACTGAAGATACACATTTAGGAGCTATAAACCAACAGATGGTGACTCAAGCCATAGGAGGGACCCAACTACATTCACATAAATTACTACTGTCATCTAAGCTTAGTTATCTTAGTAATAATTAAAACGTGATATTATAAATATATACATGTCCTGACATATGACAAATGAATAGCATGTATTAACCCTTGCTAAATTTAAAACATGTCTTAAAGTACAAGGTGGTATTGCAATAAGTACTGTAGAACTATATAAGAAAATTAATCATCTGCTCTTTACCAAAATTCACTTGTACAGGGTATCTGTTCTTTATGTTTTGTTTTATACTTTAAATGCAATAAAGTGTTTACAAAGCATAAAGCACTGTGCTCATTTTTCATGTTTTCCTTCAGCTTTTTCATTTATTTATTTTTGCTCTCTAAACCACTTTTCACGGCAGATAAGTTTGCTGACATACGGCATAATTATTCATTTTTTTCTCTCAGTTACTCAATTCTGCCCTACAATTTTTGTATATTAAAAATCAGCTTTGTTTAGTGTATCCTTCTTAATCACCTCAACATTTTTTTTTATTGATTTAGCTCTGTTTTTAGGACTAGTTGGTTCTAAAATATTTCAATTCAAATAAAATCTTTAGTAGGTCTTCCTTCCTTCCTTCCTTCATTCCTTCCTTCCTTCCTTCCTTCCTTTGTTCCTTCCTTCCACTACAAATGTTATTAAAGTCCTGCCATACGGAGTGCTGTGCTGTTGATACAAAGCTGTAAATTTACAAGCCTGCCCCTCAGGAGTTCCCACGTGCGGTGAGAAGAACAGACAGTGCTGTGAGAGCAGAGTGGAACAGGCGGCTAGAGATGGCCGTGTTTCTGAGACAGGATTTGAAGCATAGAGGTGTGCGGAAAGGCCATGGCTGTGCAGAGCAGGCTGAGCAGAGAGAAAGCACAGAGATGAAAAATATCGAGTGTATATTTGAGAAATCTTGAAACCACAAGGCAGTGAGCAATGCCTTGTAGTGAGAGATGGCAGCCAGGGGCACAAGACAAGCTTAAGAGGAGTGTTTTGGTTCCAGAATATGAAAGGCATTGGGTACAATGTTTAAAATTTAAATTTTATTCTGAATGTTTATAAGAGCTATTAGAGATTTTTAAACAGGGGAAGAAAACTGTTTTGTGTTTTAACAAAACTTTGGGAACAGTTCTAAGAATGAAGTTGAATAATACTAAAAGTTCTAGCCATGAGAACAGAATAAAATAGTTGTGTCATGGATGGAAAGAGGGAGAAGAGTTTGAGAGTTATTTTAAGGTAGAGTTGACAGGATGTTATAACTGATTAGAGTTGAGGGGGTAAGAAAGGTAGTTGAACATAGCCTTCAGGTCTCCAGATTGAATGACTTAGTAGATGGTGCTGTCCTTAACTATTAAGAGACATAGAAAGAAGAGGGTATGTACAAAGATGATTCATGTTTTAAAATGTTGAGAATGAATAGTAGTGAGGCATCCAGATTAAGATATCAGGTAAAAAATCTGGTGATAAAAGTCTGGAGGTGATCTTTGACATAACTCATACCAGTGTTTTCCTAGGTCAGTCTCCCAAGGCAATAGAAATAAAAGCAAAAATAAACAAATGGAACCTAATCAAACTTATAAACTTTCACAAAGCAAAGGAAACCATAAACAAAACAAAAAGATGACCTATGGACTGAGAGAAAATATTTGCAAATGATGTGACCAAAAAGGGTTTAATTTCCAAAATATACAAACAGCTCATACAACTCAATAACAAAAAAAAAAAAAAAAACAACCCAGTCAAAAAATGGGCAGAAGACCTAAATAGACATTTTTCCAAAGAATACATACAGATGGCCAATAGGCACATGAAAAGATGCTCAACATCGCTAAGTACTAGAGAAAGGCAAATCAAAACTACAGTGAGGTACCACCTCACATCTGTCAGAATGGCCATCATTACAAAGTCCACAAACAATAAATGTGGAGAAAAGGGAACCTTCCTACACTGTTGGTGGGAATGTAAATTGGTACAGCCACTATGGAAAACAGTATGGAGGTTCCTTAAAAAACTAAAAATAGAGTTGCCATAAGATCCAGCAATCCCACTCCTGGGTATATATTCAGAGAAAACTGTAATTCAAAAGGATACATGCACCCCAATGTTCAGAACAGCACTGTTTACAATAGCCAAGACATGGAAGCAACCTAAATGTCCATTGACAGATGAATGGATAAAGAAGATGTTGTATGTGTATATAATGGAATACTACACAGCCACAAAAAAGAATTAAATAATGCCACTTGCAGCAGTATGGACTGACCTAGAGATTATCATACTAAGTGAAGTAAATCAGAAAGAGAAAGACAAATACCATATGATATCACTTATATGTGGAATCTAAAATATGACACAAATGAACTTATTTATGAAACAGAAACAGACTCAAGGACATCGAAAACAAACTCATGTTTATCAAAGGGGAAAGGAGGTGGGGGAGGGATTAATTAGGAGTTTGGAATTAGCAGATATAAACTACTATATTTAAAATAGATAAACAACAAGGTCCTACTGTATAGCACAGGGAACTATATCCAATATCCTGTAACAAACCATAATTAAAAAGAATATATATGCACATATATATATGTAATATATATATAATGTATGTATAACTGAATCACTTTGCTGTACACCAGAAACTAACACCACATTGCAAATCGATTATACTTCAATTAAAAAAAAAGTCTGGAGGTGAGAAAGAGTGCTTAAAGCCAGGTTTGTAGCTATGGAAACTACTGGTGTCTTAGTCTACTCAGGCTGCTGTAACAAATTACAGTAGACTGGGTGGCTTAAAGGATGAACATTTGTTTCTCACAGTCCTGGAGGCTGGGAAGTCCAAGAGCATGGTACCAGCAGATTTGGTGTCAGGTGAGAAGCCTTTTCCTGGTTTTCAGAGCAGAGAGAGGAGGAAGCAAGTTCTCTTGGCTCTTCTTATAAGGCACTAATCCCATTCGTGAGGGCTCTTCTCTCATGACCTAATCGCCTCCAAAAGGCCCTATCTCCAAATACCATCATATCAGGGATTGGGATTTCCACATTTGAATTTTTGGGGGAGAGAGACCCAAACATTCAGTCTATAATAAGTGGCGTGTAAATGTTAGTTGAAGCCACAGGTAATGAAAAGCTGGCTTCTCAGAAAAAGAGCGTGAGTGTAAGATGAGAAAACCAAGTGTTGGTTCTGAGGGTGGCCAATGTTTTAAATTCAGAAAAAGGAGGAGGAGCAATTCATATAAACTGAGAAGAAGCAGTCAAGGAGGTAGGAGAACTTAAAGATGCTTTTTTTCAGAAATGAAAAAAAATGTTGAGATATAAGTATCAAATGCCTTAAAAAAATGAAATATGATAGAAACAAACAAAAAACTTATGTTTAATATAACCCAATAAAAATCAATTATTCATAAAGAAGTCAAGTCATTGATGCTAAAATTTGGAACAAGGCACATATGCCTGCTTTCATTTTTATTATTTAACATTATTTTAGAGACTAATGTAGTAAGTCAAGAAAATACAATATATGACATAAGTAATGAAGAGAAAAATTTTTATTATATGATTGCATCATATAACAACAACTGAAAAAAACGAGATATACAGTTAAATACTATTAGAAGTACCAAAACAATTTGGTTAGATGGATGTATAAAACAAATATACAAAAAAGTGCTTTTCTTATATCAACAACCAGTTGGAAATGAAAATGGGGGAAAATCACAAAAACTGAAGAACTATACAGTTCCTAAGAAAAATATAGCAAAAAAATTACAGGACTTAGGTAAAAAAAAAAACCAAAAAACTATAAATGTATTAAATAAACATAAATGTAATGGCATTTAGATTAAAAGAATATTTTTATATTAATATTAAGGCTTTTGTACAGCTAAAGTTACCTTAAATATAAAGATGAAGAATAGATCCAGAGAATATGTAATTGTAAACATTCGAGATACTATCACTAACATACAAATAGCTCCTTCAAATTGATAATAAAAAGGTATATGGCACGAATAAAAATAGACAAAAAATTTAAACAAGTAATAGGTAAACAAATGTAAATTGACATCCAAAAGTTGTTCTTCTAAACTAAAACTTAAGGGAACATAAATTAAACATACCAATGAGATATTATTTTCTGTCATTAATTCTGCAAATTTTTTAAAAAGTTCTGGTAATACCCAGTCCTAGCAATGGTGGGGCTGATATTTACCTGATAAGTTCAATATGACCCTTGTAATATTAGTATTTCACTTCATAAGTATTTGCTACCTTGAGCTCCCTTCCTCTCCTAGAACTCTATCCCCCACTTCTCTGACTGGTCAGACCCTTCCAACTTCAATATGCAGTAGATAGAAGGTTAATGCATGTCACCTGAATGTTCTTGAATGTTTTTGCCTGCTTGTTGTTAAATATTTAAAATATTATCCCTGGGCAAGGGTACAACAAAATGGGTATTTGCTAATACTGCAGGTAGGAATATGAATTGCTAAAACTTTTTGAAAAGTTATGTTACAATGTCTATTAATTTATTAACATTCCAATCACACTTTATTTTTTAATCCTATAGAAATAAAAACACTTGATTGTAATGATATGTGTATAAAGATGTTTATAACAGCCGTTTAAATACCCAAAACCATAAACAACATGAATGCTTATCAGTTAGAAAGTAGACAAATGAATTATAGTATATTTCTGCAATGGAATATTTTATAGTTATTTAAAATAATTAAATTCATGTGTACTGGGGACTTCCCTGGTGGCACAGTGGTTAAGAATCCGCCTGCCAGTGCAGGGGACACTGGTCCGGGAAGATCCCACATGCCACGGAGCAACTAAGCCCGTGCGCGTCAACTACTTAGCCTGTGCTCTAGAGCCCGCGAGCCACAACTACTGAGCCCACATGCCACAGCTACTGAAGCCCATGCACCCTAGAGCCCACGCACCGCAACCACTGAGCCCACACGCCGCAACTACTGAAGCCTGCGTGCCTAGAGCCCATGCTCTGCAACAAGAGAAGCCACCGCAATGAGAAGCCTGCAGACCGCAACAAAGAGTAGCCCCCGCTTGCCGCAACTAGAGAAAGCCCACGTGCAGCAGTGAAGACCCAACGCAGCCAAAAATAAAATAAATAAATAAATTTAAAAATTCATGTGTACTGACCTGGAAAGATGTCCATGGTGCATTGTTTAAAAATTAAAACAAAAATGTGTAGAGTTTGTACTTTTTGTTTAGAAGAATACCATTTTTATTTTAGAAAAAGAAGAAAACATCTCTGTTTGTCACTGTCTCTCTCAGTCTCTCTGTCTCTGTCTCTCTTTCTCACACACATACATGTGCACACACACAGTGTGAACATAAATCTGTATGGTGTGAGGGTTAAAATCTGTGGACAAATACATTCCCAGCTGTGGGAGGAATAAGTGCAAAGTGTTATGCAGGGTGTTAACTTTCTCTTCATACACCTCTGTATTTTTAGATTTCTCTAACGTGTACTCTATTTTTGCCCTTCCAAAAAAAATAAACAAATAAAGTAGAAAAGCAAGACAAAGAGGAGGCAAGAGAGTGCCATCCTTTAGAGTTGAATAGAGCATGACAAATTAAATACAAGTTATATTATTTGGTAGGAAAAGAAAGTCATAAAAATTTGCTTGTATTTAAAACTAACCAGTCTCCTCTAAAGCAATGATTTTTAGCATTTTTACGGATGAAGCACCCTTAGGAGAATGGGATGAAACTCCTTTCTCAGATAAATGTACATGAATTCTCAAATCCATAAGTTGCATATAATTGCATAGGTTTTATGAACAGCTGTTCTCAAGTCTTCTGATTAATTTTTAATTAAAAGCAATTGAAAATAAGTTAAAACAAATATTTCTTGATTATGTCCTGTTTTCTCATTGTTTTGATAATAACCTATTTTTAGCATCACCTAATTTCCTACGAAGAGTATGTTTATTTCACTATTAAAGATTTAGAATGAATTAAACCCAATCCCACCAGTATAGAATGCATTTACTCCCTTCTTAAATTTTCCACTTCAACCAAACCAGGTTATTCCCAAATTCCCCAAACACAATCTAAATTCTGGGAGTTTCTTTATTTGATCAACTCCTTGCCTCTGCCTAAAATAACCCTCTCACTACCCATCCCCCCAGCCATCTGACTGCTTTCTGTCTAAATCCTACCCACTCTTCTAGTCCCAGTTCCAATGTCATTTCTTTAATTAAATCTTCCTCTAGTCCATCAGCTGGAATGAAACTTGCTATCTGTGTGACCCCACAGTGCTTTGTTTTTATTTCCACCGTATTTCTTAGCACATCTATATAATGTTATGGTTAATTGCATAGATGGCTTGTCTTATCTACTGGCCTATTAGGTCCTTGAAAGTAGAACTCATATCTTGATCATTTTAGATCTGTTATAACACCTATCACAGGGCCTTGCAAATAGTAGGTCCCAATAAATGTCAAGTTGAATTGATTTTGCACTAACTTTGGTGGGAACCTGAAGCAGAATGGCTTTTTTGGCTTTGGATTTTTATAATGCAATTTTGCTGCTCTGTACAAATGTGTCTTAATCAATCTACACAAATAGTCCATAATTCTTACTTCTAGCTTTCAAATTATGCCTGCTGTTAGGTGATTCTAGTAAATGTCATTTATTTAATAAAAGAATAGTGAATGTTATTTTTTCTATTTTATTTATTTATCAGATAGTCCTCTTTAAAATAGTGCTAGTGAATTAAAATTACTTTAAAATTGTTTGATGTGATTTCATTTCTTATAAATTTGAAATTAATCTAGTTTTAATGTCACTTATGTACTTTCTGTTTTAAAGGTTTAGAAAGTTTACTTAAGTAATATAAATTAACAAGTATTAAGAGCTCCCCCCACTTACCCAGGGCTTTAAAGGCCTAAAATTGGCAAATAATATTTAGACCAGAAAAATAAAACTTAAAAAATTAAGAAAAAATAATAAACTGATAACATTTATATTTAGAAAGATTAAATGTCTGAGAGTTTTAGAAATCTATACAGTTAAATGGTGGCATTTAATAGCTGGTCAGTATAGTAGCTTCTTTCATTCAGCTAATTTATGATATTAAGAAGATTCAAGGTTTTCCCAATACAAGTTCCCATCAACATTTTGTGAAACACACACACACACACATACACACACATTTCCAATGTAATTACTGGCATAACTTTAATAATATTGCATACATATTTCACGTCATTAGGTCCCAATTACAAGTCTGTGCCTAATATTATCTAGTCAATTCCCCATTGTTTTATCTACTCCCTGAAAAATAAACATGAAAAGTTTTCATTCCTCTGGCTTTCAGCAAGGCAGTTGGGATCTAATTGCTTTCTTGCCTTACATTAAGAAAACATCTCAATAAGATGCTATCATGATGTTTTTCTATCAGGATCAAATTAGGTTGGTTCGAAGTGGGTCATAAATAAGGTAGAATTAGGGGAAACTATAATACTCTGGCTATATACATTCATTTGTTTGTTTAGAATCTCCAAGCATATTTGTATATTAATTGTTTTACTTTAGAAATATCTTATGAAATAACAACAAGGAAATATTATTTTAGCTACTCAAGCTTCAGAGAGAAACAAATGCAAAAGAGTACTTGGCTCATTTAAGATCTGACTTTGTTGACCTTGCATAAATTAAACTAAATATAGCTTTATAAACATTGCTAGGCATCAACTGTGGAGGACACTAAACCTGATACAAATAGTAGCAATAGATTGTTTTTAAAAACCTTAAAAAAGTGCACTACATCTACCTATAATAAAATATACTACAAAAAATGTGGCTATTGCTACAATAGAAATATAAATAAAATATATCATGAGAATAGAAAGCCGAAATGGGGAGCAATTATTTTTTGATTGAGGAAGGTTTTAAGGTAAATTTTACTAAGGAGTTGGGTTGGGCTTTGAAGCAGAGATTTTAACTGAATAAAGAGAAGGGATAGCACCCTCCCCCAAAATGAAATATTTAGGTAAAAATCTAATAAAATATGTACGAGATTTATATGTGGAAAACTACAAAAGTCTGATGAACAAAATCAAAGAACTAAATAAACAGAGATATTCCATGTTCATGGATAGGAAAACTCAATGTTGTCAAGATGTCAGTTCCTCCCAACTTGATCTACAGATTCAGTGTAATCCCAATCAAAACCTCAGCAAGTTATTTTATGGATATTGACAAACTGACTCTAAAGTTTATATAGAGAGGCAAAAGACACAGAATTGCCAACACAACATTGAAGAAGAACAAAGTTGGAAGACTAACACTACTCAACTTCAATAAATACTATAAAGCTATAGTAATGAAGACAGTGTGGTATTAGTGAAAAAAGTAAACAAATAAATCAATAGAACAGAATAGAGAGCCCAGAAATAGACCCCCCCCCACCCCATAAACATATCCAACTGATCTTTGACAAAGGAGCAAAACCAATACAATGGAGCAAAGATAGTCTATTTAACAAATGGTTTCAACCAGACATCCACAGGCAAAAAAAAAAAAAAAAAAAAATGAATCTAGACACAGACCTTACACTTTCCCCCCAAATCAACTCAAATGTATCATAGACTTATATGTAAATGCAAAGCTATAAAACTTCTACGAGATAATATAGGAAAAAAACCTAGATTACCTTGGGTATGGTGATGGCTTTTTAGATACAACACCAAAGGCACAATCCATGAAAGAAATAATTGATAAGCTGGACTTCATTAAAATCAAAACCTTCAGCTCTGCAAAAGACAATGTCAAGATCATGAGAAGACAAGCCGCAGACTGGGAGAAAATGTTTACAAAAGACACTCTGATAAAGGACTACTATCCAAACTATACAAATTACTTCTAAAATTCAACAATAAGAAAATAAACAACCTGGTTAAAAAATGGGCCAAATACCTGGGCACCTCATCAAAGAAGATATACAGGTGGCAAATAAGCATATGAAAAGATGTTCCACATCATATGTCATCAGGGAAATGAAAATTAAAACAATAATGAGATACCACTACACACCAATTAGAATGGCCAAAATCCAAAACACTGACAACAACAAATGCTGGTGAGCATGTGGAGCAATAAGAACTCTAATTCATTGCTTGTGGGAATGCAAAATGGGATAACCACTTTGGAAGACAGTTTGGCAGGCTCTTACAAACCTAAACATACTCTTGCCATATGAACTAGTAGTCACGATTCTTGTATTTACCCAAAGAAGTTGAAAATTAGGTCCACACAAAAACCTTCACATGGATGTTTATAGCAGTTTTAGTCATAATTACCAAAAGTTGGAAACAACCAAGGTATCCTTCAGTACGTGAATAGATAAACAAACTGTGGTACATTCTGACAATGGAATTTCATTCAGTGCTAAAAAGAAATGATCAAGCCATGAAAAGTAATGGAGGAATCTGAAATGCATATTACTAAGTGAAAGAAGCCAATCCGAAAAGGCTACCTACTACAAGATTCCAATTATATGACATTCTGTAAAAGGCAAAACTATGGAGACAATAAAAGGATCAGTGGTTGCCAGCGTACTGGGGGTGGGCAGGGGTCACTGGTGGAGCACAGAAGACTTTTAGGATGTGAAAATACTCTGTATGATACTCAGTGATAGATACATGTCATTATACATTTGTCTAAACCCATAGAGTGTACACCACCACGAGTGAGCCCTAATGTAAACTGTGGTCTTTGGGTGTTTATGATGTGTCCATGCAGGTTTGTCAGTTGTAAGAAGTGCGCCCTATAGTGAAGTATGTTGATAATGGGGAAGACTGTGCATGTGTGGGAACAGGGGACCATGAGAAATCTCTGTAGCACCTTCCTCTCGATTTTGCTGTGAACCTAAAACTACTCTTAAAAAATAAAGTTTTAAAAGTGAATAAAAAAAGAAAGGTCCATCTACGTAGGGACAGAGATAGGAACAAAATTACAGAGGTTTATTTGAAGGAAAAAGAACAGTTCAGCAGCTTGGAAGCTTGGATGCTGGAGCTGAGAAGGAGAGTAAGCAGTGAAGCTGGGAGGATGGATGGATCTGATGGATCTGTGTGTGAAAGGCCTTAGAATGGCAAGCGAAGGTGTTTAGGTTTAGTTTATAGGATATGAATGACCAGTCACCCAGCCGTCACCTGTTTGGCGAAGGGAAGTTGTAGGATCAGCTATGTCCTATGGAAGGTTCTATATAGCCATGACATGAAGGATAGATAGAAACAGATAATCTGTGTAAGAAAAATACTAGAATGAGATGCACCAAAATAGTGAAGTGGGACCTACCAAGAGGTGAGACTATTGGTGATTTTTTTATTTCTACATTACAGGGTTCAATACATTCCCCTAAGTATGTTTTAGTTATGCAATGAAAAAAATCAATAAACTTTTAAAGTAGCCCAATCAAGAGTAGACGTATCCTTGAACCTAGCAGCCATAGTGTGAATGCAGAGCAAGGGACAGACTCAGATTCAAGGCAGCACCTTGTTCTGATGTACATGGAGGATAAGAAAGATCTGAGGCAAAGATGATGCCACAGCCCTGACTCCTAAGCTGGTTAGATGGCGATGCTCGCAGTCACAACAGCAAAGGCAGGAGAAGAAGGGTAGTACGGGAGGAAACTAATATTTCATATTGAATTTGTTTACTTGGAGGGATACTTAGGAGAGCCAGAAGATGTATCTTAATGTCAGATGGAGATGAAAGCATTCAGTACTAACAAAGATACACTAAAACACCACTTTCTGTTCTCATGATGGAGGCAGTGAGAAGTAATTTGGTAATATGTTCATGTTCTTCAAAGCAAATATGGAAGATTCATTATGCACTTTGATCCAAAATGGGCAAAAAAATCATTATTTACAAAGATGTTCATTGTAGGATGTTGCCTAAAACAGAGAAACAGAAAGAGAGGAAAACAAAGCCTTCCCCCCAAAACAGGGGAAGGTTATTTAATTTTGTTTTAGTTAATTTTGGTGAATCCATTCAATGGAATGTTGCATAGCAATTACAAATAATATATTAATAAAAGAAGACACGTTAAGTTTTTAAAATAATGTATTGAAATTATATGCACAGTAGGACCTTGATCTTGTAAAATGTCATATAAATTAGACTAGAATAATTACATATCAAAGTATTAACAGTAATTATCTCAACTCTTGGTGGTAGTGTTATGCGTAATCCTACTGCCCTTTAACTTTTGTTTATTTTTCCATTTTTTTCTACCCAGAGCACATATTACTTTTATAACAAGAGGTTAAAAAGAAAAAAAAAATTAAAGAGAAAGAGTATGTGCTGAGAAATCAGGGCTAAAATGTGGATTTGAGAATCATCCATATGTAAGTAGTAGTGAAAGTCATGGCTAGTCAGTAAACTCCAGAGAGAGATTATGTTTTCTCTCTTTTTTTTTTTTTTTTTTAATAAATTTATTTATTTTGGGGTGTGTTGGGTCTTTGTTGCTGTGCGTGGGGTTTCTCTAGTGGCGGCGAGCAGGGGCTACTCTTCATCGCGGTGCACAGGCTTCTCATTGCGGTGGCTTCTCTTGTTGCAGAGCACGGGATCTAGGCACGAGGGCTTCAGTAGTTGTGGCTCACGGACTCTAGAGCGCAGGCTCAGTAGTTGTGGCGCACGGGCTTAGTTGCTCCGTGGCATGTGGGATCTTCCCGGACCAGGGATCGAACCCACGTCCCCTGCATTGACAGGCGGATTCTTAACCACTGCCCCACCAGGGAAGCCCTGTTTTCTCTCTTAATACCTGTTTAGTATATAGATTTTATACAATAAACTGAAACATTTTAATGATTCAGGTATATGTTTATCAAAGGTCAGTTAGAGCCTTAGGCCTTTGTCATGTTCAGATGTTCAAAGGAATGAACATAGTTTTTAAAATGATCTGATAAAGATAAAACTTGACATTAGTGTACAGCAATTCATTTTCTTACTTTCCTTCAGAAAATATGTCATGCTCAATTTTAATTTCAAGAAAATATAGAGCAAGTCTACATAAGACAAAAATACTAAAGGTTTGTTTGCCCTAAGATATGTTGTGCTCACTATAATTGGATTGTCAGTATGTGTCCGACATATGCTAATGGAATAGTGAGAAAGCCAAAATATGGTTTATTTGGTTACATTAGTCCTTTTTATAGTCAAACCAGCAATATTTATTTAGCTCCTACTTAGATGCTAGGAATGAAAACTTACAAAACAACACCACCCTGGCGCTTCAGCAACAGATGAAAACTACCAACAGAAGGCAACAAGTCGTGTGTTCCAATAAGTAGTAGAATAATGTTGGAAACTTGAGGAATGAAATGTCACTATGAGCCCACGGGTCCATGCAGACTTCATGAAGGAGGTGATGACTGGGCATGGACCTTGAAAGCAAGTTAGTCTTAAGAGAGAACTTCAGATAAACTCACTAGATTGTTCTTCGAAGTGGTAATTTCAATTTACATTCTAATCAGCCAGACATAAAGAGTCCCCACTGTTCCTCATGCTGGACAATGCTTGACACTGTCATAACTTTTAATCTACATTTGTCATGTTGGACATCTTTTCCTATATTTATTCAGCAATATATGTTTTCTCATCTATGAATTTCCCACTAATATCTTCTGCCCAATTTATCTGGAGTTGTTTATCTTTTTCTTATTGATTTGGAGGACTTCCTTTTTGTATTCTAAATGCTAATTCCTTGCTAGGAGAGACTTTTCTCTCCCTTCTTGGAGCCAGACTGCCTGAATCTCACACTCACTAAGAGCTTTAATTTTCTCTGAGCCAAGTAAAATTGGCATAATACTGTAACCTACCTAAAAGGGTTGTCGTGAAGACTAAATGAGTTAATATGTAAAGCATTGGGAAACCGTTCAGTACATCATAAGCACTAATTAAATGTGAGCCCTGCTTGTTGCAATTGTTATTGTTATCTCCCTCAAAGGTGAATTATTTCTAGCCCACCCTCTCACTGAGGGGGCCATCCTTTGGGAGTCATGGCTTTAAGCAGGAGTCTTCATTCCAAATCCCCAATTGTGTGGACCCAAGGACTTGTCTTCTGTCCTTGTGCCATCCAGGCGTCAGAACCCAAGTTCCTGGAGTGAGAATGCCTCCAGGAGAGTGTGGTCCGACCATCACATGGCTCACCTTTCCTTGATTCTCCTTTTTTTCTGGCCTTTGTTTTCTTAAAGAATGAATATGAATAGATATTTGTTATTATTTTTGCAACATTTCTAGTTTAAAAAAAATTTTAAGATGGAAGTTGTTCCTAAAATATTCAGTATGTCATATTGATGGATGTAGATGTCTTTTTCTAATTCTCTCTTGCAGTGTGGCATTTCTTTTCCTTATTTACAGAAATTCATTCTTTATTAACCGTATGAGATATTTTTCTCTCATATTGCAGGTATGCTTTTTTAGGTAGCAAAGTTTAATAGTAAAATCCAGCAATTTTTATGATTTCTGATTTATATTCATTTTTATACTATTTAAATTTTCTTGCTATACATCAATGAGACTAAATATCATTTAGAGTTGATTTTGGCACATGAAATCAATTAGGGAATCTAACAATGTTCCACCAAAGTGTCTAGTTAGTTGTCATGTCCTGTCTTACTGAGTAATCATTCCTTCCTTGATAGACAAGGCTCTAGATTTGGGAATTTGCAACAATTCTGTTGCCAGCTGTGTTTTGTAGTCCTCTTGCGGGCCACTGCCAACAGGAGGAAGCACCAGTCTGTTCTTTCTCACACCCAAATAGTAAGGTATTTGCTGTATTTCCTAACGAACAGAGATTCATATTGACAGAATAGGAAAAAATAGCATTTGTAATTAACTTGTGCAATCAGTCCAAAACCATATTTGACCTGAAATATCCAAATAATTAGGGTGGGAAGGGATTGTTCTGGAGGAGTCTGGAAATAAGTATAAATAAGTGGATATCATGAGGTTGCTGATAGGTCCATTCTTATTGGTAGGAAGCAGTCAAGGTTTCATTCACCTCTCATTAGAACTGATAAGACTCAGAGTGCAAATCCCGGCCCTGGCACTCATTGACAGTAACACTGGACACTTCATGGAACCACCTTCATTAATTCAGCAGATTCTTTTGAACACTTCTGTGTGGAGCACTGTAAGGCTCTCAGGCTGTTCATTGGCCTCTACGAGGTTTAGACACCTTAATTGTAACCTGTATCAGAAAAGTGTGTGCCAGAGCCCCACTCATAGTGGAAGCTCAGTAAAGGATTGCGTATTCACTGCCCACCTAAACTTAAATTGAATTAAGCATGATAAAAATTCAGAAATAAAGTAGGCTGAGGCTTCTATATATTTTCTTAACATTATAGTGGCACACAAAATTTCCTTTCTTAAAGAGGATTAGCATTCTATAAGGTAAAACATTTTAATTATAAAGATTGTGTTTACTTTATGATGTCTGCTCTTCCCATGTGAGGTTTAATCCACTAAGTATGACTAATTTTTTTGTGAGTTTAACCTAAGTGTGTCAAAATTTCTGAGTGGATTATTATTAATCCTAGTGATTCATGACCTGCCCTGCTATTTTGCAGCCTTCAGTATGAAATCTTTCATTTAGAAAACTGCAAATGGAGGTGCGAACCTAAAGTATTACTTAGGAACATTAATTAAGAAACATAATTATAAACACAAATGCCTACATTCGTAATCATTTTACAACTCACAATTGTACCAGAAACCTCCAACTGGATGTACTTGTAACATCCTATGGTTGAATTCATTTAAATAGACTGCGAAAGAGTGAGCCGTAAGCTGAATTCTATTTAGATTAGCCTGATAATTTAGATCCTTGTACTGGGTTTTAAATCTGAGATATCAGTGAATAATTTTAGTCTAGACCCTAGATTTTAGCCAAGATTTATTTTTCTTCTTCCATCGAAGACCTGGCTGATAGTCTCTAAATGGGATCAGGCTTCTTCAGTCAGTAGGTAGTGCCCACTCACCAAAGTGGATTACCCTCCTTTTGCCCTCCGTGTGGGTCCTTGGAAGGCCTCGGCCTCTTCCTGTGCCATTTCTGTTTCTGTGACAGGTAAAGGCTTTCCTGGAAGTCACCCTGTGAGGGTGTTGATGCTGACCACTTCCCACAGCTCTCGAGTAAGCAGGACCCCTGTTAGCACTCCCTACCCTATGCTTCTCCAAAGGGCCCCTTTAAGACCAGAACTGCTCACTCCTACCCAGGAGAGTGTGGTGGCCTCCTTACTTTGTCATGTTTGAAGTCTTCGAAGATCAATTGATCTGGATTTAAACTGTAGCTCTGGCATTTTCTTGGTTTGTGACCTTGGACTTGTATCTTGACTTTATCTTAGTGTCTTCATCCGTCAAATGAAGACGCAGCAGGTTGTTGTAAGGACTAGGATGTCATACACAGGGGAGCCTCTGGCCAAGCAGGAACTCAGTAAGTGGTAATTTGCGTTATTTTTATTGAGTATCACTGTTTACTTTTTTTCAAGGGTTTATATTGAACATTCTATACTCCAGGAGCTATATTAGGTACTGAGGCTACAACCATGAACAATGTAGTCTCTGCCCTCGGAGAGCTTATGGTTCAGTGAGGAAAGAGACAAGAAAACATGCAATTACCTACCGTTCAGTGAGGAAAGAGACAAGAAAACATGCAATTACCTACCGTTCAGTGAGATGGGTGCTGAGATTGGGGTGAATAGTGGGGGCTTCTAGAACCCATAGGAATGCTCTTAACCCAGCTGTAGGAGCTGCCAGCAATAGCTTCCTGGACCCAATTTCTGAAGGAGAGGCAAGAGTCTGGAGGAGGGGAGAAGCCTTCTCAGCAGAGGTGGTAGCATACTCAGGGGCCATGGGAGAGATCAGGCATGTTTGTGGGCTTTGCAAAGACCCCAGTATGACTGGAGAGCTGAGTCCTCTGGATCCTGCAGTGAAGGTTGAAGACTTTTAAATAGATGGGGTACTCATTATTCAGTAACTTATTTTATACATTGTCCAAAGATTTAATGAAGTTAAACAAGAAGGAAATGGGTCTCCTCTATTCTCCGTGAGCTGAATAGTGAACAACAGCACAATTCTCTAAAGACAGGTGAGAGTGCTGCTGGTGGTGGAATCTGGACTGCAGAAGTCAACAAACCTGCCTTCTCCACCATGCATGCAATTTTGAATGTATGCGTATTTCCCAGGCCTGGCTACAGAGGACATAGCATGAGAACTAGGGTGAACCAAGACTTTTATTTTAATGAGGTGGGAGTGACAGCCAATCATGGGAAAGCAGAACTAACAGGTTGGAAAGCCATCAGACCAAATCAAAGAGAAGAAAAGGAGAGGAAACCACAGACCTCTGCAGATAACTTCTGATTTGACTCAGTCTCTATTTTATAACTTGAAAATAAGCAGTCTTTCTAAGAACATGATACCCTTTCCTAGTTACAC
This sequence comes from Eschrichtius robustus, assembly GCF_028021215.1. NCBI lineage: Eukaryota > Metazoa > Chordata > Mammalia > Artiodactyla > Eschrichtiidae > Eschrichtius > Eschrichtius robustus. The sequence goes on along the minus strand of NC_090832.1, from coordinate 5,654,733 downwards.
AGTACAATTACTACTTTAAGAAATTGTCTCCACTGTATTTGATTCTTGGTGGAATTTGATTCCATTATATGATCTAGTTTGTTGGTTTGGGGGGCTTTAGCAATAGACAGCATTCACTTATTCACACAAGAAAGTATAAAAAATTACACTGATAAGATTTTGTTGACAACTTTTTACATAAGTTGATTAAATTCTGGCCTAATGTGGCAAAACAGAATCATCTAATATACATTATGGCATTTGTTTAGCCCAAGAAAACTCACTCATCCAAGAAGTCCACTGATAGTATACTCATTTAATATAATTACCCTATATGCATAAAATAATGTGTTTAAAGAGAGTTAGGCAACCTGCTTTAATCACTGCAGTGAGTTGTAAATGAGTTGAAAAAAATCCTGACTATGATGTTAAAAATATTGAGAGCATTTTGTACCCTGTCTGCTGTAACTGAATAAAGGCAACTTTATCAGAATGACATAAAAATATTATAATCATTTATTTGGAAGTAGGAAGTCTTAAGAACTTTTAATTAAGAAGTCCCCTAGGTTGACCCATATTACACACTATAGGCCTATCTAGATGACAACGAATTAATGCTTGTGGAGCGTGTTGAATATAAGCATGGTGATTTGGGGGCCATTCTGACTTGCTGACCATCAGAGCATTTGTTTGTTTGTTTGTTGCTAGATAATATTTTCCATGGAAAATATCTTGATTGACTCTCAGTAAGATTCACATGTTTATCTTTGACACCTTCCTTCCATCTGACCTTCAACAAATTCTCTAATGCCACATATACAAATAGGGAGTGAAAGAAAGAGGGAAGTAAAGAAAAGTTATTTGAACCAAGCAACAGAGTGATTTTAGAAAAGGTCTTTTTCAGGTTAAAAAACAAAAAGGACAGAAACTTAGAGAGCTGAAACTGTATCTTAATTATCTTGGTGTTGCCCACAGTGCTTTGATCAAAATAAATGCTCAGAAAAATAGTAATTGAATGAATGAATGAATGACTTCATCAATTAGTAGATGAAAGAAATGTCTTTGCGTTTTGTAAGACAGTTCGGTTGAGTAGTTAGGGGAAGTTCTGTTTATTGACAAATGAATAGAGAATATTACTATAAACAATCAAGTGACTACAAATGGATATTTGCTCTTTTGCAAATCATTTTCTTGTAATCAGACTCTATTTGATTTATTAGATAGGCCTACTCAGCAATGCCTTTCAAATCATGGAGAAACTTAAATCCTCTGTAGTGAGAGGGTCTGAAGGTTGGATCCAGCTCTCAGATGTATTTGATAAGTCTGAGTCATGTTATTTTTTGAGACATCTAAAAATGGAGAGTTTCCATGTCGAGATTTCTGGCTTCTCTTGTATACTGCAAGGTCTGACAATACTGGACCCACATTCTTGTGTGTCAGTAAATATCTAGAGGCAAGTAACACTTCCCTCTTCTAGATGGCATGTGTGCCCCATTTTTCTCCTTTCTCACCAGTTGCTTCTAACCACAAAGTGATAATGTAATGTCAATTGATGTTAGTTATCCTGTTTGCATTATTATTTTTCTTAAAGTAGAGAAATATTTCTATGGGCCCAGGTTGACTGGGTGAGCTGCATGTTGCCAGAAAAATGGGAGAGAGCAAATTTTTGTGTGGAAATGAATAATCATCTCATCAATTAATATGCAAATAAAGTATGTCTGTGGGGAAAGACTATAACACAGCCTGCTTCCATTATTCACTTTACTTGCATAATTCCTATAAGCATTTGAATTTTAATTCTTGCTTTACAAATATTAATGATGAAAGGAAGAGAAAACTGAGTCTGTTTGCAATACAGTAACAGAGTTAGAAATGACATGAGCTGGACAAATCTGGGAGTATAGATAGCAGGAGATAAAAGAAGAAAGGAAATACTTCCAACTCAAATCTCACTTTTTTTCTCTATCTGCTTCTTTCTGGATATTGTTGTTTTGTTTCTTAATTATTACCTCTTTCTCTCCTTCTCCACTTTTAACTGTTCTTATTGTTCCCATCTTTCCCCAGAAATTATTTTATCAACAACCAAAATTGGATGGACTTATTAGGAAATGAAATCTAACACTAACAGCAGTGATATTGATGACAATAGCTGTCATTTATTGTCCTCCTGTCTGCTTGCCACTGGTTTAGGTGTTTTAAATAAACTCGCTTTAATCTTCGCAATAATTACTTAAGGTAACATTGCTATCCTCATTTCTACAGATGACATAACTGAAGCTTAGGATGGTTAAGTAATTTTTCCCGCTAATAAAAGCAGAACCAAGATTCAAATTAGGGCTACATGACTGCACTGGGCATGCTCTTTTCACTTGGACTTGCTTAATAGTTGGCTAATCATTTCAACTGGCTCATTAACTCATGCTTAAAAAAAAAAAAAAAAAACCATATCAGTCTGTTTCAGAGTTCATTGATCCTGAAGTATAATTTACAAAATAAGATTCTCTTACTATAATTTAAGCCACAGTTGGTCTTTACTTTCCCAAACTAACACATGAAAAGATTTTAAAATTTCAGAGCTTCTGTTGCATAGTTTTCTAATATGTATATGTATAAACATAACATTTTATATAAAATATATTGTCTATAATATATAGTATATATAAAATTCTAGTGTGTATGATATACTTTTTTATATAGGCAAATTTAATCTATGTATGAACATATTTATTTGTTCATTTGTTTATTTGTTCAAGGTGGTAACATATAGACAAACGCATGGGCTATGAATCAGTCAACCCTGGACACAAAATCTGACTCTGCCACTTACTATCTATAAAACCTTGTTCAAGTTTTTGTTTGAAAAACAAAATGAAAATATATATATAAGACTGTTCAGGTCATCTATTTCTTCTTGAGTGTGCTTTGATAGTTTGTGTCCTTCAATACATTTGTCAGTTTCATCTAAGTTGTCATATTTATTGACATAAAGCTTTTCATAATATTGTTTCATTTTCTATTTCATTAATTTCCTCACAGATAGTTGTTATTTTCTTTGGTTTTCCCACTTTGTTTTGCATTTTCTATTCTTCTAGTTTCTTAAAATGGAAGCTTAGGTCACTGACTACACATATTTCATCTTCTTTTCTAAAAGGGATGTTATTGCTATAAATCTTCTTCTAAGTACTACTTTAGTTGCATACCACAAATTTTGATATATTTTATCTTCATTCAGTTAAGATACTTTAAAATTTTTCTTTTGACTTGTTCTTTGACACATTTATTTGGTTTAGTCTGCAAATATGTCAGGATTTTCCAGATATCTTCCTGTTATCAATTTCTAATTTAATTTCATGTGGTCAGGTAGCATACCTTGTATAACTTGAATTGCTTTAAATTTATTGAGACTTGTTTTATGACCCAGAATATTTTGGTAAATGTCCTGTATGCACATTAAAGAATGTGCATGCTACTGCTGTTGACTGCAGTGTTCTGTAAATGTTAACCAGGTCAATTGGTTGATAGTGTCATTCGCATCAGTTGACTGATAATATCATCCTAGTTTTCTGTATCTTTACTGATTTTTTGGTCTACTTGTTCTGTCAATTACTGAGGGAATGGTGTTGAAACCTCTGACTATCATTACGAATTTCTCTAATTCTTCCCACAGTTCTATCAGTTTTTGCTTCATGTATTTTGAAGCTTCATTATTAGGGGCATAAATCTTTAGGATTGTTATGCCCTCTTGGTAAATTGACCCTTTTATCAATATGAAATGACCTTCTTTATCATTGGCAAGTTTCTGTGCTCTGAAATCTACTTTGTTGATATTAATATAGCCACTTTATCTTTCTTTTGATTACTTTAGCATTACTTAACTTTTTTCATCCTTTGACTTTCAATCTATTTGTGTCTTTATATTTAAAGTATGTTTCTTGGAGTCAGCATATAATTTTGCCTAGTCTTTTATACATTCTCTCAATTTCTGCCTTTTAATTTCATTTAATTGCCTTTAATATTACTATGATATGGTTGTTTTTAAGTTTTTCTCTTTTTTGAAATCTTTTGTTGGGGTAAGTATTTTTTGTGACTATTTTTTCTTCTTTAATAGCTCTGAGTTTTTGTTGTGTTATTTTAATGGTTGCCTTAAAGTTTATAGTATACAGTTTTATACTATAGACTTTATACTATAGTTTATCATGTTAAAATTTTTAAAAATATTACACTACTTCATATATAGTTTAAGAATATTACAGTGGCATCCTGCTATTTCTTTCCTCCTAACCTTTGTGTTCCATATCATAACTTTTACTTCTATACATTGTAAACCTCACAACACATTGTTACTATGTTTGCTTCAGTCAATTATCTTTTACAGAGACTAAAATAATAAGAAAAAAGTTGTTACATTTGCCCAAATAGTTGCCATCTTTGATACTCTTCATTCCTTTCCATAGCTCCAGATTTTCATCTGGTATCATTTTCATTCTGCTTGAATGACTTTCTTCAACTTTTCTTTAAGTGCAGGTTTGCTGGTTATCAATTCTTTCGTATGTCTGAAACAGTCTTTATTTTATGTTTGCTTTTGAAAGATATATTTGCTGGGTAAAGATACCTAGTTTTATATTAAATGTGTTTTTTATTTTCTGGCTGCTTTTAAGGTTTTCTTTTCATCAGTAGTTTTAAACAATTTGATTATGATGTGCTTCTGTGTGGTTTTCTTCATGTTTCTTGGTCTTGAGGTTTGTTAGCTTCTTGGATCTGTAAGTTATAGTTTTCATCAAATCTGGGAATTTTTTATTCATTATTTCTTCTTCTTCCCTCCTTATCCTCTGTCCATTGAAGATTCCACTTACACATATAATAGGCTCTTTGAAGTTATCCCTCAGCTCACTGATGCTCTGTCAAATTTTTCAGTCCCTTTTCATTTGGATACTTCCTATTGCTGTGTCTTCAAGTACAGTAATCTTTTGTTCTGCAGTGTCTAATTTGCCATTAATTGCTTCCACTGTCTTTTTCATCTCATACATGCTAGTTTTCCTTTCTGGAGTCCAATTTGGATTTATTTATATCTCCCACATGTCTACTTAACATGTCCATTCTTTCCTCTAGCTTCCTGAGCATATGTGATACAGTTTAAATGATTGTTTTAATATCCTTGTCTACTAATTCTATCATCTGTGTCATTCTGAGTCAGTTTCAATTGATTGATTTTTCTTTTCATCATGGGTCTTAGTTTCCTGCTTCTTTGTATATCTGCTATGTGAAAACACTGTGAGATTAAAACACTATTGGATGCTAGATATTTTTGGATTTCTATTAATGTGGCGTAGCTTTATTCTGGAACACAGTCAAGTTACTTGACCAAAGTTTGGTCCTTTTAGATTCTGCTTTTAAGCTTTGTTAGATAGAACCAGGGCAGCATTTCACTGAAGGCTGATTTTACCCTATTGAGTCAAATCCTTCTGAGTACTCTACCCAGTGACCTACAATTTATGAGGTTTCCACTCAAACTGGTGGTAACAGGCAAATTTCCCAGCCGTGAGTGCTCCCTGGCATGTGCTTACTAACGTTCTCAGATGCTTCTTTCTTCAGGCTCAGGTAGTTTCCTCACACACGAGCCACTCAGAACGCAGCTAATACTCTGGAGGAGCCACTGCTCATCTCCAGAGCTCTCTGTCTCTGTGGTTCTCTCCTCTTTGGTATTCTTCCCCTGGAATTCCAGCTGCCTTAGGCTTCCTGGACTCCCTACTCTGTCTTCTTGACTCAAGGAGACCACTGGTTTCTTCCTCTTTGCTCTGTTGACTGCAAACTTTCTCCAGGCAGTGAGTGGGGGCAATAGCAGGTTTTACCTCATTCATTTCTTGCCTCATTGTCTGAGGCCCATTGTCTTCAGAACCATTGTCTGCATTTTTAGTTGTTTCAGGCATTAGAGTTAATCAGGTTCATCTTTCTCCATCTTGGTCAGATGTGGGAGTCACTGATCTCCAGATTGAATAGATATTCCTGAGGGGCCATCCCCATTCACCAGCCTCAGATAGAAGGCAGCCGTCTTACTGGGCAGCCAGGAGTCTTGGTTCCAAGTCACAGAAGAAGAGCAACTCAGCAGTCCCACTTTAGCTGGGGCTCCACTGCTGCTAAATGGTTTATTTTTAATTGCCCTCTCTCAAAGCTTCCTAAATCTCAATTCTCTGGCTCCTGGACACTACTTAGAATATTGCTCTTGTTGTTGTTCTGTGTTTACAACCTTCAGAAGCACATCAGAGAAAACAGGGACTTTGATAAATTTTACCTAGTCCCTTGCAGGTCCTCAGTGTTCCTGCATCCATTTAGGTCCCAAGTTTTTCTATAGCTTATTCTCCAACACACACACACACACACACACACACACTCACACACTCAAGTACACATATGGAGACACATATACAGTGGTAGTGCTCAGCCCTTCAAAGATAGGTTACCACATGTACTTCTGTGAGATGCTTTCTCAGCACTTATTTTTTGTCCATAATCTCTTCTGAAATAAAAACCAATATAACAACAACATTTCTTCAGCAAAATCACAGCTAGTTGATTCAGAATTTTGTAGACCAGACTTTCGTCCAAATCCACATATGATCTTTTGTGGCTAGCATTACTTCATAGATTCTCTAAACTCGTAGATGGAGAGGGTCATCTATATCAGATGATCTCCTATATAGATCTCTTCCTTCCTTCATTTTGAGAGGCACACAGAAGAATGGGTGGACAAATGATAGTTTGTTTCAAGTTTTAATGAAATTTGGCCAAAGCTTATTCAAGCCTGGTCTAAAGATTCTCTAGGAGACCCTGAGAACCAGAAACTTCATTCATCCTGTCTGAGTGGTGACTCAGCACCTCACACAATGGGGGACTGAGGAATGTCTGGATTGGTTAACACAAAAGAGTCTTCTAACCTGCTAAACAAAACATCCATGTGTGTCATGTCCTGACATCATCTATGACTGAAGCATGGAACCACTTGCCTCCTTAAGTGAACTTCAAACTAGCTTTAGCTCTTTAATTAACCAGTTATTCAGCCTTGAGCAAAGTACTTTACCTGGGCTGGTTTCTGATTCTTCATCTATTAATAAAGAAAAGGCCATGACAACTTGATTTCTAAGATTCTTTCCAGCTCCAAAAGTCTTTGATTGTTTAGTTTTGTTTTGATACTGGGAAAATTACAATGAGAATGGAATACTGTATTTTATTCAGTAAATTCTATAAAGCAGAAGACTAAAAAAGCATGTGGACCCATATCCTGGGTCCATGTGACAGCAACAACAAATCCAGATAATTGGCAAAATCTAAGTCAGTGTAACTCTTCACATCTTATTGAGGCTAACTCATGTAGAAAACATTTCACTCATTGAGATATTTGAAATATCTCAATTTCAGAATTGAAAATATAAAATCACTGCACTAAAATCACTGCACTATTAGAATCTCAAATTCAACAGTGATTAATGTGGTTCATTACACTTAATGATTTCAATAAAAATAAAGACCATAGTCCCCCCAAAATCACTTAGATTTTCTTCCCGTGATCTTTAGAAAAAGATTTTGCTTTCCTGGGTGGATTATCTCCAGAATTTTTAATCTAGGCATTATTTCTTTGACAATACAAATCATGGAAATTATTAGCACATCTCGCCACTTGCTTTCTTCATATGATGAGCAGTGAGCTAAATAGCCATGCTGTGGCCCATTCCATTGGTGATTAACCAACTGTGATAGAGTAATTTACACATCTGGAAGCTGTACAGAATCTTACACACCTGAAGCAAAATCATTCCTGGCAATAGAATTTTAAACTCATACTTTAAAAGCTGCTGAAAAACTTTAAGTATAAGCTTTGTTATTGTTATAAAATTTTATTTTTATGAGATTTGAGTTCTTTTTCATTTGCTAAGGCGTCACCATTTTTTTTAAAAGAAGAGAAGGTTAAGTTCAGTGAGTAGAAAGAACTGAAAGTTACAGATTCTCTGTTTTCAGTGACATGAAACATATTATTAATATTTAAGTAAAATGAGATACCCATATCTTCAGGCATTTATATATTTTTGTCCATTTCATAGCTGATTTTGTGTTAGTGGAAAACATAGAATATTCACATTCAAAAGAAATAAAAATTCTGGCCTTGTTAATGTTTTGGATTGAAGGTTATTTTGAAGATCTAAGTTTCTAATAGCATTTCATCAAGTAGAAAAAATTCAGATTCCTTTACAAATATGCTGTAAGACAGAGTTCATAAATTAAATTTAAAGACCAAAGGATTGTAGAGTGATCCACTATAATCAAATTGGTTTCGCTATACTAGATGGGACTAAACTGTGATTTAATTGTTCTTTGCAGAGTTAATAAGCAAAATACTAGATTCTGATTTATCTAGTGTTATATAAAAGCAAAATCCATTATTCGTTGTTTTTTGTATCTCATTCCCTCAGATGTTTCCTTTCATGTGACAGAAGTTCAGTTAGTGTGACCCCTGGCCCTCCTCCTCAATCACTCTGCCGCGGAGGTAACGGAGTGATTGATTCTATTGGTGAAGTTGGGAAGGATTAACTGGGTTGCTTATGGTAACATCATTCCAGTTTCATAAGGACAAGAAGGAAACCTTATACTTCTTGGTATATACATGCTCAATATTTGTTGTCCCAATTAACATATTGTGCCCCTTTTATCTCAATCCTAAGGTCCAAAAGAAATTTAGTCAATATGTTTTTCCCACAGTCAAAACAGGATTATGAATGCATTTGTTGTTGTGACATTTCAAATTCATTCAAGTGGAACTCAGCATCTGGAAAGCTAGAAAAAATGAAGTCTTGCTTTTTATTGTTGAATAAGAGCTAAGGACATATTGAACTAAATCGATTTGGAAAAGTGACCTGTACTGCCAATATTGACAAATAGTGAGAGCACAAAGAGCAAAAATCTAGCAAGAAAGTTGGAAATTGACCAATAATGTATCCATAAGTGTATGTGTTATTTTAAAGAGTAGATCTGAATCTGTTTCAAACCCACAGGTGTTTCACACCAGGGCTACCAGGGTGCATAGCTCTAGGATGTACATTCTTGTTGTTGTGTATTTGACTGTGTACAGCACAACTCCAGGGGCTGCTGTCACAGGCCCCACTGTGCATGTGCCCTCCAAGGCTGTACTTTGCTGTGCACATGTTTACAACCCTATAATGGGCTAACTTTACAGGAAGAAAGCACTGAAATGGTTTGATGATCATTCTCTAACTATGTAACTAATCCATTTCCCTGACGAAAGTGTAAACACCTGAGTGCAGGCACATTCTTTTGTTTACCTTTGCACACTTTTGAATACACAGCACAGTTCCAGATATACAGCAGGTGCTCAATAAATGTTCATTTAGTGAACCAAAACTTTTAGGGTCTGTTTGAACCTCTACACCTGTACTTCCAGCACAGTGGCCAATATCTACATACGGCTAATGGGCACATAGGCACATACAGTTGACATGGCTAAATGTGGTTAGTCCAAATTATAAAATATTATAAAATATACACCAGACTTTGAAAACTTTGCGTGGAAGAAAGAATACAAAACATCTCATTAATTTCTGTATTGGTAACATGGTAACATTTTGGATATATTGAGTTAATACAATATAATAATAATATTAACTCTACTTGTTTCTTTTTACTTTTTAATTTGACTGTGAGAAAATATTAAATTTGATGTGGCTGGCATTGGTGACTTAGATTTTTTTTTTTTTGGACAGTGCTGCTTTAGACAAAAATTGGGTAGTGATTTGAGTTAAAGCTTTTCCTTGGTAGCCATAACACACAAGTACTCACTGTGACAATGGAGTGTAAAAGTTTTACTTTCATTGAAATTCACGTAATATTTTCACCATGGCATATAAAGAATATTTGCCCTGCAATAACAGCAATGATTAAAGATTGCAATAGTAGCTGTTACATGGACTCCTACTCACCTTAAGGGTAAATTACCTTCTGTTAGTGTGGATGGTTTTCCCTTTCTGAAGCTACCTTCAGATATACTTAAGCTAGTTATGCTTTGGAGGTCCTTCTAAAAATGATCTGATGTCAGGCTATGGAGGAACTCAGATTTTCAGGAGCAGTCTGTGCAAACTTGCATGTTAGACTCTGGAAGACACAGTGGGCATGCAAACAAATGTATTTCGGTGCTGTATTGGTATCAAAATCCAACACATCTAACTTTTCACACTATTTGAAAATATATTAAAATCAAGACAATGTATTCACATTTAAATAATTATAAATAGATAAGAAAACTATTCTTTAGGCTAGAGAAACAATTCTACCTTATTAAATTGACTTATTAGAAAACTATTGCTTTAAACTAACTTTTAAAAGTTAGATCAAATCTTGACTTTGGATCAAAACCAAAATAATATAATAGCTGCATACTTGATGAAAAGTGGTTTTGTGAAGTGATAATATTATGTGGGTAATTTTTCCACTATTTGTCATAGTCTCAGCTAAATTTTGTAATATGTGCCATATAGGAGCATCTTCCTTATAATTTTACGATATTTTGAAAAAACTTACTCAAATATAATTCAGTAAGCATTTCTTTAACAAACTATTTCCAATTACCACAATGAATTATATTGTTGAAAATATTTTTAAGCAATAGGTACTATCTACAATAAAAGCCTTGTCTCTTATAGATAAATTATTTAGTTACCTTTTACATTACCAGAAACGCAATGCTGTATCAGCTTTTCTGAACTCAAATTCTAAACTGATAAAATCCCATAACAACAGCCGCACATCATAGGATAAACCAGTATTTTCTGAATAATATCCTAATTATTAAGAATTATAATGGCACATTTCCTAAACATGCACACTACACATGAAAAGGTAAACCAGCTTCCAGTATAGAAAATCTATACCTTACTATTTAAAAAAAAAATGTTATCTTCAATGTACTTGAGTGATTAATCATTATATTATGATTGTTATTTAAGTCTTAGTAACTTTTTATAAACCTTTGCTTTGTTGAATCCTGAGCAAAGATAGAGGGTATAACCTATACAATACCTTGTGTTTCTTTTCTGTTCTTCTTATTTTCCTTGTCCCCCTCTTGTTAAACAAATAAGACATAAAAGATGACCATCACTTTGTGGGAAGCATCATGTGGTAATCTAGGAAGATCTGGAGACAAGAATGAAATGCCCCCAAGACCATAGCCCACAGCTCTTTCAGCAGCCAGCACACCTTCCAAGGGTCATGTGTCTAGACTCTCCATGAGTCTCTCAGTAGCTAACTTCTACTGCCTGTTTCTTTCAAATTTGACAGTGTTATTTGATTTCTCCCTGATGTACCTTTTATTAAATATAATTTTTAAAGAGGGATGGGTTAGATATAATTTGTTCCTCAATCATTAACTATGTTCAGGATGGTGAGGGGGCAGGGAGAAGGGAAAGAAAGAAGTGAGAAGTGATAGGATTAGATGAAAACTACTCCTGGAAGTCCAAAAACCTCTGGTCTTTTTGTTTCAGCAGCATAGAGTAGAAATAGACAAACGCCAGACTCTTTATTTTTTTTATTTTTTTAATTCCTCAAGTCTTCCACCAGATTTGGTCACTTAATTTAGAAAATTTATGCTAAACCTGTTTACAGAACTGGAAATATGTTTGTAATGATAGTAGACCTGTAAAATCCTTGAAAAAAACTTTTGATTAGATTCCCATTAGTTAATGATTCTAAAGATGAATATGGGGTTTAGATAAAACATACTGCCTAAAGGATCTAGAAAAAAATTTAATGATATGACAAACATGGGGAAATTACAAAATGGCAACATTCCCATCTTTCATTTATTTGACAGGAAAGCTAGAACTATCAAAGTTTGTTTTTCATTGAACACTATATGCTAGCTATTCAGCTGGACTTCAGCAAATGTAAATTTTAAGAGTTCAAATATATTGGAATTCCATAATAGTATAAGTTCTAGTGCCTATATATTTGCTGGGTATGTGAACTTATTCAAACTTATTTAGGTCTGTCCCTTTCTCATCTATTAAACTTAAATATTTGGATAGTATTTTATAAAGTCAGTAGGATCAGGTCAATATGAATTCCTTGTTATTTCAGGTACATTGACTAATATAAAATTGAAATCAGAAAATATGTTTGGTCCTAAAATATATTCAAAATCTTTATCCTCTAGAAAACTATTCATGGCCAGGAGAGTTGTTTTCCTTCTTTAAATGGTTATTTCGTGTCTATTTTTTACTGTATTAACTCTTTTGAGCCCATCACTTTCATAAAGTTTAAAAGAAGGCAGACATAAGCATATAAAAGTATAAACTAAACACAAATCACGATTGAGCTATTTTATACATGCCTATGTACTGTACATAAAAATTTGTACTCAATGATATACATAAACATGCATGAAATATCAATTATACCTCCATGGAAAATAAATTATGAGAGCAGAATTTGCAATCAGACTTTCATTATGTCTATATTCTGTGCTCACATAAAGTTATTAAACAACACCAATTATTTACAAATTCATAGGTCCTAAGAGCTGACCATAACATAGGTCATTATGAGGTGGTCTAAAAAAAAGTTTCCAAAATATTAAGAACCTTCTTTGTATCCTTCTTAAATTCATATTTGATATTAAAAGGAGGTTAAAATTCCAAAGGAGAAAGATAAAATTTTAATATTTCTCTATTTATCTTTCCTAAGTAAATCACACCCTGCATCCTTTACACCTAAGTTTAAAAATATGAGGTAGGCAAATATTAAAAAAGAGAAAAGATTCTATCTGGGTAGTTGTTGAAGAAGTTGATGGAAGCCTGATTAAAAGAAAGAGAGTATTTTTTTAAAGCAGAGTATATATTTGAGGAGAGAGTTAACACTTTTAAAAATGCCTGCCCATTCTTATATTTTATTTCCTCTTTTTCTGTTTAACCTAGCAAACATTTTATTAGTTTCTTTTTACTTCTACTTTAAAACTATTTTCATCCTCCTTTTCACCTGATACTTTATTTAGTATAAGAGTGAGACTCAGGGGAATTCTCTGGCGATCCAGTAGTTAGGACTCCAAGCTTCCACTGACGTGGCCCGAGTTCAATCCCTCGTCAGGGGAACTAAGATTCCACAAGCCGCGCGGCACGGCCGAAAAAAAAAAAAAGAGTGAGACTCAAATTCAGGCTTCTCTACATGACTTGCTACACACAGCCTCTATTTATTCCAGTGAATAACATTCCTGAGAGCGCGCCTCTGGATTGCTCTCTTTATAGAAGAGAAACAGATTAGGAACCTAACATCTGGCAGCACTGTCACTGTCCTTTGCTTCCCATCCCCTACAGGAAACTGTTGTAAAATGATAGGAACTGCCTTCTATTTTTTTCTATAGGCCTATGTGCGTGTGTTCATATTTCTCTTGCCTAGAAAAATGCTAGCATACTCGCCATACTTTTGGAAGTACTGAATTCTCTCCATTCCCTCCTCACACAGCATCTGATTTGGAGTAATAGCCATATGGCATTCAGCAAGATCATTCTATTTTTCACATGCTTTCCCCATTCTGCTTCCCCTTATGTTCTGATATTTCTACTATATCTGTATCATCAAAGCATATAGCCGTTATATATCATCCTTTCTTCTCATAACTATCAGTCTTAATTTGACAGGTAAATATATACCTCATCCTCACCTCCAATCCTTATGGCAATGCCTTTCCAGACATTTGGTTGCTTGAGCTCCAAATTGTCCTTCGGTAGTGTCCATGAGTTGTTGAATATTCCTTAACAGTTTGCTTGAGACTTTATATTGGAAAGTTATTATAGCTAGGTATAAAATCTTTGGCTTACATTTTTTCCCTTGAGTTACTCCATTTCTTCTGGCATAAAGCAAAATTGTCAAAAAGTATGATGACAACTTTTACACGTGAAATGGTAATTTTGCCTGGATTTTATTTTTATTTTTAGCTTAGCTCCAGTAATTTTTTAAAAATATGGCCCAATGTTGGTCTTCAGGATTAAAATTTCCAGAAATATGATTTTCCCTTTCAATATGTAGTTTCAAGTTGTCTTTTTTTAAGGAAAATTTTCTTGAATTATATTTTAGTACATGTTCTATTCTATTGCTCTGGGTTTCTTCTTTGGGAGTTTGTGTTTATTGAGTCAATTTTCTTGTCTTTATCTGTCACTTTCTCTTAGCTCCTTTTTATCATTCTCTGTTGATTTTTGATATTTAAAATGTTCCTCCTTTTCTTCTATTTCTCTTAAACTGTTATCTGTTGTGACTATTCTTTCTTGTGTTTCTTTCAATTTAGGCTCCATTTCTGATTTTCTTTTTTGTTTGTTTGCATTTTAAATTCTTTTTGTGTTCTGTCACTTTGTTTTTGAATTTTTTTCTAATCATTTTTTAAATGTCTTCTATTACTTAAAATCTACTTTATCTTCTTTTGAAACATTAGCTTACAGGTTCTTCTCTTTGGGGGCATGTCTTGCTAGTGTACTTTCATTATCTGTCTCTACATTACTGTTACATTATTATGCTTCTTATTCACTTTTTAAAATAATGATTTTGTGTGAGATTTGACAATTCTTTTCTATCTCCCTACACTTTCAGAAGGGAGGGATTGATCAGGTTAGCTTTTCAAGCTTCACGGCTCTAGAGCTTCTTCTACTGTCTCTACACAGTGATTTAAAAAAATGGACTTGTACTTTCTATGATTTGCCTTCTGTCTTTCTGTTCTCTTAGCTGGACATTCTCTTTCCTTTCCTCCTTTGACCTGGGCTGCTCTGCTCAATTTGGATTCTATTCCAATGAATTCTCCTCAGTAGGGCTTCTTACCAGAAGGGACTGGGGATATTTTATGTTCAAGAACCCTTTCAGACCTTTCCTCAGACCCCTTCACTCTCCATGAATTGGAGTGGCACAAACCTCTCCTAGTTTCACATGCTGCTTCCAGCATCTGTTGGGGAAGTTCCAGTCCTCAGGTCAGGGGACTCCACTTTCCATCCTCCGCCTCCTCCTGCACAACAGCTGATGCCACATGGATCTTAGCTCTTTGCACACTGACGCAGATTCTGAGGGCCAGGGGGCACCTTGCACACTGTGTTGTTGTAGCATTTGTATATAGGCTTTGGTTGTGCTGTCCTAGTTGCTCTGTCTGTTTTTATGATGGGATAGGGAGAGATTCAAAAACAATGCTACTGTCATGTTCTTCCCCTTTGCCTATAGACGCTGACTCCTATGCTAAAAGCAGTAGCTAAGGAACTTTTTCTGAATTTTCTCAAGATAAATGAGACCTCCTCAAATAGAGCAAAATGAACACCATGGCCAATTCAGATATCTTTGGCAAGATATCTTTGCACTGGCAAAAAATAGGAATCCTTTGAGAATCTTAATTATGGGAAACAATTACTCAGACAAGTTGCTCTTCATTTAAACTGTCAGGATAACAATGTAAAGAAAACATAATACTTCCAGTCTCTACCAGTTCAGGGAATGGTGCGATCTTATGGCTGACTGCCAAGAGCACAGACCAGCTGTTACAAGATTTAATTAAAACAGTTTTGATAATTAGCATAACTTGTTTATGAATGTGAAAATATTTCTTATGTGAATATACCAGTCACCTTGTCAGTTATGGGGGAAGAGAAGAAATCCTACAACATATGGGGCTATGAACCAATTATTTAAAAAAAAAAAAAGCCAACTTGGAATTGCTCTTGAACTATTCTCCATTCTGTCACCCCCATAATATAAAAACAATAAAAATAAAACCAAACATGCATATATATCCCTCCAACCTGGTTTCTGCATCTAGTTTAAGAGGAAAATGACATTATACTTTATTTAAAGTTCTTTTGGTTGAAATGAATAGAAATGAACCCAAACCAATTTAAGCAGTGGATATTCTACACAGCGGTTCCCTTGAGTTCAACAGCCTGCATTAGGATTGCAGTCCTGCTATTTTCTGGCTCCAGCTCTTAGTCATCTTTCTTAATTTTGTCACATTTTTACTTTTATTTACTAATGAATAAGTCACCGAGACAATCCCCCTCCCCCCTTTCAGAGTTTTATTCTGAAAGATCCATTGCTTTCAGGTGATATTTTCAGTACAAGCTTAGTATTATAACTATTCTAAAAATGTCATATTTGGAAAGAGGATAAGGAGAAGGAGGAGAAGGAGGAGAAGGAGAGCAAGAAGAAGATGATGATTAAGAAGTTCCCACCTTCTCTTTACTGTCCAGTACCTCTAACAGTCCTGCCATCATCCATCAACAAAATGCCAGCAATGGACTTTCTCCATCTCCTCCAAGTCCTTGTTGCTGTCACCCATTGCGTCAGTCACACTCCTGCCTGCACACCTCCCTCACTGGCTTCACAGTCCAGTCATCCTACTGCCTTGCTCTTTCCTCAGGCGTCTGCTAAGGGCTCCTCTTTCTGTTTGCCCGTTCTTTGTGGTGGAGCCCAGCATACGGTCCATGAGCCTCTTCCGGTTCACTGTACTCACTCTACCTGGTGATCTGTCACTTCAGCCCAGAACTGTCTCCTACCTTCCAAGCCCACTCATTCAGATGCCTCCTGGACGTCTCCACTTCGCTTGTGTGGTGCATAGCAGCCACTTCAGAACTTAGTATGTCCACGATGGAAATCATGGCCTCATACCCCCTCCCATCCCCTGTCACTTCACAGAGCTGCCCTCCATCATTGCCTCCAACTGGGGTGACAGTTCCATGCACGTGGTGCCAAAGATAGAAACCAGGATCTATCCTTGACCAGGAACTCTTCCTTATTCCCACTTTTAAATCCTTTACTTCTACCTTTCACTTCTATCCCCTAAATATCTCCCAGATGTGTCTGCCCCTTACCGTGCCCACTGACCTCAGCAGGTTCAGACCACATTTCTAACTCCGCAGTGGACTACAAGTCGATGTTTTCTCAGCTTCAGGTTTGTCTCTCCCAGTCTGTCCTCCACACGCCAGCCTAGTCGTTCATCCTGGGAATACAGATCCAGTTTCTCATTCCTCTGATTAACATCGTTCCATTTCCTCCTCAATAAAATTGAGACTCATGGCAAGGTCTTTCATAACCTGGTTCCTTTCCTGTGTCCAGCCTCATCTCTCGTAATTGCCCCTCACTTTCTAGCCTAAGCCTCAGCCCCCCTGAACCCTGCAGTTCCCCAGTGGCAACATTCACAAACATTTCCATCTCGACTCTCCTGGCCTCTCTTCCCGGGACTCTCTTCCGGCCTCACGGGAGCCTGCCCTCCTGAGTTAGGCATCCTCCTTGTACATGCCCCAAATATGAGTTTCCTTTTTATAACTTCTAATTTTATCATAACATTATCTTATAAAAAATCCATTTAAATACCCCCAAATATTTTTCTTCTTCCTAGAATTTGTACATTTTAAGAACGGTTATGTGCAACAAGTTACTGACTGTCTGCTGGTAGGCTAAGCCCACTAAGCTTATTGGTGCTCTTTAGAGCCATCCTCAGTTCTGCTTGGCCCAGCCGATAAAGGACTGCTACCGGCCACAGGGAGGAAAATGGACTCGAGCCATCTGAAGGAGGCTGGGGCCAGAAACCCTTTTGTTCATTTCAACTCTCAACGAATATTTACTGAGCACTTAATAGGTGTTCAATCATGTGCACTATATTAGGAATTGGGAATTTAGTGATAAACAAGGCAGACAGCCTTAGCCCCTGCTCTCATAGAACTGCAGTCTAGTGGAGAAGACAGATAATCAACAGATAAGCACATTATTTTGTAATTGTAGAATATAATATGCACCACATGGAAGAGAACGCTCACTGTCTCCAGCTGAGTTCTTTGTAGCCTCACTTTCGTACTGTGTTTCATCCTGCTGATTCTCTCACTGGTGGAGGCACCGGTAGCCCTTCCTGAGGTGAGAGTGGACACCTCCTGGCAAGATTCCAGGGATAACCTGCAAGAAAGTATGGCAGCCAGGGGCCTCCCCGTTGTGCTGTGGAAACTAGGGAATCTGGCTCTCCTGGAGCAGCTTTGTAGAACGTGCTTCTCACTAACACGAGTGTCCCAAGAAACACTGAATTCCAACTAAGTAGGCTGTATGCCAATTCTAATTACCTGCTCCAGTGATTCATCCATTATTATACGTAATGGAATTAACTGTAGCACTGAACCCACACATTGGTGGATTATTTGCCATTTTCCTCACAGTTTTCAACATTTTAAAAATCGGTGTGTCAAGTCAGAGATTTAGGAATAATGAGATTTCCTTAGATTTGTCCTGGGTCATGATTTACTTATAATAAATTGACACTGAATTTGCTTAAATCATTTCCTGCTTCCACTTCCTTGGTACTATCATCCTATAAAAAGGAAAGGGAGAACTTTTTGTGAGTAGTGGTCTTCAAGGGCTACTATTCTCAGAGATCTTTCCAAATTTTTTTCATGTTTTTACTTTTACTTGCTGAAGAATTACAAAGCATCTAGATCTTGTTTTCAAATAAATGAAAGAGTCAACATGACTATTTAGCTCTCTAAGCCGTTCTCTTTGTCTTCGGCAATTCTCTGATGCTTGGTACAAACCACTTTGTAGTAATTTTGAGAGTAAAATATGGATGAAATTTGCTGCCAGCATTAAAAATCAAGGTACTTCGGACTTATTTTCCTCTAGAATTTCAAGATTGAGGTTTTCCCTTTGATTTGTGGGGGAAGGAAACAGGCAGCACCGAGACTCCAGTTCCCTTGGAGAATCTGGGGCCACTGGTTCTTTCCATAGCAGCCTGCAGGGCCGAGCTGGGGGTCAGGTGCTTGTGGAGGGGAACTGCCCAGGACGGGTCCACCATACTCATGTTAAGGCCCCAAGTAAAGAGCTCAAAGTTTGTTCGGCAAATGCAAAGGGATGGCCAATTTAAACAATTAAGAGCAAAAAAAAAAAAAAGGGGCATTTTAAAATCAAAAATCAGTTTGACAAGGGAGAACAAAATAAAAGACTATCACATTGAAAGCCTTGTGTATAAATCCAGAAATTTGAACCCAGAGGGAAAAATTACATGTATTTAACCAGCCAATGTCCTTCCACTGCAGACAATTGTCAAGCAACTTTCTTCCTCCCTGCTTATTTCACACTTACGCAATACAGGATACTTAAAACTGCAATTGGAGCTACCACTCTCATCTGTTTTTCACAGTTAATGGAATTTGTATATCTAATAACAGACACTAATGAATACTCTACTTTCCCACAAATTATTCAGGTGCAGTTTAACTGTTAATGTTGTATCAAATGTGGCCTTTCTAATTGTTACATTGCTTTGATAGAACAATTTTATAAAATGATTAATAACATTTGTAACACCATTAAGCAAGAAGACACACAATAGCCAGATGTATGCTAGAATAAAAAAAGAAATATATATTTTTAAACGTTTGAAACACATCAAAGTCCTACTGTTACCATGGCGTGGTGGCTGTAATTCCATGTTGGCAGGACAGCAGACAGTTGTTTCCCATGAGTCACTTCCCACGTTACCCCATCACACCCATGTAAGCATTCTTTAACTTGGTTGTGTTCTCCATTTGACTGTAAGTTCCTTGGGTGGGGGAGGGAGAATTGTACCCACCTCCTACCAAGAGTTCCTAGTTTATAGCACATCAGAGCACTCAGTAAATATTTGTTGAATGACTGAAGTGTGGCACAGCTGAAAACCTCAGGAAAGAGTCACATGCCAGGGCACACAGAGACGGGGCAGAAAGATGTCACAGCAAAGTTAAGATGATCCAGAAGCTTCTCCCCAGGGCAAGTCTTTCACAGGTTGTCTGTTGGGATTGTTCACCTGCTAGAAGCCGTGGGGTCGGTAGGTCGTTTGTCATCAAAACTGTGGAATAAATAATAGTATCCTCCTGTGCTTCCTACAAAAGGGAGCACTCAGGATGAACGATGAACCCACTAAGTTTGTCTGAAAGGTGCCTACATCTTTTAAAAGCTGCAGTGGATTTGAATGGAAATGCACATAATTCAAGGATGAGAAATTTATTTTTTATCTGGGCTGGAAATAGAGTGTGACTCTGGTTGCATCTATTTGCTTTATACAAACTCTGCTTGCAGGTCTGCTCATTTATCTGAGGTTTGCAGAACATTTTTTGCCCTAGGTTTGTCTGACTGCTCCAGCTTTTTTCATCTTTTAATACTGAGAAGATCTAATTTCTGTACAATATCATGTTCATTACTCTGAAAATTATGCTATATTTAATGATGCAAGTAAATTGAAAAGTATTGGCTAAAATCTGGAAACATTTCTCTCAAGATCACTGTTTCAAAATCTCAACTGAATTTCTAGAATTAATTTAATGGGCCCCCTTGTCTAGGTTAGGGGAACATTTTCAAGGTGATTCTCGATGTACTTTTTTAACCTCACATGAATAAAAGAATCCTAATATGTGTGCTTTACTTTAGAACATCAGGTCCTTAATTCTCCCTGTTATTCAGTCTCTACAGGATATAACAGCTCAACCCCACAGTTCGAGAGAGGCCCACGTGGATTTTCCCCTAGAAGATATCATATCAGGTTCAGCAGAGAATAATCCAGAAGTAACTTTCATAAAGTTTCCTTCATACTTTTCATGGTCAAGGCAAAATTTAGAAGGAAGCAGGTGTTCATTTCATAAACCTAGTGGGATGGGGCTCCTTCACATGCATAGAACAAGCAAAGCTGATTGGTGGTTTTGCCAGTCTCTGCCTCAGTCTCTGCTTTCACCATCTTCATCACCGGCTTCCAGGCCGGCCATGCTCCCTAGCCTCAAGCCGAGGGACAGGACAAAAGCATGAGAACCACACAGGAAGTCCAGCACTGGAGAGAGCTCCCATCATTTGCTCTCGCACCCAGTTGTCTAGAAGTCAGTCACATGGTCATACCTAAACCCCAAAAGAGGCTGGAAGAAGTAGTGCAGAGGTGCACCCCAAATGAAGCAGAAATAAATTAACAGCTACCTAGTTTCTGTCCCATTATAATAAGCCAGGGAAATATAAGCAGAAAAAAATTAAATTATACCTGATTGAAAGAAGTCTTTCTAAGATCATCTATTGTCAGGTCCATATCTAAATGTCACAGGCTCATGAGAATCTCTCCTGGTATGGTTTTGTATCAAAATTGTGGAAGGTTTCTAAGTATCTAGTGGCACTCTGTGGGCATTCTAGAGCTCAACTCACACCTTCCAAAGTTAGATTTTGATCATTTTGCCCCTCCACTGGCGGGCAGAGGGCCATGTAAAATGCAGGTTCCAATACAGCTGTTCCTCAGAATCACGTAGCCCTGGGAGAGAGCTCGTTGTCCACAGTGACCTGTTTTAGTATCTCAGATTTCACCTCTACTTGCTGTTCTGCTAATGAGTAAAATTGGCTCCACACCCACAGTATTTTAAATTTAATTAACTGATAAAAATTCTACTTTTTGTATAAAGTTAAAATTATTGAAAATGACTTCAACAGTATAAAGATCTTGGTAATGCTTTGTGTGATATGAAATTACAAATTTTTATTGGGCCATGTACATGCTAAAAGGAGGCATTGCAATAATCTCAGTTTTTCTCGTGCCTAGTACAGTCACTCCAATTTCAAGTCTCACTTTTGAAGTAATATAACAATTTTCGTATAGATTAGTTAGAGTGTCATTTTATAGCCCACAACTGAAGTAGACAGAATAATGGCCCCAGAAGATATCCACGTCTAATTCCCAGAACCCGTGAAAATGTTACCCTACATGGCAAGAGGGACTTTGCAGATTTGATTGAGGATTATCCATCTGGACTCAATGTAGTTGGTCCTTGTAAAAGGGAGGCAAGAAGGTCCGAGTTCGAGAGAGGAGATGTGACAGTGGGAGCAGAGGTTGAGTGATATGCCTTGAAGATGGAAGAAGGGGACGTGAACCAAGAAATGCAGGCAGCCTCTGGAAGCTGGAAGAGACAGGGAGACCGATTCTTGAAGAAAGTGTCCAAAACCATTGCAGCTCTGCCAACATCTTAATTTTAGCTTGTAGGACCCATTTTGGACCTCTGAGCTCCAGAATTATAAGATGATAAATTTGTGTTGTCTTAAGCCTCTAAGTTTATAGTAAGTTGCTGTAGGAAGATAATATACCAAATATTTTAAGCCAGCATGTCATGGTCTACTTATGTCTATCTTTCTAATTTCTCAAAGTTACTGTCTGTAACAGATTTTTTTAAAAATGACCTTATCCACCAGTTATTCTCTCCTTTATCACCAGGAGATAAAGATAGTCTGAGACAATTGTGGTAAATACATTTTCATTGCCTGTGATTTGGATTGCATTGCTTAGTAAAGAGATTTTGAGTCAATTCTAAAGGTAAAAAGGGGAAGTGTATTTTTCTGAGAAAATTTTCTTAGCTATTAAGAAGAGATAGAAGGAAAAATTATTTTCTTTTTCTGTTATGGATGTTTTTATAGCTAGTTGTGATTCCTGCAACTTCTGCAGCCATTCTGTGATTAGGAGGAGAGCCAGCTGAACCCTCTACAATAGCACAGAAGAAAACTGGAAATAAGCTGACTCCTTGATGATAGTGTTGAACCATTTAATTAGCCAGCCAACTTTGGAGCTGCCCTAACATGGGACTTCTTGATTCATGCTGCTGACTAAGCCTAACTGATACAGCTGAGTAGGAATTTCTGGGTCATTGCTTTAGACCTTCCAGCAGTAAATAGGGGGCAGGAGGAAAGTAATTGTGAACAAGAGAAAGTGGAAGGAAAAAGAATCACATAAAAGATACCAGATCATAAAAGATGCCAGATATTTTGTAAAACCAGGAGGAAAATTCGTTTTCACAACTTTAGTAAAATAAAGTTTATTTATTTACTGGCTTGCATTTTCCTTTTTCTTTTTTATTATCCTTTTCCATTATGGTTTATTACAGGATATTGAATATAGTTCCCTGTGCTATATAATAGGACCTTGTTGTTTATCCATTCTATATATAATAGTTTACATCTGCTAGTCCCAAACTTCCAATCCAACCCTCTCATACCTCCCCTCCCCCTTGGCAACCATAAGTCTGTTCTCTATGTCTGTGAGTCTGTTTCTGTTTCTTATATAAGTTCATTTGTGTCATATTTTAGATTCCATATGTAAATGATATCATGTGGTATTTGTCTTTCTCTTTCTGACTTACTTCGCTTGGTATGATCATCTCTAGGTCCATCCATGTAACTGCAAATGGCATTATTTCATTATTTTTTATGGCTGAGTAATATTCTCTTGGATATATGTACCACATCTTCTTTATCCATTCATCTGTTGATAGACATTTAGGTTGTTTCCATGTTCCTATTTCTTTGTATAGCCAGTTGTTTTTATTTCATTTAGAGTGAAGGAGATGAAATCTTGTTCTGATGTAAAATACATAATCAGAATCACGTGTGCATCACTTTTATACTAAACTCTACCTGTGCTTTAGAAGGTCAGAGTGTCAGGGCAGTCAGGAGACAGAGCGAAGGCAGTCAGGAGATAGATCCAACATTTTGTGGATTTTCATGGCCAATCAAGTTATATGATATGAGAAGTATATAGTATGAGAAGTATATGAGAAATTTTTATGTGAGACATATGTATCTCTGTATGTATAGAATTAGCCAAAATTCTATTAAGATACAGTAAGTCATGACATAAGGTTTCTTATGGCTTGTGACAGCATCTCTTCCCAACTCCACATCCACTGATTTCAAATTGGTAGATTGCAACCAGCCGTGGTGGGAGTTTTTACACCACAAAAGTCATCAAATGCTACTAATCAGAACTCTCTTCTCCAGGAGCCAGTTGTTAACAGATTTATCAGCACATCACTGGAAGGAATGATAGTAAAGGTGTGGTCTCTACCTTCATTGATGATTTTGAATTTTAATTACTTTTGGTTGTTCCTTACCTCTAATCATAATATAATGACATGATTAATATTTTAATTCACTAAATCAATCTGCTCAAATTTGCTGAATGGATCTACTAAAATTAGTTGCTAATGCAAATAGTACATTGCAAGACTGAAGGCTTAACTATCTGAAATATTTTCAAACTTATTTTGTTCAATTTTTTCTTCTCTATTTTCCATCTCTCTATATATGAAAACTATGTAGACTATCAGGAATTAACACTAAGGAATACCTTAGCTCTCCTGTTTCCCATACTTCCAGGCCTTGAAGAGAGTTGGAATATAACTATACACTGTGTTGAATCTAACAAACACCAGCATTCTGAAAACTGCCAGGCTGCATATTGTAGGTCATAACACATAACCCTGGAATGAGGCAGGATCTAATAGACCTAATAATTTGGGCCTTGTTTGACACGTTTCATGAACTGAAAGTGCAGGAGACTAAATGAAATCAAAGGCCCCTTTCAGTTGGAAAAAAGAACAATGAGCCTAAATAAGTTAGGATTGATGAGTGGGCAATTCAATCACTTTCTGCCTTTGGGCAAGTCATTTTACCCTAAATGGAATTCTAGTTCTCACTTGTGAATCAAAAGGGGATTGAAATGAATGATTTATTTAAAGTCATGCAAAATGACATGTTGCTCCCAGATGACTAAATTCAGGAGGTCTGAAAGCAATACTTGCTTGACATATTTTTCAGAAATTCCCAGAAAAACACACTAAAATAGAGGACATTTGATCCAGACAGGATACGGAGTAAATTAAAGATAAATCCATTCATTCATTTACTCATTTTTCCATGCATCCATCCATCCATCCATCCATCCAAGTCTATGTGACAGCCCCTGTGATGTGCTAAGTTGTGGTCCAGATATGAAACAGTCATAAAGAGAGACAGAATTAATGAGAGACAAATTGTAAACAAGTGTATGTGTGTGCGCGCATGTGTGCTGGGGTACTGAGGGGTGCTGAGAGTAACGCCACCTACGTACAAAACATTGTAGCCCCTTTATTGCCTGTAGTTGTTCTCTTCTTGCTTTGGAGATTCCATTTTCACTCAGAGATGGGGGATGGGGGAAGAGAGGCAGTTGAAACTGATCCTGTCTGAATGTTTCACTTCCGTTGCTCCCATCTCTCCTTCCCACTGGGCATCACCTAGGTGCAGGAGGAAGTTCAGATGGCCTCCCAAGAGTGAAGCACTGTTTGGAATCAACCTCATATTGTCCTCTTTTCGTTCCCACAGATGTTCAGTTGAGCTTATAGGTCATCTCACAGGGTCCTTGGGTGTGGGCCTCTGTCCTTTTATCTGTTGTGGAGGTATCCATGGTTGAAATTGGTTCTTGGTCTATACTTTCGGCATTGATAATGCCTGATGGCTACTTCTGAAGCTTAGCTGCTGGCTGGATCCCAAAGCTCAGCTCACAGGGGTGCTACCGAGATTCAACCGAGTCTGCCATCCTGTCTGGCTTGGAGCCATCACCTCCAGTCTCTGCTGTGACTTGAAACTTCCCTGGTCTGTGCTGTGAAAAACCAAGCACAACTGGCAAGCACTATACTCATGTACCCTAGGATGTCCCTCAACCCTCTCTTGTTGTTTACAACACACCCATAAGCACACATGCCTGCACACACACACACACACACACACACACACACACACACACACACTCGGTTCCCATCCTGAATGGAAGGTTCTGGGACTCTAACACTGACCACCTGCTCTTCACCATCCCCCCCTCCCCCACCTCTATGCCATCCCTGGATGGAAGGAGCTTCCTCCTGCTTCCCCACTCCAGCTAGAAAGGCAACAGGAGATCTAGTTTATATTACCAAAGAGGTAAATATTTGGGTATACACATTTAATAATTACTTATGTAATTATAATATAATGTGTCTAATGCTATGGTAGAAGAGCTCAACGATAATAATAATGGTTAACATGTACCTGACACTGTTCTAGATGATTTGCATGAATGAACTAATGTATTATTTACAACAGACATTTGAAGTATATGCCTCTGTTATCCCCACTTTAATGAGGGCACTGAGGTGACTTGCCCAAGGACATACAAGTAATTAGTGGCAGAGGCAGGAGGAGAATTGGGATTTAGGCTCCAAAATCTACTTAACTAGGCTCCAAAATAATCTTAACTACTTTTATGTGGAAAGGATGCAGCATTCATAAGTTTTCATAAAGAATAAATAAACCTAAAAATGAAAAAGTACTCCAGGCATACAGTAAAGCAGGACATATTCATCAAAGAGTAAGATATTTGATGTAACTGGAACTTAGGTTGTGAGAGCAAAATGTCAGAACATGAAGCTGGAAAGAGAGTTTGGGGACAGAGTCCGAAGAACTGAGTTCACCAGTGAAGAGGTTAGGATGTATCCTGTACACATCTGGTGAAGGACATTTTGCAGACAAGTGACATAGAACAGAATGTATTTTTAGAAAGGAGGTTCTGGCAGCACTTTGAAGAATGAACAAAAGACAAGAGAGACTGGTGTCAAGGGATCATTTGAGAATCTGCTCATTGATTAATTCATTCAACAAACATGAGGTGGCCTATACACCCGGAACTAATATGAAATGTTACAGATCAAAAAAATGGATGGAATATGGCATCCAGGGCTCACAAGTTAGTGTAGGTGACAGAATGTAAACAAATATTTAAGCTTAATAAATATGCTGGTAGAGGCATATACAAAATACACTGGTGCTACAAAGACTTCACTCTTCCTGGAGAGGAGGACAAGGGAGGTTCTCTGACCTGGGTGCAGAGTCATGCTCTGTGGAACATGTGGCAATAAAACTATGGATCCCACAGTTCTTAATAAAAATTAAATATTTTGTGGATTTGCAAATCAGGTACCTTAGCTGACCATGTTTGTTGTACAGTGAAATGGGTATTCACCAACCATTGCTCTAGAGTGTTGTTTTTACTCCCAAACTAAAAAGGATCCATTTCTTCGGCAAATGTTAAGACTCATAGGAGGCAAGTGATACTAGGCATCAACAGTGAACCCAACGCAGTCCCTGTCCTTAGGGGGCATGCAGAGATCTCTGCAGAAACCTTGCTGCAGATGAAACATGATGGCATAACAGTACCTACATAAGTGGCCATGTAAAAATAATCACAAAAAGCAATAAGCACGGTCTAGAGAACCCAGGAGTAGAGAGAATAGGTGGTGCAAGGAATTTAGAGATAGAAAGAACAGAATTGCAAAGAACTTCCTAAATAGCAATGCTTGATCTTCTCTAAAGAAACTGTCTTAACAGACATGGGAAGGGAGAGTCCACTGTAGGAAGAGAGATACCAACTCCCCAAACTGGATAATGAGAAGAACGAAAATGAGCCTTTCACTCTGTGTGGTTTTGAATTTTCTCTGCAACTTTCACTGAGTTAAAGGAAATGCTCTTTATACTACATACTAAGAAATTCAGTCTTTCTCATGACAAAGAAAACAAAGTAACATTTTTAGAGCTCTGCTCAGATATTGTGATTTAAGATGCTTGTTTCCAGAATTACAGCCTGGTGTACAGATTGTATATTTTCCCATGTGTCACTGGTATACAATTCTAAAATGTCAAAATAACTTGATCGTCAATATCACATCTGCTATAAAAGGAGTACACTTAGGTATGTGCCCTAAGGTTACACTCTGAAGCAGAGATTCAATGAGGCAGATAATATTTTTTCATTTAAAAATTCGCAAAGGTTTCAGCTGATAAATATGGAATCAATAATTTTAGGTACAGTTATTTGACCAGCTTATATACATTTTTGCAGTCTTTTTATGTTATGTAATACATATTTGCATTCATATGTTATTACGAATAACAGTGTTTTTTATAATAAAGATGGAGTTTTCAGCATTTTGTGTTTTTATCGCCTAGATTTATTGTTATACCACGCAAACCCAGAAAGCTGGTGTCATTTTCTGTAAAGATACTCTGACCTACTTGAAAGTCCCCTGAATCACTGGCAGCCGTTGATATGCACCCCGCTTTAACCTGTGAGCTCTCTGGGCTCAGTGTTCTGTGTCCTTCACAAATGACTTCGGTTCTTCAGTCACTTTAAACAAAATGACAGCAGGACCAGAATAGTTTAAGAAAATGTTGGTATACCCAGAAGATTTTTTTTCCTCTACAAAGGAACAGAGCAAAATTTAAAGAATGTAGTCAATATAGAGGAACTAGACTGACAATTGCAGTTGATAAAGAAGTAACTCAATAATGAAAACAACAGAGGGCTCCTTTGTTTCATAGCGTCCATCTATTGATCCCTTCTACCACCCAGGCACTGTTCTCAGCTTTTTATATGGATTGGCTCACAACATTCCCTGGGAGGCAGGTACTATTATTGTCCTACTTGACAGATGAGGAAACTGAGACGTGAGGAGATGGAGTAGTTTGGGAGGGGTCATCTGCTAGTCACGGAGGAGCCGTGACTCCACTGCAGAGTCACATGCCGTTACTCCTCCATCCTGCCTCCCTCCCTAGTGAGAACGCACAGTTTACGTTAACAGCTTGCCTTACAAACGCCAAAACGTGATCAGGCAAACTGAAGTTCTTTTTAGTAGTTTGGTGGCATCTCCCCTGAAACCTTTCCCGTTGGCTCCGTGCACCAAAATTACCTCTCCTTTCTTTTCACTCTACCCAAGTACACAGTCCCATTCTTTCAGTACTTGGAGAAGAGCAATTAGATGTTCTAATTTTAGTTTTACCTCAAAATATAAACAGCCTGTAAACTGAAGCATACCTAAGGGTATTTTTTTTCTAATAAGAAATGAAATAAAACGTTGATAAATCTGTGGAGATGTTTTTAACTATAGGTTCTTCCCAGGTATCCTCCTCTGCTCATGACTCCCCTCCTGCCCCGAGTGTTGCACAGAATAGAGAATGGATTCACAGACCAGAATGTCTGCCACGCCACGCACAGGCCTAGCATGAGTATTTGAGATAGAGAAACATAGTCTTTCTACATGGTGATAATAGGTCTCCATGAGATGGTTCAAGTTCCTTTGTAAATAGTCCTCTCATTGAGAAACATTTTTTATATTGCCATGAAACAATCAGTACCATGACTTGTGTTTCACAATTTATGTACCTTATTTCATAAACTTTGTCAGTTTTCATATTTCCAATAAAATAATTATCGTTTGTTTCCACTGTGATGGGTTAGTAAAGCATTCAAGCCGTATTTTTCCTTAATGCAAAGCTCATGAGCCCTGGTTGTTCTGCATGATTCTCTTAGCTCCCTGACCAAGTCCCCTGCCTCTTCTGTTCTCACTGAGGACAGTCCTCACAGGTTCTCTTGAAGATCTTCTCGCTTCACACTCTTACGAGACCATGATCTCTGTGAAATGACTCTGAAGCCACTGGTACTGAGCCATGTCCACCCAGAGGTCTCATAGTCTACATCCTAAACTGAACTTGTAGCCTGTTGTATGTCCAGAATGCGGATCTCTTCTCATACTGCACGACTTAACAAGGTTTCCCTCCCCAGTGAAACTGTACCTATTCACTGCAACCCATAACTATCTCTCTTTCTCTAAACTAGGGCCTCTTCCTATATCCTCTTGGTCTGTACCCCTCATTTGGTGTTTACTCATGTACTACCTTGAAATATCACCTAACTTTTGGTATTATATTCTTGGCAAAGAATAGAGGGAATGAACATCATTTAGCACATAGTATCTCATATAATCCTTATGCTAAACCTGGGAATTAGGTATCTTTTTATAAATGGTGAACTAAGCCCCAGAGAAGGTCAGTAACTTTCTACTAGTCACAGTTTGAAAGTGATAGAACTCACTACATATGAGTGCTGGATTTGAACACAGATCTGCCTGATTCCAATCTCAGACTGCTCTCCATAAAGGGAGTGTGTCATTAATTTACTTTTTCAACAAACTGTTAATAGTAAAATATGAATCCAAGGAAATAAGGAAATAAATCATATTTCTCTGAACACACTTTGATTTTCTTTTCCTATTCACTAACTCCATCACTCCAACATTCAACACAACACTATAACTAGTTCAGTGATTGAACATGTTTTTTGCTTTTTTTTGGGGGGGGGGTAAAATTTGAGAAATATAAGAACTCCTGAGAATAAAGAACTTTAATAAATTTGTAGCTAATCCCTGCAAAATATATACATAGCAAAATTATATGCTGATGTAAGTAAGAGACAGCGAATAGTGCTACCACAGTAATTTCTTCTTAAAATTGCTTCACGGCATTAACTTCACCTAAATCAATCCTTTCCAAACCTCTTTAATTCTACTTATTTGGTTGAGTGTATTGAAGTTCACAGTAAATTATCTAATTCATAGAGAGTTTTTGTAAAATAATGCCATGCTTTGCAATTGACACCAATGATAAAAGCCACAAATTATCTGTTTCTAACTCTGTCTCAATTCCTAAAACAGTGCTAGAACTTTCTAGGCCTATCATATATTTCTTGCTCTTCTATTTTATGAACATCAGTTATCCCAAAATGTAATTATTCCCTCTCTACCCCTGACAAAATTATACTAGTTTTAGCATTATACAGAAATGTGGTAAATGAAAGAGAAACTTCAAAGATGTATTTTAATACATATTTTGCTCCTTTTCATCCATCTTCCCGATGTAAAAAAAAAGCTATTTTAAAAGTTTTAGGAGATTCCTTTAACTGGGAATTATTTCTTTTTTATTTATGACACTTGAGAGCATCACTCATTGACTGCTGCAGTTAGGAACACACAATTCCTGAGTAATAAAGGTTAAGTGTGCATAAATTCGAGATCTGCTTACAACTGACCTTTAGCTGTCTTGTTAGCACTTCTGACAGAAACTTGAAATAAGGTTATTCCATAAAATAATTTGATTCTCCATTCCCAAGTCCAGATTTGTTACTCAGTAATTAATATCTTCCAGCTAGACAAAGCCTTCAGTATTTGTAGTAAAACAGCAAGCCATCAAGATAGTGAATAAAAGGTGAACAGGTCAATGGAAAGAAACACTGGGTTTGGATTCTCACTCTGTCACTGCTTGGAAAGTGGTCCCAACAGGTCACTGAGCCTCTCAAATCTTTCGCTTCTCTCCTTAAGAATGAAGAAGCTGCCTTGAGTTTAAGTTGAATTTGTAAATTAATTTGGACAAAATCACCAAGTTTATAAGTTTCAGTCTGCCCATCCATGATTATAGTCAATATATTCATCTGTTCATAGTAGACTGTTCTTGCTTTCCATTTATACTTGTCAATAATCTTGCATATTGACTGTTAGTTTTATTACTAGCTACCTTAAAGGGTTTGTTTGCTTCATTTCTTACTACTGTGGACATTAAAAAATATATATTTTCTAAATAATTTTTAATGGCATATAGGGATGCTACTATTTTTAGTGTGTTGATCTTTTATGCAGCAATTTTTCTGAACTCTCTTACTAATTAAACTTGCTTATAGATTCTCTCGGTATACTATATAGCCATAACATCCTCAAATAACAAGAGTTTTTTTCCCCCCAATCTTTGTATGTATCTTATTTTCTCCATTAGCTAGAACCTCCAATACAATGTTGAATAGAAACGATGATAACAATCTTCTTGTCTCTTTTCTATGGATTTCTATGGATTTTTCCATAATGGGAATGTTCCTGAAGTTTCACCATAAAGTATGATATTTGCTGTAGGTTTTTCCTTAGCATTTTCATTTTTTAATGAATGATTTTATCAAATGCTTTATCTGCATCTATTGAGATGATCTAATTTTTCATCCTTTAAAAATTTAAACATGATGTTGAAATATTCTGATATTTCTGCAATACAGCCAATTTGGCCATAATTTTTAACATGCTATTGAATTCAATTTGCCGGTTATTTTATTTTGATTTGGTGAGATTGGACTGTAGTTATCTGATTTTAGTGGCAAGGTTATGCTGGCCTCACATAGTGAGCTGTGTGGTTTTCCTCTTTATTCTCAAAAGAGTCTGTATAAATGGGCATTTTTCTATTCTTTCAGGTTAAGTGATTTCACTGTGATTCAATTCTTAACACGTTGTTATTTCTATAAGGATTTTCTCTTTGATCTATGAGTAATTTAAAATGTTTTTAAGTTTCCAAATGTATGGAGGTTAAAGTTTGGCTATCTTTTAGCTAATGATTTGTTATTTTATTTAATTTTCTTCAAAAAATTTTACATATAACAAAGGTATTTTGGAATTTCTTGTGACTTACTTTGTGGCTTAGCATTCATTTAGTTTTCTAAACTCTCTCATGTATGCTTGTAAAGAATGTGTTTTATCTAATTATTGAATGCAAGTTTTTATATAGATCCATTAAGTAAACGTTATGTCTAAAATTTATGCCTAAATTTCATATTGAAAAGTAAACAAATTATGATAATAGAACAGAATAGAAAAGGTAATAATAGGGGGACTAGCCTACAAGATATTAAAATCTATTAAACAGTTGTGATAGTTAAAATAGTACTGGTTCATGAATGAGAAAGGCCAATGTAATAGAATAGAAAGTCAAGAAATAGGGCTTTCTGATAAAGTGAAACTTCTAACCAGTAGAAGACTATTAAATAAATACATTGGAACAACTGGGTAGCCATTTGGAAAAAAGTTGCGATTGGAAGCATGCTTCACACCTACACCAAGAAAAGTTACAAATGGATTAATGATTTAAATGTAAAGAAAAGAAATCGTAAAAGTACTAGAGTAAACAATTATAAATTGTCTTTTCTAATTGTTTCTATTCTTTCTGCTACAAAATGGAGGAAAATTTTCTAATGATGACTCAAACTTCAGAATCCATAAAAAACTAATAAATTCTAAAACAAAAAATCTGCATGACAAAAGAAAAAATTGAGACTCCTATCACACACAAAAGATGAATCCTCATAATATAAAAGAGCTCCTAAAAAAAGAGGTCAATACCACAGTAAAAAAAAAAAAAAAAAAAAAAAAAAAAAAGCAAAGGATATGAAAATACAATTCACAGAAAAGGATATAAAAATGACTTTCAAAAATATCTTTAAAATGTGATTATTCTCACGGTAAGAGAAATACAAGTTAAATAACAGGGAAATACCATTTTACCTATAATACTGTCAAATATCAAACTTTGTTAGCATTCTCTTTGGATAGGCAATGAAGGAACAGGTACGTCCATATTTTGCTGATGGGAATATAATTTAGTATCATCCCTGTGAAACACCACTTGGCAATATCTATCAAAATTGCAAATACATATATACTGCATATATATATATATATATATATATATATATATATATATATATCAGGGATATATATATATCCCCCCTTTGAGAAAGCAATTTCTCTTCCAGGAATTTATCCTACATCACAC
Source organism: Eschrichtius robustus (assembly GCF_028021215.1). Lineage (NCBI taxonomy): Eukaryota > Metazoa > Chordata > Mammalia > Artiodactyla > Eschrichtiidae > Eschrichtius > Eschrichtius robustus. The sequence continues at coordinate 5,621,445 of NC_090832.1, read as the reverse complement.
TTATTATCATTTTTTACCATACCTTTATTTTCCATCTTTCTCTGACATTATATTTTGAATGTGCCTCTTATAAACAGATTTATAACTAAAGTATATTTTCCCTCTTTTGAGAATCTTTTAACAAGAGAATTTAATCCATTTACACTTACTATGATTACTTATATATTTGGATTCATCCTATGTATTTTCTTCTCTCTCTGTTTTCTGCTGGAGGCGGGTGGGATGTTTAGTCAGCCTTCTGTAAGGTTGCTAGAGCTTTATTTATTCCCTCTACTACATTCTATGCTCTTGAAAGTTAATTTTACTTCTATTCTTTCAGTGTGTATCTTTGCAATTTAATATGCTTAATTAAGTCTAAAGTTAATAATTTTATCCTCATCCCTATCAATACAAGGACCTTACTTTGACTCAATTCACTTTTCTCTCATCTTCTGTACTTTTCCTTCCTAGTATCTACAGATTCACTTTTAAGTCACTGTCATTAATAATTTTTACATTTTTTATAGTCAATGCTTATTTAGTCTTATCAATTTGTTTGACAATTTGTATACTATTATCTCTTCGGTCTCACTTCTTTGTCCTGTGTTCATTCCACTTTTTAGTAAATTTTATCCTTTGGTTAGGATGATGATCCTTGGGCTAAAACAAACAAACAAACAAACAAAAAACCTCTCAGTCTTGTGTCTTGGTCAAATACATTTAATTTGTCTTTATTTTTGAATGGTGATTTAGCTGAGTATTGTATTGAAGATTAACAATTACTGTTCTTTCAGCACACTGAAAGATTCTTACCCTGTCTTCTGGCCTCTATTTTATTAATGAGAAATGTAATTTCAGTCTAATTTTGATCCTTTATATGTAATCTGCCTTTTGTTTCTAGTTGCTTTTAAATCTTTTCCTTGACTTTGGAGTTTTATAGTTTTTCTATCAAAAAGGTATCTAGATATGCATCTTCAATCTGAAAATTCACATCTTTATTCAATTTTGAAAGAGTCTCAACCATTATTTCTCCAAATCCTCCTTTCTCCATACTCTGTCCTCTCTGGAACTCCCATGAGTCAAGTGTGGGAGCATCTTAGGTTGGGACTTATCTGCATCTTTTCCATTGCCTTATCTCCCTGTGCTGACTCTGTGTTGGTCCCTAAGTTCTGTGATCCAGACCCCTCTTCTCTTTTCATTTGCGGCCAATCTATTCTCCAAACAACTATTGGATTTTAAGGTTAATGATACTATATATTTTCTGTTATGCAAGTATTAACATTTTTGTATTTGCTTTTATCTGGGTCCCAGAAGTTTCCTTTCAGTGGTCAGAAAACAATTTTTTTTTCTTAATTCCTTGACTTCCTTGATTAATTCCTTAATTCCTTTGGGTTTCTGTTTCTCAGATGAAGTTTTTCCCATCAAGAGCTTTGTCAAACATTAAGCTCTCTTTCTATTTCCACAAACTCATGGGAAGAGAGTTTCTGGTCCTCTTTTCACAAGTGGGACAACCCTTCAAGGGTCCTGTTGGGTGCAGGAGTTTCAGCTTAACCCCCTTTTCTTCCCAAGCACCCTGTTTTCCTGAACTCCTGAGACTTTAAAAGCTCATTTCCAGTCTTCTGATCTGGTCTGTGTCTGATACAACCTAGGGTCATGCGGCATCACCTCTGTGACTCTTGTTTTTGTCTTTATCTCTAGCATCTGAGGATTTCCTGACCTCAACTTTGAATTTAACACATTTTGATGTTTATTAGACTTTATAGCAGTTTAAGGAACCACATTATCCTTGTCTGCCATCCCGCAAGAAATCTCCTTTTTGACACCAAAGAACATTTTTCATGTTAAAAAGTCTTACTTTTTGCATCATGTACTATTATAGGATATTAGTTATATATTCGGTATCATTGAGAGAATGTAAAATGACATAAATTATTTTCAGTTACTCATCACAAACACATCCACACATTTGAAAAAGAAAAGTGCATCTATGTTTGAAATGTTATATATATATCATCTGCAAACATGCTTAATGCCTATATAACTTGTAAGACCTCTTGCAATAGTTCAACAGCTGCCTTAAGGATTGAAAAGAGTAAGTTAAAACTTTATTTTAGAAATGTCATAATAAGGCTAAATGAGGTCATAGTATGTTAATAGATAAGTACACTTTTTCAGATTTTTGTGATTCTAAGCAAGCTTCTTGGTTATTACTGCAGGACTCGTAATAACAGATATTGTAAATGACATTCCATTTGCTAATTGAAGCAAGGATATGGAAAGTGTAAGAGTAAGTTTCCGATTTGAGTTTTTTTAATGAAAATCATAACCTCATTGTTCTTCTGACCTCTTAGTGCAGCGTTACTACCTGGCACATTTGTTATGGGGATAAAAAGGCATATCTGATAGGACAGGTGAAGTTAGAATTGTATTGCTTTTGGCCAAAGGTCACTGTAAGATTTAAAGATCAACTTGTAGGTACTATGTGATCTTTAAAAAGTTATAAAACATAAATTTAAAAGAGAGAGATTCTGTGAGTAAAATGCTTGATGTTTCTGGAGTTAATATCCAAGCTGTCATCAATCAGCATTTTACCATGAAATTTTCTCTGATATGTTTAAAACAGCCCTTGTTCTTTGTCTCACTTCATACAGTTTTCTTTTAATTCTGGAATTCTTGCATAAACTTTGAAGAAAGATCCCCAAATTTTATAAAAGTTTGAAACCTGCTATTTTTACAGTAATAGTAAAGAAATATAAAGTATAATATTTGTTACTAAGAAATTATCTTAGAAGAAAAATAATTTACATAACTGAAAAATGTTTATTGCTAAATAAACAGTAAAAATTATCTTTTGTAAGTTTAAATGAATAAATGAAGCCAGCAATTTAGAAGACCTGTAAGGGATAGTAGTCACCATCTGACAAATACACACACAAAGATAAATAAGGGATCTCCTAATTTATCTCTAGTTTAAATTTTGTTTTTAATCTTGAATTATTCTCAACATCTAGATACTTTAGAAAGACGATCTTGTATTATTCCAATATATTAATTATAGATGTACATTAATATGTTTGTTTTGATGATACTACGAAAAACAGAAACTTTTCCTTCTAAAGTTTTAAAGGTAAACAGAATAGCAAATTAAACACTAAATGATTTCTAGTGAAATGAGGGTAAATAGAAGCACCAAGAAGCCCATCCTGATTGTCTGTTAAAATACTCACAAAATTCCTGAAATTTGAATAATTACTGCAATCTTAATAGAGAAAACATGGCATTTTATTTGTAGGATACCTAAGTTTATAGAAATGTACATGCTTCTTCATGCTACAGGGTCAGCATTCAGCACCAGCCCTCCGTGCACTCTGCCATGGTCCTTGCCCTCAGCTCTAGATATGGCCATTGATCATCTGGCCATTGTTCCTTAGCTGAGTATGCTTCTCAGAGTTAACTCGGCGGACAGATTCAAAAGGTCAGAATTAAACTTCAAACACATGCTTATTGAGTGTTCACCTATTATGTGCCAAACACCCTCTAGGCAATGACAAGCTCCCTGAACAACAGAACTTAAGAAACTGCAATGAATAAATGATAAGGACCACAAAGAAATCAAACAGGGCAGTAGGCAGCAGTAAGAGGGCCTCACTGAACTGAAATCTAGATGAAAGGAGTTGCCAGCAACTGAGAGGTCCGGAGAGAAAGGGAGGAGTGCATTCAAAGAAAGTCTCTAAGGAGGAATGAGTGATGCACTGCTGTCTGGGGAACAAAAGGCACCAGTGTCTCCAGGGAACAATGCTGCAGAAGGACAGGTGCAGTGAAGGGAACGACCCACGTTCCCAGTGACCTTCGTTTTGTTCAATCCTTTGGTTCCTTTTCAGCTCTCATTAACATGACGTAATTGACCTTGTGAAACTGTTTTCACTGGGCTTCTTGACCACCACACCCTCATCACTGGAGTTCATCCTTGATTTCCTTCCTTCAAATTCTGCATTCAATCCATCAGCAGTTTGATAGATTCTATCTCCAAACAAGTCCTTATTTCATTCACTTTTCCACCATTTTGCTTACTACCAGCTTACCCTAAGCCACCAACTTTCTTTACCTGGATTACTGCAACAGTCTCTTAATTAATCTACCTGTTTCTATTTTTTCCTTCCTATTTCCTTTCTCTATATGCTTGGGTCCCGACCTGCTGTGGCTCCTCTCTAATGTCCCACCAGGGCCTCCCAGGTTGAAGAGAGATGGGAGTAAAGAAGCACTGATACCTTTATTGTGGAAAACAATGTGAAAATGGTGTGGTAGCTAGGAGGAGATCTTCAGATAAGAAGAAAAATACATTGAGAAGTCAGATATATCATGTCAGATATATCATTAAAAACAAAACAAAACAAAACAAAACAAATACAGACAAAGCTCCTGATTGTAAATGGAATGTGAGAATGTTTCCCAAGCCCTAGCCAAATCCATCAACTGAAACAATATTAAAATAATAAAGAGGAAACCTTAGAAGATATGGAAACAGAAAAGAGTTATGTACAAAAAAGTCACCCTGTGGCAAGTAGAGAAATGTCTACAGTGTTTAAAGAAGTTTTTGACCTCAAACTATACTGGCAAGTTGTTATTCTATTAAGACAATAGATCTGAGTGAAGTAGACATGCCAAATAATTGATAAGCAGGTCAGAAGAAGAACTTACAAGAATTTCTGGTATGAAAGAACTGCTGTGGTCAGTGAGCTAGGAGGAGTTAAAGACACAGAGAAAATCTTTTTCTTCCTCAGTCTCTTTCACTCAGTCTTTCATTCAATTTTACTGTCTTTCAAATGCTCCCTCTTTTTTTCTTTTCCTTTATCCTTGTTCCCATTGCTTTTCTTTCTTTTTCAAAACTTTTGATATTAAGAATCATATGTATGCTTGATATTTGTTGTTTGAAGACATATTACAAAATGCGAGAGGAAAAGACAAATCCAACTATAAGCTACTTAGAAAAGATATTCTTTTATTTTTTTAAACATCTTTGAGTATAATTGCTTTACATTGCTGTGTTAGTTTCTGCTGTATAACAAAGTGAATAAGCTATATGTATACATATATCCCCATATCTCATCCCTCTTGCGTCTCCTTCCCACCCTCCCTATCCCACCCCTCTAGGTGGTCACAAAGCACCGAGCTGATCTCCCTGTGCTATGCTGCTGCTTCCCACTAGCTATCTCTTTTACATTTGGTAGTGTATATATGTCAATGATACTCTCTCACTTCATCCCAGTTTACTCTTCCCTCTCCCCATGTCCTCAAGTCCATTCTCTACATCTGTGTCTTTATTGCTGTCCTGCCCCTAGGTTCATCAAAACGATTTGTTTTTTTTTTTTTTAGATTCCATATATATGTGTTAGCATACGGTATTTGTTTTTCTCTTTCTGACTTACTTCACTCTGTATGACAGACTCTAGGTCCATCCACCTCACTACAAATAACTCAATTTCGTTTCTTTTTATGGCTGAGCAATATTCCATTGTATGTGTGTGCCACATCTTCTTTATCCATTCATCTGTCGATGGACACTTAGGTTGCTTCCATGTCCTGGCTATTGTAAATAGAGCTTCAATGAACATTTTGGTACATGACTCTTTTTGAATTATGGTTTTCTCAGGGTATATGTCCAGTAGTGGGATTGCTGGGTCATATGGTAGTTCTATTTTTAGTTTTATAAGGAACCTCCATACTGTTCTCCATAGTGGCTGTATCAATTTACATTCCCACCAACAGTGCAAGAGGGTTCCCTTTTCTCCACAACCTCTCCAGAATTTATTGTTTCTAGATTTTTTGATGATGGCCATTCTGACCGGTGTGAGATGATATCTCACTGTAGTTTTGATTTGCATTTTTCTAATGATTAATGATGTTGAGCATTCTTTCATGTGTTTGTTGGCAATCTGTATATCTTCTTTGGAGAAATGTCTATTGAGGTTTTTGGCACATTTTTGAATTCTGTTGTTCGTTTTTTTTAAATTGAGCTGCATGAGCTGCTTGTAAATTTTGGAGATTAATCCTTTGTCAGTTGCTTCGTTTGCAAATATTTTCCCCCATTCTGAGAGTTGTCTTTTCGTCTTGTTTATGGTTTCCTTTGCTGTGCAAAAGCTTTTAAGTTTCATTAGGTCCCATTTGTTTATTTTTGTTTTTATTTCCATTTCTCTAGGAGGTGGGTCAAAAAGGATCTTGCTGTGATTTATGTCATAGAGTGTTCTGCCTGTGTTTTCCTCTAAGAGTTTTATGGTGTCTGGCCTTACATTTAGGTTTTTAATCCATTTTTAGTTTATTTTTGTGTAGGGTGCTAGGGAGTGTTCTAATTTCGTTCTTTTACAAGTAGCTGTCCAGTTGTCCCAGCACCACTTATTGAAGGGCTATCTTTTCCCCACTGTATATTCTTGCCTCCTTTATCAAAGATAAGGTGACCATATGTGCGTGGGTTTATCTCTGGGCTTTCCATCCTGTTCCATTGATCTATATTTCTGTTTTTGTGCCAGTACCATACTGTCTTGATTACTGTAGCTTTGTTGTATAGTCTGAAGTCCGGGAGCCTGATTCCTCCAGCTCCGTTTTTCTTTCTCAAAATTGCTTTGGCTATTAGGGGTCTTTTGTGTTTCCATACAAACTGTGAAATTTTTTGTTCTAGTTCTGTGAAAAATGCCATTGGTAGTTTGATAGGGATTGCATTGAATCTGTAGATTGCTTTGGGTAGTATAGTCATTTTCACAATGTTGATTCTTCCAATCCAAGAACATGGTATATCTCTCCATCTGTTTGTATCATCTTAAATTTTTTCATCAGTGTCTTACAGTTTTCTGCATACAGGTCTTTTGTCTCCTTAGGTAGGTTTATTCCTAGGTATTTTATTCTTTTTGTTGCAGTGGTAAATGGGAGTGTTTCCTTAATTTCTCTTTCAGGTTTTTCATCATTAGTGTATAGGAATGCAAGAGATTTCTGTGCATTAATTTTGTATCCTGCTACTTTACCAAATTCATTGATTAGCTCTAGTAGTTTTCTGGTAGCATCTTTAGGATTCTCTATGTATAGTATCATGTCATCTGCAAACAGTGACAATTTTACTTCTTCTTTTCTGATTTGGATTCCCTTTTATTTCTTTTTCTTCTCTGATTCCTGTGGCTAAAACTTCCAAAACTATGTTGAATAATAGTGGTGAGATGGGCATCCATGTCTTGCTCCTGATTTTAGAGGAAATGGTTTCAGTTTTTCACCATTGAGAATGATGTTGCCTGTGGGTTTGTAATATATGGCCTTTATTATGTTGAGGTAAGTTCCCTCTATGCCTCCTTTCTGGAGAGTTTGTATCATAAATCGGTGTTGAATTTTGTTGGAAGCTTTTTCTGCATCTCTTGAGGTGATCATATGGTTTTTATCCTTTAGTCTGTTAATACGGTGTATCACATTGATTGATTTGCACATATTGAAGAATCCTTGCATTCCTGAGATAAACCCCACTTGATCATGGTGTATGATCCTTTTAATGTACTGTTGGATTCTGTTTGCTAGCATTTTGTTGAGGATTTTTGCATCTATGTTCATCTGTGATATTGGTTTGTAGTTTTCTTTTATTGTGACATCTTTGTCTGGTTTTGGTATCAGGGTGATGGTAGCCTCATAAAATGAGTTTGGGAGTGTTCCTCCCTCTGCTATATTTTGGAAGAGTTTGAGAAGGTAGGTGTTAGCTCTTCTCTAAATGTTTGATAGAATTCGCCTGAGAAGCCATCTGGTCCTGGGCTTTTGTTTGTTGGAAGATTTTTAATCACAGTTTCAATTTCTATGCTTGTGATTGGTCTGTTCATATTTTCTATTTCTTCCTGGTTCAGTCTTGGAAGGTTGTGCTTTTTTAAGAATTGGTCCATTTCTTCCACGTTGTCCATTTTATTGGTGTATAGTTGCTTGTAGTAATGTCTCACAATCCTTTGTATTTCTGCAGTGACAGTTGTTACTTCCCCTTTTTCATTTCTAATTCTGTTGATTTGAGTCTTCTCCCTTTTTTTCTTGATGAGTCTGGCTAGTGGTCTATCAATTTAGTTTATCTTCTCAAAGAACCAGCTTTTAGTTTTGTTGATCTTGGCTATTATTTCCTTCATTTCTTTTTCATTTACTTCTGATCTGATCTTTATGATTTCTTTCCTTCCTCTAACTTTGGGGTTTTTTTGTTCTTCTTTCTCTAATTGCTTTAGGTATAAGGTTAGGTTGTTTATTTGAGATTTTTCTTGTTTCTTGAGGTAGGATTTTATTGATATAAACTTCCCTCTTAGAACTGCTTTTGCTGCATCCCATAGGTTTTGTGTAGTTGAGTTTTCATTGTCATTTCTTTCTAGGTATTTTTTCATTTCCTCTTTGATTTCTTCAGTGATTTCTTGGTTATTTAGTAGTGTATTTTTTAGCCTCCATGTGTTTGTATTTTTTACAGTTTTTTCTTGTAATTGATATGTAGTCTCATAGCATTGTGGTCAGAAGAGATACGTGATACGATTTCAATTTTCTTAAATTTACTTGACTTGTGACCCAAGATATGATCTATCCTGGAGAATGTTCCATGAGCACTTGAGAAGGAAGTGTATTCTGTGGTTTTTGGATGGAATATCCTATAAATACCAATTAGGTCCATCTGGTCTAATGTGTCATTTAAAGCTTGTGTTTCCTTATTTATTTTCATTTTGGATGATCTGTCCATTGGTGAAAGTGGGGTGTTAAAGTCCCCTACTATGATTGTGTTACTGTCGATTTCCCCTTTTATGGGTGTTAGCATTTGCCTTATGTATTGAGGTGCTCCTATGTTGGGTGCATAAATATTTACAATTGTTATATCTTCTTCTTGGATTGATCCCTTGATCATTATGTAGTGTCCTTCTTTGTCTCTTGTAATAGTCTTTATTTTAAAGTCTATTTTGTCTGACATGAGAATTGCTACTCCAGCTTTCTTTTGATTTCCATTTACATGGAATATCTTTTTCCATCCTCTTACTTTCAAGCTGTATGTGTCCCTAGGTCTGAAGTGGGTCTCTTGTAGACGGCATATATATATGGGTCCATTCAGCCAGTCTGTGTCATTTGGTTGGAGCATTTAATCCATTTACATTAAAGGTAGTTATCGATATGTATGTTCCTATTACCATTTTCTTAATTGTTTTGGGTTTGTTATTGTAGGTGTTTTCCTTCTCTTGTGTTTCCTGCCTAGAGAAGTTCCTTTAGCATTTGTTGTAAAGCGGTTTGGTGGTGCTGAATTCTCTTAGGTTTTGCTCGTCTGTAAAGGTTTTAATTTCTCTGTTGAATCTGAATCAGATCTTTGCTGGGTAGAGGAATCTTGGTTGTAGGTTTTTCCCTTTCATCACTTTAAATATGTCCTGCCACTCCCTTCTAGCTTGCAGAGTTTCTGCTGAAAGATCAGCTGTTAACCTTATGGAGATTTCCTTGTATGTTATTTGTTGCTTTTCCCTTACTGCTTTTAATATTTTTTCTTTGTATTTAATTTTTGATAGTTTGATTAATATGTGTCTTGGCGTGTTTCTCCTTGGTTTTATCCTGTATGGGACTCTCTGCGCTTCCTGGACTTGATTAACTATTTCCTTTCCCATGTTAGGGAAGTTTTCAACTATAATCTCTTCAAATATTTTCTCAGACCCTTTTTTCATCTCGTCTTCGTCTGGGGCCTCTATAATTCGAATGTTTGTGTGTTTAATGTTGTCCCAGAGGTCTCTGAGACTGTCCTCAATTCTTTTCATTATTCTGCTCTGCAGTAGTTATTTCCACTATTTTATCTTCCAGGTCACTTATCTGTTCTTCTGTGTCAGTTATTCTGCTATTGATTCCTTCTATAGAATTTTAAATTTCATTTATTGTGTTGTTCATCATTGTTTGTTTGCTCTTTAGTTCTACTACATCCTTGTTAAATGCTTCTTGAATTTTCTCCATTCTATTTCTAAGAGTTTGGATCATCTTTACTATCATTACTCTGAATTGTTTTTCAGGTAGACTGCCTATTTCCTTTTCATTTGTTTGGTGTGGTGGGTTTTTACATTGCTCCTTCATCTGCTGCGTATTTCTCTGTCTTCCCATTTTGCTTAACTTACTGTGTTTGGGGTCTCCTTTTCGCGGGCTGCAGGTTCATAGTTCTCATTGGTTTTGGTGTCTACCTCCATTGGGTAAGGTTGGTTCAGTGGCTTGTGTAGGCTTCCTGGTGGAGGGGACTGGTGCCTGTGTTCTGGTGGGTGGGACTGGATCTTGTCTTTCCGGTGGGCAGGGCATCCATTGGTGTTTTGGGGTGTCTGTGAACTTAGTATGATTTTAGGCAGCGTCACTGCTAATGGGTCAGGTTGTGTTCCTGTCTTGCTAGTTGTTTGGCATGGGGCTTCCAGCACTGGAGCCTGCTGGCCTTTGGGTGGAGCTGGGTCTTATCATTGAGACGGAGGTCTCTGGGAGAACTCTCACCTATTGATATTACATGTGGCCCGGAGGTCTCTGGTGGTCCAATGTCCTGAACTCGGCTCTCCCACCTCAGAGGCTCAGGCCTGAGACCTGGCTGGAGCACCAAGACCCTGTCAGCCACACGGCCACGCTTCAAGCTAATTCCTCCTCCAGTCCCAGTGACCCAGCCCAAATGGTAAAACCGTTTGCAAAGCTCTGGGATCAGGTATCTTGGATGTTCCTTGTCCTGCACACAGCACTGCAGTAAGCAACAGTCTCCCTCTGGAGTGTGACAACCAGACATGGCCCGCGGAAGGGGTACCCGCTCCCTCCAACCTTCTCATGGCTTTGCTTCTGGCGCTCCACCTAGAAAAGATATTCTTAAACATAATGTCAGAGGAAGGAAGAAAGTAAAAGTATAGAAAAAGATAAAGTAGACAAACCAGTGATAGCAATGCTAGTATTAGATTAGACTAAGACAAACTGCATTAATAATGATAAAGAGGATAAAGACAGGAGGATAAAGGGACCAGTTCACAAGGAGATTACAATAATGCTGAACCTTGACATGCCTCACAACATAGCCTGATAAGTAGTATCATGTCCTGCAGCCCGACTGCTTGGGTTTGGATCCCAGCTCTAGCACTAACTAGCTGCAAACCTTAGGCAAGTTATTAAACCTCTCTGTGCCTCAGTTTCCTTATATTGAAAATTGGGATGTCAGTAATACCTACCTCTTAGAACTGTTATGAGGATTAAGTGAACTAATACACATAAGTATTTACAATAGTGTTTGGTATCATAAACATGGCATTTTTATTGTTGCTGTTGTTGATGTTGGAATTGTTGCCCCAAATCATACCAAAAAAAAAAAAAAAAAAAAAAAACCCAACAAAATTCTAAGGAAAAATTGGCATGTCAGTAATCTTAGTAGGAGATTTTTAACTTACTTCTCTAAGATAAATATGTTTTAATATATATGAGAATGCTGTGAGATAGCCCCAATAAAATATTTAAACAGGCTGTTTTATCTTTCAAATCATCAGACACAAAAATGTAAATAAAGCAATCCACATAACAAAAATACAAAGTTGAAAGGAAAAAGTAAATGAAAAATGAAATTCAGGGACCCAAAAAATAAGATGACAGAAGTTAACTAGACATAGCCATAAATGTGAATGCTTAATATATTAAAATACAAAGTCTTAGATCATATTAAAGTACAAAATTTAATGATTTTCTACTTTATAAGAGACATATGTAAAACTGTGACAATGGGCTTAACAATTTAGCAAAATATCAAAAGTACAAATCAAAATATAGTACAGCTGACACTTTTATTATGAAGTTAAGTTACAAGGTAAAATTATAGGTAACAACATTGTATAATACTTTTGGAGCTGAATGATGTCGGATATTTTTTTAATTGTGCAAAATAATGTTCTAAAATGTTCTCAAATACACAACAATCCTTGAGAAGGTTGGTATTAAATATATACTTCATAAACTTTTACTATGAATAAAGCAACTTTTACAACTGTCTAAGGAATATAACGTAAAACATATCTGTATATACCTCCATTTAGGATTCATTTTCCAAGCTCCACTTCCAAAAGGGCATGAATATTTGAATCTGAGTGCTTACTTCCTTAGTTGGCTGGGTAGTTCATGAGCAGTCTGGAGACAGACCACCTGCTTGGGGAACTGTAGGACATTTGATTCACCCGGACTTATAGTAAGCACTCAGAAATGTGGTTGGGTTGTTATCAGTTACTCACACCCAGGCCCAGGCAGGCACATGGCTAGAAACTCCAGAATGCTGGGAGACAACTGGAGGGTATGAAAACCTCCTAATGTAAAAAGGTTTCTCTGAGGCCTTGGTGGGCTCCTCACTTAATTATAACGTGATAATTGGAAGCTGGGTACCTTCATAAGGACATGAAAATCAGGGAAATTTGCACCTCTTACTGGGAACACTGCATCCTTTGCTCTGTAGGTGTGTTATATCCACAGTCTGTCTGTTGGCCTCTTTCCATCCATGATGTCACCGTCACTCCTGTCACCTTGCAGGTAGAAAGTCAGGTCATGGATACTCTAGATAGTAGAGGACCCAGGCTAGAGCAAATCTACATGTGAACAGCTGCCAAAGTGCCATCTCTTTTCTGTGTTCTGGAAAATTTGTTCCTATTCCTTTCGGTGCTTGATACTATTGCAAAGATCTGGACAAGAGGTCATGCAAGCATTATTGAGAGTGAAGTATATAGAAGTGGAAAAGTGATATATCTCTGGTCCCAGAAGAAGCAGAGGAAAAGTGGTATATCTCTGGTCCCAGAAGAAGCAGAGGAGAGTTTGGGATATTTTAATTCTGAGGGGTCAATGGTCTGTTTAGGTTCAGCTCAGTGTGTGTCTTCCCCATTTTTTCTTGATGGCATCAACATTCTACCTGACATACAGGCTCCAGGAGACATCCATGGAATCATATTTTACCCCTTACTCTCATATTTGCCAGGTCCTGAAGAGACATATATCACAAGAATATATTAATGTCCAATACCTATTAGATTTTTGCTAGAAATTCAGATGTTAATCTCCTTTCAACTGTTTCTTTCCCATTTTATTCTTTTATATATATATATTATTATTTTCAGCATACATACCATGGACTTTTTGAATCCCTTTTCAGTATTGCCTTTGTGCCAAATGGTAAAAAATTAACCTAAGAACCCTCCAAAAAAATACTAAAATGGTCCCAATGTAGATTATTAATGATTTTAATCTGTTAATATTTAAAGGTCAATGATTTTAACCTCATTACTACTAGATTAAAGATGTGACAACATACTTCAGGTTGTTACATGAGTTGGCTAATAAAATCTTCCTGAAGTTCTGAAGAACTTGCTTCTCCTAAGGTAGTGACATCTTCACAGTTGGCCCAGCCATACTTTGCCTCATTTTTGTTTTCACATAGCATTTTTTCTCTCTTCTTTCAGGTAGAAATTGAGAAGCTGGATTACCATCATTATCTGCCTCTGTTTTTTGATGGGCTCTGTGAAATGACATTTCCCTATGAATTTTTTGCTCGGCAAGGAATCCACGACATGCTGGAACACGGGGGGAACAAGATTCTTCCTGTCATTCCACAGCTCATTATCCCGATAAAAAGTAAGTGAACAGGTAAAAAAGCATCACTCAGTTTATATGGTGCCACTTTTTGACAATTTGCTAATTAAGCAATAAAACACAACAGACTGGAGCTATCCCCAGGTTTTGCAATAATTTTTATAAATTGACTTATGGGGCCAAACATCCCAAATCTCCTAATATATCCCATCATTGATACTGCAGTGCAGCTTAGCGACATAAATAAACTAAATTGTATGGGGTTTACACTAACTTAAAATGTTTCATAGTAAAGACATAAGCATTAACATTAATTTGTACATTCAGAAGTAAAGTGTATAATATACAATACAAACACAATTATATTTAGTATCTTTTATGCAGCAGAATTCATAATTTTAAGAAAAGAATCTGGAATGGAGAAAAGATCAATGTTATTAAATACTTGAACTTTTTTGTCTACAGTAGATTATCTGGGGGGGGGGGTCTCTCGAGTAATCCTCTCACTGGCTTTATCTGTTTGTCTATAACATGAGATTGTGCTTCCTTTTTGTGACCAATTTATTCTGGCCTGAGTCCCTACAGACTAGTTGGCTGAGAGCACCCCTTTAAAAGTGTTTCCGAGAAAAACAAACACTGTACGCTAACACATATATATGGAACCTAAAAAACAAACAAACAAACAAAAATAGTTCTGAAGAACCTAGGGGCAGGACGGGAATAAAGACGCAGACCTACTAGAGAATGGACTTGAGGACACGGGGTGGGGAAAGGGTAAGCTGGGACGAAGTGAGAGAGTGGCATGGACATATATACACTACCAAATGTAAAATAGATAGCTAGTGGGAAGCAGCCGCATAGCACAGGGAGATCAGCTCGGTGCTTTGTGACCACCTAGAGGGGTGGGATAGGGAGGGGGGGAGGGAGACGCAAGAGGGAGGAGATATGGGGATATATGTATATGTATAGCTTATTCACTTTGTTATAAAGCAGAAACTAACAAAAATAAATAAATAAATAATTCCGAGAGAGAAAGAATTGAGGTGAAGGACAGATGAAGATGAATGGCAAAATGTTGATAACTGTTAAAGTTGGGTGATGGGTATGTGGGTTCATCATTCTCTCTACTTTTGTATATGTATTTGAAAATTCCCATATTAAAAAGTTTAAAAGAAATAAAATAAAAGTGTTTCTGAGATGTTCATTGTCCAGTGCGATGGCATCTCATGGCCCCCAGACAAGACCCTTAGCCACTTCCAATCCAGTCTCCTCACCTTGCTGCCATCCTACTGACAGCCCTTGAAATAGAGCCACCCTACAGGGACGAGATTCCAGGAGGGGGTGCTGGCCTCTTCTCAAGTCCAAATGGCCAGGACTGGCCCCCTCTGCAATCCCCTCAAGCCCCCAGACTCTGCCTGCACCAGAGTTGCCGACCTGCACTGTTGCTGCTGCTTCAGCTTTTGTCACTGCTGCTGATTGAAAGCAGAGGTTGGTGCCTCAGCAGGTCATGGGCAGAGGAAATCCCACCCTTTCCCAGCCAGAGCTGCCCCAGGCATTTTACCCACTGGCTCTGGGCCTAAACGCCCCATGGCTTCAGAGGAATGAGCAGGTCCCTGCTTCCCCACCCCGAGTTCCACTCACTCCCACCTCCAGGATGGACCGCTGCCCAGGATGATTGACGGTACACCTGCCTAGTCTCCTAGGATACAGGGGAACCCCATCCTCACTGTCTCAGAGGTAGTCTTGCCATATGGTTTGGCCAAAACAAGAACAAAATAGTTCAACGTTGGGTCATTTCCCACAGTCTGGATTACTTAATCTGATCCGTGGTCACTATTTTATTGATTCGAATTAAGTGTCATTAGAGTTCTAGATTTTTGGCAGTTCTTCCGTCACTGTATAAATTGAGTCAACTTTAAAATTTGCTCTCATGTCTTTGAGATTTCTATAAGAGATATGTAACTGACCGCTTCCAATTTCCACCAAGACATAGAAAGTGAAACCAAACAAGAGGACAGCGATACCTGCTGTGAAAAGCAATGTGGAAAGAAGAACGACTCTTCAAAAGCGACTTTATTAAAAACCAATGTTCCTTTCCCCTCATGCATCAGCTGAGTGAAGGGCTAATCTTTAAAGGCCTTCACGAAGGATATATAATACTGAGTTATATTAAAACCTTTTCCAAATGTGATTTATTCTTTCTAACAAGTCATAATTTTTGAATATGTTAAATTCTAGTAAAAATGCTACACTTTCTAAAGATGATGCACAAGTTTTATCGATAAACAAAAAAGCCCAGAACATTCTCCCCAGGAACTATCTGGAGAGTACATTATCCTTTTCTCCTGCACCCACCAGAACAGCAGCAATACCGGAAGTCTGTTCTTTTCTTTACAATAAACTGTTCATGTTGGGATCCCTGCCTTCTCAGGAGTCTCTCCCTCATAGCCCCACTGAAAACACTGAAGGGCAGAAAGAGAATTTCTAAGAAATGTTTTGATTATACCACTTATAATTAAAACAATCCAAATTAGAGTATTGTAGGCCAAGGTGGATTGAGTTTCAATTTTATTTGATTTAAGTATTTTGAAGATACTTAAATGAGTTAAGAGAGAAGTGATGTGTTCTAAGGGCACATCCTAGAGTTCATTTGCTGATGAGTGAAAACATTAAGAACTCAGTAAACATGATCTGTCAGGGAATAGTAACTATGTATGAATTTGATCATTTACGGTTCCAGAAGCAATGAAAGTTTCTCTTGGTAGATATCCTAGTTTGCCTTCCTGGGCTTCTGCTATTATATACTGATCCTGAATCTAACTCAGCTTGCTTCTTCTCACTCTGTCTACATCACTGAAAGCCAAACTTTACTCAGCAAAGAATAGTGACTAACTATGCAAGATAATGCATGGTTCCAGCACAGTGTGAAAAGTATTACATGCATAAACTACATTTTTCAGGTGGAATTCTGGAATGGAGCTAGTTGATACAGAAGCAGGCTGATACACATAATTGGCATAACATATAACAGCTGTGTGTACCTTATTTTCAAAAGGTACTATTAGTAAAATTTTGGCTCATTCCAGGGGCAAAAGTTAACCTCACCATCACCAGCTAGCAGTTCTTTAACATCTTTTCTTGAATTCTAGTTCATCGATAATTAATATCTCTGAAGGCAAAGCAAAACATATAAACTCCCTGTGGAGTTGTGAATGGGATTACCTGCCTATTTATTTCTGGAATCTGGGGTTTGTTTCAACTAAATGAAAGGTTGATAATACTGGAATGAGAAATGGACACATTCAGTGGCTCTACGATTTCTAACATAAAAAGAGATAAGAAGACACTTTACTTTCTGCTTCTCTCCTTGGCTCAAGACCCCAAGTGGGGTCATCGAGTAATAATGGGAACAGTGCACATTTAACACATTGTTCCATTTCTGTTGCTTTATGGCATCACTACAGGTCCTCCTCTTCCTCTCCCACTTTCTTATTTCCACCTTCTTGAGTTATTCTGGGTCAGAAACTACAAAAAAATCCCAGTATAAAGTAGTCAGCATTGGCAATGGAGCATTGATTGCTGAGAGCAACAGCAAAACGTTGTAGGTGAGGATGAGGTGAGAGGGACCCTCTGAGCAATCCAAACTGTGGATTTTCGACTTCTGTCCACTCCATCCAGTGAGGAGAACAAAAATCCATCAAAATCCAGCAGAGCAATCCCAGGAAGAAGTCACTGGAAGCTTTGCCTATGGAAAGCAGAAGGGGATTCCCATAGCAGCCAGGAAGACAGGAGGTGCCAAGAGCAACCTGCAGACTCTGGGTTTAGAGCTCTGTCTCCTCAATAAAAGCAAGAACAATAACAATAACCCAGCCACACGGGGCCATTCAAAACAAGTTGCTACACACAGGGAAGAAAATGTCATGAATAGTCAGAGGAAAACTGTACCTCAACAACATTTTGCATAGGATCCAGAAGAAACTTGTAGAAATGTGTTTGACATCCTCAGCATTCAGGAAGATACAGCCTCTATGAAACAGAAGCAGAAATTTACAAGAGGAAACCAGACTCACATGAAAATAAGCCAGTGCTGACTGAGAAGAGGGAAACTAAAAATGTCAGAGCAGGATTAATGTCCCCCCAGAGGCACAGAGAACAATCAACTGCACAACATGGAATTGTAAATGTAGACCACCACCTTAAGAATCTCCCTCCGAAAAGACAAGAATAAAAAAGAAGGTGAGGAAGGACTATAAAATGGAGAACATAGGACAAAAGCAGCAGCTAAAAGTTATAGGGGTTCCCAAGAGGAATCATCAAAGCAACAGGAATAGAAATGATAATGGCAGAAGGAATTGAAAGAAATTTTCAGAGATGAAAAATATCCCTTGTTTTGCAGGTAGAAAAGGCTCATTACAAGCAAAAACATCTGGACAGGGAAAAAAATGGTACACACCAAGAAATAAAAATAACTGGGGCTAAGACATTTTTCGTAAGAGTAAATTCCAGACAGCAATGAGAATTGGAGGAGAATCACCTTATGTGCATTTCATCCCTGTCATATGAGTAGCAAGACATGATGTAACAAACTGAATGAAAATTGGTTTAAAAAAAGAAGAAGGAGAAGGAGGAGAAGAAAGAGAAGGAGGAGAAGGAGAAGAAGAAGAAAAGACTCACGGACTCAGTGAGCATAATGCCCTCCTGCCCTTCGTACAAAGGGTTACTGTGGATGTGCTCCAACTCTCAGAGAGTAAAGCCAAGATAAGAACCCAAAAATGAGAATGTCATAGTTTGAAAAGCAAGTTGCATTAAGAGCTACTAAATCTAGAGTTAAGTGTAAATAGTTGATGGAAAAGAGTTTCAAAACTGCAAGAAATGTCAAAGAATCATTTTGCAGTAATGTGGCAAAAATAATTCAGAGAAATTGGGTATAAACCTTCAAAGTCAATGGAGAAGATAAAAGTATTTAAAACAGAGTCTATATATTAAAAGAATGACATTGAATAGGCAGCAAGGAAGTGCTGAGCCAAAAGCTCAAAATAAGGTGAAAATGTGAAATCAAATATATCAACTATGAAAATTAACTTTCAGATTGGTTTGTGAAAAACAAAATCTGAATATAAACTCTCTCTATATATATAAAAACAAAATAATACTTAAACATTTAAAAAATAAAATCTATATTGGGGAAAATGAAGAAAAAGAAAGCAGGTGTAGTTATTTCAATTTTAGAAAAGTAGAATTTAATGAAAAGAAGTTTTATGTGTGTAAAGAGGATCAATTTATATTGATAAAAATGTTCACAATAAAGATGTTATTGTCATGACCCTTTGTGCTGTGCAAACCATGACATCATGTTTTAGAACAACAATCAGCTGCTATACTGATATTTTTTGCCTCTAGAAGAAGAGTAGACCTCTTGATTGAGAGACAATAAGATGTTGGTCCTTCCTCCACTGCCTGACCTTGGGGCCTAAAATCTACATATAGTCTTTACCAACCCAAGGGGACAGCCTACTGTCTAAAGCACCAATTCCAAAACTTCACTGTGCACACAAATCATCTCCAGACCCCAGTAAAATGTAGGTTCCACATCAGTAGGTATGAAGTGACCTGAGATGCTGCATTTCTAAGAAGCCCCCAGTTAATGCTGCTGCTGCAAGGTCAAGACAAGGGTGACCAGGCCAAGATTAGACTGGGACTCCTCAGACCCTCCCACAAGATCCTGGGCATGAGAGCAAGGTGGGGAATGAGCTGGTGGAAAATAGATGAATGATCATTTCTCTTACATGTAATAAAACCAAAGACACTGCTTCATTCATAATGTGACTAATTAGAGAAATGTAAGGTTCAGTTTTTAGGCCTTAAAAGTAACCATTAATAGATTAAAATAGATGGTATATCAGATGAAGTACTAGGGAAAGAGAACTGAAACACTGTCATTAAGGAAACAACTTTAAAAAAAAAAAGACAAGGGAGATTGCAAAAAAAAAAAAAACAACGAATGAGATGACAAAAGGAAAACTAAATTATCTGTGATGATCACAAATAAATGGGAGAAATAATCACTAATCACAAGAAAAAAGCTTTGGTGTGGAAACTTCTTTGAGAGGTTGTTCCCACTGATTGTTCCCAACAGTAGGGTTCTGATGAGAGCTGCCAGTCACTGAGAAATGGTAAGAATCTGGCTCTCTTACCCAAACTTGCCTTCTTTCCCACTCCACCCTTCCAATATAGTTACATAGTTTTGGATAAATCAATAATCAGTTGTTACACTATTGTGATGACATAAATACTGTTCACTGCAAATCACACCATTACTATGATTGCATTTCTTTCTTAGGCAACTTGTTTTTCTTAGCATTGAAAATTGCCTCTCATTTTGTTTGCTTGTTTCGTATATACTTACTATTTCTTTTCAAATATTTCAGGATCTAGCAAATGAATATTATTTTCCAGATGTTCAGAGCATCAGACAACTCATCAATTTTCTTTCTGTTCATGGAGATACCCCTTGCACCCTCCCCCTTTCTGCTACTTCTCCTTACTCCTCTTTCACGTTTGACCTCTTTTTTTCCTTTGCCGTTTGTCCTATTTTCCTCATTTTTAAAGTGCACATCTTCCAGTAGTTTCTTGTAAGTATATGAAAGGTATATTTTTCAGGCCTTGCTTATCTGAAAATTCTACCATCACACTGTTTATTAGTTTGGCTCCACTGAAAATCATTTTCATCCAGAATTTTGAGGTCATGTCTCTGCTGCCTCCCAGGTTCTTACATTGCTTAGAAAATCTTGATGCCACTTGAGTTTCCAGCCATTTGCCTGTGGCTTGTTTCCCTCAGTCTCTGAAAGCTTTCTGGTTCTTCTCTTTATCGCTGGTAATATGAAATTTCATGTTGATATGCTTTGATGTGGCTGTGTTTTCATTCATTGTCCTGGGAAATTTCAATTTAGAGACATATGTCTTCCAGCACTAGAAACTTTTCATGTATTATTCCTTTAGTAATGTTCTCCCTCTATTTTCTCTTACTTCTCTGTCTGTAATTCCTGCTACTAATATATTGCACCTTGTGGGCTGTTTCTCGAATTTCTTTATCCTTTTGCTCATATTATCCAACTCTGTCTTAGTTCTACTTCCTGGGAAATTTCCTTGACATTATCTTCCAAAAATATGATTGAATAATTTGTTAATTATCGTAATTTTATTTTAATCTCGTTGTTCTTTTAAAATAGTATTTTGTTCCCTTCTTTTATGAACACATTATGCTCATTCTCTTATCTCTCCATGAATATTTACTATAGATTTGTAGGATTTGGGTGTTTGTGTATTTGCTTTTTTGCTTTCTGACTCATTATATCCTTCCTTCCCTCATTCAGTAACAATTACCTTCCTCTTTACTAGATTTTAAGACTTTCCCAATCCTGTGTATAGATCAACAGGATAGTGTACTAGTGTACTAGTGAGCATAGACTATGGAATCAGACTGCTCACCTTCTAATCCTGGCTACACTGTTTAGTTGCCACGTGATCTGAGGCGAGTTGCTTTACTCCATGTAACACTGTTGCCTGATCTATAAAATGGGGATAATATTATGCATTTATATTTTCTCTCTAATTTATTGTCAGCCAGTGGTTTCTGTACTTTATGTTTAGTATTTTTTAAAAGTCCCACCTTATTTCTATTCAACTTTATGGTTTATAAATTTTTAATTTTTTATTGAAGTATAGTTGATTTGCAATATTGTGTTAGTTTCAGGTGTACAACATAGTGATTCAATATTTTGATAGATTATACTCCATTTCAAGTTGTTATAAAAGATTGGTTCTATTCCTTATGCTGTACATTATATCCTTGTAGCTTATTTATTTTATACATAGTAGTTTGTACCTCTTAATCCAATACCTCTATCTGGCCCCTCCCCCTTCACTCTCCCCATTGGTAGCCACTAGTTTGTTCTCTATATCTATGAGTCTGTTTCTGTTTTGTTACATTCATTCTTTTGTTTTATTTTTTAGATTCCACGTATAAGTGATAACATACAGTCTGTGTCTTTTGCTGACTTATTTCACTAAGCATACCATCTAGGTCCATTCATGTTGTTGCAAATAGCAGAATTTTATTCTTTTTATGGCTGAGTAATATTCCGTTGTGTGTGTGTGTGTATATATATACTGTGTGTATATATAGTGTATACACACATGTATATATATATCACATCTTCAAGGCAGTTGGTTTATCTATTTTCCTTAAGTTTTTGGTTTGTTTTGCTTTTGTATCATTTTACATTAAAAGCATATTACTTTTATTTTTATTGTTTCTCTTTTGGTAATCACAGCATGTGAGGCTATGACTTTGCTTCTGTGTGCAATTTTGAATTAATTCCATTTATTTTTATACGTATGTTTCTCCTTGTCACTATATTATAGATTGTATTTATAGTTCTGATGATTCATTTGAACAAAATAATACATTAAAATTTACAAATATTTAGAGATTTTTGTCTTCATGGTTATTTTATTTATATTTATTGCTCTGTGGCAAGAGAATATGGCTTCTCCTCTATTTACATTTTTTTGGGAATTTACTGAGGCTCTTATTAGGCTATAGGAATGCTCAGTTATTGTCATCATGGAGGCTGAAAAGAAAGTGAATCCTCTCTATGATATATATCTTAATATATATTTATTCTATCATGTTCTTCAAATAATTTATGTATTATTTTCTCTTTCACAATTTGTGAGGTCAAAGACAGAAAATTATGCTAAAGTTTCGCACTACAAAAGCAAGGAAACCACCATATGTCTTGGAAGCTTTCAGTGGGCTAGGCGCTTTCCTGGAATCATATTATTCAATCCAGCTACGATAATCCTCATTTCACAGGTGACAAAACTGAGGCATGTAAAACTTAAGAACAACATCCATGTCATACAGTTGCCAAATGGTAGAATCAAGATTTGAATCATATCTGGATCTCCTGAGCTTCTTCTCTTCTTTACAAAATTCAGGGCTGCATCTATCACTGCAAATGACTTTTTTTAGGCACACATGGAATATTTACAAAAATTAACCATGTCCTAGCCCATAAAACAAGTCTCAAAAAATATCAAAGCATGGAATTCATACAAAGTATGTTGTGCAACTAAGATGCAATTTACGTTAGAAATCAGTTTTTTAAAGCAATAACTAAAACATTCCCATATATTTTGAAATTGACATGTACTTTTATATACCCCATGGGTCAAATAAGAAATTCTAATGAAATTATAAAGTATTTTAACTGCACAATAATGAAGATATCACATAAATTACATATTAAAAACTTACCAAAATATTACATAAAAATGTTACAAAAAATTACATTAAAATATTTACCACATATGACATGGTAAAGCAGTGTTCAGAAGAAAATATGTAGCCTTAAACATGGTATCAAAAAGAAAAAAAGGGAAAAATAGTAAATGAAGTATCCATCTCAATAAATGACAGGAAGAACAGTAAAAGAAAGTCAAAGGAAGAATAAATTATTAGTATAAAAGCAAAATAAAATAAAAATAGAAAACAGCCATGCAAGTGAGAGCATCAAAAACCAAACATTGTTTGGTTTCTTGAAATGATTAATAAAATTGATAAACATTTGTAAAAGCTTATAAATAAAAAATGAAAAAAATGAAAGGCAAAAATAACCAATATCAGAAATAGAAAAGGAAATGTTATACAGACCCTACAGACATTGATAGGATATCTTGATAGGATATTATAAACAACTTTATCCCTAAAACTTTGAAATTTCAATGAAATGGTCAAATTTTTGGAATACATAACTTAACAAAATTGACACCAGAGAAATAGAAAATAAGTTAAAGTACAAACAGTAGTATAACAAGTGAAGAAATTAAGTTAGTAATTAAAATTCCTCATACAGAGATAACTCAAGGCTCACATAGCCTCACTGGTTAGTTGTGCCAAAGACTTAAGGAAAAAATAATTTAAATCTTGCACAGATTTTCTCAGACAATGAAAATAGAGAATATAGACTCCAACTCATTTTATGGTGCAACATAAACTTGATACCAACAAGGACATTGCAAGAAATTGCAAGAAGGAATCTTCCAGGACAATCTCATTCATGAATATCAATGAAAACTTTCTGAACAAAATTACTAGCAAACTGAATCCATTGATATATAAAAATGATAATTTCTCATGACAAAGTTCATTTTATTTCAGGAAGATAAGATTGGCTTAACATTAGAAAAATCAGTTAATGCCATTTACATTTGTGTATTAAGGGGTAAAAATCAGATGATCATCTCAAATGATGGTAAAAAGCACTTGATAAAATTCAACACCCATTTCTATTTTTAAAACAAACTAAGGATAGAAGGGAGTTCTCTTAATATGATAAAAGGAATTTTTTTTCAATCAGAGCAGGCTAGGTTATATTGAAAGAACAACCAATCTCCAAAATCAAAAGCTTAAAACAATAGTGACTTTAAAAAGTTCTGTTTCTCATATCTGCTACGCACCTATTGCAGGTTAATGGGGCAGGTGGGGTGTTCTGTTCACTATAGTTGCTTAGGGGCCAGAATGTATAATCCTACCATGGACATTATGGCTAATATATCATAGAGTCTCTGGATTCTGTTATAGTCTTTTGAAGAGTGTCAGTTCAAATTCTAATGGAGAGTTAACCTGCTAAACACAAACTCTAAACTTTGTCTTCCCTGTGGTGAACAGGAGGCTAAGTTCTTTCATCTTCAGTTCTTTCACCTTCCAGCCTCTGCTTATCATCTGGGCCTACTGAGATCTCTCTCATGTGTGTAATCCTTAGAGATCAGCTAAGGTAGAGTTTTCTTGCAGGTTTTTTGTTTACCTCATCTGTGGGTCTCTACCTTCCAGGATCCCCCCCTTCTAATTTTTTACATACTCTGCCAGCCCAAAACTCTGTTCTCTGATACCTCAATTAAATATACCTTCTACTTCCTTCTGCCTCATGACACACACCTTAGTTTCTGTAGGCAAAAACTTTTCAACTCAAAATCTTACCTAGTACACTTCCATCTTGCAAGGACAGACTCCCATCCAGCTTCTGCCTACTTTCCATTCTTTGGCATGGCATTCAAGGATTCCCATTAAATATCTGGCTGCAAATTATGTTTCTGACTTAATTTCTTACTATTTCCCCTCATGCACCCCATGCTCTAGCCAAACTGATTGTGCTATAGCACTTGTCTTGCCCTTTTCTATCTTTGCTCTTTGGGGCATACCCATTCTCACACATCCTCAAATGCCTAAACGTTAAGGAACCTTCAAAACCCACTTCCAATAGGAATTGTCCTGGAGAGCCTCTTCTGATTGCCCTCTCCCTCCCTACCCTCAACTTCAGTCCTCTCCCCACTCTGCCTTCCTATTCCCACAGAACTTTGAATTTTTCTCTCTTACGTCACTTAGAATATAATGTTAGAAAGTGATATGTCCCCACAGCATCTAATGTACTGGCTAGTACACAGTAGATGCATCAAAATATTTGCATAATTTATTTAATCAGGTACATAACTGCTATCCATACTGAAATTTGTATAGGTGTCATGATCAAAAGTGTGAAGTGGCCATTTAGGCTTGCCACTGTACTACGTGTTATATAAAAACTACCTTGTAAGAATCTCTAGTATGAAACAGCAAATAAAGCGTATAATGATATAATGCTTCCCATTTATTGGAGAAATTATTTAAGTAGTGAGAGTAATTGTTTATTCATCTACATTCCCTCATGTGACTCTTTGTTTATGAGCAGTAACATACATTTGTGAGATGGTCTACTAGGAGACAAGGTGACCTGGCTAAAGAATTACAGAAATATCACTGATCTACAAATAGGTCATAAAACAGTGGCCTCATTAGGAGAGCTCTAATGAGTTGAGGTCACCCAGCTATAAAGGACAAACATGCACAGACACAGCTGAAGCAATTTAAACAATACTATTTTCAAAAGCAAAATGGTATTTTTAAAGAATGCCCAGTGGAAGAAAACATACCAAGTAAGAATAAAATATGAGAATCTGTATCACGATACAAAAATTATTTTGAGAATTCTATTTAATTAGAAGGGAACAAGTCCAATTGAACTGCATTATTCTTTATGATCTCATAATTTCACTTATATCACTTGAAATTTTCCAGGTAAATTATTTTAAAGGTGTTAAAAAGTAATAATTTTTAATTTAAGAAGAAAATATATTATTCTAAAAATATGGAAAAATTCGTGTATTACTTAGGATTATTTTGATTACAAGACAGAAAAAGAAAACTAATTCAAAGCTTCATAAAGAATTAGGTTTGCTTAATAATTCACATCACTGAACAATCCAGGGTCTCATTTCAGGCTTGATTTAATCTGGTGGCTTGCCAGTGTCACTCTTGTTCTGTTTTATGCATGGTCATCTTAAAGCTGGCTCCCTTTTTGGCCTCAGGATGCTCCAATCCTGGAACTACATGCTTACTTATTTATACCTGTAGAAAAGAACAAGTGCCATTGTCCTTTAATTTCCAGAAAAAATAAAAGTCAGAGGTGCACCGTGATTGTACCACATGCACCAGCTTAGAACTATGGCCAAGGGGGATGGAACACACTGACTCAATTAACCCAGATCATGTAACCTACCCATAGTACAGGTTAGTGGAAGTGAAAAGAGGTAGCTTCTCAAAACGCCGTGAATTCTATAGCAGAGACATTTACTGCACACCAAACATCTATCGCCTCCTTAGCATTTCTCAGTTATGCAGTTATGCGGACCATGGGACTAACTTTGCCGACACGCTGTGAATGGAAGAAACGAGATGTGCGTTCCCTTCAAACCAAGCATTTCAGAGCCGGTGCACAGTCCTCTGTCTTCTCCTCACCCCCATGTTGACATGAACTGGGTATCTACTATGAATGAGAAATGATCCTTTTCTGTGTGAAGCCACTTAGATTTTAGGCTCAGTCTATTACTACAGCAAACTTAACCCCTACTGACCAATTGATATTCCCAAATGAGAATTCATAGCTATCGAGGTCAATAGACTCTGGAATCTTAAAGCTTGAAACATCCATCCATTTTCTGAGGAAGCTTCAGTAGGTGGTGCTAAAGACCATGTTCCTCTGTCCTCTCTGAGGATTAGTGTGGCCACTGGAGAAGCCATGGACCTGGTTTCTGGGTTCTAGTGCTGGCTCTACCATTTTGTATAAATTAGTCTATCTCCTTGAGTTTGGGAGATTAATCCTCATCTCCAAAACAAGGGAATTAATACATACCACAGATAGTTGTTGTGATCATTAAGGGAGGTCGTGTAGAAATGCCCAGGTCAGGTGATAAGCAGGTTCTTAATAAGTGTCGTGTTGAATATGAGCAGTCATAGCCAGGTGGGGCTGTAAAATCCAGTTACCTGATGGAGGCTGCTCTTTCTCCTTTCCTCTCTGTCCATTTCTCTCACACTCAATCTGTCAATTGCCTACCGCCTTTAATTCCCTAATAAAGAAAGTCATAATATAAAAACTGGTGTCCCTCTACATGAAGTCCTATACATAAATAATGTGTTAGTGGATGCAAGATGATAGCAGTCTGAGGCAGAGACTAGACATTCACAGAAGTATTTAAACAGTTACCTGGTCACTTGCCAGAGGAAGAATTCCTTCTGGACCTGTGAGGGTGAATAAAAATCAGGCCTATCCCTGTATGAATAGGGAAAAAGACTCAGAATGATCCAAAATAAAAATGATGAGAATGGAGATTATAGCTGTCGATGCCAGAAAAACAGAATAGAATAAAAGAGAGAAAGAGCTAACAATAGCATTATTGCATTTTCAAACTGAGTTCACCACATATTGGCTGTTCCTTTTCCATTCTCAAATAAAGAAACAAATTCTATCACTCTTCCTGTATAGTGTGATAATTCAGAACAAGGGCTCTGAAGTCAGACTATCTGGTCAAAATTCTAACTCTGCCACATACCAGCTATCAGACAAGTTAATCACTTTGGGGATCAATTTATAAAACAGATGAGAATGGCACCCAACTTATGGTTAGTTTAGTGATTAAATAAGATAATACATTTCAAGCTCTTAGCAGAGGATGTAGTGGGTGATAAATTTTATCATCATCACCATCATCATCATTCTCTGTCTGGATTATGACAACAGATTTTGGACACCCAGGCTAAA
Organism: Eschrichtius robustus; assembly: GCF_028021215.1. Lineage (NCBI taxonomy): Eukaryota > Metazoa > Chordata > Mammalia > Artiodactyla > Eschrichtiidae > Eschrichtius > Eschrichtius robustus. Next base: position 5,593,693 of record NC_090832.1, on the reverse strand, counting down.
ATCTCCTTTTGTTAACTTCCTCCTTCCACATGAGAGCTGAACTCTAGTCAAGGAATAACACTACTGCAGAGTGTTGCTTGCTTTTTCAGAAGATGCCAGGAAACCCAGCTTCATCAGGATGACTTGTTCCCCAAGAACAAACCACTTAAGCTCAGGTCCCAGCAGGTGTCTGTTTTGCTCAAAGTCCACGCTAGAACCTGTGTTCACTGTGCAGCACTCAGCATTCCTCCTGAGCAGGCTCCAAGTCTGGCCCTGTTGTCCACCAGGATTTGGTGGGATGCTGGGAAGAAGTGGGGTCTAACCATAATGAGCACAGGCCCTGGGCTCGTGCAAACCAGACCACAGCTGGTCATTAACTAGCTGTGTGGTTTTGGTCAATTAATTATTTCATCTTTCCCAGGGGATTATAAAACCAACTGCCCAGGCATTATGTAAGGACTAACAGATCATACAGGTAGGAAGTTTAGCACAGTGCTAAATCACAGTGGTAATAATAGTAAATTATTATTTTTACCTCCTTGGTGTTCCTTCATGGCCGTGTCTTTACAGACTTCCCAACTTTGGGTCATCAAAAAATTGATAGATTTGGATTGTATAACTTTCATCCAAGTTACAATAAAAATGTTAGATGGAAACTGGACTAGGTCAAGTATGGACCACTGCAGTATTCCAGTAAGGACTCTGCAGGTCGATACCAAACCAACAAGGCATATTACTGAAATTCAGTTATTCACACAGTAAGGAAAAAAGAAGAAGCCTAACTTTTCAACCATTTCTGTATCTTGCCTACAAGAGAGTTCTTGTCAGATGCCTTGCAGTATAGTCTGTTTGTGATCTCTTTTATGAGTAAACTTGTTCGAATGCGTGAGGTAAGCCTGGCCTGACATTCCAAAAAGCTCACTCTGGCTCCTAGAAATCACGCTGTTGTCCCAGGAGCTCTCAAATCACTTGCTTAAATAATCAGTCCTAGAATTTTACCAGATATTGATGTCAAGCTTAGCAGTGTGTAGTTTTTCAAATTCCTTCTTTGGGGAGGGAAGGGCAGCTCCTTTTTGGAAAGTGATGTATTTACCCATCTTCTATTTTGTAGCACAGCTCTCAACTTTCTTGTTTTGTGAAAAGCCTGTGTGTACTATATTCTTCTTCATAGTCCACTACTTCTGTTATCCTAAAGCTGGAGCAAACTTAGACACCTTTTCTCAACCAGAGGAAAAAACATAACCATAATTCTTAGAAGCAGTGCCTGCTTGTCACAGCACATTGTCACTTGGTCTTACTCTGAGAATGGCACCAAGGCTGGCTAACTGCTTCCTTTGCTCATCATTCCATCTGTCACCCAACTCCCTCAAGCTGAACTGAGCCAGTAGTGTAGGGACAGGGGAGCAGGGTACTCCAAAGAGACAAATCCTCCTCTGCTTTCTGACAAAGCAGGGTACTGATAAGTTTACTCTCAATTACCCTTAGAGGCTTCAGTATGTATGAGAGCAAAAACAGGCCCAACCTTGGTTGCAACAAGATTGAAGAAGGGTGTGTTGAATGACATTGTTCTTCAGGTTCCTCTATGTCTAGAAAGTTGTGAGTACTAAATAGATCATGCTACTGACTATAATGTTGAGACCATTCTGGTAACTGAATACTTTCATTCATTTAAGCAAATAATATTAACTGTGTATCTATCTTTAAAACTAAGTGTTTAATGGAAAGAAAGACCAAACACTGTCACTGAATACTAAGTTGCCTTCTATGGTCCTAAAGTCAGAATATATTCTTGTCTATCAAAAAAGAGAAAAAGTTAACCACTTGTAATGACAAAGCTTTGATGGAAAAGTCTGAATTTTGCATAAAGATAATTCCTTTCTGTATGAGATGAGAGAAAAAATGATGCTCTTTTAATATAACACTTATTGGAGAACAATGAATTAAAGAAAAATGGTAACAATTATGATAGGCTTACTCCATGTATATAATAGCTAAGCTAAGTCTCTGATAATTTAATTGAGAACTCAGGCCACATCATATTTATTTGTATAGCAATTGAGTTCTGTTTTGGAAGGAGGATAATTTCTACAATTTTGAAACCTAAATTTGGTTTGAAAACATATTTGAATTCATCATATTCAGAAAACTAAAAATGTGTATGGTTAGCGCCCCTTGACTAGCAAAATTTATATTCATTTCAGTCTAATTCGACTAACATGATACTGGGTGCAGCAATCTCAATTATTAATTAAATATTTCAACATCAGAAAAAATAATACTTAAAATACTTTAAGACATCTATAATAGGCAAATTCATAGAAACAGAATATAGATTAGAGATTACCAAGGGCTCAAGGGGAAGTGAGTGGGGAGGGGTTTTTTTAAAGAGGTATAGAGTTTCTATTTTGGGTGATGGAAAATTTTGGAAATAGTTAGTGGTGATAATTGTACGATACTGTGTATGTAACTAATGCCACTGAACTGTACACTTAAAAATGGTTAAATAACATTTTATATTATACATATTTTACACAGTAAATTGAAAAATATATCATTTAAGATATCAAGATAAATAAAAATGATTCAAACACTAGTAAACCTAACCAAAGTATACAGAATCTACTTGAAAAATACTATAAAGCTTTTCCGAGGAGTTTCATAAAAAACAAGAACAGTTGAAGAGATACATGTTCCTAACTGGAAAGATGGCCATTTCCCCCAAATTACTATCTAAATTTATTGGAAATTTTATCAAAGTGCCAAGCATACTTTTTAACTTGACTAAATTATTCTAAATTTTCTCTCAAAATGTAAATAGTTAAGAATAATCAAGAAAATATTGAGAAAGAATAAGGAGACAGGGCCAGAATTCTGCTACATTAAAACATATAAATTATAATCATGAAGAATAATATTTTAGGGAAATATGCAAGGTACATTGATTTTTTTAAAAAAGCAGTGTTAAAAAAAAAAGGTATTTTTTTTAATAGAATAAAATCCAGTGTCTATATATGGCAATGGATAAGATAGTCTCTATTGTATCTGAGCTTATAAATCTCCAGTATTTACTGTGTTTACATTCTATTTTCAAAATGAGAGCAGAGTGAAAATACACTTTATAACCTTCTTCTTTACTCACCTGTATCTTATAAACATTTTCCTATTTTAAAAATATTTTCTATTATATGACTTTAATAACTATAATTTTCCATTGTATAGGTATACCAGATTTTACTTAAATAAGCCAGTGTTTTGGGGAACATTTAGATGGTTTATAATTATAAATAATACTATTGATACATCCTATCCTATAACTCTTTCTGCACAGCTGCATACTTCCTTTGACTAAATGCCAGAAGTGAAATTGCTGGGTCAAGTGTTACATGCATGTTGCTATAGAAAGATTGTGATGGTTTACAATATGGTACCTAGGAGAGTGCCTCTTTTCCCAGGCCTGTTTCCATACTGAGTATTAAATTTTCAAAAACTTTTTGTTAATATGATATTCAAAATTATAGAGTAGTGTTTCATTTCATTTGATTATCAATGAAGTTGAAAATTCTACAATAGTAATTGTTCACTTGTATTTATTAATTTGTGTATTGTCTATTTATATTATATGCCCATTTTTTAAATTAGCAGTTTCAAACTTTTATTGATTTGTGGTAGCTATTTGTATATCAAGGATATTAACATTTATACCATATGTCAAAAATATTTTTTAGAATTTATTGTTTGCTTTTACATTTTGTTTGGTGTATCCAATTTTAAAAGAAGTAGAAATATTTCCATCTATTCCTGATTCCACAGTAGTGAATCATATCTAATAGTAGAAAATGTTCTCACTTTGCAAAAACTCATGGCAATAATGGATTTTATGCTTGAGAAAATCATACATGTAACTTACAACCATCTAAGATGAATGTTTCACTACTTTGACTTTAAATTACTTTTTTCTTATTCTTCAACAATTTCCATTCATCTGGAAGCTCTATCTTGTTGGTTATACTTGAAAGCAGTAAGCAGTACAATAGAAATCTAATTTTCTGAATATAAAGTTTCCCCTGGTTGATCTATAATATCAGATCATTTCTCATGTAGATTTCTCATGTTAGACCCTTTTCAAAACCTTAAATCTTGAGTTCAGAGTCCTCACTTAAATCTTGACAGTTGCTTTCAGGCCCATCAACACAAGAATAAACACATTTCTTCTCTTTCAAGCTATAGAATCATATTCTCTTTATATCTGTTAACATACTTTTTCAAAAGAAAAGAACTTTGTTTCAAAAAAAAAAAAAACAAACTCTTTTTTATTTAGTTCTACTGGGACAGTAAGAACAAAAAGACTTCCAACTTAATGGTATACCTTAACTCCCCAAGAATGAGGGAAAAAAATAGAACTGAGGAACTGAAGTGGAAATGGGCAATATAAAAAAAATCCCTCTTAGATGAAGTTAAGGGGCTTTTATAGCGCATACCATGGCTCTATTTCACAGCTACTGCAGAAGTTTTAGAGCCAGTCCCTGCTTATTTAGGATGCCTCAGGGTTCCATTTTAGATGTCATTAAGAGTAACAGTTGAAGCATTTTACTTGTCAGTCTTTGTCAATTCAATAACATTTTTCACAATCATGTTAATTCAATCAGTGTTGCAATGAGATAAAATAATTATTTCTTAATAGCTATTATTACTATCCATGGTGAGAGAGATTATTAATTTATCCCCAGGTGATCAATTAGCCATATGTACAGGGATAAACCTAATCAACAAAAGTTCGATGTTATTATTACTCATATATATAAAAAGGTTTACTCCTTAATATATTCTATATGGCAAGACTCTTCGCTAACATTGGTAGTAGATGAGCATACTTTAGCCTGTTTTATTGCAAGCTTTGGCATGTATACTCTAAAAAAGGGCACTTGACAAGCCAGCATTCAGTAGGCACTACGGCCACCAAAATCTTTTCTGCAGTCACCAGATGGGCTCTACACATGCTCAGATAGCTATCTCTTCTAATACTTTCAGTAGGTTCTCCTACTTGTGACTTTATAGTGTCAACAGAAAGGCTTTCTTGAAAAAAAAAAAAAACCCACAAAATGGAATGAAATTATATACACTCAATTTTATTTATTTTAATATATAAAAAATTAAAACAACAAACTCATGTAATTCTGTTTCAATGTCTAATCCTTCCTGACTAAGCAGTTTATAAAATATTTAGCTGGATGTGGCTGTGAGTCCTTTTTAAGAAGTGGGGTGGGATAGAGGGACGAATAGAAAGAAAAGACAGAAACCCAGGATTTTAGACATCTGATTCTATTTGGCTGATAAGACAAGACAGGACCTAGGGATCTTTTAGCTTGGGGAAAAGTACTATGGCCTCACTCTCCTTTTATGTACATTTACACATACTCACATCCTTCTTCCCACCATTTCTAAATGATCCCAAGGAAAACACATACACAATGATAAAAGCATTTGGAAGACTGCTTCTTTGCTATCTTGGGCTTTGTTCCCACATCGCTAAGTAGAATTTTATCCATTTGAGCTGGAGTAGACCTTATAAAAGAAGTCCTTTACCCAAGAGGGGGCAATCTAGCATGCCGTTCCCTCTCCTTCACCCTAATAACATCTACTCATCCCTTAGGTCCTTACCTGTGTCTGGGAGCCTTCCCTACTTTGTAGGCTGGGCTGAATGCCTTTTTGATTTGCTGTTTAAATACCATATCCTTCTTATGAAATCTCAACACACGTGTAGTATTTGTTCAATATCTTCTTCCATACTATATTGTAAGCCCCAAGGGGCTGAATACTATATCTGTCTTGTTCACTTCTATATCTCCAATTCTTAAAACAATAACTGGTGCATAATGCATTCTCAATAAATATTTGATGAATGAGGATTAAGTAAACTAATATATGTAAAGTGCTCAGTTTAATTCCTGGTATATAGAGGTGCCCAATACATGTTAGTTACTAGTATACGAACCATCACACAGATCTGCGCAGTACCAAACCCTAAACATGTTGAGCTTCATTGGTAGACTTTTTGAAAGAATGTGTACTGCCCATAATACTCAGAATGACATTTCTGCAGGCTCCCAGTTCTCTTCTGTTAAATGCAGTTGCGTCAGTAAGCAGGGATCAATAACCTCTGGCTTCCTAAAAAGACAAAACAATTTTAGCTTGGATAAGACCAGAAAAAAGGATCCCCACTACCACTACAAGACACTCTACCTGACCTTCTCCCTCTCCAACTTCCTGTGGTTCTCTGAAGCTCTGCTCTTGAGCATCTCATTACTACAGCTTTTAGGCTAAATTATAGCATTCTATTTTTAGTTGTTTCTCAGAATATATGGTATGGTCTGCAGTGTGTCTAAATGCTGTAATAATGAGCCATCATGCAGTCAAATTCCATAGTTATATTTAACTTGATTCCTTGCATTGAAGCTGAGCCTTCTCTATTCATTGTATTTGTGTTTGCTTTCAAACCAAACAGGAATGTAGTCTGAACTGGACCAGAAGTTGTGAGGTTTCCCTGAGGTGTTTTCATACCTCAACCCCCATTTTTTTGCTGGAGGGGATGAAGCTGACCACACTTTAGTTTTAAACACTTCCTAGTGCTTCCAAAGAGAATAGCTGTGAAACCACTAAATGATACCTTATATTCTTGTATTTTCAATTGAGAATTTAGTTTGGTTCAAACTTACCTTAAGTGTCACCCTTGTGCCTGGCTAGTTTGTACTTTATTCTGTAGGAAATGGTGTGGGGGAGACTCTGAACTCTGTGAGCAGGTAGATTATCAAATATGTTCTAAGAAGGTGAATTCAGCAGCAGTGTGAAAAGACAGGTTGAGGGAGTGGAGAAAGACAGAAAAAAGGCAGGTGGGTTAGGAAGGTATGGCGGTTCTCCAGTAGTGGAGTTCTAAGGGCCAGAATCAGAGGATAGATGGAGAGGATGGAGCCCCAAGACCAGAAGAGTGGAGGTGAGGATGGAGCCCCAGGATCAAGGGAGAGGTGGTGAGGATGGAGACCCAGGACCAAGGGAGAGGTGGTAAGAATGGAGCCCCAGGACCAGAGGAGAGGTGGTGAGGATGGAGACCCAGGACCAAGGGAGAGGTGGTGAGGATGGAGCCCCAGGACCAAGGGAGAGGTGGTGAGAATGGAGCTCCAGGACCAGAGGAGAAGTGGTGAGGGTGGAGCCCCAGGACCAGAGGAGAGGTGGTGAGGGTGGAGCCCCAGGACCAGAGGAGAGGTGGTGAGGGTGGAGCCCCAGGACCAGAGGAGAGGTGGTGAGGATGGAGCCCCAGGACCAGGGGAGAGGTGGTGAGGATGGAGCCCCAGAGGATGGAGCTCCAGGACCAGGGGAGAGGTGGTGAGGATGGAGCCCCAGGACCAGAGGAGAGGTGGTGAGGGTGGAGCCCCAGGACCAGAGGAGAGGTGGTGAGGATGGAGCCCCAGGACCAGGGGAGAGGTGGTGAGGATGGAGCCCCAGAGGATGGAGCTCCAGGACCAGGGGAGAGGTGGTGAGGATGGAGCCCCAGGACCAGAGGAGAGGTGGTGAGGATGGAGCCCCAGGACCAGGGGAGAGGTGGTGCGGATGGAGCTCCAGGACCAGGGTAGTGGAGGTGAGGGTGGAGCCCCAGGACCAGGGGAGAGGTGGTGAGGGTGGAGCCCCAGGACCAGAGGAGAGGTGGTGAGGGTGGAGCCCCAGGACTAGAAGGCTAGAGGTGAGGATGGGAGGAGGACACAAATTCAAGAGCTACTTCAAAAACAGAATAAGATGACTTGGCAACATGAAGAATGCAAGGGATGAGAAACAGATTTTGACCCTGGATACCTGGGAACCTGGTTGTATCAATACTAAATATGGGGTAAATAGGGAAAAGATAAAGTTTATGGGGGAAACTTATCTTTGGAACAAACTGAATTTGAGGTGATAGCAAGACACAGGCTACTGGAAATGTGAGCTGGAGTTCAAGAACAATGTTAGGACTGCCTCACAAGTACAGTGACCGTGTTGTCATTCCTTTGGATGGACTGGTTCCTTTTGTCCCTCCATAAATGGCACATGCTTTAAAGTCATAGTCAATTTTTTCTTTAGAAGGTAGAATATTACAAATAAGAGCCTCTGACTTTGTCCTGAAGTAGTCTCGGGCATTGCAATTTATCAGTCACCACCTTTGACCCTCTATAATAGATGCTTTATATGGCTTTTCTATTTAAATCATAGAATTTTTGGCCATTTTAGAAAGTAAATAATAGGTTCCCATGGTTAAGGACCAAGAAAGTATGGGGGAGTTGGCCAAGTTTATACAGCCAGTTATCCGTGTCCTTGTCCCTGGCCCTCTGCATCCCCACTGGAGCAGGTTTCCAGACCCTGCACGTGGGGAACACCAGGTAACTTACTGTCTCCTGTTCTATCTCTGCAGTACAGCTTGTTACTGTGCATTCAGAATTGTTCTTTAAAAACATTTTGTATGCCTTTGGTATCTTAGTTATATACTGTTAATTCCTTCTGAAGTTCTGAACGTTAAAAATTTTTGCTTTTCTTCCCTACTTTCTTGAAAGTCTAAATATAGTCACTTTATGGTCACTTCTACCAACAATGTTCTCGATGTTTGTAACCAGTCTATAGTTTCTACTCATACACAGCATAACCAGTCTCTTCTTCCCCCAAAAATGTTTTTTCATGGCAATAGTTTTAAGCATAGCATGGATTGCTAACTGAACGGGATTGTTGCATAAAACGTTATGTGCTGTCAACCTTCATGGGGTCCTTTAGCGACACGAACTGATCTTTTACCTTTCATGCTACTTGTCTATCACCAGCCTCTTCTGTGAAGGACAATGAATTGCTTTCTTAGGATTGATGAGGAGTCAGTGCAAGTCGGGAGAACAAATAATACACAAACAAGATCCTGTTTACAGCATTAACAGTGCATCATTCAAAGCTGTAATAACCAAGGCTCATCCCATTGGTGATCCCCAGTAGAGTACAGTTTAATTAAGTGGTCTACGAGACGACTTCCCTTAACATTGTAGAAATGAATCTTTCTATTTTTGGCTTGTTCCTTTTCCTACTGTATAGATGCCTTGAACCTCCGAAACCGACAGGTCATCTGCGTCACTCTCAAAGTCCTACAGCATCTGGTTGTGTCAGCTGAGATGGTGGGTGAAGCTCTGGTGCCCTATTACCGTCAAATCCTCCCCATCCTGAACATCTTTAAGAATATGAATGGTGAGTTATCCCAGAAGTCAAAATGTCTTTTAAGCACTAAAAAAGGGAGTGGTTTGAGGTAGAGTTAATTAGCAACACATTTAGGATTTATTATTGCATATAAACCAAGATCCATTCGGAGATCTAAATAGCATAACTCCTACCTCTTCTCCTGCTACTCCCTAGGGAAATAGTAAAATTAACAATTTTATTTATTACTCCTCACATGTACAGCTTACTTACTCAGTACAGAAGCACTAAAACAGTTCTATAATCTTCCAGTAATAAAATTGTAAAGTTTTTTTAACAGTCTTTTGAATATGTTAGTAGGTTTTGAGTTTGTCCTTTCTCTTGATAGTAATTCTACCTTTAGGTATTTCCTGTTAAAATTATAGTCAGTTTTTATAATTGATTTAAGTGGAATTTTTAAAGCAATACTATTAAAATCTGGTACAGGCGGTTTGGAGAGTTTTAATATAAGTTCTCCTATTTCTATTAAAAAAAAGAAAAATAGATGATTCGTAGTTACTTAGCTGATGGTATGTACTGATTAAATATATATATGCTGACGTATTTATTTTTTAAAATAGTATTCTATAAGGTTTGGAAAGCACTGATGCACTCAAGTGAATCTGCTTCACCCAAAGGTATTAGCAAGTTGTGGTGATCTCCTGGCAGGCAGTGGATGTACATCTGTTCATTGACACTGTGATTTTCCTTTTGTACCTCTTGAAACGATGTGAATCTAATTTTCTTTTATGTTGCTAACTTTGAAGTTCCATACTTCTCATATGCACAGTGTAAGTCAACATTTGAAGTTAATTTCTGACAGCCATGTAAGTAAGTTAGTAATTTAGTGGAACAGTGCATGAAAATTTTGCAACATGATCTGCTTATTGTACAGACAAGAAAAAATCAAACTAAAAACTGAACATATGACAGCTTCAATCACAAAGAAGTCCTTTTTTTGGAATCATTATTTTTCATATATTTCCTAAATTGCTATTAAAAGTGTCCCTAATCAGGCAGACTATTCAGGAAATCATGGGATCATCAGAGTCTTTAGCTGTTTTTCAGGAGTAGGGCCTACTTATATGTTTAATATTAAACATTTTTAGTAAAAAGGACTTCAACTGGGGTTATGGGAGCTTAAGAATGTTCATAATGGAATGAGTTGATATCCATTCCAAAATATCTAAACACTACAGAGTTAATGTGGTCATTTAGATGAGATGGTCACTCTTTCAGGAAAGTAAAAACTGGGTGTTAGTAATTCAGTCTTTTATGATCTAAACTGAAAGTTTTAGTAACAGCATTTCTACTTTGTGGAAAATACTTGCTTAAATATTCTTGATTCATAATTCATATTTTTACTGCATAGCAGCATCAAATAAGAGATAGATATAAAGACAAGAATGCTAGAGATAAAGACAGAAATGGAAGAATCAGGGAACACTCACCCCCAGAAATCTCAGTTATAGTTAACACTTTTGAAGTGTGTGATTCACAAATGTTTCCTCAATAATCCTCACAGAAACCTATGATGTATGTACAATTACTATTTCCATTTTTTAGCTGCAAAAGTTGCCTCTCTGTAACTCTTCCCCTCCATAAACATTTGCTTCTGTACTTGCCTCTCATGGAAGATGAGTGCCAGCATCCCCCTCCCTTGCTTGAGTAGGAGTAGGGGTCACCATGCGCGTTAATGCTCTCCTTGTCCTACAGTGGGATCCGGAACTTGAATCTAAGCAACATTTTGTATCTTTGTATAAAATAAGAAAGACAGTGATATTCAAAAGATGATTAGAATCTCCCTCATCCTCAAGGAACCCTGTAAAGAAGAATAAGCACAGCTGCCACTAAGACAGATAAATCTCTTGGGAGCTCTAGACTATTAAACAAAAGCAATTGGTTTCTACATATTCCTCATTATACTACTTATTTAATTCTTTAACTTACAAATGTTCATATGCTTCACAAAAGCAGTGACTGGGTTTAGGAATACATCTCCTGTTTATTTACAGTTTATATCATGGCCTTAATTGGTCCCACACCTAGCTGATTATTTTGGAACATTTCTAAATGCATGCACCAGGAATTCTACATTCAACTATTTTTCTGGTTAATATCTTTCTGACATTTGAGCAGAAAAACTATTAGCTTCAGCTTCATTTTCTACTTATCTTAGAAACCTGTCAGTACAATGCCAGAATGCAGTTTGCTGTATTTCCAGAGGGTCATCTTACAAAATTGGAGCATTCTAGCTCTAAAACTTAAAACTATTCTTCAAAGTGGCTGTTACCACAAATACAGTTCTACCAGTAGAAGCTTATCATAGGATTTCCAATTACAATACTATTTTCAGTCTAAAACTAATTTAGCTTTAATAGTATTTTAATAAACCTTGCTTCATGATTATATTTTATTCATATTCACAGAACCATATATACATTTTTATTTAAGCAGGTGTCTTTAGTAACAGATGTATTTAGTTACAATTAAAAATAAATTAGAAATTTACAGCATGTAGCATTAGAAAAAATATTTCATCCTTAATTTCAATGTATCTGAGAATAATTTCATTTTCTGTTTCCTTTTTCCCTACTTTCATGTAATCAATGTCTTGTTAAATTCGTATTCAAAGATATATTTTTCCAGTCCCACAACAAAATATTTTTGAGAGTGAGACCCAATATAAATGACCAAAAGAATGAAAGAGAGAATATTCCTTCAAATATAATGACCTTATCCTTCTGTTAATGTTCCCTTGAAGCACAAGCTTTAGCATAATTCTACTGCCTGCTCCTTTTTGCAATTTCTGTCCTATTTTAATGTCAGTGGACTTTCTCTGAAATGATCAGAGGGGCTGAGTAGCTAGCGAACGCACAACCATGTCAGCAGTCTTCCCAGGGCACCGGTGGGAACTAGGTAGACCGGGGGGAGCACATGACACTGGTAGCACCAACCTGTGTCCCCATCCACACTTCTACAGGTAATGAAACTTACCACCAGCCCCACAAGATCAGTCCTGGTCTAGGAGAAAGAGTGGCTTTGTATTTCTATCTATAAATAACGTACTTTCACAGGTTTTAATTAGGCTATAGTTAAAACAACAACAGACAAATCGGTGAATTGCAATGTGGAATAAAGAGTAATATTTGGGAGCAGAAGAGATGTGACCTTAGGCAAATCATGTGACTTCTCTGAACTTAAATTTCTTCATCTGCACAAAATATTTATAATAATGTCTTTTTCATAACATTGGCAAAACAATTTGAGATAATGTACACCCCTTCATGTGGGGCCTGGCCTTGACTGAATATTAAATGAGATAGTCATTATTATTATACAACATTATATACACATACAATGTTATCCCTGTATGATATTATATACAAATATAGCAATACTGTATAAATTAGTATGTAGCAGCTTGAAGAGGTGATTTAATGTATTGTATCCCCTGGTCACTTCTGTGAGCCTGTGAGTGAGGCGTGACCTCCGGGTTTCCCCAGCGGCTGCAGTCCCTTTGCTTCAAAGGACTCACCTTGCCTCTGACTACCAAATGCCAGGTGGGTGGCCAAATAAAGTAAGGACAATGGGATTCATTCAAGGATAACTGGTTTTCAAATCCATCCCTTCCTGGCAAGCTCAAACATGTGAGTGCGGTTTGGGGGAAGGTCATTATCTTAAAAAGAGAAGCTGAGTGTGACAAACCAGGATCAGGGTCCTCTTTGGAAGAGCCAAGCTAGTATCTAAGCTCGAACTTGTTTTCTTTAATTCTAAACAGTGAATTTTGGATATCTAAGACATGCTGTCTTTCCAGTGACTGCTGTGGGGTGAAAGAGAAAGAAGAGTTTCTATAACAACAATTTCCTCTTTCCTGTGTTCTTTCACAAATGTTATTAAAGGTTACAGAAAATTAAGACAATAGGAATGCTCAATTTATAGCTTTCAGAGATGAAGGTACAAAATTAATGATGCAGTGTATTGCATTTGAGAAGCATGAGCCAATAAATGGCATTAAAACATTTACAGCTAAAATATGGGGCTCTGCCAGCAGATTAAGGCTATCCAACAACCGTGTTTTTTGGAGGCAATCCTTATTTTGGTACTTTTGTTTCTAATTGCACCAGCAGTCCTGAAACAACCTCTAAGGGATATAGTTCAGAGACTCCAGGTATCAGCAGCTCTAAGAGTACATTAACTTTATGTCACAGAATATGCAAAAGTAAATGTAATAATGAAATAACATGTTCCCAAGTGTGTGAAATCAAATAGTCTTTGATTTATCTAGGATACTTCTAAGATGTATGCCATAGACTAATAGAAGTCCATGAAAAGAGATTTAAAATTTCCAATTCAAATTCAGACACATTAAATAACACAGGAAATGAGAATGCATTAAATTTGCAAAATTTTGGAAAGTTTGTACCAGGTCTTTCGCCCTGAAATTTAAGTAGTTTCTAAAAAATAGAAACAACTGTTTTCTACTGATAGTCTTTTCAAACAACTTCTAAGGAGAGCCTAAGAATTCTCAGTCAACCTGCTTCAGACCCTTTTTAGATATTTTTGTGAGTTCTATGATACCTATTTTCATGGTCCTTTAAACTGTTGATGAACTTTTGAGAGCTGATTGTTCACCAAAAATGTCTTCAGTTCTTATGTCTTATAACTGACTTGTATAAAGTTTATTTCACAGAGCTTTTAATTTAATTTTGAAATTAAGGTTTATTCTCCCATGGAGTTCTATACAATTTTTAGTATGATTTAGAAATTTGCTTCAAAGCTCCTTTGGAATCATTAGGCTTATTAGATTTGAAAGTCTTTGAAAGTCCTAAGTTTATTGAGGAAAGTGTTAGAATACTACTCCAGAATTCCTGAAAGTTAGATTTGGAATGATCATGTATCTATCTAATCTCTTCTGAACTCTTCTTCCACTCAGATATAACTAGTTGGTCTGAAAAGAATCCTAGGATCCTAACCAAGCTGGCAGATCCATGTAGGTGCCCTTTGATCTGCACCTCTCTCCACATTTACTAAATATCAGACTATTGGTTTCATAGCCAAAATGTGTTGGGATTTCTTTTTCCTGTGAGGAGTGTAGCACACTGAGAAGAATTAGGTGCTTAATATGTGTTTGTGTGGAATTTATTCACTATCCCAGTCTGCATGACCAATACTTATTTATTCAGTCTTGTCCTAAAGAGCCTCACTATTTCCTGAGGTAGCCCATCCTACATCCAAAGAGAAAATCACTTCCTACAGTGAATGAAATATATGCCAAATATTTCTATCTGGCTTATCTCTCTAGTCTAAACCACACAGAATAATACCTAGTCCCTTTTCCAAATAACAGGCCCTCAAAAAATTATATAAAACTTTCCTACCCCTTCAATCTTCACTTCTCCAAGATCAATGTCCCTTCTTCCAAGCATTCTTTATAAGCAGAGATTTCAGAGCCTTGAAAATCTTAGGGGTTGGAGATGGTAGACCCATGTACCTGTAAACACTGACGGCTCTGCAATGATCCAAGAGAGCAGCCCCAAGGGACAGATGGTCCTGGGAAAAGCCAAGGCTTCTGTGACCTCATTTGATGCACCTTATATGTGGTCAGCCCATAAAATGACCATCTTACTACTGTGAAATCTTACCATTATGTTGGGGTCAGGTGCATACTTTAAATTGCCTCTATCTGCTCTTCTCTGTAGACCCTCATGATTGCATCTGCCCAGAGGAAAAATTATTCTCAGAGTTGTCTATCTATATATAGAAACACATGACCTGGTAGGATGATGACCAAGGGAATCAGAATCTAGTTCTGAAGGCTGTTTATTAGTTTCCTAGGGCCACTGTAATAAATTACCACAAACTGGGCAGCTTAAACAACAGAAATTTACTGTCTCACAGTTCTGGAGGCCAGAAGTCCAAAACCAAGGTGTCAGCAGAGCCGTGCTCTCCAGTCTTTAAGGAAGAATCCGTTCTCCACCTTTCTCCTAGCTTCTGGTGGGTCCAGCACTCCTTGGCTTGTAGATGCATCACTTCACTGGCTGCCTCCATCTCCACATGACAGTTTTCCCTGTGTGTCTGTCTTTGTGTCTCTTCTCTTCTATTAAGATACTCGTCCTTGTCAGGTTTGGATTAGGTGCCCGCCCTACTCCAGCATGACCTCATCTTAACTTTACTAATTACATCAGCAATGACCCTATTTCCAAATAAGGCCACATTTGGAGGTTCCAGAAAGGGCTTGAATTTGGGGGGATGCTATTCAACTCGGGACAGACCATGTAACTCTTTCCCAGGGCGTGTGGAGGTGCGGCCCCATGCTTGATGAGTAAAGTTGGAGGTTTCGCGTGCCTTCCATTCCCTCACATCTCCATCACTGAACAAGGACTGGCTGCACAAAACCTGATGAGAACTCCCCCTGTTAATAACAAGGAACAATTCTCTTCCTTTCCCCTTCATCAGGAAGGGGGTGTTCAGTTAAGAAAGGAAAAGGATCTAGGTAAGTTTGGAGTAGAGGGGATAGCAGGAGATTTTTTTTTCCTTCGATAATGTTGCAAACTGACAAAGAGAGGTGAGCGAATGCTTTCGCAGCTCTGGGCGCTGCCCGGGATATCCCAGACTCCCAAGGGCATGCTGCCACCCGCCTTCCAGAGGACCCCAGGCACCCACTCAGGGTGGCAGACTGCACTGCCTGCGCCTGTCCCTGCCCAACCAGCTGGGCAAGAGGGTCAGGCCACTCTGTACCTGAATGGGGTTTGGATCAATAAATAGGGGTTCAGCTTGTGAACCAGGACAGGTGGAACAATGTGTGGGAAAACAAGAGATGGGAGAGTGTTTAAGAGCAAAGCTTCTGTGTCAGGGTTGCTTGGGTTTGAATCCTGGCTCAGGGTTTGTGACCTTGGACTGGTTACATAACTACTCTACGCCTTAATCTTCATTTGAAAAGCAAGTTGTGGATGAAAAACTGCTCATTGACCTGCAGAGAACTGCAGGAGGTCGTTTTGTAGGAGTGTGGGCAGCATGAGGGTAAGGGGAATAGATGACGAAATGTGAGTGAAATTGCTTTACAGATTAGCAGGTGTTACAAGTCTGTCACCTGCATCACGAGGTTGTGGAGAAAACTATATGTATGTAGTTTTGTGTTCCTTCAAAGAAAGTTAAATGACATCTATTAGAATTAATATGATAATTTAGTAAGGTGATTAGACGCAAAATAAACGTTCAAGAATCAATTTTTTTTTTTTAACGTGCCAGCAGTCAGAAAAACAATGCATTGTTTTCTAGATGCTAATAGTTCCTACTTGCAGAAATATTCCATCAGAGATAAACTTTTACTGTTCAGCTCTCCCTCCCCTGGAAGATAGTTTTAGTTCCTTCTTTGGATTTCCTAATTCATTTCAGAAGAGGGCAGAAGTATTTACCTAATCAAATGGCTTTACCTTGGTAAACCAGAAGTTTACGAAGAATTGCCTGCCCTGATGTACTATTGAAAACCCAGCCTCTTTCCAAGACAGACACTGCTTTCAGTTTCTCAATAGCTTTTATATTTGCAGTTTCTTTTTATGAATCTTTCCAAATCTGAGTGTTCAAGTTTCATCCTGGGCGTCCCAGGTTCACTTGCATTTGCTACATCATTCTGGTTTTGCCACTGCTCCCACCGTGTGTAACTTCACCTAAAGGGATCAGACTGTCAGAAGAACTCCGAATTGCAGACAAATTCTCGGCCCAGGCACATCTTGATAGTCTCAGACCAAAGGCAAGTTTGATGGATCGAATTTGCATAGTTAATCATAAAAAAATCAATTTCCATTATGGAAAGAAAGGCTTGACCTGCTAGTTGGAATGGGCCACATGGCCTACACCCTGATTCTTGACCTTGAGGGACCATCCTAAAACCAGTCCAAAGACTCTCAGGAAACAGCACCAGAAGCAAACCCAAACATCACGTCCTCCCAGGAACCTCCCCTGATCCCCCTCTGATTTGTAGAATGGAGTCCCTCTTCTGTAGGTCTTTCCAAAATCTCTCATGCTGGGTAGATTCTATTTCCTGGGTTTATCGCCTCAACTAGCCCGGGGTGGGCTGGGGCAGATGCAGGGAGAGAGTGGGGACAACTGGCCATTTCTTAATCTGTCTGCTAAGCTATGTTTGCAATGTGTGTTTTGTCACCCCTCGCACCGCCTCTGAGGTACTCCACAGAGGATCCACAGACAAAGTGATTTGATCCCAGCTGCTTCCCAGTCCTAGGCCACTGGCGTCGTCACTGCTCACTGGAAACTGGCACTTTTCTGAGTAGGAGATTTCTACCAGCTCAGCTAAGGCTTTTGAGATATGCCTCCAGAAATCTGTATAATATGCTTTAATGTATTTAAAGGCTCAAGGTGGGTCCCAAATGTGGATATTAGCCCAAGAGAAAAGTGTTCTTTTCTGTTTATGCAACAGAAAGTTTTACTTAATCTGACCAAGAAAGCATACAGTGATTTCTGAAGCTTTAATTTAAGGAGGCTCCTATATTCAGCCAGATCATAATTTGTACTTTTAAAATCACCTAAAATATCACCTATTTTGGATTTGCTGATAATTAAGGTCTCATTCTCATTTTCCTTTGTATGCAAATCTTTCAGGAGCACCAGTAAATGACTTTTTAGAGGTCTCTATGTGGACGTTGCAGAGAAAATAAGAATGTCACCAGTGTAATTGTTGTGTTGAATAGTCGCTATTCATGACATAATTAAAAGGCAAGTTTAAAAGGGGGTTGGAGACAAAAAAATGAGCTTTATTCAGTGGGGGAGCCTTGCCCTGGCACTGCATAAAACATAGCAGGGGCCTTCATGGTTCCACTCACGCATGGGATCCTCCGGCATTGTGAGTCACACACACAATTCCATTGCTTAGAATCCCTTCTTTAACAGATTGACCAGAACTCTAAACTTGATCTACCCTCAAGTATTCTCCCCTCTCCCAGCTCGGATCTGATTCAGGCTGGACGCTGGCAGTGGGAAAAGGGGGTGTGGTGGCTTCCCCCCTCTTTTTCTGCCCTGTGCGTTGGCCCCCGGCCTTGGCTACCCACGGGGTGGTCAGGGTTGGGGAGGTGGGCTGAGGCGAGAAGAAGCTCCTGCTGACTCATGATGTCCTGAGCTGGCTCTCCCACCCCGGACATGACTCTCTCTTCTGGATGCTCGCTTGTGACCCCTCCCTCCGCCGCTAGACATCCTGCATTCGCCCCAGCTTGCAGTGCTCAGGGCCCCTCCACCCTCCCAGGAAGCCGTGTCATCCAGTGTGGCGATGACCCCGCACCGGCACTCCCTCCCATGCGGAGAACACGCTCCTCACACTGGGCGCTGGAGACTCTGGAGCCCATGCGCTCCAGTCCCGCTTCGCGGGCTCCATCAGTTTCTCAGCTGTGAGGAAGACCCGCGTCTTCGTGTCGCCCATGAAGGGGCCATGGGCACCTTAGAGCACCCAGGGCTCTCCAGACGGCACCTCCGGCAGGGTGGGGTTGGCCCAGAGCACAGCGACAGCGCCCCTTAGAGAAATCTCGCCCTCTTCTCACTCCATGTCTCTCTTTAAAAGCCTGATCTGTCCCGTTGTGGAACTGGTCCTCTGAAAGCCCTCAGTCCCGCCGCTGCTGAAGTGCTGGCCTCACCCCCCATGTTCCCACAGTTCCCTTCTCAACCCCACACTACACTGGCTTCCGTTTACTTGAGCCAAACACAAAACTGTAGGAGGCATTTTCCACTTACTATGAAATCAGCTTTCCATTTTTATTGTCCTCCTCAAAAATCTATACTTTTCATATTGACAGGAAGAAATGTATATAGCTCAGCATAAGCTTAGCCATCAATGAAGGAGGAATTGAACAATACAATAGACATATTTCCTTAGAAAAACTGCAAATATTATTGATATTTCTTTGCTTGCCTGCTTTCTGTATTATATTCTCATGCACATCTTGAATTAATGTTCCAAGTAATAAAGAAAAAAGTAATGATGGCAGTGTTATTATGAGTAAGTTCTCTTTGGATCCTTCCAAGATTAATTTACTTTCTTTTCCCTAAAACACAGTACTTTAATATGAGCTTTTTGTGAGCCTATTTATATCCATTTTGAGATAGCAATGAACAAAAAATGACTCTCCTTTCAATGACTTTTAGATTTTGCATACCTATTACAAACCTACCTTTACTTCCCCCAAATGAGCCCTATATTTTTTTCTCAAAATTTATCTCTTGAGCCTTGAAGTTATCTTTATCACAAACTAAAAAGCAAGTTAATGATATAATAGTTAAAATTTAAAAGCAATAATTGGGCCATAATAACAGGATTATTGCCCAGTAATTTTCCCACTATTTCAAGCTTTGTTTTTATCTCCAAGAAAGTTGGATATTTATTTATACACATAAAGGGTTTTGAGGAGTTCGTAGGCCTTGTAACACAAATCATTGATTATTATCTGTGCTTGTGTGAGTAGGTTGATTTGTTATAGATATCATAAATAACCATCTAACCAGGTGGCTGAGACGTAGGTCTGTCTAGAAGAAGAATATGTGTTATCCTTTCAATGTTCCTTATGATCTATGAATATAGAATGATGATATTCAAAGGGAAGCAGTGCAATATTTATATTTTTGTGATGACCAACTAAAACGTCTAAAAATTTCTGTGAGGATTTTAAGCAGCAGTGGAATGAGGGGGAAGAGTGTGATGACAAGCGTTTCAAAACCTGCCCACATGTCCCCCTTTCTTACACACCTGCTGACCTGTCTCCGTTGCTTGCCATGGTACGCTGGGCCTTCTTGCTCTCCGCTTAGGGCTGGTCTCACTACCTCCAGAAAGGCAAGTGCGTTAGGCTAACTCCAAAGCCATAGAGAGCAGTGTGGTTTTTACTAGCTATTTGGAGGATGCCAAAGGGAGGACAACATAGTACATCATTCACTGATTCACTGAAAAAAAAAACAAGTGTTTACTATGTGCTAACACAGCAGAACCTCCTAAAAATCCTTAGAAGATTGAAAGTGTGCTGCCACGCAGCTATATTCCACTTATCAAATGCATCAGACTCCTTTGCAGCCTTACCCCGTGTCCCTGAATCAATGCATACCTCCACGGGAGACCCAAGGAGCGCAGGAGGTTTCCACCCTCAGAAAAAAGCAAACTGGAGGCTCCTTATGACCATACACCCTCCCCTTCTTCTGCACTCTTTAGTAACTTGGCCCTCAGGTGAGGGCACAAATTTAGAAAAGTAAAATCCTAGATTTGATGGTAGACTCTTCAATGGGAAGAAGAGTGCTGCTTAGACTTCATGCATTTTCTGAGCAAATGAAATAGTGAGCTATGTAATAAAGGTTCAGATTTACCACCATTACCATTATCTTCTTGTAGAAGAATGGGGGAATCAGCTTCCTTAGTCCTAGCTACACATATCCATTCCTGGGGAGATCGTAAGAAGAAACTCCCAATGTGGACAACCTTCAAATAATGTGATTTGTTTTGTTTTGATTTTCAGTTTTATTGAGATGTAATTGACATATAATTGTATAAGTTTAAGGTACACAAAATTGATTTGATATATGTATATATTGTGAAATAATTACCACATTAAATTTAGTTAACATCCATCATCTCATATAGTTACAAATTTGTTTTCCTTGTGATGAGAACTTTTAAGATCTATAGTGTTAGCAACTTTCAAATACACAAGACAGTGCTGTTAACCATAGTTACCAAATGTTGTTAATCAGCTGTCTCTTAGAATTTCTATGACCAATTTTTGCTGAATCTTTGCTAGGAGCTCCATTATATGTAATTTCTGATAAACCTTTGCTAAGAACTACATTATGATATGTGCATTGTGTTTATAAACTCAAGCAAAGAACATCTGAGATTGTCTTGAAACTACCAACCAACTAGATTTGAGAGTCCATCTAAATGCATATGACTTAGGCCATGGTGGACAATACTTCATCTGGTGCATTCTCCATCATCAGGAATGCTTGATAGATCTAGTCTTGTTCTAATCAAATAGGCCTATGGGATCAAACAGCAATGAAGCTAGAAGCTCTAGGGTCTTTTTGAATATCTGGGTATTGTTACTTGAACATAAATTCCATGAAGACAAGAACTTTTATCTCTTTGTCACTGCTTTATCATCAGCTCAAGAGAAGATCCTGGCCATTCTTAGCTCAATAAATATTTGCTAAGTAGTTGGATTGGGTGGATGGATGGATGGATAGTGTATTTATTTAATCTTGCCACCATAACAAACCACCACAAATTTAGCTGCTTAGAAAACACCCATTTGCCTGTCTCACAGTTCTGTAGATCAGAAGTCCAATGGGCTTGACTAGGTAATATGATAAAAATCTAATAAGGCTGAAATGAAGGTGTCAGCTACTCTGCATTCATTATAGAGATCCTGGAGAAGAATCTTACTTCCAGGCAGAAATCAGTTCCAGGTGGTTGTAGGACTGAAATCCCCATGTCCAGGCTGGCTATCAACATTGGGTAGCTCTCCACTTTTAGAGGCTGCCCACCTTCCCTGGTTCACGGCCCCCTTCATCTTCAAAGACAGTAATGGCAGCTCAAATCCTTTTCATACTTCTAATCTCTCTGACTCCCCCCTGCCACATCTCAGCTGCTTTTAAGGGCTCATGTGATTACATAGGGCCCACACAGATAATCTTGGATAATCTCCCTATTTTAAGATCATCTACAAAGTCTCTTACAGCAGTACAGTACCTAGACTAGTGTTTGATTGAATAACAAGAGGACAGGAATCATGGGGGACATCTTTAGAATTGTGTCTTTGGATGAAGTTACCCAAAAGCTGATGTCCAGATGGCCATGACTGGAACCTTGAAGTATATGTTCAAGAGGACACAAAATGAATCTATTTCTTAAACTCTTTGCAAAGGTAGCACAGCTCTACACTCCCATGATAAACTCAGAGAAGACTGCAGATGTGCAAAACTTGGAATGGGTGTGACAAGACACAGAGTTTAAAGGTTTTATTGTTATCTCAGAGTTGAATCACATTATCTAAGGATTTGATGATTCATATATAAGTGGAGAATAAAGTCAAGAAGTTCAACCTGCCTTTCAAAAGATTAGCCAGTGATAAAAGAACAGCATCTGCAGCCAATTAGTCTGTTAGCCCATGGTGTTCTCTCTCCTACCTTAAGTTCCTTGTCACTGACAGTATATTTCATTTCCTGAGTAATTCCATCAACATACCTAAAATTCCCACAGGCCAGCAATAGAAAGGACAGGGAAGTATTGTTTTTAGAATTGCTATAGCTGCTTTACAGATGAAGAAGCTAAGAACTGGATCAAATGATTTGCCCAAGGTCATATGACAGAAATGAGTCACAGCCAAGACCTCAGAAATCAATAGATCCTACTTCCAAACCTGAGTGCCAGATACTCTGAAAATGTTAATTGCTTTGCCAGAAATAGGGGTTCTGAGGCAGTTCTGATCAACAGATTTCTTTTATTTAATGTACTGAAGTAAATGGACATTTCATTGATCCACTTTAACAATTATTATATGCTGTCAGATCAAAGCAGCTGTTGCTAATCTTCCCCACAAATTCATATGCATTATAAAGCAAAAATGTTTTCATATCATCAATTTCTATTGTGGAGTAGTGATCAATAATAGCTTGAGAAAAACTCTGAACACAGAAAACTAGCAGCAATTTCGCCTGATTAAAAGCATCATCAAACATACAGTATTAACTAACCCTCTAATGTAACTTCACTCTTTTTGTCAGAAGGAGTTCAAATATATATTTTTAATCCAGTGGCATTCCTTCTCACAATTATCGATAAAAGCAGTATACATAGTATAATCACCTTGAGGACCAGGTCTTTCTAGAAGAAAGTTACTCCCTAGAGTACATTTCAAAAAATATGTGGAAGCACTTTACCATATTTCATTAAATCCAAGATGTAATCAAGTGTTAAAAATATTTTATATTTTATGCCTCCTTGAGAAAGAAAAAGTGTTTCCAATTAAACTATGATGCACTATTAGCATCCTGAATCAGAAATGTAAAAATTTTTTGAAAGTGACTTAAGTAAATACATTGAGTCTAATTCAACTTGCAAAGTGAGGCATCAGCTATCTTGAACATGAAAAATAAACTATCATGAATGGAAAGAACACCACACCCCATCCACTCTCTTTGGGGTTTTCCTGTACCTCACCTAACCTAATCTTCACAACCAGCATATAAAGCAAGTATTAAGACCAGTTTACAAACAATGGAAGTATTTTAGAGCTTCACCCCAGGTCATTCAGAAGCAGTCAAGATTCAAAACTAAATTAGTTTGATTCAAAATGTGTTTATTTTGTTTTCTAAGACGGTTAGAATCTCTTTTTTCCCTGCTTATGATTTCTTGGCCAGTGTATCTACCCATTTCTTGGGCATGGACCAAGATGATAGAGGGTGAAGAGGCCGTACCAAAGACTGTACTTTAGAATACATGGTACATTATAAAAGTAACATCCGTCAAAAATGTATAGCTAAATTATATAACTAGAATCTGCATGAACATGGACATGCACACGCATTTTTAAAATCAAAGGAATTTTTTGGGATACATTAATGGATGCAAAAATAGATATAGCTCAATTGCTATACAGTACTCTCTACATAATGCTGATAGTCGAGAAATTAACATTGTGAAACCAGTTATGGGCTTCAGTCTTCAATAAGCTTAATTTTTTTAATCTCAAAAAGAGCTACTTTTCAGGACAATAAATTTGAAATTATAACCCGAAACAAATAATAGAATTTTAAGTCTTCTTTATAAGGAAAGTAGAACAAAATAATGATAGCGTTATAATGAAATTAGGAAAGTAGAATAAAATAGACATTATAAGAACAGTTTAACTGTATTTATTATTATAGGCAAAGTAAAACAATTCAGTGTTCACATGACAGGTTAAGGACTGTAGTTACTAAATTGTATATATAGCTGATGCCTAATAATTTTTTAAACTCATAACTCAATAAATTTTCCTTGCTTGATAAATTTGGATTGTTTTTTATTAGCTAGTGATGTTTGATGTTTATTTCAGAATTACTTGATGGGGAAAGCTAAAATAATGACTTCCATGTGATTATTACATTGATTTGGAAAAATTTTAATAAGTTATAGAACAAGTATAAATTTAATTTGCAGAATGTTTTTGTTTTTCAAACACAATTCTTTAAGAAAAGACCACTGTTTTAGGTGGAGCAGTTCACAGTCTCTTTATCCTAACTAATCCCATAGTCCCCCCAATAATTCTTCCAAATAACAATAGGAATAGAGATTAAAAATTGCTCTCGCCATTTATTCTTCATTTATTTGGCCAAATCAATATTTCGATCTAAGCACAGCTGTAGATTACAGAGAGCAATGTTCTCCTAATTTTGTTAATAACTCACAGGACGAGTGTTCTTATACTATCTACGAAGGAGTCTAAAATGTGACCTTTATCTACCCTTCCTTACCCATGCGTTACGGAGAAGAACTCCTATGAACCTGTTTCTGAAAACTAGCCTACTTTTTCTTAGAATTCTCTGCCTACTTTTACTAGAAAATCGATTGCATTATTAAATTTCTCTTAGTTTCCCGTATTTTAAAAAGAAAGCATAATTCATTCCAAATAAAACCATTCCAGGGTAATAATCGTTTAGCATATAAATGATTTTAGTATTGATATAGCTAAGTTTCTCTAAATAAATAATTTCCATGCCCAACGCATCATCTACCAAGCATGCTTGTTAAATGATAGCTTTGTAATGCAAGAATTTCCATTATAAAAACTTGTGAGATACAGTCTAACACATTTGAAGATTTAACACCCTTAGATTGTAATTGGAAGATAAGTTCTAATTTAATTACTGTTAAATTTCTTGGTTGAAAATCCTTGGCATGTATAATATAAAATTGACTCTGAAATTATGCAATTAAAATTATTAGCATTTAGCTATTCCTTTTGAAGCTACAATGGCTTGATTTGTTTGGCTCAAAAGATGTTCAACCAGAAAAAAAGTGCTTAAAGTTCGAAAAGTTTTAAAACGTGGCCATTGATATAGTTAAATCTATAAATGTTGTGATCAGGTGAAGTGGTTCAACACTGAGTCACTGAAAAAATGGAATGTTCTATAGAAGGTATGCTGTTTGAAGTGTTTTACACCAGGAAGATAAACATTTTTTAGAATTCTGTTATCAAGGCCATGAATTAATATGCAATGTTGTGACATGATCCCGTGATCTTTGTCAAATCAGTGATGGAAACTTAGAAATCTCTTCTCTTAAAAATTGATGCATTCTTAGAATTGATTACTTGTCTAAAGTCTGTCTTTCATTAATATAAGTCTCACAGAATTGTTCTGCCAATTATATTTTTAGAGTAGATATTCCTATTTTTTATTTTTTTAGTGAGATTATTTATTAATTTGTCCCAAGTTTTTTGTATTATTTAACTGTTAGCGATAGCTAATAGTTAGCTAATGTTTCTACGGCAATATGCCAGATACTGGGTTAAACAATTTTAATGAATCATCTCATTTAATCTACACAAACCCAGGAGGAAGAAAGTATCCTTAATCTAATTTAAGTGATAAGGAAATGAAGGCAGAGGCATTAAGTAATTTGCACACTGTCAGTCAGTTAGTAAAAGGCACCGAGAGCATTATTCAAATGGGAAGAGGAACAAAAAGTGATAACTTCTATAGTTTTCTCCATTTCAGGAATACTCAGTGTTTCAACTGCACCTAATAAGTATCTTATTACAGCGTGTTAGACAAGTCATTCCAATATATTGATTTCATCTTCCAGTGTTTAAACCAGCCATGTTCAACTAGTAACACTCTTAAACTTGCAGCTTGTTCCAAAGACTGTTTTTTCATTCTTGATACTAAATGAAAAAAAAGTAGCATTCAATACTAGTTATTTCCTATGATTTATTTTTTTAAATATCAAGTGACATTGATCTTGGACAAAAACTAGACTCAAATTCATTATTTATGCAATAGGATGAAATTCTTTTACGTGGATATAATTTATAAAAGACTTCACTAGATATATAACATATATATAATCAAAAATTTTATATCACATATTATATATTTATTAAAGCTCTTTTATAGTAGTTAATACAGCATGCATACACTTTGCTAAATTTATAAATCCAACCTAAAGTACCACTTGGACATGATAATATGGGTAGCTTTTAAAAGTGAGAAATTTTATTCTGAAGTGTACAGTTCTTCATGTGCAGTAGTTTGTTCTTTGTGTAGAAAGACAATTTTGCTGACAGTGTTAGTTTCTGCACAGAAGTCCTCATCGTCAGCAAGACTTAACTTGAGATGATTCAAGACAATTGCAAGAAATGCACTTTAGAAAGAAGAGTTTATAAGATTTGTCCATTGAAAGATGTGAATTAATTGTATCTTGGAGTGAGGAAAAAACCCTAGCTTCACTTTTATAAGTTTGGGGAAAATGAGTTGCTAACAATGATCAAGGAGAAAGTCATTCCCTATAAATTATGGCTTGCTAGATCTTCAGCTTAAATATGCAGTTATTCTGAGAAAAAGAGAGAGAGAAAAGAAAGAGAACAATGAATATGATTAGAAGCACGAAGAAATTTTAGTAGATAGGGAGACTAAAATCTAAAATCAGAAGGATTCTCATTTTTTGGAAAATCTAAAAAAAATGCAATGAGAAATGGAAAAACACTGAAAACGTACAGAAAGAATATCGATAGAGCCATCGGTTTTAACTGGAGATATAAGGAAGGGGGTGCATTGAAAATAAAGGCCGCAAAATGTAATGAAGATGACAAACAAAAGACTCCTTGACTGTATCAGAAGGGCCCTGTTTCATCTATGGTGGGTCTCCAAATAGAACACCCTTCAACAAGTGGCCATCTGACCTCTGCTTAAACCCCCTGAATCACGTGGTCTCACAGCATCATAGTGCAACTAATATTTTTGAACAGCTTAACTGAAAAAATGTTTTCCTATATTTAAGCAAAACCTTCCTTCCTATAACTTTTCCACTTTGGTCTTCATTCGACTATGTAGTTCTCACTCAGATGCTCTCCTTGTATCCAGGCCCCTCTTTATTTCATGGCTTTCACAGGTTTCTTGGTATATTTTCTTCTTGTGTACCTTTTTTTTATTGAGTTTGAACAAGGTATACTTTTACTTTGTCATATTCCAAATATATTAAGGTGCAGTATTAATTACTTTCTCATGTTGACATTTCAATACAACATTTATTTGCTGTGCTTTATCTCTTTGTTTCTCCTGTTTTCTATCAATTTCTCCAAAATCCTAATACATTGTTTGAAATTTGGTTCTTTCTTCTTACACAAGTTTGCATTTCAAAGTATACTATTATTAGTAATCTTGTGTCCCTCAAAATGTGAAAAATTCTATCATTGTGGATAGTCCTCTGTTACCTGAGTTTTAGCATTGGTATAAGCGATACTGTTTGAGGTCAAAGTTGTTCATACAAATTCCATAAATGTAGGTCTGTTGTCTCCTCAGGATGAAACTTAGATCGCTGTTTTGGCCTGAAAGCAAAATATCAGCATGGCAGAACACTGGGTCAACACTTCAACAATCATGCTGACATCTTGATTGTTTTGGGTTAATAGCATTTTATTGGACAGCCCAGCAAGCTGGATTCAGGGACATGTTTCACATTGCCAAAGAAAATCTGTGATTATATGTAAGATTTCTCTGCCAGACAATTTCTTTTAAAAAACAAATGGAATAATCTTTCAATATTTTGTTTCCCGTGCACTCCAAAGTGCAGTCATTTATCAATTTTATTACTTTCTCATTTGCAACTGTATTTCTGCCCCCCTATTACCAGCCACCCCTACTGCCACTGCTCTAGTTCAGGGCATTAGTATCAAACCTTGTCTAGTACAGTGAATTCTTCCTTGTTCTCCAGGCAGCAAAAATCACATTTCTTGTTCTGTCTCAAATTGGAAAACCTCCCTGCAATTCTAGAAACACATCGTCTCCAGTCTAAAAAATGCTGGACACACTTGTGCTAGTAGGTTGTGGTTTTCTTTTCTTTCTTTCTCAATATTTCTATCTTTATAGTCTCATGACATTATCTTAGTACTAGCTATCACGGAAAAGAGAGAATTCAACTCCCTAGGCAACTCCTTTCCCAATACTTTGATGCTTCAGCATATGTGCTCTTGGGACAAATGACACTTTTGTAGAAGAAGAAATATGTCAACTCACTGAATGTTGACAGATAAATAAGAAGGGATTCCTAATTAAAAAAAAACCAAACAAAAAACCTTTGCTTTGCATGATGACTTTATCTGTGGTTCTATGGAAGCCTTTTCTGAAGAAGTACTCAGGCAAGAAACTGCCTCCTCCATAGTGAGAATGAGAGGGGGCTGGAGCCTGAGATTTCCCACAAAGTCTAGTATGTGCTTGGACGACTGGAGGGACATCAAAGGTGAATGGTAGTTTTATAGCGATGGCGGGAAAACCACAAGATGAATCATGATCACTGCTATTTCTCGTGTGGAGAGATTATGTTGGTTCGGGTTGTGAGAAGGTACATTTATGGGAAAAAAATCCGTAAAAAAAAAGAAGTAGGCCCATCTTCACAGATTCAGGCAGAGAAAGGGCAGAAAGAAACATACTGTGTCTGTCAAAGGCTGCTAAGCCATTGTTTCACCTCCTTATTCAGAACTGTGAAGCCAGGCTGGGTGGAATTAGCTTTCTCCTTCTTGCTGCTCCTCGGACACATGTTATAGAGAAAGCCATTCACTCATTCCTTTATTCAGTAATATTTACCGAATGCTTTATATGTGCCAGGCACTGTTCCAAACCCCAAATATAGAATAGTGAAGTTAAACAAATAAAAGCACCAACGTAAGTTCATTGTCATAAAATCAAAGCGATGACGATGATGATGTCGATGATAGCAGCAAGCAGTATCGGGCACTCGTGGCCAGAGGCACTGCTCTAAGTGTCTTCACTAGGTGATCTTGAGAAGCGTCCAGCCAGGCTGGCAAGTACAGCCCAGCAGGGTCTGCTTTGCTCGTCCCTGAGACTCCTGGTGGTCACATTGCTCTCTTCCCCGTGGAGCTCCGTAGGCAGCCAAGACAACACAGGTTATGGGTTAAGGGTGAGAAGGACTACAGAACATCAAGTTCAGGTTCAGACCCTGTTTCCACATCATCTTCCTCTAGCAATCCATTGAAGCAGCCACTGGATTGACTGAGTGGCAACACTTTGCTGATCAGCCCTGCAGACATGTTGTGCTGGCACGACAGCTAACTGAGATCAAAAAAATGAAGGAAGCAACCTCTTGAAAGGACCATTGTGTAGCTGATCAGGAGAACTGGGTTCAATTACTGCTCTGTCTTGGTGGTTGTATGACCCTAGGTGCGTCATTCAGTCCCTCTGTGTATTTCTTCAGTGAGCAAGTGGGAAGAATACATACTCATATGTCCTTAAGATTCTCTTTCTGCTTCTCTTGTCTATTTTCCTTCTCTTCATCCTCAGAGCTGGTTGTCATTTATCAACAAATAATTTTTTCCCATAGCTTCTCACCACCCACTTTGTGCGGAGCCTTTTACTCCAGAACCCAAGAAAGGAAAGACCTGGTTCCCACTGCACAGCACCCCTTGTTTCCCCTCCCTCTTCCCTTGTAACTCATCCCAATTGCCCAGCTCCATCTCACACCTGAGCTGCTGAAATCAATAGTTTCTGGGTTTTATGGTCCTCTTGTAAACAGTGGCAAAATCAATGAGATTTCCATACTGCAGGGTGAGGAACATTGATGTCGAGGCTATTGATAAGGAGCTTCTTTTTATAAATGCGAAGTAAATACGGGGCGCTCCTGCCGAATTTATGCATAATGAGGCATTTATGCAAACAAAGTGCACACAGCTCGTTGAACTGCCTGGGGCAAAATAATATTCCACCTTCAAGCTTAATAACTGCGTACACTTAGAACCAATAGGAAGCATTCTGCTCTGGTTTGAAGTGCCTAATTAAGTCCGTTCAAAGAGTTTTTTTCAAAGCCCCTCTCTTTGAAGCACATTTATGGTTGGTGTCAGAGAATTGATGGCTGTCTTAATGTTTCATTGTTATAGAATATTCCTGTGACTTCTGTACTCTTTAATGCGGTACCTGTGTTCTTTTGAAATAATCTGTGAGATTTCATGCTAAGCCTTGCTCTCGTTCCTTCCTATTTTTATTCTGACTGTATTAACCAATTCTCTTTGGAGAATGTGCTTGCAGCTTAGGTGTATCTCACTTTACCTAATAAATGTGTTCCTGGCACGTAGTATGTAAATCAAATTTTAACAAATTGAATCATATATTTAAATGCCCGAGGGGCACTCATTTTTAGAAATGAGTTATATTCTGAATTTTAAGTAAATTTTTACACCCTAATTTTTCTTTTCTGATAACCCATGTTTTCACTTGGGTTTGCTTATTTAGGTAATACCTGTATCAAATTATTGAATTCATTGAGGAATTTTAAAAAGCAGGTGGTCGAAAGCTACTTCTTAATGACCCTTGTGTTTGCATCATTACTGACATAGCTAATTAACTACAATTGAACACACATAGTTAAAACTTAAACCAGTTGTTTGATTGCATAGGTAAGAGAGTTGCGGGGAGGGTAATGGAAGTGGCTTGTTAGATTTAAAAGTAAGGTAAGAATTTCTCTTAACCATAACAGTAGGCTAGTCAAGGGACTTCATCATAGACCTGTTAAAAAAAAATTCTGTAAATAATAGTTGGTGACATCCCAGTGACATGGACATTTTAGGATTGTAATCAACCATTGAAATAATCAGTCAATCACCCAAATACCCTACGTACAAATAGACACCTTGGATCTCATAAAACCAATGTTTGATGAATGCCTACTGTGTGCTGGATTCCAGAGCTGCATGGGAAAAGAAGATACGGCCTGTGTGTGCTGGGGTGGGTTCTATGATGAAGGTCAGCTGTGGGACCAGTGGAGGGGATGAGGCACTTTATCTTCCAGGGGACCAGCCTGGACCTTGGAAAAAGAGACAGGTGCTTTATATTTTAATTGATATTAAAATTGCCCAGAGGTGACGATGTATATGCTATGTAGACGGCAAATGTTTTTTAGTTAACAGAAAAGCATCTTGAGAGTGACGGATTCTGAGAGTGAACTGATTTTCACTGCACTGAAGGCGTGCAGTCTATATTAGACTGCACGCCTTCCATAATTCCCCTAACCTGAGGGATAGTTTGAAAGATTATAGGTTGGGGAGAAAATAACCTGGGCAGGATTGAAGGAAGCCAATTGATCTGACTGACTTGAGTTGAGAATAAAAATAAGCAGAATGAGGGTACAGCTTTATGGCAAAATCATCACACGTCTATACGTAATGCTCAAATTCAATCAGGTCCAAAGAGTAGGCCAGGTCCCCTTCCATCCACCCCACGTGCCATTCAACTCTGGAATCCACAGTCGGAAGAGATCATGAGATTGAGATAAAACTGGTGTCTCGCACTCAGTTTCAGCTCCCTGTCTGCGTCTGGTGTTTAATAAGTACCCCATGGCCTGTCTGTGTATCCACACCCTACAGGCAAGCTGCCTACTTCAGCTGCTGCACAGCCCAAGACACAGCAGCCTGTGCAGGTGGACGTTTGGGGGTCTTCCTCAAGGGCTGACTATGGGACCTTAAGCCCCACTCTCCCTCCCACCCTGAGATGCAGGCACACGTCTACAGGCCACTAAGGGGAAACTTCCTGGGAGGGGAGGGGGATGCTTTGGATGGAAGTTTGTTTTTTCTAAATTTGGCTGCTGAGCCATCAGAGTCAGAACCACACAGTGTGAGCCGAGCACTCCTGGTTGCAGCCCCTGGGATGCAGTGAAGCAGAGGGCAGGAACAGAGGCCCACATACAACGGAAAACAGATGCTAGCCGTGGCTTAGGGAAGGTTTGTGAAAGAAACAACTGAGAGTAGGTTTTTGCTTGTGTTGTGATTGCTGTGATTTACGTCAGAGGCTCGGGGCCTGACCTCCAGTTTGCACCAAGAGGATGGAGAGGAGGAAAAGGGTAGAGAAGCAGTGCTGGACAAATCATCCCAACTAACAGTTAATTAAGTACGGGGGTGCAGAGACAAAGACGATTCGGAAATGACTGTGAAAGGCTTGGGTGTGAGGATAGTGATGCCATTTCCAGAAGTAGAGACACGGGAAGAAAGAGGTGGTGGGGCAGGGAGCTGAGCGCAGTCTGGACGCCCCGGAGGAGTTTGAGGTACTGCAGGGACCTCCAAGAGAACATGCTCAGGAAGGAGTTGAAAGGGCAGGCATTGCACGCCTGGCACCCTGCTGGCTTCGTCCCTGTCACCCAGAGAAGGAAGAGTGTAATCTGGGATGTGCACGAGAATGCCAAGGTAGAGAGCATAAAGTGAACAAGAGGTGAAATCAGAACGTGGGTGAAAGGAGAATGAATTCAGGGGGGACACTCATCCAGCGCTTTCCAGACTCATCCTTTGAGGGTCCCTCCAAATCCTCTGGGGAGCCAGCGTCACAATCTAACCCCAGCTCCCACTTGTGAATGTGAGCCTCTTCCTGCCAGGGACAATAATGGCATTCCCGTGCCATGGGCTCAGCTCCCTGCTCCAGCCTGGGGAAGACCCCAGAAGAGAGGTTTTCTATCAGACGCAGAGCGGGTGGGTGATGAGGGCCTCCAGGAAATCAGAAAGGTAGTGAAAGGAGTGAAACTTCTGAGGTTTCAAGAGAAAGTGTCTAATGAAAAGGGAGTCAAGGTCACTACACAGAGACATAATTAGATCCTATGACTTTCAAACGGTTCAGCTGGGAAGAGGGAGACAAGATCACAGACAGGACAGTGCATTGACGTTTAACTGTCTTAATCTACAGGCACAGAATCGCCAGCATTTATAAGCTTAAAATTAGAGTAAGGTTGAAGGGAACTCAGCCCCTGCCAGTGATGAAGGCTAAGATACACGTCCAGTCTTAAATGGGACATAGAAAACCTGGGGTCTGCTATTGACTCTGTCAGTAATTCATTACATGGCATGAGATAAAGTCTCTGTGCCTTCAGGGAAACAGTGGTGAGAAGAGTAATTATTTCCTGGGAGTGAGCTGCCTGCCGAGGTATTTATACACTGTGCAACGGAGAGTAAAATAATACTTGCCCACCTACCTACCCATTAGAGGTGACGCCTGGAGAATGGTTTCAGATTCTTGGATGAAAGGGTATATGAATAGCTGTGTATCATCCCCTTCCAGTGTGTCCTATCTGTGCATAACCTAGCTTTCTGGAGCGACAGTGGTAATGGTACAGTTCGTCCTTTGAGTTGCTGATTTCAAGTTTCTCCATCTGAATGTGTGGCAGAGCTCGGGAAAAGTGAGACTCCATTCTTCATGGTTCAAGAGAACATTGCTAATTTTTGTTAATGACAACTATTTAAAGACAGAAATTTAAACAAACAAACAAGGTTACTGCATGGCAACTATATTTTACTTATAGAACCTCCTTTCTGAGTCCTTTAAAGGAAAATTGTTATTTGATTTTTTTTCAGCTTAGGGTAATTTCACCTTACCCATTTCATTGGCTAACCTAGTAAAGAAGAACTAGTTTTGAAATTCAGAGGGTGTCATATTTATTTTCTATACATCTTGTCACTTGCTACGTATGTTTGTAAACAAATATGTTCCGTTTTTTGGAGGCATATGGCTCCTAACTTGTTTGACTTAATAAGGTAACAGAAGTTCTGTGCAAAATCTGCCTCTAAGGGTGGTATTCTCCTGGTGATTTGATGCTCCAAAGGGTGTTTCATTCAGGGCAGAGGCTGATTCTCTTGTCCCCTCTCCTTTCCACATCCCTCTTCCTTCCCAAACATGTGGGAGAGTGACCCGTGCCAAGAGACTCAGAAAAACTCCAAAAACAGAACAGATGAAGCCTTAGGATATTTTCAATGACCCACTCCTATATTCTTTCCTTTCCCTGGAAAAGTTCAAAAAGTCTAGTTTACTCCCTAGGACACCCTCCAGGGTTGCTCAGCCTGAGTTATGAGAGCAGAGCCAGCAAGGGACTGCGTTCAGGGAAGGTGTCCTGCCCGTGTCCCTGTGGACACTGTGGGTCCTGCTCACACGGAGCCCTCCCGCGGCTCTTTTGGGGGCAGGAAGTCACATCTCCAAGGCAAGGCTGCACCGAGTCCCTGTGGGAGGCCGTCTGGGAGAAGGCTCAGTAGGGTCAGGTAACTGGGAGGGCGAGAGGCTGCAGAGGGGCAACTGCAGACCTGGCCCGGCAGCCGGACTCCTGGGTTCCAATGCCAGCAACACCTCTCAGCAGCCGTGAGACATGCGAGCGAGCTGATTCACTTACCTGCGCCTCCATGTTCTTGCCTGTGACAGGTGAATAAACCAAGTATGTGTGACGTGGTCATTTCGTTTGTTCTTAGCCGCTGCACCGTCAACGTGTGAAATGTCCACTTTTAGTGGCTCTGTCAGGGCGAGGCATTTTAGCTCCAGAAGATTCTATTAGAGTGTGAGAGTCCTCACATCGCAAAGAGGGGTGCCCTGGGATAATGGGACACGTGACCAGTTAATAAGGTTGGCCAAGAGGCGAGCAGAGGTGCAGACATTCACTTATTCAACATTTAAGCACTGTGTGCACAGAACTCTGCCTCTGCTTTCTCCTCCTCCACAACCAAAGAAGTTCTACTTTTATGATTTTTTACACATTGTGGACTTCTGAATAATACTGATTTTAGACAAAATTTTGCAACCAAAGAGTTTGAAAGAGCTGATCTCAATAGCATCCCAGATGAGTTCTCGTAATGAAGAAGCTTAAAGAATCCCCATCATGTGGGGAAACGAGCTAGACACAGAATTTCTCAGGCCTGGGCTCATTCCTTTGTCACGGGAACCATACCATGCCTCATCGGACCCTGGCCGCCTCCCCAGACCCTGGCCACCCATTCCTTCTGCCAAATGTCAGGAGGGGTCTGACCAGTAGTCTCTGAAGCCAAAGTGTTGCTCCATGCATAAAATAAAAACTTCTAAATTCAAGAACTGTTAGGTATAGTCTTCCACTTTCTGAAGCCCTAATATGAAAACGTTGTTACACAAATTTAAGAAATGGCTACACTTAACCACACCTGACTCAGTAGATGTTTTCAGGGATGATTGAATGCCTGAAATTTGGTTTTTCGACCTCTTATCTAACCTCATCAAGACTCAGTTTGTTAATCAAAAACTAGAAACAATTATTTTGTTGTGAAGCTCACATATGATAAAGCACTTTGTAAACTGTAAAGCACTGTACACTATCATTTTTTCTTTCCCATTCCTTGGGCAAGACTCTATCATACTGCTACAGCTTTATATCTTAGTGTCATTGGGTACTCTTATATCTTTGCTAAATACTACTAATCCTTTTGCCTACAAATCAGCATAAGTCACATCTGTCTGATGAGTGTCTGTCTACTATAGGGCTTCTGTGATGCAGATTGATGGGCCTCACTCTTGTTTGGTGTCATCTCATGGGTTTGATGATCTCTCTTATAATTCTCACTTCCAGCTGACCCCGCACTGAGGTGGCAAATCTATGTTTGCTTCACTGCACCTATTATGTGAATTTCACCTCACTTCTCAGTCAGAGGAACTCATTTTCCTGAGTTTGTTTTAACTTTATAGAACATCCACTTCAGGGACTTCCCTGGTGGCGCCGTGGTTAAGAATCCACCTGCCAATGCAGGGGACACAGGTTCAAACCCTGGTCAGGGAAGATCCCACATGCCGTGGAGCAACTGCTATGCCCACGTGCCACAACTACTGAGCCCATGCTCTAGAGCCGTGAGCCACAACTACTGAGTCCACGTGCCACAACTACTGAAGCCCGAGCGTCTCCGCAACAAAGAGAAGCCACCACGATGAGAAGCCCACGCACCGCAGTGAAGAGTGGCCCCCCCACTCGCCGCAACTAGAGAAAGCCCTCGCACAGAAACGAAGACCCAACACAGTCAAAAGTAAAAAAAAATTAAAAAAAGAAAGAACATTCTTCTTAGTGATCCTTTTTGTTGTCAATCTATAAAAGCAAAAGGTCATTTGGGAAAAGAAGGTGCTATATTAGCAGTCATTTCTACTGATGCTGCTTCTTATTCTTTTGGATACCTACTGTAAGCATCTACATTGGTCTCTGCTTTGACTGGGAAGAATAAAAAGTCTCCAACATAAAACATTCAGGACATTTAGATAGTATCCTGAAAGAAAAAACGAGACAAACTTACACATTTTTCTTTGACTTAGTAATGTATTTCTAACTCTGACTTACTCATATTTCTCATCTTCATCCTACTTGAGCTGTTATATTTTTAAAAAGAAAGAAAAAATCTTTGGAAATAAATCAAGTGAAAAAAGGGGGAAAGGCTAACTTTAAAGCCACTTCATTAGGGGCTTCCCTGGTGGCGCAGTGGTTGAGAGACTGCCTGCTAGTGCAGGGGACACGGGTTCGAGCCCTGGTCTGGGAGGATCCCACGTGCCGCGGAGCGGCTGGGCCCGTGAGCCACGACTGCTGAGCCTGCGCGTCTGGAGCCTGTGCTCCGCAGCAAGAGAGGCCACGATGGTGAGAGGCCCGCGCACCGCGATGAAGAGTGGCCCCCGCTTGCCGCAGCTAGAGGAAGCCCTTGCACAGAAACGAAGACCCAACTCAGCCATAAATAAATAAATAAATAAATAAATAAATAAATAAATAAAATTAAAAAAAAAAAAAAAGCAACTTCATTAAATTTTGCTTTTTTTAATTTGGAAAAAATGTTTAGAATAAAATAGGACTCTAGAAAACATATTCTATTATCTAAGACCTTGTCTAGTGGGTCTTTATTTGAAAGTCTTGTATTCTAGAGCCAACTATGCAACCTTGGGTATGTGAACATAAATTAGTCCTCTATATTTGTTAATATGATGCAGGAAAAACCCTGCTTTCTAGAATAGATACCAAAATTGGAAATACATATACAGAATTTGATTTTTCTCAAGGAAATTATATTAAAATTGAGCAGAGCAGTCTAATTGTAGAACCTGATGTCCAACTTTTTAATGGAAACGGCCACGTATACTATCTTAGTTAAATATTTGAATGGATTTTCTATTTAAACCTTAATTTCATAGATCATAATGTAACCAAATATGAAACTATTTTACTTTATTTTATTTTTCTTAAGAACTCTTTAGATAAGG
This sequence comes from Eschrichtius robustus, assembly GCF_028021215.1. Lineage (NCBI taxonomy): Eukaryota > Metazoa > Chordata > Mammalia > Artiodactyla > Eschrichtiidae > Eschrichtius > Eschrichtius robustus. The sequence continues at coordinate 5,556,238 of NC_090832.1, read as the reverse complement.
GGCAGAGGAAGTTAGGAAGGAGACTCTGACCCTACAAAGAAATTTCCAGAGCTTCCACAGGATTAGGATCCTGCATAAGAGCAGAAGTTGGAGCAGGGCAGAGAAGAGTGGAGAAAGGAAGTTTGGACTCAGAGCTAGTGGAGAAGACAAGTGCTTCTTATATGCCATAGTCTCCAAAAGCAGGATAATTATAGGATGCCCTTTGGACTGTCTAATGTTGGCTCTACAATTAATAATAAGGTGGTAACTGTTGAATAACCTTTATTCTGACACCCCAAAATAATCCTCTTTATAGGCATCTTGTAAACTTTCAAAATTTCTAACTTTTATACACCCCAAAATGTATATTCTCATGAATTATATTCTTATGAAAAAATAACAAAAAATATATTTAGAAAATATAAAGGAGGAGGAGGAAGAGATAAAGGAGGAGAAAGTGTTGGCCCTACTTTAAATAAAATAGTGCGGGAATTGAGAGATCAATCAGTAGAAAACGAATCTGGGTATATGAAAATCTGAAATTCAGTAAAGGTGACATTTCAAATCAGTAGGGGAAGGTTAAATTATTCAATAAATGGAATTGTGTTCATTGCTCTGTGTTTGAAAGAAAATAAAGTCAGGATGTGTACCTCCCAGTACTCCACAAATAGTTTTGAAGTAGTGCAAACATTTAAGTGTAAAATATTAAAGCTATAAAAATACTAGAAGAAAATATAAGATCATTTTTTTAAATAATGTCAGAGTGGAGAAGGTGTTTCTAACCACAACACAAAATCTAAGAGGCATTGAGGAAAAGATTGATAGATCTGACTAAATAAAAGTTAAGAACTCGTGTACAAAGAGAAACAACCCAGCATAGAGCTACATGGCAAATGGCAAATTGGGACAAAATAATTTCAATACATAAAATAGTAAAGATTTAATGCCCTGAACATAAAAAAAGAAATAAGAAAAAGACAAACAACCCAATAGGAAGAAGCAATTCAGAGAAGAAGCATAAATAATCAAAAAGAACAAAGAGATGATCAACTCTGTTAACAGTTAACAGAGTAATGAAAATCACAGTGAGATATGACCTCTGGTTTTTATGAGATTTCTGGAAACACTCGTGTTTACAGTTGATGAGAAGGCAAACAGGCAATATATTTTGAAAGATAGTTTAACACTTTCATCTTAAGTGTGCCTTTCATTCAACCCCTAAACTCTACTTCTAGGCAACTATCCTATGGAAATAATAACACAGATGTCACTGAAATAGTAAAGGTTTGTGAAGTGTCTAAGTGTTTATCAGTAGGAGAATGGAAGGCTGTGCAGAGTTTTTATAAATTAGGATATATATTCTACCTTGGAAAAAAGAACCATTGTTTATTGTAAGATAAAACATGCACACCTACACATTGGAGGACCGAATGAAAGCATGATTCTATTTTTATCCAATAGATGATGCATGTATATGTGTGTATACATGCAGAAACATTTATGTGTATTCTAATAGAAGCATAGCAGCAATATTGATGAAGAGGCAGTGGGGGAGGAGTTTGTGGGGGAGGAGTTTGGCTGAGTGAGAGACTTTTATTTTAATCAAAACATGCCAAATGATGCTTTCATTTACAGCAAGGTGCCAAAATACAATGGTACGCAATTTTACTCAAGTAGCATGTGTAAAGTACTGTCTCATTAACCCCTAGATTAGGCCTTACACCTTCTGCTGGAATGGTTGACCTTGAGACAGGGCGCCAGAGCCACCACATGGCGTCTGGTGAATACATTTAATCCCTTCCACTTCTTCTCATTTTACAGAAATAATTTCTGTGACATTTTGTTTTTACACAGCACTGAACCCGAGATTTTCTTCAGTATTTATGAGGGCATTTACAGAAGGAACAGAGCAATGCAGTATAGACAGGTCACAAAAATTCTCCCAGGCTTTCTGACACCCGGTGTTTCAAGCTTCACCTTTCTTCTACACATAATCAATTAAACTAAAACGGTGGCAAAAGGATCTGAAAGGCCACTGCAGAGACGAAAATAACTTCATATAAACCATTCCTATTATGAGTGAATATATTTAGATTTTGTTAAAAATAAAAACCCAGGATAATTATAAGAGCAAAGTAGCACAGACCAGGACAGGAAGGAGAAGAACACGAGGGTGCTGGCACGTTCAGGAACGCCGGTGTATTCACGTGGTTTATTGCTTCTCTCAGCCCTGAGCTGCTAGCGGGACACTGGCACTAGACGGGGGAGGGCCTACAGACGGTGCTGCGCCCCCACGTGGTCAGACGCACGGGAGGGTGTGCCCTCCCTACCCAGCTCCACCAGTTCTTAGTCTCTAAGTGGCTGGAACTTGCTGGGCAGCATCAGTTACATTAGTGCCACACTGAGGCATTTGCAGACTCAAATCATAATGGTACCTTCCATTTTTTTATTAGAATATAAAAACTAATACCCACAGAGTAAGTGAAATTTAGCAAAAGAGACATGTTTTCCAAAGTTCCTTTTTTTTTTTTTTAATTTATTAATTTATTTTTGACTGTGTTGGGTCTTGGTTGTGGTGCGCAGGCTTCTCATTGCGGTGGCTTCTCTTGTGTTGGAGCACGGGCCCTAGGCGTGCGGGCTTCAGTAGTTGTGGCTCACGGACTCAGTAGTTGTGGCTCGCCGGCTCTAGAGCGCAGGCTCAGTAGCTGTGGCACACGGGCTTAGTTGCTCCATGGCATGTGGGATCTTCCCTGACCAGGGCTCGAAAACCTGTGTCCCCTGCATTGGCAGGCGGATTCTTAACCACCGCGCCACCAGGGAAGTCCATTTTCCAAAATTCTGACTGGCCTCTTTTTTCTGGGGGTTACAGAAAGAAAAATAGATACATTTATTAAAGACATCATATTTCAGACAAATAGTTTTCAATTATGATGTTTTGTCAGATTAGGAAGTTTAAAGAACAGGTTGCCTCAGCCTACTACTGCTTGAGCCTTTTTATGACGCTTATAAAAAATAACCTATGCTTCAACTGGTATTTTTGTCGATTCATATTTCTGTGCAGAGAACACTGGCTGTGACTTCATTGTCCTGAGGCGTTAAGCCCTGTGAAGGAGGGTCTGTTTTGTTTACCCCCTAGCCTCAGCAGTACCTGCACATAGTGGGAGCTCAGTAATTATTTGTTTTTTGTGGAATAAAAAGCTTCAGATCACTTTATAACTATATGTCCTCATTTGGATTAATTTTTATTAGTTTTATTTTCCATGGCTGTAGAATTAGGTAAGTCATTAGGTCAGTAGCAAAAAGCTTGACCAAACCCAGAAAAGTACAGGTACTCTTTGAAATGTATACAGAAGAAGGCCTTACCTTTCGAGCTTACAGAAATGACTTATCATGACAGCCTTGTCCTTTGGGTAATGTCCTGTCACTTGAACACCACGTGACCATTAAAAGCCCACTTGTATTTGAAATGCATAGGAAGCCTGATGAGAGCCTGCTGATTGTTTTTAAATTAAGAGATCATGTTTAAGTATTATGTCTTTTGTTTTCTTCACTAGATGTATATATTTTAATATCTCACTTGCTTTTATAACCCATCTCACAACATGAAGTTTAGAATATATGCTGTATATTTTTTAATATTCCTTTGCTCCTCGATTGTGATTTATTATTTTTCAAAGAGCTTTGAAATTCTCAGTTTCCAGAAGGTTTTTGAATTTAAAGTGTAATTGTTCTAAAATACCAAAATTGGTGAGGTTATCTGAAGAAGATGGTTCTATATACTCAGAAAAGCCACTTAAAATTGGATGAAATTGAGGAATTAGAGCAAAAGCTTCATTCCCAGGATATTAATCTAGGCTTTCTTTGGAACAAGAAACAAGGCTGAGAAATTGCCCTCAGCTGTAAATGGAGAATGAGTCTAAGCATCCTCCTAAAGAATTATAATTTAGTTCTAGTCAGGAGTAGCTGAGCAAGAGAAAACCTGATTACTTAAAGGCACTAAGTATATTAGGAAGAGAAACACAAATACGTTCAACCACTGCGGTCTAGCTTTTTAGGTTCTGGTATTCTGATGGGAACTGATAGGCTCCATTACGGATGTCCATCATGGAGAAGATGAATTTAGGATGCCTTGGTCATTTGTCTTGTCTGCAGACTGAGCTTCTTAAAAAATCGAGCTATATGCTTGCAAGTTATATAACTGAATTTACTGCTGAAATGGAACATAAAGCGGTCAGTGCAGTGACACTCAGGCTTTGAGGCTTAAAACCCTGGCAGGTCGTGTACATGGATTGTGGGAGATTTGCGTGATTCACGCTGTGAGAATAATCACGGATAAGGCCTCATTAGCCAAAACTGTGTGCAGACTATGCATAACTAATGGGAAAATTTCCAACTCAGTATGGACTTTGGATACATTTACCTTCATGGAAAACTATTTTTGTCCGTATCATCAAGTTTCCAGGAGTAATAAATCTTTCAGTGTGTTTTAAAGAACTTATAATTTAAAAACCTCACTGATAAAATTTGATGATATCTCATACCATCTGTTATTTTAGTAGAAACTTGGGTGGTAGGTATTAAATGTTAAATATAGACAATTCTAAATATTCTAAAAATAATTCAAAATATTGAGGAAAACACCTCAACTCTATAGATGGTTCTGGTAGCTCAGGCTCTAACGGTGTTTCTTAAATTACGTCCTTTGGACGAACAGCTTTAGAATCACCACGCTTGTTTAAAAGTGGAGCATCCCAGGTCTCACACGTTCCTTGAGCGAGAATCTCGGGCGAGGTGGGGGTAAGAGTCTGGAATTTACACTTTAACAAATTCTCCAAGTAATTTTGACTCACACCCAAATATAAGAACCACTACTTTGAGATCACAGCGTTAATAATTTTTGGAGTCAGATTTAGTCCCAACATAGGAAACTGTCATCTGTATGTGTCCAGGTTTATCGTGACTTCAGCCAAGAGATGGCGCATCTGTGCCACTGGGCCAAAGATGAGCAGGTGAGAGATGCAGGTGTGATACTGCAGTCTGCATCCCCAGTCCAAAAACTTACCAGTCCCATATTTAATCAAAAATAATTCTATTGTTGACATGTTACTCTAAATAGTAGCTGCATTTCAAAATTGTGACTGTTCCTTTTTCTCTTTTGATTAGAGGTTATACAGTAGTCTGCATCCAGTGGCTGCCAGGTCTTAGAGATAAGCAAACGCTGTCCTGGTCAGCAACCCCTGACCTTCCTGCTGACCACAAGGCAGCATGGCAGTGGCTAGGAGCGCAAACTCTGCTTCCTACCCTTGGTCAAGTTTATCCAACCTCACTGCACCTCAGTTTCCTCATCCACGAAGTAGGGCTAACAATACCTACCACATAGGTTTGCTTATGAGGATTAAATGGATTTATATCTACAGAATGCTGAAAAAAGTGCTTGGCAAATAGTAAATGCTATATAAGTGCTTGTTGAAAAAATATAACTCTAGAAAAGGTAGATTATTCTAGTAAATTAAAGAACAAAGAGAAAAATGAAAGGATCCTCGCCAGTCTGGGATGGGCATTGTTGTCCAAAGAAAGATTGTACATCTTGTGTCTCTTAACAGCTCCTAGGAAACTAGTGGAACAAAAGAATTAAAAGGAGAAATGCAAAAGACAAAGTAAGCAGTGTATTAGATAAGGAGCCAAAGAGGAATGAAAAATGGAGTTGTATAGTTTTATAACCACAAAGTTACTTGGTTCTGTGCATATCTTGATTATGTATATTTCATTGGGATGAAGGGTGGTTGTATTTAGCAACTCGTGGAGGGGGGTGGTAGGGGGAGAGTAAAGACAGTTAACAGACAAAATTAGATATTATGACCTGTTTACCTGTGTCTGTCAGTAGAGCCCTCACTTTGCCTTCTGGGCCTAACATCTGCGTATTTCCCTTTGTTTTCCCTCTTCCCTTCACCTTAAAATTGTCAATAGCTAATTTTTGACCATTTTTCCTTTCCTATGTCATTCTTCTTTCTTTTTTCTCTCATGCTCTCTTCTGACACTCTATTTCAAATGCTTTCCACTAATCTTCACTACCTTAACAAGCTCCTAACCAGTATCTTACAGACCCACCACCTTCACCATTTTTCTGTCAAAACCCTTCAATGACTCCCCTGCAATAATGTCAAAACTTTATTAGGTGGTTTCAAAGTTCTTCCCACTTGGGTCACACTTGCCATTGTAGCGTCATCTCCCACCACTGCTCCCTCACACACGAGTCCTCACTCACCACGCGCATGAGCCAGGCTTCAACTACGCTCAGGAGGCACTTCTGCCTCGCCTTTGCACAGTGTGTCCTGTGCCTAGAACTCTGTTCTGATGTGGACGGGAGCCATAAGGGAAGCTTCCCTCAGACAGAAACATTGCAGGAGGCGGTACTGTGTTGAATAGTGTCCCTCAGATTTTGTGTCTTCTCCAGAAGCTCAGAACGTGGCTTCATTTGGAAATGTGTATGTGCGGATATAATTAGTTAAAATGATGTCCTACTGGTGTAGGGTGGGCCCTTAATCCAATATGGTGGGTGTCCTTAAAGAAGAGGAGACACACCGAAACAGACACACCCGGAAGGAAGATCCCTCTGTGAAGATGGAGGCAGAGATTAGAGTGATGCTTATACACGCTGGGGATGGCTCGTGACCCTAGAGTTTGGAGAGAGGCATAAAACATAAGGCTTCCCTTAGATCTTTCAGAGAGAGCATGGCCCAGCTGACACCTTGATTTTAGACTGTGAGACAGTAAGTTTTTGTTGTTTTAAGTCACCAAGTTTGTGGTACTTTTTAATGTCAGCCTAAGGAACTAGTAGAGTTGGTGTTGAATATTGTATCCTCATTGTGAAGTGGAGCTGTCTCACCCTTCTGACCTCACAAAATTGTGGCGGGGATCAAGTGGGATGAGAGATGCGAGTGTGTTATTAGATGTGTAAAAGTCTACACAGGGGTGAAGCAAAATTCATATTTTTTGAAAATCCTTTCATCCCCTTGCATAATCCCTACCACAATACAATACTTTGCCAATGGTATGTGCTCGGTAAACTTGTTCAGTATTTTCTTTTAATTTATTCTTTTAATGTTTTGCATCAGTTGTATCTTAAAAGATCCAAAACATAGATACAGAGAAGGCAGTCAGTATTCAGATTACTGTCTAGTCATTTATATGCAGCTTTTACTGCATTTAGTGTTATTTCAGAAAGACATGATTTGGTTTGACATGATTGGTAGTTAAATCTAAGTAATACATTACAACATTCTTCTACAGTATATTCATTTTTAATCTACTAAGGAAGTTAAATCTCTATGGATTTAAAAATAAGATTTATTTTATTTTAAATAAAAATGTTTAATTTATTTTCACAAGTGTGGCTGGCTTTATTTACGCTACTTACTAGAAATCTAATAAAGATATATTTTATTAAAAAATGATTATTTTAATGGCATTCCTTTGAAAGTGCTCATCAATAAATTTAATCAATCAACTACTCCAACAATAGACTAAACCTCCCAGTCTTAGTACAATAAAATGGTCTCTTGCAAAGAAAAGAAGAAGAATCTGAATACTGGGGATCATTATTTATCCAGTGAATGAGAACAAATTTCCCTTTTGACACCCAACTTCTATTTAAAGTAAAACAACGAGAATATTATTCTTTCTTTATTACTTTTCCTCTAAGACTCATTAAACAGTTTGCATGTGCCCTGTGGTTAATACAGCCTTATAATAATTCAGCAGAGCTGATGGCAGTACCCGGTTAGAGACGGAAACTAGACGTTGGAAGTTACAAGCGATCCAGGAGGAGAACCTGAGCCTTCTGTCACCACCCACTCCAACATCTCCTTGGCAGGAACTATTTTCAACTGATAAATTACTTCTGGGCTCTTAGTGGCATTTATTAAGTCCAGAAGAAAAACACCTATGTAGCTCTTAATTGTGTTTAATATCAATTTGGGTTTTTGGGAGTCAGGGCAAAAGCTTTGTTTCCAAGTGAAATTCAAATAATATCAACTGGATGTATGCTAGGAAAATATAATTTTAAAAGTTGTTCTCTGGAATTAATGAAGAAGAAAGGTAATGGGGATGGGGGTAAGTAATTTCTGGGTAATTTTTTGTTGGCTGCTTTTGTCCATATGACATCTATGTTGAGCTTGTTAGTTAAGTTAACCTAGGCTATGCCAAAGTAACCCCTAAATTTCAGTGGCTAAAGGAACAGTATGTTTATTTATTTTTCAGGTTAATAGGTCAGTGCTGGTCAGGTTCAGATGAGATGGGAGAAGAGGAGGACTCCATGCATTTGCAGGAACCTAGGCCGATAGTGGCTTTGTCACAGTCTTTTTTTAATCTTTTTTTAATTGAAGTATAGTTGCTGTACAATATTATATAAGTTATAGGTGTACAATATAGCAATTCACAATTTTTAGAGGTTATATACTCCATTTATAGTTCTTATAAAATATTGGCTATATTCCCCATGTTGTACAATATACCCTTGTAGCTTATTTTAGACCTAATAGTTTGTACCTCTTATTCCTCTACCCCTATATTGCCCCCACCCACTTCCCTCTCCCCAGTGGTAAGCACTGGTTTGTTTTCTATATCTGTGTCTGCTTCTTTTTTGTTATATTCACTAGTTTGTTGTAATTTTTAGATTCCACATATGAGTGATATCATACAGTATTTTTATCTTTTTCTGTCTGACTTATTTCACTTAGCATAATGCCCTCCAACTCCATCCATGTTGCTGCAAATGGCAAATTTTCATTCTTTTTCATGGCTAAGTCATATTCCATTGTCTATATACACCACATCTTCTTTATCCATTCATCTGTTAATGGACACTTAGGTTGCTTCCATATCTTGGCAAATGTAAATAATGCTGCTGTGAACATTGGGGTGCATGTATCTCTTTGAATTAGTGTTTCTGTTGTTTTTGAATATATACCTAGGAGTGGAATTGCTGGGTCATATTCTGTTCTATTTTTAGTTTTTTGAGAAACCGCCATACTGTTTCACACAGTGGCTTCACCAATTATTATTCCCACTGGCAGTGTATGAGGGTTCCTCTCTCCACATCCTCATCAACATTTGTTATTTGTGTTCTTTTTGATGATAGCCATTCTGACAGGTGTGAGGTGATATCTCATTGTGGTTTTGATTTGCATTTTCCTGATTATTAGCAACATTGAGCATCCCTTCATGTGCCTGTTGGCTGTCTGCATTTCCTCTTTGTGGCCTCATGATCCCAGTCATGAAACCAGCCCTGGTGTGGAGAAAGATTCCCCTTCATTGCTTTTGGAAAAACGAACTGATAGCTTAAAGCAGTCAAACTACCTGATTCATAAATCCATTTCTATGCTAAGGAACATAGAGATTGAGATCCGTACTAACATGGACCAACACTGTAGTCTAAAGCACCAAGAATTGTTGGACATGCCATCAATTTGTAGTGGCTTTAAGGGGGAAAAATATTAATGTACATCTTGATTATAAGGAGCATCTTAAGGTCAAAAAGTCCAAAATGAGGGCGGGGATCCTTCAATTCTTAGAATTGCAGTATAGCATTTGCTTCCCTATTATGTTACTACTTAATAATAGCAATGGATCAGTATTTTAATATTTCAAGCATTCAGAAAAACATAGACACGGAATGAATACCTGTGTACCCATCGATCAATTTTATCAAATCTTTACATTCTTCCATGTTTACTACACAAGATTTTTAAGGGAAAAAAATTTCATATAACATTGACACCCTCTGGGGACCCCTCCTCTAATTACATTACCCCTCTTCTCTCCTCAGAGGTTTTCTGAAATCAATATTTATCAGAACTTATATCCATACCATAAACAATACATTTTTTCATGTTTTTATATTTCATATCATTCTGCAATATGCTTTCTCACACATCATTATTATTTTGAGATCTGTATGCTACATGTGATTCTAGTTAATTCATTTTAATTACTGAAGTGTGAATATTGAATAAAAATACCCCAGCTTATCCATTTTATTGATTGTCACGTAAAATGTTTCTAACTTTTCTTTATTTTAAACAATGATTTAGGAAATCTTCCATATTTCTCTTGGTATACATAAGCTAGAGATTTTTAGGATGCATATCTAGAAGTTGGCTTGAAAGCTGTGAGCATCTCATCTTTCACTCTTCTAGATACTTCCAAAGGCTCTCCAACTTACATGCTCATGGGTAGTACATAGGAGATGTGTCCCTCCACATGCTGGCTGGCATCAAACACTTTAATTGTTGCTAAACAAATGGGTGTAAGATGGTATCTTTTAATTTACATTTCTTTAATGACAACTGAATTTGACCATCTTTTCTTTTTTTTTTTTTTTTAAAGCAGAGGTTCTTCTTTTTTTTTTTTTAATTAATTAATTTATTTATTTATTTTTGGCTGTGTTGGGTCTTCGCTTTCTGTGCGAGGGCTTTCTCTAGCTGTGGCAAGCGGGGGCCACTCTTCATCACGGTGCGCGGGCCTCTCACTATCGTGGCCTCTCTTGTTGTGGAGCACAGGCTCCAGATGCGCAGGCTCAGTAGTTTGTGGCTCACGGGCCTAGTCGCTCCGTGGCATGTGGGATCTTCCCAGACCAGGGCTCGAACCCGTGTCCCCTGCATTAGCAGGCAGATTCTCAACCACTGCACCACCAGGGAAGCCCTGACCATCTTTTCTTATGTTAGCTAATCAAATTTCTCTTCTACGAATTGCCTATTTAAATGCTTTGCTCGTTTTTTTTTTTTTTTGAGTTGTGAATCCTTTCAATTTGTTGTGTTTTATTGATTATGAATACTACTCCTTGGTTATGTGTATTTCCAGACTTCATTTAATTTTCACCCTTATTCATGGGATCTTTTGCAAAAAAAAAAAAAGAGGGTAACTTTAATATAATCAGATTCATTAATCCTCCCGTTGTGATTTCAGGTTTTTGACCTTGATTAAGACAAGTCTCCCTTCCTTGAGTCCACAGATACAGTCTTATATATTTTTTCCAACAATTCAAAGTTTTGTTTTTCACATTTTAATCTTTAATCCATTTCACAATTTTTTGAATGGCTTGACATAGGAATGTAATTGTGCCAGTATCATTTATTGAATGCTCCATCCCTGACCCATTGGTTTGTTCCATGGCCTCGATTATATATGCAGCTTCTTCTTAGGCATGCATGTTTCCTGCCTCTCTTGTTTTAACCACCGTAGGTTTATGCGCCCTCTGTCTGCTTCTTCAAAATTATCCGACCTATTCTCCACTCTGTGCTTCTGAGAATCAGCTTGTCAGGATCTATGAAAAGCCTTGCTGGGATTATCTGTTAGAATTACTTTGAATTCATTATAGTTGATTTGTGGGAAATTGACACGTTTAAGTGATTGAATTTTTCCATTCACAAACAAATTACCTATCTTCATTATTATTTCTTTTTGTATTTCATTCATGTTTAAAATTTTTTTTCCATGAAGTTTTTGCGCAGCTCTGGTTATTTTTTATTTTATTTAAAAATACTTTTCATTTTTTAAAAATACTTTGCTGTTTACTACAATCCTTAGATTTCTTTTATAACATAATCTAAGTTTATATATTTATAACTGAAACTGTTTTATTACATCTTGATTTTTTGCCAGTTTAGGGATTACTGAATGAACTAATGCAAAATCCATCTTCTGCCAACCAACACTTGACTTTGTGTAATTTATTCAGCAAAATACTTTTTAAAGAGAATCATATGCAATGAATTAAAATATCTTGCATAGATTGGAAAGTTCTTGTTTCATTTTAAATGTATTCTAAATAATATAACTATATATTATAATATGTAACTATTATAATATTAAAATAATAATTTTATAAATAACAACAACATAGAAAGCCTCAAATATAAAAGCTTTGGACACATCACTGTTTCAGAAGATGAATAGTTGAAGCAGTACTCCTGTTTATAGCCAGGTGTTCAAATGCAAGAGGAGGGAATTTTTTTCACTTGGACTATTTTGAGATGAAAAATATAAGCAAAGAGATTTCATGATAGCTTTAAAACTGGCAGTAGTTTTGAAATGTGGAATAAGGAGGTTGTCTGTCATCCCCTCAGAAATCAGTGGTTTAATGAGCTCCCTTTTATGGTATCTGCCTATGCCTTATTCTTGGCAATGCCACACAGATTTTGGAGATGAATTTAAATTTTGTCACTATCCGTGACCTGCAATATGCGTATTCTGCTTCCTTGTATTGTTTGCTCACCAGTCCTTGGTGTCATTTTATTCTCCAGCACTCTAAACACAATAAAGATTCAGTCTTATTTCCGGGCAGTGTTGAATTAACCCATCAAGATCCTCAGAAAAGCCCCAAGATTTCACACGTGACAAAGAAAACGGACACTCCTACACCAGAGAGACCTCTCAGACCACTTCACCCATCCTCCTCATGCCCCTCTACTCCCAGGAAAGCCATCGGCTCTCCTGTTGATACGGGATCTAAAATTGTGCTTTAAGTCAGGTTTTGGTCTCTACCAAGCCATGCTTTCAATAATACCAGCAATAATAGCTAACGTTCATAAAGTGCTCACACAGCACCAGAAGCTTTACACGAGTCAACTCATTTAATCCTCACAACAGACCTAAGAGGACGGGACATATTTTGCAGATGGAGAGACTGACCAGGATCACACTGCTGGTAAATGACAGTCTGGATCCAAACGTGACGCCCGGCTCCATGGCCCCGGGACCCTGCTGCACTTGGGACCAGGCCCTGAGCAGGTTCACAGACGACCTCATACTTCTCACCATGACCCAGAAAGGTGTATGATATTTTGCCATTTGATAGTGAGGAAGCCTTGGAACCCAGATCTCCCTGCCTCAAGGCCTGACGCAGAGGCCCTGTGCCCAGAAGGACTGAATAGATGAAGGAGACAGAAAGCTTGTCAGGAAAGCCACAGGAACTAGCACATCCAAGTGCCAAATACTGCAAACTTAAAGCAAATTGCATACCTGCCATCAATTTGACATTAATGTTTTCATAATTACACGTTATAAACCGTGAATGGTGCTTACCTGAATTATAAAGAAATTTAAGTATTTTCTTGTTTAACACTTCGGTGTAGACTTGAAAATTTTCCAAACTTGAGAACCAGAACAAGGGTCACAAATGGGCTTCTAAGGGATAAATGAAAAATATCTATTTACAACCACGGGTGAATATCTGACAACTCTACCCAAAAATGAAACAATTTAAGCTATCAGTATGATAAGCAATCTCCTAGGAAGGTAATTAGCACTAGAACATTTATTCTTTATCCCCACCGGTAAATTGTACCACTTGAATAAAAATTTAGCTGAAACATTAATTATAATTCAAATACTTGGTTGAATTTAGGTGATTGTCATAGCCTCCTAAATGATGTCCCAGGTCTAGCTTTGTCTTGTTTGCTCAGTTCCATGCATCATTTCTAGAATAATCATCCAAAATCAGTGTTTTTTTCCTAGGGTACTGGTGAAACTATGAGTCTAGAGTCACAATGACGGGTCATATCCTGACTCCATGTTATGCTGCCTGCATCACTGTCCTGTGGCTGCCATATACAAATAACCACAAACTTGGTAGCTTAAAACAGCAGAACGTATTCTCTCACAGTTCTGGAGGACAGATGTTCAACATGAGTTTCACTGGGCTGAAATCAAGTTGTCAGCAGGGGCCATGCTCCCTGGGAAGGCTCTTAGGGAAATTCCTTGCCTCTTTCAGCTTCTGGGGGCTGCTGGCATTCCTTTGCTTGTGACTGAATCACTCCAATCTCTGCCTCTATCTTCACATGGCCTCTTGCTCTTCGGTGTATATCAAGTATCCCATCTGCTTCTCTCTTAAAAGGACACTTGTGATTAAATTTAAGGCCCAATCTATGATCTGGGATAATCTCCCATGGTCACAATCCCTAACTTAATCACATTTGGGAAGACTCTTTTTCCACATAAGGTATCATTTACAGGTTCCAGGAATTAGGACCTGATACCTTTTAGACCATTATTCAGCCTGCTCTACTGTCTATATGATTTCAGGTAAATTGTTCTATCTGTCTAAATCCGATTTTTTAATCTATCAAATGCGTGTAATAACAGTATTTATTTCATAAGGTTGCTTGAGGCTCACATGAGATAATTTATGTAAAGCACTTAGCACAGTGTTTGGCAAAAATAAGCTTTCAATCAATAATAGCCATTCTGTTTCTATATGCAAAAAATTCAGTATCTCTCCATTACTTTTGGTCTAAATCTGAGTCTGGAAATCCAGGATGTCCATCATCTGGCCCCAACAATTTTCCCAACTTTGCCTTTTAGTAATTTCTCTTTTTTTTTAACATCTTTATTGGTGTATAATTGCTTTACAATGGTGTGTTAGTTTCTGCTTTATATCAAAGTTAGTAATTTCTTTATAGATTTCTATTCTAACCAGATTTGTTTGCTATCTAGTCCCTCAGTTTAGTCTCCTGTCTCTCTTCTTTGTGCCTCTGGGCTACTCACTCCCTTTGGGGACTGTAGTACTGCTCTTGGAATGCTTTATCAACTCTGCCCACGATGGCTCTGTACATTTACACCCTGTTGCATACAAAGGCATGCTAGGTGCCAAGCACATAGCAAGGATGGATAAACCATAAAGGGAGAGAATTCAAGGAAGTCAGATCTGGGTTCAAAGACTAGATTAACATCTTATCTCCTTAGTCCAGAAACAGATTAGAAATAACAGGCAGTGGATGGGCCAAAACCTGCAGGCCTCCTGAGATCCCAATCATAGAGCAGGCAGCGGTGGCTGAGACCTGGGTTCTGTGGGATAAAGAGGAATAATAAGTCTTCCGTAGGATGGAGATTAGGACAGGCTTAACGCTCAGAGTTAGAGGCTAGACTGGAGTCTTCCACTACTAAAAAATAAATAAAATCTGCTGGCAGTTGCTGCCTTGTACTGGATGGGGGCTGAGGAGTTGAGAAAAGATAACACAAAACTACTAGCAAGAGGACTGAGTACAGATTGAGAAAGAGGGAGAGAAATAGCAAAAAGCTTTCCACTTAAAATAAGCCTGCAAATAAAAATTTCATAACACATGAAGAAATCAAATGCTAAAAAGACAGTCAACAAAATAAAAAATTGGAACACGAATTCATTCCAGATTAAACTAAATTTATATAACAGTATGGGAAGTGCTAAAGTGAGTAATTCTGGATATTATGAAGAAATAAACAAGATAATGACATAAATTAAAAAGAAATTATTTTTTAAAAGGATAGAAAGGCTAAAATAAAAGCAGTTGGATACAAAGAAGAACAAATTATAAATGTTGTTGGTTAAATAAAATGCAAAGCTTTAGAAAGATGATGAACTTTAACCTAGAACATTAAAGATTAGTGACTTAAAAGCTCTTCCTATTGGAAATATATCTCAAATTGAGAAAGAGTAACTATGAAAATCCCACCTAGACACATCATGACAAAACTGAAGAACATTAAAGAAAACAAGAAAATATTTAGGACCACCAGGAAGAAAAGACAGATCGCCACAAAGCAACAGTTGGGTTGACAGTGGAACTGCCAGCAGTAAGAGATGCAAGACTGTGGATCAATATCTTAAAAATGTTAAGAAAAAATAGCTACCTGAAATTTTATATACAGCTAAAGTATCATTCAAGAGTGAGGGTGAAATTAAGACAATTTCACACATACAACGATTGAAAGAGTTTACCAACTCTACTTAACTCTAAGTAAAATTACTGTTAAAGTAAGTGCATCAGCAAGAAGAATGAACCCAAAGCTCAGACTGAGATAACAGAAATAATGTCAAGTGCTAAAACTGATCAAACATGAGTAAGATTCATTAACTTGAAAAAAAAAACCAAACTAAAACTCCAGACAACAATGGCAGAATATTAGAGGAGTTTTGACAGTCTGGTAAAGCCTGCGAATACCTTCTCAGAATGTCTGTAAATGCACAGAGTGAAACTCATAAAGTTGCTATGTGTTTATATATATAATATATATGCATATACATATGTGTGCATACATATACACGTATATATACATATATATGATGACGCTACAGTAATATATGTGGAAGGAAGGAGGGAAAGAAGGAAGGAAGAATGGAAGGAAGGAATTATCATGCAGGAAAGAAGGAACAAAGGAGGGAGGGAAAGTGGGAAGAAGGGAGGGAGGGGATCAGTTATCTCACTAGATGTCAGTCAAAATGGTTTCAACCTGGTCAGATTGCTCATTGATTGACTGGCTTATTGATTCATTTGCTCCTTCAGTCATTCGCTTTCTTACTCATTCATTTTATAAACATTCACTGAGCGTCTGATCTGTTTTAGAAACACATGAGCTGCCCGGTAACGTGGAATCCCTGCTCCTCCGGAGCTTTCCATCGTGCCGGAAGAGCCGGACAATAGATGGATCATAATGGCAACGCAAAGGTTCAGTGCTAGGCTGGAGTGTGCGCCGGGCGCCAAGGGACACCCAGGGAGGACGGGCTCCCAGCCCGGGGGTGCGGAGCAAACAGGTCTGGGCTCCGAGGAGGAAGCGCCTGGGTCGCCTTCTGGGAGCCAGACAGAAATTGGTCGGCAGGCGGAGGGCGGTGTGGGCTCCTCACCGGTGCCTGCAGCCTGGACGGGAGGCGCCGGGTGAGGCTGGGAGGCACCCCTGGACTCCCTGACTCTGACACGCGGAGACTCGGGGCCCAGGACCCTGCCTGGGGCTTCGGGCAGCCACTGAGGGTACCACGCGGAGGCAGCGACAGGATCACACCCGCCTGGTAAATAGATATTCTGTTAAATTGTAGAGAAGGAATTGGAGGGAGCAGGACCTGAGGGTGGGTAAGTGGGTGGTACAGGGGGCCACGGGGGCCAGAACAGGGGGGAGGGGGGGATCCACTGTGAGCGACAACAGGGAGGAGGGAGCAGCAGGCCTGGTGACCTGTGATGCGGCGGCGGGGGCGCGCGAAGCAGCCGCTTCCAGGTCAGGGCTGGGCATGGGCGGGGAACGGGTGCACGACATGGGGAGAAGAGACTCTGAGAGCAGCCGGGAGGGCAGTGCGTGGACTTGGGGAGTTTGAGTTGGATGAGATTTCTGAGCAGACATTTCTACTAAGTAATTGTATATCTTTTTTTTTTTTTAACACCTTTATTGGAGTATAAGTGCTTTACAATGGTGTGTTAGTTTCTGCTGTATAACAAAATGAATCAGTTATATGTATACATATATCCCCGTATCCCCTCCCTCTTGCGTCTCCCTCCCTCCCACCCTCCCTATCCCACCCCGCTAGGTGGTCACAAAGCACGGAGCTGATCTCCCTGCGCTATGCGGCTGCTTCCCACTAGCTATCTATTTTACATTTAGTAGTGTATATATGTCCATGCCACTCTCTCACTTTGTCCCAGCTTACCCTTCCCCCTCCCCGTGTCCTCAAGTCCATTCTCTACATCTGCATCTTTATTCCTATCCTGCCCCTAGGTTCTTCAGAACTTTTTTTTTTTTTTTTTTTTTTTTTTAGATTCCATATATATGTGTTAGCGTACGGTATTTGTTTTTCTCTTTCTGACTTACTTCACTCTGTATGACAGACTCTAAGTCCATCCACCTCACTACAAATAACTCAATTTCGTTTCTTTTTATGGCTGAGTGATATTCCATTGTATATATGTGCCACATCTTTATCCATTCATCTGTTGATGGACACTTAGGTTGCTTATATCTTTTTTAGAACAGTAGCTTTTAATTCTTTTGGTTGACCATGCACTTCATCAGTTAAATAAAAATCGTGCAGGAAAAACCAACACAGCACATATGTAATTATATATATTATATATTATTGTAATAATATATAATAGTAATATATATTATGATATGTAAATTACTATACAAATATTTGTATAATAAAAACACAAAAATAAAAATGTTAAAGGATGATGTCAAAAGAAAATATAAGCATTTTTCTACCAATACCCTTAGTGAGTTCAAGGCCATAACATCAGGTACAAGTTTAAAGTCCGAAACACATAGAGGAGTTGATCTGCAGAGGATTGTTCGTAACAGAGGATGGGCACAGTTGTAGAGAGTGGGGTTCCCTCCTGACCTCTTTTCCTCTTCTCTTCTGCATCTGCTGAAGTTTATGAAGGTAACCGATGCCTCCTGTGTCAAGTCTAAGTTTTACTGCTGTCACTGCTACATCTCAGCGGTTTCTGGCTTGGTGACCACTAGTTCTTTCCACCTTCCCTGAGAGACATTTTGTGAAAAGAACCCAGAATCTGGAGTCTGAAGGCCTGGGTTTAAATCTGGTCTTGATCTCTTTCACTATATGATCTGAGACAGATGACCTGACCGCTCCAAGTCTTGGTTATCTAATCCATAGCTAGAGAGTATATATTTTTCACATGTATTACATATATCTACATGTATTTTATATATAATACATCTTCACATATATTATATATAGCATATATAATGACATATATCATAAGCCTTCACAGATATAATATATATTTACATATACATTATGTATGCTATGTATAACGTATTACACATTTTTCACATATGTTATATATAATATAATTATATATTAAGGATTAAATGAAGCAATACATATGAAAGTGGTGAGTGAGTTAAAGTAGCCTTTTTCATGATGCCATGAACTACACCAGCGTTACTTGTTGTTGCTTTGGTGGAACAAATCCTAGCAATGCAGTCTGCATTTTCTGTCTACATCTCCCATCAACTATAAGTACCATGTTACTCCCTGGGGTCCAGAAGCAGCACTGACTCTTTGTAATCATTAGGTAACTTTTCCTGTCCTATCTAGAGTGCTGGCTTTCAACTGGGAAAGATTATTCCCTCCCAGGGGACATTTGAAAATGCCTGGAGACATTTTTGTTTGCTTCCAGTGAAGGTTGGGGGACAGTATGGCATCTAGAGGGTGGAGGCCTGGGATGGGGCTGAACGTCCTACAGTGCAAAGGACGGCCCCACACAGAGAATGTAAAGTGTCAGTCGTGCCCAGGTTGAGACCCTTCCTTGAATTGTTAATCCATCTTCCCAAGAAGAATCTGAATGTGTTTGTGTGAGATGTAGAAAGAAACTGACTGGGGTGAAGGGCTTGGCAGTCTGGCCTTTGAATTCTGTTTTCTGTTAGAGGCACTTTCCTGCTTCCGCAGAAGTCACTGGCCAGGCCTTGAGCACCGTGCAGAGGAGACACTGACACCTACTGGAGAGGAGACAGGGGAGCTGGTCCTGCAGGGCACAGTGAGGGAGGGAGAGGGGGCAGCTTGCGCTCTGTCTTCACTTATTAATGGTACCTTTTTAATGTGCGTTAATGCTCTTGTGGTGAAAACTTTAAAGTTCCTGAATTTCATTTATGCATAAATAACATAACTTGTCACTGCTTTCCCTTATACTGTTTTCTTCTTCCTCTGTTTAGTTCTCTGACCTTTAACATGAGTTAAAGTTAAAGGGTTCTACAAGTAGAAAAACCCTCTGTAGCCGATCACCATTCTCAACTTGTTCCCCTTCTTCCTCTCACAAGTCCATGTGTAGCGCCCACTAGTGGCCATCTATGGCCTTGTCTCTATTTTTGGAATTCCAGGACTTGGTCTTTACCATTTCCTCATCACCGCAGAATAATCAGTTACCAAAAGCAACTAGTATATTTTCCTTCCTACCCATGGTCACTTACCCTGATGCATTCTGTTGATTTGCCAAAACAGAAATTGAGTTGATCATCTGAATTGTAAATTATTCAGTCTAATGGCATGGAAATTAATAAAACAAAGTCGTGAAACTACCATCTGTCTCAAAGTTATCTACTTGTAGATGTTTATCAAGCTAAGAAACTTGCCATATGTGTAACATATTGTCTGAAGGAAAGGAAAATCTCTACTTTTTACTAGAAAATCCCAACATTGTATGTTATGTTTTTGTCTGTCTTGTTAGACCACCTGCTCTTCTTGCCATGGGTGACTCAAATAGCTGTCTCCCATTCAACTCTCTCGACTAGCTTTTCATAATAGCAATTCGGAAGCTTTCCATTTACATAAGGTGTTCAGCCTCATTCTACAAAGGGCCTGAAAACATCTTTTAAGGCAAATCTGTTCGTCTATTTTGCCTTACAAACTAACCTGTTTTTTAAATGCCTTTTCAGAAATGATACACTGGAATTTTTCTCATAGTGGCTTTTGTCCAAACATTTCTAATTGCTTTGGAGATAATATCCTATTCATTTTCACAATATCCGTCTGAAAATGTAGACAGTATTATACCACCTTGCACACGGTCAAACTATAGCATATGGGAGTTGATTAACTCTTTTCTCTATGCCTCTAAATTGTTCATCCCTTTTCCATCCTGTCAGTCCATGTAATTAATGCTTTTCTGAATATCCTTTGCAGTTAGCTGAACATCCCTTATGAAACTCAGTCTCAACTCCCACGATAGTTCCTTGAGAATGTTGTCTTCCTTCATTAGCCTGTAGGTTTAGTACGCATTTCTGGTTGATGTGAGTTCACACACTGAACTCAACACAGTTCAATGTACAGAATGGAAGAGCGTTCAGGATTCAAATAAAAGGGAGGGCTATGATCATTACAAACGGGTGCATTGTTTAATATATTACAAAAAACACACTTGTATATTTACTTCTGAAATATAGAAAGATGAAAATTGGGCATTTTATAGGATAGTAGTAGTATATGTGTTTTGACCAAACTTATGTATTTAATCCCCATGACTACCTCAGTATACAGTCAGGGTTGACATCCCCAGTTTAAAGATGTGTAAACTAAGACAGAGAGGTTTGGTTGCTATCCCAGTGCTTTAAATCTAGTAAGGAATAGATTGCTTCCCACCAAATTATGATGTGCATGGCAATTCTTTGCACTGTCTCCTCCATTCATTCTTCTCTAATCCCACTATCAAATTTTCTCTAAAGTCTACTAACCAGCCTTGCCTCCATGTCCACCTCCTATGTTCAGGATAGCTAATTTCCCTAAAACCCAGCTTTTATCATATTTCTCCCTTTCTTGAAAATCATCAGTGGTTATCAATTGCCCCTGTGAAATAATAATAAATATACATATAGGTCTTAAATAATAATAAATATATATAGGTCTCTGCCCCCAGTTCCTGACATAGAGTCCCTAAAACCCGTGTAATTCCTTGGTGATAGGAGCATCTTTTGTTCTAATGAGGCGACTTGATGGGCTTCTGAATAGCTTCAGGATGGGGGCTGGTCACCCCAAAGATCAAGCCATGATTAGAAATTTGGAACTTTCAGCCCCACCCTCCATTCTCTAGAGAGGGGATAGGGCTGGAGATAGAGTTAGTAATCTATCATGCCTACATGATGAAGCTTCCATAAAAATCGCTGAAGTATGAGGTTCCAAGAGCTTCCAGGTTGGTGAATACGTCTGCATACCAGGAGGATGGAGCGTCCCATCTCCACAGGGACAGAAGCTCCTCCACTCGGGACCCTTCCAGACCTCGCCCTGTGTACCTCTTCATCTGGCTATTCATTTATATCCTTTAAAATACGCTTTGTAATAAATCAGCAATAGCGTGTAAACTGTTTTCCTGGGTTCTGTGAGCAGCTCCAGCAAATGATCAAACCCGAGGAGGGGGTCATGGGAACCTCCCATTTGTAGCCAAGTCAGATATAAGTTGTGGGTAGCCAGTGGACTTGAGATTGGTGTCTAAAATAGGAGGCAGTCTCGTGGGGCTGAGCCCTTAACCTACAGTGTCTGCTGTGACTCCAGTTAGTGTCAGAGTCAAGCTGAATCGTAGGACACCCAGCTGGTGTCTGAGAATTGGTCAGTGATTGGGAAAACCCCACACATCTGGTATCAGTACTGTGTGAGTAGCAGAGAAGAAACATGAGAATTTTTTCTCTTACAGCATCTCCAAAGGAAATAAGAATTAGTGAGCATGTCAGTGAAGGCCTATCGTGATATAATTTGAAAATTGTTCTTCTAGACTTTCCTCTCACACCAGTTTTCTGTTCTCCACGCTGGTCTGTTCGCTGCCCTGAATGTGCTGTACGCTTCGCAGACTCGGGGTACACCATTGCCCCATGTGCAGAGCCCTGCTCTCTGACGAATAAAACCCTATGTGCTCCTCAAGGCCCAACCACATCCCACCTCCTCTCCAGAAACTTTATTTGGCAACCACAGTAGAAATGGACTCACGCCTGCATTTGAGACTCATCACTGCCTGCTCCCTAAACATTTTATGCATCTTTCTACCCACCAGATGCCTAGTACTACATCTTCTACATGGTAGGATCTGGCTAATATTCATTGCTTGGTTGATACCACCAAAAGTATGAAATTAAGAAGAGGAGTGAGTCACTTTTCCTGGGCCTCTCCCATGTATATGTGCTATTAAACTTTGATTTTCTCCTGTTTAAAAAAAAAAAGAAATTAAGCAGAAAATTTACTCTTGGGGGGAAAAGGGATGCTTAACTACTGTCCACCTGCAGACAAGTTAGAAATTTGTACTAAGTCATAGACTATTATAACGTGAAGGGTATTATTCTTGCCAGACCTTTCTTTACACTTTTAGCACCTGAGTGTTTCGAGAGTCTATGGCCACTAGAGGCAGCCTTTTGAGGGCGGTTTTCCCGTCAACCACATTTGTACCTTCCCACTGTACTTAGGACAGTGTCTGACATGTATCATGCACTCTATGAATATTTTTAAATTTTTCTTTTATTATATAATTCATTAAATTTGTTATACTAAAGGATAGATACAATGCGCACTTTCCATTGGAAAACCTGTTCCTGGGCATGGTATAACACGTGCAAGCCATCAGGCCTTCCCGGGCTGCTTAGCGTCTCACACAGAAATCATTTCTTTTCTGGCCTGAGAGTTGTATCTGAGGCCACCACCCTTCTCTGTAGAGCACCCTGCTTTCTGGAACAATAGAACAATGGCACCTCAAAATGCACACATTCTTCTGAAGGTTCAAATGGCAGCACACCTAATATTTAAATACAGTATGACATTCATAATATGGAAAATAAATTCCAGTGATACAGCTTTTCTTTGCAAAGAAAAAAACCCACACCATCTCCCCTCCAACTCTTTTCTTCTGGTTTCAGCTTTGCGTGTTATTTGTGTCTGGGATGGAAGGTTAGAGGCCCTACAGCACACAGAACTCCAGGCAGTCCCTAACACTGGAACTATTTTGTGCTCTCATTGACGTGGTCTGTCTACGCAGCTGTAATTAGAGATTCTAGTGCCGCTGATAGGAGGGTAAGAGATTCGGCACTAAACTGTAACTAGCTGCCCCACAACTGACCGGCGATTATGTACAGGGATCTCGGAGAAGTGAATGAACGTTTTGTGGAAAATCTAAGGCAGGAAAAATGTCCCTGATGTCATGCTGAAAACGGCCAAGCTCTGCCAGAGGAAATTGTGTAACTACTGATTGGATCTGTTAGGAAGGAATGATTTCCAACCCGCTGGCCCTGTTGGCTTCCTTCCCCTCCTCAAGGGTCCAGGAAACCCGCCCCCTTCCCCTTCCCCCACTTCCCTCCCTCCTGCATCGGGCTCCTCACCTCCATCCACCTCTTCCAGGGAGGCGGCTCTGCCCTTCAGCTTCCTGCCTGCCCAGGCCTTCCCATCCCCTCCGACCCCTCCACCCTTCTGCACTCCCCATTCAAGTCTCCATTCTGAAAATTTACAGAGTGAAAAACCAAAAGGCCTTCCTTGCGTTCGGCCTCACCCTCCTTCCCTGCCAAACTTCTCAAAAACACTGTCTCTTAGGAAACCCCAATTTTCTCGCTTTCCACTGCTTTTCATTCCACTTTGAACTGAACATTTTCCTGAAGCTTCTCTCATAAAGCAGCTGGCGGTCTTCTCGCTGCTCCCAGACTCTTGGGTTCTTTCCTTCCCTGACTTCTCGACCTCCTGTCACCTGTTTGCTGTGTCCTCTGTTGAGACAAGTAAAGCTGCCTGGCTCTGCCCCTGCCTCTCCTCCTTCTCCTCCCTTCACCTGCTGGGCATTCACCTTCATCAAACAGTCGATAATGCCCAGATTTACGGGAGGTTCAGAAAGTTCCACGCCTACTGACAGCCTGGAGGCACCTGTCCCAGCACATCCAAAATGTTCCCTTTAATGTGTTCCCACCTGGGTCTGTCATTACCAGAAAACTCAGCCGCATTTCCATTTCTCTGGAAGACGGGGGACACCTGCGACTCCTCCCTCCCTGGAGCTCCCCACTCTCAGTTGATCACAAAATTTTAAATTATGAAATTTTTCATTTCCCCTGAGTCTTCTTGTTACGCCTTAGTTCAGTCCCTCCTTGTTAGCTGCCCGTTTCAGTCGTTTTCTAACCGATATTTGTGCTGCAGGTGTTCACCTCCCTTTCCCACCCCTGGCCCTTGACCCACAAACTAGCAATGTCCTTCAGACCATTCAGGACCCCAGACTAGCCCAATATCTGGCAGGCACTGGGGGTCCACAGACCCTTTGCAACACTGGACAATTGACTCAGTCTCTCTTCGCCTCAGTTTCACTACCTACTCAAGTGGGGACAGTGACAGTACTTCCCTCCTAGGGCTGTTGGGAGCATTAAGTAAAGTCACCTGAGCCCTGCCTGAGGACGCGCCCCTGGAGCTGAGTCAGCGCAAAGGCTGGGGCCAGTCCTCAGTAGGACGTGAGCTCACGTTGCCGTCTGGCTCCAATCTTCCTTCCCGCCGTTGTCCCTCGTTCCCTTTGCCACCCTTCCTCCGTCTCCTTGTCTTCTCTGCCAGGAATGTCCTGCCACCTCTCCGCCACCAGTTGTACTTCAAGGTCATCTCAATGTCGCCTTCTTAGGGATTGTTACAGACTCACGTCACCCTCCTCCCACCTCCTAAAAGGGAGAAACTGGTAGAATCATTTGCTCGCTCTGTGTCCTGCTAGTACTTAGGTCACGATTTAATGCAGCACTAATGACAATAGTGTCATCTCTCCTGCTGGCGGTGGCCTCCCTAACTGAAATCTGGACTCAGCTGTCTTTAAATTCCCTAGGCCAGCGAATGGTATGCAGTAGGTGGTACATAAATATTGAATGAATTAAATATTTTAAACTATAAATTTAGTGAAAATCATAGCCAAGGATAGTATTTTGCTACTGGGTTTTGGTTATATCATTATTGGTTTAGGATGTTTGTTCTGCCCTGAGACTTGAAAGATCAGTTTCAGATCTTCTCTTAAAATAATGATTTTTAAAGTTAAAATCTCTTACTTAAGATTTAAATGTAACAAATAATTTTATTTTCTAAGAGAAATCTTAATTGAATAATATATGGATTTAAAAAAAAAATTTCTGCATCCCCAAAAAGACCTGAAAACTGCTCTATTTGCGTTAACATAACTGCAACTTGATAAATATTTTGGACATTTATTTGCAAAAGAGTATAAAGAATCTTTATCTCAAAGGCATGTTTGGCGGAGCTGAAATATCACCATTGCACTCCACTAGAATGCAACACTTGTTGTACTGGGTTGTTGCTGTCTCTTAAATTCCTTGCTCTTTAGATCCTTGTTTAATTCTTACGCTTTTTTAACGTGTTACCGAGGAGAAAATGTGATAGCAAATTCCATGGTGTAGAATGGGCTGCCCTCCATCCTCCCTCTCCACCAGCACACACAAAATGGTGTCTGCATATGTTCTAATCCTTATCCACCGGGTTTTGTTCCAGGCCTGAAAAAGACAGCCTCCCACAGAACAAATAAGCTCTCCAAAGGATGTGTTTTTCTTTGGTGTTCCTTCAAATTAGCACATATCTGTGCTGTGGTGTATGGTATTGCAGAGAGGCATTTTATTATTTGTCCTAAATAGGAAAATGTGCAAAAAAGTATGGTTTGCTTATTCCAGATGCAATTCTTTCACTTTTACTTAAATCAGCATCAGTAGGCATGAATACAGTCACCACACGAATAACTTTACGTTGAAAATCATGAATAAAATTTGAGTTCACCACTAAAACTTACCCTTTGGTCTAACGAAAATGACATACATAGCCTTAATTTTTTTTAACTTACCAAAACTGTATTTCTAGAATGAAGTATGAAATGAAATCAGAATGTCAGAAATTACAGATAAGTTATAAAACAATATTCTTTATAATGAATGCTTAGAAAGTCATATTTATACTTTTGAGCCCTTAAAATCTACTCCCAAATATTTCTTTTAAAACGCACTGTTTTTCTTTTTTACTTTAATTTTGGTTCGTTTGGTTTAATGATAGCTACTCAATATACATGCCATTTACGATGGCACTTTCCAGCTGCGTGTGGAACTTTACATTTAAATACCAATTTGTGATGAAAGAATGCTTCCAACTCAGTTCTCATCAGCATTAGAGGTTTTAGCAATTGCCGATTATTTTTCTAAATTACCTATTTTAATTAAGTAAAATATTGTGAATTTAAGATTATGAAGTGCTCAAGTGTTATCTCTAACTAATTAGTGGGGGCAAAGAGAGGAGATAATATTTTGCTACAGTAAGTGACTATTTATAGAAGAAAATGCTTCTGTGGTCCCAATGTCTTAATTTATGGAAAGAAGTACAAACTCTTCTTGAAATCCTATTACGTAAAGGATCTTTGCTGGAGTGTATCTGGCACTGATCAGTTATACTAATGACGTATAAATTTGTATGTTAATTAGAGCGAAAACGTTCTGGATATCGAGGGTGATGTCTCCCCTGCCTACTGACATACATCTAGATCCCCCTACAACATTTAAAAGTACCTTTTTTTGTTTCACACTCACTGGATGAGAACAAATCCTAGAATTTAGGAAGGACCCAGATCATAGCTGTGGATACAATGGGATCTGTGGTTCGGTTTTGGAATTTTCAACACCAACTTACCGCTGGGTCCACACTCTACTCCTGACGAGGGTACATTAAGGGGTGCGTGCAGACCAAGGAAAACTGGCTCTCAAACCCATCTGCCCAGAAGCTTACAGCAAAGTTGGAAGGTACTGAAAGCTGTTACTATCTGACACTGGCAGCGTGATTTCTTTTTTATTTTAGTGCAGACCACGACACCTCCTAACAAGGAGGCAGAGGTCACAAACTTTCTAACAGCGCACCCGGCAGCATCCTGCCTGCCCACACGCCCAGTGACAGCGCTGGGCTCTGGAGGGCAAGGCTAGGCTGCTTCAGGGCGGAGGAGCACTTTGCAGGCTAGTGAGCTAATCGTGCACTCTTGATGAGAGCGTTAGAGGACAATAAAGGGAAATGAAAGCAATTTGCACTATGTGTGGACAGATTTCCATATAGAATAATTTTTGTATGTATTTAAATGTTAGGTAGAAACTTTCTATCCTGAGGAAAAGTTGGGTTTGTTTGGTTTTTTTTCTTCAGATTGAAACTGATCCTTTAAGCATAGAAGTATAGTCAGGAACTTGTATTCTTTATGACTAACATAGGTGATATTGATAGCTTTGCATTTCCAATCTGAGAGGTAAACTCTTCCCTTACAGTGGTATAATGCTCCCACATGGAAAAGGGGAGAAGAAACTTTGCATTCCCACCTATGCATTTGCAGTGTGTTTATTTCATTTCATTCATCCACCTGACTATGGAAATAATTCAATTGGAAGATTTATACTTAGGAATTGTTTTCCAATGTATTCAACATTCAATTTTAGGTAATATATTTTAAAATACAAAAATAATGAATTTTTGTGATTATTTCCAGCCTAATCATGTGAATTCTTGGGGTTTCAAAATAGGAAATTTTTTACAGCAGTTTAGATTCTGTCACTTGACAATTTGAAGCATCCAAAATGATATAGACAAACTGGATGGATGGCTCAATTAAACACAATGAAAGTCAATAAAGACAAATGCAGACTACTGTCTTGAACAGTAATAATCCTATAAATCCAAAGTAAGAAGGGAAACCAATTATATTTAGTATGCGGGAAAGATGAAGAGGTTTTGATAAGTGAAAACTGAGCACAGTCAGGAAAATAGCTAACTGTTTTGTGACATATCAATTTGCCTGCTATTGAGCGTAAGAGGCGTGGAGTAATTCTTCTTCAAAATGGAAAGCTTTCAGCTGTAGTATCAGGCTCCATAGGATGAACACAGTTTGGAAAGAGGAAAGAAATGATTTCCAATGATGGTCAGAAACAAAGATCTCAGGCTCTAGGTAGAAGAACTGCAGTGACTTTGCACGCAGTGTTGAGGCATCTCTGAGGGAAGGTGGGCATTTATGGGAGCCTGAGAAATGGGCGATTCAGTGTCTCCTCTCCCCAGTGGGGATGTCCCAGGACACAGGGAAAGTGGAAAGAGCCAACTCTTCAGCCTTGGCTCTGGGACTCCCCTGGGGTCAGTGCTCTGTAAATGGTGGTTCCCTGAACAGCCAGCCCCGCAGCCTCCGTGCAGGCTGTGCCTATAGGTGCCGACGCTGCATGAGCTCAGGGTTGCTCAGCCGGATAGAAAGAGCAGAGAGAGAACAGGATAAACAGCTACGGTGTTGTTACAGAGGGTTCTTGTAGGTGCTCTGTGGTCATTTGTTCTCCAGTGCCACTGCAGGGATGATGACGAAAGCGGTCAGCAACCTAGATATTTAGGTTAAACATTAGAAAGACCAATTTGACAGCTCAGGGAAATACTGTCAGTTCATATTAAGAGGTTATGGACTCTTCCTCATTTGTAGCTTATAATGCCACGTGAGGTGAACTTCTGGAGGAATCCTTACGTTTTCAGTATTGAGACAGACAAAAAGATCACAAAACTATAGGGGGAGAAAAGGAATTAAGTTATCCACACTGATTTGTCAGAAATCACCTCACTCTGTGTCTGGATATCGCTTCCTGCTCATAGGCAATCTAAGCTTGCTAGATGGAGCAAATAAAAATATGGGTGTCCGTTAATCTGAATTTCAGATGAACAGCAAATAACTTTTTAGTAAAAGTGTGTCATGCAATATTTAGGACATACTTATACCAAAACATTCTTGTCATATATCTGAAATTTAAAATTAACGGGGCATCCTGTGTTTTGTCTGGCAACCACAGCTATAACTACATGTCTCATATGTATATAATCTATGTCCTGTGGTCACCTATGTATCACATGCCAAAGCTAGCACATCAGTAAAATGAGCTAAAAGTGCCTGTCTTTGGAACACTGGAAGTTAAGTTACTAGATGTATCCTAGAGGAGACTAACAAAAGTTTGAAAAATTGATGTTAAGAAACATGGATATGTATATATTTATATTTATATATATCCTAACTGACAGTGCAAAATGAGTGGTCATTGGCCTCCAAAGCCTTCATACCTAGATTATTGAACTAACTTTCTAACTAGTACCTCCTGCTTTACTGCTTTTCCCCTCATCTGTGTTCTACAAAATAACTCCCAAATCAGCTGGTGGGACCCCTGCTTTCCTAATGTTACTTCCCTGCTTAAAAACCTCAGTGAACATCCAAATTGGCATAAAAGACTCATCCTGATCCCCCTTTCCAAAGATGATTCTGCTTCCTTTGCCTATGAATCACACCCTGTGCTAGAAAGTTACAGATTCGACCAGTGATGGAAAGACATGCCTTACATAACAAATTGTAATATTAGTAAGAACCAGAGAGGGACTCCAATGAGGGGAGTGAGTAATTCCAACTCGGGAATCAGGACACACTTTCTAAGAGATGTGGTGTTTGACCTGTGCTTTGAAGAGTGAGTAAAGTTTGGATACAGCAAGAATGGGGAATGAAAAGCATGGCAGGCTAAGGAAACTGGCCTGGAGATGGGGATGCATCTTAGGTGTTTAAGAACAGTGAGAGGCCCTGATCAGCTGGTTATAAGAGGATGCCCAAATTCAAGGAGATATTGACCTTTTTGTAATCTACAGAAACTTTTTGAGTGTCGTGTCATAATTAGAGCCATACAGTAGGAAAGTTTATCTGGTGGCTATTTTAAGCATCAGAAACTAGGAAGTTAATTTAAAAATATATCTGATCAGTGCCTTTAAAAATTCATTTTCAATATCACTATAAATCCACTCAACTGACTCTAAATCCCATGCCCAATTCGGAAATCCTTTCTGACTTTCTATTCTGTTCTACCCCCTCTTTAATTGAAGATGATACTTCAGTGGTTCAATCTGCCTTTTCGTCTAAGCACATTCTCTCATTTTACTTTCCAGTTCTTTGTACAGATCTGTGCCATTTTATGGCTTGTCAACTTTATGCCTTTTCTTATTCAATTCCCTCTCTCTGGAATGCCCCGTCTCCTCTTTTCTCCGAGTTATCCTTCAGAACTCAAATTAGTTATTGCGTCCTTTAGGAACTCTTCCTTGTGCCCTTGAGATGGTCAAAGTGTCCTTTCTCAGGACTCTCCTGCTGAATCACTCCTTACCTTCTATGGACATCCTTGTTTTGGGAGTGTTTCTTCCATCTGTCTGTGAGCTGCCATGGTTTTCTCTTTGGATTTCAGCTCACGCAGCCTCTCTCCCTCAGGGCTGTCAGCCCCTCTTCTGGATTCAATCACATTTACAGGCTTGTGACTCCAAAGTTTAAGTTCCGAGCTTTCCCCTAAGCCACCAACCTATTATCAAACTACTTGTCTTCCCGAAAGTCTCAAAGACACTCCAAACTCAAAGTAAAACTAATCTCTTATCTTCCCCCAATCCTGCCCCTCCTCTGACACTGCCCTCTCCATCTACCCAGTCCCCCGATAAACTGGAAGATTTTAGACTCCTTCTCTTTCTAAACCATCACCTCAGTCCATGTGTCACAAAATCCTACCTGTGCTGTCTCCTTACTACCCCGTGTCCCGCAGATCTCTTCCCCTGCATCGCTACTGCCTTGGTTCAGAGGATCTCTCTTCTTTGCTCCTCCTCCAGAACAACTGTGTTAGTTTTCTACTGCTGCTGTAATAAATTGACAAAATTAGTGGCCTAAAACAGCAGCACCAATTTATTATCTTACAGCTCTATGGTTCAGGAGTGATCTTCCTCAAGTGATCTTCCCCTACTTATAATTACTAACTACTGCCTGTAGGATAAAATCAAAACTTCCTAGTTGGGCATTTAATGCTCTCCATCCTCTATCCCGTGTCAAGTAGCACCTACATTCGAGAGACCGCATCGTGGTGTCGTGTGCCTCTGTGCCTTTGCTAACTCTGCTCTCCTTTCCCTCTCCCAGCTTCCGTGACATGCTCAAAGCCTTCCCAGAGCTACCACTCGAGGGAGAAATACACACTCCCTCCCACGGGTACCTGCTCTGCCTACGCTTGCTCCTCTCATGTCACCACTACCACTTCACTGTACACTTACTGACCCCTCACACACACTAGAAGGCAAGCCCCTGGAGGGCAGGGAAGTGGTCTGACTTGTCTCATCCTCAGGACTTTGCACAGTGCATTATAAATGTTAGTAGAAGGAGTGAATGGATGCATTAAAGGATGCCTAACACATGTCCCACTGATGGAGCTCACGTTTCTTCCCAGCTTAATATGAGAATAGTTATCCAGTGGGTTGAGAAAATAAATAGTTACCTCTCACAGTTAACAAAAAAGAAGCAAACTAATTTTTCACTTAAGTGTACCACGGATAAATTAAACAAAACCACCAGCACTGGCTTTGAGGATTCTATGACGCCTTCTGTTCCGTTCCCCATAGTGTTTTATTCCGTCAGCCCTTCCTGAGTGTTGAATAACTCTATGAAAATTGTCATTAGAGCAGAAATAAATGGGGTATAATTTACTCATCATTTGAGAATTAATGAATATTGGCAAACTGGTGGACTTGGACTTGGACATTTCTATTGGCACCTGGGCATCCATGGAAAAGACCTACACTTATTGGAAAGGGATGGAAAACAAAATATTTGTGAGTTTACCTTCAGACCCCTCATGGATAATATCTCTTTTATTCCTCACCATGACCGTGTGAGGTAGTAATACTAATACCCTCCATTTCATGGAGGAGAAGACCGAAGCTCTGAGAGATTAAGGAATTCTCCCAAGTTCTCCAGGAAGTGGAGAAGCCCAGATTGGACCTTAGCCTGTGTTTTTCTGCCTCTAGGTAAATGAGACTGCTGACTGTGTTAAGACCTGTACCTGCAGGGAGTGGCCACCTTAATTCATGTTCAAGCCAAGGAGATATTGAGATTGGCTTGAGGGGAGAATTACAGTAAAAGCAGCCACGGTGAGATGGAGGAAGGAGAGCTGAGTTTTAGTAACCTGCTTGTGCATGCCTGGTTGAACTGAACCACTGAACTCCTTTCACCCATCATTACTTGTGTCTTAGGATGGGAAATGAGCTATTTGAGCTGATAACCCTTAAAGATCAAAGATTCCATTTTTATGCAAATACTCAAGAGCAATAAAACCTGAGAGAGGGAAATCGGGCTTGTAAATTACTGTAGGACATGTATCTTTGAAAGGTACAGCAAGCCAGGCTGTCGTTCAGAATTAAACTCATGGCAATGACAACTTTTAAATTTGTGTTTTAAATTATTTTTAAATGAGAAGAGGTAATGGTAAAATATAACCCTGAATTGCATTGCTTTATGTCATTTATGTCATTGCAATTGAATTGCATTACAATCTGAAGATGACTTAAACATGCAAATTCGAATTACATATTACTAGGGAATAATATTGCAAACCCCGTGTGCCAGGCACCCCTTCACCCCACAGTAGGCATAGCTTTGTGGTGCTGAAGCTGTACCATTCTCAAACTAAACATGCCTTCGTTCGTTTTAGAAACTCTTTGTAATCACAGCAGAGCAACCCAATTATTCGTTTTGCTCCTGTATTAAACTGTCTGCCTAAGAATTCATGTCCACATCCTTCCTGAGTAGACTCTTACCGTGTAGCTCAGAGGCAGATTGCGATTAAGCTGCTTTGATGGCAAGAGCATGGATTTTGAAGTAATAGAGAACTGGTCCACTCACGGATGATCTGCTTGCTGGCTGTGTGACCTTGGGCAATTTAGCTAACTTCTCTGAGCTTGTTTAGTCATTGCATATAGTTGTTGTGATGGTCACATGGTATAATACTCTTAAAGGATTTAAAAGTTGCGTATGTCTGGCATTTGGTAGGGGTTTTAAAATGTCATTATTATTTTTAGCTAAAACGAAGGAAGTTTTTGTGCTCTAAAGGAAAGGTTATTCTATCCTTACTGTAATTGCATTTACACAATATTAAAAAAACAAAAAAAACTAGCATTGAATGTCTAGTGGAAAGAGTTCTGGTCCCAGTTTATGGTTTTCAGTCCTGGCTGTACACTTCCTGGCTTTTTCCTTCCTTCCTCAACTACCATATTTGAGGTATTTAATTATAACAACATTCGGCTAAGATCTTTCCCTATATCCTCTTATTTACTCTTACAAGGCCAGCATAACCTTGATCAAATTACATATCCTTTCTAGATTCTTCTTCTGCAAAATAATAGTGTTGAACACTCTCTCAGGTCACTTTGACAATGTTATCCTAAAGGGACACCCCCAGCAATTTTCTCCTTCTGCTTGAAGTACGGAGCCGACAGCTCTACAGTTTTCACCACTAGACACTCTCCCTCTCCCTTCCGGTGGCCCCAGTCTCCACTGTGTTCCACTACTGTGACCCCTCACGTTCTCTCCCAAAGATCAACCACCTCCACTCAGCCCTACTCTCTTCTCTCATGGAGCCTGGCTTTCTCCTGCAGGTTATTGCTCAACCATAGCTTAATTATTTTTGATTATTTTTCCCATGTTCTGGCTATTGTGAATAGTGCTGCTATGAACGTAGGGGGTGCATGTATCTTTTTTTTTTTTTAACATCTTTATTGGAGTATAATTGCTTTACAATGTTGTGTTAGTTTCTGCTGTATAACAAAGTGAATCAGCTATACATATACATATATCCCCATATCTCCTCCCTTTTCTGTCTCCCTCCCACCCTCCTAACCCACCCCTCTAGGTGGTCACAAAGCACTGAGCTGATCTCCCTGTGCTATGCAGCTGCTTCCCACTAGCTATCTATTTTACATTTGGTAGTGTATATATGTCACTGCTAATCTCTCACTTTGTCCCAACTTACCCTTCCCCCTCCCCGTGTCCTCAAGTCCATTCACTACGTCTGCATCTTTATTCCTGTCCTGCCCCTAGGTTCTTTAGAACCATTTTTTTTTTTTTTTTTAGATTCCATATATATACGTCAGCATACGGTATTTGTTTTTCTCTTTCTGACTTACTTCACTCTGTATGACAGTCTCCAGGTTCATCCACCTCACTACAAATAGCTCAATTTCATTTCTTTTTATGGCTGAGTAATATTCCATTGTATATATGTGCTACATCTTCTTTATCCATTCATCTGTCGATGGACACTTAGGTTGCTTCCATGTCCTGGCTATTGTAAATAGAGCTGCAATGAACATTGTGGTACATGACTCTTTTTGAATTATGGTTTTCTCAGGGTATATGCCCACTAGTGGGATTGCTGGGTCGTATGGTAGTTCTATTTTTACTTTTTTGAGGAACCTCCATACTGTTCTCCATAGTGGCTGTATCACTTTACATTCCCATCAACAGTGCAGAAGGGTTCCCTTTTCTCCACACCCTCTCCAGCATGTATTGTCTATAGATTTTTTGATGATGGCCATTCTGACTGATGTGAGATGATACCTCAGTGTAGTTTTGATTTGCATTTCTCTAATGATTAGTGGTGTTGAGCATCCTTTCATGTGTTTGTTGGCAATCTGTATATCTTCTTTGGAGAAATGTCTATTTAGGTCTTCTGCCCATTTTTGGATTGGGTTGGTTTTTTGATATTGAGCTGCATGAGCTGCTTGTATATTTTGGAGATGAATCCTTTGTCAGTTGCTTCATTGGCAAATATTTTCTCCCATTCTGAGTGTTATCTTTTCATCTTGTTTATGCTTTCCTTTGCTGTGCAAAAGCTTTTAAGTTTCATTAGGTCTCATTTGTTTATTTTTGTTTTTATTTCCATTTCTATAGGAGGTGGGTCAAAAAGGATCATGCTGTGATTTATGTCATAGAGTGTTCTTCCTATGGTTTCCTCTAAGAGTTTTAAAGTGTCTGGCCTTACATTTAGGTCTTTGTTCCATTTTGAGTTTATTTTTGTGTATGGTGTTAGGGAGTGTCCTAATTTCATTCTTTTACATGTAGCTGTCCAGTTTTCCCAGCACCACTTATTGAAAAGGCTGTCTTTTCTCCATCATATATTCCTGCCTCCTTTATGAAAGATAAAGTGACCATATGTGTGTGGGTTTCTCTTTAGGCTTTCTGTCCCGTTCCATTGATCTATACCTCTGTTTTTGTGCCAGTACCATACTGTCGTGATTACTGTAGCTTTGTAGTATAGTCTGAAGTCAGGGAGCCTGATTCCTCCAGCTCCGTTTTTCTTTCTCAAGATTGCTTTGGCTATTCAGGGTCTTTTGTGTTTCCATACAAATTGTGAAATTTTTTGCTCTAGTTCTGTGAAAAATGCCATTGGTAGTTTGATAGGGATTGCATTGAATCTATAGATTGCTTTGGGAAGTATAGTCATTTTCACAATGTTGATTCTTCCTCCAAGAACATGGTATATCTCTCCATCTGTTTGTATCATCTTAAATTTCTTTCATCAGCGTCTTACAGCTTTCTGCATACAGGTCTTCTGTCTCCTTAGGTAGGATTATTCCTAGGTATTTTATTCTTTTTGTTGCAGTGGTAAATGGGAGTGTTTCCTTAATTTCTCTTTCAGATTCCTCATCATTAGTGTACAGGAATGCAAGAGATTTCTGTGCATTAATTTTGTATCCTGCTACTTTACCAAATTCATTGATTAGCTCTAGTAGTTTTCTGGTAGAGACTTAGGATTCTCTATGTGTAGTATCATGTCATCTGCAAACAGTGGCAGCTTTACTTCTTTTCCAATTTAGATTCCTTTTATTTCTTTTTCTTCTCTGATTGCTGTGACTAAAACTTCCAAAACTATGTTGAATAATAGTGGTGAGAGTGGGCATCCGTGTCTTGTTCCTGATTTTAGAGGGAATGGTTTCAGTTTTTCACCATTGGGAACAATGTTGGCTGTGGGTTTGTCATATATGCCCTGTATTATGTTGAGGTAAGTTCCCTCTATGCCTACTTTCTGGTGGGTTTTTATCATAAATGGGTGTTGAATTTTGTCGAAAGTTTACTCTGCATCTATTGAGATGACCATATGGTTTTTCTCCTTCAATTTGTTAATATGGTGTATCTATTGAGATGCATCTATTGAGATGACCATATGGTTTTTCTCCTTCAATTTGCTAATATGGTGTATCACATTGATTGATTTGCATATATTGAAGAATCCTTGCATTCCTGGGATAAACCCCACTTGATCATGGTGTATGATCTTTTTAATGTGCTGTTGGATTCTGTTTGCTAGTATTTTGTTGAGGATTTTTGCATCTATGTTCATCAGTGATATTGGTTTGTAGTTTTCTTTTTTTGTGACATCTTTGTCTGGTTTTGGTATCAGGGTGATGGTGGCCTCGTAGAATAAGTTTGCGAGTGTTCCTCCCTCTGCTATATTTTGGAAGAGTTTGAGAAGGATAGGTGTTAGCTCTTCTCTAAATGTTTGATAGAATTCACCTGTCAAGCCATCTGGTCCTGGGCTTTTGTCTGTTGGAAGATTTTTAATCACAGTTTCAATTTCAGTGCTTATGATTGGTCTGTTTATATTTTCTATTTCTTCCTGGTTCAGTCTCGGAGGGTTGTGCTTTTCTAAGAATGTGTCCATTTCTTCCAGTTTGTCCATTTTATTGGCCTATAGTTGCTTGTAGTAATCTCTCATGATGGTTTGTATTTCTGCAGTGTCAGTGGTTACTTCTCCTTTTTCATTTATAATTCTATTGTTTTGAGTCTTTCCCTTTTTTTCTTGATGAGTATGGCTAATGGTTTATCAATTTTGTTTATCTTCTCAAAGAACCACCTTTTAGTTTTATTGATCTTTGCTATTGATTCCTTCATTTCTTTTTCATTTTCTTCTGATCTGATCTTTATGATTTCTTTCCTTCTGCTAACTTTAGGAGTTTTTTGTTCTTGTTTATCTAATTGCTTTAGGTGTAAGGTTATGTTGTTTATTTGAGATGTTTCTTCTTTCTTGAGGTAGGATTGTATTGCTATAAATTTCCCTCTTAGAACTGCTTTAGCTGCATCCCATAGGTTTTGGGTCGTCGTGTTTTCATTGTCATTTGTTTCTAGGTATTTTTTCATTTCCTCTTTGATTTCTTCAGTGATCTCTTGGTTATTTAGTAGTGTATTGTTTAGCCTCCATGTGTTTCTGTTTTTTACAGTTTTTTTTTTTCCCTGTAATTGATATCTAGTCTCATAGCATTGTGGTTGGAAAAGGTACTTGATATGATTTCAGCATTCTTAAATTTACCAAGGCTTGATTTGTGACCCAAGATATGAGCTATCCTGGAGAATGTTCCATGAGCACTTGAGAGGAAAGTGTAGTCTGTGGTTTTTGGATGGAATGTCATATAAATATCAATTAAGTCCATCTTGTTTAATGTATCATTTAAAGCTTGTGTTTCCTTATTTATTTTCATTTTGGTTGATCTGTCCATTGGGGAAAGTGGAGTGTTAAAGTCCCCTACTATGATTGTGTTACTGTCGATTTCCCCTTTTATGTCTGTTAGCATTTGCCTTATGTACTGCGGTGCTCCTATGTTGGGTGCACAAATATTTACAGTTGTTATATCTTCTATCTGGATTGATCCCTTGATCATAATGTAGTGTTCTTCTTTGTCTCTTGTAATAGTCTTTGTTTTAAAGTCTATTTTGTCTGATATGAGAATTGCTACTCCAGCTTTCTTTTGATTTCCATTTGCATGGAATATCTTTTTCCGTCCCCTCACTTGCAGTCTGTATGTGTCCCTAGGTCTGAAGTGGGTCTCTTGTAGACAGCATATATATGGGTCTTGTTTTTGTATCCATTCAGCCAGTCTATGTCTTTTAGTTGGAGCACTTAATCCATTTACATTTAAGGTAATTATCGATATGTATGTTCCTATTCCCATTTTCTTAATTGTTTTGGGTTTGTTATTGTAGGTCTTTTCCTTGTCTTGTGTTTCCTGCCTAGAGAAGTTCCTTTAGCATTTGTTGTCAAGGTTGTCTAGGTTTGGTGGTGCTGAATTCTCTTAGCTTCTGCTTGTCTGTAAAGGTTTTAATTTCTCTGTCGAATGTGAGAGATTCTTGCTGGGTAGAGTAATCTTGGTTGTAGGTTTTTCCCTTTCATCACTTTAAATATGTCCTACCACTCCCTTCTGGCTTGCAGAGTTTCTGCTGAAAGATCAGCTGTTAACCTTATGGGGATTCCCTTTTATGTTACTTGTTACTTTTCCCTTGCTGCTTTTAATATTTTTTCTTTGTATTTAATTTTTGATAGTTTGATTAATATGTTTCGTGGCGTGTTTCTCCTTGGATTTATCCTGTATGGGACTCTCTGCACTTCCTGGACTTGACTGACTATTTCCCTTCCCATATTAGGGAAGTTTTCCACTATAATATCTTCAAATATTTTCTTAGTCCGGTTTTTTCCTCTTCTTCTTCTGGGACCCCTATAATTCGAAAACTGGTGTGTTTAATTTTGTCCCAGAGGTCTCTGAGACTGTCCTCAAGTCTTTTCATTCTTTTTTCTTTATTCTGCTCTGCAGTAGTTATTTCCACTATTTTATCTTCCAGGTCACTTATCCGTTCTTCTGCCTCAGTTATTCTGGTATTGATTCCGTCTAGAGAATTTTTTTTTTTTTTAAGACAACAGAGCTGCCTCCTCATCTGATCCAGCCTACCTTTTTTTTTTTAAAGCATTTTTAATTTTTATTTATTTATTTATTTTTTTATTTTTGGCTGCATTGGGTCTTCGTTTCTGTGCCAGGGCTTTCTCTAGTTGCGGCAAGCGGGCGCCACTCTTCATCGCGGTGCGCGGGGCTCTCACTATCGCGGCCTCTCTTGTTGCGGAGCACAGGCTCCAGACGCGCAGGCTCAGTAGTTGTGGCTCACGGGCCTAGTTGCTCCGCGGCATGTGGG
Source organism: Eschrichtius robustus (assembly GCF_028021215.1). NCBI lineage: Eukaryota > Metazoa > Chordata > Mammalia > Artiodactyla > Eschrichtiidae > Eschrichtius > Eschrichtius robustus. The sequence goes on along the minus strand of NC_090832.1, from coordinate 5,517,185 downwards.
ATCTTCCCAGACCAGGGCTCGAACCCGTGTCCCCTGCATTGGCAGGCAGATTCTCAACCACTGCGCCACCAGGGAAGCCCCCTAGAAAATTTTTAATTTCATTTATTTTGTTGTTCATCGTTGTTTGTTTGCTCTTTAGTTCTTCGAGGTCCTTGTTAAACGTTTCTTGTATTTTCTCTATTCTGGTTCCAAGATTTTGGATCATCTTTACTATCATTACTCTGAATTGTTTTTCAGGTAGACTGCCTATTTCCTCTTCATTTGTTTGGTGTGGTGGGTTTTTACCTTGCTCCTTCATCTGCTGTGTATTTCTCTGTCTTCTCATTTTGCTTAACTTACTGTGTTTTGGGTCTCCTTTTTGCAGGCTGCAGGTTTGTAGTTCCTGTTGTTTTTGGTGTCTGCCCCCAGTGGCTAGATTCTTTCAGTGGGTTGTGTAGGCTTCCTGGTGGAGGGGAGTGGTGACTGTGTTCTGGTGGATGAGGCTGGATCTTGCCTTTCTGGTGGGCAGGACCATGTCCAGTGGTGTGTTTTGGGGTGTCTGTGAACTTATTATGATTTTAGGCAGCCTGTCTGCTAATGGGTGGGGTTGTGTTCCTGTCTTGCTAGTTGTTTGGCATAGGGTGTCCAGCACTGTAGCTTGGTGGTCAGTGAATGGAGCTGGGTCTTAACGTTGAGATGGAGATCTCTGGGAGAACTTTTGCAGTTTAATATTATGTTGGGCCGGGAGGTCTCTGGTGGACCAATGTCCTGAACTTGGCTCTCCCACCTCAGAGGCTCAGGCCTGTCACCCGGCTGGAGCACCAAGACCCTGTCAGCCACACGACTCAAAAGAAAGGGGAAAAGAAAAGAAAAGAAGGAAGGAAGGAAAAGAAAGAAGGAAAGAAGGATAAGAAAAGAAATAAAGTTATTAAAATAAAAAAATATTTAAAAAGTTATTAAAAATAAAAAAGTAATTAAAAAAAAAGAAGGAAAGAAAGAAGAGAGCAAGCAAACCAAAAAACAAATCCACCAATGATAACACGCACTAAAAACTATACTAAAAAAGAAAGAAAAAAATGAAACCAGATAGAACCCTAGGACAAATGGTAAAAGCAAAGCTATACAGACAAAATCACACAAAGAAGCATACACATACACACTCACAAAAAGAGAAAAAGGAAATATATATATATATATATATATTAAAAAAAAGGAAGAGAGCAACCAAATCAATAAACAAATCTACCAATGATAATAAGATCTAAATACTAAACTAAGATAAACATAAAACCAGAAACAAATCAGATGCAGAAAACAAGCCCCAAGTCTACAGTTGCTCCCAAAGTCCACCGCCTCAGTTTTGGGATGATTTGTTGTCTATTCAGGTATTCCACAGATGCAGGGTACATCAGGTTGATCGTGGAGATTTAATCTGCTGCTCCTGAGGCTGCTGGGAGAAATCTCCCTTTCTCTTCTTTGTTCGCACAGCTCCCGGGGTTCAGCTTTGGATTTGGCCCTGCCTCTGCATGTAGGTCACCTGAGGGCATCTGTTCCCCACCCAGACAGGACAGGGTTAAAGGAGCAGCTGATTAGGGGGCTCTGGCTCATTCAGGCTCGGGGGAGGGAGGGGTACGGGATGCGGGGCGAGCCCGCGGCAGCAGAGACCAGCATGACATTGCAACAGCCTGAGGCATGCCGTGTGTTCTCCAGGGGAAGTTGTCCCTGGATCACAGGACCCTGGCAGTGGCCAGTTGCATGGGATCTCAGGACGGGAGGTGTGGATAGTGACCTGTGCTTGCACACAGGCTTCTTGGTGGCTGCAGCAGCAGCCTTAGCATCTCATGCCCGTCTCTGGGGTCCACGCTGATAGCTGCAGCTTGCGCCTGTCTCTGGAGCTCATTTAGGCAGTGCTCTGAATCCCCTCTCCTTGCACATCCCGAAACAATGATCTCTTGCCTCTTCGGCAGTTCCAGACTTTTTCCCAGACTCCCTCCCGGCTAGCTGTGGCGCACTAGCCCCCTCAGGCTGTGTTCACGCAGCCAACTCCAGTCCTCTCCCTGGGATCTGACCTCCGAAGCACGAGCCTCAGCTCCCAGGCCCCGCCCGCCCCAGCGGGTGAGCAGACAAGCCTCTTGGGCTGGTGAGTGCTGGTCGGCACCCATCCTCTGTGCAGGAATCTCTCCACATTGCCCTCTGCACCCCTGTTGCTGCGCTCTCCTCCATGTCTCCGATGCTTCCCCCTGCCCACCCCCCGTCTCTGCCAGTGAAGGGGCTTCCTGTTGTGTGGAAACTTTTCCTCCTTCACAGCTCCCTCCCAGAGGTGCAGGTCCCATCCCTATTCTTTTCTCTCTGTTTTTCCTTTTTTCTTTTGCCCTAGCCAGGTACGTGGGGAGTTTCTTGCCTTTTGGGAAGTCTGAGGTCTTCTGTCTGTAGGAGTTGTTCCACATGTAGATGTATTTCTGATGTATTTGTGGGGATGAAGGTGATCTCCACATCTTACTCTGCTGCCATCTTTAAGGTCCCTCCCTATTTTAGATTTTAATTATGTTTTTTCTATGTGTCGAAGAAGCATTAGTAGATTAAGAGACCCAAACCAAAGAAATTACTCTGTATCATCTATCCTCTGTCAAGTCCAAGGAATGGATTTGTTGTCATCTCTTGTGTTCTGTGGACATCTTAGTTTGATGAGATTTCTTAATTTTGACAGAGCTAATGCTTCCAGGAAACTTAATAAAGATTCTACAGACATTTTAATAATCAGGAAACGATTGTGAAACTATATCTGTGAGTAGCAAAAATCTATTACTTCAAAGCTGTCACCACAGACTAAATAATAATGTTCCCTATTCAGCATCCTTTCTGTACCTCAAGAAGTCTTGTCAAGTGTATTTAATATCCAGGATATTTAACTTACCCCAGAATTAACTCAAATATATTTGTGTTACTTTTCATGCGGAACTCTGCAAGTCACCAAGACTTAAAATAATGGAGGTCTGACCTGTAGGTGAATAATTAGTTTCTTCCTTTTTATGTATTGTACTCACTAAAATATATTGATGCATTAATAAATGGCATACCTTTTGTCCTAAATTTTAATGAAATAGCTGTTTTACAGGAGCTTGAATTGCAGCGTGTGCAGTATTGACATCACGATAGGAAAGTGCGGCATTTTAGTAATTAAGTTAAGCAGTTATTTTGCCCCCACAACTCAATTTTCTTTCCAGTTTTCCAACCGCAATTCAGAATTACTGAACCTGAAACTTGCTGAGGAGAATATATGTACGCAGCTTAACTTCCCCCTTCAATATGTTTAAGGGAACAAAACCCTCTCTTCTTGGAGGAATTCCCACTACACTCCCTGTATATTTTCTTCCCTCCTCAGCGTTCATATTGAGCTTTTAATATCTTGGGCATTCTGCTAGGTTCATTCTAATCATTATTGGATTCACTCACAAGCATCTTCTGTGGAGATGAGGCAGCTGAAGCCCAGACCTCTCACATCCCCAGGGTCACAGAGAGGAAGTGGCAAGTCCAGAATGCTCACTGCTGGGAAGCTCCTTCCGTCACCTGCTCCACCAGAAAATGCTCTGCTCCTTAGAATCTCCATGTCTGTCACCAATACCAGATGCACTTGATGCCTGTTATCTTTGCATCCTGTTGAAATATCGTACCCTGGGGTTTGAGATTCTCCAGAATTCAGTTCTTATTTTACTGACTCTCCACTATTTGTCGTTACTCTTGAATTTGGATCTTCTCCATCAGTGAGGTTAATCATTTTTTTTTCCTCCAGACATGCCGTATTACTGATAAAAGTCCTTTTTAGAGTATTCATTTTCAAAATTTCAGGAAGTGGCCGTATTGTTTCTTGCTTCTCCTTTTTATTTTTGTTTTATTTTGTTTTTCCACTTAATACAAGAATCTTGCAGAACATTTTATATCAAGACATTCAGATCTACTCATTTATTCAAAGACTGACCTGATTCCTTCGCTTGACTCTACACCTATAGATACCAGTTCTTTTCTGATGAAGATTTAGGTTATACTGAGGCTCGTATTACTAAAAGCAAGATTATAACTTGTATTTTGTGTGTGTGCATGTATTTTGTGCACTGGTGTGAATACATCTGAAAAATATATTCTTAAAAATAGTGCATGTTTCCTTTCGATAGATATCAGTCTTGACCCGTCCAATCGTCTAGAAGTCTAAGAGGTTGTTGGTCAAGGTCCACATTGTCTTAATTTTTAGTTTTGCTTTTGGGTGTTCTCTAACACCCAGGGTGGGAGTGAGTTTGTTCTGTGGCTCTGTGGACTAATAGCTTATATGACACAGCACCCAGTAGCAATTACTTGGAGCTGCATGGACCTCTCAAAATCCAGGGGCTACTTGTTTAGGTTTTAGAAGGAGATTAAAAATGCAGACACATGTTGGGTTTAGCCATAATAGTAATATCTTCTCAAATGGATTTGTATGAAATTTTAAATAAGTCTAGACCTTTTGAGTGGAACAGGCTGGATGTATATACCTACCAAAGAGGACTTGCCCTGAAAGATGACATACAACTCATTAGGAGAGATGGGTAACTATATCTGCTGTGAACACCTCTCAGGCAACCTTGAGCCTGGGGTCTGCTGGAGCCTCTAAAGCATGGACCCTGCCAGAAGGAAAAGCTGGGAGTAACTGGCCAGCTGCTGGGGCTCATTCCGGCCAGGAGAGTGAGGTCTGGGCAGGTAGTGATCTACAAAGAGGACCACCCTGCTAGGTGGGTGCAGCCGGGGAGCAGCAGCAGGTGGTCTTGGAAACCAGTCGTCATTGTCAACATGGCTCCAGGGTTAGCCAAGCCCTGGCTGGACTACTGTTCGCAGTCTTGACTGGACTTTGAAATCACATGGGAAGTTTTTTAAAAGCCCTGATGCTGTTTGTCATCCCCACTTGTTCTGCAGTGACTCCAGTCCCCCTCAAATGCCTCTCAACAATCTGAGTTACATGTGTCCATGACAGTCTTTTCACCTTTCATTTAGCTTCTGTGAATTTCTTCCTCTCCTGCTCTGTCTGATCCAACAACAACAGTAAGACCGCAGGCCCGTAGCTGGCAAGAACTCGGCAAGGGTCCAGGCACCAGCAAAGCAGGGCATGGCCATCACCCATCCCTACTGTGAAAATGGATTAACAGCAAAGTGATGGAGACAGAAAGCCAGTCATGGAGACTCGATCAACCCAGCAGGGCTAGAAAGGATGCAGAGTGCCTGGGTAACTAGGGCTGCCTTAGGACTCGCCAGAGACCACGCAGCAAGGCTAACTCAGATGTTAGCAGCTTGCCCTGCTAATGCAATTCTGTTCTGACCAAGTTTCACTAGGAAATGAGTACAACTCTGCCTGCAGGGGGAGGGCATCGGTAACTCCAGCAGGGGAGGGACCACAGGAAAACAGGACCTGACCTCCTTCTTTTAAACTAGTTGGTCCTTGCTTTGTGCAGTCCAAAAGGTGGCCAGCAGCTCCCACCTGCGGGTTTGCAACCATCTCCACACCTCCTGGCCGATTCAACTACTTCTTCATCAACTCTGTTTTTGTGCTCGATTGAAATGCTGAGGATTTTAATAGCATGCAAATACTATTGTCCGTACTCTTATATGATGTTATACTTGTATCTAACTTTGTAATTGTATTTTATAAATTTAGAAATTATCTACGAATAGCTTTTAAAGTTTGAGTAGCATATTAAATATTAAAATCTATAAGAGAGTTTATAGCAAAATAGATTTAATCCTTCAGCCTAAGTTCCTTTTGGTGTGAGTAATAATTTCTAATGTACAGTACAAAGCAAGTAATTGCAAAGATGAATTTTCAAAGGGAAACAGAATTCATAGATCTGGATTTTTATTTTAAACCTATGAATACTATATTTTAGAGGTAAATAGATATTGTGCTTTATTTTTTAAGCTGTCATGGATCAAAGAACAATCTTTCTCAGATAAGCAGAAATTGCTAGAATAGACATTATTTCAGATTTTCATTTCTTGTTTTTCTGTTCTCATGCATAACTGTGAAGTTCTACAAAGTTCCACATTTTAAAAAAATGTCCGACAAAAAAAGACATAAAATATTTAGTTCTGAAAATTCTAAGGCCATATTGAGGGAGGGTAATTGGGAGATAAAAACTGAGTCACAATAAAAAACAAAATAATATTTGTTTATTCCTATTTTCACTCATTATACAATAACCCTAATGCTCCTCAAATTTCTCCAAATATCTGAGTCACACGTGCTCATGACAGTCTTCTCAGCTTCCATTTAATCCGTGCCAATCTCCTTCTCTCTTGTTCCATCCAAACAAAGAGAATGTCTTTTGAATCAGCCATTGTAGCCTTCCCAGCCTCTGCCCACATACTGGTTCCTACACGAAGGCCCCAGTTGGGCCCACCTTGTCCAGATGGGAGTTTTCTCCCAGGTCTGGACAAGGCTCTGCCATGATTTCCAGTCCAGCCCCCACATCCAGTTCCTACCGCATGGGCTGTGGCGTGGTGGCCAGGGCCATCCTGCTCATCGCTTACTTGGGTTGCCAGAGAGAAAGCAGGGCTACCCTGCAATCTCTTGAAACCTTTCATTACAACAGGAATCCTAGGAGCTGGATTGAAAAACTATCAGAGTAACAAATATTTAAATGCCCAAATTTGTTCTACCTCTCATCCACTGATACACTGGTTTTGGACCTTAGATTCCAGCGAGGGTCCCTACCACACTTAATTTTAAAACCTAACTGAACTAGATAGGCCACTCAGCTTAGAGACAGAAACCTAGATTTAAATCCCAGTATTCATGTTAGCTGAGTGGTCTTAGACAAGTCACCGGGCCATTCTGAGGCCCTAGATGTTGATCCTTTCTTGTAGAGCAGCTGTGGTGCTTTGACAAGTTAATGCAAGCTCAAGTGATGAATGGAGAGATGGATGGATGAATGGATGGATAATGGATGAGTGGAAGCTGTAAGATGCTAGACAAGGGTTTGCTCTTGTGGTCTTAGCAGTGTGCCACCCAAAGCATGTATTGATCATCTCCTAGGTGCCTTGCACGTATGCTAGGTTCTATGAGAGTCCAAAAAAAGAGAAGTAAAAAAGACCTAGTCCCTATCCCCAGGGGCCAAAACGTGTAAGTGTTACGCAGTTACAAATAAGATGCAAGGGAGGATGGTTCAGTTAATTAAGATGTGAGTCTTGAAGGGCCTGTTGAAAAAAAAGCCCTTAAAGAGCACTTACAATTTTCTGAGATGAACATTAAGTGCATCCTAGGCAGAGGGACAGCAAAGGCACAAAAAACAGAGAGGATGTGGCACCTATTCGGAAAACACCCCAGGGTGCAGACAGGGACCGGAGCCGAGGAGCAGAGGGAGTGACGGCCGTGAGGAAGCCTTGGAACAGAGGCCTCGCAGGAACCCGGTGAACACCAAACCGAGGAGTTAGGTTTCACACCAAAATTCAGTGAGGAACAATTGACTGGGAGTGACTTCATTCATTCAGTCACCCTCCACGTATTTATTGTTGCCTAGAGGTACTGGGTACTGGAATACACTGGTAGAAAGGACACTGCCCTGCCCTCAAGGAGACTGCTGTGTCACGGGGGCAAAGGAACAGATGTACCTCCATCCTCGTGATAATGCTGTGATGGAGGTGAGCACGAAGCACCAGGGTGCCCAGAGGAGAAGCAGCTGAGCCAGGCTGGGGCAATCGAGGAGGGAATTCAGATTCAAGCCATCACCACTTGCCCGCTAGCCTGCAGAGCGGTAACTGGAGGGAGAGAGTGTAGCTGAATGGGGAAAACTGGGGAGAGAAACAGCATTTCAGAGACAGCTGTCATGGTCCAGGTTAGAGGTCAGGGAAGCTCACTAAGGACAGCGAAGGTGAGAATGGCAAAGAAGACGGATGGACAAAGGGCATCATTGCATCTCCAGCACATTAGCTATTTTTTACCAAGTCATTAAATACAGAATGTATTGAAAACACATTATCACTCAGATATAATACAGCTTTTCTCATTTGAAGTTTTCACTGCGTTTGCTGATGGGATCCCTTAATTCCATCCAAATACAAATTTAATATGAGACAGATGCATTGTTTCGAGTAACACAGAAGCCCAAATTCCTTGGCCGCAGTAGGATGGAACAGGGTTTCTGGGCAGTGCCGTCTGCCTGGTACATGCTCACGGGTCTGTGCTCATTTCCTCTGTATCTGCTATAGAGCGCCACTGAATCTGTCTTCTTTCCCTGCTTTCCTTTCTATGTTGTTTGTTTCATTTGCCCTGCACAACAACAACCAAAAAATGTAGATGAGAATCAACTCTGTATTTCAACAGCAGTGAGAGAATGATTTTGTTAATTGGTATATTGATATCCCAAGAACTGTGTGCGGTGCCAAGTTATTAGGGTAAGTAGACGAGGAGCAAATTAAACTTCAAATCACCTGTTCCTTTGGGCACAATACATAAACCAAATTGACTGCGACCAAATGTCATATTATTTACATGGCGTGCACAATTTATTTTCCAAAAATGTGCTCAACAAAAGATTTGAATCTGCTCTTAAGCGTATAATGGATCCCACTTAATAGTGACGCTCTCTGTGTGCCCTTCTCTCTATAATTAAATCATATGGAAAAATGTCACAAAACAAAATGAAATGTATTTATTTCAGCCATATCTTCCCACAGCATGACATGAAGTCTGAAAAAAGAATCACTAAGCATTTTTCTGCCATCTGTGCTGGTAGGGGATACGTTTACCAAGCACGTCACTGTAAAATATTCCGTTGTGAATTAAGCATAGTCTACTTATTACTATATAGTATGTGACTGAATGAGTACAAAATCAGATAAAACTCTGTATCTGACACAGTATTCTTCTTTTATTATATGCTATTTTGTAGCACACTAGTCCTCCATAACGTCTTTTTCTGGATTTCAAGAGACCCAAAAGAGAGGAATCATCAATAAATCATATTCATGTTAAAATCTCCATGCTTCTTCATCTGAATAAAGTTCTGAAAATATTTTCCAACGATTGAAATTATAGCCTCTCATAAGCAGACTATAGATCACTATGACAACTTGGATAATGATGCTATTTGGGGCTGATAATCCCTTGTTGCAGAAGGAGAGCTGAAACGTCTGTACAGTCAAAAAGCCTTTGTTTCAGTTAGCTTGTGAAGCATAGTTATATCCATTAAAACTTCTTCCTTTCCAACAGAATAAACCTAAGCCTTATGCTTTGCCATTATCATGACGAGATTTTTATGAATACTTTTAGAAAAATTTATTTGCTATATTCAATGAGGCCTTTTTATAGTTTGTTTATGAGATGTGGAAATCCTGTAAATCTATCAGAAGGCAGCTTGATCGACTCAGAGAAAACACCAAAGGGTTCTGGCTTAAACACGGACTCTTAGCCCCATCAGTTTTATCCTTCTGAGTCTTCCTCCAAGTTGCTATACATCATGGCACTGTTTGGAGACACATATGAATAATGAAATGTAACATTCTTTACAAATGAAAAGTACTTTATAACTGTAAGATTTATAACCCTCCAGTTATAAATCTTCCTAAATCAATAACACCCATGGTAAAACTTTTAAATCTAGCAAGATTAAGAAGATATGATTTACTTTAAAATAACTTAACATAAATTGTATCATTTTGATCACAATTGTACAGAAATGTATAATTTATAATTTACCTAAAATTATAAATTACACAGTTTGCCATAAAATCAAGGGCTGTGCAGCCCATTTCCTAACAGGCCATGGACCGGTACCCATCCACGGCCTGGGGGGTTGGGGACCCCTGCTATAAGTACCAGGATAGGCAGTCCAATAAACATTTATCAAAGCATGAAATGAATTCTGCTTTAACCCTTATTCTAATTTAAATAAACAACATCAGCTACAAAAACCCACCCTAATAGACTTTTACAATTCACAAGTAATGGAAAATATTACTTTCCTCTGGCCCAGCTATAATTCCTTATCATAATATACCTCTTAGACTGAGCACGGGTGTTAATATAATGAAAGGGAAGATCACCTTTACCAAAAGAACAAACAAATCCATTTCAAGTTCTTTTATTCCTGTAAGCTATGTTCTCTGGTCACCTACACTGAACATTTTTAAATGAGAATTTTTGAAGTGTTAAATATTTATGACTGTGTTTTCCCTTTTTTACTTTTGGTGGCGTACTGGAGGTTGTGGCTATCACACTCTAGCACAAAATATGGATTAACTTGCAGTCTGAAAGTCTGAAAGTTAATGTACTCATTTTGCCAGTTGCAAAGGATGATGACATTTGAATAAGAGCTGCCAGAACTAAAGCTGATACAATTCAATGGCATATGTGATTATTTCCTCTTTCTTTTGAAATCCAGAAGGGTAGAGAGGTCTAGATGGTCCTAATTTTGTTATCAGTTATTAATTTTTCTCTGGTTCCTCTGTTGAAACTTCTTTTGACCAAATATCATGAACAAAACAAAATTTGAAGCAGTATTGGTCATGACTGAAAAGTTAATTCTAGTTGTACTTTTTCTTTTTTTTCCTGTTTTTGTGTGTGTGTGTGTGGCTGCATTGGGTCTTCGTTGCTGCACGCGTGCTTTCTCTAGTTGCGGCGAGCGGGGGCTACTCTTAGTTGTGGTGCGCGAGCTTCTCATTGCGGTGGCTTCTCTTGTTGTGGAGCA